>NC_083417.1:48938764-50155639 GCF_020745735.1 Hemiscyllium ocellatum | reverse complement strand
ATAGCCGTCTAGAGGTTTATGAAATCAAGGGGCATGGATAGGGTAAATAAACAAGGTATTTTTCCCTGGGGTGTGAAGTCCAAAACTAGATGGTAGAGGTTTAAGGTGAAAGAGGAAGGATTTAAAAGGGACTGAAAGGGCAACTTTTTCACACAGGGCAGTGCATGTATGGAATGAGCTGCCAGAGGAAGCGGTAGGGCTGGTACAATTGCAACATTTAAAAGACATCTAGGTGGGTATATGAATAGAAAGGGTTTGGAGGAATATGGGCCAAATGCTGACAAATGGGACTAGATTAAGTTAGGATATCTGGTTGGACTGAAATGTCAATTTCTGTGCTGTACATCTCTGTGATTCTACGATATCATGACAAAGTATTCCAACATCCCATTATCTTAAAATAATACCTTCCCCAAGCTTCTTTTCCCTCATGGTGTAAACATTCATTAGCATTTATACATTTTCAGATGTGTTAGTTAGATTACATCTTCTTACATCTGCAGTGCATTTTCCTTGTATCTTTCATCCTTTCTAATGTCTTTGAACTGATTCATCTTCATTGAAAGGAGGGTCAGCAAAATCTATGAGCTGATACGGGATCACTTGAGGTAAATTTGATGATCTTCCATTTTCTCAGCAGGCTTGAATCCAATTTTTAAAAACTTGCTGAATGGTCTTGTGTTGATGCAACAGCAGGACTAAAACAAAATTACAAGATTTTTGTAGATACCTTTCTCCCGGTTGGGTTGAGAATGATTTGATTTGACTTGGTTTGTTCTTCAAGCTGTAGCAAAACTGAGTAATGTTCTCTTTTCTCCCCACAGTGAATGCATTGGTGAAAAGCTGGACAGTTTCATTTTTGCTGATGAGCAATTTTTGAATCTTGACTGTGACAACATATTGTAGCAGGAGATTATTTAGGAATCTACATATAATTTTTCACATCCTTCATTGAATCAAGTTTTGGCTGTTTAGTATTTCTTGAACAATTTTCTAGACTCTAAATCCATTTCTAATTGAATAGTTCTTTCTAAAGTTAAATCCTCTTCCAAATGAAAAGGTTTGACCTTCTTAATCGGAAACTTGTCATTACCCAGCAAGATTCACAGCTTGTCAGAAGTATAAAAGATAAAGCATTTAGCTCGCAATGTTGTGATAAGCCTTGTTGGAATTCTCACATGATTCTACCACACATCCCGTCATAGCCCATGTCGCTCAGACCCCAACAGGATTCCGTCTCCAGTTTGGTTTCAGGTAGTTCTGATGGCCTTGCTGGAATTTTCAGTGCAGTGTGTGTGTTTTCTGTTTCATTTATTGGACACTAAACAGTAGCTTTTTTGGCTTTTTTTTTGAAAGCCATTCCAATGACTTGACAGAGCGGAATCAAAATGCTGAGTGGCCTCTCTTTGTCCCTTGTTCATATGGTTGTTTGAATATTTGCCTTACCTTTTTATACTTTGTTCCCCAACTCAGACCTTAAAGACTTACAGTAGTTCTGTCTTGCCTTTCTGTTCAGTACTGACAGAAAGCCAAGCAGCTTATCATGTGTCAACTCTCATCACTTCAAAGGGTTGACACCTCTGCTATATGGCACCATCACATCTTAATTTTGTTCTTACAGCATGCGATAGCAGTCTACAGGACATACACACTGCATATGCATGAACTAGCTGGCCATGTCTCAATGTCTAAGGGGAGTAGCCTCACTTAATTCAAGGGACCCCAATACAGTCAGTTAAGGGCAGCCTTCAATGTCAGACTTGGGCTTGAGCAGTCAGAGTCAGGATACTCTCCTTGTAGGTGAGAGGCCGAATATTGGGTATCCCATCACCTGCCTTTGCTCTCCTTGCCTTATTATGGGCTGCTTTCTCCTGGAATGGAAGGGATTGAGTGAGATGAAGGTGACTGGCACAACTGTTAACAGTGATGCAGGTGAGAGAAGGGTGGTGAGGTGTTCTGAATGAGTGAATAGGCAGTGCAGGGCATGCAAGATTGATGGCATGGATGGGTGAAGGAAGACCTTGCATGCATTAGTGATAATGGCAGCCATGAGCCTTGGTGGAACATATCTGTGGTCGAAAAGAGAGACAGAGTGTTAATTTACCCTCCTGGAGTGCGAAAGGTCAATAACCTTCTTCTTGAATTAGATTAGGTTCTCCTCAGTGTGGAACCAGGCCTTTTGGCCCAAAAAGTACATAACGACCCTCTGATGAGTAACCCACCCAGACCCATTCCCCCTATCCTATATTTACCCCTGTCTAAAGCTATGGGCAATTTAACATGGCCAGTTCACCTGACCCGCACATCTTTGGATTGTGGGAAGAAACTGTAGCACCCAGAGGAATTCCATACAGACACAGGAGAATGTGCAGACTGCATGCAGACAGTCGCCTGAGGCAGGAATCAAACCCAGGTCCCTGGTGCTGTGAGGCAGCAGTGAGCCCCCATGCCGCCCAACATATTTTCTGGGATACTAGATGTTTGAAAACAATAGGTAGGATGGAAGAGGAGGAGTAGCCCTGATAATAAAGGATAACGTAAGGGATGTAGGTCTTTATTTCAAAGGGAATGGAGCATAAGAATGGGGAGATCTTACTAAAATTATGCAAATCATTAGATGGACCAGACTTGGAATAAAAATAGTTTTGGGCCCTTTATCTAAGGAAAGTTACACTGGCATGGGAAGCAGTCCAGAGAAGGTTCAGTAGTATAATTTTGTTACAGAAGGACTGTCTTTTGAGTACAGGTTCAGCAGATTGGGCTTTGTACTCATTAGAATTTAGACATGAGAGGCAATCTTATTGAAATATGCAAGGCTCTTAGGGAACTTAACAGGGTAGATGAAAAGAGGTTGTTTCCCTTTGTTAAGAGTCAAAGTGCAGAGGGCAAAACTTTAGGGGGTTGTCTGTTAAAGAAAGATGAGGAGGAATTTCCATACGAAAGTAGAGTTATCTGAGCAACCATGATTTCACAGAATACCAGAACAGACTCGATGGGTGTCAAGGTCTACTTTTGTTCGCACATCATATGGTCTTGTCAGTGGGAAAAGATGCTGACTCAGAAGATGAGGTAGAATCAGGATGGATAGGGATTCGAAATTAAAAGGGTCAGAAAATGCTTCTGGGAATAGTTTATAGACCCCTTAATATAGATAGACAGAAATATCAAGCAAGTAATAAATTTAATTTGTGACGAGAAAAAGCAATGTAACAATTATACAGTATATCTTCAAAGGGACTGGACATACCAGATTGCCAAAGATGGTCTGAAAAGTAAGCTTTTGTGACAGTTCCCTGAAACAATATTTTATGGAACTAATTCAGGATAAAGCCATTTAAAACCTTGTGTTGTGTCTCATGGGAGAAGATCCTTTGCAAAAAAGGTGAATATAACACAGTTGAATTCTGTACTACATTTGAACGTGATGGGTCATACACAAAGTTTAAAAAAATCAAAACTAAGGCATGAGAGGATAGCTGACTGATAGGTTGATTGATTAAATAGCCCAAAGTATATCTGGAGCTTTCAAAGAAACAATTCAATGTTCCCAACCAAAATTTATTCCATTAAAAAGGAAAATACAATGAAAAATCATTTCATGGTTTAGTTGGGAGTTAATGATAGTGTAGGAAGGTAAGGGCAACTATACCCTTAAGAGAGTGGAAAAGCTAGCAAGCACTTAAAGAGGCACAGAGAGTCCGGAACAGGGTAACAATGTAATGCTTGGTCAGAACACTGGCTGGGTTACTATGAGACAAAAACAAATTCAAATTCAGTCAATCAGCTTAAATTATGTTCCAATAAATCATACTCCAATCAAGTTTGAATTTAGTAATTTGACAATCTTAGAATCCCTGCAGTGTGGAAACAGACTCTTCGGCCCAACAAGTCCACATCGACCCTTAGACAAGTATCCCACCCCCCTAACTATTACTCTACATTTACTCCTGACTAATGCACGTAATCTAAACATCCCTAAACACAATGGATAACTTAGCATGGCACGTGCTCCCACGAGGAAGTTGAACAGTTCATCAACTTTACTAACACCTTCCATCCCGACCTTAAATTCACCTGGACTGTCTCAGACTCCTCCCTCCCCTTCCTAGACCTTTCTATCTCTATCTCGGGCGACCGACTCAACACAGACATCTACTATAAACCGACTGACTCCCACAGCTACCTGGACTACACCTTCTCCCACCCTGCCCCCTGCAAAAACTCCATCCCATATTCCCAATTCCTTCGTCTCCGCCGCATCTGCTCCCAGGAGGACCAATTCCAACACCGCACAGCCCAGATGGCCTCCTTCTTCAAGGACCGCAAATTCCCCCCAGACGTGATTGACGATGCCCTCCACCGCATCTCCTCCACTTCCCGCTCCTCCGCCCTTGAGCCCCGCTCCTCCAACCGCCACCAAGACAGAACCCCACTGGTTCTCACCTACCACCCCACCAACCTCCGCATAAAACGTATCATCCGTCGTCATTTCCGCCACCTCCAAATGGACCCCACCACCAAGGATATATTTCCCTCCCCTCCCCTATCAGCGTTCCGCAAGGACCACTCCCTTCGTGACTCCCTCGTCAGATCCACACCCCCCACCAACCCAACCTCCACCCCCGGCACTTTCCCCTGCAACCGCAGGAAATGTAAAACTTGCTCCCACACCTCCACACTCACTTCCCTCCAAGGCCCCAAGGGATCCTTCCATATCCGCCACAAGTTCACCTGTACCTCCACACACATCATCTATTGCATCCGCTGCAACCGATGTGGCCTCCTCTATATTGGGGAGACAGGCCGCTTACTTGCGGAACGCTTCAGAGAACACCTCTGGGCCGCCCGGACCAACCAACCCAATCACCCCGTGGCTCAACACTTTAACTCTCCCTCACACTCCACCGAGGACATGCAGGTCCTTGGACTCCTCCACCGGCAGAACATAACAACACGACGGCTGGAGGAGGAGCGCCTCATCTTCCGCCTGGGAACCCTCCAACCACAAGGTATGAATTCAGATTTCTCCAGTTTCCTCATTTCCCCTCCCCCCACCTTGTCTCAGTCGGTTCCCTCAACTCAGCACCGCCCTCCTAACCTGCAATCCTCTTCCTGACCTCTCCGCCCCCACCCCACTCCGGCCTATCACCCTCACCTTGACCTCCTTCCACCTATCCCACCTCCATCGCCCCTCCCCCAAGTCCCTCCTCCCTACCTTTTATCTTAGCCTGCTTGGCTACTCTCTCTCATTCCTGATGAAGGGCTTATGCTCGAAACGTCGAATTCCCTATTCCTGAGATGCTGCCTGGCCTGCTGTGCTTTAACCAGCAACACATTTTCAGCTGTGATCTCCAGCATCTGCAGACCTCATTTTTTACTTACATTCACCTAACCTGCACAGATTCAGATTGTGTGAGGAAACCAGAGCACTCGGAGAAAACCCAAGCAGATATGGGGTGAATGTGCAAACTCCACACAGACAGTTGCCCAAGTCTGGAATTGAACCCCAGGTCCCTAGCGCTGTGAGGCAGCAGTGCTAACCACTGAGCCACCCTGACAATATTAAGACCAATGAAATGATCCAATGCTTTTGGGTATAGGACCAGGGAGAATTGAATAGTTGGAGGAGAACTGCCAAGCCACCAACATCTGCACAGTGCCCGTAAAATGCCTTTATCTATCAATGACCTGTGAAACAGAAATCCCTAAGAAGCAGAAAAGAGGACAGAGGAAGATACAAAGAGAAGATTCAATAGCTGGCTGGTTTTGAAATTTGATTTTTTGATAAATCTTAATTGGGGGGTTTTATCAGACTAGTATTGGAGAGGGGAAGGAAAAGATAGGTTCAGATAAATGAATTGTAATTGCTGGGCATTCTCCTGGACAGTAGAATAATAATGTCCAAGGTAGCAACCTCAGACCAGACCAGTAGTGTCTGGTGACGTGGTTTCCTCTGACGGTCCTGACTGAAGCAGAAAGCTGTTTGCTGCATCGGCCCATACAGAAACATGGATTTGCAATGTCCATCAGTTGTGAAGTTAAAATGCAGGAGCAATGGTTTGGAACTTAATGACTGCTGTACCTCTTCAGAGAAGAATAAATATTTATGGTTCTTTCCATTAATTCAATGATGTTTATCCACTTGTGCATTTTTCAAGTAATGTTAACATGGCAGAGAGACAAACTCATCACGTTGTTATTATGATTAGAATTTTTTGAGGCCTTAATCCTATAGCGTCTGGCCTACAGATTTCTCTCACATCCATTGCCCATCTCCATTTTTCAACGTTATGTTTCATTATAGCAGGCAGCCTAGGAGTAGGATCTGTACCCCAGGGTAAGAGGAGGGAGGGAAAAGAGAGGTTTGGAGAACTACATAAGTTTGGAACTCCTCTGGTTCCTTCAATCTGATGTCTAATCCACATGTACAAAATGAAAAAGGTGTTTCTGTTGTTTATTGCAAACACATCATGTACAGCAAAGTAAAGTTTCACAGTGAAAGAGGAGGGAGAAAAGCTAAAAGAACAGGCAAACTGAACATGGGTCCATTCTTTCCACTAGTATTGCAGTCACTAAGCGTCACTAAGGAACTTGCTAATTATTCACATAAAAGACTGGAATTTATGAACACCTCCACAAGCATGTTTGCATTGGTTGGCAGCAGAGCTGTGTAAAATATGATGTCGTTCAGCCCATTGGCTTCCTGTTGCCCTAAACCATAAACAGTAGGCAGTCATCTGCCATTTTTAAATCATAAAAGAATGGACAACTGAGCTTGTTAACGAAACAATCAACCCAAATATTACACTGTGAATGCCATAAGTTGGAGACTAGACCAACGGTTTGTTTTTAGAACTATTGTTTGAATTGACTCAGGGTCCCCAAATAACTGACATTCTATGCAAATGGATTGATTACATGGTTCTAAAGCACATCCCTGTCTCTAAAATTTCATTCTATTAAGCTCAATCATATTTTAACCTGAACTGAACTTCGGGCCCCCTATCCTCTCTATCATCAAAAACACCTTCTTCCACATTTGCCATGTCTCTTGTCACCATGCGTTGAAATCCTCAATGTTGCCTTCACCAAAGTTAACTACTTCAATGTTCTCCCGGATTGTCCACTCACCACCTTGAACATTTGCTCAAGCTGTACACAGTAACAGCAGTGTGTGCCATATGGAACCTGCACTGTGCAGCAACACAAAAGGGATAGCACCCTCCAAACCAGTGACCTCTGTCACTTAGAGTCATAGTCACAGAGATGTGCAGCACGGAACCAGACCCTTCAGTCCAACTCGTCCATGCTGACCAGACATCCCAACCTAATCTAGTCCCACCTGCCAGCACCCGGCCCATATCCCTCCAAACCCTTCCTATTCATATACCCATCCAGATGCCTTTTAAATGTTGCAAATGCACCAGCCTTCACCACTTCCTCTGGCAGCTCATTCCACACAAGCACCACCCTCTGTGTGAAAAAGTTGCCCCTTAGGTCTCTTTTATATCTTTATACTCTCACCCTAAACCTATGCCCTTTGGTTCTGGACTCCCCCACCCCAGGGAAAAGACTTTGTCTATTTATCCTATCCATGCCCCTCATGATTTTATAAACTTCTATAAGGTCACCCCTCTGCCTCTGAGGCTCCAGGGAAAACAGCCCCAGCCTGTTCAACCTCTCCCTATAGCTCAAATCCTCCAATCCTGGCAACAAACTTGTAAATCTTTTCTGAATCCTCTCAAGTTTCACAACATCTTTCTGACAGGAAGGAGGGCAGAATTGCACACAATATTCCAGTAGTGGACTAACCAATGTCCTATACAGCTGCAACATGACATCCCAACTCCTGTACTCAATACTCTGACCAATAAAGGAAAGCATACCAAACGCCTTCTTCATTATCCTATCTACTTGCAACTCCACTTTCAAGGAGCTATGAGCTGTACTCCAAGGTCTCTTTGTTCAGCAGCACTCCCTGGGATGTAGCCATTAAGTGTATAAGTGCTGTAAGATTTGCTTTCCCAAAATGCAGCCCCACACATTTACCTAAATTAAACTCCATCTGCCACTTCTCAATCCATTGGTCCATCTGATCAAGATCCTGTTGTAATCTGAGCTAACCCTCTTCGCTGTCCACTACACTTCCAATTTTGGTGTCATCTGCAAACTTACTAACTTTACCTCTTATGCTCACATCCAAATCATTTATATAAATGATGAAAAGTAGTAGACCCAGCACCGATCCTTGTAGCACTCCACTGGTCACAGGCCTCCAGTCTGAAAAACAACCCTCCACCACCACCCTGTCTTCTACCTTTGAGCCAATTCTGTATCCAAATGGCTAATCCTCCCTGTATTCCATGAGATCTAACCTTGCTAATCAGTCTCCAATGGGAAACCTTGTCAAACCCCTTACTTAAGTCCCTATAAATCACATCTACTGCTCTGCCTTCATCAATCCTCTTTGTTACTTCCTCAAAAACGCTATCAAGTTTGTGAGAAATGATTTCCCACGCATAAGGGCATGTTGACTATCCCTAATCAGTCCTTACCTTTCCAAATACATGTAAATCCTGTCCCTCAGGATTCCCTCCAACAATTTGCCCACCACAGACGTCAGGCTCACTGGTCTATAGTTCCCTGGCTTGTCCTTACCACCCTTCTTAAACAGTGGCACCATGCTAGCGAATCTCCAGTCTTTCAGCACCTCACCTGTGACTGGAACCACTACAAGTTTCGATGCCACCTCTTATAGGCATCTGTCCAAGTCTCAGGACATCCTAACTTGGAAATATAAAGCTATTCCTGCACTGTCAATATTCCTTCTCTAACATTACTGTAGGTTTATCAATGCCACATGGACTGCACATGGTCAAGAGTATGGTTTAGAAACATATTCTGAAGGGCAATTAGGGATGTGCAAAATGCTGCCCTTGCCAGCATCATTCAAATCAAGGAACTAAAGTAAGATCCTTTATCTTCTGTCCTACACAAATTTAAGGACCTTCAAACCTCAAGTTCCTGTATCTTAACTCCTTCATCTTGAAAAGTTCACCCATTACTAGACCTCAAGCTCTGGAACTTACTCCCTAAATCTATTTGCTTTTCTAGTTTTTTACCCTCTTGAAGCTCTGTCTTACAGCAAGTTTATGGTCACTTCTTAGAATGACTCCTCTTTCATGTCTGTGTCATTTTATGCTTGAATTCTACTCCTGCAAAGTACCTTGGGGCATTTTTACTGTGTCTGAGGTGCTGTATTTAAAAACTCAATTGGAAACAATTTTACAGGATGGTCTTGTATGTAACTCTTGGTTCCATCATTTTAATCAAATGTGCATTTCACATAGAATGGATAAGGGAACATTCAGCTCATTTGTAGCTCACAAAACTATACTGAATCTGGACCAATCTGTATTAAGTGTCTTAAAGCTCATTGTAGCCCCTTTGTCTTATTAAAAGTACAAATATGGGCAACCTATCAACATTCTTTCTTGACTGACTGGTAGTTCATTTAATTGAGTTCGGATTGAAGTAAAATTAAGCAGCATAAAGCGTTTTCATTCAGCATTGGACTCTGACATGGAACAGCTCAGTCAGCTCGTTTTTGTGCTTCAACTTAATCCATTGCATCAAGCAATATATTAATAAATTCAATTAAGCAAATTAATTTGAGAAGGAGCTAAAATAAAACAATTACATGTTCTCTATCTATGAACACCACCTTAAAAATAATTACATCTATCATTAATAAATAGCTAATGAAAATAGAACAATCCAACTAGTTAGTAAGTCCTGGCAGAATCCCAGAAAATGATTTCAATGTCGAATTGGAATTCACAGTGGTCTTAATCTCTACTTTAGTATGGAACTGACACAGCACTAAACTGAAAGCAGACAAATACTTCAAGGGAAACATTTATACAGTAACCCATGTTCAAAATTAAAACCAACAGACCAAACAACCACAATAGTACTAAGTTGCAAAAGCAACAAGACCACAGTTTTACTTCAGTGAAATCTTTATTCTGAAGTATACGACTGAACTCTAGCTTAGCCACTTAGTGGGGAAATCAATGAAGCTTCACTTTCATTAGTGCCACATGCACAACACGAACCGCACTCAAAGCACTATTGTTGTACCTTTCTCACAGAATCAATTTCTACCAAATTCCTAAAGAGAGAAATCACCACCAACAGTGTTAATGTTAAACATTTGAGATAAATACTAGTTAAGATTCTGCATGGGTTGGGGAAGCGGGTGAGAGTTTCCCACTTGCCTTGCATTCATTTTCTGAAACTTCAAGGGGTGGTCTGTAAAAATGGCATAAACTTTGAAGTTGTTTCTCATGTTTCCTCTGCCTAGTTCTGTTGCAAGAGGAGAACCTCACCGCCATCATTATTAACTTGTACTTCACTGGTGATTTCTATACAATTGAATATTAAAATATTACTAATATTTCAGTGACTGCATTTGGCAAAGATACTGGATTGTTATTTCTTTCTGTTAAGGAGATGGAAGGTGTGGGCATTCCTTTCTAATAGGCTAGTAATCATCAATATTTGGCTGCCTTTGGCTAAGGAATTGGAGACAATATTTAACAGCCAGGATTTGCTCTGACTCCATTTTTGATACAACAAAAGAATCACACTGTACTTGTCCAGAATCTGCTTGTTCACTGGGAAATGCCTTCTGGGAAATTGTAGAAGCGCAACTTCCTGTGGAGGAAGTTCAAAGTTCAACCCATTAGAGATGGTGAGGCATCATTGAGGTTGTCTGGAAATGCTTTGTGAAACTTATTAAATCAAACTTATGGATAATGTTAATTGAGAATGTTGTCTGTCAATTTGCATTTCTGTTTGTTGTATGAAGTCAAGGCTCTTGATAGAGATGCACCACTTTGTTTTGGAAGACCACACAGTGACTCATTGATAAACTACACATAGGGGAAAGTATTTATGTCTCAACAATAAAATGAAGATCAATGAGTTAACTGTATTAAAATCAAAAATTGTTTCTGCACTTTCACCAGAATATTTCTGGGTTTAGCATAGAAGAAAGGTGCTGCAAAGCTGTTTTGATCCTTGTTGGATTAAATCTGCACAGCCATCCTCATCCAGAAATGAGAGGAGAAAATTGAGCAAAAAACAATCATTCCAGGACAAAGGGTTTAATGGTATCATTAGCATAATGCCAGGCAACTCATTGGGTTAGAATATTTCCTTTCCAACATGATTGATAGCTACAAACTTTGCAAAGCTTACAAACTGAGTAATAGCTAACACGATCTCCTGAACTAAAATCTGACATATATCTCTCATTAATCATTTGTACCAAAGCTTGCAGCAACAAGCACTATTTCTAACATTTACAAACTTCCATATTATCATATAGCACATGACATTATAGTAACATAATGGGCATAAAGAAACAAATTAGCTTGTAAACAAATGAAGTTGATTGCACATTAAAGAATGCATCATACAGAATTACAGAATAGTTCAGTGTAGAAGGAGGCTATTCAGCCTATCGGGTGTACCCTGACTCTGACAAGGAGCATTTAGTCCCAGTTCCATTCCTTGCTTCTTCTCCATTTTCCTCTCTTTCAGTTTTACCAAATTCCCTACAACTTTTAAAATTGTGCCCTGTAATCCCAACTCCAAGTTGCATCAAAAATGGCGAATGCCCTTGCATTGAATCATGAGCAGATCCAGTATATCTGCTGCATGTGGAGTGAGCAAGGTTAGGGCTCTCACAGAGAAGCAGACTGACCTGGGACTCAGGACATAAAGATGAGCAAGATTCTTTTAGTCTATATTTGAGTAGCCATATTCTATTTAATTGAGGTATGTTGAGGGAGCTCAGGCCCGTGATTGACACATCCAGCTCTATGTGGATTCACCTAATGGTGTGTAAAATGCTGCCCTTGCCAGCAACCGCTCAAATCAATAAAAAAAAGTAAGATCCCTCATCTTCTGTCCTCCACAAATTTAAGTACTGTCAAATCTCAAATTCCTGTATCTTAACTCCTTTTACACCAGGCAGCAGGGGGCATGATGGTGCATTCACAAGGCTGAGGGGTTTGTGGAGAGCATGTCCACTTCCCCCTTTCTTTTAAGGAAGTGCAGGCAGACAGGAAATTGGTCTTTCTGACCACCAGACAGAAGAACAGCATCAGACAGATGGTGAGGGAATCCCCCTAGTGTCTCTTGCTTACAAACTCCTTCTTAGTTTTTGTAAACAGAGAGAGGGGCAGTTTCTTTGTAGAGATCAGCTAGCGACAAACCCGTGACTGTGAGTGGTCCAGTTGCTCAGATGGGGAGAGGAAATGAGGAAGGGCAAGAGTGGGAGGGGATTTGTTAGTGAGGGGAGTACTCCAGCACTTTTGCAATCATACATGTGACCCCAAGATGGCACGCTGCTTCATTGGTATCGATGGGTCCCTCTGACTGAAGGCCCTTGAATAAGGACCATTATCCTTAGACACTGAGTCCTGACTGTTGGGTTGATGCACAAGCAGCGTGTTTGCCATGTACATTGCTGCAGATGTTGCAGCCCCAGTGCTGTACAGCAACATATACCCCCTCCCCCCCTCAATTTGCCTGATGGATTCTGACAATCATGGCGAGCTGCCTAACTTTGTGCATGCACTAAAATGCAAGGTAAGAAAGAAGTACTGAGAGTTTTTAAGTTCTGGCTAAGGGGAAAAGTGCAAAAAGGCAAAGTATGGCAAAGCAGCGATGTTGTGAACATCCAAGTAAGCATAAAAAGAATGAGTGCTAAGACAGCAGGCGAGAAACCTAAGGGGTACCCGGATTGAATCCATGCGATGCGTGCCAGTCCTTGTGTCTAGAGTGTCCTGCCAACAGCATTACAACAGCAACATTGAAGTGTAGAACTCGACTGTAAGTAGGTCAGAATGCACGCTGAGTAGGCAATGTGTTCAACAGCAACCTCTGTACATGGGGGTGTGGGTGCTTGTTGCCTATAGAGGATGTCCTAAGCTGTTGGTGACAGCTGTTCAAAGTGGAGGTCTGAAGGAGCCCCCAGTAAGTTGAAGACACCCAATTACACACTCTGACTTTCCTGAATTGTTGACATCTAGTTTTTATTCGGTGGGTGGGAAATATGAAATATCAGATCAATGAGGTGCAATTAGCTAATAACGGCAAATGAATGAAAATTTTCATCTTGCTGTTCACTAGTGAGATTCTCTGTTCAAAACTTGTTTGGAGAATCAGGCTTCCTTCTCTTGACAGTTAAAATCTCAGTTCTGCTGATTTCATCCTATTTTACCAACGTCCATGTTGTTCAAGGGCTGGCAAGATTCAACACCTAGGAATTGCTGTTTGCAATGGTAGAATATGGATGTGCTGTTAAGCATTTTAGACCAGGACATTCAAAACTGCAAACAGCTTAATATGGTGGTTCCTCGTCACTGTCATTGACATTGTCTTCTCATTAGGAAAGGTGGTTTCATTGTGCTGGCTCCATGAATTGTCCTAATTTCACAACTACTTTGGATACAATGTGCCAGCCAGTGACATTGTGAGGCTGTGCTGCAATGGATAATCTAACAACCAATTTAATGATGGTTCCTGTAGTCATATGGCTTTGATTGTACCTTTGTTTAGCTGACATGCATGGCCTATGTGATGCTGTATATTATATATATATTATGACTCATGTAGAGATACCAAGTTAACAGCCTCTGATTTGTTGAGCATGGTAAATGAGTGAGGGTTTGCTGGAGTGCACGAATATCATTATAAAATGCCAGGGAGTCATGGAAAACTGGCACAATTTGCTGGTGGTGAGCATTCACTAGCTGAACACTGGTGGAGCGGAAATCTTTGCTGTTCATGAAAGCTCCTAGATTATTAAGATGTGGCCTGATAACTGTATTCATAAAGCCATTTTCAGTCAGAACTTGTGGGAACCTCCAAATACAAAAAGGCACACATACTTTTCTATTGACTACAGTCATCCAGGGATATTTGATAAAATCTTAAACATTGGCAAATATGCCATCAGTGACTTGTACAGTAAACAGCTAAAATGACTCATGTTCCCCTGTTGCAGTTTGAGCCCGAGGTGAAAATATTATGGATTGTAATTACATTGTCTGTCACAGTCAATGTACGACCAGCTATGAAGGTAATTTGCAGTTCTTTTCATCAGACCCAACCTCTGAGGAGAAACAAAGTGTCCTGATGCACTTTTTCTGGAAAACTGGAACTCACTGACTCTAAGTCAGCAGCACGGTGGCTTAGTGGCTAGCACTGATGCCTCACAGTCCCAGGGATGCAGGTTTGATTCTACACTTGGGCGACTGTATGTGTGGAGTTTCCACATTCTCCCCGTGTATGCGTGGGTTTCCTCTGGATGCTCCGGTTTCCTCCCACAGTCCAAAGATCTGCAGATTAGGTGGATTGGTCATGCTAAATTGCCAATAGTGTCCAGGAATGTGCAGGCTCGAGGGATTTGGCCATGGGAAATGTGGGGTTACAGGGATAGGGTGTGGATTTGATGGGCTGAATGGTCTGCTTCCACACTGTTTGGATTCTATGATTCTAAGTTCACATGCTGAATGGACAGGATAAGGACCTTTGCTAGTCACTCGATTCCTGCATGGATACCTGAGAGCATTAGTAGCAACCCCTCAAGATTTCCTGACCTGATGCTGTTCCAGTTGTTCCTTCTCTTTCTACTGTAGTTGAGTGGCCAGGATGATTTCAGAATGAAACCCTCAGCTTCATGAAGATTTAATGACAAATTAAAATGAGAATCAGCAAGTTACAATGGAAAGATTTATGAAATAGAGCTTGTTGATTCCTGTATGGAATTCACGAATCTGAGTGTCTGTAAGTGAGTGCCTCTTCAAATTTCAGTCGCTGGTCCATGCCTGTCTTTTTTTTTATTTTTTTTTAAAAGATATTTTTATTAGAAATTTAATATTTTGACAGATTTACAAAAATAAACAGAACTTTCAAGCACAAACATTAATATAAAAATAGATCTTAAATATATAATCATCAAAATTCAAAGGAATAATACTAAAGAAGAAAGAAAAACAATGAAACTCAGTTAACTACTAATCTAATCCACAATTATCCAGAGTGTATAGTTGAGTCACTTACATCCTTCAAACAAGAGAAAATGTTCTCTAATACACTCATAACAGTATAATAAAAAGGAAACTATTTCCAAACAATAAGAACAAAAAAAAATAAAACATGTTTGAATGGAGATCCTCCCCCTTGTTCTCAGGGGGCCTTACTTCCTTTCTAAAGGTCCACCATATCCTCTCCCAAACAGTGTCCCACCCTTGACCCGGGCGCTCCTTAATAAGATTTAGATATAATACCGAGCTAGAGTTAACAGTGAGCGCCCCACCCCCACCCCTCCCCACCCATACCTGAGTATATCTGATAGCATCAATGCCACGTACAAACACACATAACTATAAAATTACAACTCCAACAGATTACAGTTAAGTATAATAACATAAAATAGCAAGGGAAGACAACCCTGCTCCCAGAAGCAAAAGTAAAGTAGAGTAAAGTATCCACTTCTCCCCACGGAGTGTGGAAGAGGCAAGCCAACATAAATTGTCTCTTACGATTTATTTAAACGAGTCTAAAAGTTCCTTAGCCTCTTCTGGTGATCTAAAATTATACTCGGATCCTTCGTGGGTAAAGCATAACGTCGCTGGGTAGCGTAAGGTGTATTGAATATTTAAGTTCCTTAGACATTTCTTCACCTCATCAAACGCCTTCCTCCTTCGTGCCAAAGCCGGGGAGAAGTCCTGAAATAACATAATCTTGGATCCTTCATGGATCATGGCTTTAGGATCCTTTCCAAGATTTCTGGAGGCATCCAGGAGTATCTGCCTCTCCCTATAACTCTGCAGCCGGAACAGGACCGGGCGTGGGCGCTGGTTTGGGCCAGATCCGCGTACTACGACCCGGTAGGCCCACTCCACCCTTACCCGGTCAGTTTCAGCCCCCAGGTTTAAAAGCTGGGGCAGCCATCGCTCCAGAAATGCTGCTAACTGTTCTTTCTCTTCTTGTTCAGGGAGGCCCAGAAGACGGATATTCTTTCTCCGATTTCTATTATCCAGGTCATCCATGTAGATTTCAAAGGCCCGGACTCTCTGCTCCAGAGCTCGTACCTGTTCTGCAGCTGTTTGTGCTGCAGCCTCGGAGGTCGTGGCCTTTAGCTCCGCCCCCTTCACTCGGCCCTGTAATTCCTCGAGAGCCTGGCTGTGTTTCTGCAGCTTTTCTTCGAATGCATTCCATCTCTGTCTGGATTCTACAATGAAATTGACGAGTGTCGTTTCCAGCCTGGCAATCATCTGTTCAAGGCCTGTTTTTACATCAGCTGCAGCCGGAGGAGGAGAGGAGGGTGGGGGAGGGGTCTTTGTTTTCTGAGAGCTGCGGGATCCCTTTGGTTTACTCATTATCCACTTAATATTAAACTGCTTAAATATAATAGTAAGCAGCTAATTAAGGTTAGAAAATTTTTTTGGGTGGTTTGGTAAGTGTGGTGGAGGTGAGTAACTCACTTTACTCAGGTTTTGGGAAGAGCACTGTAAACTCAGACTTGCTGAGTCGCCGCCATCTTGGATCTCCGGTCCATGCCTGTCTAATGCTGCATGCTGCTCCCATTGTAATATGGTGCTTTGATGACACAACACTGGTTTCAATTCACAACTCAAGCAAAATGGCAGCAGTTGAGATTAAAATGGCCCCATAGCAACAAAGGGTAAAAAATGAGGTCTGCAGATGCTGGAGATCACAGTTGAAAATGTGTTGCTGGTTAAAGCACAGCAGGTCAGGCAGCATCCAAGGAATAGGAAATTCGACATTTCGGGCATAAGCCCTTCATCATCAGGAATCCTGAAGAAGGGCTTATGCCCGAAACGTCGAATTTCCTATTCCTTGGATGCTGCCTGACCTGCTGTGCTTTAACCAGCAACACATTTTCACCCATAGCAACAAATACAACATTGTGATTTTATGGCAGCAATGACTTAATTTCTATCTGACAGACTATGTCAAAATCATCCCTTAAATCTCAATTTGCTAGTGACTGTATTGGAGTCAAAAGGCATAGAATAAAGACACAACAAGATTCCAGAAAGACATAAGGACAAGAGAAAGTATGTTTTTTTAGCACATACTGAGCCAAGAATAACATCGCCTGACAGCTTGTTGTGGAAATCACACGTCCACTTCCCAAAAAGAGATAAAGAAATGTTAGAGGAAGATTTGTTGATAACAATCTATCCCTGGGAAAAATGTAGCCTGATGAGTAGAACACCTTCAATGAAAAAAAAACACAAAGATCTGACTGAAGGAGATCAAGTCAGTTTTCTTTTGTCATTGATTCCAGAAACAAATAGTTGGAAAATTAACCTCTCGTGATATGACTCCATGTTGAATTTTCTATATCACTTCGCATTCATGCTTCTGGTTTGGCAATTCTCCTGACTTCAGAAGTATTCCAATTTGTTTGCACGCTTAAATTTAGTAAGTAGTTGGTTATGTATATTTATTTATTTTGACTATAGTTATAAACTCACAAGATAAATTCACATCAAATGATGAATCTGGTAGCAGTATTTTGAATATCTACTTACCTCCTGGCATCTAACACAATTCATCAACTGACTGTACCCAGTGTGTACACTTCTAAGATTGATAGCAAGAACAGCTCTCTTCTGTCTGGTTTGTGACCATTTGTCAGTCATTGCCTCATAGGTGAGCGACATAAATACTTCTGCGCACATTTGTGACTTCAGCAATCGTGTCTTCACTTCCTTCATCTAAGTCATTGATGTAAATTGTGGCAGAATTGTACTGGAAATTCAGCAAGGCCTATCTACCATCAGGCACAACTGCAAATTTGTGCTTTTGCCAGGCCACAAGTTGAGTTTCTTGTTTGGCATGCTCCATGAATTCCAGCCACATGCAGTCCTCATCCATGGACATTGGCATCTGAGAGTTTCCAACCACTCCTTTAAGGCACCTCTCCAAGCCACTTCCAAGGTGTTTCGGAAGAACAGATTTGCAAGGACAGGGAGTTATCTCGTGGATTGGACCAGGCTGAATTTCAGGGCTGCTCACTTGCTGTCTTTGTGTGCTGTCATTACCCGAATGCTTGCAGCATCCATGGCTTGCCTTGTGAGGCTGTGCCACCTGTCTAAGCATGTTGATACTTCAGACACATCCTGAGGGCATCAGTACTGTGGTGTTTGCATGTCTTTAGCGCAGACACGCGACAGACTGCTTGTTATTGCTTATCAGTAGAGAGCTGTCTGGGCAGTGGTAGGGGAGTAATAGTAGTGGTGGTGGTGGAATGGTTTGCTGTACATTAAGACATCAGGTTAACATCTACAGCATGTGCCAGCTGCACATTCATTCAATTAATTGTCATCCATTCTGAAAACTGGATGGGAGTCGTATTGAGTGTTGAGATGATGATAGCAGGGGGAAACTCAAACTATGAGAGATCGATAGAACAGCCTCAGGGAGCATGGCAGCCAATCAGAGAGAATGTTATTGGCAGTAACCACCACCACAGAAACAATATAAAGGACCAGGATAAATGTCATTGAATTGTTTTGGGGACAGAGAGGGCAGGCAAGGATCAATGTGGTGGGTCTCCAGCCTTTCGGGGGTGGGGTTGGGTGCAGGGAAAATGTGAAATGGACTGTTGGGATAGTGCAGGGTAAAAAATGATGGAAGCGCAGGTTGGGGGAGGGGTGGGCTGCTTAACAATCAAGTAACTTCAGTGCTGTTGGTGTCCACCACAAGCTGCATTCCCTGCTATAATCTACCATTTTCTAGATGCTAACAGCAACTGGGAAATTGCTGAGATGTGTGCAGGTGTGTGGAGTCGGTATGATTTTCATAGGCAAAAGCCTGGGTTCTATGTTTGCTGGATGCTAGAACAGTGAAGCAAGCATTTGTTAACTGCAGCTACAATTCATTTACAATCATTTCTTTTGTCCATTTGCAGTGCATGCAGAGTAAGCATGTTTAGGGCTCAAATACTGGTGACAGGTGCTTTGTGTCATGCTGTTCATATTTGCAAATCTAACATTGACATCTCATGGACGCAGAAGTTAGTGTGTCTTCAACCATAGACTTAAAAGGAGGTGAATATTGGCCAAAAGTGCCCCACCACTTGTGAAATCTCCAAAGGTGTCCTGGAAGGAGGGGAACAGTGCTTCATCATCTGTCCTGTAAATCTTATGATGGACTCTACTGAATTCAACAACAAGTTGAATGGTTGATATGTCCATTTTGCAATGAGTTAGTTACACCTTCACCAAGTTAGTGCACATATTGTGACTGGAGTTGCAGTGGAGCAAACGATGCAGTTGTTGAAGATGCAGTTTCATTGTTGGGAGCAATCCGGGTGCTCCCTCTGGTAGTCCATATACTGTGTGCATCAACATCACAATGACATCACCATTGGAATATCCTGATCTCATGAACCAAGGTAATCTGAACTAGTGCACGAATGCCATCCTTGATTAACAGTGAGAATCTGCTACCTTTACCTAGTTTCTAAATTTTCTTAAATGTCATTCCCCCTCAGCATTCACGACTCCATCCTTCTCATTCTTAAGCCATGACTCCATAAGCCCTATGAGATCATATGTATTTTCTTAAGTGTGTACAGGTTGTTCTGCTATAATGTGTATTTCGTTAACGTGCATTCACTATAATATCTTTAACGAATTGGGGACACTTTTTAAAGTGCGAACTTTTAAAACATGTTTTGACTGTAATGCAATTACATCGCCAGTAATGTTTCCACAGTACGATTTTTCTATAATGCAGGGTTGCATAAGAACGTAACTATCGTGTTAAAGAAGAGCTACCCATGCTGCATCCATTCAGATCCGGGGCCTTTAATTTTTTTGAAAATTATCTTTGTAATATCTAGTCTTGATTGCTGATGTGTTTCTACATTTTTTTTTCTCTCTGGCCCCTTCATTGTCACTTTCTTAACATAATTTTACCTTCTGTCTCTCAGCTACATGAGAACTGCAGAAGTCACGTTGGCTGAGCTTGTGATTTCCTTTTGCTTGTCTTGGAATTCTAACTATCTTGTTATCACATTGCGATATTTACATTATTGATGGATTGGAATGATATTGTGTAAGGAGAAAGTGAGGACTGCAGATGCTGGAGATCAGAGCTGAAAATGTGTTGCTGGAAAGGCGCAGCAGGTCAGGCAGCATCCAAGGAGCACCCCCCACCTTTTCCTCCACTATATCGATGACTGTGCTCCCACGAGGAGGTTGAACAGTTCATCCACTTTACCAACACCTTCCACCCTGACCTCAACTAAGCCTGCCTCTTCGTAGGATATGTGGAACAGTCCATCTTCCGCAGCTACACTGGCACCACCCCCTACCTTTTCCTCTGCTATATCGATGACTGTATTGGCGCTGCCTCGTGCTCCCATAAGGAGGTTGAACAGTTCATCCAATTTACCAACACCTTCCACCCCGTCCTCAAATTTACCTGGACCGTCTCAGACTCCTCTCTCCCCTTCCTAGACCTCTCCATTTCTATCCTGGGTGACCGAATCAACACAGACATTTACTATAAACCGACCGACTTCCACAGCTACCTAGACCACACCTCCTCCCACCCTGCCCCCTGTTAAAATGCCATCCCATATTCCCACTTCCTTCATCTCCGCCGCATCTGCTCCCAGGAGGACCAGTTCCAATACAATACAACCCAGATGGCCTCCTTCTTCAAAGACCGCAATTTCCCCCAGACGTGATCGACGATGCTCTCCACCGCATCTCCTCCACTTCCCGCTCCTCCGCCCTTGAGCCCCACCCCTCCAATCGCCACCAGGACAGAACCCCACTAGTCCTCACCTACCACCCCACCAACCTCTATATACATCACATCATCCGTCATCATTTCCACCACCTCCAAACAGACCCCACCACCAGGGATATATTTCCCTCCCCTCCCCTATCAGCGTTCCGAAAAGACCACTCCCTCCGTGACTCCCTTGTCAGGTGCACACCCCCTACCAACCCAACCTCCACTCCTGGCACCTTCCCCTGCAACTGCAAGAAATGCAAAACTTGCACCCACACCTCCCCCCTCACTTCCCTCCAAGGCCCCAAGGGATCCTTCCATATCCGCCACAAATTCACCTACACCTCCACACACATCATTTACTATATCCGCTGCACCCGATGTGTCCTCCTCTATACTGGGAAGACAGGCCGCCTTCTTGTGGAACGTTTCAGAGAACACCTCTGGGATACCCGGACCAACCAACCCAATCATCCCATGGCTCAACACTTCAACTCCCCCTCCCACTCCACCAAGGACGTGCAGGTCCTTGAACTCCTCCATCGCCAGACCACAGCAACACGACGGCTGGAGAAATAGCGCCTCATCTTCTGCCTAGGAACCCTCCAACCACAAAGGATGAATTCAGATTTCTCCAGTTTCCTCATTTCCCCTCCCCCCACCTTTTCTCAGTCCCAACCCTCGAACTCAGCACCACCTTCCTAACCTGCAATCTTCTTCCTGACCTCTCCGTCCCCACCCCCACTCCGGCCTATCACCCTCACCTTAACCTCCTTCCACCTATCGCACTTCCAACGCCCCTCCCCCAAGTGCCTCCTCCCTACCTTTTATCTTAGCCTGCTTGGCACATTCTCCTCATTCCTGAAGAAGGGCTCATGGCCGAAACGTCGATTCTCCTGATCCTTGGATGCTGCCTGACCTGCTGCATGATATTGTGTAAGCCTTGTTGTCTGCACTAGTCTTGCAAGGAACACAGGAAGGGGAGAATTGCTTGCAACAGCCATTTCCTGCCCTGAGTGATCAAAAGTGGAGATCTTCCTTCTCACAAAAGCCCAGGACCGAGATCTGCAGGTTATAGCACCAAAAGTCCCATCTCACTACTACAGCTGGCATTACATGTGGCATTGAAGTGACTGGACCCTACAATTAAAATGCCTGGTCATTTTAGGCTGTGATTGAAGACACACAATGGAAGTAAAGCTGCAAGGAATTCTTCCAGACCATTGATGCTCTGTTTCCCCAAGCCTATCAAGCTCATCTACTTCTCAATTGATCTCGAGGTCCATCTCCAAAAGGTTGTGGGGTTTTCAGACCTCACAAAAATCCTCTAAGTGTCAGGTGTAATTTGTGAATTGCTGTCATATGTTTACTCCTGAAACACTCACTCATACCCTTGTTGCTTTCTGACGTCCTCCTGTCAGATTTACCTCATTCCTCACTCTGCAAACTCCAAGAGCTCACGTAATGCTGTGCTGTTCATGCCTTCACTTGCATCAAGTCTCACTCAACCATCACTCCTCTGCATACTTGTTCTATAATGGCTCCCAATCAAGCAATGTCACAATTTTAAAACTCTCGTTCCTTTTTCAAAATCATCTTTCTCCAGCTCCAGTTCGCAGATGACACAAATTGGAGGTGTAGTGGACAGTGAAGAAGTTTACTTCAGAGTACAACGGGATCTGATCAGATGGGCCAATGGGGTGAGGAGTGGCAGATGGAGTTTAATTTAGATAAATGTGATGTGCTGAATTTTGGAAAGGCAAATCAGAGCAGGACTTATACACTTAATGGTGGAACCCCGGGGAATGTTGCTGAGCAAAGAGACCTAGGTGTGAAGGTGCATAGTTCCTTGAAAGTGGAGTCACAAGTAGGCAGAGTGTGAAGAAGACATTTGGCACATTTGCCTTTATTGGTCAGTGCATTGAGTATAGGAGTTGGGAGGTCATGTTGCGTTTGGACAGGACATTGGTGTGGCCACTGTTTAGAAGACCAACTTCAGTTCTGGTCTCCCTGCTATATAAATGCACGTTGTTATTGTTTTTGTTGCTGGAGAGAGAACATTATACAAGTCTCAATGATCACACCAGGGAGCCAGGACACTGTCACTTTCATCTGCATGATGGACTGTACAAATCTGTGATCCAGTTCAGTCAAGGGCTAGGGCTAATAAAAGGGACAATGGTCAAAGGTCAGTGATAAAGAAAGAGTTACACAACAACAAACCAATGACTGTGCAAACCAGCATAAGATTGTTAGAGAGAGAATGAAGATAAGAAACTGTTGATATCCTGCTGCATCTCCCCAACAGTCTCACTAACTCCAATGATTCACAAACTATCTACTAGAAATCTCCAATGGTTCCTCTAATTTCATCTTGTGAGCTTGTTTGGTGACTGACCCTCCCTTGGTTTGGTTCCTCTGTCAGTTGTTCGCATTCATTTTACATTGGGAATTACAATCAAGATATGTTCACACTAAACTTCAGCAAGAAAACTAGGATTAATCAGATACTTGGGGTTTGATTTTCAGTCTGCATTCTTGAATCCATAATCTAGATTAGTGGTGCAGGAAAAGCACAGCAGGTCAGGCAGCATCTGAGTAACAGGAAAATCAATGTTTCGACAAAAGCCCTTCATCAGGAGTCCATCCCTGTCCTAACTCTGTGGTGTGTCTGCATTGATCACACAATGAGCTAAAGTGATTCGGCATCTGGTTGGTGATTCTGAGCCCAGCTTGGAGGATTGACCTGTCAGCTCCAGCAGGAGATTCAAGGCAGATGGCAGACATGACCAGTCCTGCCAACTGCCTTTTCGAAGGCAGACAGAGGTTTGCGGTGTCAGAAGTCAGAAATCTCAAGGAAATAGACAAATGCCCATCCAAATATTACTGCTGCAACTCTTACAGGGAAACCCAAGTGGCAAAATTTATGAGTTCTAAAAGGAAACTTACAACTCCAGCCCAGGAGCAAGTTAATTCAATGAGGGTGTCGTTTAGTTGAGATGGCTGGATGACTGACTGATTTGTGATTAAAATGGATGCCAACAGCATGAGTTCACTTCCCATATCATGGTTCCAATAGACAATAGACAATAGATAATAGGTACAGGATTAGGCCATTCTGCCCTTTGAGCCTGCACCACCATTCATTATGATCATGGCTGATCATCTTCAATCAGTATCCTGTTCTTGTCTTATCTCCATAACCCTTGGTTCCACTATCCTTGAGAGCTCTATCCAACTCTTACTTAAATGAACCCAGAGACTGGGCCTCAACTATCTTCTGGGGCAGAGCATTCCACACACCCACCACTCTCTGGGTGAAGAAGTTTCCCCTCATCTCTGTCCTACATGGCCTCCCCCTTATTTTTAAGCTGTGTTCTCTGGTTCGGGACTCACCCATCAGCGGAAACATGTTTTCTGCCTCCAGAATGTCCAATCCTTTAATAGTCTTATACATCTCAATCAAATCCCCTCTCAGTCTTCTAAACTCAAGGGTATACAAGCCATGTCGCTCCAATCTTTCAACATAAGATAGTCCCGCCATTCCAGGAATTGACCTCGTGAACCTACGCTGCATTCCCTCAAAAGCCAGAATGTCTTTCCTTAAATTTGGAGACCAGACCTACACACAATACTCCAGGCGCGGTCTCACCAGGGCCCTGTACAGCTGCAGAAGTACCTCTTTGCTCCTATACTCAATCCCTCTTGTTATGAAGGTCAGCATGCTATTAGCCTTCTTCACTACCTGCTGTACCTGCATGCTTACCTTCATTGATTGGTGTACAAGAACACCCAAATCTCTTTGTACTGCCCCTTTACCTAACTTGACTCCATTTAGGTAGTAATCTGCCTTCCTGTTCTTGCCACCAAAGTGGATAACCATACATTTATCCACATTAGACTGCATCTGCCATGCATCTGACCACTCACCTAACCTGTCCAGGTCACCCTGTAATCTCCTAACATCCTCCTCACATTTCACCCTGCCACCCAGCTTTGTATCATCAGCAAATTTGCTAATGTTATTATTAATACCATCTTCTATATCATTAATATATATTGTAAAAAGCTGCGGTCCCAGCACTAATCCCTGCGGTATTCCACTGGTCATCGCCTGCCATTCCAAAAGGGAGACGTTTATCACTACTCTTTGTTTCCTGTTAGCCAGCCAATTTTCAATCCAAGTCAGTACTTTGCCCCCAATACCAGGCGCCCTAATTTTGCTCACTAACTTTATCAAAGTTATTATGTGGGACTTTATCAAAGGCTTTCTGAAAGACCAGGTACACTACATCCACTGGATCTCCCTTGTCCATCTTCAGAGTTACATCCTCAAAAAATTCCAGAAGATTAGTCAAGCATGATTTCCCCTTCATAAATCCATGCTGACTCTGACCTATCCTGTCAGATGAGGGAAGAGGTTGAGATGACCTTCATGTTAAGTCGCCACCAATTCTCTCTCTAATGAGAGAGCAACCCTATGGTCCTCTGGGATTATTGCAACTTTGGGATAAACAAGGCAAGGGAATAGATGAAGACTAGATCCATAGGGAATTTGGTGTGCATGTACACTGGTCCCTTAAGGTGTGAGGGCTGGTGGATAAAGTGGTTAAGTAGGCATATGAGATACTTGCCTTGATTGGTCAACATGATGTGGAGGTGCCGGTGTTGTACTGGGGTGCACAAAGTTGAAAGTCACACAACACCAAGTTATAGTCCAACAGTTTTATTTGGAAGCACTAGCACTTGGAGGACTGCTTCATGAAGGAGCAATGCTCTGAAAGCTAATGCTTCCAACTAAACTTGTTGGATTATCACTTGGTATTTTGTGATTTTTAACTTTATTGGTCAAGGCGTGGAATGTAGGAGCAGGGAGCTTATGCTAGAACTGTATAAAATGTTAGTTAAGCCCTAGCCAAACTATTGCATGCAGTTCTGGAATCCACATTATAGGAGGGATTTGATTGCACTGGGAAGGGTGCAGAAGAGATTTACCAGGCTGTTGGCTGGGCTATGAAGAGAAATTGGACAGACAGGGATTAATTTCCTGAGAGCAGAGGAGATTGAGAAAGGACATGATTGAGATGTATAAAATGTTTGAAGGGCATGTAGAAACCTTTCCCTTGGTGTAGAGATTAATGACATTGGCTAGAGATTTAAAATATGGGGCAAAAGGTTTAGGGGAGATGTGAGGAAAATCTTTTTCTCCCAGAGGATGGTGGGAATCTGGAACTCACTGCCCGTAGAGGTGGTGGAGGCAGAAACCCTCAACATTTAAGAAGCATTTAGATATATACTTGCAATGCTAAGGCATACAAGGTTATGGGCCAAGTGCTGGAAAAAGAGATTAGAAGATTGGCCCATTGTATCCGTTCAAGTTAAAGACAAAAGGCCACCTTCTGTGCTGTAGATGTCAGTGACTCTGTGTAGGTTTGGTCATGTCTGATTTCAAATTCACCTTCTGGCCCTCACCAGCCTGTTAACTAGCTTCTCAAGGATCTCGATAAGGCATGATAAGGCGAGCAGGATCCTGGTTCCCAACCTCTCAAATTTGCATAGTGTTTCAGTGTATCAGATACCATTTAAGGTCCTCAGTGTGCATAGGATTCACTGTATGTTCAAACCTGCATTCAACCCCATTTGTGATTAATTCAGTTTTTACTATCAATGTGGGGCAACACTGGCCACAACATCAATAGGATCCAGTTCGATCGATTGAACAACAGTTACCAATAAATTATGTTAAAAATCACACAACACCAGGTTATAGTCCAACAGGTTTAATTGGAAGCTCACTAGCTTTCGGAAAAACGCTCCTTCATCAGATGATAGTGGAGGGCTCGATCGTAACACAGAATGTATAGCAAAATTTATAGCAAAAATATAGCAGAATTTATAGCCCTCCACTATCACCTGATGAAGGAGCGTCGCTCCGAAAGCTAGTGTGCTTCCAATTAAACCTGTTGAACTATAACCTGGTGTTGTGTGATTTTTAACTTTGTACACCCCAGTCCAACACCGGCATCTCCAAATCAATAAATTATGCTCATTCCAGATTTCAAAAAGGTCACTTCGACAAAAATGATAGAAATCTTGCTAGGTGCGAGAAGGGGCACTAACAAAATGAAGCATTTTAACAAGCTATAATGCTAAAGGAAATCAATTATATTCAGTCACTATATTCCCAAAGCCAAAGAGAAACACAAAACAGAACAAAGCCAAGATGGCCATGCGGAAGGAATAATTATTGTTCAGCTCAAAAAGAAATAATTTTAAGGAGGTCCAGAGAAGGTATTACACTCAGAACAAAACCTTTTATCAGAAGCGCCAAACTGTCAGTGGAAAGAAGACTGCAGATAATTGTGGGAACAAAAATCAAATCATTTTCCGTTTTACTAGAAACCAGGGGGTAATAGACAACTGCATAGGACCAAGGATCCCTCAGCGAAGATTAAAATGGAATCCCCACGATAAGGCTGGAGTTTGAAATGACTGCTTCAGATCAGCCTTCACTTCTGCACACTACAGGCAATTAGTACTAATGGAAAGTGTCATCAACACTAAAGTGGCAAACTTTAAGGATGATCATAAGACCATAATACATAGAAGCAGAATTAGGCCATTCAGCCCATCCAGTCTGCTCTGCTTATCAATCATGGCTGATATGTTTCTCAAACCCATTCTCCTCTCTTCTCCCTGTAACCCTGGATTCTCTTACTAATTAAGACCCTATCTATCTTTGTTTTAAAGACACCCAATGATTTGGTTTCCGCAGCCCTCTGTGACAATGAGTTCCACAGATTTGCCACCCTCTGGGTGAAGAAATTCCTCCTCACCTCAGTTCCAAATGGTTGCCCCTTCACTCTGAGGCTGTGCCCTTGGATCCCAGTCTTTCCTACTAGTGGAAGCATCTTCTCCACATCCACTTTATCCAGGTGGCTCGGGGTTCTGTAAGTTTCAATCAGATCTCCTTTCCCCTCATCTTTCTAAACTCCGAGTACAGACTCAGAGTCCGCAACTGCTCCTCAAATAACAAGCCCTTCACTCTGGGATTATTCTACTAACCATCCTCTGAGCTCTCAACAAGGCCAACATATCCTTCCTTAGATATAGGGCCCAAAATTGCTCTCAATAATCTGAATGTGGTCTGACCAGAGTCTTATACAGCCTCAGATATAATCCTAGATAGAATAAGGACTTACAAATTGAATTGAGCTCTTGGTCTAAACTGCAATACCTCAGGATGGTTGTTCATATAAACAACAGCGCTGCTAATTCTGTTGTCCAGATCCTCTTTAAATAAGTTGCAGACAACTCCAACCAGGATGTTATGAATAAATTTGTCCCAGTATCCCACAATACCAAAGCTGTCAAATCAATATGAACTCAAGTCAGCACCAAATCAAAATATTCCCACTTTATTAGGAACAAAATTACAATAATCTTTAATACTAAACATATTATCCCTAGTTCCATTTAGCCCTATAAGGTTATAATTCTTCTCAAGACTCTTGTAGATTTGCTCTCTCTGGGGCTCTGTCTCTGGGTCTGTGAAGCTTTCCTCTCTCTCTCTCAGTCATGCAACTGAAATGATATATTGAGCAAACCTAGATTGTTTTATGTTTTCATCTTTTCGAATGGGTTGCAGGTTTCGGTTCATTAAGATGTAAATCCCAGAACTTCACACATATAAATACACTCTCTCACGTACACTCACACTCATTCTCTCCCTCTGTCATGCACACACACACATATAAGTCAATGGGGTGAATTTGTATTCGCAGATTAGATTCCCTACAGTGTGGAAACAGGCCCTTTGGCCCAACAAGTCCACACTGACACTGAAGAGTAACCCATCCAGTCCTATTTCCCTCTGACTAATGCATCTAACACTGTGGGCAATTTAGCATGGCCAATTCACCTGGCCTGCACATATTTGTGACTATGGGAGGAAACCGGAGCACCTGGAGGAAACCCGCACAGACACTGGGAGAATGTGCAAACTCCTCACAGTTTCTGGTCCGAGGCCAGAATTGAATCTGGGACCCTGGTGCTGTGAAGCAGCGGTGCTAACCACTGAGCTACCATGCCACCCTTATTACAGTCTATTTTGTCCAAAAAGCACACAATCTGCAGGCAGTCAACCTATGTAATATCTTGTAAATTCCACTTTGGAAATAGAACCAGTCTGACTTAAGACTGGGATACAGACAGACTCTAACCTCACACCTTTAATGCATTGTCTGAGCTGAAATGTCACCTTGTGTAATAAAATCTTAAGTTAACCTGAGAAGGTAAGTTAAAAAGATGTTCTGGGATTTACATATTTACAGACTGTTTACAAGGATGGTCACTGAGAGACATGGGTTACCCTCTGTGACCATGGCCAATGACTCCAGTATGAAACCCCCCCTCCCCCCGATGGAGGCTGGATACAATGCAGCCCATTCTTTGACCTGGGCCATGGTGGAGAAGATGATAGGCCCCCTGAAAATGAGGTCTCCTGCCTGTGTTAGTCTAGTATGGCCTTACAGTACACCGCAGCCTGAACCGGCCGCGTAATCATAACATGTTGCATAACTGGAGCAGGTAAAGACAGGATGTGATGGATGCTGCTGAGCTGGGAGAGGAGCAGCTGGCTTCTGAGGAGGAATGTGAGGACCTTGAGCAGGAGGGACATCATTTTCACTGTAATGGAATGCAGCAATGTGGTGTACAACATACCAGACAGAATTTAATGATACTTTGTCCCAGCGGCACGGCGGGTGAGTGGTTAGCATTGCTGCCTCACAGTACTGGGGATCCAGGTTCGATTCCTGCCTGTGCGACTGTCTGTGTGGAGTTTGCCCATTCTCCCTGTGTCTGTGTGGGTTTGCTCCTGGTTTCCTCTCGCAATCCAAAAATGTAAAGGTCAGGTGAATTGGCATTAAGTGCATTTGTCAGGAGTAAATATAGGGTAGGAGAATGGTCTGGGTGGGTTACTCTTCAGAGGGTTGGTGTGGACCTTTTGGATCGAAGTGCCTGTTTCCATACTGTAGGGAATCTAATCTAATGATAGCTGGGTGCAGTGATCATTCATTGAGCACCAACAACTTGACTGTCAATGTGTCAGCAGTTTGTTTCTGTTTGAGAGGCAAATGCAGCTTTATTGAATTTCTGTTTGCTTTTGGTGTTGGTGAATAAAAGTGAATTTTCTGAAAGAACCATGGTATGTGATGGTCCCACGTTAAACAATGGTAAGCTACTGGGCCCTGAGACCATAGTAGATGTGACTTAGAATTATCAGAAGGGATATGGCTAAGATAGGTCTGTGGCATGTTCTTGTACTTAAATAATGGCTCTTGCATGTGCAAGAAAATATCAGCAATGCCATCTATGAATCATGAAAAGTATTGACTTGTGGTTGCTGTGCCAATGTGTGTAGTGAAGGGCAATGCTGCACTGACAATGCTTGATCAGATTCACAGCTGAGATTCCAATTTGATGCTGGCTCTAAGGATGCTGAGAATTTTCCGCAGTGGTGTGCACTTCTGGCTAGTTAGACAGCTGGCCAACATTGCATGAGAAGGGAGACGTGGTAAGATTCAGCTACCCTTTATGTCTCTAATCTGTCTTCTTTCTTGAGTACTGCCTGTAGTTCCAGCAGTCACCACTGTTGGATCTTGGCGCTGCTCAGACTGCAGAGCTGGCTACCAATCAGATTGGTCAACAACTGCCAATGGTGGAAACTCCTTCCAGATAGGTGCAAAAATCCCACTTTGATGCTATTTAACTTGCCCCCAGCATAATATCAGTGCAGGGCAGCTCAATTTCAGACTGGCAATTGAGTTTTCAGTCATGGGTGGGCAAGGCTGAAATACAATGCTTTGTAAAATACATCCCTAAATAGAGCCTAAGAGAACTCTGCAACCGAACTACAGAGGGAGCAGAAGCTAGGAATGGGCCTGTAAAAATCAGCGGTAATGAAAGGGAGGTTTCACTATGAGTCAATGCCACTGAATGTGACTGGAACACCCACCTTCTGTATTAATGGTACTTTTTAGATCCCTGACTATAAGCATCAACAAATAGCAATGTCTATTCTTCCTAGGTGGATACCTTATCAAATCTGTTTTCAACCCTTTTCCAAAAACTACATTTCAATGAAACAGATTTTTTTTTGTCAAATCTGCCTCTCCAATGGACAGAGTATTATCAAATGACTATAAAAGCAGAAATAAGAAATGTTGACACCTGGTGAATGTGAAGAAAGGGTAACAAACTTGATGTCTCCTTCTGGATGTTTATACATACCACAGGTATAATCATTCTTGATTTAATCCGAAATACACAGATCAATTCAAGCTGGAAAAATATCTTCCTAAAAGAAATAACAACCTATGTATTATCCTTTTCTTTTGTATGTAATATTTTATATTTGATGTAAATGTTTATTCTACAGCTGACAGAGTTTCCTGTTACAAACTGTTCACTATTGCTTAACAATGGAACAGGAGGATCATTGTACAGCAAAGCAAACTAATGTGATTCATAATTGACCAAAGGCATAGAATACTACACACGTCAGCCTAATGGGATTGAATGTGTTCTGTGAAAAGTAACAATTCTTTCTAGAATGGGAAAAGAGTTGTTCAGACAAAAAGAGAATGCCAGCCTACGAAAAGAACAAGTGACGAAGGTAATTGTGGAAATACTGCCCCATTCACCCTACCTTTCAATATGGAATGACTGTCTAACACATGGTCACTCATTGGGGCTAGAGGATGGCAAATCTGATGGTACAAGACACATCTGACTGATGTGGATTGACACAGCAAAGCAAACAAGGTTAGCAACACTACAGAGTGTCACAAAGCTTGGCCTCTCAAAAATATTCACAAGAGTCTAGTGTAAGAGGGCGTTTAGAAGTTCTCCTGTCTTTATATTGTTTTTGAAGGTAAATTATTTGTCACACATTTGGCAGATTCTGATAGAGCGACATTGAACAAGGCTTGAGTGACAGAGTTCAAAGCATGCATCGTTTCTAATGTTGTGCTATGTTCAACTATCTTTGGCCTTCAACTGTCTTAAAGCAAGGCAATCACATTATTAATCATTGTCTGAAAGTTTGAAATAAAAAAAAATCACGGACCAGCTGATGCTGCCCAACATCAGAATATGCTAAATGGCAGAGAAACAGTCACTTACTTTGTATTTTTTTCGAAGTAAATACAAAACTTTTAAACTCTCTGTTTTAAACTTGTTTTGAGCAAGAGAGCTCTGTACTACTCCATTTCCTTCCCCATTCTGATTTGCGGAGTTTACAGTCAGCCAATGAGAATCAGTCATATCTCTATTTGTCAATTATAAAAGGTCTTCCAAGGTTTAATCAAGACAGTGCTTCCAAGTAAGATTTCCCTCAAATGGTTGTAATTAAAATTTGGAATACGGATAATTAACATTTTAAAACTAATTACTTTTGACCTTTACCAGTAGCATGATGTAATTGTTTTCAAAAGATGTCTTGTTCTTTCTTACATGCACTTTCTGTGGTATAGAATAAAGATAGTGGTGGCTTCACACTAGTTTGCATTTGAAAATAAGCACCCCTTATGCTGGTTCACCTGCTTGTTTGAAGCCAATTCAGGAAGCATATGTTTGGAAAGTGCATAGAAAGACAGTGTTTACTTGGAAGGAAAAATTGCTCAAGTGTTTTGAAAATTGAAAATAAATAGGTAAAACTATTACACATTTTCTATAATTGAGTTCTTCCTTTGTCTTGAATCTCATTTTCCTATTGTGGTTTTATTGATTTGGCTAAAAACAAATTGTAGATTCAGATCTGTCTTCAGATAAAAAAATAAGTCCTGGTGGAATTAAAGGGCTGCTGCCATAAAAGCTGCAGGGCATTAAAAAAAAAGCAATATGTCATCTCAGTTAACAACTAATGACTTTTGATTTGCAGAATAGACAAAATCAAATTCCACAAACTAAATAATGGAGACACAACTGGGTGTTTATATAACCAAATTTAGTTATGTAATTCCTGATAACATCGAAAGGGAAACTTTCCACTGACAATGATTCTTAAATTACATAAATATTTACGTATTTCAAAACACAGCAACTTCTCTTCTGGAAAACAGGTTTACCAATTCTGCCCTTTCAGCCATTCAATAAACAACAAGGGCTTGCAGTTACATAGCGTCATTAATGTCACAGACTATTGCTGTGAAGCTCTTCCAGACATTCTCAAATAAAATTTGACATCAAGTCACTTTAATAGATATTAGGGCCATTTTATATTTTGACCAAAAATCTTAAAGGACCAAAGAAAAGTCAAAAGATAGAGATTTTGTGCTGGAAGTTTATAGTTAATCTTAAAGGACCAAAGAAAAGTCAGAAGATTGAGATTTTGTGCTTGAAGTTTAAAGGTTCAGTGCCTTGGCAGTTGCAGGTACATCCAATAGAGCAGTGACTCAAATTGTGGATGCTTAGCGGTAGGTCCAGAAAAGGTGGGGCACAGAGTTTTGGAGGCAACTGCACATTGGCAGATTTTGGAGGGAAGGGAGGTAAATATTAACTTCTTTCAGGTTTAGTTTTCCTGCCATATAACTGATGAGAGTTGGAAACAAACACACGTAGTGAGTGATAGAATGAACTGAGAAAAGAAATTCTATTTTATCTCTGTAGACAAACTAGATTCAACATAACTGAATAATGTACTGAGACGGAGAAAAAATGGAAAGCTCATCCTTAGAACAGTTACTTGATTCTGCTTCAAATTTGGGCAAGTGGATGAAAATTCTGCTGTTTACACTCATCAATGAATATTAATATTAATTCCTCGTTAGCGTTTGTGAACATTTTCTTAAATCCAGAGCCAGTTTGACTTCAGACAATTTTGCGCACAATATATGTTAGTTAAGTGGTATTTATTCCATTGAAATTTTAAATGTTCTTGCCTTTGCTAACTAGTAGCTCTTGCCTTGCTATTTTTTAAAAAATGCTATTTTCTCTTAAAACAGTTGTAGGTTATGAAATTAGAGCACAATAATTTGGAGCTGGATGAAGTTTTACCAGCTGGATGAAGTTCCTCAGGTGGATTTATCATCTCAGTTCCATCTTGCTGCATTAACCCCAGATTCTATGCTTCTATGATATCCAAGGAGAAGGTCTGAGTAACAATAACATGAATAAAACATGCCCATAATCAGTAGGGGCTAAAAACTGAGATTGGGATATAGGATTATTCTCTGCTCATTGCTTTTGATGTATGCAGCACACAAACTTTGTAGTCTCCTGGAAATACTTGGTGCCACTAATTAGATGCTCAGATCATCTCTGGCCCAATCAACAATTTGCAGTTGGCGAACATGTTCAAAACACAGAAATTTCCTGGGTATGGGTCTCTGACTCCAAATTGAAAATCAAACTCAGGAGTCTAACTGCAACATCCAGATGCAGTGTCACAAGAAGTTTAAATGCCTCACTGGACTGTTCAAAGTCAATGACTTCATTTTCAAATGTCAAATCCCAGTAAGATTAGGTTAGATTAGATTACCTACTGTGTGGAAACAGGCCATTCGGCCCAACAAGTCCTCACCGACCCACCGAAGCGCAACCCACCCATACCCCTACATTTACCCCTTACCTAACACTACGGGCAATTTAGCTTAGCCAATTCACCTAACTCGCACATCTTTGGACTGTGGGAGGAAACCGGAGCACCCGGAGGAAACCCACGCAGACACGGGAAGAACGTGCAAACTCCACACAGTCAGTCGCCTGAGTTGGGAATTGAACCCGGGTCTCAGGCGCTGTGAGGCAGCAGTGCTAACCACTGTGCCACCGTGCCGCCCACAACACTATATTATATGAACACTATATTAGCGAAACAACACTATATTACCTTTACATACTGCTCAGTGTATAATATTCATAATCACCCGTCTCCAACAGCCAATCAGGTTTCATACCTCACATTCATAGTTTCACCCCATCCTCATACATTTTGCACTGTCCAAACCACACACCCACATCTTGCAGATTGCAAACACTGCCAGCTATTCAACCTTAGCGTACTGACAAACTTTCCTGTCTTCGCAGGACAACGTGGCGTATAACCGGAGATGAACTGTGCCCTAATCAGTGGGAGATAGACACAACTGCAACTCCTGACCACCATGGGTATGTTGGTTGCCAGCATTAAAGCTGCCATGATTGAGATTCTGACAAGCAACAGGGTTGTAAGCATTGAAGATTTATGTTTATACATAATACTCATCATTTCCCTTTCATTCTATCATCTCCTCAGTTTTACAAAATTCCAGTTGTGGAAAGGTGTATGCCTTGCCTTCTGCATCCCTCTTAATGGAACTCTATACTCTTTTTCTTCTTTTGAATACCCAGGAACTGCAATTTAGTCAGACAGTCATTAAAAAGCAAGCGGTAACAATCAGGAAGACAGTGATGAAAAAGAAAGGCTATCTTTTGTTCACATACTAACTCAGATACAGAAACTGTGTGCACATTAGTGGTGAAATTTACAGGCGGTGACACATACCTGGCATTGAATGATGTGCAACCAGAGGAGATGTGGATAGAATAGGCGCCAGTACATCGGATGGTGTGGACACACCGAAACTTTGCTGCAAAAGTCTCCAAGGAGTTCTTTGATGGGCAGGCTACAGAAGAATGCCTTGTGGGTCAGCACAGTTAAAGACTTGTTGCATTGGGAAGCCTGCCAGAAAGCTTGCAGTTTCTGTCCAGGAGCAGAGAGACTTGGCACAGGGCTTTGTACTGACCTTTCCGATGTGACGATCATGACCAATACCATAATTCATGGTCTCAACATTGATGCACTGTTTGATGCTGGAAGAGTTTGCATCTATTGCTCCTTGGCATCCCACACGGGCATCCACAGTCTTACTCATAGAAAACTGCAGCTGTTCACCTTGCAGCATTTTGGAGTTGCACTGTTATGAGCACCAGTTCAGGCAAGAACAGGAAAGCCATGCGCAAGAGTGGTTAATTGATGTCTGCATGAAATTTTGGGTAATTTAACTTAGATACAGATATTGTGTTGGTCTTTATTTTGTATTCCCAATAAATGAGGGGAGGGAATGTATCAGGAGAAAGTGAGGACTGCAGATGCTGGACATCAGAGTTGAAAATGTGTTGCTGGAAAAGCGCAACAGGTCAGGCAGCATCTAAAGAGCAGGAGAATTGACGTTTTGGGCATGAGCCTGAAGAAGGGCTCATGCCCGAAACGTCAATTCTCCTGCTCTTTGGATGCTGCCTGACCTGCTGCGCTTTTCCAGCAACACATTATCAGGAGGGAATATATCAGTCTTTTGATGAGTGGTGCATTGGGGATGTGGTTACTGGCATCACACCTATATGAGCTGACCATTGACAACCAGGTCTGAACTGGGCTGTGTTGTTTGCCTCCTCCCTTCCTTCTCTTCATAGTCTCTTGCTCATCATCCAGCTGGTGGCAAAGCTGTGGAGCATGCTACAGTCTTACCCAAAAGCAGTCCCCGCACTGCTGAAACAACTCAATCATCTGCTCGTTCACATTTCACATGGCACTGTGGCTTTCATTACATACATGTTGCCCATGTGTGTCGTTTACACGTGAGAGTCATCAACAACATATTCATCAAGGATTATGTTACTCAGAAACCAGCCACCATTTTGCGATTGTGGCAGGCATATAGATGGCACAGAATGAGGGCAAGATTGTTGCAAGGATATCAGGCACTGAACTACATAATACTGTGTATGGTCACGCTCAGCTGTGCATTGAGGGAGTGGGATTCTTTCGGTTATCGTTCGTCTCAGAATTAATGTAGTTTTTTTGAAAGTTCATTGACGGAATGAAGGTCTCTCTGTCCAGACCAGCATTTATTGCCCATTCCCAATTACTCGGAGGGCTATTTAAGAGTCATTGCTGTAGATCTGGGGTTACATGTCTGCAAGACAGATAAGATTGGCAATTTCCTTCCTTAAAAGGCATTAGTGAACCAAATGGGTTTTTCCAACAATTGACAATAGATTCATGGTCATTATTAGACTCTTAATTCTAAATGTCTTTTACTGAATCCAATTTCTGCCATCTGCTGTAGCTGGATTTGAACGCTGGCCCCAGAACATAAGTTGGATCTTTAACTTAATTTTCTAGTCATAATACCACTAGGCCATTGCTTCCCCTTCTGACCGAGTGATGCGCATGCAGTCAGTGACATGATGCATTATGGTGCCTGCAGTCTGAGCCGAAGTCTATATTCACTCTGCCAGTTTCCAACTGGAAAATGAGAGTGAAATGCAACATCACTGTGACCTCTTGACACAAAGATGAAGGATGAACAGGGGGGTGTTGGAAGTATCACCTATTCCAGCCTGGAAGGAGCCTAATGCATAAAAGCTCATGGACAACATTAATACTGTGAGATTTCAAGAAGAAATATTCGATATGTTGCTCCTCACTGAGACTGTGATGGTAAAAATGAATTTCCTGTTGGATTTCACCTCTTCTGAGACCTTCTTCCTCCTCCTCTTCCCTCTTCCAGAAGTTTGTACTGCACTATATTGACCTTGCTCTTTCCCTCTTTGCTGCCATATTCTAAGACGATCCCCTGCTGTGGCACACTTATTTTGGAGCAGATGATTTATGTAGAGTCCTTGAAGTTGAGGCAAAGTCCACTGCAAGTATCCTATCACTTCTGGTGGTGATACAATCAATTCCAGAAATCATCAAAGGCTTTGACAATGCACTTAGAATCAGCCAGCAACTGACAAATCAGTAGTAGGTGATCCTTTAAAATACCATTGGTGTGGTATTTTAAGAGTGGGAGAGTGAGAGTCAAGGTGTTTGGGGAATGGGTGGAGTACATCCTTCCTACTGTTGAGTACATGTTGAATTTTTTTAGTTTTAATCATCATGCGATGTGGGCATTGCTGGTTGGGCCAGCATTTATTACCCATCCTCAATGGCCTAGAGAGATCTGGAATCACATGTAGGGCAGACCAGTTAAGGATGGCAGATTTCCTTCCCTAAAGGGCATAAGTGAAACCAGACAAGTTTTTCAAACACTTGACAACAATTGCAGAGATTCTGGTCCAATGACATTACCACAGTGGCACAGCTTCCCGCAAGGTGAGGCGAAATGATCCCGTAGTCTAGAGCTCCAAAATGGCTGCAATGGTGTCAAATAATGTTGATTTGAGGTGATTATCTCTTCAGTCTGAATATGAGTGACCAATTGCTGCATCCACCAAATTGGGACAACTTGAACCAATTTATTTCATGTCTGATGGATTTGCCATTTTGCAGACGAAATGATAAATGCTGCATCAAACAAGTAAGTATTGTGAAACTGAATTTTGTGGCCATGGAATCCAAAATAAGAAAGGTCAAGGGAAAATGTGATGAATTAAAACAATACATTCCACAGGAACAGATTATCTGCAAGCTTTTTATATACAAATTCTGACATGTCAACCATGACCTAGATAGTTGACCTTCAATTGATATCAATTCATGAGAGTTTGCAAAATATTAAATAACCCTGGAAATGTAACATGCATTGACCTCCATAAATTGTTTGAAGTTTTTCATTAATGATTGAAAGTTAAGACTCAAAGTCCTTAGTCTATTACATTTGAGTTGAAAACAAACTAAAATATAAAGAATGCATGATCTCACTGTTAATGATTTTGGTCACAACATTCAGTACTGTAACACCACTGATATTGATGCTGTGGAAACCAGAGGCTGAATCAATGTTGGAGTGAAATAGTGTGTGCTCCCATTGACTTCTGGCTTCATGTGCTCCATTTTAAGCAGGACACTGGAGTGAACATCCCATGCATGTGGTGGAAGAATGCAGAATGGATGAATTGCAATGTCAGTAAGGGTCTAATTCTGATTCTCTGCTCCACATACCATTGAGAATGTTGCAGGCTACTACAGTGTTCTACATATACATAGTTTAACATGAATTCAGCCACATGAAGCAGGTGTGGGTGAAAAGTGAAAGGTGCAAGTTCCCACAGCTACAGCTTGTACCAGATTGTGGAAGGAAGGTCAGGTGGGATTTCAGAAAGGAGTGGTAGTCACCCTGGATAATTCAACAGCATGTTACAACCAGGTGAGGAGGGAGATTCTATGTTCATAACTTTTAACTGCTTCAGTTGGCTACAAGGATTTATGTTGTTTTTATGTCTCTCTTTTATCAGCAAAGAGCCAATTGTAAGGATTTCCTGAGTGAAAGATCAATTCTATTGTCTGTTGACTCTGGAAAAAATGATCAAGTGCATCAGATCAGTCAGAGTGGCAGTTAGATGCAATGAGGAATTTGCAGGAACCAGAGTGTGTGAGGAATGGCATTTTCAGAAAGGTAGAAAAAGTGCAGATCCAGTCAGTTAGATGGGTTACCACCAGGAACGATAAGTGGGGTAGTGACTATCCGCATCTCAAACAATATTGGTGGTGATGCCCTCTCAGGGAAATATAGCACTAATAGCCAGGTTTGTGGTGCTGAGACTGGCTCTATTGTAATGAGGCTATTTCAGGTTCCAAGCAATCAATTGTGATAGGGGACTCTCTAGTCTGGAGCACAGACAAATGTTTCTGAGGCTGTCAGTGAGATATCAGGACTGTGTGTTGCTTCCCTGGTCCCAGGGTCAAGAATATCTCAGAGAGGGCATAGAATTTTCTCTGAGGGGAAAGGGACAAGCATAAAGTCATTGTACATGCTGGTATGGACAAAGTAGAAAGAGAAAGGGACGAAGTTCTGTAGAGAGAATACAGGAAATCAGAAGGTTAAGAAGTAGGTCATCAAGGGTTGTGATATCTGGATTACTCTCGGAGCCAAGTACTAGTGAGTGCTATAGGAATAGGAAGATAGCACCAATGAATGAGTAACTGGGGAATTGGTGCAGCGGGAGGGATTCACACTTGGATCATAGGAATATCATCTAGGGTAGAAGTGACCTGTATAAGAAGAATGAGCTGCACCTGAATTAGGAGAGGACTGATATCCCAGTGGGGAAATTTGCAGGTACAAGAGAGAAGAGGAGCAAGTTAAAAGGCAGGCAAAAGCAAGGCTGAAAATGAGATAAGATAATAAGTTAAACTGCATTTAGTTCAAAAGTTGATTGGAAGAATCTATTCACAGATAAAGAGACAGTTGGAAAGTAGGAGGCCTTTAATAATGAGAGAATGAGAGTTCAGAGGCAGTATGCTCCTGTAACTGAGAAGGGTGAGGCTGGTAGATGCAGGGAATGTTTGATGACTAGAGAAATTAAGGCTCTGGTCAAGAAAAAGAAGGAGGCGTATGTCAGTTATGGACAGCAGGGATCAAGTGAATCCCTGGAGGAGTACATGGGCAGTAGGAGCATACTCAAGAGGGAAATCAGGAGGGCAAATAGGGTCAAGGAGAATCCTCAAAGATTCTACAAGTACACTAAGGAAAAAAGAGTATCTGGGGAGAGAATACGGGCCCTTAATGATCAACAGGTGGAACAACAGGAGATGTGTGAGATACTAAATGAGTATTTCATGTCCGTACTTACTGTAGACAAGGATATGGAAGCTAGAGAACTTGGGGAAGTAAATAGTGATATCTTGAAAAGTGTCCATATTACAGAAGAAGAGGTGCTGAAAGTCTTAAAATGCATAAAGCTGGATAAATCCCTGGGACATGATCAGGTGTATCCCAGAACTTTCTGGGAAGCTAGAGAAGTGATTGCTGGGCTCCTTGTTGAGATATTTGTATCATCGATAACCACAGGCAAGGTGCCAGAAGACTGGAGGTTGGCTAACATGGTGCCATTATTTAAGAAAGATGGTAAGGGCAAGCCAGGGAACTATAGACCGGCGGACCAGACATCAGTGTTGGGTAAGTTGGTGGAGGGGATTCTGAATGACAGGATTTGCATGCATTTGGAAAGGCAAGAAATGATTTGGGATAGTCAACATGGCTTTGTGCATGGGAAATCATGTTGCACAAACTTGATTACGTATTTTGAAGTAATATAGAAGATTGAATGCACAGCAGTGACTGTTGTCCATATGGACTTCAGCAAGACTTTCAACAAGGTTCCCCATGGTAGACTGGTTAGCAAGGTCAGATCTCATGGAATACAGGGGAGCTAGCCATTTGGATGCAGAACTGGCTTGAAGGTAGAAGACAGAGGGTAATGGTGGAGAGTTGCTTTTCAGACTGGAGACCTGTGACGAGTGGTATGCTGCAAGAATCTGAGCTAGACCGCTGTTTTTTTGTCTTTTATATAAATGATTTGGGTGTGAACATAGGAAGTACGGCTAGTAAGTTTGCAGATGACACCAAACTTGTGTTGTAGTGGACAATGAAGAAGGTAATCTTATGGTATAACGGGATCTTGATCAGATGGGACAGTGGGCTGAGGAGTGGCAGACTTAGTTTAATTTAGACATATGCGAGGTGCTGCATTTTGGTAAGGCAAACCAGGGCAGGATTTATACACTTAATTCCTTGAAAGTGGAGTCGCAGGTAGACAGTGTGGTGAAGAAGGTGTATCGCACATTTGCCTTCATTGGTCAGTATATTGAGTATAGGAATAGGGATGTCATATTTCAGCTGTACAGAACATTAGTTAATCCAGTTTTGGAATACTGCATTCAATTCTGTTAAACTTGAAAGTGTTCAGAAAATAGTTACAAAAATGTTGGCGGGATTGGAGGGTTTGAGCTACAGGGAGAGGCTGAATAGATTGGGACTTTTTTCCTGGCATATGAGGCTGAGGGGTGACCTTATAGAAGTTTATAAAATCATGAGAGACATGGATAGAATAAATAGCCAAGGTATTCTTCCTAGGGTAGAAAACTAGAGGACATAAGTTTAAGGTGAAATGGGAAGGATTGAAAAGGGATCTGAAGGGCAACTTTTTCATGCAGAGGGTGGGTGTGTGTATGGAATGAGCTGCCAGAGGGTGGTGTAGAGGCAGATACAATTACACCAATTAAAAGGCATATGAATGGGTATATGAATGGAAAGGATTTAGAGGGATATGGGCCAAAAGGTTGCAAATGAGACAAGATTAGTTTAGGATATCTGTTCAGTATGAACGAGTTGGATTGAACGGTCTGTTTTCATGCCTTATGACTCAATGACCTAGTGAAAGGTATGTATACACGCAGGTACAACGTTAGAGAGATAGTGAGGGTGCCCTTTGAGATTTATTATTCCTGAAATAATACCACAGACAGTTTAATTGATCCATTACATCATTGATATTTGAGACTTTGATTTGCAGAAGTTGGTCAATTTATTTCTCAACATTACAACAATGTCTTCACTTCAAAAGTAACTTAACCCTTTGTGGCAGCTTGAGATCCTGATTGGATAAGTTCCTCTGTTCTTTTTCAGAAGACAGTGATAACTGAGTCCAAGGTCCTACTATTTTCCCTCAGCTTAGTTTCAGTTTTAAAAAAATTATGAAAATCAGACAATATGCATCTTAAGTTGCGGATAAACGTTTATGTTGGCATATGAAATGAATGAAAAATTAATATGAAAAAAAATTCAGTCTGATCTTTCCTGTCACTGGAGAGGGATGACATTAAAAATGCTATCGCTGGCTAGAACGCTGATTATATTTTCATTCAAATTCTCATGTAGTTATACTCAATTTTTAAGAAGGCGACCATGAAGGTGCAATGTGCAGATTACATAAAATATCTGTTGGAACAAAATTGGCGTGGGACTCTGTGACTAAATTTTGGAATGAGACAGCAATGTAAAACAAAATACAAGTGAACAGAAACAATTTAAAATATCCTGTTGGATTGAATGGAAAGTTATTTTGCACTGTATGAGACTGTGAAGAAAGGTCGTAGAAAAGTTAATGACTGGAGTGGGGTTTGGGCTTCCAGACTGGTTCATCTGAAAGCAGTCTCAATGGAAGAGTTTATAAAATACCAAACAATACTTACTGCCAATCTTCTGAGATATGTTCCTACGGGTGATAGAGTAGTGATTTTAGGAAATGAGATGTTGGCGGTATGTAGAAAATGTTAAAATACCAGAAGTTTTTTTCCCTTTGAAAGAAACATATTGAACCTGAACTTCTGCCTGTTTCCTTTTGTGCATTTTGTTTTGCTCAGTTGTCAGCCAGCTTTAGCCCAAAGGCTCTTCAAATGTCTGCACAATACACACCTTGCTTTTTCTGCTCTAGCGTCAATTGACAAATGAGAGATGCAAACCTCTCCAAATAGTTGAGAAACAAGGCACTGAGGAGTTGTAAAAGTAAAAGAATGACTTTTATTTATAAAGCACCTATCTCTAACTTGAAAAGTTCCAAAGCACTTGACAACCAATGGTGCATTTTTAAATCATAATCATTGTTGTAATAGAGGAAATATGACCACCAATTTGCAAACAGCAATCTCCCACAAGACGCAATATGATAATAGCCAGAAAAGGTTCAATAAATCATAAACATTTTCCTCTGATCTTATTCAAAGAGTGGTGAAGGATCTTTTACATCCATCTGAAAGAATGTACAGGGCCTTATTTCACTGAGCTACAGCTGAGTCCTGAATTTGAGATTTCTTAGTTTATCAGGCACTTAACCCATGGCTTTGTATGTTATTACACTTCAAATGATCATCTAAGTAGTACTTAATTGTTGTGATGGTTCCTGTCACTCCCTTTTCAGGCAGTGAGTCATAGATACCTTTACCCTCTGGGTGAAAAGGTTATTCATTAAATCCCCTCGAAACCTTTTGCTCTTTTTCTTAAATCTTCGCTCTCCTCGTTATTGAACGTTCTACTAAGAGTTTTTTTTGCACCTCAAACAGATCCCTTCCCACCGTTCGTTGCTCTAAGGCAAACAACATGAACGTATCTACTCTGTCTTTACTGAAACAAATCTCCCCTCCGCATTCTCTGGTGCATTCATTTTCTTCCTATAGTATAGGAACTAGAACTTCTCACTGTACTCCAGCTCCAGCTGTGGCCTAACTAATGTCTCATACAAAAACAAGGAAGTTATGGTGGAGTTGTATTCAATGCCTCAGCTAATATAAACTGGTATACCCTGCACTTTCTCAAGTACATGCACACCAAGGCCCCTCTGATCCACTGTACTTTCATGGATCCTACCATTCATGGTCTACTCCCTTGCCTTGTCAATCCTCCCAAAATGCATCAGCTCAATCTTTTCACGTTAAAATTTCAGTTGCCAATGTTTAGCTCATCTGACCAGCCTGCCTATATTGTCTTAAAGTTTGAAATTAAATTTAATTAATAACTTCAAATTTTCTCAATTATTGTTCTTACAATTTTCTCAATTTTGTTATCTTTGTTGAACTGTTGTCTCAACTTGCTCTGGTATTCTCTTCAAATTGGATCACATCACAAGTTAAATAAGCCAGCATCTTCTAATAAAGCCATTGATCCTGGAGTAATTGCTTTCCTTTATTCTTTGATTATCATTTTCATGTGAAAGCAATTTTCCTTTAAATGCTCACATATGGCTACTGCCAAGAAGTGTTTTACCATGTTATACATGTTATTAGGGTTTTGAATGGTGAATTGAATTTCTGTCATGTTCTTTCAATTCCAATGTATGGATTTGAATTGACCCCAGGCTTGAAGGTGATCTGAAACAAAAACAGAAGTTGCTGGAAAAGCTCAGTAGGTCGGGCAGCATCTGTGAAGAGAGATCAGAGTTAATGTTTTGGCTCCACTGACATTTTCTCAGAACTGGATCAGAATTGTGCAGCAGCTGTCTACTTGAGTGAGAACACATTATGTAACATCCTAACTGTGAAGTCAAGGGATGTATGCATTTGTTCTAGGGATACCTACTGAGCATGTGTGAATGGAGCTATGTCATACTGACATCAGATCACATGGAACTGGAGCTGGACTGTATGCCTCCAGATAAGACATCATCCCTTCTCATCCTCTGTTTATAGTTATGTTTAATAAAACATGTTGCTGTTCACTCACAAGAATGTTAACCACCAATTGCTACACTCGACAATGAAGTTAAAATGCAATATGCTACCAATCACTCTTCACTCATGCAGTCAAACTGTTGACTTTCCCTGAAAGTGGTGTTCTTGCAAATCATCCTGATCAGTGCAAAATGAAAAGTTTTGACAAAATATGTTTTTTCAGCATGATTAAATGACAGAAGTTTACTTACTTCAAAATCTTATGAAAATAAAGAAATCAATTCTTGAATGAACTTAAAACTTCTTGCTTATAACAAAAATTGCTTTGCTAACATTTTTAACATGCAATATATAATTTTCAGAGATCCTTTCCACAAAAAAGACCTTACATTTGAAAATCAATTGTAATCTTGCAGTGGAATTACACTTAAAAACTAAAAGTTACTCCTTCATCGTCTCCTGGGGGTTGTGGTACTAAACTTGTACAGGCCACAACTTCCTGGTTTTAACCTTTGATCTGTGTTGAGTTAGCAGGTGATAGCTGTGGCAATGTGTCAATGTTAGAGCCAGCTTTGCTGTGAAGGTGGCAAAAGGCTGGATTAAGCTCAGTAGTAATTCTCTCCTGTGTGAGTAGCCCGTTGAGTCGCGGAGTCTAAAAGGCCTAAAGCCAGGACAGAGGGTGAACTTCCACTCAAAAATGAATCACGCAACCTCTCAAATGCAATTGTTCTTTTCCATGATTTGTTTTCTTTCTTTCAAATTAGTTCACATGCTATGGGCATTACTGGCTGGCCCAGTACTTATTGCCCATCTGTAATTGCCCTTGTCTGTTATATCTGATTTAGATGGGGCCAAGACGGCAGCTCCAGGCCTTCTGTATTGCATTAAGGGGTCATATCATTGAAATTGAGAGACAAGCAACCATTGTATCCTGAGATGGTGCTTCTAAACAAAATCTTACACTAATAGGAACGGTAGCAATGCTCAAAAACAACTAAGTTGATCATCAGTATTGCATGATTTTGGCAACAGCTACTGCATCAACATTAATTTAATCACTCGAAAGGCATTGCAGTTTATAGCAACATTTCTTTCTCAGTAAGATAAACCTAACATTCATGAAGGAAGATAGTAATGACAGAAAACTGAGTTTTCTGCCGATTTGGCTATTCATCCGAACTTCATTAAAAGAAGAGTCAACTCCCTATTTGTCAAACTATGCTTGTAATTGTTCTGCTATGTGAAATAATTTAAAACAAACAAGTAAGAAGAGGGCCACAGTTGAGTATTACATCCCATTTAATGAGGTCATTGCGGTTTATGTTCTGTAAAATAAAGAGATTTTAATCTTAAAATCTTAAAGTTTGGATTTTGAGCCCTGTTGGTGAGGTCATCATTTTGAAGCTAACTCACTTAAATCAATAATTGGAAAGCATCTAACCATCTATCTTTTAAAGATTATTGTGCTTTCCCAAGTGGGAGAAATGAAAGGGAACAGGTACAAGAAGTTTCGATATTAGACATCTCTTTAAGTACAGGCACGCACTTCTCCCTACCCGTATATAAGTCCATGAGAAATTCCAAATCCAACAGCGTAATTATAGCCTATGGAATTTTTTTATACTATAGTCAGTACAATGCAGTCCTGCAATTCTTTTACAAAAGCCTGCCAATTTTAAATATGGTTTTGGATTGCTTCACAGAAACAGGACCTCCTGTTGTCTGACTGAGTGCCATGTGGATGGCTTGAGAAATCACTCAGCATTTTTAGGTAATGCATCATCTAAAAGGATGAGTGTTTCAATTGGTTTACTGTAGACTGTCCATACATAGCTATTCCTCTTTCTATTTTGTTTATTCATTCTCAGGATGTGAGTATTACTGGCTGGGTGAGCATTTATTGCCCAACCGTAACGCCCCTTGAGAAGGTAATGGTAAGCAGCCTTCTTGAGCCACTGCTGTTCTTGAGTTGGAAGGACACCCACAGTGCTGTTGAAAGGAAATTGCAGGATTTTGACCCAGCAACAGTGAAGGAATGACAATATATTTACAAGTAAGGATGGTGTGTGCCTTGGAGGGGACCTTGCAAATGATGATGTTCCCATGGACACGCTGACATGAGCAGGAGTAGGCTTATTGTTCCACCATTCCACCATGGCTGATCTTTTCATGGATACAGCTCCAGTTACCCACCCTCACACCATAACCTTTAATTCCTTAACTGTCCAAAAAATTCTCTTTCTTAGCTTTTCTGAGGATGCCTCAACCACTTAAAAGCTAAAACCATAAATTCACAACCCTCTGGGTGAAGAAGTTCCTTCTCAATTCAGTCCTATATCTGCTTCCCCTAATTTTAAGGCTATGTCATCTTGTCTTCGTTTCACCCACCAGTGGAAACATCCTTTCTGCTTCTACCTTATCTATTCCCTTCATAATGTTGTGTTTCTATAAGATTCCCCCTCATTCTTCTAGATTCCAATGAATATAATCCCAGTCTACTCAGACTCTCTTTATAAGACAACCCCCTCAATTCCGGACTCAACCTAGTGAACCTCATCTGCACTACTCCAGTGCCAATAAATCCTTTCTCAAATAAGGAGACCAAACTGCACTTGGTACTCCAGTTGTGGCCTCACCAGCACCCTATACAGTTGCAACATCAGCTCCCTGCTTTTAAACTCAATCCCTTCAGCAATGAAGGACAAAATTCCATTTGCCTTTTTAATTTCCTGATGTACCCACAGACCACCCTTTTGTGATTCATGCAGAAGGACACCCAAGTCCCCCTGCAAAGCAGCATGCAGCAATTTCTTACCATTCAATTAATAATCTTTTTTACTGTTACTCCTACCAAAATGGAAGACTTCACATTTATCAACATTGTATTCCATCTGCCAGACTTTTGCCCACTCACTTAAACTATCTATGTTCCTCTGCAAAGTTTCACAGTCCTTTGCACACTTTGCTCTATTACTCATCTTAGTGTCATCTGCAAACTTTGATACATTACAAGTGATCCTCAACTCCAAATCATCTATGTAAGTTGTGAACAATTGCAAGCCCTGAGGCACGCCACTAGTCACTGATTGCCAACCAGAAAAGCACTCATTTATCCCCACTCTTTGCTTCCTGTTGGTTAACCAATCCTCTATTCATGCTAATACTTTGTCCGTAATACCATGCATCTTTATCTTATGCAGCTTTTGTGTGGCATCTTGTCAAATGCCTTTTGGAAATCTAGATACACCACAACTACTGGGTCCCCAGTTGTTGACTGTGTTTACAATGTCTTTGTAGAATTCCAGTAGATTAGTTAAGCATAATCTGTCCTTCATAAACCCATTATGCTTCTGCCCAACAGGATAATTTCTATCTAGGTGCTTTGCTATTTCTTCCTTGATAATAGACTCAAGCATTTTCCCCCAATACAGAAGTTCAGCTAACTGGTCTATAGTTCCCCATCTTTTATCTATATCCCTTTTTAAACAGTGGCATCACATTTGCTGTTTTCAATCTGCTGAACTGCCCCAGAGTTCAGTGAATTTTGGAAAATTATCACAAGTGCATCTTCTATTTCTCCTGCCATCTCTTTTAGTAGCCCGAGATGCATTCCATCAAGGCCAGGTGACTTGTCTATTCTTGGCTCCATTAGTTTGTCCAACACTACCTCAATCGTGATAATTATTGTTTCCAGGTCCTCACCTACCTTCATCTCTTTGTCAATTACTGGCATGTTATTCGTGTCCTTCACTGTGAAGACCAACACAAAATATCTATTCAATACTTCAGCCAGTTCCTCATGTCCCATGACTAAATCCCCCTTCTCATCCTGTAAAGAACCAATGTTTACTTTAGCTGCTCGTTTTTGTTTTATATATTTAAGGAAAGCTTTGCTATCTGTCTTTATATTCTGAGTTAGTTTTTTTTTCTCATAATCTCTCTTACTTTTCTTTATAGCTCTTTTTGCGGCTTTCTGTTGACCTTTAAAGTTTTCCCAATCTTCTAGTTTCCTGCTTGTCTTTGCCACTTTGTATGCCTTCTCTTTTAATTTGACAGCCTCCCCAATTTCCTGGCAGATTACTCTTTTTCCTACAGTCCTTCTTTTTCACTGGAATATACTTTTGCTAAGTACTTTGAAAAATTGCTTTGAAAGTCCTCCATTGTTTATCAACTGTCCCACCATAAAGTCTTTGCTTCCAGTCAACTTTAGCTGTCCTTGTCCTTCGAGATAATAGTGGTTTTTATATTTGGAAGATGCTGCTGAAAAAGTCTGGGTGAGTTACTGTTATCCATCCTGTGGATAATGCACACTCCTGTCATTGTGTGCTGGGAGTGAAGGGACTAAATATTGAAGGTAGTGAATGTGTTGTCAATCATGCAGGCTGCTTTGATTAGATTCCCTACAGCGTGGGAACAGGCCCTTTGGCCCAACTAGTCCACACCGACCCTCTGAAGAGTAACCCACCTGGACCCATTTCCCTTTGACTAATGCATCTAACACTATCGGCAATTTAGCATGGCCAATTCACCTGACCCGCACATCTTTAGACTGTGGGAGGAAACCAGAGCACCCAGAGGAAACCCACGCAGACACAGGGAGAGTGTGCAAACTCCACACAGACAGTTGCCCAACGCTGGAATCGAGCCTGAGTCCTTGGTGCTGTGAGGCAGCAGTGCTAACCAACTGAGCCACCATGCTGCCCATTGTTCTGAATGGTGTTGAGCTTTTTGAGTGTTGTTCAAGATGTACCCATCTAGCTAAGTCGAGAGTATTCCATCACGCTCCTGACTTGTCTTTGTAGGTGATGGAGAGACTTTAGGAAGTCAAGAGGTAAATTACAGAAACCACAAGGTCCCCAGCCTTGGACTTGCTTTATAGCCACAGTACTTGTACAGTTAGTCCAGTTCACTTTTTGGTCAGTTGGAGTCCTTACATTGCAGATAGTGGCAATCTCAGAGACAGTGATGTCACTGCATATCAAAAGGAGTTGGTTAGGTCCTGTCTAGTTTGAGAAAGTCATTGGTAGATATTTCTATGGCACAAATGCTACTTGCCTCTTATCAGCCTACGACTGGATGTTGCCCAGTCTTTTGCATATAGATGCAGGCTGCTTTCATATTTGGAGAGTGATGAATGGTGTGAACATTGTGCGATCATCTACAGATGTCCATTTTCTGATCTTATCATGGAGGATGTAGATGGTTGGATCCAATTCCCTGAGGAACTCCTGGAGTGATATCAAGGACTGTACTGTTGTCGTGCCAACTGAAACAATCATGGACAGGTAGGTTAGTGATGTCACGTAGGTTTCTCCCTCTTGCTAGTTCCCTCACCACATACTGCAGACTGAGTCTTGCAACCCTGGCCTTTATGATTCAGCCAGCTTGGTCAGTAATATTGCTACCAAACTACACTCAGTGATGTATGTTGAAATGCATTCCATAGCTTGCTACCCTGAGTGATTTTTCTAATCTCTGCCTCCGCCAGTGGTCCCCAGCGTCACAGATACCAGTCTGCAACCGATTTGATTCGCTGCACATTATATCAAGAAACAGTTAAAGGCACTGGATACTACAAAGGCTATGGGTCCTGACAACATGCCAGCAACAGTAATGAAGACTTGTGCTCCAGAAATTGCTGCTCCCATAGCCAAGCTGTTCCAATACACTAGCACCTACCCCCAACAATGTGGAATATTGTCCAAGTATCCTGTACATGAAAAGCAGGACAAATCGAACCCAGCCAATTACTGCCCCAACAGTCTATTTTTGATCATCAGTAAAGTGATGGACGGTGTCATCAACAGTGCTATCAAGCAATACCTGCTCAGCAATAACCTGCTCAGTGATGCCCAGTTTGGGTTCTGCCAGGGCCACTCAGCTCCTGACCTCAATACAGCATTGGTCCTAACATGGACAGAAGAGCTGAATTCCAGAGATGAGGTGCGAGTGACACCCCTTGACACGTTATGTTCAACCGAGTGTGGTATCAGGGAGCCCTAGCAAAACTGGAATCAATGGGAATTGGGGACGAACTCTCTGGTGGTTGGAATCATATCCGACACATTGGAAGATGGTCATGGTTGTTGGAGATCAGTCATCTTGGCTCCACATTTCTGCAGAAGTTCCTCAGAGTAGTGTCCTAAGCCCAACCATCTTCAGCTGCTTCATCGTTACTTTCCCTCTATCATAAGGTCAGAAATGGGGATGTTCATCGATGATCACACAATGTTCAGCACTCTTAGTGACTTCTCAGAGACTGAAGCAGTCCACATCCAAAGGCAAGATCTGGACACTATCCAGGCTTGGGCTGACAACTGGAAAGTAACATTTGCACCATGCAAATGCCAAACTATGACTGTCACCAATAAGAGCTGAAAATGTGTTGCTGGTTAAAGCACAGTAGGTTAGGCAGCATCCAAGGAACAGGAAATTCGACGTTTCGGGCCAGAGCCCTTCATCAGGAATGAGGAGAGGGTGCCAGGCAGGCTAAGATAAAAGGTAGGGAGGAGGGACTTGGGGGAGGGGCGATGGAGATGTGATAGGTGGAAGGAGGTCAAGGTGAGGGTGATAGGCCGGAGTGGGGTAGGGACGGAGAGGTCAGGAAGAGGATTGCAGGTTAGGAGGGCGGTGCTGAGTTCAAGGGAGTCGACTGAGACAAGGTGGGGGGGGGAGGGGAAATGAGGAAACTGGAGAAATCTGAATTCATCCCTTGTGGTTGGAGGGTTCCCAGGCCAAAGATGAGGCGCGCTTCCTCCAACCGTCGTGTTGTTATGGTTTGAGAACGTGGCTGAAGAGCTTCTGTGCAGAGGAGATGACCTGGGGGATGCAGTGAGAGAGAGACTGTCACCAATAAGAGACAATCTAACTACCATCCCTTCACATTCAATAGCATTACCATCACTGAATCCCCAACAATCAACATCCTGGGGGGTCACCATTGATCAGAAACTCAACTGAACTCACTACATAAATGCAGTGGCTACAAGACCAGATCAGAGGTCAAGAATACCCCGGTAGGTAACCCACCTCTTGACTCCACAAAACCAATCCACCATCTACAAAGCACATGTCAGAAGTGTGAAGAAAACTTGCTTGATGGGCGCAGGCCCAACAATACTCAAGAAGCTTGATAACAACCAGGACAAAGCAACCCGCTTGATTGGCACCACATCCACAAGCATCCAAACTCTCCACCACCAACGATCAGTAGCAATAGTGCATTCTATCTTCAAGATGCACTACAGAAATTCACCAAAGATCCTCAAACAGCATCTTCCAAACCCACGACCACTACCATCTAGAAGGACAAGAGTATCAAGTATATGGGAACACCACCATCTTCAAGTTCCCCTCCAAGCTACTCATCATCCTGACTTGGAAATATATCACCATTCCTTCATTGTTGCTGAGTCAAAACTCTGGAATTCCCTCCTCAGTGGCATTGTGGGTCAACCCACAGTAAGTGGACTGCAGCAGTTCAAGAAGACAGCTCACCATCCTCTTCGCAAAGGCAACTAGGGATGGGCAATAAATACTGGCCAGTCAACAACATTCACATCCCACAAAATGAATTTTTAAAAAATTATAAAAGCTTAAAGCCTAAACTAAGGCAGTTATTTTCTTCCGTCAGTTGCTCTGAGCTTTTGGCTTTAACCAATAAGAAAGAGACTTTGTAATTAGTGTACAGGTAGTTCTGCTATAACGTGTGTTTGTCAACACAAATTGGGTGTAATGCGATTGACAAATTGAGTTGCTGTTTCTACAAACTTTTAAAATGTATTGGCCAGAATGCAATTGCATCACCAACATTTTAAGCGCAAATTTTATTGTCCAATCCCCCTTTCCCTTCCCACCATAAAAAAAGATGCCTCACTCCCAAATCCTCCACCTCCACCATATCTGTTCCCAGGGGGAGCAATTCCGCTCCAGGATATCCCAAATTGCCTCCTATTTCCAGGATCACAATTTCCCCTCCTACATGATCAACAATGTCCTTCAGCACATCTCCTCCACCTCCTGCACCTCTGCTCTCAAACTCCGTCACTCCAAACACAACAAGGATAGAACACTCCCCAAAGGTCCTCACCTTCCACCCCACTAATATCAGGATACAATGCATTGTCTTTCACCATTTCCATCACCTACAATCAGAACCCACCACAGAGATATATTTCCCTCCTCTTCCCTATCAGCATTCCGAAGAGACCATTCCCTCTGTGATTCCCTCGTTAGGTCCACAGCCCCCACCAACTTGCCCTCTACACCCGGGATGTTCCCTTGCCACCGCAAGAGGTGAAAACCTGCACCTACATCTTCCCCCTCCATCCAATGCTCCAAAAGATCCTTCCACATCCAGCAGAGATTATTCTGCACATCCAAACACCTCATTTACTGTGTTCCTTGCTCTCGATGTGGTCTCCTCTACATTGGGGAGACAGGACGCCAACTCAAGGAGAGTTTCATGCACCAAACAACCCCAATGCCCTGTGGCGACCACTTCAACTCCGCTTCCCAATCCACCAAGGGCATGCAAGTCCGAGACTGCCTCCACTGTCAAATCCAAGCCACCCAACAACTGGAGGGAGAATGCCTCATCTTTTGCCTTGGGACCCTTCAACCACACAGCATCAACCTTGATTTCCCTGGATTCCAAATCTTCCCTCCCTCATCTCATCCCAGATCCAGCCCTCCAACTTGGTACCACCGTTTTGACCTGTCCTACCTATCCATCTTCCTTCCCACCTAACCGTTCCACCATCCCCACTGACTTACCATCATCACCCTCCACCCAGCTCCACCTGCTGCCTTCCCAGTTACCTCCCACCCAACCCCAAGCCCGATCCCTACCTTCCTATTTATCTCTCAGCCTCCTAACCTCCCACATTCCTGATGAAGGGCTAATGCCCGAAACTTCGATTCTCCTGCTCCTCAGATGCTGCCTGACCTGCTGTGCTTTTCCAGTGCCATACTCTTCAACACTTGATAACTGTCCTTCTATAGACCCCATATTAGCGTGAACATTTATCATGGTTGAATATTACAAAAGATTTCATTAGTTTAGAGCATTAACTTCTGGCAGAAAAAGGATAAGATAGTCAAAGTTTCAAGCTACAGTTGTGGTTCAGATTATACAGGGGATGCTGCATGACTGCAGCATCAAAATATTTACAGTCAATGAAGGATGACTTCCCATGACTCAGTTCCATTGAATGAGCTTGACCAAGAAGACCTGCCCATGTTCCTTTGGCCAATGCTACTGCTCTGTAGGTTGTTGAAGGTGCTATTTGTCTTACAAAAGTCCTCTTTTTCCTGCTCAGTACAATGCCATGGTTCTCATGGATTCTCATTGTCCATCACCCAGCTTCAGTCTTTCCTCCAGTTATCTGTCATGGAGAATCCAATAATTAAACAGCATCCTCTGTACTGTTGTATGCCATACTGCAACAAAGCCCCAAACATGACTTGAATGGGAACCTGTTGTGGAAGAGAGATTGAATGGCCTTTGTTGGCCTCAGATAATACAGATACAATGGGCATCATGACATGGTGATCTGATCGCCATCTCTAAATGCAGTCCACTGCCTCAGCTCCTCTCTCGTCTGCACAGTATTCCAGAAAGACAAGCGACTATGGGTCTCCTGCATCTTTGTCACATCATGAGGGTAATGAGGTTTGGAAACTCCTCATGAGGAGATTCCTTCACATCTGCTGGAGGTTGTCTCTGGTTCTGGGTTTCCAGATGCTGCACTCTTCATCCATTCCTGTAGCTGCTTAGATAATTCCAGCTTCTGTGTCTGGATATATTTGGCATGGTTCCAATGGGTCTGAAATGAAACACCTCCTCAGTCAAGGTGATCATTCGTAGCCACAGCAGACACAAATAACATTTAAACATTGTCATCCAAACACTGGGACATGGACTTTCAGGCAAGGAGGTCACTGGGGATGGCTTTACATGGACCTTGTACATCCTTGGCCTGATTCGAATGTATGCTGCTCAAGCACTTGGACACAAATAAATTAGGAGATTATACATGTAGCAAAAATTAGAATCTCTTCCCTTGTGCCCAAAACGCCACATTTACTAAGAAAGGCAGCATTGCAGCTAGAACAAAGATTTATGGATGTTTAGCAAACCAATGCATAAAGTAGGGGCGTGATAAACAGTTCAATAGACTGGTTGAATGGGAACATGGTGAAGTTCAAAGGGTTGATGGGGAGGGCTATCAAGAGGGAATGTATATGATGGCGATACACCGATGATCAGAGGCTGAGCGTGAGAAACTGCCTGTGAGAAGTGACCTTTCTCCTTCCATTATACTGTAGAAAACAATTGTGTAATAGAACCACAAATAACCACCACCATTGAGAGTGTGGGTGGCTTAAGTGTTTCATTGGGTGGGGGGCTGCCTTCACTTTTGAGTGATGTGAGGCCCTTTGTCATACAGAGACCCAAACAGTACAGGTGAGAGACATCTATGAGCACTGCATGCTGTATGTGAACCTTAGGCATGAACCTACCATGTGGAATCCAAATCCCTGCCCCGAACATGCTTGACCACCTGCAGCATCAGAAATTAGTCCCACTAATGACTGAGATGCATAAGCAAAGTATTGTGGCCTGGAAAGATTCACCTCATTGCAAAAGTGGTAAACACCTTCTTGAAAGCTTGAACCATAACATTTCACTAAGGGTAGCTAGGCTGTGTACCTTCAATATCTGTAGGCAAACATACATTCACACAGCTGTTGGTGAAATATGAACATGCATCAACAGATATGAGAAAGTAATTAAAATGAAATGTCATCTGTGATGGTCGTCTTCCTTTCCCACCTCAGTGCTGTCCCACGGTCCACAAATTACATCTTGTGATTTTGTACATTTTTGTTCGCAGCTGCTATTAGCAGAAGAGGGAAGACAAACAAGTTCAAAGAATTGATGCATCATTGGGACATCACATTGGAACCCATTTTTAGTATGATAACATTTATTCTAAAATCAAGTCCAATGTACAGTTTGCAAATTAACTTAATGGAGTTGCATTGCAATCATGATAACTGGAAGATGAGGAGAAAAGAGTTTTCTCAACTTTATTCAAATTTTTAGATGCATTTCCTTCATTATCTTAAAATGAATCTGAAGGACATATCTCATTTCTTAACACTTTGAAATGTATATCCAAAATTTATGCATTTATCTGCATGCTTTAAGTTATTGTACCAACTTCTTGTAAAACCAAAAATGACAAGATCTATGTTTAAAATTCAGAAAATTTAGAGAGTTAATATAACTTGCTGCAATTTGATATGATATGATTGTTCTTCTCATTAGATATTCCAAACAGAAGAAGATGAAAGCATGCAAAGGGACATAAAAAATGATAAATTATTTTCCATTGTCTGCTTGGGCACAGATGTAACAAGACCTAAACAGCTTGTACCATCATGGATAAAACAATCTGCTTGATTGTGCCTCACAAAGCAGCCAAAACATTTATGCTCTTCTCCTACATCTAGTCTACAGTACAAGACAACTCACCAACATTTCTTTGTCTTCTTAAACTAGTGTCTCGAGCTCTTAGAAAGACGAGGGTAGCAAATGCATGTGAATTTCACCACCACCTAGTTCCCCTCCATGGCTCACTTGCCATTCTTTTATAGTTAGTGGGTCAAAATCTGTCATAGAAATGAACAACTTGTGTTTAAAAATAGTAAACACAAATTTTTGTAAAGTCACAAGCTAAATGTAATTTAAGGAATAACTTAATTTATGGAATAGACTGCCATCTGGTGAAATAGATATTGATTTATTTGAAGCATTCTCAAGGAAATTGAATTGGTTACTGGTCCAGAAAGAAAAATGGACTGATTTACAGTGGAAGTTTATAAACAATTAACTTGAAATAGAACTATGTGACGGGAAGAGTTGGTTGGGCTCAATTTCTTTTTATATTTCTGCATTTTGAGATTAGGATGACTTCATAAGCACATTGCTCTACTTATTCAACTGTCTTCAGAACTTAAGACAACAGTTTGTACTTCTAGTAATGTTATTCACCTCCATAATAAGATACCGTGTATGAGCAAAAACCCATCATTGTTCAAAGCCAAATAAAAGAACTGAGTTAAATGAGCTTTCTTTATTCAGTCTTCAGTATGTTCCCCCTAAGGCTTTTGTTAATTCCTTCCGTAGTCTAAACAAACAAGTTCTCACTGTTTAAGAGCAGCTCCCAACTATCCACTTCCACCAACAAACTGCCAACTACTTGTGGGTGGCACGGTGGCACAGTGGTTAGCACTGCTGCCTCACAGCGCCTGAGACCCGGGTTCAATTCCCGACTCAGGTGACTGACTGTGTGGAGTTTGTACGTTCTCCCCGTGTCTGCGTGGGTTTCCTCCGGGTGCTCCGGTTTCCTCCCACAGTCCAAAGATGTGCGGGTCAGGTGAATTGGCCATGCTAAATTGCCCGTAGTGTTAGGTAAGGGGTAAATGTAGGGATATGGGTGGGTTTCGCTTCGGTGGGTCGGTGTGGACTTGTTGGGCCAAAGGGCCTGTTTCCACACTGTAAGTCTAATCTAATCTACTTCTGTTGAAACAATACTGCTATGATGAATTCTTTTTTAGTATTTTATCAAGATGATTTTAGCATTCCCACGGTTAGAATGTCAAAAATGGCAAAATTCTAGCTAACCTACTAATTATACATTTTGTCCCATTGGCAGTACCTCCTGGATGATATCAAGGTTTTCAATGTAAAATAATAGCCAGAAGTCTTGTTTTGCCACTAACTCCTTCTGAGTTGTATTTGTGATCTCAGTTACCTGAGATTTACTGTGCCCCGAACATATTATAGGGGACGTTCCAGAACCAGGGGCCAGGGGGCTGCCGGGAAAATAAATTTCTCATTTACATGAATGAGTTCACTTCTATCCGCAGTTTCGGGCTTCCGCGGTACGTATCACGTGCAGGTATGGGGGACTACTGTATTGAGAAGTTTTTCTAGGGAAGTAAATCAGACAAGTCAACTTAGTACTAAATAAATAGACATTGTTATACTCATAGTATCCCTACAATGTGGAAACAGATCCTTCAGCAGAACAAGTCCATGCCAACCCTCTGAAGTGTAACCCACCCAGACCCATTTCCCTACTATCCTATATTTACCCCTGACTAACACACCTAACCTACACATCCCTGAACACTATGGGCAATTTAGCATAGCCAATTCACCAAACTGCACATCTTTGGATTATGGGAGGAAACCAACGCAGACCGGGGGAGAATGTGCAAACTCCACAGACAGTTGCCCAAGGCTGGAATCGAATCTGGGTCCCGGGCACTGTGAGGCAGCAGTGTAACCACTGAGCCATTGTGCTTCTCATATGGAATGACCATGTTATAACCTCTTTCTAAACTTGTTTTAAATTGTGGGAAAATTGTTCACAGAAATAGAATCTAATGCAGTCAAGATTGAAAAGAGGCTATGGAAATCTACAGAATACACAATATTGAAAAACAATGTGTTTTGTTTAGACGAGTGCATTGAGTATAGAAGTTATGATGATATATTGCAGCTGTACTGAACATTGGTTAGGTCACTTTTGGAGTACAGCATTCAATTCTGGTCTCTCTGCTATAAGAAAGATGTTGTGAAACTTGAAAGGGTTCCGAAAAGATTTACAAGGATATTGCTGGAGTTGGAGGATTTGAGCTATCGGGAGAGGCTGAGTAGACTGGGGTTATTTTCCCTGGAGTGTCAGAAAAGCTGAGGGGTGACCTTAGAGAGGTTTATAAAATCATGAAGGGCATGCATAGGTTGAGTAGCTAAAGTCTTTTTCCCAGGGTGAGGGAGTCCAAAACTAGAGGGCGTAGACTTAGGGTGAGAGGGGAAAGATTTAAAAGGCACCTAACTTTTTCATGCAGATGGTGGAGCATGTATGGAATGAGCTGTCAGAGAAGGTGGTTAAGGCTGATACAATTACATTTAAAAAGCATCTTTGCGTATGATGGGTATATGAATAGGAAGAGTTTAGAGGGATATGGCCTAAATGCTGGGAAAGGGAACTCGATTAATTTAGGATAGCTGGTCGGCGTGGACAAGTTGGTCCGAAGGGTCTGTTTCCGTGCTGTATGACACTATGACTCATTGAAATACAGAGGTAGGACAGGGAAAGGAGAGGCAAAAGGAAGATGAAAACAAATCAATGTATTTGAATCTCTGACTTCATTCATATAATGAGCAATATCAATTTTAGAATGGTATTAAAGCATTTCCAACATTTTTTCTTGTGCAGCTGGACCATCATCACTAACTGGCAGCACAATTTCATTGGGTTATCATCATTTTGTTAAGAGCCATCCATTTGTAAAGGTTGAAAGTTAAGCTCAGTGTAAGCTTTCATATCTCACAAAGATTTAATTTAGCATCTAGGAGAGGCTATTACAGTAAAGACAATCTAACAAAGATTATAAGATGCTGTAAAAATCTGTTTAGCCTGTTTTGCCTGTTTGATCTTTGCAGAATGTTAAATGTTGTTCACAGTGTTGTTTTCATCCAGATAAACCATACTTCACGTGCTATCATGTAAATGATTCTCTGTGTTGCACTTGTGCTTTTTTTGATATGACTCTTCTGCATATTTTTTTCACAGATTAATATCTGAAAGGTTTACTGAGGCATATTTGCTCCGTTTTGAGAGTATGTTTGTTACCTTCTGTATCAGAACTATTAACATCATTTGTTGTCAGTTGCTTTAAGTTGCATTCAAAATCAAATAATTTGAGCAACATTTGATTTCATTTTACCGCATTTGCACTCATATGCAATCACTCAGCTATCGTTTTATATCAGTTGCCCTCAAACAATCACAAACCTGTAATTTGACATCCCAGGTGATTATCACGTGGCAATGTTGTCATTAACTGGAATCAAATGGAATATCACAGCACGTAAACATTTATGACTGGTGTAATTTAATTATCTTCTGTGTTTAGATGCTGAACAAAAGCAAGCAAATTCCACAAAGTGCCCCTCATTAGTTGACAAGGCCAACTGAAGGCTCCAGCAAGCTGCAGTCACCATTAACCCAGATTCCTTTGCAACATTCCAATTTAGCGTTCCAATGATGTTTTTCCTTCTTCGCAGAGCTCCGAGATCTTTGTGCTACAGTGACTTCTGGATTCGGAAGCTATCACCCATGGATTTTTCTTTGTCCCAATCAATGTGTTACCATAAAGATAGATTGCGAGGACTTGCACAGATTATGCATTAGGATTGTGAACATGTATATCTCCATTTTCATGTTTTTAACAGTTCTTGTTTTTAGATGGCAGCTGCCCTATATAATCTCATTGTGTTGATTGTTCCACCAGTTTTACCATTCCCCCCTCCAAGTTAATATATCCAGTCAATCTTACTGCTAACCTAATCCGCAACTAGGAGACCTTATAAGAATTATAGGAATTTATAGAAATTTTAAGAGTGACATAAGAATTATAAAGCAATAGTTAATGTTACTAAGTATTGACTTGACCTGAAAATGAAATATCCTCTGTCCCGGATGAAGATCCCTCCAATATTCCACACTACTTGAGATCCTACTGGAGTGAGTTCACTTTGGCCCCCAGCTTCAACCCCATTCCAGATTTCCCTGATGTGCCCACGAGTCACCACTCACATTCCCTCCTTCCCCGGATTCTGCCCTTTCATGGCCAATCTTCAGAACAGCAGCTATGCCACATGTTTTGGGCTGGGCAGAAATTGTAAGGGGCATCAGAAGCGTCGGCAATGAGCATGGCGTTTCAACTGAAGAAGTCAGCTTTTTTCTGCAGAATGAGCTGCACAGAGTAAATTGGAGCATCTGTGAAAGAATCTCAGTTAATGGTGCTAGTGATCATGGTGATTCGTGGATATTAACCTCACCGGTAATTTCCACAGGAGGTAAAAGGGTGAGAAAGAGGAAGGTGACAAAGAGAAAGACTGGAAACATTGAGAGAGAAAGGAGAATGGTGAGAGAAAGAGGGAGGGAGATGATGGAGAAAGAGAGACAGACAGACAGACAGAGAGATGGGAAGAGAGAAATGGAGTGGGGTTGGTAGGGGAGCTGAGATATTCACAGGTTTCATGAGGCATCCAGTGATGAGTGAGTTGGAACTTAAAAGATCTTGCACAAAGATAGGAGGGCTGCGCAGTCTCCAACATGATTAGGGTGAAGTCATGGGAGGTATGCAGCTAATTAACAACTGATGAGGATCAGGGTTCTGATGTTTTTAATGGTTCTCATAATTTTTGTGGTTGTTGGTTTGATGATTTTTTGTTTTATTAGCTTTTCTGGGTGGAATTTTCCCAGCATCTAAAGACACAAACAATGACCAGAAAGCTGGGAGAGCGTGGTGACAATGGGACTTTCAGCTATGAGAAAAAGGGTCTAAATTTTCCGTTGTAGTTTCAATGATTATATGAGGTTTTCAGTAGTGAGCAACAAGGGGTCTGGTTGCTTGTATTAACATCTCATTATTGCTTAATCTCACCTCATTTATATGAAGGTTGCTATTCTCCTAGGTACTGGTATGAAATTAAACTTAAAAGTCAGGATGGTGACTAATGCTGCCTCTCAACTGTGCATGAACACAGCACTCTAAGTCTGTACACGGCAATCGCTGTGCTGACACCATTCACAGCACTGGCTTCTGATTCTGTATAGAAGAAAATAAATTAGCAGGATAACAACTCACTGTCATCTTTTCTGGGACTCCACCTCATCTAACATTCCTCAGGGCTCTGTGGGTAATGACTACCTGAACCCCACCCTCCACCATCCACAGAAGTCAGCACTTCATTACTCTACTTTGAAGTTTACCAAACCTCACTTTGCAATGCCACGACCAGGCCATTTGGTACACAGGAACAGGGCACTTCATGCAATGGAACAGGGTACATCTCAGGGCTTTTAGCTTGCTTTCTTAGCACTCACTCAATATGCACTCATAGCATCTCTGCCTTGCCCTGTCTTTTAGCACAGACATAAAGTCAGGCATCTTGTCACGTTTGCGAACACTGAAGTGTTAAGGGGTAAATATGTTGGTGTATAGCACTATGCTGCATCAATTTCACACCTACAGAGTTTGTTGACAGTTTGCATGGCAAACACACTGCTTGTGCATCAACCAACTGGCCATGTCTGAAAGTCCTTAGTTCATCCATGACGAATTATGATCAGTCAGGGGCCTGGTCTAACCTCTGTCAGGAAAGGCGGTGAGACATCCTGAGTGAGTGAGTAGGAAGTGCAAAGAACATGCAGAGTTAAAAGTTAGTGGGATGGACTGGGTGTGAGTTGTTGAGAAAAGATGCCACATGTGATATTGAGAGTGGTAGACCGTGCATCCTGGTGGGTGATGAGACCAGCGGTATGGTTCGTGCGAGTGTGAGGTAGCAAAATAAAGGTCGTGACACTGACCCATGCAGAGCATTCGTGCATGTCAAGTGGAAAGTTTGTTTCATCCTGCACAAAAAGATTAATAAAATCAGATTAATTTTTGTTCATCATGGTACGTAGGTATAGATGCTGGGCTAGCATTTAATGACCCATCCTGGTTTTCCTCAGGAAGGTGATGATTGCTTCTTTTGTGAACTGTTGAAGACCATGCATTGTGGGTTGACCCACATTGCCCACGAGGGAGGGGAGTTCCAGGATTTTGACCCAGCAATGACAAAGGAATAGTGATACGTTTCCAAGTCAGACTGATGAGTGACTTGGAGGGGAATTTGCAGGTGAGGGTGTTCCCATCTTGCCCCGCCCTTGTCGTTCTGGAGATTGGTGGTCCTGGGTTTAGAAGATGTTCACTAAGAAGCCTTTATGAATTTATGCACATTGTAGATAGTACACACTGCTACTGAGCGTCAGTGGTGGAGGGAGTGGATGTTCGTGCATGTTGATACGAACAAAGTGGTCCACTTTGTCCTGGATGGTGTCAAACTTCTTGAACATTGTTCGAGTTGTACCCATCCAGGCAAATGGAAAGTATTACATCAGACTCCTGATTTGTACCTTGTGGACAGGCTTTGGGGAGTCATGAGATGAGTTACTTGCTGCAAGATTCCTAGCCTCTGACCAGCTTTTGCAGGCACTCTACTTATGTAACCAGTCCAGTTCAGTTTCTGGTTAATTATAACCCTCAAAGTGTTGATGGTGAAGTATTCAGCAGTAGTAATGCATTTGAATGTCAAGAGCAATGGTCAGATTCTCCTTTTTTGATGGAGATGGTTATTGCCTGGCATTTATGTGGCTCAAATGGTACTTGTCACTTTTCAGCCCAAGCCTGGATATTGTCCAGATCTTGTTCCATTTGGAAATGGACTACTTCAGTGTCTGACACATTGTGAACATTGCTGAATATTGTGCATCGTCGGCGAACATCCCATTTTTGACCTTATGGCAGAGGGAAGGTTATTGATGAAGCAGCTGATGATGGTTGGGCCTAGGTCATGACCCTAAAGACCTCCTGCAGAGATGTCCTGGAGACAACTGACCTCTAACAACCATCTTCCTATGTGCCAGATATGACTTTAACCACTGGTTAAAGTTTGTCCCCCAATACCCATTGATTCCAATTTTGCAAGGGCTCATTGGTACCACATTCGTTCAATGAAAGTTTGATGTCTTTGAGAGCTTCCTTTTGATGATTGGAGAGCTTTCATCTAGTGCCTAAATGGAACCTTTGGCGCAAATTTCAGAGCTTCAATCCTAACATTTTAAGGCGCCTTCCATCACTTTGATATCATCATGTGTTTCATTAATTCCAAATAAGAACATTTGATCCCAACTGAGGCCAGCATTATGTTTAAGAGCATGGTTTTTGCTAACAATGTCAATTTTTTTCTGGTACAGTTCTTCCATGTCTGTATTGTTTTTAGTTTCCTTCAGGGAAAAATAGAAACAGGTTAAATTGTACATCCAATTATGAAGAATAGATTTATGAACTTTGTTGCAGACAACAGAATACAGGAAAGTTTTCTCAATCATTCATTCTCTTTCATCTACTCGATAAGTCATTTCAAAGGAGAGATCCATTATTTATGATTGTTTTTGTATGACTTTCTTTATGTGATGTTCAGACAAGATTATCCAGTTTGTTAAATGTGACAGAGAAGATAGAATTTTACTCACTTCATTGTGAGCAAGAGATAGTGTAGAGATAAAGGACTGAAGTTTGTATTTTTTTTGGGTAAATCTAAGTTGCACTGAGTTTTTTTTGGAGAGTACCCTGTGAGGTTTCCCACCAAGCCTACCATTTTGCCAAATGTTTCGGTAGTGTCCCTCAGGTCTGATTTGTGTCCTACCTTACCAGAATAACTCACCACAAAGCAGATTTCTTCCAAAGCACAGGCATCCCCTGTGCCCATGCCATCTTTAAAAGGCCACTATGCACCTGGATGAGCACTGGCATCCTGAAGCTTCCTTAAGGATCTTTTTGTAAGATGTTGGATGCAGAAAAGATGAATTTCTAAAGGGACCTAGAAGGGTTGAGGGGCAAGTGCAAAATGAACAGAGTGAAGAGGCCACACCGCAAGGCCCTAGCACCCTGGTCTAAGGTCACCGTCTGGGTCAGTGCATTATCCACAGTTTGCAGAAATGGCATTGCTATAAGAATGCTAGTGACCTTCTCTGTTGTGACAGGGTAAGTGCCACATGCCTTCTCTCTGCCACCTTACACTCGCTCTATCACTGCCACAGCACACATCTCTCATCAATGCTCACCCTCTGTCTCTCTCACTGTTGACAGTAGCAATGTCCCTCACTCACTCTCACCTGCCCCCTCAGGCTCTCACACCATGAACTCTGAAACAGCTCCACAGCTGGCCGAGGCCACTAGCACTCAGAGGCCTGCTGGAGACCAGGTACCTGCTCAGCCCCAGGCAGGAGAGGCCTCCTCATTGGTATCAGCAACTGGGGACTTCACCCAGATGCAGAGGGAGGAGCAGGAGCAGCAAGCAGGGATGTGGAAGGCAATGGCCCTCATTGTCCTGAAGGTGCAGCAGTGCAGAGAGTCATGTGACCATCTGGCTGTCTCAATGCACAGGTTGGCAGCTGCCAGGGAGTGCCAGGCCTAGCACCCTCAGGGTGGGATAGAGAGAGAGAGACGCACATTCCAAACATTCAGCTGTCAGTGAGTAGTTCAACAGTATTACAATACAACAGCCATTTCCAGCATAGAGAATCTGACCAGGTCACTGAATCTCTTTTAAGAACATACTGTAAGTTATCATTGACACAACACTGAACAAGACTAGATATATAAACACTGATTGTAAGCACAGGTCAGAACCTAAGAATTCTGAGGTGAGTAACTCTTTTTCTCAAGATTTTCAAAGCCTGTCCACTCTATACAAAGCACAAGTTAGGAGTGTGATGGAATGCTCTTTGCTTGCGCAGATCTGTATGGCTTCAATTTGAGAAGTTCACATCATGGAGAACAAGGAAAATGTGAGGACTGCGGATTCTGGAGATCTGAGTCCAGAAATGGGATGCTGGAAAAGCACAGACAGTCAGGCAACATCCAAGGAGCAAGAGAGTCGATGTTTCGAGCTCTTCACCAGGAATGTTTCAGATCCAGTGACCCTTCTTCAGAATTGGAGTTCTGAAAAAGGGTCATTAGACCTGAAACATTAATTATGATTTATCTCCACAGATGCTGCTAGACTTGCTGAGATTACCTTGTAATTTTTGTTTTTGTTTCAAATTTCCAGCATCTGCAGTTCTTTTGGATTTTTTTTATCCAGTGAAGTCTGGAGTTTGTCAGTGATCTGTGTAAGAAAATGAGAGTCGATTGCATTTGATTTTGAGTGACTCTCGATCATAACCGAATAGGGGATCTGACTAACTATGTTAACTGCATCTAAGAACGACTTTGTACATCCTTTTCTGAATATCGTCAGTGGATTGGTATTGCTGCTTTTTGTCCTGTCTGACTGTGCAGAGGCCCTATGATCCAATACTAGTCAAACAAAAGATGCAGTGATAAGATCGTTTTTGAGAGGAAATGATGTTTCAACTTCTGAAGCATGTACAGATAGCTGAGTTCCTTTTGCAATAGGACTGAGATATATTTCCTATTTTAGATATGTCTGAATAAAGATCCTTAACAGTTTGGCAGTATTATGGCATTGGATTGTAGCATCATTCATTGATAGATCAAGAGAGATTGGTTTGTTTTGAACAAAGTTGAGTCACCTTTTCCACATTTATTGGGGTTAAGGCACATTCCACTCTTTATGGAGCAATTGTGAAGTTGCTTAAAGACAGTTACCATATGACGTTCTGTGCGAAAGCTATGCTTATAGATAACTGTCAGTTCCTCAACGTAACTAAGCTACAACTACCAGTGCCAACCACTTTGTGGCTGCTATCATTAATCAACCTGGTTGAAAATTTCCATTCTTTTTGCAGTGGTAAACATTTAAGTGGGCTCTGTTTTCTGTATATGATCACCAGAGGGAAGCTGAAGCACGCAATTCGGAATTAATGGCCGTTTGTTTTGTAGAAGCTGCCAGTTCAAATATGAGTACAAATTCTCTGACTATGCAATCCTTCTACTAACTGCTCAAATCCTTAATAAATAAACATATAAATATTTTTGTGTTAACCAATCCCCTGTGCATGACACCTTGATCTTTATCAACCAAGTAGGACCAAAGTAAACATAAAGTGTTAGTATTCATCACCCTTTGTCAGGGAGAATTCCAGTTTATCACCATCATTTTGACTTCATTTTAAGTTGGTCTTGCTCAAATTTTAATTGAAGTTCCCTTGTTCTTGATTCTGTCACCAATAGAAATATGGGGCCAAATCTTCCCCTCTCCTGATCATTCAAAATTATTCACAGAACGAAAGGAGAATATTGGGATCCCAGCCTCTGTGGGAATTGCCTGGGATGTCTGATCTCCCAAAGGCCAATTCTCCTGCTCCACAAGACCCTGTACACTGTCTTTGACTCTAACCTGGAAATAGAGACTTCAGATGGGAATGAAGCTGAAATGAAATTAGAAATTGAAATGTTAATATGAGAGTATGGAAGGCAGCGGAAACATAAGCTAGATGAGAAAGAACATTTTGGGCAAGGCTAAATGGAACAAAAACAGAGACTGCTGGGAAAACTCAGGTCTGGCATCATCTGGAAAGAAAGCAGGGTTAATGTTTCAGGTTCAGTGACCCTCTTTCAGAACCGATTATAGTTTGGAAAAGGCTGGTATAGATGCTAAAGATGGGGTGGGGGGAGGGGGAGGGAAGGCAAAGGAGTGCAGCTTCCTTCTGACCTTCTGCTCTCTGCTACTGCATATTCTGTACTCAGCAAAGCTCTAATTCCTCTGCACCCCCAACTTAATGGTTTTCAGTCACTACATGATTTTAAACTCTTCTTCCATTGCTTTTGCCTCTTGTGTCCATTTCTTTGGATAATAGTCCTCTTCCTCTCTCATAGACACCTTCACCTGCCTTCAACATATTCCCTCCACTTGGACTCCTCCCTCTGGTCTCTTACCTGCACTCAGTCTGTTCCATTGAGAATGGTTGACATGACATTAGTTGCCTTAGTTTCTCTGTCCCCTTTAGCCATTCCAAATTATCTTTTTCTGAACTGACTGCACTCTGTGCCTTCAGATCCTGCCAACAAGGCTGGTGTTTTTCTTGTCTGGTGTACTGACCAGCTCTCAGATATCTTCTCCTTCATCTTCTGGACTATGACTCCACCATGGAACACCAGGCCATTGCAACTGCAGTGCATCACCCCCACTGCTTCCAAACTTGCAATTCCCCAATCCCACACAGCTCACTTTTACCTTTCCAAAATCCATAAACAGGGCTGCCTGAGCAGACTCATTGTTTCTGCCTGCTCTTGCCTCACAAAACTCATCTCTTCCAATCTCGACTCTGATTTTTTTTTCTCCGCTTGTCCAGCCCCTTCCCACTTACGTCTGCAGTCCTTCCAACACTCAGAATAGTTTCAAGATTTCATGGTTGATTTGATTGTGACCCAAGTTCCTGTTCTTGACTGTCCTTGAAGCATTATGACTGTTTTGTCAGTCAGGAATTTATCTACTTCTGCCTTTGCATAGTCAATGACCTTGTCCCTAAAAGTGTTGTGACAGTTGCAGTGTAGGAAGTATGGTAGCTAATTTGTACGCAACAAATGACAACGTAATGAGGATAAGTTATAACTAGGATGTTGAGAAAAGCTGTCCTGCTCTTCTTGCAATAGTGCCATGGAATCTTTTATGATCATCTGAGAGGTAAATTAGAATTCAGTTTAACTTTTCTCGTGTGGAAAATCAGAAACCCTGACATTGCATGAAGCGTCAACTGAAAATATGTGGCTAGTCCCAGGAGTAGGCCTTGAACCCACAATCAGCTTGATTTGAACATGAGTGCTAACGCTGATGCACAGTGAGTTTAAAACCAGTCTAAGCCATCTATTTCAAATTATGGTTTGGCTGCTATGACTTTAAAACAATCTGCTATGGGGAAATGACAAACTGTGATAGTAATATAACTAAGAGCTGCCAATTGTTTGGAAATGGTTTTATAGTAAAAGGCTGATGACATTACTTCTGGCTCTACCTCAGGAAAATGTCTCTTCATAAAAAGCTGTGTTGAACATTTTCCTGGTAAAGTTATCAAATGATTATGCACTTTACTGACCACAGTTATAACATAGACTGTTCCAATTGCTGCCTATAGAAATAAATGGAAAGTATGAAGGAACATCACTAAATCAAACAATACAATTTCCTTCAAATTCTTTAAATTAAGTTAATGTTGTTCAACACAACTGACTCAAATAGAAATATTTGTTCTCCTACTGTAATGAACAACAAGAATAGGAACAAAGGAGACAATTTGTTGATACCTCAGTAGCTTTATTTTAAAGTCAAATAGAAACTTGCTTTATTATAGTTTAAAAAGGTCAATTGAAAATCAAAGGACCTAATGGCAATATTGGTCATTTTATGCTTAGCTGTGATTAGGCAAATAATTGCCTCAATGGTGAAGCTACTTTTGGTGATCTTGATGCTGTTTTATAAATTCCCACACTGGTCAAAAGAGGAACTTGTGTAACCTCTAAAAACTAAATATTGTACCGAAGAGAACAGCAAGACGTTAAGTTCAGGAGCTTGAACCAATTGAGGAATCATTCACCTTAAGCCACTTTAGAGATATTAAAACAGATCATTGTGGAATTTACCCTCATTGCCACAGGTGGTACCTCTGGGTATTTGCCACCTCTGTCAGTATGAGGCACAGGGCAAGTCTTGTTTGAGGTTGTTACTAATGCCATTAATCCTCCTTTGTCTATACTGAATATAGAGCCTGTCTAATGATCAATGATAGAGGATAGATCACTGGTGCATGTAATCAGAAGAGGAACTTGTCTAAGTTACCAAGATGATTTAATATATGATAGCGGTAAGTAAAATTTACATTACTAGTCATGCATAATTATTACAGACTTTCAGGAACTGTATTCTGTACCAAAGGAAGGCAAGTGTAAAAGTCTGCCTCCACCCAAAAACTATATGGTCTCATCAAAATTAGAGCTCAATACGCTCAACATTATATTTTTCAGGATTACATTTTACAGCACAGAAAAGGGAGCTGTGTCAAAGAGATCAGCTTAAAGGAGACTAGTTAAACAGGAGAGGGAGTGCCCAAGAGGCAGTGAAGCTTAGGCAAGGAATTCCAGTAGATTAGCACCTGTGCAGCTGAATATGAGGTATTAAGTTTAACATTTGGCCTGAACTTCATTACTACGGACAGATTATGACCAAGACATTTCAGTTCAATTAAGTTTTGATTATGAGCAAAATATGCAATAACAGCATCTATATCGGACTGATACACTTTTTATGGGCATTATGTGTAAACTACTGAGATATTGACATATTTTGCATTTACAGCAAATGTGCTGCACTATAATTACAATTACTATGATAGATTGAATGCAATGCATTAGATTGAATACATTATTGTGAGGGAAATACTTTGGGGGAAAGATCTGTCAGATTTGTATCTCTTCAACACAACGTTAGACAGAATCACATTGATTTCCTGGGTCTAGACTGGACTACAGGCCGTTGGCGAATGGTATGCCCAGATTAAAGCTGCACCTCATAAATGCATTCTTTTTTCTTTGCTCTTTTGCAATTGTCACCATCCAAAACATGATCTAAAAGGATGACCAACCAAGTGCTAAAAGACATCGAAATGATATGTGAACGTCGCTAGATGGTGGCAAGGGAGGAAGAAAATTCCAGGTTAGGTCAAAAGGAAAATAAATGATATCCCTCCTTACTGCTTATAACTGGCAGATTTATGCCAATTTTACACTTCTTATTTCCCTTCTGTTGAATTTATGTAGTGAATAATGATCATCATGTCGCCTCTATATATTCAATTGTTTTCCACTCTCTGAAACTTTGTCTTCCTGAACTTGACAGCATGAATATCGAGTGATTTGTGGAAGTGCTGTTCAGCATGTTGGGATCATTAGTGCCCATCATTTGCAAGGCAGAGGTACCTTTGGAAGCAAAAACTGGCCCACAGCACCTAATGAATACCTGATTTTTGAATAGTGAGATTTATCTGAAATTCATTTTATTTTTCATGGTCATAGTGCACACGTTTTTCTCAATACTGACTGTGAGCAATGATCCCTTTGATGGATAATGTCATGGGTAGATACATAAACAGCAGACAGATTGGTGAGGGCAAGGTCAAGTGGCTTTTTCTGTCTTGTTGATTCCTTCACGACCTGCCACAGCCCCAGTCTAGTGGATCTGTCTCTCAAGATGCAACCAACCCAGTTAGTAATGGTGCTGGAGAACTATGATATACCCAGAGAGGATGACAGTAGTATCTGGAACATTGTCTATAATGTTTGATTCAGTGAATATGACTGTTAGTCTATTGCTTGACCAGGCTGTGAGACAGATTGCACAATTTTGGTGCAATTTCTTTTCTACATTGTTAGTAAGGAGGGCTGGGTTTGTGTAGCGAACTGTTTGCAACAGGAGGCTTGCTAGACCTTTTAAAACCAACAATGCGACAGGAATCGCATGTAGGCCCGATGACCTACGGACTGCAGAATTCCCTTCAATGAACTAAATGGGTTTTGACAGCATTAGCTCATGGTCACCATTACTGAGACTAGCTTTTGGTTCTGGGTTTTATTATTTGAATTCAAATTTCAGATACTGCCATGGTGGAAATTGAACTCACATGCCCAGGGCACTACCTTGAGCCCACTGTATTACAAATACAGGAATGCTATCACCGCACCACTGCCTTCAATGTGAAATTGCATACTGACAGAGAGGAGGAAGAAAAATTGGACTGAGAGAGAAAAAAGAAGAAAATTATCAGATGTTTGAATTTGACATTTGTTGAAACTCAAATAACAAACAAAACCTGAATGAATTAGACACTCTTGAAATAGTTTACTTTCAGCACCAGCGAGGTTGACTGTCAGTAATGAACAATGATGATATTATTTAAAGATATTGGCTCTTCAGATTCTCAGACTCAAATATCTGTGGTGTGTTCACTTTGTATCTCCTGTACAAGGACAGACATCTCAGGTAACTCAATGCATTTCAATGGAGGATGAAAGAGCAAGAGTCTTCTGTGAAGCAGTGTAATTCAGGCAAAATAATTCTGAATTTTGCTATTTAGCCATCAAAGTGTCCTTCATCTGAAATTGCTATGCCATTTATAACTGCCAGGGCATTAGCCCACTGTTATATTAACAGAAAAAATCTGTACCAATGCTACTCTGTGACTTGCTTTTTCATCTTCTCCCCTAATTGACAGCTTATTTCGTCATGCATGGCAAATTGATTAATGGAACCGATTGATCCCAATTTGTATCATGGATTGAACTTGTTGCAACAGTTCATTTTCATTAGAAGCTAGTGGTTAACTAAAATGCTTTTGTTTTCCTTAATTAAGTTAAAAATTAATTTCCTGAGGGGGCGCAATGAAAATGAGATTGGAGTTCGAGATAAAGAGATGAAACAAACTGAAGCTTTGAATTGGGACTAAGACATTAATTCAAAAGTGGATAGGTTTTGGAACAAACGCTGGAAAATGAAATGGATGGCTGAGTAAACTTTTTAGTTGAAATTCAAACCCTAGGTTATTAATTTTGCAACTTTTCCTGTAGCATACCAAGTTGTGGGAGAAATCAAAAGAAAATGATCACAAATCCTGAAAAAAAACCCTGTGAAGAATAAAATTTAGCAGAAAAATCAGCAAAATGTTCTCCGCAACCACTTCATATCCCCCACCATCCTTAGCTTGCCCCAATGTAAAACTGGGGGCTACATTTTCACATTCTTTGACAAAGTGTCTTTTTGGGTGGGGCTCATGGCTGGTGGCCCATCATGGCCCATCATAGCCCATGGCAACTTTTCTCGTGCAGTTGTCTGCTCTTTAACTCATTAATCATTCATTGGTTCTCTTTGGCACCCATCTCATGGAATCATGTAGCAGGAGAAATGGAGGTGGTCATTGATGCAGCATCTTTGTGACCTTCAGGATGCTAGTGCCATATTGAAATCCCAGTTTCACCGCACTTCACATGCTACAAGTTGGGAACTGGCCCTCACCCTGAGCCTTACAATTGTTCAAACTCAAGAAATGCTGCAAAATAAGAAGCTCGTACCCTGTGTCTCCAACAATGACCTGGCCAGTCCAAGTGAGGACCCAATAGCTTGGAGTGAGAAGGAGGCCATCGACTCTGAGCTCACCCGTACCTCTCTGAGAAGGAAGCCAGTTGCCCTTGGAGGGTAACCTTCCAAAACTTTCACTTGCACCCACTCAAAGCCATTCAACTTGATGGGTTTTCTGTACAGATTAGAGTCAAGAGCAGATCACATTACTGACAGCCTCAGCAGACGTTCAGGAAGAAACACACAAGGTGACTGCCACTGCCAGAGACCAGGCACCCAATCAGCCTCTGACAGACGACTATCCCCTGGTCTCAGCCATTTGTGACTTCATTGAAATGCAGAGAAATGCTCAGGCACAGTATGCAAGTTGTCAGAGACACTCCGTAAATGAGGTTAAAGAATGGAAGAGCCAATTAATGTTATCAGAACCGTGTTGACTCCAGCACATGTGCGTCTGGCTGCCTCATTTGCCAGGCTGTCTACCACTATAGAGCTTCCATAAAAATTAAAATTCTTAATTGGAGTAAGGCAAATTTTAATGGTATGAGAAAGAACTTTAAAAATTGATTAGAGTAGACTGTTTGCAGGTAAAGGGATGACTGGCAAGTGGGAGGCTTTCAAAAGTGTGATAACAAGAGTTCAAAGGCATTATGTTCCTGTTAGAGTGAAGGGTAAGACAGGTAAGATTAGGGAACAATGGATGAATAAAGATATTGACGTTTTAGTCAAGAATAAAATAGTCAATGGGATCCAATGAATTTCTAGAAGGGTATGAAGAGTTTGGGGGCATTTGTAAGAGGGAAATCAGGAGTGCAAAAAGAGAATGTGAGATAGGTTGGCAGATAAGGTCAAAACTCAAATGACACCTGGTTATAGTCCAACAGGTTTATTTGAAATTGCAAGCTCTGCTCCTTCTTTAGGCATGATATCAACCCAGTCTGACTCCGGCATCTCCACATCTTGACAGATAAGGTTAAGGATAATCCAAATTGATTCTACAAGTACATAAAGAGCAAAAGAACAACTAGAGTAGGACCCCTTGAAGATCAATAAGGTTCTCTTTGTGTTGAACCTAAGGAGATGGTAGTGGTATTAATATTTTGCATCAGTTTTTATTGTGGAGAAAGAGTCTTGAGAAATCAGGGAAATAAACATTGATTTTTGTAAATGGTTCATAATCCAGAAATACTGGAGGTTTTAGAAACTGTAAATGTAAATGTTAATCTCTCTGTAGGTCCTGATCAAGTGTATCCCAGGGCATTGTGAGAAGTCAGGGAAGAAATTGCTGAACCACCAGCAGAAATATTTGTATCATCTATAACCACAGGTTAGGTGCCAAGGACCGGAGAGTGACTAATATTGTGTCTATTTAAGAAAAGAGAAGCCAGGGAACTGTAGATCAGTGAGTCTGACATCAGTGGTGGGTAAGTTGTTGGAGGTGATTCTAAAAGTTAGGATTTACATGCCTTTGGAGAGGCAAAGACTGGTTAGGAATAGTCAGCATGGCTTTGTGTGAAGGAAATCTTGTCTCATAAACTTGAATAAGTCTTTTGAGGAAGTAATCAAAAAGATTGATGAGGGCAGCGTGGTAGAATTTGTTTAGTTGGTCTTCAGTAAAGCCTTTGACAAGGTTTTGTATGGTAGACTGTTTAATTAAGGTAGATCACATGGGATTCAGGGTGAACTTGCCAATTGGAATCAAGTTTGGTGGCAGAGGGTGCTGGTGGAGGGTTTTTTTTTGGACTGGAAACCTGTGACCAAGAGTGTTCTACAGGGATTGGTAATGGGTCCACTTCTGTTTGTCTTTTATATAAATTATTTACTCAGAATATAAGAAGCATGGTTCATAAGTGTGTGGATGACTCCAAAATTGCTGATCTAGTGGAAGAAGGTATCTAAGATTGCAAAGAGATCTTGATTAATTGGGTCAATCCACTGAGAATTGGCAGATGGAGCTTAATTTGGATAAATGTGAGCTATTGCAATTTGATAAAACAAACAAGGGCAGGCCTTATACAGTTAATGGTATGGCCCTGGATGGTGGTGTCGAATACTGACACCTAGGGGTTCAGGTGTATAATTATTTGAGGTTAGGTGAGGTAGACAGTGATTAAGAAACTGTTTAGCATGGTTGCCTTCCTTGCTCAGACCTTTGAGTATAGGAGTTGGGATGTCATGTTGACATTGATGAGGTCTCTTTTGGAGTACTCTGTCAAGTTCTAGTATCATTAAACTGGAGAGGGTTCACAAAATGTTTACCAGGATGTTGCTTGGAATGGAGGGTTGGAGTTAAACATTTGGGCTGGATAGTCTGAGATATTTTTGACTGGGGCATTGAAGGTTGAGAACTGAACTTATAGAAGTTTATAAAATTATGGGAGGCATAGATAAGGTGAATAGCAAAGGTCTTTTCCCTCTGGAGGGGAGTTCAAAATTAGGGGGCATATTTTTAAGGTGAGAGGAGAAAGATTTCAAAAGTACATAAGGGGCAACCTTTTTAGACAGAGAGTGGTTAGGGTGTGGAATGAACTGTTAGAGGAAGTGATGGATCCAGGTACAGTTACAATGTTTAAAAGACATTTGGATAAGTGCATGAAAAGGAAGGGTTTGGAGGGATATGATACAAGTGCAGGCAGGTTGAAGTATTTTAGTTTGGGAACATGGCTAACGTGGATTGGTTGGACTGAAGGGCCTGATTCTATGACTCTATGACCCAGGTCCAGCATTCTCCATATTACTGGGTATGTGGTATGGACATGATGGGTTAAATGGCCTCCTTCTGTTCTGTAAAATTCTATGATTGTATGTGCACAATCCTGCATTCCATTGTTGAAACCATAGATATTCAGCATTTACAGGAAGGTGGATAGTGCACTCCAGCAAGCTGGGGTCCTCTATAAGCAAGTCCCCAAGGCATCAACCAGTGAAGATTTCCAGGGCAACATGGCTAACAACAGGCTCCTTCAACTCAGTTATGGATGGAGGGACTTTACATAGATGTAGTAAGAAGGAAAGGAAGGAGCAGATAGGTAGCATGGATGACACATCCTTAGTAATCCTGGGGAGACAAAGGCCTAGTGGTAGTATCTCTGGATATTAATCTTGAAACCTAGGTAAAGTTCTGGGGACCTGGGTTTGAATCTGACCAGTGCAGTTGGTGGAATTTGAATTCAATTAAAATCTGGATTTAAGAGTCTAATGATGACCATTAATCCAGTGTCACTGTTGGAAAAGCCCTTCTGGGTCACTAATGCCCTATAGGGAAGGACATTCCAGTGATGAAAGGCATTGATGTACTCTTACAAACAACTGACTCCCTGAATGCAGATAGCCTCAGGTGTTAGGGATCTTTGCACCATCATGCAGCCAAGGTGTTATACTTTGCTGGTAGTGTTTAGCAATGTCTCCATTAATGTGCAGGATAATGCTAAGTTCTTCCCTGTACAAACCATCCACATTAGTGCCCACCTATGAGTGGGAGCACAGAATCAGTGACAATTCCACACATCTCTGCAGACAATGTTTTATTCTGTCAGTGTTTTCAAGGAAGTACATTGCCATTCAAGGCTGAGAAGTATATGATGGGTGCAAAGAATATTTTAGATTCCCTCCAAAATGGAAACAGGCCCTTTGGCCCAACAAGTCTACACCAACCCTCCAGAGAGTAACCCACCCAGACCCATTCCTCCTGAATGATGCACCTAACACTATGAGCAATTTAGCATGGCCAAATCACATGACCTGCACATCTTTGGATTGTGGGAGGAAACCGGAGCACCTGGAGGAAACCCACACAAACACAGGAAGGAAGTGCAAACTCCACACAGACAGTTGCTGGAGGCGGGAATCAAATCTTGATCCCTGGCATTTTGAGGCAGCTGTGCTAACCACTGAGCCACCATGCTGTTCACAATATACAACACCTTCATTCTGCCTCATAGGCATGCCAGGATAAGATGCACAAAGCATGCCCTCTCTTGTTATAAATGCTGTTCTGTTCATGGCTTGAAGCATTTCAGGGCAATTTGGTGATCTACGTGAACTCTGAAACATTTAGCCAACTGATGATGGGAGGGTGAAAAACAGCTTTCACACAACCTGGTGCCTATAGTGAGGGTCTGCATTGCACAGCATTTGGTATCCATCTCCTGAAAGAAGTCTGAAAGCCACTGATCATAGAATCCTTATCATTGCAGGAAGAGGCCATTCAGCCCATCATGTCTGCACTGACCCTCCGAACAGCATCTCACCCAGATGCTTGATGAACAGTTACCCCATACAGGACCAACTTACAAATCATTGTATTCTGCCCCTCTAGATAGAAACAGTAGCCTCTCCCATTCACACTACACAAGGTGAAAGTTATTTTGTCTCCTTTTTGCGTAGTTGGGTCTGGTGCAATGATGATGGCAAGATTTTAACTTTGTGCCCCGTGAGTGATTTGCAGGCTCCATCTGAGACTAATGATGATTCCTCCTATTCTTCATTTTCCCTTTTATATTGCTGCCTCTGCCTCCCCATTATCTTCCAGCTCTTCATTGCCATTCCAATGTCCATTTAGCCACATAATATCATGGCCAATTTTCCCTGTATATTTCCAATCTATCAGCTTTGGTAGTTACCATGCCCTTGTTAGGTGTATACTCTTCTTGTATTGAAGCTAGGATGATGGTAAATTTTGCACAAGAAAGGTGGACAGGAAGAGAAATAAAAGTATAATTCAGAAGTAGACTTTAAATAAGCTATCTTTTAAAATTCAGTCACAGAATGAAGGCATCGCTGCCAAGGACAATTAAGAGTCAATCACATTGCAGTGGGTCTAGTGTCACATGGAGGCCAGGCCAAGTAAAGATGGCAGATTTCCTTCCCTAAATGACATTAGTGAACTAGATGGATTTTTTCCAACAATTAGCAATTGTTGTCATCATTAAACTCTTAATTCCAAATTTCTTTGAGTTCAAACCTTACCATCTGTCATGATGAGATTCAAACCGGGGTCCTCAGGACGTTACCTGGGTCTCTGGAATGTAGCAAAAATGCCCAAAGCGATTGCAACCTCCCTCTTTTTATGAAGGCAGAACCAAAACATATATTTAATTAGTCTACCATCTCTTTGTTCCCCATTATAACTTTCCCTGTTTCTCACTGTAAGGTATTTACGATTCTCTTCATTAATCTTTTTCCCTTCATGTGCGTATAGAAGCTTTCACAGTTTGAATGCTCCCCAAAAACTTACTCTACTTTGACCTCTTAATCAATCCCTTTGTCCTCCTTTGCTAAAATCTTAATTGTTTCCAATCCTCAGATCTACTGTGTTATTGACCAATTTCTATGCCCCTTTCCTTGGATCTAATACTATCCCTAATATTAGTCACAGTCGTGTTATTGTTCCCATTTTCTTTTCGTGCCAGATAGAAATGAACAATTATTGCAGTTCCTCCAAGCACTCCTTAAATGTTTGCAATTGATTATTCCCTATCATCCCTTTAAGTAACTTATACGACTTTATCATACTTGATCACAGCCAGCTCACATCTCTTACCATTGCAGTTTCCTTTATTTCGATTCAGGGCTGTAGTCTCACAATCAATTATGCAACTCTTCATTTTAATGAAGTGATGAAAAGGAGCAAGATAGGATCCAGTAAATAATCCCACCATTGGCATAAATGCATCACATTACCTGGCAGGCTTTTGATTCTGATGCTCCAGCACCTGCAGTGCTCACTTTCTCCAAATTGTAACTAGTTGACCTCACCTTGACCGGTTAGCTTGACATCTGTAGTAGCGAAAATGCTGGAGTACATTATGAAGGATTTAATAGCAGAACATTTAGAAAACAGTGAGAAGATTGGACATAGTTAGCATAGATTTACAAAAGGGAAATCATAATTGACAAATTTACTGGAATTTTTTGTAATAACTAATAGAGTTGATAAGTGGGAGCCAGTAGATGTGGTTTACTTGGACTTTCCCATGCTAATCGCTTACCCATGTAAAACGAAAATGTTAGGATTGAGTGTAGTATACTGACATAGAGAACTAGTTGACACAGAAAACAAAGAACACCAATAAATGAATCATTTTCCAAGTGGTAGCTAGTGTCTAGTGGAGGTATCAGAAGGATCAATGTTTGGGCCTCATCTATTCACAATATAGATTCATGATTTAGATGAAGAAACTAAATATAGTATCTCCAAGTTTGCAGATGATGCAAAGCTAGTTGGGAGAATGAACTGTCAGGAGGATAAAGAGGTGCTGCAGTTTGATTTAGACAAGTTGAATGAATGGGCAAATGTGTGAAAGATGAAATATAACACGGGTAAATATGAGGTTATTCACTTTGGTAGCAAAGGCTGAAAGGTTCATTATTACTGACTGGCAATAGATTGCACTTCCCCCTTTCCCAATGAGACCTGGATGTCCTTGTACACCAGTCAATGAAAGTAAGCAATCAGGTGCAGCAGGCAATGAAGAAAGTAAATGGTTTGTTCGCCTTCATAACAAGAGCATTTGTGTACAGGATAAAGGATGTCTTGTTGCAATTACACATGGCCTTGATGTGACGGCATCTGCAGTATTCTGTGCAGTTTCAGTCTCCTTATTTGAGGAAGGATGTTCTGGCTATGAAGGGATTGCAACAAAGATTTTCCAGAATGATTCCTGGGATTGCAGGATTAATGTATTAAGAGAGCCTGGATTAGTGAGGAATATGGGGTGTGGTTTTCATAGAAGCTTATAACATCCTAACAGGTCTAGACAGGGTGAAAGCATGTTTACAATGACTGGGAAGTTCAGAACCAGGACTCACAGTCTAAGGGTAGAGGATGGTCCATTTAAGAGTGGATTGAGGAGAAATTTCTTCACTGAGCCTGTGAAATCCTCTACTACAGAAAGTGGTTGATGTCAAAACATTGAATGTTTCCTGGAAGGAGTTAGATATGCTTCTTAGTGCAAAAAGGGATCAAAGGGAATGGAAAGAGTACTGGGTCTGGATACTGAGTTAGATGTTCAGCCATGCAGTAGCAGGCTTGCAGGCCTGATTGACTTACTCCAGTTTCTATGCTTATGTGCACATAACACACAGTTTTTTAGTAAGTAGGGTTTTTGTTTCATCAGTCTGCAAAGAATGTATGTATGTCCCTGTCTGGTATGCAAAAGTTATTATTTCACATCTGTAGCTTGGTCCCTCTGGAACAAAAGATAATGAAATGTGCTAACGTTTGTGAAATGTATAGTTTTGAATAATATTCTGCCCTAGAAATGACCTTAAAAGCTGCTGGGAAAATGTTGATTTCCTGCAATCATGAACTATTCAGATTGTTTAAAATACTTTAAAGGGTTTCCTTGAAATAAGGTCAAGCTCTTCCACGTATACTTCCTATTTAATTGAGATTTTATGGATAGTGACCTACCTCAGGTTCAAGATAGGAACATGATTATTTTTCTTTGTAATTCTTCTGAAAGATAGATTTGCAGCCAAATTTATTGTTGCAATTGGCATCCAATGCTCAACAATCTGTCTAAAGTACTCAGGTTATTCACCTTAAAATATAATGTGCACATGAATGGGAAGGAACTGCGCAGAACACTAACTTTGTGTTGAAAACTGCTGTCTGTGTGCAAGAATTACATCTTTACTGCTTTCGACATTTAAAGGTTTTGGTTGAGATTGTTTGTGTGGACATTAAATAAACCTTTCATGTAAATAGATTTGCCGGTCAGTTTAGAAAACAAGCCATTATTTAATTGGTTGAAGTGTCGACTTTCTGTCAAATTCAAGATTATTTGGTGGCTCAAATCATAACCATAGCCAGGATACATTGAAAAGGATTTTCTGCTGAATGTATCTGGATACTGCTTGACTCTAGTTCACAGTGTGTTTATGTGTTTGAACAAGAACACCAAAGCCAAGGAGCAGAATATAAAAATGTAACTTTTGCGGCACAATAATCACAAACAGCACCAGAAAATAGCTAGAGGTTCAGTTTCTCCTCTTATTTTCTTTAGACAATTAATTCTGATGCTTTTCACAATTATTTGATGTGAATTAAAACATTAGACACCATTTAGGAGAGGCAAGCTTTAATTGCATGCTTAAACAGGTCGGAATGCTGTGTTGAAGATCCTTCAATTATCTTCTTCTGTTTGGAAATAAACAGAATTGAAATTTTTATTTTAAATTGCGTTGATAATTGACAGGAGTGGCAATTCCTTGTATAAAGGGTGAGTTTGCGGTCCCTACATTGAGTCAATAAAGCCAAGATTATTAAACTGGATCCCCTTGTGGCATAATGCAGTTCCATAGGCTTAACCTCCAATGTTTTATAATTCATCGGAAGAAATATTTCTATTTGCACAAAGTAAAACAAACATCCTCTTAATTTTATTTTCCAAATATCACAAGTTTACTTTATTAAACTAGTATTGAGTGACTAATACAATATTTCCAGAGGGAGCACAAGACCATACAAAATAGGAACAGGAGTTGATCATTCAGCCCCTCAAACCTGCTCTGCCAGTCAATAGGATTATAGCTGATCTGATATTCCTCAAATCCACTTTCTCGCTTTTTCCCTGTATTGATTCCCCTACTGAGCAAGAATCTATTTACCTCAGCCTTAAGTATACACAATACTCTGTCCCCACAGCTCTCTGAGGCAAGGAATTCCAAAAACTCTCAACTCTGTGAGAGAAAAATTCCTCTTCATATCAATCTTAAATTGGCACCCCTTTAATTCTGAGTCAATGCCCTCTGGTCCTAGATTCCCCCATGAGGGGCAACATCCGTTCCACATTTACCCTGTCAAGCCCCTTAAGAATCCTACAAGTTTCAATGAGATCACCTCACATTCTCCTAAACTTCAGTGAGTAGAGTCCTAGCCTGTTTAACTTTAGCTCCTGAGACATTTCCGCCATTCCAGGAATCACCCTTGTGAACCTCCTTTAGACAGTCTCCAATGAAATGATATCATTCTTTAAATAAGGGGACCAAAACTTTGCTCAGTACTCCAGATGTGGTCTCACCAGCACCTTGCACAATTGCATTAAGACTTCTCTATTCTTAAATCCCTTGAAACATTGGGCTAATGTTGCATTAGCCTTCCTTATTATGTGCTGTCCCTGTGTGCTAGGTTTCTGTGTTTTGTGCACAAGTACCCTCAGTTCCCTTTGTGATGCAGCTTTCTGCAGTTTCTGTTGATTTAAATAATACTGTTCTTTTCTTCCCTTCTAAAATGAACGATTTCACATTTTCCTACATTATACACAATTTGTCAAACTTCTACCCATTTATTTAACCTACCAATATCTCTCCGCAACAATTAACAATGGTTACATTGTTACCATTTGGTTAAGTTTTAATTTGATTTTTTTTTATTGAGTTCAAATTTCCAACTGAGTGCTTGGCCTGCACTATCAGGTTTTAGCATTACTGAGGTTTTTATTTAGTATCAGACTGATTAATGATTGTCTGCATTTAAAACAGTTAATAAATTTATCTCCTTATCCTTTTCCAGAGGAAGAAAATCTTGAAGTACAAACAGTAATTCATAAATCTCTTGTATATCATCCAGTATGCTGGCCTTACAAACGTTGCATGTGTTTTTTTTTAAACTGGTCTTATTTAATCTAACTGAATGAACACGCATACCTTCCTGTAGAACAAGGCCAAACCCATGCACGCACCATTTCTCACAGATCCAGTAAAAATATAACTCCTATTTACAAGAAGTTACTTGCAATACTGCTTGCATATATTTGTCAGAGACTACATTGATAACTTCCGTGGGTTTGTTATAAATAACACCGGAATTTCCAAGTTTATTAAGCACTCTTGTCTGTCTCATTCAAACAAAAAAAGTAAAGCACTCAATAATGCTTCTGTAGTGCTTGAGTGCTGTAGATACTCAAGGCACATGTGAAATATCTGCTACATTTTGGGTCCATTCAGTCATTTGAGGACCTCTTTTAAAAGAGCTGTCTACTTGATCATTAAGTCTAGGCAATGTTTATTGATACAGAAACAGTTGCTAATTTACAAATTGTGATTCTTTTTTTCCCCTTTCAGCATTGAAGCATTTTGAGGTCTTCTTAAAACTGCATTCCCAGGGCTGACGCCCAAATGAATTGAAATGGGTGGCAAACTTGAATGATGACCCTGCCAGTTACCCCGTAGGTTCTGGAGGAAGATGAAGAGAATAGAAGGAGTAAATCTTAGGAGTAGTTAGAACCTAAATGTTTAAGTGTTCAAGCTTACACCATTATTGATATGTGGACCAAACATAGCAAAGCCAGCAATGTCTTAAAATACCTATATGTGGATATTTTGATTGCCCGAATAAGTCATGATAGAGATACTCAATGTCTTGCAGGTAGATATGGAAACCACTATCAGGACAGGAACTGTTCCTTAATGAATCATTGTGTGTGTGTCTTGCTCTGAATGCTTAGGCCATTGGACCTTGCTAAGCAATTCTTGGAGATAAGTGTCAACATTCAATTTGTAGTGGCTTGATCGATTATTCAACTGGCAGAAGTTTGGTTTGCCTCAGTTATAATTTCAACATTTTCCCACTAATAACAATCAGTGGCATAAATGACCCTTACGTTTTTTCCCCATATATTAATATCCAAATTGCACAACACTCAATAGTATCCAGACAATAAAGTCACATGAACCAAAAAGAGTTTCCTCTTTACTAACATGAAGTTGAACCATAACCATATTTACAAAATCATAAATGCTCATTACTCATGTAGTTGTCACAATCGTCCAATTGACAGTATCCTTTTGTGCCTCTATTACTTCCACAACCAGGATGATTGAAAAGATGATACTGAGGCCATCAATGCATCCAAAGATTACACCTTGAGCAATTTAAGGACAATGAACTAGAAGTAAAGATAAAACGAGCCCCTCCTGTATCCGGATCTTGATGGAGCAAATCATCAGATGTAAAAGTAATGATCCTGCTGTGTTTACTGATTAGCAACATTTTGAAGTACAACAAGGCTAACACAGCAAAATTATTGTAATTTACTGTCCCTTTGTGCATCATTTCCTATAAAGAAGCATTGACATTAACAGCTAAAAGAGAGACAGCTTCAATGTGTAGCAGAAGAAAATGTCAACCAGGAACCAGACACATTTTCTGGGCTGTTCATATTTATCCAGGAAGAGCTTTAAGGCAGATTGTAATTGATGTGGAGTGAGTTTTAGCTTTGGCCTTAATCAGCAATTGTGTTAGTTTTCAGAATTGATTTTGTAGTTCAAGTTTCTGCTCTCATTTAGATGCATCACATTTGTTAAATTCCTTTATCCTCCAGTGCAATTGAACCGATTTTAAATATGGAACTAAAATGAAACTGCAATGAAAAGTATTCCTTGATATTGACCCTTTCAGAGTTTCCTCACTGTAGGATGATGTATAAAATGGGAAATAATTTGTTTCAGTTAGTATTCCAAAGTATTTCTCCAGAGGAAGAGAATAAGTGGAAGACTGACTGGTGGTAATTCAGCATTACAAATTGTCCTTTCATTTAGAGGCTACAAAACGACTCTTTACAACAAGCAAAGTTCTAGACAGAGGTCATGAGACTGAGCCAATGTTATGTATTGAGACGGGAACATGAACTTTTCTGAGCAACTGCTGTGCATGTGCACAATCCAGTACTCAACACAACATTGTAAACTAAAATTGAAAATGCCTCATTCAACCATATTGTCAATGAGGTAATATCTTTTCCTTGTTCATTCCCCAACATATTAAGTAGCATTCCTCCTTTAGCAAAATCAGATTTGACTTATGCACAAACCAAACATCATAAGATTACAGGTCAGCTTGGGTCTCTGAATATTGATCTAACTGACTCCAAAGTTGGTACTTTGTGCTTGCTCCCTGATGACAGTAATTGCTGATGGAGTAAACTTCCTTGTAGCCCATTAAACTTTGAGTAGCTCATCCTTGTATTCAAGTGTCATGAGCAAATGTATGCAGTGAGTAGATTATTCAGCTGTTGTGAATATTACAGGGAAGCTGGATCCATTTCAGATCCAACATCCTGTCTGCAGCAGGTCACCATTTGAATCAAATCTTTCTACATACACTTATCATTGTTTTAAATGTAGTGATCACTAAAAGTTAAACATTGTGTGGACTGTCATATAGAATTAATATGCAGAAGTGTCTAAACTTAAACAACAAGCAGTTTGTTCCCTGTGGACTCCTGAACCAGCCATCAGGCTCAAATTGAGGTCAGAAGCCAACACAATGTGGGCCGCAGACAATCGCCAATGATTTTGTCGCCTTTGGCCAATTTATGGCCAGAAGTTGGGCTTTTGTCATCCAGTTAAGATCAGCAGATAGTCTCTTAAAGCTGAGGCGTCAAAGGGACTCTTTCCAATTTGAAAGCAATAGTAGGATGCTACAACAGGTGAGGCGGTGTGTGAGTGTGATACAGAGGGAGACCCATCATGGAGGCATCCTGTCTCCAAAATAGGAACAAGGGAACAGGAGAATGCCATTCAGCCCTCTGAGCCTGCTCCACCATGCAATAAGATCATGGCTGATCTGTGTCTTAACTCCATATGCCTGCCTTTAGTTTTATCTCTTAATATGCATGATTTTTAAAAAATGTCTGTCTCAGATTTAAATGTAACAAAGGAATTAGCATCATTGGACCATAAGATACCGAAGTAAAGTTAGGCCATTTGGCCAATCAAGTCTGCTCTGCCATTCAATTGTGGCTGATATGTTTATCAATGCCATCTCCTGACTTCTCCTTGTAACCCTTGAGCCCCAACTATCTCTGTCTTAAATACATTCAATGACTTTGCCTGTGGCAATGAGTACAACAGATTAACCACCCTTTGCCTGTAGAAATTCCTCTTAATCTCAGATGTAAAGAATTGTCCCTTCACTCTGAGGCTGTGCCTTCATGTCGTAGTTTCTCCAAGTGGGAACATATTTTCCACATTCACACTATCCAGCCCTCGGAGCATTCTGTAAGTTTCAATCAGATACCCCTCATCTTTCGAAACTCCCGCTGATTACAGACCCAGAGTCCTCAGCCTCTCCACATATGACAAGCCCTTCATCCCTGGGATTATTCTTGTGAAACTCCTCTGAACCCCCTCCAGTGCCAGCACATCTTACATTTCGGGCCCAAAATTGTGAACAATGTTCCAAATGCAGTCTGACCAGAGTCTTATACAGTCTCAGCAGTACAGCTCTGCTCTTGTATTCTAGCCCTCATAAAATGACCGCTAACGTTATATTTGCCTTCCTAATTGCCAAACTCAAGAGAATCCTGAACCAGGATTCCCAAGTTCCCTTGTGCTTCAGAATTCTGAAGCATTTTCCCAATTAGAAAATAGTTCATTATTCCTAACAAGGTGCATAATTGTACATGTTACCACATTGTATTCCATCAGCCACTTCTTTATCCACTCTTGCAGCCAGTCCAAGTCCTTCTGCAGCCTCCATGCTTCCTCCACCACCTCTCCACTTATCTTTGTGCCATCTGAAAATTTAGCAATAGTGCCCTCAGTTCCTTCATCCAGATCATTAATGATTAGTTGTGTTCCTAAGTCTGACTCCTGCAGAACTGCACTAGTCACCAGCTGCCATGGAAAAGGCCCCATTATCCCTATGCTCTGCCTTCTACCAGTCAGCGAGTTATCTATCACTGCATCAAATGTCTTTTGAGAAAGAGAGTGCCAAACCGCCACACTCTTTACATGTTAAAGTACTTTCCAACATCGCTCCTGAATGGCCCGACCCTAATTTATGGACTATGCCCCCGGTTCTGGAATCTTTAACCAGTGGAAATAAATTATCTACCCTATCTCTCCCTGTTCATATTCTGAAGTCCTCAAATAGATCGTCCCTTAACCTTTTAAATTCTTGCGAGTAAAGATGTAATTTGTCAAATCTCTCCTCATTAAAGTTAAACCCTGAAGTCCAGATATTTTCCTTGTAAACCTGCATTGAACTCCTTTCAGGGTCAAAATATCTTTGAGGTGTAGTGCCCAGATCTGCTCACAGTACACTAAGTGGGCTCTAACTAGTGTTTTGTATAACTGCAACTTTTTTGGCTTTGAAGTTTTAAAAAAAAATACAGGCTTTACATGACAGGCCACCACTTTGGGAGGAAGGGAAAGGGGTGGTAGAGAAAACCCTTCCACAAAGCAGTTCAACGATCTCTAAGTCTTACTGGAGGACTTCCTTCCTGTACATGGCATGCTGCTGTCATCTCAGGCAGCTAAACTGCCCTGCTGCCTGCAGGGACCTTGAGCCTAGTAGGTAAATTCCAGTCAGCATCTGCAATAGATCTTTAATGAATTATATTGACTAGCTGCTGGTTGCATGTGGGTAGCCCTGCTCCAATCCCAGGCCTGATTGCAGGTCTGGGAAAGTGGCCTGAGGACACGATAACACTGGTAAACCAGCATGCTGCTTGGGAGCACACAAAAAATACTATACAAAAAAGGTTAAATGAATTTCTGCGAAGTGAACTATTGTATGTTGCAGTTGGATCAAAAGCTGGACAATGAATGAAAACATATTTCTTGATCCCAAAATTCTGTTTGCTATTGTAGCCAACAATGAAAGTTTAAACTATGTTATTTGTCCCTTGCGGGTTATTTCCATTTCGTTTGTTCATAAACAAACAACCATTATAGAGTCAGGATGGGTTCATGACATGTTCCTGTAAATGTATCAGTTTTCATGACATGGATTGGAATTTCGTCCAGTAAAACCATTAAACACAAAAAATATACAGAGGGTCATGGATGACTGTTGATGAATGTTAAGGCAGATACTCAACTGTGGGAAGCAGACAATGTTAGGAAGTTGCACTTCATTATGTTGGTTTGGTCCTCATCTTCTGCTCTTGTTTTTCTGTACCTAGCACAGCTCTGTATTTCTGACTGGGCCTTTCAATCCTGACTTCTTCAGAAATGCAGAATATTTCACTTGAATTCAGTCAAACTCCTTCCTCATGCTATGGGATTTTAGTTTGGGGGGAGACAAAGCGTTCTATTTTTTACAAAAAAAACAAGATTAATATTACGGTAATGTTTATAAGTTCTAAAGCTTCCCAGTGTGATGGTGAATGAGTGTGTGAGTGAATGGGTAAGTTGGTGGGAGAAATTGCAGGCATGTAAGTGTTGGGATGGATGAGGTAAGTAGGTGGGGTCGTGGCTGGGAACATTGGCAGGAGCCAGCTGGCGGGGCTGGCTGCTGTCTCAGTTGGCAGGGTGGCATGTAGAGATGCAGAGTAACAGTTTTGCTAGGGCAACGGATTGATAGACAATGGGTGGGCAAGATAGACAGGTGGGTAGAGGGGTAGGGGACAGGGTCAGGGTCTGGTCAGGTTGAGTAGGGATGGGTTTTCAGGTTGGGGTCTAGTCTGGGAGGGTTGGTTGGTTTGAGAGGTCAGGAGTGTCATGTGTGTAATTGAGTAGTGGGCACAAGTCAGTTCAGGTTGAGGGTAGAATCAAAGGGGTGACTGGGGGAAGAGATGGTACTAGAGGACAATCTGGTGGGGGGGGCTGATGAGATAGGGGAGAGACAGAGGATTGGGGGACTCTATGGTGGTGGAGACTGGTCAGATGGGGAAAGACAGGGGTTGGGGGGGTGGGGGGGAACAGTCTGCTGGTTGTGGCTGGCCGGGTAGAGTTGGGAACAGTGGTGAGAGTTGGGGAATCAGGATGGAGTTGGACAGTAGGTATTAGTCAGCTGGATTGGGACATGAGGGGTCAGTGGAGACAGCCAGGGTGGTTCGGTGAGTTGGGGTGGAGTTACAGAGGTGAGGGTAGTCAAGGGGGTCAAGGACAACATCATGGGGTTGGAGATCAGTTGTACAGTTGCCCAGAACTTTACTAACATTTCCTGGGTAACTATCCAAGTAAGTAACTCACAATTGTTCAAAGTCTCAGATGTAATTTTCTTGTAGGGTCTGTTCAGAGAGAAACAGCCTTAACATTTTATGTCCAGTTTGGCTTTTCTTCACCAGTCATATTGGACTTGAAACCATAACTCTATTTTTTACTTTATAGATGCTGCCAGAGCAGTTGAGTTTCTCCAGTATTTTCTGTTTTTATTTCATAACTTCAGAATCCACAGGACTCACCTTTTACTTATATGATGGTGCAGATAGATTGCTAGAAGCTTCTCTCAGGAAGAGTAGCATACCAAGTTTGCAAACTGTTCTAGTTTAGTCTTAAATAAATGCCAGGGAGAGGGATGGAGTCTGTAGCAAAGGAATAGAGTTCGGAGTGGGGACTAAAGATGATGGCTTCAATCTTCAAATCCTTAATAGAAGGAAGTTCTGTGCTGGCCATTGAACAAGCACTAATACTTTAGTAGCAGTGGAGGAATCGAGAGAAGTGGTGTTGAGTTGACGCTGGATTTCTTCAACAAACATATGAAAATTAAAGCATGATTTCAGACGATATCACGAACAGACATTATGTGGATGGGAAATAGATCCTTAGGGACACCACAAGTAACATTGTGGAGGCTGAGGAAGAGGTGATATTCTGCTGATAATTTGAGAGGAAAGCATGAAAGCAGACAAGTTCAATCCCAGCCAGATGGACAATAGTACAGGAGAATTGGAGGAGGATGATGCAGTCAATTTTGTCAAAGGCTGAAATAGATTGAGAAGAATGTGGAGGGTCAGTTTACCATTGCCACAATTACATTAATTGTCATTTGTGACAGTGGGGAAAATCTATTTGACGGGATAGAAACATGGAGGTCTGGGAACAAACAGGCACAGCCTTGGGAGGTTTCAAGACATTCGAGAATTTGAAGAGGAAAGGCAGGTTGGCGGTGAGACAATGCGTTTTTAAACATGGTGTTGTCAATGTTTATTTGAGAAGAGCAGTGACGACAGGTTTAAGGATAACAGAGACAGTAAATAAGGAAAAAAAACTGTTAACAACATCAGTAACTGAGTCTTCCAGACATATACTCTGATTAATTACTTTCCATTTAAGTTTGCCAAAGTTAATATTGCCAAAGCAGCAATACTGAACTTGCCTATTAATCATGAATGTTCTGAATGACAAACCTTAAATTTCATTTGCGGGGCTCCCAACTGAGGCACAAAGCTACACCATATTTCTATCAGCAGGATAATAGGGGCTTCATTGCAAATAAAAAACATTTATGTGATAGCTCATTGGAAATTTCCTATTCATTAATCACAGGACAGTTTTCGTTAAGCATAACCAGACATTTTCTTGTCTGGACACATTGTAGCCTTCCCTAGGAAACATTGCCGAATGCAACAACTTTGTATCATGAGGCAGTAGGCACATTGACATATTAATGAATTATGATGAAAATACTTATCCAAATATATAAACCTAAAAACAAGGGTAGGCCATTTTGCCCTTGATACTATCTTGTTATTCTATTAGATCATCACTGACCTATCACAGAATCCCTACAGTGTGGAAACAGACCACTCAGCCCAACAGGGCTACACCAACCTTCCAAAGAGTATTGTCCCCACCCCTATTCCTGAAAACTTGCATTTCCCATGGCTAACCCACCTAGCCTGCGCATCCTGAGCACTATGGGCAATTTAGCATGGACAATCCACATTTCTTGCATGTCTTTGGACTGTGGGAGGAAACCCACACAGACACGGAGAGAATGTGCAAACTCCACACAGGCAGTCACCTGAAAATGGATTCAAACATAGGTCCCTGACACTGAGAGGCAGCAGTGCTAACTATTGAGCCACGACAGTCCTAAGGCCTACTTACCTGTCTTTACTCACTATCCTTTGATATCTCTACATAACAAAAACCTTTCAATCTCAGTCTTAAAATTTCATTTGAACCAGGGTCCACAGCGATTTGGTAGTGGGTGGGGGTGGAAGATTGAGGGGAGGGGAGGGTATTCTTAATTTTCATTGTCCTTGGCATTGAGAATATATTTCAATTTCACTTCTGATTGGCCTTGCTCTAATGTTAAGATTCTGGCATTTTTATTTGGGGTAGGAAGATGGCTTATATGGGCAATTGGAATTTTTAAAAAAACTTGAACAAAAAATGTGACTGACTGACTCCTTTATTTGTAAATGAGATGTCTTGAGATAATGAAATGAATACTTGCATTTTGTTGCATTATTAACATTTATTGTATGAAATTCAAGCTTATCAGTAAGCTTTGCATCTTATAAGTACAATGGAGTTGACTGACACCTGTTAAATCATTTAACTTCCAGCCTATCATCTGGGAGACATGTCCAATATGATATATCACACACACATGTACCGCAAAATTGTAGAATGATATTGCACAGAAGAGACCATTCAATCCATCAAGCTTCTGTTTGATTTGTGGTAATTTTAGATTAGACTTAGTGTGGAAACAGGCCCTTCGGCCCAACAAGTCCACACCGACCCACCGAAGCGCAACCCACCCATACCCCTACATTTACCCCTACCTAACACTACGGGCATTTAGCATGACCAATTCACCTGACCCGCACATCTTTGGACTGTGGGAGGAAACCAGAGCACCCGGAGGAAACCCACGCAGACACGGGGAGAACGTGCAAACTCCACACAGTCAGTCACCTGAGTCGGGAAATGAACCCGGGTCTCGGGCACTGTGAGGCAGCAGTGCTAACCACTGCCACCGTGCCGCCCATAATTATTGAATATTATTGGTAATATTATTGAATAAACATCACTTCCCTTTTAAATGATACCACTGCCATTTTCTTTTTCTTTCAAGTATTTATCCAATTTCCTTTTTGAATTGAAACTTCTTTCAGCACCCTTTCAGGCAGTGTATTCCAAGCATAGAATTTCACCATGTGGTCAGCTGAGAATTCAGCAAAACTGATCTAGCCCAGAACTAAATGTTAAGTTCCCACAGCATTCAACTGTCTAAAGGGTTAATATAGGGTTTAAAAATCAATACATCTATCCTTAAAATTCAAATTGTAACTGCATTTGAAATGACATTGGTCAGATAAATGGGTAATTTTAACTCTAACTGTCCATTGTCAAAAAGTCTGGCGCTGGAAAAGCACAGCAGGTCGGGCAGCATCTGAGAAACAGGAGAGTTAACATTTCAGGCATAAGACCTTTAGCAGGAATGTGGAATCAAGGGCCTATGCCCAAAATAATCGATTCTCCTACTCCTCAGATGCTGTCTGACCTGCTGTGCTTTTCCAGCACCACATTTATTGACTCTCACTCTCCAGCATCTGCAGTCCTCAATTTCTCCTCTAACTGTCCATTGAAGCCTGGGTAAGTAAGCAGTTAAAATCATTCAGTTTACTTCATCATCCTGAAGATACTGAGAACTGATGATTCCTGATCTTAACAGCTTGGTTTTGGCTGCAGTAATAGCTTAATATATAGAACAGATGGTGTCCATATTAAATTGTGTAACATATTCAAGAGGATAAAACCACACACAATGTATCAATCCATTGCTAAATTACAGCTTTGTATGATTCAATCTTTAAGGCCATAAGATCTAATTGTCTTAAGTTGATGCAGATTGTCCTGAATTTTAAAGCCCCAGGAAGTTCTAAGGTATTGGGGTGGGGAGCAAATAAATCTGATGAGAAACCATTGTCTTCCCATTGTGGTGGCATGTTGACACTGGTGGCTTAGGTAGCAGGACTCTCTCTTGCACTGAAGCCAATTAGATGGCACTTAAAGAGTCCTTCATACCAACATGGGTGCTTTATTGGTGGTAGGGTGGAGGGAGAAGATGCCCTTCCCTATTTGTGTTGACCCCTAATTCCTTGTGAGCTTGTTGGAGGATCAGCATTCTGAAACAGGCACCCTGTGACCCATGTGTGAGCAAAAGGGAATCTCAGAAGATTAAGGGACATTTCTTCAGTAGCACTCACTCATGTCCAGGATTTGCCTGACGCATCACATCATTCTTGAGCACTCCTATCTAAATGTGCAACCTCCTCTGTCAATGCTGCCTCATAGTATTCCCTGCAAAGCCTGCCCATCCTAGTGATACTGCTGGGCAGTCAGTCATTCAGCTGTTTGAGGATCGGATCCCATCCTTAAAAAGGGATAGGAACTCCTAGTAACAAGAAAATATTTGCATTTAAAATTTTATTCGTTCTCCCATAATCAGCAAGGTATGTTTGCCCTGTCTTTCCAATTGATAGTTGGGATTACTGTCATCCCATAGAATCCTGCCCTTTGAGTTCAATGTACCTAGAGATAAATTAGAGGATATGTGCCTCTGTGTAAATTGATAGTCGCATCAAAATCTACATATCTTCCAGAAGGTCGAGAAAAATAATGAAATGAGCTGACAGTTTTTAAAACTGATGTTGGTGGGCACTTGAGATTCGAAAAGAAAAAGAGTGGTAGGTTCCCACAAATAGTTCATTTTAATCTGAACTTCAATGATTAAAGAATTAAAAAAATAGAAATGAAACTATTTTATACAAAATCAAAGCTCCTTTTGCTTTTACAAGCATAGATGTGAATATCTGTTTGAGAATGGAGATTCTCACAGCCACATGACAAATAGCTCCTCTGGTAGAAATCAGAGTCACAGGCATTTAAACTAAAAAGAGATATAGTCCTTAGACTACTGTCCTCTTATTAAACTGTCTTCTTTCAGTATTTCAAATGTAATAATTACATTGGAACATCCAAAGCAGTGTTCACAGATAACAAAGGCACTCAATGGTATATAAATGTCTCATCATCAATGCCATCATATTTCTGTTGTTGTGCAGAAATAAAACTGTTTCCTGTGCTGTTTTATTTTCAGGACTGACAGCGACTTTCAGACATTGTGGGTGGAGAGGAGGTAGGACTTCCAGAGATCTCAGCAAGTGTTCCAATAGTCTTCAGAGACCGCCACATACGAACATACAGAATAGGAGCAGGGGCAGCCCATTTGGCCCCTCAAGTCAGTTCCACCACTCAGTACAAACATTGCTCATCTGATTGTTGCGTTAACTGCACTTTCCTGTTGGTCTCCCATAATCTTTCACTTTTTTCAACCAAAAATCTGTCTAACTCACCATTGAACTCATTCAATGACATGGTCTCACTATTCACTGAGCAAGACTGAGAAGATAAATACTTCCTCAACTCTGTCTTAAATGTGAAGTGTACCATTTTGAAACTATGCTGCTTCATTCTAAATTTCCCATGACAGGAAGTATCATCTCCACATCTACTCTCTTCAGATCCATCAGAATCGTAAAAGTTTCAATAGAATTCTCTCATTTCCTAAACTGCAATAAGTAGACACCCAATTCCATTTTCCATCCTCCTCTCACTTTCACTTTATCCATTTCTTCCTCGACTTCACTGTTTTCAGTTCTGGGGTTAGGCTGTCTACCAATATACATTGAAAGTCCACTGGCTCTCAGTTATGTTGGTTATGTTTTACTCTGCTACCTGAAAGGATTACATTCCATTCTGCCAGTTTTTCCATCTCTGTTCTGAGGATGCCACCTTCCACTGGGCTGCCTGCAACATGACCTCCTTTTTCCTTAAATCGAGGAATATTCCCCTGTGGAGACTGACAGAGTCCTCAGCCATATTTGACCGATTACCCACTTCTGTCCTTGCCCCTTCCCATAATAATGATATAGTTCCCTTTGTCCTTAATTTCCACTCCACTAGTCACCGCATTCAAAGGATCATTCGCCGCCATTTCTGCACCTCCAGCAGGACACCACCACCAAACACATCTTCTCCACACTTTCACTATCAGCATTCCCTTCTGTGACACCTTTCTGCATTCCTCCATCACTCTCAGTACTGCTTCCCATGTGATTGCAGAAGGTGTAACACATGCCCATTCACCTCCTCCCTTCTCACTGTCAGAGGACCTTCCAGTGAAGCACCAGTTCACCTGTACTTCTCTCAATCTAGTCAACTGTATTTGCTGTTCGCAATGCAGTCTCCTTCACACTGGCAAGACCACAGACTGGGTGGTGCCTTTGTGGAAAGTCTCAGCTCTGTCCGTAGAAATGACCCGACTGCCCAGTTCCTTGCCATTTCAATACACCTTCTCTCTTGTGCTATCATTTCTGTTATGAAGCTACTGCAATGTTCCAATAAAGCAAAACACAAGCTCAAGGAACACCACTTTATTTTCTGCTTTGGCACTTTACAACTTTGAGGTCTCAATGTTGAATTCTATAACTTCAGAAGCTGACATCCTCATGTCCGTTCTCCATTTTCATTACATTCTCCATTCCCCTGCTCCCTCCTCCCTACAGCATTGTTTGTTTGTCTTATTTACTCAGCCTTTAGGAGAGAAGACCTATTCTCATCACAATTTACACTTCTTTTACAACACTTGTCTCTTTCGCCACCATTAACAACCCCTTTGTTGTTTGCACAGAGCTATTGCACCAGCTGCACTCTTGGTCCTCCTGTGCCTCTGTCAAAAGTTATAACAACATTTCACACAACAATTCTGAACAAGAATCATATCAAACTCAAAACTTGAATCCTGTTTGTCACTTTATAGATGCTGGCAGATTTTTTGAGTTTTCTCAGCATCCTCTGTTGAATATAATAGTGCCTTAGAGCCCATTAAGATGGCAGAACAGATGATGTGTCACAGCTGTAGTATGTGGGAGTTCCTGGATATGAGTTTAGTTGAGACAAAACACGTGGCAATTATTTGAAGTTCAGCTTTGGCTCAGACTTGAAGCTGGAAGCTGAATGACAGACATTGTAGGGAAGTGGGGCGATTACCTGAATTCTTTGTACTGAGGGCAATCATACCTCTCAGGGTTGGAACATAGAACATAGAACAATATAGTGCAGAACAGGCCCTTTTGGCCTTCATTGTCATGTTGTCCTGTGAACTATTTTCAGCTCGTCCCCCTACACTATCCCAAAATCATCCATGTGCTTATCTAAGGATTGTTTAAATCTCCCTAATGTGGCTGAGTTGACTGCATTAGGAGGTAGGGCATTCCATGCCCTTACCACTCTCTGCGTAAAAACCTTGCCTTTGATGTCTGTCTTAAATCTATCACCCCTCAATTTGTAGTTATGCCCCCTCATACATGCTCACGTCATCATCCTAGGAAAAAGACTTTCACTGTCTACCCTACCTAATTCTCTGGTATGGTCAATGTTTAGGGACAGAAGAGTGAATGTGATATGGTAGTTATGGGGATGCAGGGAAGGAGAGCACATAAACCTCAGCCTCTGCAATTCCTAACAGGTTTGAGGCACTTTCAGTTTGTCTGTATGAGACAGAGGGCTGCAGAGGGGGTCGGTGAACTAACTGACTGTGGAACCATAGAGGCCACACTAGAGGGGGTAGTAAGAAGAAATGTAATGGTTGTCTAGATTAGTGAAGAGGATTGATGCTGTTCTTGCAACTATGAATGTTTCCATATCAGCTTTGACTGCCCAATGCTATGGGGAGAAAGTGAGGTCTGCAGATGCTGGAGAAGAGAGCTGAAAATGTGTTGCTGGAAAAGCGCAGCAGGTCAGGCAGCATCCAAGGAACAGGGAATTCAACGTTTCAAGGATGCCTTCCTTGAAGGAGCTCTCTTCCTCCCTCTACAAGGATTTCAGTGAGTCCCTCTCTCACTGCACCCCCCTCCCCCAGGTCATCTCCTCTGCACAGAAGCTCTTCAGCCACGTTCTCCCTACCTTTTATCTTAGCCTGCTGGACACACTTTCCTCATTCCTGATGAAGGGCTTATGCCCGAAACAAGGTAATGTTCTTGCCAACAGCATAACCAGAACATAGGATTTTAAACTGAATAATGGAAGCAAAGGATTGAAATTAATGGTTCAAAGAGAATAATATTCATACGAGAAATGGCAAACAGTGAAAAGGGAGGGATCATCAATATGAACTAATAGCTAACCAACAAATACGACTAAAGATTTACAAAGGCAGTAATAGGATAAAAGTAAAGGATCTATAAATGAACTCATATAGCATTTGAAACAAATAGAGATGACTAACAAGTTTTGAGAAGATTTGAAGCTCAGGTTGAGGTTCTGGATGTAGGTTTGCTCGCTGAGCTGGAAGGTTCATTTTTAGACATTTCGTCACCATACTAGGTAACATAGAACAATACAGCGCAGTACAGGCCCTTCGACCCTCGATGTTGCACCGACCCGTGAACTATTCTCAGCTCTCCCCCCTACACTATCCCAAAATCGTTCATGTGCTTATCTGAGGATTGTTCAAATCTTCCTAATGTGGCTGAGTTGACTACATTAGCAGGTAGGGCATTCCACACCCTTACCACTCACTGTGTAAAGAACCTGCCTCTGACATCAGTCTTAAATCTATCACCCCTCAATTGGTAGTTATGACCCCTCGTACAAGCTGACATCATCATCCTAGGAAAAAGAATTTCACTGTCTACCCTATCTAATTCTCTGATCATCTTGTATGTCTGTATCAAATGCCCCCTTAGGCTTCTTTTTTCCAATGAGAACAGACCCAAGTCTCTCAACCTTTCCTCATAAGACATTCCCTCCAGACCAGGCAACATCCTGGTAAATGTCCTCTGCACCTTTTCCAATGCTTCCACATGCTTCCTGAAATATGGCAAACAGAATTGTACACAATATTCCAAGTGTGGCCACACCAGCGTTTTGTATAATTGCAGCATGATATTGCGGCCCTGGAACTCAATCCCTCTACGAATGAAACCTAACACATTGTGTGCCTTCTTAACAGCACTATCAGCCTGGGTGGCAATTTTCAGGGATCTATGTATATGGACTCCAAGATTCCTCTGCACATCCACACGACCAAGAATTTTTCCACTGACCCAGAACTCTGCCTTCATGTTATTTTTCCCAAAGTGCATCACCTCACATTTAGCTGCATTGAACTCCATTTACCACCTCTCAGCCCAATTCTGCAGTTTGTCCAAGTCCCCCTGCAATCTGTAACATTCTTCCAAACTGTCCACTAATCCACCGACTTTAGTGTCGTCTGCAAATTTACTAATCTATCCACCTATGCCTGCGTCTAAGTCATGAATAAAAATGACAAATAGCAGTGGTCCCAAAACAGATCCTTGTGGCACACCACTAGTAACTGGACTCCAGGCTGAATATTTTCCATCAACCACCACTTGCTGCCATCTTTCAGAAAGCCAGATTCTAATCCAAACTGCTAAATCACCCTCAATCCCATGCCTCTGCATTTACTCCATCAGCCTACCATGTGGAACCTTATCAAAGGCTTTACTGAAGTCCATGTATACCACGTCAACTGCCCTACTCTCATTTACATACTTGGTCACCTTCTAAAAGACTCAATCAGTTTTGAGAGGCATGACCTGCCCTTGACAAAACCATGTTGACTATCTGAAATCAAATTGATGCTTGCTAGATGATTATAAATCTTATCTCTTATAATCCTTTCCCAGACCTTTCCTACAACAGAAGTAAGGCTCACTGGTCTATAAATACCTGAGTCATCTCTGCTGCCCTTCTTGAACAAGGGCACAACATTTGCAATCCTCCAGTCCTCAGGTACTAAACCTGTAGACAATGATGACTCAAATATCAAAGTCAAAGGCTTTGCTATCTCCTCCCTAGCTTCCAGAGAATCCTCGGATAAATCCCATCCGTCCCAGGGGACTTGTCTACTTTCACTCCTAGAATTGATAACACCTGTTTGTAACTAACCTCGATCCTTTCTAGTCTAATATTTCGTACCTCATTCTTCTCCTCCACAATATTCTCCTTTTCTTGAGCACTGATGAGAAGCATTCATTTAGCACCTCTCTGATCTCTACAGAGTCCACACTCAACTTCCTACTTCTGTCTTTGACTGGCCCTATTCCTACCCTAAACTTCCTTTTATTCCTCACATACCAATAGAAAGCTTTATGGTTCTCCTTTATTCTATCTGCTAAAGACTGCTTGTGTCCTCTCTTTGCTCTTCTTAACTTTGAATACTTCCCAGCCGATCTGTAACTCTCCATCACCTCATCTGTACCATCTTGCCTCATCAACCCATAAGCCTCCTTCTTCATAAGAGATGCAGTTTCTGTTGTAAACCACAGTTCCCTTACCTTATCACTTCTTCCCTGCCTGACAGGGCCATACCTATCAAGGACACAATATCTGTTCCTTAAACCAGCTCCATTTTGCTACTCCATTCTATGCATCCTAATTCTTGCCTAATCGCATTATAACTGCCCTTGCCCCATTGATAACTCTACCTGTAGCATGTACCTATCCCTTTCCATCCCTAAACTAAAGGTAACTGAATTATGATCTCTCTCCAAAGTACTCACCAACAACTAAATCAAACACCTGGCCTAGTTCATTACCGAGCACCAGATCCAGTGTAGCTTCCCCTCTGGTCAGCCCTTTGACATACTGTGTCAGGAAACCCTTCTGTACATATTGGACAAAAACTGATCCATCTGATGTACTACAGCTATAACACTTCCAGTCAGTGTTGGGGAAGTTAAAGTCCCCATAATGGCCACCCTGTTCCTTTCACTCCGACTCAATAATTTTGCTAATCCTCTCTTCCACCTCCCTGGAACTCTGTGGAGACCTATAAAAAACTCCAAGCAGTGTGACCTCTCCTCTCCTGTTTCTAACCTCAGCCCACACTACCTCAGTAGACGAGTCCTCATCAAAAATTCTCTCAACCACCGTTATACTATCTTTTACTAACAAGGCCACACCTCCCCTCTTTTACCACCTTGCCTGTTTTTAATGAAAAATCTAAACCCTGGAAACCTGCAACATCCATTCCTGACCCTGGTCTATCCATGTCTCCGAAATGGCCACAACATCGAAGTCCCAGGTACCTATCCATGCTGCAAACTCGCCTACTTTATTTCGGATACTTCTGGCGTTGAAGTAGACACACTTCAAACCAGTTTGCTGTCTGCCAGCACATTCCTGTGACCCTGAAATCTTGTCCCTGTCCTTCCTACTCTCATCTTCTTGTGCATTGTAGCTACACCTCCGGTTCCCATCCTCCTGCTAAGCTAGTTTCAACCCACCCAAATAGCAACAGCAAATTTCCCACCCAGGATTTTAGTACCTCTCTGTTTCAAGTGAAAACCGTCCTGTTTGTACAAGGTCCACCTTCCCCAGAATGAGCCCCAATTATCCAAAAACCTGAAACCCTCCCTGCTGCACCATCCTTGCAGCCATGTGTTCAGCTGATATCTCTCCCTATTCCTTGCCTCGCTATCACGTGGCACGGGTAACAAACCAGAGATAACAATTCAGTTTGTTCTAGGTGTCAGCTTCCACCCTAGCTCCCTGAAATCCTGCCTTACATCCCTATCCCTCTTTCTATCTATGTCATTGGTACCTACATGGACAACAACTTGAGGCTGGTCACCCTCTCCCTTCAGGACCCCAAAGACACAATCAGAGACATCACGGACCCTGGCACCTGGGAGGCAACACCAACCGCGAAACTCATTCATTCCCAACATACCTTCTATCCACACCTCTAACTATTGAGTCCCCAATGACTAACACTCTTCTCCTTTCCTTTTGTGCAACAGGGACAGGCTCTGTGCCAGAGACCTGGGCCCCACTGTTTGCCCCTGGCAAGTCATCCCTCTCAACAGTATCCAAAATGGCATACATGTTTTTCAGGGGAACGACCACAGGGAGTCCCTGCACTGATTATTCAAAAGGGGAAAGTCACCCAGCTTTCTTCTTGCCTAGGAGTAGCTACTTCCCTGTAACTCCTATCTATCACAGCATCCCGAATGATCCAAAGTTCATCCAGCTCCCATTCCAGTTCCCTAACATGGTCTTGGAGGAGCAAGAGTTGGGTGCACTTCCTGCAGATGTACGTGGATGGGACACTAATGGCGTCCCTGACCTCAAACATCATGCAGGAGGAACAATGCTCTCCCTGCTCTGCCATCCCGGCTAGTCCCCTAGTCACAAAGTAAAAGAGAGACACTTACCTGATATGTCCCTGGTCTTTAAGGTTAAAGGAGGTGGTTAGGAGGCCCCACAAAGGTAGGGTCTCAGGTTGAGAAGACACTGACTTATATAGCAGGATGGACATAAAAATAAGAAGTCACTCCTTTCCCAGAAACCTCTGCTCTGACTTCAAATATTAAAGCACAAATCAGTGACTCACCACTCCCAGCAGGCCACTGGTGCCAGCTCCCACCCTTCAAGTTGCTGCTGCCACTGAGAAACAGAAATGGAGAATTCCCACACTCGTAGTAAGCTTCTAAAGGCTCAAATCAGTGGCTCACCACTCCCAACAAGCTCCTGGTATAAACTCCCACCCTTCAAGTTGCTGCTGCTGCTGAAAAACAGAAATGGAGGACTCCCACACTCATGGTAAGTTTTTAAAGGCTCAAATCAGTGGCTTACCACTCCTGGTGCAAGCTCAGTGGGCCTCTGAATGAAGGGCTGGTGGTGTAGCCCGCTTTCTATTTGTATGTTTGAGTTTCCTAGGGTTGGTGATGTCATTTCCTATGGTGATGTCATTTCCTGTTCTTTTTCTTAGGAGGTGGTAAATAGGATCCAAGTCAATGTGCTTGTTGATTGTGTTCTGATTGGAATGCCATGCTTCTAGAAATTCTCATGCATGTCTCTGTTTGGCTTGTCCTGGGATGGACATGCTGTCCGAGTTGAAGTTTTGTCCATCTTCATCTGTATGTAGGATACGAGTGAGAGTCGGTCATGTCATTTTGTGGCTAGTTGATGTTCATGTATTCTGGTGGCTAGTTTTCTGCCTGTTTGTCCAGTGTGGTGTTTGTTACAGTTCTTGCAAGGCATTTTGTAGATGACATTAGTTTTGCTTGTTGTCTGTATGGTCTTTTAAGTTCATTAGTTGCTGTTTTAGTGTGTTGGTGGGTTTGTGGGCTATCATGATGCCAAGGGGTCTGAGTAGTCTGGCAGTCATTTCTGAGATGTCTTTGATGTAGGGGAGAGTGGCAAGGGTTGCTGGATTTGTTTTGTCAGCTTGTTTGGGTTTGTTGCTGAGAAATCAGCGGACTGTGTTCATTGGGTACCTGTTCTTTTTGAATACATTGTATAGGCGATTTTCCTCTGCTCCGTGAAATTCCTCTGTGCTGCAGTGTGTGTCAGTTCATTGAAATAATGTTCTAATGCAGCTTCGTTTGTGGATGTTGGGATGATTGCTTTAGAAGCTGCATTAGAGCATTATTTCAATGAGGAAGGACACCACTTCAACTGAGACAACACATCCATCTGAGGACAAGCCAATCAGAGATACGCCCAAGAATTTGTAGAAGCGTGACATTCCAACCGGAACTCTATCAACAAACACATTGACTTGGATCTCATTTACCACCCCCTGAGAAAAAGAATAGGAAATGATGTCACCACAGGAAATGACATCACCAACCCAAAGAAAACCCAAACACATAAATGGAAAGCGGGCCACGCCCCCACGCTTCAACTGGAGACTCATTGATGATGTTACCTAGCATGGTGATGGAACATCTGAAAATGAACCTTTCAGCTCAGCGAGAAAACCTACATCCAGTGAGTTCGACTATCAACAAGACACTTAGCAAGGCATTAATTACCATCAATGGCATCTCACTCCTGCCTCGCAAGACTATTACAGTGGGAGGCATAAAAGGTGGAACCATGTGCTCTGAAAATCCACATAAGCCTTGCTGCTCTAGGTGCCCCATTCTGCCAGATATTTTCATAACCCACATTTCACAGACCTCTATAAAATTTCACCCTTTCTGTTGTCAGACTTTCTTTAATCTGTCAATCCTGTGGTACATAAAATGTTACAGTTTAAACATAAGATTATGTTAAGGACAGTAATACGAAGTGACAATATAATTGTTAGTACATTGTAGTGAGCGCTATGTCACAGCTGGACAGAATGAAAAGTGACACTGCTAGTGAGAATTGCAGGATGCAAAGCATTTATTTTAAACAGTTTACATCCTTTGTTCAAACAGCCAACCCATTGGAGATTTGAAATGAGTTGACAGAGTTATTTTGGGTGCTGGTCTCACAATTTGCAACCTGTCCATGCCTATTACAATAGGGGTAGACAGCATACATGTTCCTTGCTGCTTCTGCAATTCAGTGGCTTGAGAAGAGGTAGTGCCAACGACTGCCTGAGTGTTCACAGATAGCATTTGAGGTAAATATCTTGCTCCTCTTAAAGGCAGTATGTTTCTCCTAACAGGAGCTGCACTAAACCAGAGGAGGATTCTGCTGCAGGCGCTTGCTGTAATTCCAACTAAGGTGATTGGATAACCAAGGCACAGACAGAGATTCCCAGGTTCATGGACATAGGACTAGCTTAACTGTAAAGGTGAGTGGAGGAATGAGGTCTAGAGATCCATGTAGTGCACTCTGAGAGAAATCTACAGGTGCCCAGGGAGGATAATCCAAGAATCTTCCACTACTCACCATCCATCTCATCCCCTCATTACCCTCAATCATTTAACCTGCAAAACGCCCAGAACATCTAAGCCAGAAGGTGATGGTAATAACTGGCTTTCCTGTCTGTGTCAGGAGAGATTATTTCCCTGAATTATGAGTCCAGCACTGACAGAGCTCACATTATCTAACTTCATTGAAGATGTGAAAGATTATGCAAAGTTACTACCATCTTATTCTCCTCAATTCTGCATTCACCCTCATCCTGTTGTCTGGATAGTGACTCATATAGTGACTGGATGTGGCTCTGGGTCTCCTTCCTTCACCTTCTGACTCCCTGCTTTGAGCCATCCCTAACCTGTGACCTACCCAGCTACTGCAGTCCCAAGGGCAATCAAGAGAACACTAGCACAGAGCTCTGGTCACTTCATCTGGCTGTCACAGTCATTAGCTTAGATACTGGCATTGCACTTGCTTTGGAATTTAGTACAGAGTTAGATTTGCAATTGGTGAATCAGGTATTTGTAAACTGCAGCAAGACCTAAGTTAAGGAGCCTTCCTGTGCTAGCTCACCATGAGGGAGGTTGTAAATGAACTCTGTTAGTATGGGACCCAGATGAAGGATTTCATGGTGTGGCTTACAGATATATTTGTATGCAGGTGCACTAGATACTGGTCCAACTGCACAGTCTCCTGTTACTGCCAAGGAGATTGAATGAGTCTGTCTTGAACGTGGAGGAGCGCACATTCCAGAGCCTCTGCTCCACCTCTGTGTCAGGTTGCAAATCCAGACACACTGCAGCTGGGTAGCCCCTATACCGGCTGCAGGTTTTGTGTGGATAGATCACCAAGTCATCTGCATTTCCTGTGAAAATCCAGCAATTCTCCACAAAACCTCCAAAAGCACTCCACGCTATTTCCAGTCACTTTGCAATAACCACTTCATACATTTGGTGCTTAGCCCTTTTCTGATGGATTCCTCTTGTAGCTGATTGATTGCTCTTCAGCAAGTGTCAAGCAAGTGCATTGAATGGACCTGCATGGTCCAAGTTTGTGAAATGAGTGTCCAATCAGCCTGAAGGGTTAGTTAGCACCATGACCGCGTCTGCCTGGCTGCTTCCAGCACCTGGGTTCCCCTGTCCCAGCACAGGCATCCAGCCATCCCAACACTGACCTTCAAACAATCTGTGCCAGAAGCATGTGCTGGACCTCCAGCTCCTTCCTTTCCAAATGCACAACTGGCAAATATTACACCTTAAACCTTTTGAAAGCACAAGGACAGCAGCTTCCAATGAACAGTGTAGAATAGAAGTTGGATCATAGAGCTTGAACCAAGCAGTCTGCAATGAATCCTTCAAGGATGTATGTAACCTGAAGGGTTAGGGTCGAATGGAGGTGACATTAAGAGTCAAATGACTGTCCTGCAAATGCAATTTGTAAATGGTCTATCATCAGAAATGGACCGCTACACCACTCTCCCCCTCAAAATCCAGACATTGCACCAGCCATTATGATGGTCAAGCTTTATTTGTATTATTGTACAAAAGGCACACGTTTGCAGGCAAAGGATAACGAGAGACAGGATTGATCATCTTCAAAGATGGTGACACATTCCCAAGAGCTCACAGGGATCAGTATAGTTTGAGATTAAGGAGAGTAAAAGGGAAAAGTGTAAATATTGATTGAAGAGAACGGGGTACTGGTATTTGTACATTCAATAGTAAAATAAATAATTCAAAGAATCCTGTGGTGTGAGCTTTGACTATTTCACTCAACCACCTGGATTCAGGTCAGATTAGAGGATAAGAGAGGAGGTGCAGATTTACCTGCCAACAAGCCTCACCAATTGGGCACCTGCTGTGACGTTTGCCGAAGGAAGAATAGCTCAGTATTGACCATATCATTTGGGCTAGATGCCATAAATATTTAGCAGAAAACAATATTGGCAAACATGTCAGGTTCTCATTTTTAGGATTTAAATTTGTCAAACAAGGAAATTAAATTGGTCAAGTTTAAAATTGACCATCAACTTGGTCTGAGATATGACCTTTTAGACAGAAATAACTTGAATAGCAAATGACTGTGATTTAGCCACTTTCACTTAGGTGACATGGAAGTTTCTGTGTACATGGTTTAGAAACATTTTATTGGCTAGCCAGACTATTGCTGCTATAGTGTTAACAGGTTTCAGTAAGCTACAAAAAGTGAGTGGAATAGAGTCTTAATTGCCTAGTAAGTCGTGGAAATAAAAAAAGAATAATCATCTGCTGTATTATCATACCTTCATTCCTGTGTCTATACTTCCAGTTGGTCATATTTTCAATTTTAATGTGATAGTCAAAAACATAATCTAATATCAGTATTAGAAGATATACTTTATTATTACAGTGTGCATATTTTACTACATCCGAGGTCTTCACTCACTTTAAACAGAACTTTGGAATGTACACAATATCATAATATTCTATAATTCTATATAGTACAGTTCTAAACAGCTGGTATTTACACTAAGCACAAAAACAAATTTAACAGGTGTACATTAAAATAGATTTTACAAACACATGTTTTTATTCACACTTTTGATAAATATCTGATTATTTAACATGAGAACATTTAACACAGAAACAATTACAATGATCTTTTTTAGAAAAGAGCATTGGTTATTACTTGAATACTACCAATTTTTATATAGGTAGATTAACATATCTTTTTAATATCCTCTCAGACTTCATACAGCTGATTACAATTTAGAAACAATTATATACAAGATGTTTAAAAAATCTTAATGCTAATATTTTAATGATAAAGGTAATCTAACCTAAATAAATCAAATAATTTTCTTAATTATATACATAAAACAGTGGAATAAAAGAGCTCAGTAAATTTATCCAGGTCGCTTTTTGGTCATCAGTTTGCTTTGGAAAATATTTTGCATTTTTTTTGTAACAGTGTAACAGACAATGTTCGATTATGGAATGCAATGTTTCTGTTAAAAGTATCTGAAGAGCGAAAGATTCAATATAGTTAATGCACATCTACATTACGTAGTAAGTCAGTGATAGTGAAAGTGCAGTATTGGCTGCTCGGCAAATGTTCTTGGCCATTACCGGTTATCTTTGGGTGGACAGGGCAATAACTATGGGCACACTTACTTCTGTTTTACTAGATAGGTGACTGACAGGTGAATCCCAGTTCTGGTTAATTATTCTGTCATTTCTGATTTACTGTGATAAATCCTACTTTTAATTCAATGAAACTTTTCTAATGTCGCGCAACGTAAAACCACTTTGAAAGCTACTATCCAAAGGATTTTAAAGCAGTGTATAACAAAGAACACACATTAGACGTTGTGCCAGATTTCCATTGTAAATTTGTTGGAAACACCAGCTATTTTCTGTAATGGGATTTCTTCCAATGTTAAGGCAACTGTAACACCAACCTCACCCAGGCTAGTTCTAGACAATAAGTAAGACAAATGGGAAATTTGCAGGGGACTAGAACTAAATTGCTAAATATTTATTTTGCAAAAAAATTACTGTGCTGTGTATATCACATTCAGTGATTCACATTCTTCCCAATATTTAGAGTGGCAATCTGATCCAGTGTTTTTAGACTTCTCCATTCCTTGCCTGACCAAGTCTACAGCCACAGTACAGTGTGAAGTACAAGAAAGTCACCTCGAGGTATTTTCAAATCAATCTGTTTAGAGATGTTATTACATACCTCTGGAGGTCACTTCTATTTCTGGTGTATTAACAATGTTTCTATTATCACTACTGTACAAATGCTAACTACCTGCCTTGAAAACTATGTCAGAGCTGTGATATTTGAAAAATTATGATCTATATTCCACTTTATTTTAAAGGTTTTGAACAGCAGATACATTTAAAGACAATAAATATTTTGCTTATGCATTTTTAACGTCCAATTCAAGTGGAAAAACAGTTTTCATTATGTTGCTCTTTGTTTAGGCAGGATTCACGTTGACGTGAAACATATTATTGATGTTTTCCATTTCCTTAAAACTTACAGTAACTCCATAATAAACTTAAAATTAATCACCTTTCATTCCACTTTTGGCCCAATGTGTTGAATGGGAGCATTTTCTGGTTATCCTGCTCAACTACCAATGAAAGATAGACTGGTTCTTGGGTTCTCTACAGAACCTAGAAGCAATACAGCTTTAGTTCAAGTTTGCACAAGAGGGATAGCTCACTTCTCATCATTAAATGCCATTTGAAAATTATATTTAAATTCTTAAAGCTGTTGATAATGTAGTTATACAAGAGATGTTGCACCTTTATGAATTCCATAAAAATTCAGTTGATAAATATAATTGTTACACATATGCATTGTGTTAAATAGCATATTAAAATTAAGGAAGGGAAACATAACCTGTTAAGAGGAAGTTTTCAATCTAGTCATATAGATGGATTCACGTGACTTTCATATTTAGAAACAAGACAGTGGAACTTCTAATTGACAAAGTTCACTTATGAATACATTTGAACCTCCCATCCCCTTGTGTACTATTATAACACAGCAGTTAAATGGGTGAACTGAGGGATAAATGTGGTGCGTATGGGTTATTGTCTCAAACTGAATTTTGCCAAAAGTAAACTTTATCCTTAAAGGTGGAATTATCTTCTGTTTGTTGATAAGAGAAATCATGGCCAAAATAATTAATCAAAATTCACTTGTTCAAAAGACTGGCAGAAATTTAAAACAGTGGTAATCAGCAGAAATAATTGTGAAGAGACAAAATTCTGAGAGAAGCTTACATTTTATAAATATATAAATTCAAAGCAAACTTAGATGCATTTATTGTTAAAATCACAATCAATGTAAAAAGTAAATGGTTTTCTGTTGTTTGTGAAATTGAGAGAGCTGATGTACATGTTAATTTGCAATATCAAATGATATCTTGCAAACTGCCTGCCATTTTTATTTTTGCACTGATAAGAAATTAGCCAGGAAACACTGCTGGATGCTTTCAAACATCTAAGTGTTATCTCAAATGTGTGCCTGTGGTGCTAATAAAGGAAATGGTAATATTCCAGATTAAATAATTAATGCTATGTTGACAGCTGTAATTTGTCAAACCCCTTGAAGGAGTTACACAATAAATAACTCTCTTGTGCTGATACCCAAAGTTCAGGAGGTGAGCCAGCCAGACATGGCACTGGACATGAGCGTTAATAGAATTTGACTTTTCTGAAACTCTAATAGGAAAGGTGTTCTGGGCCCAGGAGTTGATTTCCATTGCATCTCATCTTGAGTTGCAGTCCTGCTGAAAGTTTTCATATTGCAAGCCAGTGCTTGAGCTGTAAAATTATCAAATGCAAGTTAAAACATTACAGATAATATTCACTTGTAGTGGTAAAATGCAGCATTTTAATGGATTTCAGAAGGATCATTGTATTACCTTAAACTGCTGCACTTTTCCTTGCTCCACAAGATAATGTTCATTTTCAGGGATGATGCAATATGCTATTCTCTAAAGAAGAGATAGATTAGTTTTCATTATTTGTAAAGTTACTCTCTAAAATGTACCCACTTCACATTTCTGACCAGTTCTGATTATTTTACTTCTGCTGTCTAGTTTTATTTCCTACATGGCCTTTCTCTCAGGCAGAAAGTTTAGGAATTTGCTGCAAATCGTATTCTGAAAAACAACATAACACCTTTTAAAACAGAAAACCATTGACATCATTGGCATATCATTCCAAAAATCAGTATCTTGAAATTGAATATCAAATATTGTACTCAACCTAAACTTTCAAAATTTTAAAAGTCATTCAAGGGTGAACTTATTCCAAGCTATAGGTGTCTCGCTCATTGGCTAGAGAGCCAGTAAGAGTCCTGCGGTGTCCTCACAGGGGAAAGCCCAAAGTATCATGCGCAGTACTGGCCAGTTTGGGATTTCGAGGATGTAGGACCATGGTCTAGAAACTTCACTTATCATCAAGTGGAATTGATGCCTGCCCCATCCCCTGAGAGCTGCCAATGGCCAGAGGCTGTCAGTGTGCCATTCCCATTAGTGCACCTGGAAGTATCTGTAGCTATTGGTAATGCACCTAAAAGAAACCTAGGATTACAGAGGGACCAAGTTCATGGATTGATTTTTTTTCTCCATTCTTCCACAGGATAGGTGTGCCACTGGAATTTGTTCTTCATTCCTTAACTGCCCTTCAAAAATAGTCGCCTTCTTGAACTGCTGCAGCCCATGTATTCTAGTACTCACCCACAGTGCTGCTCAGAGGGAGTTTCAGGATATTGCTCCCTCGCCAGAGAAAGAACAGAGATATATTTCTAAGTCAGAATGGTGTGTAATTTGAAGGCATCTTCCAGATGTCATGTTCCTACGTATCTGTTGCCCTAGTTCTTCCATGTTATAGAGTTTGTGGGTTTGGAAGGTGCTGCCAAAGGAGCCTTGCTGAGGTGTTACAGTGCATCTTGTATATGGCACACATTAGTGCCACTGTGCATCAGAGATATGTTGTGGGACAGGAAGCAGATCAAGTAGACTGCTTTGTCCTGGATAGTATGGACCTTCTTGAGAATTATTGCATCTGTATTTGTTCAGTTAAGTGGAAATTATTTCATCACATTCCTGATTAATGCCATGCAAAGGATGTAGACTGGCTTTGAGGAGTCAGGAATTGAATTACTCACCACTGAGTCTCTGATCTGATCTGTAGCCACAGTATTTATGACTAGTACAGTTCACTTTCTGGTCAATGTTAACCTACTGTTCAGTGATGGTAATGCTATTGAAAGTCAAAGGGAGATGATTAAGATTTCTCTTGTTGGAGATGTACATTACCTGGCTCTTGTGTGATTCAAATATTAATTGCCACTTATCAGCCCAAATGTAAATATTGTCCAGGTGAATATTGGCACAGATTGCTTCAGTATCTGAGGGGTGAGTAATGGTGCTGAACATTATGCATTCATCAGCAAGAATCTCAATTTCTGACCTTAGTATGAACGGAAGTATTGATGAAGCAGCTATAGATGGTTAGGCTGAGGACTTTGCTGCAGGAGATCCGTAGGGTAGAGTCCTGAGTCTGAGCTGATCGACCTTGAGAACAATAACTATCTTCCTTTGTGTAAGATATGACACCAATCAGCAGAAAATCTTCTCTCAATTCCAACTGACTATTCTGCTATGACTCCTTAATATCACATTCTGCTAAATACTGCCTTGAAGTCAAAGGCAGTTACTCCCACTTCCCCTCAAATTCTGCTGTTTTGTTCATATTTGGACAAAGGCTGTGATTAGGTCAGGAACTGAATCGCTCTGTTGAAACCCAAACTGTGCATCACTGAGCAAGTTACTTCTGTACAAGTGCAGAATGATTTGGATGGCAACTTGCTGACCATCTTAAGTTAACAATATCATAATGACAAAATGAGCATTGGGAACCTGAGTGAGCAGAGAAAGTAGCTCTGTCTTCTGCTTAGTGATCATGAAAGTAACAGCTTGAAGACCATGAATAAAGTGTAATCAGAAAGGTGAAATCAATGCAAAATCAGAAATAGAGGGTGAATCCTTGAAGGGAGTGATGTGGACTGTGGTGAAATGTGGTAGAATCAGCATCCATCACAGAGCTCAGAGAGGACTTCAGATCATGGTAGGCTATAAAGTAATCATTGATGATGATGCTGAAATAATGTAGCATTGTGCAGGTGAAGTTCAGCTTCTGTTGTTTTGTTGCTGTTGGCTCCAAAAATGTTAATGTAACTCCGACTTCGACAAAACAATCTGAGGTTCAGCCACAAGAGAGAGAGAGATTTTGCTTCAAAAAGTGAACAGTGGAATGCCTCTCAACTCAAATGATTTTGGAATTTCTCACTGGACCTCATATCTGCCACTTGCTTGAAATAATTGTGTCCTTACATATAAATTACAGTAGGCATCATTAGCCTCATTGTAATTATAACAGCAAAACATGGCCCAATCTTTCTAAGTACCAGTATATAAAGTAACATAATGCCAGCACTACAGAGAACAATCAGCATGGGTCCAGCTCTTTCTGAGAAACCTGCAATGCTATAAGGGGATGCCAACATGAAGTAGCAAGAAGGACCATTTGCCAACTACCTTATATAACATCACTGCTACTTTAGTAAATAACAGATGGATATTGGCTTGACTATTGAATGCCTGTAACTGAATACATACGTGTTGGGTTTGCTAACTCTTCATTTTTGCCAATCATTTCTCACTCCTGTCACTTGTCCAATTCAGCAAAGACTGCCAATGAGTTCAAGGCCCGTTACAATGCTTTCAGAATATTTTTCATCCTTTGTGACATTTCCTCATCAGTTATTCCAATCTCTTCAGATTTCATTTACATCGGTGATAAGTTGACTTTGGGAAAGTTTTGAGCAAACCCCTATATTTTGAAGTAGATTTTAGCCCTAGGTTACCTGCAGATAGCCAAATCAGGGTCAGTGATCCAATAATTTAGACAGACTCCTTGTGGAGATGAATTCCAACCTTCACATTGATAGTCACAGTGATACAATGTCAGGTATTGTCAATGTGCCAAATGAGGTAGACTTTGACCAAATCTAGCACCTCAAGATTGGGCACCTATGAGGCCAAGACAAACAACAGAATCATACTCCAACACAATCTATAACCTCATGACCTGGTATATCCCCCTCTGGCATTTGCCAGTGTGTGGCATCAAGGAGCCCTAACTGAATTAGAATCAATGGGAATCAGGAGAAAATCTACCCAAAGGTAGCACTAGAATGATGGTTATCCCTCTCCAGAAGTTTCTCAGAATAGTGTCCTCAGCCTGACCATCTTCAGCTGCTTCATTAATGACCATCTCTCCATCATGAGATCAGAGATGGGATATTGAGGGGATATTCACTGATGATCATACAACGTTCAGCAGCACTCATGGCTTCTCATATACTGAAGCAGTCCATGTTCAAATGCAAGATCTGTAATTATCAAGGCTTGAGCTGAAAAGTGGTAGTAGCATTCACACCACACAAATGACAAGCAATGCCCAGTAATGACAATCTCTAATGAGACACCATCTAATCATAAATTCAATGACATTACACCACTGAATCCCTCACTATTATCATCATGGGGAGTATCACCAGAAACTCAACTGGTCTCGTCACATAAACACAATGGCTACAAGAGCAGGTCAGATCCCACACATAGGGCAGCATGGTGGCTCAATGGTTAGTACTGCAGCCTCACAGCACCAGGGACCTGGGTTTGATTCCAGCCTCAGGCGACCGTCTGTGTGGAGTTTGCACATTCTCCCCGTGTCTGTGTGGGTTCCTTCAGGTGCTCCATTTCCTCCCACAGTCCAAAGATGAGCAGGTCGGGTGAATTGGCCATGCTAAATTGCCCAGAATGTTAGGTGCATTAGTCTGAGGGAAATGGGTCTGGGTGGTTTATTTTTGGAGAGTCAGTGTGGACTTGTTGGGCCAAATGGCCTGTTTCCACAGTGTAGGGAATCAAATCTAATCTAAAAAATAACTGTGGCAAGTGACTCATCTCCTGAATCGCCAAAGTCCGTTCATCATTGTCAAAGCTCAAGTCAGGAGGGTGATGGAATACTCCCCACTTGCTTGGATAGGTGCAGCTCCAACAATCCCCAAGAAGCTTGACACCATACAGGACAAGGCAGCCTGCGTGAGTGGCATCACATTGACAAGCATCCAATCCTGCCACCACCACCGCTCAGCAGTAGCAGTGTGTATTAATGTAAGATGCACTGCAGAAATTCACCAAAGATCCTTACACAGCACCTTCTAAACCTACAGCCATTACCATCTAGAAGGCCAAAGACAACAAATTCTTGGGAACAACAACTCCCTCCAAGATCCCCTCCAAGCCACTCGCCATCCTGACTCGTAAATATATGGTTGTTCCTTCAGCGTCCTTGGGTCAACTGCTTGGAATTCCCTCCCCAACCTCTCCACAGCAGGTGGACTGCAGCAGCTCACTGCCACCTTCTCGTGGACAATAAAATATGATGTCCACATTCTAAAATTGAATACAATAAAGGAAGGCCATCTTCATTAGTGTAGGACTATTAGGCTATGAAAAAAACAAGTGCAAAAAAGGATACATATGCCTGAAAAACAATTCAGAGAAGATTCACTTGACTCATTCCTTGGATAAAGGGCTTATCCAACAGGAGGAAAAGTTGAGCAGATATTGCCTATAACCAAGAAAATTTAGAAGAATAGCAAGTGATCTTAGATAAACAAGGGAGCCAAGGATGATGGAAGCTGACAGGAAAGTTGATACCCACCAGACTAGGACCATATACAATAGCAGGGGATGCTCTGAATGGCTGAACAGTCTACTCCTGCTCCTAAATGCCATGTTCTTTAGTTACGGAATGGCTCGCCTGATTGAGGTCATTGCAAAATCCAAGGCCCTCAACAGTCTTGAAGTTGGAAAAGGTGGATATGGAAGGGGGAGGAGAATAATTTTCTGAAGATGAGGGGGGATCAGATTTCTTTCTTGTGAAACATGAAGGAATGCTCCTGGCCCTTCAACAAGAAATGAACATTTATCGTTGGGTTACTGCTTTGCAGCAGTTGCTGCTGATGCTGGATATAGTGTAACATTGGTACAGTAAAACAATAATAATTAGGTTTTATATACTTCATTATTATTGAGGATTATTAGGGTTTAATGACTGAGACAGGTTCTCCAACTTTCCAAGTGTAGGGTCTGCGGCAGATTGAGAGTCCCACACTTAAGACAGGAACAGACCAGCAAATCATTCCCTGCTCTCAGGGTTCCATCAAAAAGAAGGCCTTAAAATCTGCTATTTTAATAAATCATTTAAATTCCACTCTGAATCCTTGAGCTGCAAATTACATTTAGATTATAAAAAAACAAGGCTATTGTCACTTCACAAAATATATTCTTCTTCTATAACTCATCATACAGTACAAATTTTGTTCAAAACTGATGAAAATATACCAATACCAACCTCCTTTAAGGTGCCACGGACTGTAAAGAGTTTGTAAATGGCGTAGATTGGTACTAGCGACATTGAAGACACAGCGATACCCCATCCAACCAGGTTAGCCCAGTTTGGAAAGACATATCCATCATAGGTTAAAGGCTTGAACTTCACAATACTGACAATCACTACAAACTGACGAGAAAAGGGAACATGTAATGTGTTACTTCAAACAGCAAGGGTTCCCATTTAGAAGACTAAAGACTTCTTCTTTAGTCATTTAGAAGTTGACTAAATATGGCAATCATTATTTTTTATGTCTAAATATTCACTTTAAAGCTAAAGTAAAAGCTCAAATATTTCAAAGGTGATGTTCAAATAATGTAGAATTACACATATTAAAATATGAAGTTATTCTAAAACATTGTTACTGTGTCCTGACAGCAGCAGAGCTCAACTACTTATGTCTAGACAATTGACAGGCGATAGGTGAAGACCACTTTATTTATATTTCCCTTCAAGTTATGTGCTGGCACAAAGTGAAGTGGCTCAGGTGATTGAGAATTCAGATAGAGCTACACAAAACTTAAAATTGGAGGACTCATTAGGCAGACATCTGGATAATAAATTGAGTAAATGCAGCAAACATAGTTTGTGAGACAAGGGCAAAACATGTATGCTGTAGGAAATTTTGGGGAGGGATATTTGGCAGTAAGCCAGTATCAATACTTCATGTGGGGAAAAGTTGGATTACAGACATAAGGTCTGAGGAAGTGAGGAAGGGATTTAAAGATGTGCTGCATGGAACAAAAATTTGAAAATGGAAAATGATATTAACATACTCCCAAGACCTGAGCACATAATCTAGGGTGACGTGACTTATAGGCATAACTGAGGGTTTACTAAACTGTTCAAGGTGTTGATTTATCAGGTGAGATGTTATACTGAAGACCCCCTGCCCTTAGCTGCACATAAAAAAAATCTTGTGATCTTATTCCAACGAACAGTAGAAATTATGGCTAATTATTTGTCTCTCAATGACTATCAATGACACACTTCATCGAGTTCTTGCTTTTATTGTTGATTGTGGATTTACCTAACTTTTCTCACAACATCTGCCAAGTCTTTTTTACATTACACCTCAGAAAAGGTCCTTCATTTGTGACATCACACTTTGAACCAGAGGTCTTCTGTTAATTAACATAAACATTGCTCAGTAAAATAGCAAGGGGAAACTACTTTTGGAGATAATTGTTCAATGGATGAAATGTACATGATTCAGGCTAGCTTCAATGAAACTAGATTGAAAGCCATGGCAGTGATGCTAGAGTATAACCTTAAATTGGGTCAATTAAGCTAGACATGGAGTGTGGCTACTTTGTGATCATGTATGAATAAATCCATCAAAACATTGAAGAAAGTGATAGGGAAGATTTTATCTTGATCTGTACCAAAAAGTACTGAATCACTGGGATTCAGTAAAAGCTAGAAAAGCAGGTTAGTGACTTAGGAAGAAATAGACTTACAGAGGTAAGTCGATGGATCTTGTTTTCATGGACCTCCAGAAGGCTTTTGATAAAGTCCCACATGAGACATTTAGGTATTGTGGTAACCCATGGAATTGAGGGCAAATTACTGATGTGCGTAGGAAGTTGATTGGGTGGCAGGAAACAGAGTTGGAATAATAGGCAAGTACTCAAATTGGCAGCATGTGAATAGTGATGTCCCACAGGTTCCTGTTAGGGCCTCAATTATTCACAACATTTGTTATTTGATAATAACATAGAAAATCAAATATACAAACTTGCTGAAGATGTAAAAACTTTTGCAGCATTGTAGACAGTGTTGATGACAGCATACAATTCATTGATAGAATAAATGAATGGAGAAAGTGAGGTTTGCAGATGCTGGAGATCAGAGCTGAAAATGTGTTGCTGGAAAAGCGCAGCAGGTCAGGCAGCATCCAAGGAACAGGAGATTCGACATTTTGGGCATAAGCCCTTCTTCAGGAATGGGCTTATGCCCAAAACGTCGAATCTCCTGTTCCTTGGATGCTGCCTGACCTGCTGCACTTTTCCAGCAACACGTTTTCAGAATAGATGAATGGGCAAAGCTGTGGAAGATGGATTTTAACATAAGCAAGTATGAGTTTATCCATTATGGACTGACAAAGGATAGATCAGGGTACTTTTTAGAAGGCACAAAATTAAATACAACGGATGTCCAATGAGATTTGGGGGCTTCAGGTGCATAGCTCTTTAAAATGCCATGAACAGATGCAGAAAATAGTCAAGTGGGCTAATGAAATGCTGACCATCATATCTAAAGAGCTGCAGTATAGGGACGAAGACATTATCCAGCAGTTCTATCAACCCTATTTAAGCCCACTTTGAACACTGTGAGCAGATCTCGGCACCACACCTTAGGAAGGATGTAAGTTTACAAGAATGCTACCTGGACTTCAGGGATTATGAGGAAAAATTAGCCAAAACAGACCTTTATTTTATAGAATTCAGATGGTTAAGGGATGATCTAATCAACATCTTTAGGATATTAGTAGGGAAAGACATGGTAGATAAAGATAAGCTATTTCCACCAATTGAATATTTTAGAACTGGTCTAAAAATTAGAGCCAGACTGTTCAGGGGAGATGTTAGAACACATTTTCACAGGCAAAAAGTAATGGAGGTTCGGAACTGTCTTCCTAAAACCATGGTCAATGCTAGTTCAGTTATTAAATTTTAATCTGAGATAAACAATTTTTATTAAACAAGGGTATCAAGGCCCAAGGCCAACAAACAAAGTTATGAAATGCCCTGATCTATCCTTTCTCAGTCTGAAATGGATAACCTCACTTTTACACATGTTAAAATCCATCTGCCACAGCTTTAGCCATTCATCTAATCTATCAATGTCCTATTTTATCTAGTCATAGAGTCATAGAGATGTACAACACGGAAATAGACCCTTCGGTCCAATCCTTCCATGCTATCCCAAACCTATCTATTCTCACCTTGCCCATATCCCTCCAAACCCTTCCTATTCATCTATCCATCCAAATGCCTTTAAAATGCTGCAATTGTACTAGCCTCCACCACTTCCTCTGGCTGCTCATTCTATATACGTACCACCCTCTGTGTGAAAAGTTGCTCCTTAGGTCTCTTTTATATCTTTCCACTCTCACCCAAAATCTATGCCCTCTAGTTCTGGATTCCCCCACCCCAGGGGAAAAAAAAGTCTAATTATCCTATCCACGTCCCTCATGATTTTATAAACCTCTATAAGGTCACCGCTCAGCCTCCGATGCTCCAGGGAAAACATGCATGGAAAGAAACTTAATGTGAGCAAGTGAGTGAAATGTTCTCCAGCTTTGCTTCATTCATCTCTAAACACAAAAATAAACTTTCGTGAAGTGCTCTTTTTCAGGATTAAAGAACTTGGTTGGCTCCATTATGGGGGAAATTATTTTTGGTGGAACAGTTAAGTAGTTATTTCCTGCTTCATAATGTTATTATTTTAATGTCATTTCAAGGCCACCAATACCTGTGTTTTTTTTTCAGATCTAATTTCCAGATTGCACTTATATCCTTCACTTGCAACTTTTACACTTTCTTGAGAGCAGGTTAGATGACAGACCTCCCTGTAATTGACAGGCTATAATGTGCTTTTGTCCAGTAAATGAGAGAGATAATTTAGTTGATCTCTTGTGGGTTGAAAAGCCTGTCGTCACTATCTTTCCCACTGCATCAACTTATTTTGATACGGAACTGCATTTAGCAGTTGACTGGGGTACATGTCGAGTTACCAAATTGATGATCTTGTATCTGCAACGTCCCATTTGGGAAGTGATTATTCTAGTAGAGGAATATAGTATAGGAAAATGATGAAGGAGAATGGTCTGTATGGGGACAGATTGTCAACATCTGTTTAATAGCACACATTGTTTGCCAATTTTCCACAATGACCACATCATCATTCCTGGTCCTGTCACATAAAATCTGTTACTTAACAGATGGTTTGCAGAACTGAATGTCAAAGGCTGCACATATTCTTTTGCAAAGAGGCAAGGTGTAGCCAGCGAAATGCCAGAGTAGTTAAATTCAATAAGACACATGTTACCTTGTTTTACAATTTGTTTCTGACAACTACCAGCTGTATGCCTAAAGACCTGCCAAATGCATACTGCTGCTATTAAAGTAAATGTGACTAATTATATAACCTTAGGGGAAGGTCTTTGTAAGAATCAAATCTATAAGGCATATACATCCCATTTGTTGGACTGTGCAAAGAAATGGCCTAAAGAATTCTGCTGATTTAATTAGGTGTAATTGAAAGCCTTTTTATATATTATACTTAAGAATTCACTCACCTTCTGGAAAAATATTGTTCCAACTATTTAATTAAAGTGCTATTTGACATTGTTCAGTATTCCAACAGCCGCTGGTCGATTTAGCTTTGAATTACAATGTCTTTAATGAACCACCTATTCTGTATTCCCTTTTACTTTACCCTGATAATGAGCTGAAAAAATGCATGTACTAAATCCATGCCTAAGGAAATAAATCTAATTTCATCAACAACTAACATGCAGCTACGACTGGAATTAAACTACTATTGGTAACTTTCAGATTGAAGGTAAACACAAGAAATATTTACAGGTTGCAAACTAAAAGACCAGTACGAAATGTTTAAAAATCAACTAAATAAATAAAATGGAAATGCAGGGCCAGATGATGTGTTGTACCCACACTATGTCAGAACTGGTGGGCCCTGTTGTGGTTCACAGTGATCACATCTATAGCAACTGTAGGTTGTTTGAGGAACTCTAGCTCCGAGCTGATGAGCTGGCATCTGAGTTTCAAACATCTGTGTCACGCTGTGTTTCAGGAAGCAGTCATGCTGTTTCAATTAACTACCTTAAATTCAGTCGGTGGTCAGGGATAGAAGAATGTAAATAGGAACGATTCAGGTAGTGGGATCTAGGAGGTAGTGCTTGGTCTTATCTAACAGGTTTGAGATTCTTGCTCCTTTCATGGATGAGACTGTGGGCTGTAGGGAGGATGAACAAACTGCACAACTATTCATGTTATACATTAATGGTCTGGACAAAGAAAGTAATGCATTGTTGCTAATTTTAAAGATGTACATATGTACGTATATTTATTGGCCGTATTGAATACACTGTTTGTACAGTAAATATTCTATGCCATGTTATTCATCAATGCATCCATGTGCTAAGGATATTCTACCATATCAACAAATAAAGTCATTTTGCCTCAGGTGATGTGGCTCAATTCCAGTTGTTAAATGCTGAACACGCTATTGTGTCTGAATTTTCATAAGGTGAGCCTCTGCATTATTGTCAGCTCCAGAAGCCAGAATATTGATCATGCAAACAGAGTATTCAATGCAGCCAGTGTACGCTGGCATTTCCATGCCATAAAAGCCTCCTCTTACTCTCTTTTCTAATTCTTTCAGCCCAACCCTTAATTCCAGAAGTCCCACCCTCAAAACATGACACCTATTAATTTCATGGATGGTGGGGATATTGGGAATAGGTGTGGGTTCCAATTTCCAGATGCATGGTGCATGAAGGCAACAAAATGCAACTGCCTGAGGCTAATCTGATTATTTTTTTTGCTGGTGGATTACCCAAGTAAATTACTTGTCCATTTCACCTCGCTCGGACATGGTTTAAAACTATTGCATAGCCCTTTGGAGAGGTAGAGTTCTCCTTTGGAGAAATATATGGCAGACGTAATCAACACTTTGAGAATAATAGGTTGGCCTTTAGAATTGTTAAAGGTAGACTTGTGTGTGAGAATAAAGTGCTTAAACATATTGAAGTTGTCAAGAGAGATATTAAGGAATCTAACATTCCTACTTTTTAAAATATTTGATGGGGGTTGAGGAAGAAACCATCTGCTGTATTTAAAAAAAAATCAGTACTTGCTATTTTACTCACTCTGCCTGTTGGCATAAACCTTTGGACTATCAATACAGGGATAAGTAATGGCATTGCTGATTTTATAACCTTGAATTATAACAATGAGCTGCATTTCATTGATAGTTCCAAGTCGTTATAAACTCTTTTTGAAGTGGAATTATGAATTCTTAAATTTGCGAACACAGGCTGTCTAAGCATGATCAGTATGCTGGGCACTGCAATCAGTTAAATAGATGTGCCATTTTATATGGGTCACCAGCCATTTGGATGCATATATACCTATCCACCCAACATCACACCAACACCAAAACCTACAACTCACATCATTCTTGTACGTGCTGGCAAAACATATTGTTAGCTTGACTACAAAATCTGTTGGTGGTAGGCACCACTCGTATTTACTACAAAAAAATAGCATGAGACAGCCAGCTTCACCTGTTGTTCAAATTTTAAGATATCTTCCCCTTTCAGGATTGTCAGACGTTACTGGGCACTGTTTGTGACAAAAGTGGTGGCCACATCCTTTCATGAGTTTTCATCTAGATAGCCATTACTTTACAGGATAACTTTGATATGCCCAATCTTAGTATCAAGATTATACGGTGAGTAGATTGCTAGGGTCCCATTCATGAGATTGTGGATAAAGGTGATTTTGTACCCGTTGAACTATAGGAACTTCATCACGTGTAGTAAACCAGTGAACTTAGGCTTTTGGTAGATAGTAGAGAATCCAGTGGTGGGTGTCTCAACTAAGTAATAAATAATGGGGTTAGATTATGATGGGGTTAGATAGAGGAGAATAATTTGGCATGGAGGGGAAGAGAGAGCATAAGAATTGTGGATTGGGTTTCATGGGGGTGAGAGATGAGATTTGGAAAGCTGTTTATTGTTTTACTGTTTTGTTTCCATATCATAAACAAAGTACAGGTAGACCTGTACAGGTCCTCACAGCCCAGCTCTTCACCTTGCAGCTTCAACACTGTTTCAAGGGTCATCCACCACCGTTCCTATAAAACCTAGCTCCCCGAATCTGAATCAGTGCTTCCAAAGCAATTTCTCCTGGGTCAGGTCATGAGAGGCCAGAATTACCCGTACTGGGCTGTCCCATCACTGGAGGTAAGAATCTCAGTCTTTGCCTGTTAAATCTAAATTTACAGCGTGCAACAAACTCTGAACTCCTATGTATTGACAAGTGTTAAGATTTTTAGCACAGGATTCTCTTTAGTATTTAAAACAGACTGATGTATGGTTACAGAAAGGAGTGGTCACAGCGGGATTAGTTTTAGATTGCTCCAATAAAGAATTGGTACTGGCTTGATGGTCTTTTTCTATGTAAAATTCTTTGACTCTTTGGTTCATCCTTATTCAGTCAATTAACTCATTCTTAGGAGCAAATCCAATACATTAGGATCTAGAGATATTAGATAACTTGAAAATTCCACAAAAGTCTTCTATCTAAATACACCTCTGAATTTCTCCCTTAAACTGTCCCAGTTTTGAACTATGCTATATCATTTATGGCCCATTTTGCATTCTCTCAGGCCCTTAGTCACCCTCACAAAATGGAAGACAAGACAGTTTCTACAATCATAACTTGTGTTTGGTGGGAGATGCGGCGACAGTGAAATGGGACAAGTGCACAAATGTTTTCTACCAGACTCTGTGTTTGTGGGATGTGTGGGTACTTCATCCAGAACTTCAGTAATTGCCAGGTGGACATGAGGGACAGGCACCTCTTTAAGATTTAAACCATTGCCTGAACTTCACCCTCTTATTATCCCATCCAAAATACAAAACTGTCCCTTAGCAAAGAAGCAGACAGTCTGCCACCTGGGTTGAATTGAAGTTTCACATTGTATTAAGACATCGGGCTAACTTTACTATTGCTTGCTTACCAGTAAAAAGGCTGGGCTAACAAACTTCCAGCAGAGCCTCCAGTAGAGACCTGGTTTGAAGCCGGTCATTCGCCTGATATCTTCACTGAATCTGTCAACTCCTAGAGCATAAGCAATTCGAAAACACATGAGAACATCAGCTAAATCGTGGGTGGGACGCTTAACCATCCTTTTCAATTTAGTTGCCACAGAAACAATGCCATTTTATTTCAAGTCACAAAAGAAACAGCAATCTAATTGCCCACTTGCAAGCGAACATTATAATTTCTGCACACATTCTCTACATGCAAGGAACCAGCTTTACAAAAGGATATACAGTCGAAACTAAAGCTGTGTTTCCTTCACTTAACAGTGACTCAAGGACTAATTCAGCAAAGAATAAAATGTGGATAAGGTGTTGAAGATAGCTTGGAAACATTAAAAAAAAACAAATTCCACAAATTACCCTGAACGTCCCTCAGGGTAATTTCTTCGATTAAATGGAAAGGTTAAAACCTGTCAAGGTTAATGAACAACAATAAAACAAAATGATTCTTAAATTCAAACCAGATTGATATAACTAACAGGCAACCCTTGGCAAAGGATGCAATCCAAAGATTTCAAATAAGAAATAATTAGGCAAATAATTTCTGCAAACACAACTCATTTATCAAAATGGAGAGAAAATGTTGACCATCATTCAGAGCTAAGAATACTCAGCAGAGTAAACCTCTGAAAAATGCACTCGAAAATGGCAAAAAGAACTTGTTATAACCAATGACAACCATGAGAACTAATGTCTCATTAATTTGAATTGCATTCATGCTCTGTGCTCAACTCATGGCATTAGAGTCAAATATTTAATCCCCCAAAGAATTAACAGGGTAGTCAATTCGTTGCTGAGATTAAACAGCTTGCAAATCTATCATGAAACATTTGCTTTGCACCTATTGTGATTATAGTACAGTACAGTAAGTGCAAACAAAAGCATTGTTAAACTGTTTCCACTCAATTTCACACCACTCATCAACTCAAGATTAATTTGAGGACTTCATTCCCTGTACATGCAAAGAGTATCAGCTGTAGATGTACCAATTACACTGCAGATTTTTTTGCATTCATATGAAGGAACAGAAACAGTGCAACTAAACCATTAAAATAAATGATGCAACTGCACACAATCCTTTTAGTTCTTCATTAAGACATGATTTTCTCTTTTGGATTACTTATGCAAAACAATTAAATCATTTCAACTGATTTAGCCTGCTGCACATTGATTTATCACAAATGTGATAACTCTAGTTTACAAGAAATTTCAAATCCACACGTGTGAAAAATCAATTGATACAAATACTGTAAAAGTTTAACTAGGTGCCAGTCAACAAAATTTCAATCCATTTTTATCTTAGACTTCATAAACTGCCATTTAGAAGGAATTATCTACAGAAATAAGATAAGCAATCTAATTTTAAATGCAAATAAAGCAAACTTTTATAGTTATCCCAATCTCAACCACAGGCCTGAGTAGTTAAACAGTAAAAATTAAACTGAGACCAGTAAGTATTATTTTATTTTAAATGGGATTATATTTGGTATGTTTAGTTAAATAAATATGCATAAAACTTACCTTATAGGTTTTATATTTCCAAGGTGTGGCAGCTGCTGTCCCTGAGCAAAGCCATCCTGAAGGGAAATCTCCAACAAAAATGTAGCTCTTTGTGAATTGAAGGTAATCAATTCCTCTTTCAGGCATGGGCTCTGGACATTTTCTCTTTCTTAAATTAGTGTGGTTGATGGTATACCTCTCGATGGAAATGTGCATACACATCCTGTCTGGTATCTTGGAGGTTTAATAGGCAATTTAAAAAAAATTTTTTAATGGTATTTATGTTATCACTCCATGGTCAGTTGGTCTCTAATCAAGTTTTCAAAGCCAAATTTATTATGCACCATTTTTCAATACAAGAGAATTCCATTGCATTTTAAAAATAACTTCTGGATTTACTTTCTCATACTTTGTGGTAAGACAATTTATTATCATGGTATTCAAATAAAGAAAAGTATTTTAAAAGGTATTTTATTTACTATGGAATGGTAACAGTTGTGAAGAAGTAGACTTATATTTACACTGGCTACACTAATAATGGATCCTGAATGATAAATTGATGTTTGGAAGACCAGGGACTGGATTATTATTTGTCAAAATAAGGATATAGGCCTTGCTCTGTTACTTCAGCTGTTTAGTGCAAACAAACTTCAAAATGTTTCAGCTGGATTAATATTACTTCTTAGGCAAGGTATAGAAAACAAGGTGCCCTAGTAAGACACAATTAAGTTTTGACTTTCAGAAAACTATCGATTTGAGCAGGTAAATGGAATAAAGTATGCCCCAAGATTATAGTAACTAAACATTTAATGCTTTCATCCGAGATTCTGCTCAAAAGAATTTTAACTTAAATCATAATTTATTTAAACTAAAAGATTAGTGATGCCTTCTATGCACTGAATATCTACTGAGCACACAATGAGAACCATATGGAGCAATAAAACTGACTCAACATTGATGTAGGTATGTAGGTCCCAGATCCATTTCACATGTTCAATCTGTACATCAACTGCGTAAGGGTCCTTAAAACATCAGATCATACTGTATTTAGAGTTAATCCCCACTGTATTTCTGGAATGTCCAACAAAGTGCTCCAACGATTTGTATATGTTTCAAGAGTGAATATAAGGAGAGAGCAATAAGACATGCTTACTGAACTTCCTATTCCCGACAGAGTCATCACTCATTTTAAAGTCTTCCAAACTCTATCCTACATATTGGGTCATTTTGTTTCAAATATTGAAGTCCCACATAAACTGGTTGAGTTTTGCAGGTAGCCAATGCTCCCTCAGCTTGTCCGAAATCCTTGGCACCCTTAATGTGTCATACACCAAATCTTGTTAAAGAATATTTAAAACTGACTGATCATGTCTTACAGTGCAAAGCGCATGGGAATAATAAAACTGGCAAGTCTCCCTCCAAGCATCCTGATTTGGCACTTTAATGTTATACCTTCACTGTTGCTGTGTCAAAACCTTGTAAATGCTTTTCTAACAGAACTGTGGATATACCCTACATGGATCAGAACAGTTCAAGAAGGCAAACCGCCACTACCTTCTCAAGTGGTCAAGGGGTGATCTTACAGAGGTTTATAAAATCATAAGGGGCATGGACAAATTGAATAGCAAAGGTCTTTTACTTGGGGTGGGAGAATTCAAAGTTGGAGGGCATAATTTTAAGAGGAATGGAGAAAGATTTAAAAAGAACCTGAGGAATAATGTTCTCACACAGAGGGTGGGTTGCATATATTGAATAAATTGCTAGAGGAAGTCGTAGATGCAGTTCCAACCTTTAAAAGACATTTGGACAGATACAAGAATATGAAAGGTTCAGAGAGATATCGACCAAATGAAAGCAAATGGAACTAGTTTAGTTTGGGAAGCTTGGTAGGCATGGATGAGTTGGACTGAAGGGTCTGTTTCCATACTGTATTACTCTATGAGCTGTAAATATTGATTTTGTCTGTGATGCTCGTATCCCAGCAACTTGACCCATTACACAGTAATCACAGTGTTGGCTCCATGACCACATTATAAGCCCCAGACCAGTATCTTACATTGTAATTCCACAGCCTATTTCACTCTATCCAACATCTAACTCTAACAATGCCATCTTCTGTGCCACAATTGATATAAAAATCAGAGGAGATGTAAAATGGCTGCAAACCCATTTTGTGTCATTAAAACTCCAAATTCCCTCAAGGATGTAACTCTAATCAAAGTTTTTCTCTAAACTCTAGTCTCAAAGTTATTATTGTTCAGGTTGGACAATGTTAATGTTTGGCCATAGGATATTCTCAGGGGAATATCCAAGGTAACCATCAGGTTTTCTTACTTAGAGCATTATTGGATGTAGAATTATGTTCTTCTGGCCAATGACTTGTCAAAGCCTAAAGCTCACAAGTGCACAGTCTGAGACAGCGAAATGACATTCTCATATTTTTACAAACAAAAATACCAGCAAAAGTGTGTCACTCAGCTCTTTGAGACACTGCCATTCAATGCAATCATGGTTGATAAGATTTTAACCTCAACTCTACATTCCTGAATATCCCCAATAATCTTTCATCCTCTCTGTAATCAACAATCTATCTACCTCTACCTTAAACATATTTAAAGATTCTACACACATTGTTGTCTGAGGAAAGCAATTCCAATGACACTCAAGCCTCAGAAACAAAAAAAAGGTTTCTTCATCTCTGCTTTAAATGAGTGATGCCTAGTTCTAGATTCTTTCACTAGAGGAAACACATCCTTTTCACATTCAGCCAGTCAAGTCCCCTCAGGATCTTATATGTTTCATTCTGCTAAACTCTACAGGATATAGGACTAGCCTTTACAGGCAACCCATTCATTCCAGGTACTAGTCCAATAAACAAAACCAGAAATCACTGGAAAAGCTCAGCAAGTCTGGCAGCATCTGTGAAGAGAAATCAAAACTAACATTTTGGGTCCAGTGACTCTTCCTCAGAACTGAGTTTACTAGTCCAGTAAACATTCTCTGAACTTCTTCTAACATATTAGTGTAATTGAGTGTGATTGTGACAAGTACTGTACACTACTCCAGATGCGGTCTTACCAATGCTGTCTTTGTTTTAGAGTCATAGAGTCATAAAGATGTACAGCATGGAAACAGACCCTTTGGTCCAACCCATCCATTACGACCAGATATCTCAACCTAATCTAGTCCCACCTGCCAGCACCTGACCCATATCTCGCCAAACCTTTCCTATTCATATACCCATCCAAATGCCTCTTAAATGTTGCAATTGTACCACTTCCTCTGACAGCTCATTCCATACTCGTATGGAAAAAGTTGCCCCGTGGGTTTCTTTTATATCTTCCCCCTCTCACCCTAAACCTATGTCCTCTAGCTCTGGACTCCCCCACCCCAGGGAAAAGACTTAGCCTATTTACCCTATCCATGCCCCTCATAATTTTGTAAATCTCTATAAGGTCACCCCTCAGCCTCCAACACTCCAGGGAAAACAGCCCCAGCCTGTTCAGCCTCTCCCTATAGCTCAAATCCTCCAACCCTGGCAACATCTTTGTAAATCCTTTCTGAACCTTTTCAAGTTTCACAACATCTTTGTGCTCCTGTTCATTCTGCCAACTGCCTTAAATTGTAGAGAATGTTATACATTAATTTCACATTAGTATTGCTTGATACTAGCATCCTATGAATTTCATAACATTTCAACAACTGCCTTCCTTAATTATGATCTAACATTTCCCTACTGTTGTTGTATTTTGTGAATGGTAGCCACAGTTAACTTGATTTCCTGGGTAGATAACCCTCCAACCACAAGGGATGATCTCGGATTTCTCCAGTTTCCTCATTTCTCCTCCCCCCACCTTGTCTCAGTCAGTTCCCTCAACTCAGCACCGCCCTCCCAACCTGCAATCTTCTTCCTAACCTCTCCGCCCCCACCCCACTCCGGCCTATCACCCTCACCTTGACCTCCTTCCACCTATCACATCTCCATCGCCCCTCCCCCAAGTCCCTCCTCCCTACCTTTTATCTTAGCCTGCCTGGCACTCTCTCCTCATTCCTGATGAAGGGCTTATGCCTGAAACGTCGAATTTCCTATTCCTTGGATGCTGCCTGACCTGCTGTGCTTTAACCAGCAACACATTTTCAACTGTGATCTCCAGCATCTGCAGACCTCATTTTTTACCCGAAGATATCACACATAGTTTTTTTGGTCATTTGACACCAGGGGATTTCCCTCACTTTGATTTGGTAAGTTTCAACTTAATGTTTGCACAGTCTAATGCTGCAAACCTTATGGAGCAACAGGATAAAAACATGTGAGACTGATCCGCATGCTCCCCACCCCTCCACCCCACATTCATCTCTCCACCCTGGACGCTTCCCGCCTCTGTTCCTGATGCTTTTGCCCGAAACATCGATTTTCCCACTCCTCGGATGCTGCCTGACCTGCTCTGCTTTTCCAGCACCACCCTGATCTGAACACCTGCATGAATCATTGCTTCAATGTGCATCTGAAATTGGCTTTAGTAATTCTGTAATTGCTTTATATGGGAGATTATGTAAACTAAATTATGATCAAGTAGGTATCAATCACTGTCCCCATGTTGCTCTTGGCACAGGCTGACCAGCACAAACAATGAAACCCCCCTAGAGCCCCACGCCTGCCTGTTGGACTCTGATCTAAACCCCATCCGTCCTGGATCCTGCTGCCAGCCAGACTATAAATTCTTATTGTCAACCTAAGTCAAAACCAAAAGAATTGCAAATGCTGTAAATCAGAAACAAAAGCAGAAATTGCTGCAGGGTCACTAACCCAAAACGTTAATACTGATTTCTCTCCACAGACACTGCTGGATCTGCTGAGCTTTTCCAGTAATTTCTGTTATTGTTATTGTCAACCTAGTTCCTAGTCATTTCCTAACATGACAGAAAGCCCAAATGTACACTCCTGATAACATGTTGAGTATATGTTCCAATTCAAACTTTAACCAAAAATGGAACTGGGGTGAGATATGAGCCAGAAAAATTGCTTCATTCTTGTGATTACATCAAATGCAAATGACACAAATACACCTTTCTGATTGTGGGTGCACTCTGGCCTCGGCATTCTGAGCAGCAGCAATTATCCTTCAATTGTTACTGCAACTGTAAATTCCTTTGACTCAACACTGATGCGCATTTCACTCTGGAACTTTCACAGTCTCCATCTGAGAACTTTGTCAGAGTGGAATAGAGTGGATCTGGGCAAGACATGAACATCCCCTTTTTATAGCAAATACTATGCAACGTATGCTGAGTTCTCAGGTCCAGTTTCAATGTTAGTGAATGTGTAAAGTAGGTGACTATACTGACATGGACAATCAGGTCAGGTTGAGTTTAGGAGGTCAGTCAGGCAGGTTGAGAGGGGTAGTCAGATTGGGTTAGCAGGGGTAGCTGGGAGAGAAACACAGACTGGTCAGAAGTGTTGGTGTATCATGTAATTGAATGGTTGATAGGGCAATCAGGTGATGTGTGGTCAGCCTATAATGGAATAAATGTGTGGTTACGGAGCTAGCCGCATTGGATTTGGATAGTCAAGGTGATGTTAAGAAGCGTTGGGTGGATGGTCAAGTGAGGGTGCTGAACAGGGTGGTAGATGGATGTAGTCGAGGATCAGGTGACGATGGTGGTGGGGAGAATCAGTAGTGTAGTTTGCCTGGTTGTTAAGGTCATTTCTGTGTTAATATTTCTTGGATAACTATTCTTCAGAGCTGTCTGAAGTAGCCAATTATAACTGAGAATTGAGAACATTCCCAGAAGGTCCTGAGGAACAGGAGAATCATTTATTGGAATTGGATTTCTGAGTAATTACCAAATAAGTCCATGCAGCAGGCCTTCCACAGGGTATTAAAATGCATTTTCAGCTCGACATCCACTTCCCTAATGGCCCAGAGACTAGATTATTTCACTGAGTTAAAGAAGAAACAAAATGTCAAGTGTTTATTCTTGCATTGTCTGTTTATATTTCAGAGCTGATTCCTAGAACAATTACTTTGTTATGACGATTCACAAAAGTAAATCAGTTAATAAAACAAAAGAGATCCATACAGCTATTGATGTGAATATTTCATAAGAGTGAAAATATCTTTCAAGCAGTGGTCAGATCTTTTAAAAAAAATTCAATGCATCTTTTCACACTTTCTTCCACTTACACTACGCTAGGCAATGCACGTACTAATTAACAAATGGCAGTCCTAAAAATAAATAGAAATGCTACATTTAGGTTTTGAGAGTATTTAATAAGAAAGAGAAAATTGTTATTGTTGAACAATCAATGTTTCAAACTTTAGCACAACAATCATATATGTTAACTATGGCTAATCCTAAAGTTAAAACAACATCTTATTGAAGCAACTGTTTGACAACTGAAAACAAAACGGAGTGTTGGGTTCCAAATTGCTGCCTCTTTGTACACAAAATTAATTTGCATTTTTTTGCAGAACAGATTCATGCTTCTTCTTATTTGATAAATATTTTCAGAACTGCAGCTGTGAGCTGACATGTAACAAATGAAAATTTACTCTTTGGACTCAGAATAAAAGTTGGACTCATTGCCAAAGTTCTCCTTTAGCTATTGTTCAGTTTACGTCAGTTACATACACACATCCACATCTCACCAGCTACATTTGAAACTATTCTAAGTGAAAACATACTCGAGACTAAATGCCTATGAAGTTACTCAGAAATAAGAATTATTTAGTCATTAAACTATTCTGCTCTCAGATGCAAAAATTGGAAGGAAGGATAATTTGAAGAATCCTGCAGTGTACACTTGCTTGAGTGAGGTCAAAATCAAAGCAGATTGAACTGCTCATATGCTTTCCATGACTGTTTGGATGAATTTTCGTTGACTGTTGAACTTACGAGCTGTTTTTAAGTTGAACTCAAAACAAGCTGTAAAGTATATTTGTTCAGTGTTTTCACTGGATGTTTGGTGAATATTTGACGACACATGGTGAAATGGAATACCATAAATTCTTCCCAAATGTTTGCTTTAAAATTGTCAAGATTAATATTTTACCACAAATAATGTGAAACATGCATAAACATTGAATATCTTGATGAATATAAATGCATACATGAACTTTATGGACTATGAGCTTGTTTTCAAAGAAAATTGAGAACGTAATTAATCATTTTCTTCTGTGTTATAAAGATCAAGTCATGAATGATCACAGTTATTCACTTTGACAATGCATCAATTACTGCATCAAATATCATCTTGATTTAGAATAGGCTGCAGGTAATTTATTCAACATAGAGTACAAACTTCTGTGACTTCATGTTTAAGTCCTTCTGATTATTTTCTAACTGATTGTTCAGATCTGTAAAGGTGATATTGACACTTGCAATTGTACTGTGAAATGCCAACATAGTACGATTATATGACTTTCATGATTATGCTTAAATCCAAATGCCTCAATAATGTTCACTTTCCTTAAATGCTACTTATGGCTCGAGGGCCTTGACAATAATCCCATGGGTCACTTTGACCTCTGGAATCTTCTTCCAGTCAAGAGGTAGAGGATAAAATGCCAGATCACATTATAAGCATACTTTAATTAATGCTGAGAGCTATAAAGCAGTATCTTCATCTAAACATCGGGTTATTTTGTGTCATTTGAAACATTAACAGCATCAAGAAGCCTTAATACATCAGACATCTTGAATTGGAGCAGCTGCATGGCTACCAATGCAGTAATTCTACTGGTATATAGAAACAGATCTTGATTTGAGGAACATCATTATAATTATCGGTCTATTTATATTAATGTTCAAACTCATTTTAATAACAGTAATTAGCAAAATCAACTTTATTAAAAGAAAATACATCAATATTAATTATCAAAATCATCATTGTCCATTTAAAGATATCAGAATAATCTTATAAATGTTATAATGCCCTGCTGTGAAGTTGTTGAAGTCTCTAATTTTGATAGTGCAGATTTATAACAATGTGTTATTGTATTGGTTTCAACATGCCACCAAATTATGAATCACACTTTTTTTTTAATTTGAAAAGGAATCAGTATTGATGCTGCAATGATACAATTTCCTGCAACTAATACAAGACCTTTTAACGTACATCAACATTCTGTGTAAAAAACATCAACAAGAAAAGCAGTTTTCACATAAACCAGGAAAATGTTCTTCCATCTCAATACCACCCAATTAATGATCCATGCAGATTCTGATCTGTTAAGTCCCAATATTTGATTTACAAATGATTTATGTTTTGTACTTTATACAATGTGAGTGATATGAAACTCTACATTCTAATGAAAAATTGTAATTATCAACCTTACACTAGTTTCACTTTTCATATTTATTAAGGTTAATTTCTAAATTGTCATGGTTAGATTTGACAGTTTACTCAGCTTATCATAGTTAAATCAATGACAATGTATACCTGTAGAAAGGCTACTTTTTCCAAATGATGCCCTTTTTATTATAGATGTCAACACTCACAACAAACTTGCTATTCAGACATTAGGAAATCAAAGGTGTGCTCATTAGAAAGGCTGATGCATGGCATTATGGCTCTTTGATTCTGAATTCTAATATATCCTTTATCTTTTAAAAGTGGCATATTATGACCAACCTGAATTCTCTATGATAAGGAGAACAAATCTTTATCTTTTTTCTAATGTTGCAAGTCAATGGAAAAATGCTGACAATGTCTTCATAGATGTGGTTTTACTGGGTTACACAATCATCTTGTTTCCTACAGCTTTGAATTATTCGGCACACAATAAAATCTGATCTTTACTCTGCCAGTGTAGAAATATACAGTTGCAAAACTTTTTGTTTATACTTTGACAATAGTCCAGTAATCTAAGAAATGGTATACTTATGGATAGAATCATTGGAATCATTGTTTGTCCCATTTCTCAAATGTCTTTCCCTCTTAATAAAAGATACGAGCTACAAGAGAGCACCATCCTTCTGTTCCTTCTCTCCAAACCACAATGAACAGTTATTGCTGAAAATGAGCTGAACTTAGTCAAATATCAAACTGATAATCTGGCTGAGAATTCAAAAGTCTTCTATCATAGTTGCCAGTACAAAATATGTCAGACTATTCAATTATGCAGTATTGGACTCCTCGTATTTTCAAAAAGATCATTGTGTTAGTACATTGAAAGTACATATTGTGGATTAAAAGCTTAAACTGAAATCATATCTTATTAGCATTAAGATAAAAGCAAAAAACTGCTAATTTTGGCTTTCAGATGAAATGTTAAAGACTGGAAGTACTTTCTTTTGTTCTCCACATATACTGCCAGCTATGTTGAGTTTTCCCAGGTTCTTCTGTTTTGTATTCTATAATATTTCTAAGTGGAAGTTAAACCTTATCAGTAAAACAAGTTAATGGACAACAATTATTGTACACACAAAGGTACAAAGTGTTAGTGCTGTCCACTATAGCCCTTGTACCATATTTCACTGATATATTTAAAGAGATGTCCAACACAATAGAATTAATTTCGTCATACAAGAGTTTACCTTAAGCCATTCAATGTTGCAATTCAGTAGTTTAAAACTGAGTGAAACTTACCATAAAACCAAGATACACCAATGGCTTCTATTAATACCCCAAATAGGATTGCTGTCCCTGCGGCAAATTGATCTAGTAACGTCAGCACATAAATTCCACCCTATAAGAAGTTAAAAAAGTACAATTCATATTTAATGTTTTCAATAGATTGTTCTTGGTAACAAATGCTAAAAATTATAAAAGCCCAAAATTAAACCATTTTGACAATATCCAATGTTTTGCTGAAAAGTTAACATCAAAAAACCTTCAATTCACTGTCTGCAATCTGTACTACTGTGGAGCAGTCACTAGTTTTATGTAATGGGATAATTAACAATATTCATATTTTGAACTGCACATATAAATTTGAGTTCCTAAATATTAATATTAACCATAAGCACTTCCCTTTCACAGGATGAAGTCATTAACATTCTATGGAGTTGATTTGTGATGATCGACTTGTATGACTAATGTGCGATTTCATTTAGTATTATACAGATGAGCCACATTACGTAACAGTTTTCTAACGAATATGGAACTGTAAAGGTCCACTAATCTGGAATAAAACACATAAACAGCCCAGGCATATACACTCTTTTCAGATTCAGCTCAAAAACTCAGTACAGAATTATCCTGCCTCAGGGAACTGGATGGAATGTTGTTGAAGATTATAGTACTAGGATTTGCATCAAGTGGGAAATGTGTTTTTTTTTAAAAAAGAAAATGCTGGACACTATATTAAAATCAATACTGAAGGTAAAGTCACCATAATCTCATCAGACCATTATGGATCATACCAGAACCCCTCAAAATATTTTAAGAAGGTAGCCTAAGATCCTAACTTTTTCTTACTTTAAAAGGTCGATGTGAAGTGCCGTGTTCCAGATGCGATGCAACTGTTCAAACTATTTGACATTACATAAAACACAATCTATTTAGACTATATAGTTAAAATTCAATCACAAGAAATAGAGATTTAGAATAACTTAACTACTGGAAAACTTAACCAAATAATAGATACAGTATCCATTACTGCTTAACTGTTCCAATAGAGTGACATCCTACATACACACTCTTTAGCAAAAAGGCAAATTCAGACACCAATTTGTACATGCAGTTCTCCAATCCCAGAAGGAAAAAATATCAAGAGAAGGTTCAGAGAGAATAGCAGCTAGAAATCATTCATTGAAGCTTCCAACTCTTTCAGATCCCAAAGGCTTCACAAGTTGTTTAATTAAGTCATCTTGAGTAGCCAGTGCAGTATCTCTGTTACCTCTCTACCCCCCAAAAAGACAAAATAATCTTTTAAAGTGGCAGCACAGTCACAAGACCATAGTGCTGCCCTCTCATTAGAGAGAGATGATTGGTAGTGGTTCAGCCCAAAGGTTGCCATGCCTTAGGTGAGGGGACAGATCAAGAAGGGGAGCCCTTCCTGGTCACTGTAACTAGTAGGGCAATTGAACCGGAGCTGTTGGTGTCACTGCATCGTAAACCAGTCACCCACACAACTGAACTAACCAGCCCCACATCTGTACTAATATGGACACCATATACTGACAAGTGGATGCTGCATCCATGCCAATGCTCCAGGAAATCTCTCAAGTCCTCCTGCTTCTGATTGTTTCCATTATATAACGTCATATCAGTCCATATGAGACAATTTACCCAAGCCACCCTAAAATGTCTGAGTGCAAATTCTCAAAGTGCAACTAAAACATCACATATATTCAATTACTCAGCCTTGTTGCATCAGAATGTAACAAAGAATGAATGTGTATTTGCATAGAATGTCATCAGTTTCCCTTCAAGCAGCTATCCATCCCACCAGCACTTGATACTTGCCTCTGTTCCAATGTGAAAAGAATGCATTTTCAAAAATGAAGATAACTGACTCATAACCTTATTAGAATCTCCATAGTCAGAAATCCTTCCCAAAATGCTTCCTAGACATTTGCAAAAATTGGATACTTCGTCTCACCAACCAAGACTATACACATTACATTTGCTCAGTGATGGGATGAAACATATTTGTTAACAAAGATGAACAAGATTAATAGAGATTTTATACTGTCCACAATATTCAATGAAATGACGCATAATGGAAATGTAAAATATGTAAATTGTGTACTTATTGCTAACTTTGAAAGTCTGAGTATGCTCGGTACATAATGAGCTTTAAATATATCTCAGCTATAAATACAGTAGCTAAAAATAAAACTGAAAATATTCTTCAAAAACTCACTTTGATCAAAGTTCCAGCAGATGCCAACACTAATTCAAAGTAATTAAGAAATAAATGTTTGTTAAACAAACACTTTATTTCAGTTTCAGAATGTCTGACTAATGTGAGACCTGGAGAGTTGGATTGTGCTACTGCATCTCTCCTTGTGACTATTTAAAGATCTTATTTGGTTTCTTGTTAGAGGCCAACTTTTTTGTTTGTTTAGTTGAACAATTATTATATTCATTCCACTATTAGCAATCCTAAATATGTCTCCAGAAAAAAAAATTAAAAGAGCTATGTGAGTTCTCCCATTATTTTTTAAAACAGTGTTTACCATCCTCATTCTTCATAAGCAGAGTTTGGTTAATTTAATATTCGTGGATTCAGTCAATTAGTTGGTTAAGTCTCTAATGTTTTCTTCACAAGGTCATTTGGCGTGGCAAGCATAATATTGCAGCCTACTGTGCCAAGGGTATGGGCCGAAGACTGCAAGTGAGTGAAAGTGTTGCAGCTGTAGTCTGTTCAGCTTGTCCACATTGTAAACAGAAGTCCTGGCAAATCTTGCGAAACTTTGATCTTGTGGTTTTTTCCAGCTGGCAGCCATACCTTCAGCAGAAACCGCAAATTCATGCATAACAATGTTTCCATTGATCTTCCATTGAAATTGAAAAACTCAAAGGAAATTCCGATTGTAGCTTTTCAAAACATTTGAATTTTACTTGTTTTAATTCACTTGAAATTTTGCTTTAATCCATCAAGTATTATTTAATCCATCAAGTATCACATCACCAATGCCAATTTCTTCTTCCCTGCACAAAATCAAGGTGCACAGCTGTGCTAATTAATTTTTTCCCAACATTTCAAGTCTGTAAAATTCCTTACTTCATTCTATTCTTCCTTTTCCCTACAATCTTAAGTCTTTTAACATTTAAAATTTAGTATAATCTATTACTAACTTTCAGAATTGCCTCACCTGTTTTCCACTTCTCAACTCTGATAAGAAGCCACTCTACGTACATTAGTCTCAACTTAGATAGAAATGAGGAGCAGCAGGAGGCCCAAGTTGAACCAATGTCTCCTCATAGGACAGGACTGAACCTCCACCCTATCCTCTCTATGACAAATACATCCTTTATTAGTATGGAGTTCAAAAACTGTATTCCAGCTGCGGACTCAGCAAGGCCTGTATGACTGCAGTGAGGCATCCCTTACTTCTGAAATCAAATCAGTGAAGGCCACTATACTATTTGCAGTACGGTGGCACAGTGGTTTGCACTGCTGCCTCACAGCGCCAGAGACCCAGGTTCGATTCCAGCCTCGGTCGACTGCCTGTGCGGAGTTTGCACATTCTCCCTGTGTCTGAGTGGATTTCCTCCGGGTGCTCCAATCTCCTCCCACAGTCCAGAGATGTACAGGCAAGGTGAATTGGTCATACTAAATTGTCCATAGTGTAAGGTGCATTAGTCAGGGGTAAATACAGGGTAGGAGAATGGGTCTGGGTGGGTTACTCTTTGGAGGGTCAGTGTGGACTTGATGGGTTGAAGGGCCTGTTTCCATACTGTAGGGAATCGAATATAATGTATCTGCCTTTCATTGGCTGATGTACAAGGACACCCAGACCTCTTTGTACATCCACACTTCCTAATATATCATCATTTATGCTTTCTATTTTTCATGCCAATGTCTATAACTTCACATTTAGCCATGGTGTACCATATTTACTCACTCCTTCAGCTTGCCTAAGTAAGTTTGAAACCTCCTTGCATCCTCCTCACAACTTACATTCCCACCCAGTTTTATATTTTCAGCAAACTTTGTTGTTTGTATTGTTGCATTTGGTTTCCTCACCTATAGAAAGCAGAGAAATGATACAGCACAGAAGGGAGTCATTTGGCCAACCCAAGGATACCCATATGTTCTTTCTAATCCCATATTCCTGCACATGGCCCATAGCCCAGCATGACATAAGTAAGATGTAAGAATGTAGGGGACCTATCTTTGTCTTTACTCATCTTTTTCTCTTTATTTAAAGAGGCTTCAATTTAGTTTTAGTTTCCTGTTATTTTATCCTTATAATCTATTTGCCCCATCTTGGTCAGACTTCTGGTCCTTTTTTGAATTTTAAATGCTCCCAAACCTCAGGCTTGCTGCTTTCTCTAGCAATTTTATATGTCTCCTCATTTGTCCTAATAGTATCTCTAATTTCTTTTGTAAGCTATGTTTGAGCCACTTTTCATCTTTTATTTTTGTGTCTGACAGGAATGAATAATTGTTGTAATCTATGCAAAGGATCTTTAAACATGAACCACTATCCACCACCATCACCCCTTTAGTAAGGTTCCCAATCCACCCTTACCAATTGCTCTTCATACTCTTAGATTCAGGACATTAGTTTTGGTCTTGACTATTTCACGCTCCATTTCAATGAAGAATTCTATCATATTACCTTTCTGCTGTTTGTTTACATCCTTCTTTTCCTTTCTTTTTTTCTCCCTGCTCAGGTTCCCAACCTCTGCCATTCGAGGTTAAACGCTTCCTGACAACACCAGTAACCCAACCTACTTGCATCCATTCCAATGTACCAGGAATCTGACGCCCTCATTCCTACACCATTTCTACAATCATGTATTCTTCTGGTAAATCCTGTCACTTTTATTCTCACTAGCACATGGTACAGGTAGCCACCCTGAGGTTCTTTGAGGTCCTATTTGGTAAAATTGATATCCTAACTCCATATATTCTGCTTGGAAAACCATGTCCCCTTCTTCTACCTTTATCATTGGTACTACTAGGCACCATGTTCACTGGCTGTTCACCCTCTCCCTTCAGAATACCTTAAAGACTCTGAAATATCTTTGACCCTGGCATCAGGAAGGTGACATACCATGCTGGAGTCTCTTCTGCAGCCACAAAAATGCCTGTGTCCATTATTATTGAAATCCCTATCGCTATAGCCCTGCCATTCTTTTCTTTCCCCTGAGCCACCCATAGTACCATGGACTTGACTTCCACTGCTGTGCTCTGAGCCATTCCCCTCCCCACCAACTGTTTCCAAAATCTTCCAACTGTTGGACAGATGGATGGCCAAAGGGTAATCATGCAGTACCTGCCTTCCTCAACTTTGCCTGCTGGTCAAATGTCCCCTTTATGCCCGGTCAATATTTACCTGCAGTGTGCACTGAATGCGTTGTTCATGGTTATTTCTCAATAGAAGCAATATAATAAGCAGTGACTGAGCTGTGTTTCAGTGCAGGGGGATCTGAGTGTCTTTGTAAATGAATCACACTGAACTGGTATGTAGCAGGCAATAAAGAAAGCAAATGGATTTTTGGCATTTATTGTAAAACTAGAATATAAAAGTAGAGAAGTGTTGCAGCAACTGTACAAGGCATTAATGAAACCACATCTGGAGTAATGAATTCAGTTTTGGTCCCCTTACTTGAGGAGGGATGTAGTTGTATTTAAAGCAGTTCAGAAGAGGTTCACTAGATTGATTTAAAAGATGAAGTGTTTGTCGTATGACGAGAGATGAGCAGTTTAGGCCTCCACTGTTTGGTGTATAGAAGAATGAAGGGAAATCTAATTGAAGCATATAAGGTGCTAAAGGGGATTGACACAGTAGCCATTTCGTCATGTAGGACAATCTAGAATGAGAGGTCATTGTTTTTGGATAAGGGATAGCAGATTTCAAACTGCTTAGGCAACATTTCTTCTCTCAAAAGGATCATGAATCTATGGAATTCAATACCTCAGAGCATGCTAGATGCTGGAACATTGAGTAAATTTAAGAAGAAGATGGACAGAGTTTTAATTAGTAATGGGTTGAAGGGTTGTAGAACAGTATAGCACAGTATAGGCTCTTTGGCCCACGATGTTGTGCCAAGCACTCATCTTAATCCAAGATCAACCTGCGATTTACTGCTATCTATGTAAATTTCCAGCAGTTACTTACATGTCCCTAATATCTCTGACTCTACTATCACCGCTGGCAGTGCATTCCATGCAGCTACCTCTTTACACTCTCTGTGTAAAAAACCTACCTCTGGCATCTCCCTTATACCTTCCTCCAATCATCTTAAAATTATGACCCCTTGTGACATCCATTTCTGCCCTGGGAGAAGTTTCTGTCTATCTACTCTATCTATGCCTCACATTACCTTGTACCCCTCTAACAAGTCACCTCTCTTTCTTCTTCTCTCCAATGTGAAAAGCCCTTGCTCACTCAACCTCTCTTCATAAGACAAGCCTTCCAATCCACACAGCATCCTGGTAAATCTGCAGGACACCGTCTCTGAAGCATCTACATCCTTCCTATAATGAGGTGACCAGAACTCGACACAATATTCCAAGTGTTGTCTAACCACGGCTTAAACTCAATCCCGCTGTTAATGAAAGCTAAAACGTCATACGCCTTCTGAACAGCCCTATCAACTTGGGTGGCAAATTTGAGGGATTTATTGATGTGGACCCCAAGATCCCACTGTTCCTCCAAATTATGAAGAATCCTGTCTTTAACCCTGTATTCAGCATTCCAATTCGACCTTCCAAAATGAATCACTTTGCATTTATCCAGGTTGAACTCCATCTACCACTTCTCCGCTCAGCTCCACATCCTGTCAATATCTTGTTGTAGCCTGCAACACACCCTCGGCACGACCTACAAAAGCATTAACCTTTGTGCCATTGGCAAACCTACTAATGCAATCTTTCATTTCTTCATCCAAGTCAGCTATAAAAACTACAAAGAGCAGAGGCCCAAAAACAGATCCCAGCGGGACACCATTGGTCAGCGACCTCCAGCCAGAACACTTTCCATCCACTACCACTCACTGTCTTCTTTCGGCCAGCCAAGTCTGTATCTAGACAGCCAAATTTTCCTGTATCCCATATCTCCTAACTTTCTGAATGAGCCTACCACGGGGAACCTTATCAAATGCCTTACTGAGATCCATATACACCATATCTACTACTCGAAGTTTGTCAGCTTATCTCGCCACATCCTCAAAGAACTCAATAGGCTTGTGAGGCATGACCTGCCTCCGACAAAGCCACGCTGGCTACCTTTAATCAAACTATGTTTTTCCAAATAGTCATAAATCCTTTCTCTCAGAAACCTTTCCAGTACGTTGCTTACCACAGATGTAAGACTGACTGGTCTGTAATTCCCAGGGATTTCCCTATTCCCTTTCTTGAACACGAGAACAACATTCACCCCCCTCCAACATCCGGTACTAATCCCGTGGAGAGTGTGGATGCAAAGATCACCAGAGGCGCAGCAATCTCATTCCTCACTTCCCGTAGTAACCTTGGATATATCTGGTCCAGCCCCAGAAACTTATCTATCTTGATGCTTCCCAGAATTTCTAGCACATTCACTTTCTTAATTTCAATCTGTTCAAGCCTATTAACCTGGTCCACAGTGTTTTCACTATCAACAAGGTTCCTCTCTCTAATGAACACTGAAGCAAAAAGCTCATTTAGGGCCTCCCCTACCTCTTCAGACAAGTTCCCTCCGCTATCCCTGATCGGCCCTACCCTCTCTCTGATCATTCTCTTATTCCTTATAAGTATAGGGTTTTTGCTTATCCTTTCCATCTAGGCTTTCTCATGCCCACTCCTAGCTCTCCTCAATCCCCTTTTAAGTTATTTCCTAGCTAATCTGTGATCCTCTAAAGCTATGCTACATCCTTACTTCTTCAACCTTAAGTAAGCTTCTTTCATCCTTTTGACGGGAAACTCCTCTTCTGTTGTCATTCAAGGCTACTTCACCTTACCATTCCTTGCCTGCCTCAATGGGACAACGTTATCCAACACTCGCAACAAGTGCTCCTTGAACAGCCTCCACATTTCTGTTGTGCATTCCCTGTAGAACAATTATTCCCAATTTATACTCCACAACTCCTGTCTAATAGTAGTATAATTTCCTCTCCCCCCAATTAAATACCTTCCCATACTGTCTGTTCCTATCCCTCTCCATGGCTATGGTAAAGGTGAGGCAGTTGTGATCACTGTCATCAAAATGCTCTCCCACTGAGAGATCTGACACCTGGCCTGGCCCATTGCCTAGCACCAAATCCAATATGGTGTCCCCCTCCCCTCCCCGAGTCGGCCTATCTACATATTGAGTCAGGAATCCTTCCTGGATACACCTGACAAATCTGTTCCATCTCTACTAAGGAGGTTCCAATTAATATTGGGCAAGTTAAAGTCAACAACTGCTACATCTGCAACTTTCCAAGATCTGCTGTCCAATCTGTTCCTCCGTCTCTCTGCTGCTAATGGAAGGTCTATAGAAAACACCCAATAAAGTGACTGCTCCTTTACTGTTACTGACTTCCACCATACTCAGTAGACAACCCTCCTCAACAATCTCCTTTTCTGCAGCTATGATGCACTCTCTAATTAACAATGCTACTCCCCCTCCACTTTTACCCCACACCTTGTTCTTTTTAAAAAGATCTAAACCCTGGAACATTCCTGCCCCTGTGAAATCCGTGTCGCTGTTATGGCCACAACATTGTAGTTCCAAGAACTGATCCATGCTCTAAATCTTATCACTCTTATTCCTGATGTGGAGGAGCTGGTGGTTGAACTGGGGTGGACAAAGTTAAAAATCACACAACACCAGGTTATCGTCCAACAGGTTTATTTGGAAGCAATAGCTTTCGGAGCAGTGCTTCCAAATTAACCTGTTGGACTATAACCTGGTGTTGTGTGATTTTTTAAATCTTATTCCTGACACTCCTCGTATTAAAACAAACACACTTTTACCTATCCCTTTACCCTATCAACTTTGTATCCTTCCTGAAAGACACTCTGCATTCTATTTCTGCCTATTCAACAACTACTCTCTCCTCTGATCTGTAGCTCTGGTTCCCATCCCTCTGCCAAACTAGTTTAAACCATCCTAGTGTGCTCTAGCAATCCTCCCACCCAGGACATGGGGCCCTTCCAGTTTAAGTGCAACCTGTCCTTCATGTACAGGTCCCACCTTCCCCAGAAGGTACCCCAATGATCTACGTCTCAGAAACCCTCCCTCCTGCATCAGCCCTGTAGTCATGTGTTTAGCTGCACTTGCTGCCTGTTCCTCACCTCACTAGCATGTGGCACCGATAGTAATCCTAGGATTACTAATTCGTTCATCCTGCATTTTAACATCCAACCTAACTCCCTGAAATCAATTTTTAGATCCGCATCCCTTTTCCACATTGTCAATGTGCACCATAACTTCCAACTCCAGCTTCAGAATCTTGTAGACTTGATCAGAGACATCCCAGACGTGGGCACCTGGGAGGCAACATATCTTCTGGGAGACCCGTTCGCGACCACAGAATCTCATGTCTGTTCCTTTAACTACGAGTCTCCTACCACTAGCAGTTTTCTATTCTCCCCAGTTCCCTTCTGAGCCACAAAGCAAGGCTCAGTGCCAGAGACCTGGCCACTATGGGCTTTCCTGTGGTAGTCCCCCCCTCAAAAGTATCCAAAGCGGTATACTTATTATTGAGGGGAACGGCCCCAGAGGATCCCTGCACAGTTATGGCAAGTGGGCAGGGAAGTGGAGTTGAGCCTGGAATGATATCATATCAAATGACAGAGCAAGATCCAGGGGCTGAATCGCCTAGTCCTGCTCCTAGTCGTTACGTTGTCTCACTCACTCTGAAGGCAATGGGTTCAAATCCCAACAATGCATTTCCGTACAAAAATCTAAGCTGGCACTTTTGGAATACTGAAGACAAAATGGACTATAAGAGTTGCAATTGTTTAGATAAAATGTTACAGCAAGACTCTGCCTGCTCAGCTGAACATAAAAAGAAACCACTTATGGCACAATTTTGAAAAACAACATGAGAGAAATCCACACTGTCCTGACTAATACTTTTCAATTAATCAATGTCACAAAAAATGATTGTCTGGTTATTCCCACATTGTTGCTGCCTACAAATTACTGCTATATTCCCTATAATTCATCAATGACTAAATTTCAAAGAATACTTTCTTGGCTGTAAATCATTTTCCTGCATCGTTAGGTCACGGAAGGCGCTATAGGTTGTTCTGCTATAACGCGACCGTTGTGTTCCTCAGCAACCTCACGCTATAGAAAATCGTTCTGTGAAAAACCACTTTAGAAAATCACACTGTAGAAGATCGTTAATAGAAAATCGCTATACCTGTTCGGTAGAAAGTTTGCGTTATCCAATTCGTTAATTTTTTTATAGCCAATTTGCGCGAATGAAATGTGTGTTATAGCAGAATGACCTGTATTCTTTTTAGATATTCTTATAAGTTTGAAGCAATCTGCAGTCAATGATATATGATGACACTAATGTCAACCATATCCAATACACAGCAAACTTCAGATTAAGCAGTCAATGAAAGCAAGCATGCAGGTGCAGCAGGCAGTGAAGAAAGCTAATGCCATGCTGGCCTTCATAACAAGTGGAATTGAGTATAAGAGCAAAGAGGTCCTTCTGCAGCTGTACAGGACCCTGGTGAGACTGCACCTGGAGTAGTGTGTGCAGTTTTGGTCTCCAAATTTGAGGAAGGACATTCTGGCTATTGAGGGAGTGCAGCGTAGATTCACGAGGTCAATTCCCGATATAGTGGGCCTATCATACGTTGAAAGATTAGAGTGACTGTTCTTATATACATGAGTTTAGAAGGATGAGAGGGGATCTGATTGAGACTGATAAGGTTATTAAAGGATTGGACACTCTGGAGGCAGGAAGCATGTTTTCGCTGATGTGTGAGTCTAGAACCAGGGGAGACACTTTAAAAATAAGTAGGCCATTTAGAACAAAATTGAGGAGAAATTTCTTCAACCAGAGAGTGGTGGGTGTATGGAATGCTCTGCCCCAGAAGGCAGTGGAGGCCAAGTCTCTGGATACTTTCAAGAAAGAGATGGATAGAGCTCTTAAAGATAGTGGAATCAAGGGTTATGGGGATACGGCAGGAACAGGATACGGATTGTGGATGATCAGCCATGATCATAATGAATGATGGTGCTGGCTCAAAGGGCTGAATGGCCTACTCCTGCACCTATTGTCTATTGTCAATTGTCTAAGCAGCACCTATGGGACCAGGATTGTATCAGTTGATCAAATAGTCCAGATAAACAAAGTTCCAAATAATAATGCAACTCTGCCTTAAATAAAACTTATTGGTAGACAGCCTTCTCACTTGTGCCCTCAATTGACTCCTCGGACTTTGAGGAGAAATCGACTCAATTAAATTAACTGATGAAATGTTGTGAAGTGATTTGATTGAAAAAACTATATTTAAATTGAGGTAAATGTATTTATAAAAACTGTAATAACTAGACAGAATAATACAGAAACTTTCCCGGTATTTGGGGCATAAAATTTTTGCTGGTTCATAAGGTGCCTGGTAAGATAAAGTTTGCCATATTGCAACTACACAATTGCTACAGATTTGTTAATTGAAGATTTGAGATTCCTTGTTGACATGTTCCCCTGAAAGGATATTTCCACCTTCTTCCCATGTTCTCCCTTCCTGCTATAAGCCAACTGCTGGTAAGAAATGACACAGATCAATCATTGCTGCTGCTTGTTAATATAACGGATATTAACTCCTGTCTACCCCGTCCCACTCCCAACACCCCACGTTTGGATAGAATAGCTGGTAACGGTGACACAAAGAAAACTAGAACATCTATCATCCTGTTCCTAATGACATCTTGGTAACTAACTGCAGGAGCTTTGATAAGATGTATTGGGCCGCTTTATTCTGGAAAAAGGTGGAGTACATCATTTCTCAATCTTACGTTTATTTACAGAGGGAACCACTACAAGTACACCTTCTAACTCAGTCACATTTCTGTTGAAATAAGAGTCTCTACATTTTCTCAAGTGTGTCATGTTTTTAATCCATAAGAGAATCAAGAATTATGGGGAAAACACAGCAAAATGGAGTTAAAGGTTATTAGATTAGCCATAGTCTCATTGAATGGCAAAGTAGACTGAATTGGCCTACTTTTGACTTTGTCTTAGTGTATCACCAAATAATTCCTTCGAACTGCATAAAATAAAAAATAATTGCTGTACATTTTTCATGGCTTACTGCTGATAAAGGCATGAGTCAGAGCTGTTATGCGTAGGAAGCAGAGTAATAGTGGAAGGATACCTGTCGGACTGGAGACCTGTGAGTAGTGGTGTGTCTCAGGGGTCATTGCTGTGCTCGTTACTGTTCTCTATCTACATCAATAATATGGACAAGAATGTACTAAAGGCATGCTTTAGTTTAAGGATGACAAATAGGTGGTATCGTGGACAGTGTGGAATATCATCAGAAATTACAGCAGGTTCTTGATCAGCTAGTGAAGTGGGCTGAGAAATGGCAAATGGAGTTTAATATAGATAAGTGTGAGATCTTGCATTTTGAATAGTCAAATCAAGGTAGGAGTTTTATGGTGAAGACTAGGGCTTTAAGGAGTGTAGCGGAACACAGGGATCTTGGAGTTCAGTTGCATGGTTGTCTGAAAGTGGAGTTACATGTAGACAAGGCAGTCAAGAAAATTTTTCGCACACTGGCCTTTGTCAGTCAGGGCACTGAATATAGACGTTGGGAAGTTATGTTGCAGTTGTGTAGGATATTGGTGAGGTCACACTTGGAGTATTGTGTTCAGTTTTGGTCATCTTGCTATAGGAAGGATGTTATTAAACTGGAAAGAGTGCAGAAGAAATTTACAAGGATGTTGCCAGGACTCAAGGCACTGCGTTATAGGGAGAGATTGGACAAGCTAAGATATTTTTGTTTAGACAGTAGGAGACTGACGGGGATTTTATAGAAGTGTATAAGATCATGACCGGCATAGATAGGGTGAATGCACTCAGTCTTTTTCCTTGGGTAGGGATATCAGGACTAGAGGGCATCAGTTTAAGGTTAGAGGGGAAAGAATAAATGGGAACCTGAGGGCAACGTTTTTTAAACAGAGGGTGGTACACATATGGAATGAGCTGCCAGCAGAAGTGGTTGAGGCAGGTATCTTAAAAGGCATTTGGGCAAATGCATGCATTGGAAATGTCTAGAAGGATATGGGCAAGTGCAGGAAAATGGGGTTAGCATTGATGGACATTTTGGTCAACATGGACCAGTTTGGGTCAAAGGGCCTGTCTCCATGTTGTAGGACTCTATAACTGGAGGAATACATATTGGGGGTTTCATTAGACAAGGCAAATTTGAATCCAGTGATGTTAATATGACTCAATGCAATTTTAGAAAATCAGTGGGGACAGAATGGGTTATTTATACTCCACCCCCTTATACTGTACATAAAGCAGCCAAACCAGAGGTTTGTTTAGGGATTCCTGTAAACTATTCATACAAATGAGTGCATTAATCCTTAAATTACCCCACTAAGTAATTCACCAATCCAAAAGGGAACCTTCACATCTCTTCACCAAGATCCCTTGCTCTACAGTCAGTGAATCCATAAGAGGAGCCACCAGACTTCCTGCCCTCTGTAATTAATCAGGCCTCAAAAAATACTATTCACTGACAGGATTGAAGTGAGACCTGAACGTGCAAGTGGTTGGGGACTCCAACTATCTTCATCAGACAAGCAACAAACTCACTGCACCATCTTCGTGGTTGAAGTTGCTTATTCAATATCTGGAGAGCAGTATTTAAAGCTGCTACAATGTAAAATTGAAGCTCATGTTTAATTGTGTTCTTACTTAATGTACAAATTGGTTTATTAGCTTACTTCAGCCAGATGCACCACTTAATGATTGGGTTTGTTTTGTTTTCAATTTTGGTAATTGACCAATAATCCATTCACAGCTCTGATTCATAAACTGAGAGCTTCTCGAAAACATAGAATTAACACCAAAACAATCATGCCATAAAACTAATACCAGTTGGACTACTCATAACAGTGGGTAGAGTTTCAACTTGCCAATCAGTTGGAAAACCGCTGTTGTGAATCAGTCGGAAAACCGCTGTTGTGAATCAGTCACCAATTATAGGTATCAATGACAATGAAAATCCAGTATTTTATGGAACAAACACTAATTCACAAATTCCAGTTTTGCATCCAGCTGACAAACTGACAGCCTGCTGCACATCCTGCTGCACTATTGATTTTCAAACAGTTTCCGCCACTTACATTGGTGATGCAGAAGAGGGCAACCAGGAAAGTTCCACCGGCTGTTACCAATGTGAAGAGCTTTCGGTGATTCTTCAATGACTTAAAATCATCTGTAATTCCAGTGACAACAGCCTCCATACCACCCATCTAAGTGAAATAAACCATGTAAGAATAAGTTCAACCTTTAACGCATTGGGACTTCATCACATGCTCAAAATATAAGGGTTTTTAAACAAAAAAACAACATAAATAGAAGTAAAAAGAAACACAGAAAAGTTCAGAAATACATTGAATGATCAAAAGATTTAAAGGGAGAAGATCAATTATGTCTTGCTGGAGCCCAAAGGCCTTTGCCTTAAGGTTCTACAGGAACAAATTTTAGTGATACTCCTGGTAGCTCAAAGAATGAATTTTCAAGGTGTCCTTAAAACTTGAATGTCTGATTAAGGCTTTCCACTTCAGTGCTGCTGGTGCATGCTGGGAAAGTCCATGGAAAAGGCACACTTGTTTCTAGTCTATAAGTCACATCAGCAAAATTAGATGTCTTACCTAGCCCTGGTTTGGTCCTGAGAAAGGACATCCAAATACTGACAATGCAGAAGAGTTGAGCTGTTTATAATCAAGCCAAGGGGTCCAAAGTGAAGAGGGATGGTGAATGCATTTTCTCATCAACCTGTTCAGAGATATTATTACACACCTCTGGAGCAAGTGGGATTGGAACCTGAGCCTCCTGGTTCAGAGATAGGCACACTACCCCTTTGCTACAAGAGCTCATTGAGGATGGTGCTTCAAGAAAGGAAATAGGGAAATCCCTGGCAATTACAGGCCAGTCAGTCTCATGTCTGTCGTTTACAAGGTGTTAGAAAGGATTCTGGGGGATAGGCTTTATGACCATCTGGAAGAGCATGGCTTGATTAAATGCAGTCAGCACGGCTTTGTGAGGGGCAGGTCATGCCTCACAAATCTTATTGAGTTCTTTGAGGCTGTTACTAGACAAGTTGATGAGGGTCGAGCGGTGGACGTGGTGTATATGGACTTCAGCAAGGCATTTGATAAGGTTCCCCATTGTAGGCTCGTTCAGAAAGTCAGGAAGAATGGGATACAGGGAAATTTAGCTGTCTGGATACAGAATTGCTGGTCCACAGAAAACAGTGAGTGGTAGTAGAAGTAAAGTATTCTGCCTAGAGTGGTGTTCCACAGGGCTCTGTTCTTGGGCCTCTACTCTTTGTAATTTTTATTAATGACTTGGATGAGGAGATTGAAGGACGGTTTAGCGAGTTTGTAGATGACACAAAGGTTGGAGGTGTCGTTGACAGTATAGAGGGCTGTTGTAGGCTGCAGCGTGACATTGACAGGATGCAGAGATGGGCTGAGAAGTGGCAGATGGAGTTCAACTTGGATAAATGCGGGGTGATGCATTTTGGAAGGGCGAACTTGGAAGTTGAGTATAGGATTCTTGGCAGTGTGGAGGAACAGCGGGATCTTGGTATGCCAGTACATAGATCCCTTAAACTTGCCACCCAGGTGGACAGGGTTGTTAAGAAAACATATGGTGTTTTGGCTTTCATTAACAGGGGGATTGAGTTTAAGAGCCATGAGATCTTGTTGCAGCTCTATAAAACTTTGGTTAGACCGCACTTGGAATACTGTGTCCAGTTCTGGTCGCCCTGTTATAGGAAAGATGTGGATGCTTTGGAGAGTGTTCAGAGGAGGTTTACCAGGATGCTGTCTGGAATGAAGGGCTTATCTTACGAAGAGAGGTTGACTGAGCTCAGACTTTTTTCATTGGAAAAAAGAAGGAAGAGAGGGGACCTATTTAAGGTGTATAAGGTAATGAGAGGCATAGGTAGAATTGATAGCCAGAGACCTTTTCCCAGGACAGAAATTGTTAACACGAGGGGTCATAGTTTTAAGCTGTTTGGCGGAAAGCATAGAGGGGATGTCAGAGGTGGGTTCTTTACACAGAGAGTTGCGAGAGCATGGAATGCGTTGCCAGCAGCAGTTGTGGAAGCGAAGTCATTGGGGATATTTAAGAGACTGCTGGACATGCATATGGTCACAGAAATTTGAGGGTTTGTACATTAGGTTCACCTTACATGACGATCAATGGTCGGCACAATATCGTGGGCTGAAGGGCCTGTTCTGTGCTGTACTCTTCTATGTCCTATGTTCTACAAAGATGTTGCCTGGATTGGAGTGTCTTAGCTATAAAGGTGAAAAACTTGCATTGTTTCCATTAGAGTTTCAGAGGCTGACTGGTGATCTGATAGAAGTATATAAAAATACGAGGGAATGGATAAGGGGGGACAGTTGGGGTCTCTTTCCCAGGGTGTAAATGTCATATACTAGGGGGCAGAAGTTTTAAGTGAGAGGGGGAATTTTAAGGGAGATGTATGAGGAAAGTTTTTTTTAATGCGGAGCACAGCAGAGACAGCTTAAAGGTGGTGTCCGCTTTTGTGTCAAAGACACATGACTTTCTTGCACTTACTGGAGGTGAGGTGGCGGAAACATAGTTTTATGTGGATAAAATAAACCAGGGATTATCTTTGCATTCCTGAATGATCCTGGAAATAATGAATAGAGTTAACAAACAGAGCAGGATCTGATAAAGCTCTGTGTAGTCCAGACGGATCTAATAGTGGATGGCTAAACCGATTGTCTGTCGTATCCTTTCAGGCCAATGTGACAAGTGAAATAATTTTTCTGCCAAAATCTATGAGTCACTTCAGAAAGAGTGAAATCTGGTGATTGAGTGGACAAACTTGTGTCCTCCTAACTCTGCATTTCAAATTACTTAACTCATCAATTTTCTGTTAACTAGGTATTCTAGTATTTCTAGATGAATTCTTGTTTGTGGCATGGCAGAATATCAGTCATGCATCAAAATAATATTAGAAGGGAGTAACTATATGAAATTACACCAAAAATGCAACGAGCCGCAAATTGATATCTTTGTGTTTGCTCAGCTGAATCCTCTCATCCCACTATTTCTTTATATTTCACTAGTGTCAGCATGGACAACAATTTCAATCCATTAATCTGCTAGTCACCAACAGTGAAAGCTATGGCAGGTGAAGATACATAAGGTTTCTTTTATTTTCTTCATTCTTGGGCTTTAGACATTATTTGAAAGGACAGCATTTAGTATCCATCCCTAGTTGTCAGTGGGAAGATAGTGGTGAAGTTTCTTCATGAACATCTGTAGTCACATGGTGAGATTATTTGCACAACATTTTCTCCAAATTGAGATTTGAAATTAAGAGTAGTTGATAATGTGAAGGAAATTTCACTTTCTAAAACTTCATGGTTCAAAGTGAAGTTCTAAGTCTTTGCTCCTTTCACCATTATGAACTAATCATAATCTCAATAAATCTCAAATATCAATTGATATTGGCCACCTAATGAATTAGTCCAGGTTCTAATTAATCAGCTCCATAGATATTACTTTAAATAAGAGACAGAGATTAGGGTAGATTGGAAATGGAAAAGTCGCCATAATCCCACACAATTGAAGGACTACTCTCTCAGAGAGAGAGAGAGAGAGAGAGAGGACTGCTAGTAATTTTAACCTGAGGTTCACCACACCTCAGGCGAGGGGCAAGTTTGAGAAATTGGGACCTTCATGCCGACATTACTGGCCTGAGTGTGACCGTCAGGTTAAACTCACCAGCAGTCATCTTTCTAATGAGAGGTCAGCCCTACACTTCTTTGGGAGTATGATAACTTTATGGTAACTTTACCTTTTGAGGACAAATAGGTGTTAAACAATTCAACGAAGTCTAAGATTTCACCATCTGATGTTCCTAAGGAAGGCCTGAATATCTAATGTAGTTACAAATTATACCCTCCCTCCCTTGTCCTTTTATTGAAAAACTTTGCATTTTCTACGAGGGATGAAATGGCATAAGTAAAATAACTGGATGAAAGTGGAATTCACATGGGCTGTGGTTGAGGGGTGTTGGGTCGGAGAGTAATCATTGCTTTATTTAACTACTATGTTATGGCTGTGAATCAAGGTGTAGAATTGCCCACAAAGAACTCTCGCTGCCAACACAATCATCATGAAACTTCACTAATCCTCAAGATATTAGAAGTGAGGAAAGTTTAAATTAGGGCTCTAAAATAACTGTTGTAAACTAGGAAAACACTCATGTCAGTGTGATAGCAGGGTGGCAAGGCTTACGAATTGGAAATTCATCTCTTCAAGCTGAGTTAATATTATTTAAAGTGACCAGCATTAAAACCAAGAGAAGTTAGAAGATGTTGCTGTATTTCACAGCAGCCATCTTTAAAGGATCCTTTTAAAGAATTTGCTACCAGAGATCCTGACAGTATGATACATGTTGTCTCTCAACATTGAAGTTGCACTCAGTTGCTTTCAAGAATAAAGTGTTTTTCTTATGTGGAACACAAACATAGGTGGATTGAATGGTCTGTTCCTGTGCTGTCCATTTCAAGATCTGGATTTAATGCTGGTAGAGTTCTCATCCACCAGTTGGAGAAACAATGGGAAATCTGCCTCACTTTCATTGGAGAAGCACAACCAAATTATATGCCAGATGGAGGCTGACAAGTTCTCTATTGCCAGAATTGCCACCAGGAACAGTGGCTGCTGCTAGTATTGCTCCAGGATTTCACCAGGATCCCTACAATCAGGGAAATGAGATGATGGTTAGGAAGGGAAGCATGGTGATTGGAGGCAAGTGCAAGGGGATGGCATTCAGTGGAGCCTTCTGTTCCTTTTGTCAGTTCCCCCAATTGAACACTGAATGCTTGACTATGAGCACTCAACCCAAAATCAGGTAGGATGCTGGAAAATCCAAATCTGTTTGCTGAACAGCCTTTAGGCAGCACAGGGAATCTCTGGTGACTCCCAGTTAATCCTGAACAAACTGTAAATTTCAGTGGGGTCAGGGATAATTGGTGTCAATTAATGAAGCTCATTGATATCCCACCGCAAGGTGTCAAGTTCCTTGTACTAACCTATTCCATCTCTGATTGAATTGTTGGAGGTTTGCCAACACCAGAAGACTATAACAGATCTGTCCCACGATTAAGTTGGCCTGGTCACCTTGTTTCCCTGGGTTATATTCCAGCCTATGAACTACTGATGTTTAGAATTAGAACAGTGAGGAACACGAGGTAAAGTTGCATTTTACTTACTGAGCTGTCAATTCCCAATGTCAGCAGCATTATGAAGAACATAATTGCCCAAAATGTTGACCCTGGGAGAGTGGAGATTGCTTCAGGATAAATAACAAACACTAAGCCTGGACCTGAAAACAGAATAGCACACAGCAAATTAGTTGGTACACTGAGTTTATATAAAAGTGTAATTGATAAACAAGAAAATACCACATAAGTTTGGAATAGAGTGGCAAATAATTCCAGTATTTACGCTTATTAGTCTTGTAAGGTGCAAATCCCTGTAGATAATTACAGACATTTTGAAGGAACAATGATAGCACTGCTCAGTGGCTAGTCAGGCATTAAATAATCTGGCTTCAGATTAGTTTCTGAATGAGCTTTCTGAAAATTCCTAAAACAGAAGCTGGAGGACAAATCACTGTGCTTTAAATTTAAAAGTCCAGTTTTTCACCATTAGTTTGCAAGCAATAATTATTAAAGCAACTTAAAGTTTTCATCAAACTTTAAAAAAAACATCAAAACACAGCCCAAGATTCCACTTTCTGCTTAGGCTTTATCCTGGTCTCTTACTGGTTTTGGACCGTGGGCAGCACGGTGGCACAGTGGTTAGCACTGCTGCCTCACAGCGCTAGAAACCCGGGTTCAATTCCTGCCTCAGGCGACTGACCCCTGTGTGGAGTTTGCACGTTCTCCCCGTGTCTGTGTGGGTTTCCTCAGGGTGCTCCGGTTTCCTCCCACAGTCCAAAGATGCGGGTCAGGTGAATTGGCCATACTAAATTGCCCGTAGTGTTAGGTAAGGGGTAAATGTAGGGGTATGGGTGGGTTGCGCTTCGGCGGGTCGGTGTGGACTTGTTGGGCCTAAGGGCCTGTTTCCACACTGTAAGTAATCTAATCTAATCTAAAAGGTGGCAATCTCAACTGAAGTTAGTAGTGAGTGACACTGATCAGTTAGTTATACATCAACAAAGATTCTTCTTCAGAACTTCGCTGAACAATCTCAAAAAGAAAATAAATTTCAAACTTGTTCCCAGCATCCTTCTTAAACAATTGCCCTAATCTGATATTTCTGTTGCCCATACAATTTCATTAGCCATCTGTCAAAGATTCATCCTTGCCCAACTCCTCCTCCTCATTACAAAAGCAAAGTGCTGGAGATCTGAAATAAAAACATAAAGTGCTGGAGAACATCAACAGTTCTGGCAGTAACTGTGGAGATAGAGCCATGGTTAACATTTTGAATCTGGTGTGATCTCTTATCAGAACTAAAGAGGTCTATAAAATTATGTTTTTTATACTATTGGAAAGAAGTGAGGAGATGTAAGATGGAACAGAGGCAAAAGTAGTGTTAATTGTACTGGAGAAAAGATAGAGATGAAGAGTAGGTGTTAATAGCCCAGGTAATGGCAGAGAATAGGAAAACAATGCTGAGAGCAAACCCATATAAACAAAATTGGCTTTCTTTGGAACAGAGGGGAGCAAAGGGAGAAATCAAGGTGGAGAATAAAGATCCTGGTTTGAAGTTGTTGAACGTGCCTAAACCAAAAATGAGATTCTGTTCCTTTAAGTTGCTTTAGGCTTCACTGGAGCACTGCAGTAGGCCTCAGACAAAAACTAGTTCTAAAAAAATGTCATACCAAACTTGAAATGTTAACTCTATTTCTGTCTCTCCATGGATGGTGCCAGACCTGCTGAGTTTTTTCAAGGTTTTCTGTGTTTGCTTCAGATTTCCAATGTCTGCAGTGTTTTGCATTTGCTTGCACAAAGATGTTAAGCATAAGAGCAAAATGGTATATCGAAATAGCAAGCAACCAGAAGGTCAGGCTCATTCCCATGGACAGAGCAGAGGTATTCCACAAAGTGATCACACTGTCAGCATTTGGTCTCACCAATGTAGAGGAGACTGCTCTGAAGCAGTAAACACAGTAAGCTAGACGTTTTTGATTACACCTTTTGTGAATCACTTTGGGATAGCTTCTTACATTCCAGGACTTATATAATTGCAAGTTGTCAGGCAGGACACAAAATACTGAGGGCAATAGGTGAATTCACCCTGAAAACCCTCAAAACTCTCGTGAAAATCCAATCTGTCACTGATGTGACCAATCAGCGAACAGATGCTCCCTGAGAACCCAACAGCAGCAAAAGCAAGAGATAAGCAGCCTGTGGTTGCAACAGTGTAGAGAAAGCGAATAGCAGCAATAAACAAAGCTGCTAGGTCAGGGACAATGATGCCAGGGGCTATTGGGTAGGAAGAGAGGCCAGAGAGAGTGCAGCTGACTGGCCAGAGGAACAAGGCTGGGAATAGGACAGCCAGCAGGGGAGTGACACCTGAGGAGTGGGCAAGTAAGGCTGCAAATACGAGAGAAAGGATCTAAGAATATAAAAATGGGGAAGAGAGCTTGAAAAGTGGGAAAGAAGATAAAATTACTGTCAAACATCACTCATTTTGTCTGTACATGGTGGGCCAATTCCTATCATTAACAAATCTGAACAAGTGTCCCTCAGATAAAGAGCTCATTAATGTTGAATAAGTCGTAAATACACATATAACCAACACAATTGGCAAGACAGAGCTTTAATACACTGAATTTACACCTTTTCATCAAAATTGTGACAAGAACAAGCTGACAACTATGATAAATCAAAATGACTTTATTTCCACAAAGAGGATGGTTTGATCAAACTCTGAGAAGATATTAACACCTAATGTGGAGGAGAGGACGGTAAATTTTATCGTCTGATAGCCTGACCTGCCACTTCTAATGAATGTATTGCTCTCATTAGCACAATAAGTTAATTACTAAGGAGACAAGCTAACTTAAATATTTTCTGCAGGAGCTAGTAAGTGGTATTTGATGTGAACAATACTCATTTTGGGAAAAGTTAAAAACCACACAACACCTAGTTATAGTCTAACAGGTTTATTTGGAGGCACCAGCTTTCAAAGTGCTGCTGCTTCATCAGGTAACTGTGGAGCAGGACCATAAGACACAGTATTTATAGCAAAAGGTTACAGTGTCATGCAGCTGTAATATATTAAACAAACTTAGATTAAGTCTTTCATCTTTTAGAACGGTTTTGTTGGTTTCGGATCATTAATATATAAATCCTAGAACTCCTTTTAAGTCACATTCACGTTTTCTAACCTAATGTGTCATCTCAGCTCAGACAATGCATTAAAGGTGTGAGGTTAAAATCTGTCTGTGTCACCATCTTGTGTTAGACTGGTTCTATTTCTAAAGTGGGATTTACAGAATCTTACATGGATTGACTGTAGGTTGTGCATTTCTTGAGCAAAGAAAAATATAATTCAGCAAATACAGGTTCACCCCATAAACATATATGTGTGTGCATGCAGGAGAGACTAGGTGAATGTGTACATGTGGGTGTGAGTGCATGTGAGAGTGTGTGTATAAGCTTGGTGAAGTATGTGTGTGAGTATGATGGGGTATAAGCCTGTGAGAGGGTGCTTGCATGGATGTGAGTGTGGGAGTGTATGTGTGTGCGCATGAGACAGTGCTTGTGTATCTGAGAGAGTCTGTGTTTGTGTGTGTGCGCGCACGCTTGACACACACAACCACACACATACACACTCTTGCATACTCACACACTAACATCATGACATTTTGGGAAGACTGATAAAGACTTTGGGAAGTCATCATAGTCATCATTCTTCATGATAGGCCAGACTACATTCCATTTGTTTCCTCAAGCATCAAGAGATCTGAACATTTTACCTGGACTGATACCATGTTAGGTAGAAAAGGATAGTTTTCAGAGCCGAGGCTTCCACTATGGAATCTCACTGGACAAAAGCAATGGTTGTAGCATATGTACTGTAGAATTCTGTTTAGTTTTGAAACTTGGCCTTCTGTTTCACAAGTTCCATTTGAAACCAATAAAATTACAATGCATTGTATTTCCACAGTGTTTGTGCCATTCGTTCCAGTAAATTTTCAATGGATTTTGTGCAAATTCAGATTTCTGTTTCAGTTTCCAGTATTCTCAATTTTTCTTTTACTTTCATCAGTGATTCATTCATATCCATCTCTGAGCTTATCTGTGACGTGCAACAGAACTTCAGTCCACATGTCTCCGTACCATATTGAACAACTGATAACTACATACTACTTTATACAAAACTCTGCTGGCCTTTGTACTTGTACTATATGCTTGGATCAATGTTACCTCACTTAAACTCTCATATGCTTTATTTCTCCCTTAATAGTCTTCTTTCCACATTCAATGTCACAACTGGTAATTGAAGCAATCAAATCATTCAAGGTACAATTTCAATCTTTTCTCCAGGTCAAAATAAATAAGGCTTTAAGAAAAACCTAAAGAATTACTTTATTAATGTCATGACAAACCCAGTTGTTATTCAAATTTGTTTGAAAATAAAAAGATAGGATGACAAATATAAAAGATACTAACAAGTTTGCATTGACACTGATAGAAGGGGATCTTTGTAGTGATTATAACAAGGTCAGCCAGGTGGACCTGATAGAATAAAAGTTCCCTGATTGGGGCTTTTAATCTGGTCCAATCAGGGAGCCATGGCTGACAGATTAAAACAGGAGTGTTCTTCCCCCTCCAACTCTATTTTGATTTAATCCCTGCCCTCCCCTTCACTGTTTGATCACACAGCATTGCCCTTTGATGTGAAGGGCTCTGCTTGTCACTGGCCACTCGGGTGTTTCCTTTCTTCCTGGTGGTGGAAACTGAATAAAGATTCATGCAGCGTGCGTCTTTCACTGTGTCTCACACCTGCACACACACAACATTGGTGCTGGGGAAAAAATAAGCACTACCGCAGTTAGGCAGTAGTGTGGGGGTTTAAGAAAAAAAAAGAAAAAATAAATAAACTGGAGTGTCAGCAGTAAAAATAACCAGGAGTATTAGAGAGTCTGGTCACTCTGAGAACTGGCTCTGAGGAAGCTGGAGCAGTGTCAAAAAAACAAATAAAACAGGAGCATCCTTACTGGGTTGCTGGGGGTGTCTGCATGCTATGCACTGTTTCTCATTTGACTGGAAAGTCTTGTATGTATTTATTATTTTTGTAATGACTGAAAGTGGGATTTGAGGTTTGTCCCCATTTCACCTGAAAACTGGTTGAACGATAGGGTTTGGGGTCTGACTTTGCCATTCCCTTTCCCTGTAAATTGTTGTTTCTTGTATACTGCTGTTCATGTTCACTGTTTGTTTGTCATTTATACTGGTGATTAAAATATTAAAAAAAAAGGAGTGTCAGAGGTTCTGACACTTGGAGAGCTATCCACATGTAAATAAAGGCTGACGTGGTGATTGGACACCAGCCTCTGTGGAGCTATTTTTGTGGCATTGAGAGCAAATATGCTCCTGAAGAGATTCATTGTCATTTTGAGTTGGGGTAAGCATTTCTGGCATCAAGCTGTTATTTGGGAGGCTTGACTCATTCAATCCTGCCATCAAAGACTGGGGTCCAGTATGTGGAAAGAATGTGTTATTTTTTTCTGGACAAATGACATTGGGGCAGATGAAAGGCAACACGTAATTCCCTTGAAAATTTGCAGTCCCATAGCTTTTTTGGTTATTCGGACTCTCACTTTCACTGAGACACCAGATACTAAAACCTTTCAAGAGTTGACGGACGTAGTTAAGGAATAGTATGACCCCAAAATTTTGAGTTGCAATCATTTTTCTTAGGCAATTCAAGAACTAGAGGAATCCATACTGAGATTTTACTGACTAACAGAGGCATGTGGTTTTGGTTGAAGCCTTTAACGTGATGCTGAGAGACTGTTTGGTATGTGGGATTAATGATGTAACCATGCAAAAACGCCTTGTAGCTGAAGCCTAACTGGACTTCAAACAGGCACTACAATTGGCTTTCTTATTGGAATATGTGGCAAGTGGAGCATGTGAGTTGCAGGGTATTCTGATCGACCCTCACCAGTCTGACTGAGCTTGGGGAATAGCATTTGAGTAAAGACGATTGCATAACTTGACTCAGGACATGCCTCTTGCTGAGATACTTGTATCATCGATAGTCACAGGTGAGGTGCCGGAAGACTGGAGGTTGGCAAACGTGGTGCCACTGTTTAAGAAGGGTGGTAAGGACAAGCCAGGGAACTATAGACCAGTGAGCCTGACCTCAGTGGTGAGCAAGTTGTTGGAGAGATTCCTGAGGGACAGGATGTACATTTATTTGGAAAGGTAAGGACTGATTAGGGATAGTCAACATGGCTTTGTGCATGGGAAATCATGTCTCACAAACTTGATTGAGTTGTTTGAAGAAGTAACAATGAGAATTGATGAGGACAGAGCAATAGATGTGATCTATATGGACTTCAGTAAGGCATTCAACAAGGTTCCCCATGGGAGACTGGTGAGCAAGGTTAGATCTCATGGAATACAGAGAGAACTAGCCATTTGGATACAGAACTGGCTCAACGTTAGAAGATAGAGGGTGGTGGTGGACAGTTGTTTTTCAGACTGGAGGCCTGTGACCAATGGAGTGCCACTAGGATCAGTGCTAGGTCCTCTACTTCTGCCTATCTTCTTTTCCACCTATCCACTCCACCCTCTCCTCCCTGACCTATCACCTTCATCTCCTCCCCCACTCACCCATTGTACTCTATGCTACTCTCTCCCCACCCCACCCTCCTCTAGCTTAACTCTCCATGCTTCCAGCTCACTGCCTTTATTCCTGATGAAGGGCTTTTGCCCGAAACGTCGATTTCGCTGTTCATTGGATGCTGCCTGAACTGCTGTGCTCTTCCAGCACCACTGATCCAGAATAAATGATTTGCATGCGAGCATAAGAGGTACAGTTAGCAGGTTTGTAGATGACACCAAAATTGGAGGTGTAGTGGACAGCGAAGAATGTTACCTCAGATTGCAAGAGGATCTTGATCAGATGGGCCAACGGCCAATGAGCTGAGAAGTGGCACATGGAGTTTAATTCAGATAAATGCGAGGTGCTGCGTTTTGGGAAAGCAAGTCTTAGCAGGACTTATACACTTAATGGTAAGGTCCTAGGGAGTGTTGCTGAACAAAGAGACCTTGGAGTGCAGGTTCATAGCTCCTAGAAAGTGGAGTCGTAGGTAGATAGGAATTGTGAAGAAGGCGTTTGGTATGCTTTCCTTTATTGGTCAGATTATTGAGTACAGGAGTTGGGAGGTCATGTTGCGGCTCTACAGGACATTGTTTAGGCCACTGTTGGAATGTTGCGTGCAAATCTGGTCTCCTTCCTATTGGAAAGATGTTGTGAAACTTGAAAGATTTACAAGGAGTTTGCCAGGTGTGGAGGATTTGAGCTATAGGGAGAGGCTGAACAGGCTGGGACTGTTTTCCCTAGAGTGTCGTAGGCTGAGGGGTGACCTTATAGAAGTTTACAAAATTACGAGAGGCATGGATAGGATAAATAGACAAAGTCTTTTCACTGGGGTGGGGGAGTCCAGAACTAGAGGGCATAGGTTTAGAGCTGAAAAATATATTGCTGGAAAAGCGCAGCAGGTCAGGCAGCATCCAAGGAGCAGGATAATCGACGTTTTGGGCATAAGCCCTTTTTCAGGAAGGTTCCTGAAGAAGGGCTTATGCCCGAAATGTCGATTCTCCTGCTCCTTGGATGTTGCCTGACCTGCTGCGCTTTTCCAGCGACACATTTTTCAGCTCTAATCTCCAGCATCTGCAGTCTTCAATTTCTATTCTTGGCATAGGTTTTGGTAAGAGGGGAAAGATATAAAAGAGACCTAAGGGGCAACGTTTTCACACAGAGGGTGGTACGTGTATGGAATGGGTTGCCAGAAGAAGTGGTGGAGGCTGGTACAATTGTAACATTTTAAAGGCATGTGGATGGGTATATGAATAGGAATGGTTTGGAGAGATATGGGGCCGGTGCTGGCAGGTGGGACTAGATTGGGTTGTGATATCTGGTTGACATGGACAGGTTGGACCGAAGGGAATGCTTCCATGCTGTATATCTCTATGACTCTATGACATATCCTGAACAGAGGGACTCTAGGTCAGCCCAAAGCAAACCCCAAAACAAAGCCAAGCCTCGGCCAAATGATTAAAATTTTCTTTAGGATCCGGGCCGGTCAGCCATTGTAGTTGCCGCTGGTATGTGGACTGGAGACAGCAAAAGAGTCCCACTAGGCCGGAGTACAGTGAGAACTGAAAGGTTGGTATCAGGGGATGAAGTTTGGTGTAGGAACCATGGAAATGGTCCTGCAAAGATGAGAGACAAGGTCGACACAAGATCAGTTCCATTGATGTATGAGGTTTGGGTAGGTGTGACGGTCCTGAATGAGCACATGGTCCATATGAAAGCTACAAACTTGCAAACAGAGCCAGAGCAAAAAATGCCCAGCTCCCTGGAACAGTTGAAAAGGCTGATGGAACCGGTGGCTTCTCCCTCTCCGTCAAGTATTAAAGATACCTCAAAATCTGTGATGTATAAGCCGACTGTCACCACCTCAATACATTTGCCACCTGAAGAGAAGAACGAATTTCTGCCAAGACACCCTGGGCACAAGAGGTGAGCTATTGTATGTTACATGCCACCCATATCTGGGGCAGAGTCAGAGGAACCTGAGCTGGTGTAAAAACACCCCAGGAGGAGCTACAAGAAGAAGAACAGGCTTATGTCCTAGGACTTGGGGGAGGGATGTAGTAATTGTAACGCAGTCAGCCAGGTGAACCTCAGAATGAGTTCCCTAACTGGGGCTGCTAACCTGGTGCTATCAGGGAGCCCTGCCTGACAGATAAAAACAGGAGCGTTTAATCCCTGTCTTCCCCTTTACTATTTGATCACGCAGCATTGCCCTTTGATGTGAAGGGCACTGCTTGTCACTGGCTACTCGGGTGTTTCTTTTCTTCCTGATGATGGAAATTGAATAACGATTTGTACACCTTGTGTCTTTCACTGTGTCTCACACCTGCACACACACAACATGGGTGCTAGGAAAAATAAGCACTACCGCAGTTAGGGTAGTAGTGTGGGGGTTATAATAAAGAAAAAAGAAAAACAAAAAAAAGGAGTGTTTAATCCCTGCTCTCCCCTTCACTGTTTGATATCGCAGCATTGCCCTTTCAGATGGGCACTGCTTGTTACTGTCCACTCGGGTGTTTCCTTTCTTCCTGGTGGTGGAATATAAATAAAGATTTACACATTTGTTGTTTCTCACTGTGTCCAACACCTGCACACAAGCGACATGGGAAAAGAGAAAAGAGAAAAGAGAAAAAATGAACAGGGGTGTCAGACATCCTGTTCACTCTGAGCACTGACTCTGAAGGAGCTGGATCATGCAAAGGAATCTCCACGTGTAAATAAAGGGTGACTTAGAAATGGGAAATAAGTAATAGTACAGACATCCTGCTTACTCTGAGAGCTGGCTCTGTGGGAGCTTGGTCACTGTCAAGAACTCTCCAAAGAAAAAGTGAAAAACAGGAGTGTCAGACATCCTGTTCACTCTGAGAGTTGCTTCTGAGGGAGCGAGATCATTGTCAATGACTTTCCACATGCAAATAAAGGATGACTTGGGGACTGAATACCAATATCTGTAGAGTTATTTCAATCTGCACCCCTGTTTTCAGGTACAAGGGCATAGCTTGTTGAAAATGGCAAGACATCACTTACCATCTTATCTGTAAATCTATCTTGAATTAAGCTGAAAAACAGACATAGCCTCAGACATGGGAGTCCTATACCTCTTGCGCATTTTAAGATACAAATGGGTGGAATGCACATGAATCAGAATTGAAATGCAAAAAAACATTTGTTTGAAATTATTCTTTACCAAAAATAAACAGCATTTGCAATACCATGAACATTGGGAATCCAAGTTGAAATTTTCAGATTATTTATTTCCATGATGTAACCAATTTGAAGCAAATAGATTTTAATTTCTCTTTGCCAAAAGAGTCATCCTTTCTGTTATGTTGGTGTTCCCTTTATAACCAGGAATTATATAGCAGGTAGACAAATGGTGAATCTGAACAGGAGCATTTTACTAACCATCCACACCTCCACAGCCAGCTCCAGACTGGACCCAAGCTCTGCCTCTCTAGGTCACATGATCACCTCTCTTAAAGGGGCAGGACCCCTAACTGCATACATAACACTTTGCCAGACATATCCAGTCAAATTTTACAGCAAACCCTTGCAATTTTACAGCTGTAACAAATATTCAATCTTCATAGAAATGCTGCATCTTTATTCAGTTTCTCTGAGATACTAATATTAATCTCTGTGCCCTAATGGATTAAAATGCAAGGAAGGTGTTGGTGTTGCAATACTATTACTGGACTAGTAATCAGAATCCCCAGATTAATATTCTGGGTGCATGGGTTCAAATTCGATAGTGGAATTTGAATTCAGTAAAAATCTGGAATTAAAAAGTTGACCAAATGGCAAAACATTTTTTTTCAGAAAGAAAATCTGTTGTCTTAGTCAGGACTGGACCACATGCAACTCCAGACCCACAGCAATGTGATCGCCTTTGAGAACAATTTTTAACCAATCTGTGGAACGTGGGCATTGTTAGTTGGCCAGTATTTATTGCCTGTCCCTAACTGCCCTTGAGGAGGTGAGCTGCCTCCTTGAACTGCTGTAGTCCACCTGTCATAGGTTGGCCAGTGTTGGATTGTGCAGTCCCTCCACAATGCCATTGGGGAGGGAATTCCAGGATTTTGACCCCTTTGACAGTGAAGCAAGTGCAATATTATTTCCAAGTCAGGATGGTGAGTGGCTTGAAGGGGAACTTGAAGGTGGTGGTATTCCCCATGCATCTTCTGCCCTTGTCCTACTAAACGGAAGTCGTCATGGATTTAAATGGGCAATAAACACAGGCTTGACCAGTGATGTCCACATCCCGTGAATTAATATTTTTTTAAAAATTGAAACACAGATGTAAATGACTTTTGTAACATCCACAAAACGTCCTGATTCAGATTCAAATTCACATTTTGAGAATAAAAAAATCTCTGTTTTGAGCCTTGAACCAACTGAAGTTTTTTGTTATCTGTATTTTGCAAATCAGATATTAAATTGAAAATGTATTAAAAACAAAAAGTGTTGGAAACATTCAGCAGATGTGACAGGATGTGTGGAGAGAGAAAGAGTTAAAAGTTTAGGTGATGGTAATTAATTAGAACCAGAATCTCTTGTGTATTTCCATCTCTTTCTGTTTTTATTTCAGATCTCCAACATCTGCAAAATTTTGCTTTTGAAATTGAAAACATACAATAAAATCTGTATAAAGTGCTTACCATCTGTTGCCACTTCTGAAATATCAACTCCGTGCTTGAACGCCATATAGCCCAACACAGAGAAAATTGCAAATCCTGAGAAGAAGCTTGTCACACAGTTGATGGAGCTGGTAAGAATAGCATCTCTGAGCAACAAAAGAATAATCACATTTTAAGATGAAACTCCATGGAAACTTCATGTTACAATTTTTCAGCTTTTTACCTCCTGAAACATAAAATTATGGAGACTCAATTCTGTTTAGTCTGAATGATCAAATGCCTTTTTTTTTCTTCAAATCTGAATACATCACCGTGGAGCAGAAAGGTTAACAGGTAACCAGAGAGCAGGGAAATGCCTGCCACTGTAACAATAATATATTTAAAAAGCCTAGGTCTGAATGTATTCCTTTTGTCAACGTTTCCATTGTCAATTCCTTTCTCTGTTTTTATAATGCAAAACTGTCTTGAGAATTCATCAAAATTATACTTCACTCCCCTCCTATTAGCAGCACCATATTCCCTTCATTGATGAGGATGCAATTATAATATGACAAGTTTAGATTAGACTTACAGTGTGGAAACAGGCCCTTCGGTCCAACAAGTCCACACCGACCCGCCGAAGCGCAACCCACCCATACCCCTACATTTACCCCTTACCTAACACTACGGGCAATTTAGCTTGGCCAATTCACCTGACCCGCACATCTTTGGACTGTGGGAGGAAACCGGAGCACCCGGAGGAAACCCACGCAGACACGGGGAGAACGTGCAAACTCCACACAGTCAGTCGCCTGAGTCGGGAATTGAACCCGGGTCTACAGGCGCTGTGAGGCAGCAGTGCTAACCACTGTGCCACCGTGCCGCCCCACCTGCGTTTATAGACGCAGTTTCTATTCTATGTTACCTTGTAGGAATTAGTTATGGAAAAATGAAAGGAAGAACATAATGGGGATTGTGTTACACATACCTCTCTTCCAATCCCACCTCTTCTGCAAAACAAAAAAACCCTGCAAGCCTGAATTTCAATTTATTGCCAGGATGGCTGATGCAGGCCATAGAGTCATAGAGGTACACAGTACAGAAACAGACCCTTCGTCCATGACAACCGGATATCCTAAATAAATCTAAATCCATTTGCCAGCATTTGGCCCATATCCCTGCAAACTCTTCCTATTCATATATCCATCCAGGTGCCTTTTAAATGTTAGTTACCCATAAAGAGAAAATTACCAACTTATTTTTTCATTGAAATCAACTGAAATGAATATCAAGCAGTTTCTAAAATGGCTGAACGAAGGGTCATCTTGTGGCACAGTGGTAGTATGGACTGGGAGGCCAAGGTTCAAGTCTCATCTGCTCCAAAGTAATAACATATCTGAGCAGGCTGTTTAGAAAAATAGGTTAATAATAATAAAAAAAAGGATGACTGATCACCTTGCCTGACTGCCATGTTGAAAACCCTCCCTGTGGTCTTGAATTCCCACATGTAATGTTAGGAACATATTACAATTTCCAATTTATTTTATCATTAACACTGTATGATACAGTTTACACCAATAATGTATTCGTACCACGATATGGAACCTTTGTATGCTGATAGGCTGCTAATTCTTATACTTATGTGTACAGCATCATTAATAATTATGTGTACTTGGCAATTAGTTGTAGTCTTCAAAATGAAAAACCTTACCTTGGCGTGGACTTCCTTTCAAATTTTTCTACTTTTAATTCCCATGCTCATTTTTACTCCATTGCATATTAAAAGTGCAGAGTTAGTCACACATTCCGTCTTAAAATACACTGTAAATTCCTGGGTCAGACTTTGAGAATGAGAGTAAATATTTAACTCTTGTGCCAATTGCACCTGCAGGTGACATTACGACTGGCTTTACAATGTTAAATTGTATGTCAAATATTGTTCACTGTGGTGCTTCTTAGTCATGTATGAAGGGGGAGGCTGAAAATCTGTATGTACATCCACCTCCAAGGCACTGGGTAGAAGAATCATAGAATCCCTACAGTGTGGAAACAGGCCCTTAGGCCCAGCAAGTCCACACTGACCCTCTGAAGAGTAACCCACCCAGAACCATTCCCCTACCTGATTACTCTATATTTACACTGACTAATGCACCCAGCCTACACATCCCTAAACACTATGGGCAACATTTTAGCTTGGCCAATTCACCTAATCTACACATCTTTTGACTGTGGGAGGAAACCAGAGCACCCAGAGGAAACCCACGCAGACATGGGGAGAATGTGCAAACTCCACACAGACAGTGCCCAAGGCTGGAATCAAACCCAGGTCCCTAGCTGTGAGGCAGCAGTGCTAACCACTGAGCTACTGTGTCGCCCCCGTGCAGCATAGGAATGACTAAATTCAGATCACAAGGAGCAGAATTTATTTAAAACTGTGAAAATGTATTTTATAAATTAATATTCCCTTAATGATTTCTGAAAATGTGATGTAACCTACCCACCCATCATTTCATCTACCATCTTGATATTAAAATATTAGATAGTAATGCTGTAATTATTAATCCCATGGATAAGCTCTAGTGACTGCATTTCTAACCCATACAAGACATGGTATTCATGTCTTTTCCCACTTGAGAGAAAAAAACAGGCAATCCCTGCAAGCTCGGAAGCATCATCTGGTGTCAACCAACAGTAATTTCACTTTCTCCCAGTTTAGTCAACTCACTGCCTCATCTACACTCAATGCCCAATATCAAGTGAAGGAATCCTAGATCATGAAGCAGATGTATAAGGCTTTGTTTGATGATGCCAAATCTAATCTTGCCTCCCATTGCAATATTACAGTACAACCAGAGAAAGGCAGGAGAAAGTCTGTCTGGAAAGTGTTTGACACGTGCCAGTTGATTGGTCAATTGTACGTGCAGCCACTGGAGATGTGGCACAACATTGGTGACAACAGGCAATGGAACTAAGTTGATCACTGCGACTGCATGATAAACATTCATTTTCCTCTCACAATCAGCACAAACTTGACGATAAAGTAGACCATACTACAGTTTCCCCCTTTCTTTCACTTAATACAAAGGTACATTATTTCGCTGACTTCTCCATCATCATCCAACCCAGTATAATGTTAGAGCCTTCAATGACAACTTTGACTCAGCTGGCACCTAAATATCATCCTTTTACCCTGAACTCATTTGGAAATTGGATCTAATGGAAAATTAAAAGTGACAGAATGCTTGGCACCCCGGCTCAGAGATTTATAAACATCCACACAAAATGGACCTGAAGAGGCATTTTTGCCTAACTACCTTCTTCTCACTCAATGTATTTACTCCCACCATCTCCATTTTCCATCCTATTCCTCTCTCTTCAATTTTCTCCTCTCTCTTCTTATCTTATTTCCATTGTTCCTTCCTCCATTATCCTCTTCCCCATATCTCATCCTATCTGTTTACTGTTACCCCCGCCCCCCGCCAACTTCTCCCACTTGTCATGCATTTAACCAGATTGACTGCAGTGGTTCAGGAAGTCAATTTACCAAGACGTTCTCAAGAACAACTGGGGATAGGCAATAAATCCTTGCCAGCGACAGCTACATCCCATGAGAGAATAAAAATTACTCATCATTCCTACCTGCTGGTCTCTTATTCACTTTTACTTTGCTTTCTTCCTTTTCACTCTCATCTTCCATCCCCTACTTCAGTCTCTACCTTGAATATATGCTCCCACCATCCTTCTGTGTCAGGGTCCCATTATTCTTATACTTTACAGTCTTTCTTGACATGAATGCAGCAGTGAACATTGACATCTTATGCTCAATGTTACAGGAGAACAACTATTTTATCACAAACATCTCTGAATAAGAATCCTGCCATAATGACATTGACCCACCAGCAGAGCTCCTGTACAAATTCTATAGGAAGGAGAGAGTGGTTGTGGTGGGATAAGTTAACATAAGATGTTGTTATTATAACTAAGACATAGGATTTGCATGTCAAATATGTACATTTGAAATGAGTGAATTTGAACAACTGGAGTTGTTTGTGAAATGACCCTCTATGATAATCAAGGAAGCTTTACTGGTTCATTGATTTAAGGTGGCATTTTGATGGAAAACATTGGATGCCTCCGATTTTATTTGCTGAATAATGATGCTTAACCATCCCCACAAATAGGAGGTGTTTAGATTACATTCCTCAAATTGTCATGTCTGGCTTTTGCGCTGGAATATGCTTTGAGAATGTGCTGTTAACTTCAGGTTTACATTTTGTTTAAGTGGTTTAATGTGAACAGATTTCCTGATACACGTACCATCCTTGGAGGTTGAAGTGTAGCAATGTTGTGGCTGGGGTTACAATTACAACATTTAAAATCATTTGGATAGCTACATGAACAGGAAAGGTTTTGAGTGATATGGGCCAGGAGCAGGCAGGTGGGACTAGTTTAGTTTGGGATTATGTTCGGTATGGATTGGTTGGACTGAAGGGTTTGTTTCCATGCTGTATGACTCTATGTGTGACTTTAATGTGTACCTTTTAAGTGATGACTGACATCCTATGTCCTGAGTACCTGTTCTTGCTTCAACTGAAAAGCCAACACTTAAAGGTTGAATTTCTTGGGTGGAGAGCAGGCAGAGGGAAGGAGGGAGACTTCTCCAAGCTGTTTGTTGGTTATACCAGTTCTCTGGGACATTCTCAGATCCTCTGTTGAAGTTAGAGTGCACAAAAGGGAGAAACATCACCCCCCCAAAAAAAATGACATTGTTTTTCAGCTCAAGCTCTCTTCCCTATAAAGTGTCACCAGAAATTCTGAAATTATTTTTTAAAATATATATACAACTGATTTTAGAAATGGCAGTCTTTAACATGGTGCAGATGGAATTTCAACAATTCTGTTCAAGGTTACAATGGTTTTCCAATTCCCTCCAAAAATATCACACCAATCATCCTCTGTATTTGCTTCAGCACAAGTGTATCACTGTCATTTCAAGCACTTTCTTTCAGATGATGGTTCTAAGTAGTAAGGATTTAACAATTCTTTGATCACTTTCTTTTACCTAAAAGACTAAACACGTAAAAGCAGACATATTAGTTAATTAACCAGTAGTAATATTTCACACCTATTGCCCTTATTGTTGTCTGCATAACAACATACTATTTGTAAAATCAACACACTGAAATATACAGTCATTGTATTTATTTAAATAGTTTGATTTATAAGTGGATTATCAATAATATAATTGGGTGTAACATTGAACCTGTTAAAACCTATTAGTAACTGAGACTGATGGAAAGTGAAAATGGTTAAACCGGAGTTTATGCTAATAAAGATTGGTTACTGGTTCATTGATTTAAAGTTACATTTTTGCTCAAAACTCCATGTCTCCAGCTGCAAAGTCAGTTGTGGTCTAACCAGTCTTTCATACCAACAACCTCCTTGTTCCTGTATTCTGTGCCTTGACTAAGAAAGGCAAGTATCTCATAGGCCTTCTGAACCACCGTATCTACCTGTCCTACTGCCTCCAGGAAGCTAAAGATGTGCATACCAAAGTCCCTCTGATCTTCAATATTTTGCAGAGTCCTACTGTTCGTAGTGAAATCCCCTGCCTTGTTAGCCCTTCACAACTGCCTTACCTCACACTTTTCTGGGTTGAATTCCACTATAGCAGAATGAAGATGTAGCTCAACATTGCATTCAGTTCTGAATTGGTGAAGGTAAAGTCATCAAAGTCCCAGAGGACCATAGGGCTGCTCTCTTCTGAGAGAGGGAGAGAGAGAGATAGAGAGAGAGAGAGAGAGAGAGACAACTGCTGGTGGTTTAACCTTAGGGTCACCAAGTCTCAGGTGAGGGGTGAGCTTGAGTAGGTGAAACTTTCGTGGTAACCTCAGTGCAGGAATTGAACACATGCTGCTGGTGTTACTCTACATCACAAACCATCTGCAAGCCAACTGAGCTGACGGATGCCCAGATCAGAATACAAATTGGTATTTACAGAAACACATCACAGGTTACTCAAATAAAAAAAGATTTTCTCAGCAATCAAGTTCGTTTCTGAAGCATTACAGGTGTCCATTAAAAGGTCACACCAGGAAATAACTGGAAAATAGTGTTCCTGAATTCAATTTGCAGATTTGTGAGGAAAAAGCCTTGAAATAGTGTCCGCATTGTACTTGTTGCACCAGCTTCTTCCCTGCTGTTATCAGACTTATGAATGGACTATTCATATATTAGAGTTGATCTTCCTCTGCACCTTCTCTGTAGCTGTAACACTGTATTCTGCATTCTGTTCAAATACCCTGACGTACTTACATAAGATATTTTTTGTCTGGTTAGCACGCAAAACAATACTTTTCCTTGTATCTCCGTATATATGACAATAATGAATCAAATCAAACCTATATTACCAAGACATGATAAAGAAAATATTCCACCTATATCAAGTTAAACTTTCAATTCTTGATGCAGTCTTGCTATTGGGATACATCATAAATGGAATTCAATTGGATGAAGTTTGTTTTGCAATTTCTGCATGAGTTTTATTTCCAGGGTGCAGCCATGTAACAGAAAAGAATTACCGATACTGTCACAGACACTGCATCCCTCAATTAGCTACCCTTGACTGCCAAAGATTATACCCTGGATAAAGTAATATTAGTTTCTACTGTCTGTGTCATTTAAGTCAACAATTAACAAGTAAAACTTGGACAAAACAGAAAGCTGATGCAGTTTTTCATTAAAACTAGTCTATCTTTTGGGCTAAAATGATGTTTATACAAGCTTTTGACTGTTAAGTGAATAAAAGGATATAACAGCCATGAAAAAAGGTTCTGTATCTTTTAAGAGATTATGAACAATTCAACTTTGCAGGTCAGGACATGATATCTTACACATATTAATATACACATTTGTGTGAACATATATGAACTATGAACACATAGTTATGAAAGAGGAACTAATGTTGTATTTGTACTTTTTTGTGAATTCATGTTTAAAAGATTGTGGACAGTGATTAATTTGGAGAGCTGAGATGATATATTTTTAAAAACAGGTTATCGGAAAATCAACTATTAGAAATAACATGGTTTAAGCTAAAATTGCTACTTGCTGGATTTACTGGGAATCAGCTGTATGTTTGTGACCACCAAGAGTTATGGCTATTTGATATTGTACCCCAACTAAATTCCCAATAACTTGCAAAGAAAGAGAGAGAAGCTCCCCAGCTCATCCTCTACCTTTCTGAGAAAACTCTTTTGAGGGTTCACTGTAATAACAGATCCAGCTGTTGTCTGAAAAATCCTCTGAAAGAGTTTGTCTGAATGATTCCTGGAGGATGACTCTCTGCAAAGGTCCCAAGGACAACTGCCAGCTGCTTTCATGTAAACACATGTCTACATGCGTCAGGACACTGGCTGAAAGCCACCTGGAACATTTCACAGACTATCCTTTCTTCCTTCAAGAACTGCCAGTTATTCACCAAAGTGTCTTTTTTCTTCAAAATTAATGTTTGCTGACAATGTTTTTTCATTTTGCTTATTTGCATGCCTGCATGTACATATATGTGCGCATGCAAATTTGCTGGTCAGTATTTAGAAGGGAAAATATTTAAAATTTCATATTTCAAACTGTGTGTCAGTCAGCTTTACATCTTCATCAAATAAGTCTCATTTTTATGATAAATCAATCATTTTGTTATTTATTAAGGAATTCTGGTTGACGGATCGTTTTATTCTAAACCTAATATAAGTAAAATATATAATTGGCCATATTCATGACTGAGTAAAGCATTTAAATATATATTATGACCACTGAAGGGTGAAACTAGAGAGCGAGAGACAGTGAATTCCTCCAACCTCAGTCGTAACATTATTCAAACACATTTACAAATAATCTACAGGATTTCCTTTACAAGTCTAATGATTTTCTTTTTCTGTGTGTCTATACTTTGTGTTCCATGAAGTGAACAAGAAAAATTTCACAATTCTTCAAAATGAGTAATGTGCATGACTTAACAATTAAACAACTGAAGCAAAAAAGATAAACAAACTTTGGTTATAACACTGCATGTGCCCACAGATTGGTATTTGTTCAGTTTTCACCTTTGTCTATGTGACTAGTGTGTCTTATATTCAGATTATGGAAATGAACAATATAGAAGGAACCAAAGGATGAGAAATATTCCATGTGCCTATCAAGTAGAAACCTGTGGAGCAAGAAATGGCTGCGACCCACAGTTACTTTTAGTATGAACATTCAGAGTCTTACCGATAGCAGTTGTTATCAAATTTGTTATAACTGGAAAATGCAATTATAACTCCAAATCCAGCACCAAGGGAATAAAAGATCTGAGTTGCTGCATCGATCCAGACCTGCAGACACAAGGGAAGTGTTCCTATAATTCATCAAGCTCACAGAACATTTCAAGAGAATTTCACACTCTCATGAGCAAAAATTTACATTGTTCTTTCAACAATATTTAATATTTTTCATATGAAAGTTTTAAAATATCATTTCAATAGCTTTACTACTGTCAATGTTAACATTTTTTCAGCACTGCCAATCCATTTGAGATGCCAACATTTTATTGCTGATCGACATCACCAATTGCTTCATTTTCATTCAAGTTCAAGCATTTACTTATATTTAAACATGGTAAAAAGAGTCAGGAGATACATGGTGATACGTGAGTTGCAAACTGACAGTTCACATCTGGCCTTGCATATAATTCCTCCCCTTATTTCCTTTCTAATGGTTATTAAGGCCAAATGCGGAATGAAGTAGCAATAGTGAAAAGTTAATGGATTTAGAAAATTAGAAAATGTCCTGTAGAGGGTGCTATTCTGTCATTGGGGATAAGCCCAAACTCTTGGGGGTATAATCTCGAGAGCTTGATTTTGCACCCGGCGGTCTAATATGTGATGCTTGACATACTCCCTCTCACCTCAATGAATACTCAAGAAAATAATTAAAAGAAAGCATTCAAGGCATTTTCCAGAAATGAACTGTCATTTAGGAGCCAAGAGTGAAGGCCTGTGGGAGATAACTGAATATTTTCAGAGAGGCAGGTTTCACAGAGTTTTCTGAGATGGAATGTGGTGTAGAAAAATGAGAATGTTTGGAGAAAGGGCTCCAAAATATGAATGTTTATATATTGATGGCAGCTGAAGGACGAGAAATTCAAAGGGTGCAAAAGTTTGGAAAGCAAAGAATCTATATTGAGGGATAATTGAAGGAATAAAGAGGGGTATTCATAAACAAAGGTGATGATTTGGACTTTGATACATTTGGATGTTTCGAACTACTGAGGTTAGAGACAGCAATGTTGTTAGCAAATCAGCGTGTGGCAAAGAGTAACACGCAGAATTTTAGACAAATTGGAGTTTACTTAGTGTGGAATTGGTGATGTAATGTTGGATTTAGAGGTGGAGAAAGGTTAGGGTGATGTAGATTTGGAAGCTGTCAATATTGCACAATTGGAATTCAATGGGTATGGTAACAAGTACCAGAATCAAAATGGATCAAAACAGGCCATCAAGATGGTGCACCACCAGAATCAATCCAAGTGAACAGCTGGTTAATTCATGCCTTTAGACCAAAGAAACCTTCAGAAAAAGCCCAAACGGTTGTACACTGGACAGTACAAGTCCAGAAATGTAGGTGGATGCTACCAGTAATATAGCACAAAATATTATCTATTATAGGCTTGACTATTTCTATAGTTGGATTTATTTAACAGCAAACTAGAAGATTGACTGACATCTATTCAAATCAGATGATATTTTATAAAGTTATTTGCATTCCAAAATAACTATTTTATCATATGTGTGCACAATGCCAGGTTTCTTATCTAGTCCATACTGGTAGAATAGAAATATTGGAAGAATAAAAATCAAAATCAGGAACCATTGACTTAATAATTCTCCTACTTGCATCCATGTGAACTCTCACATTCCTCCACACACACATTCACAGCCTACCTGAATGGGCCACTTCTTATTTTTAAACTTTGAAAATGGTGAAGAATGGAACCTTCCATGTTAATGCACCCTAATTTACCTCCAACTCAACCTGCTGCTGCTTTAAAGCTAACTAGCTTCTGGTTGGCTTTCCAGCTGAGAGGGCCCACCAAGTACAGTAACAAAACCATTCCACTACTATACCTCAAGATGCTATACTGACATTTCATGATTCTGTTTAATGAAGAGATACAAAACAAACCACTTCCTAAACAAAAATGCTCTCTCTGTGAAATGGAAATGTGGTTGAGTTCAGAGACTGGTGTTTATCATCAGCTCACCCCACCTTCCTGTGTGATAACAAATGCTTCAAAATAGGGTTTGATGCAAGAGACCAAATGTGTCCAATTTGGTCAAACAGACACACTTCAAATTTCTTTCCCAAAGATCTAGTTTTCCTCCTCAATCCCAACCCTGCAACATTTCACTCTGGTCTTTCTGTGTGTCGAGAATGCATAGAGTTTGAATCATGGATTATCTGCTGTTGGGGATGGGTTCCCCATTTCCTTACACCATTTGCATCCAGTGTTGTTGGATTTAGATGCACATTAAACATACAGCAAGTTTGAGAGTTTACAAAGAAAATAGAGAGCCTGCTGAAGAATCATTGGTAGTCTGAAAACTAAGTATAATGAGTTTTGAGAAGATTTGTAGCTCAGGTTGAGGTTCGGGATATAAGTTTGCTCACTGAGTGAACAGAGACATGCACGAGAATTCCTAGAAGGATGACATTCCAATCTAAATTCTTTCAACAAACACATCAACTTGGACCCCATTTACCACTCACTGAGAAAAAAGAACAGGAAATGACACCACCACAGCAAATGATATCACCAACCCAAGGAAACCTAAACACATAAACAGAAAGCGGGTCACTAACACCAGTGCTTCACCGGAGGCTCACTGATGATGTTACCGAGTATGGTGACGAAACATTTGAAAATGAACCTTCCAGCTCAGTGAGTAAACTTGCATCCAAATAAGTATAATATCCTCACACCTTCAAATTGTCACTTTTGAGTTGTATTATAAAGCAGATGTTTTTAATACAGTCATTTTCAATATTAATGATAATGTATTTGATGGAGGCTGTTATTAGGGAATGAGAGGTTTGTTCTTTTTCCCCAAGAAATGCAAATATTTTTTGTTGTATGGCATCCAAAGACTGTACACATTGTATACAGGGTGAGTGCCTATGACAAATTCATGGAGTGGCAGGTGTGGGGTGTGATTGGGTGAGGTTGGAGGGAGGAGGCTTTAAACAATGTTAAGCATTGCACTGATGTTGGCAAGACAAAAGCAAGCCTTTACAATAGACTCCTCTGCACCTGCTCTCATTCTTCAATAGGGTTACAGTTTACAATCTGCACTGTGAGCCTGAAACCTGGGGAAAAGGATAAAGAAAATCCCAGACAATGTTGCAAATCAGTCAGGAGTGCAATTTATGAACCACAAATGGCCTGACTCTCAAACACTCTCAACAGCAAAATGAGCAATAGGTTTTAGGAGCTGAAAATGTGTTGCTGGAAAAGTGCAGCAGGTCAGGCAGCATCCAAGGAGGTATTCTTCAGGAATGAGGATTATTCTTCAGGAATCTTCTTCCTGAAGAAGGGCTTGTGCCCGAAACGGCGATTCTCCTGCTCCTGACCTGCCTGATGCTGCCTGACCTGCTGTGCTTTTCCAGCAACACATTTTCAGCTCTGATCTCCAGCATCTGCAGTCCTCACTTTCTCCTAATAGGTTTTAGGAATAAATATTGATGATAGCGCAAGCCATAGGGCTACCTTTTAACTTGATAAATCAAGCAAATGGTTTGCATTATAATTTTCTGTGTACATAATGAACAGGTTATACATCAGCGACAATGTAAGGCTTTTAACGGAGCCAGTGTCTAAATCAAAATTATTGTATATTAAGAGCAAGATAAAACATCCGCTCGCCTTCAAGTCTAATGAACTCAACAGCTGACTTTTGTTTGTACTCTAGATTACTGCACCTCTGAAGGGGCATTACCTTTCCAGGCTGAAAACATCAACAAACTATGTTACAAAGACCAGATGCTGAGGAGCTATTCCATAACATGCTGTTCTCTTGTTCATTCTCTTTCATCAATGTATCACTAGTGCAGCCGGACCTGTTCATGACATTGCCCAGATGAAGCAATTTTCAATATGTTGCCAAGAAGCAAACTGTCAAACAAAAGCAATCACAGCCAATTTGGGCACTCTCTGGAGAAGAACCTCCAGGCCATCACATGATGACCATAATTGTCTCGTGCACTGATTGTAGAAGGGGTTAGTGCCTTCTTTTCAAGTTACGATAAAAATTATACTGCAGGACACTGCCACAGTAAATAGTTGAGACAATGCCAAGGTTCATCAAGTCAAACGCAGTGAAAGATGTAACAGATTCAACAATATTGGAAAACAACAGATAACAACGTTATTCTGGCAAGGGTAATCACTAGATTAGAGAAATTTGGACCATGGACAAAGTACAGCAGTCTGTCTCATTAATTTCTCCACTCATCATTTATTCAACAATGTATTGGCTTTGAATTTCTGTTTGTTGATTTTACTGTTGCAAGTTGCCAAAAACTCATCAAACTAGTGTAAAAGATCAAGGACTTTTAAACAAAATTTACGATAAACATAAATTGAGCTTCATTATTTTGAATGTTGATTTAAAAAGAAAACATGGTTTTAGAAATTGGCCCCACCTTCAAAACTGGCCACAATCTCCAAAATCAATTAGCAAAAGTAAAGAGGAAAAAATGGTTTATTTATTTGTATTTTTCATGACCACTGGTCATGCTAAAGCACTTTACAGCGAATGAAGTGCTTTTAAAATGTAATCACTGTTATAACTCAGTAAGTACAATAATCAGTATGTGGACAGCAAGTTTCTAGAAAGACAAATGTGATGATAACCAGATGATCTGTTTTTGTGATGTTGATTAAGGGATAGATACCGGCCAAGACAACAGGGATACTCTCCTGCTGTCTTTGAAATCGGTCATGTGATCTTTTATTAAGAGGACAAACTTTAAAATCTTCTCCATAGAAAGTGTGGTATTCCGGCAGTATGACTGGAGTGTCAACTTTGATTTTTGTACTCAGGTCTTGGAAATATTGGGAAGATCAAAACCACTTCCTACAATCTTTGTTCATTGACCACAATTTTCATTCCCTTCCCTGGCAACTGTTTGAAGCTTTTGTCCCCTTGAGCTGTTTGACCTCAAGATGAGCTTCAAACCACATATCCAATCCATCATCAAGACTGCTGACTTTTAACTCTATGACATTTTCCTACAGTGACTCTCAAAATACTTAAGCTTGAAATACATCCGTCTTCCATTTTTGAGTCTTCATCTTTATTTGAATATTTCTCCATGGCCACATTATTTCATATCTGTGTAACATTTTCCAGCTCTTCAAGACTTTGAGATCTTTATACCAATCCAATTTTGGTTGCTGTTATTCCTGCAGCTTTAATCATTCTAACTTTGATGGCCATGCCTTCCGCTGCCTTGGTCCTCAGCACTAGAATTCCATCCCTTAATGTCTTTGTCTTTCTACCTGTCTTCCTTCTTTCATCACTTTTCTAACCTTACATTTTGTTATAGTTATTCATCTGCACTAATCTCTCCTTTGGTGGATCAGTCTTAAAATGCAAACTGTATTTGTTCTATTCAATAACTTTACATGCCATTATCCAAAAGAATTATTGAAATTTGAACTTCTCTTTGGAGAGACAGTGTATGAAAATTGTTGATTACATGCAAAGCACAAAGGTTACCTCATTTGCAATCATCCAGTCTATTCAAAGGCGTGCTGCATCACAGCATTAGAGTTCAACAGCACAAGTTACCCGAATACGTTAGATTTAATCTCAGTTTGCACCCATGCATTATATTTCAGTGTGGTAAGCAACATGAATGTTAAATAGCAAGAATTCTTTAATATCCTAGGTCCAAGACTCTTCAGCTGCTCTTTTACTGAACTTTCCTTCATTACGAGGCTAGAAATGAGGATAGTCGGCACATTTGACACTCCTCAGAAATGGAAGTAGTCCCAATCCATATCCAGCAAGACCTGACAAAGTTTCAGGCCCCCAAAACCATGCAATGTCTATCTCAAATGTGAAACAATCTAACCAGCACCTTCAATGGCTTTACCAAAACAAAATCACTATCAAATTCCTAGGAGTTACCATTGACCAAAATCTGAACTGGAACAGCCACATAAGTACTTTGGTTACTAGGACAGGTGAGAGACCAGTGATTCTGCAGTAGGTAACTCATCACCTGTCTTCCCAATGCTTGTCCACCAACTACATACATAAGTCAGGTGTGCAATGGAATATATTTCCTGGATGGATTCAGTTCAAATAATATGCACGCAGCTCAAAACTATCCAGGGCAAAGTAGCTTGCATGATTCCTGCCTCATTCAACATTCATTTCTCCACCATCAATACACAGTGGCAGCAGTATGACTATCCAGAGGATACACCGCAGTAACTCACCAAGAATTCTACCACCTTGAAGGATAAGGGCTGCAGATACATGGGAATACTGTGACTTGAACTTCCCTTCCACACATTATCATGACTTGGAACTAAAGTCCTCACTAGTGCTGGGTCAAAGTTCTGTAAGTCCTTTCCAACCATCATTGTGGGTGTTCCTACACCCCAAGGACTGCAGCAGTTCAAGAAAGTAGATCACCACCACCTTGTGCAAGACAATTAAGAATGGGCAGTAAATATTGGGTTATCTGAAATGTCCACATTGCTGTGGATGAATAAAAAGTGTATTCCTCTGCACAGTGCTTCCAAACCGGTATGCTTTCCATTCCCTGCAGCCAACCCTGCATCACGCTATTCTAAACCATTGCTCAGCTGAAGATTATTTGTGTTGTCAGCCAATGGACGTACCATTTAATAAGGTGTCACGTCTGTACAAGAAACCTCCTGACAGCTTAATAAAGTTTTATTTCTTCTGGAATTTCAGAATTTTGCAAAAAGGTACAATATAACTTTGTGGCATTCCTTCAGATATTCTCCAACACAGGAGAGAAAAATATGGAGACTCAAGTTTATTGATGTAATCTTGTTATCTCCTAAATGGCCTTAAGTGTCCTTAATGTAATCAATTTATAAAAATAAAATGTTAATCCTCTGATACAGAGTACTGAAGTTTGGCTTTCACAACTCTCATGTAGATCATCCAGCCCATTGAAACTGCTCTCTCATTAAAAAGAGATCATCTGTCCCTTTCTGCACCGTTATCCACCTTGGTTCCAGAATGCACCTAACAAAAGTATAGTTTTTCTTGAAATTTTCAATTGATCTAACTTCAACAGCTTTTAAGGACTGTGTTCCAGATTTTAATCACATTTTGGTTATAAAAGGAATTTTGTCATGATCACCGGAGAGCTTTGTTTTCATTGTAAAGCTTATACCTCATATCAAGTATAACCCATTGACAGCACAAGAGTTATTCAGATATTGGCATCTCATCCAGTCAACAGCAACAAAAAACAGAGAATGGAAATAGTGCAAGAAGATTATTATAAGGTAACATAGAGTCATTGAGATGTACAGCATGGAAACAGGCCCTCCAAGTCCAACCTGTCCATGCTGACCAGATATCCCAACCCAATCTAGTCCCTCCTGCCAGCACCTGGCCCATAGCCCTCCAAACCCTTCCTATTCATATACCCATCCAAATGCCTCTTAAATGTTGCAATTGTACCAGCCTCCACCACTTCCTCTGGCAGCTCATTCCATACACGTACCACCCTCTGCGTGAAAATGTTGCCCCTTAAGTCTCTTTTATATCTTTCCCCTCTCACCTAAACCTATGCCTTCTAGTTCTGGACTCCCCAACCCCAGGGAAAAGACTTTGCCTATTTATCCTATCCATGCCCCTCATAATTTTGTAAACCTCTATAAGGTCACCCCTCAGCCTCCGACTCTCCAGGGAAAACAGCCCCAGCCTGTTCAGACTCTCCCTATAGCTCAAATCCTCCAACCCTGGCAACATCCTTGTAAATCTTTTCTGAACTCTTTCAAGTTTCACAACATCTTTCCGATAGGAAGGAGACCAGAATTGCACACAATATTCCAACAGTAGCCTAACCAATGTCCAGTACAGCCACAATATGACCTCTCAACTCCTGTACTCAATACTCTGACCAATAAAGAAAAGCATACAAAACGCCTTCTTCACTATTCTATCTACCTGCGACTCCACTTTCAAGGAGCTATGAACCTGCACTCCAAGGTCTCTTTGTTCAGCAACACTCCCTAGGACCTTACCATTAAGTGTATAAGTCCTGCTAAGATTTGCTTTCCCAAAATGTAGCACCTCGCATTTATCTGAATTAAACTCCACCTGTCACTTCTCAACCCATTGGCCCATATGGTCCAGATCCTCTTGTAATCTGAGGTAACCCTCTTCACTGTCCACTACACCTCCAATTTTGGTGTCATCTGCAAACTTACTAACTGTACCTCTTATGCTCACATCCAAATCATTTATGTAATTGACAAAAAGTAGAGGACCTAGCACCGATCCTTGTGGCAACCCACTGGTCACAGGCCTCCAGTCTGAAAAATAACCCTCCACCACCACCCTCTGTCTTCTACCTTTGAGCCAGTTCTGTATCCAAATGGTAAAAAATGAGGTCTGCAGATGCTGGAGATCACAGCTGCAAATGTGTTGCTGGTCAAAGCACAGCAGGTTAGGCAGCATCTCAGGAATAGAGAATTCGACGTTTCGAGCATAAGCCCTTCATCAGGAATAAGAGAGAGAGAGCCAAGCCGGCTGAGATAAAAGGTAGGGAGGAGGGACTAGGGGGAGGGGCGATGGAGGTGGGATAGGTGGAAGGAGGTCAAGGTGAGGGTGATAGGCCGGAGTGGGGTGGGGGCGGAGAGGTCAGGAAGAGGATTGCAAGTTAGGAGGGCGGTGCTGAGAGAGAGCCCTCCCCCCACCTTGTCTCAGTCGGTTCCCTCAACTCAGCACCGCCCTCCTAACCTGCAATCCTCTTCCTGACCTCTCCGCCCCCACCCCACTCCGGCCTATCACCCTCACCTTGACCTCCGTCCACCTATCCCACCTCCATCGCCCCTCCCCCTAGTCCCTCCTCCCTACCTTTTATCTCAGCCGGCTTGGCTCTCTCTCTCTTATTCCTGATGAAGGGCTTATGCTCGAAACGTCGAATTCTCTATTCCTGAGATGCTGCCTAACCTGCTGTGCTTTGACCAGCAACACATTTGCAGCTGTATCCAAATGGCTAGTTCTCCCTGTATTCCGTGAGATCTAACCTTGCTAATCAGTCTCCCACGGGGAACCTTGTCAAACGCCTTACTGAAGTCCATATAGATCACATCTACTGCTCTGTCCTCATCAGTCATCTTTGTTACTTCTTCAAAAAACTCAATCAAATTTGTGAGACATGATTTCCCACGCATAAAGCCATGTTGTCTATTCCGAATCAGTCCTTGCCTTTCCAAATACATGTACATCCTGTCCCTCAGGATTCCCTCCAACAACTTGCCCGCCACTGAGGTCAGGCCCACCGGTCTATAGTTCCCTGGCTTGTCTTTACCACCCTTCTTAAACAGTGGCACCACGTTTGTCAACCTCCAGCAAATATCTCAGCAAGAGACCCAGCAATCACTTCTCTAGTTTCCCACAGAGTTCTCGGGTACACCTGATCAGGTCCGGGGGATTTATCCACCTTTAACCATTTCAAGACATCTTGCAAGTTACTATAATTCATAATGCAGCAAGATAACCACTAAACAGCTTCCATGCCATCATCTAGTATAACATTTAAAGTGCTGTTTTCCCTGCAAGGGTTATTGCAAACAACTGACTGGCAGCACAGATCATGCCAATAGGTATATCTCATGTACACATATTGCTATCTTTTAATGTATTATCATCAGCAAGTGAGGTGAATATCCAAAACTTGTCCTGAAGTTTCAAACATTTGAGAAACAATGTGCTTTAAAATTATTTGACAGACAGAAACAAAGGCTGTACATCCTGGCCAGTTATTCCACAATTCAATGAGTGAACATCATTCGCTTGGGTTTGAACAATACTGCTTTTTTAGATTAGATGAGATTACTTACTCACAGTGTGGAAACAGGCCCCTCGGCCCAACAAGTCCACACCGACCCGCCGAGGCGCAACCCACCCAGACCCAGTCCCCTACATTTACCCCTTCACCTAACACTACGGGCAATTTAGCATGGCCAATTCACCTGACCTGCACATTTTTGGACTATGGGAGGAAACCGAAGCACCCGGAGGAAACCCACGCAGACACGGGGAGAATGTGCAAGCTACTTCTTGGATATTGGTCTAAATTTCACATTAAGAATAATGGTGAAATTATTAGCATTCATCATCATTGTGGAATATTCAAGACAGTAATTTCCAGCATACACACAAGCACATTTCAAAACAGAATGTAGAAGGTGCTGTTCAGTATGTTTTGCTCTTCGGGCAAAAGGACATTAAGTTACTCTATTCAACTCGTTCCCCACTGAAATGCCATAAAAAGATATAGATGGTGCACTCAACTTTAAATTCATTTTTAACAATTTAGTAAGTCATAATAATTACCAAACAACCTTGCTGTCCCTAAAAGTTTAATTGTATAAACCTAAATCTCTTCCACCAGATTTTAAATATTTGTTGGAGGTTTTTTTTAAATTAACTATTTTTCAGCTTTATTTTTCAGCGTCTTATATCACTCTCTCCCATCATTTCATCTTTCTTTCCCTCCTTTTATTTAACTTTCTGTATGCAATTTGACAACTAAAATTCCAATTTGTATTTCTTAGTTTAGGTGCTGCGTGCCTCAATGTGGAATTATCTATCCAATTTGTCAAAAATCCTCACTGTTGCATACCCTACTCATATGAATCAGAGAATTCTTTAAAGGACACTGAATTGAAAATAGTCTTGTGTAGCTCTAAATTGCCACTCAAAAGCCCATAGAATGTTTGTGCAATCTAAGTTTGCTAAGTAGTGAACACTGTCCATTCAATGCTGATTGCTATATCCAAGTTACTGTAGAGAATAGTGGCAACATATATGCAGAACCTGATACTTTAGGACATTTGTCTGAGATTTTTTTGTTTTTATTTGTTTAAATTGTTGGAATAATGAGAGTAATTATGTTTAAATTAATATTAAATGGAAAACTGATGTTAAACTTAATCAGTTAGGCTACCTCTGTAAACACTTTTGGTCTCCATATTATACAAAGAATTTAAGAGGCTTGCGAAAGCATTTCTGAGAATGCTAAAGAGTTGAGATGTCATGTCTATGTTCTTGTCCAACAGGTATGGAAGCTGTTTAATGGTTATCTTGCTGCATTATGTATTATAGTAGCTTGCAAGATGTCACCTTTAAATAATCTTCTTGCACTTTTGGATGTCTTTAATAAATTAGTCCTGCCTTTGCCACTGAGCATGCTCAGCTAACTGACAGCATTATGTCCAAGTGCACAAATTAACAGAGAATGCAGCGAGCAAATCACAAAGCAATTTTTTTTATCAACCACTGTGTTGTCCACAATTAGTCAAAAAAAATTAATTCTCGGAACTATTTATGGAGCGTGTGGCACAATCTCAAAACACAACCAAAAACACATTGACTCGTAGTAACTGCAATAAATCTGCACTGGGAACCGACTCAGTAGTCTTACACAAAAAGTTAAGATGTCACAAGATCCTCCATTGTAATTTTTAATCTTCCATTTCTGAAGCTGAATATTACAGAATGATGTGATAGGATGCTAAATTTTGCTATATCAAGTGGCACAATCACGAACCATTTGTGCTTAGTAATAAATTAATATGTTATAAATGGACTGGATTATCATTGGATTGATATTCAGGTTTCATAATTCATTTAGGCATGACAAATAATAATTATTAGATAATATAATAATCATGAGGCATCATCAGAATTTTACATTAATGATTTGTAATTTCTAGGTATTTCTACAAACTAGCCATGTGTTATTGCAGAGTGTAAAGTCATTTATATTGAAATTACTCTTGTTTCCATTGGTTTCTTGTTTGTTACCTCTGAGCTGAAGTGAGCCAGGGATTTTTTTTTTCAAACGCTGTTTCATATTGAATTGATCTTTTGAAGAGATTACCTGAAGGCAGATTCTGAAAATGTGTTGCTGGAAAAGCGCAGCAGGTCAGGCAGCGTCCAAGGAGCAGGAGAGTCGACGTTTCGGGCATAAGCCCTTCTTCAGGAAGGTGTGCCAAGCAGGCTAAGCTAAAAGATAGGGAGGAGGGACTTGGGGGAGGGGCATTGGGAATGCGATAGGTGGAAGGAGGTTAAGGTGAGGGTGAGAGGCCAGAGACGGTGTGGGGGTAGAGAGGTCGGGAGGAAGATTGCAGGTCAAGAAGGCAGTGCTGAGTCCAAGGGTTGGGACTGAGATAAGGTGGGGGGAGGGGAAATGAGGAAGCTGGAGAAATCTGCATTCATCCCTTATGCCCATTCCTAGGTGGAAGATAAGGCACTCTTCCTCCATGCATCGTGTTTCCATGGTCTGGCAATGGAGGAGGCCAAGAACATGCATGTCCTTGGCGGAGTGGGAGGGGGAATTAAAGTGTTCAGCCACGGGCAGTTGGGTTGGTTGGTGCGGGTGTCCCAGAGGTGTTCTCTGAAACGTTCCACATGTAGGCGGCCTGTCTCCCCAATGTAGAGGAGGCCACATCGGGTGCAGCAGATGCAGTAAATGATGTGTGTGGAGGTGCAGGTGAATTTGTGACAGATATAGAAGGATCCCTTGGGGCCATGAAAGGAAGTGATGGGGGAGGTGTGGGCGCAAGTTTTGCATTTCTTGCGGTTGCAGGGGAAGGTGCCGGGAGTGGAGGTTGGGTTGGTGGGGGGTGTGGACCTGACGAGGGAGTCGCGGAGGGAGTGGTCTTTCTGGAACGCTGATAGGGGAGGGGAGGGAAATATATCCTTGGTGGTGGGGTCTGTTTGGAGGTGGAGGATATGACAAAGGATGATATGATGTATCTGGAGGTTGGTGGGGTGGTAGGTGAGGACCAGTGGGGTTCTGTCCTAGTGATGATTGGAGGGGCAGGGTTCAAGTTCGGAGAGGCGGGAAGTGGAGGATATGCTGTGGAGAGCATCATCAACCACGTCTGAGGGGAAATTGCGGTTTTTGAAGAAGGAGGCCATCTGGGTCATTCGGTATTGGAATTGGTCCTCCTGGGAGCAGATACGGCAGAGGCGAAGGAATTAGGAATATGGGATGGCGTTTTTACAGGGGGCAGGGTGGGAGGTGGTGTAATCTAAGTAGCTGTGGGAGTCGGTTGATTTATAGTAAATGTCCGTGTTGAGTCGGTCGCCACCAACCCAACCTCCACTCCCAGCACCTTCCCCTTCAACCGCAAGAAATGCAAAACTTGCGCCCACACCTCCCCCATCACTTCCCTCCAAGGCCGCAAGGGATACTTCCATATCCGTCACAAATTCACCTGCACCTCCACACACATCATTTACTGCATCCGCTGCAGCCTCCTCTACATTGGGGAGACAAGCCGCCTACTTGCGAGACGTTTCAGAGAACACCTCTGGGACACCCTCACCAACCAACCCTACTGCCCTGTGGCTGAACACTTTAACTCCCCCCCCCCACTCCGCCAAAGACATGCAGGTCCTTGGCCTCCTCCATTGTCAGACCCCCCATGGCAACACGACGCCTGGAGGAAGAGCGCCTCATCTTCTGCCCAGGAACCCTCCAACCATAAGGGATGATGCAGATTTCTCCAGCTTCCTCATTTCCCCTCCCCCCACCTTATCTCAGTCCCAACCCTTGGACTCAGCACCGCCTCCTTGACCTGCAATCTTCTTCCCGACCTCTCCACCCCCACACCCTCTCCGGCCTATCACCCTCACCTTAACCTCCTTCCACCTATCGCATTCCCAATGCCCCTCCCCCAAGTCCCTCCTCCCTACCTTTTATCTTAGCCTGCTGGACACACTTTCCTCATTCCTGAAGAAGGGCTTATCCTGCTCCTTGGATGCTGCCTGACCTGCTGCGCTTTTCCAGCAACACATGTTTCAGCTCTGATCTCCAGCATCTGCAGTCCTCACTTTCTCCCTGAAGGCAGACTCTGTCAATGTTTATCTGTTCAATACACCATTCCCCATTTCTTAGATAGAATGCTTTATAAAACTGTTTTTTTAAGATTAAACTACTTACAGGATGGAAACAAGCCCTTCAGGGCCTGCCACTAGTGCACACTGACCCTCCAAAGAGCAACCCACCCAGACCCATTCGCCTACACCTACACCTAACACCACAGGCAATTTGCATGGCCAATTCACCTAACCTGCATATTTTGGACTGTGGGAGGAAACCAGAGCACGCAGTGGAAACCCACGCAAACTCCATACGGATAGTTGCCTGAGCGGGAATTGAACCCAGATCTCTGACATTGTGAGACAGCAGTGCTAACCACTGTGCCACCGTGTCACCCTCATAACAGTGAAATGGGTAGAATGGGTATTAAAACTGCTCCCACCTTCATAATCATTTTCTACTAACTGAGCTGCTTTGAATATTTCATTTGACAGAAAGTTTAAAATGAAAGTCTGACATTAAATCAGAAACTGCTAGAAATACACAATCATTTTATTGATGGTATTTTTCTTCACATCCCTCTATTGAAGGTTTCTCCTGGACTGTGAGTTTCTGGTGCTGAATGGCCAATGTACACTTTATTCATATTTAAGTTTTAAAATATACTTGTTCAGGATACTATTGAGTATTAGAGTTGTCAGCGTGTAAACATAAGATCACCTTGTTATAATGCCTTTCAGCATAAACCTACAATGGTACAGCTAAATCAAATATATTCCTGCCTCTAAGCTTCAGAAACTGATTTCGAAATGTAAAATGTGTTTACAACAAGTTATTTGGTTATTTTATCAGTGTAATGTTGCCTTAATGAGCCATTTGTAAGATCAATACTATTCTGGCTGGCAAGACTATGCTTTTCTCCTATGGCCTTGGCTAAAGAGGTATTCCTATGTCTAGAGGCAAGGGAGCAAACTGCATCGGAATAATTGGAACATTGGAAAAGCAAAACCAGCTGCACTTTTGAAGTGCCAGTAAGTCTTTTATTTTTGTAAGTATATTCACAGTTTGGAAAATCTTATGAAGCATCAAGTGACATAGGAACAAAATCATGTGTGTAACTATTAATAGAATGGACAATGAAATGTGACAGTATAATTCCAAGTCTGAAGTTAATAATCTTTAAATTGCTGTTTATCTTTCATAAATGTTCTTAGCAAAGCAAATGGGGCCAGAATTTGCTTTCACAACAGTGACAAACTAATGCCAGTCATTATTATTTATAGCAACTGGTGCAGCAACTTCATGCAAGAAACAGATGTGTGGCTAACCATGAAGATCCAAACGTTGCTTCGTGAAAATAGCATCTTGTCCTTCCATCTCTCAATTTTTCAATGTAAGAACTTGCTGTATTTGTCCATTAGTTGCACATTAAACTTGTCACAGACAATTAGGTCCTGTCATTACAAATGAACGTACTCATTTACTGATGTGGTAATTTGTAATTGTTACCAATCAATCTCCTTGGCACTAAAAGTTAGCTGTTATAAGTGTGCAGCAAAAGGGACAGATTTTCATGGAAGACTCAGAAATCAGGAGTCAGGATGTGAGGACTGATGGATTTGGAGCCACCACTTCCCAAGACAGGTGAGAACAGAGGTGGGATGGATGTCAAGCCTGACTAATTAGCACTGCTTTAATTCACTGGGACATCGGTCATGTGCTGTGGGGAACTGTTGACCCTCAAGCTTTCACCCACACCCACTCCATATCCCCTCAATTACCCAATGGTTTTCCCGTAGTCCATATTCTTCATCCAAATCTGCCTCCATTTCCTCCCATTCAATATCTCTCTATGGACAAAATGCATGAGTCCTATGTAACAATGCTGAAGAGCCTTTGAAGTGCCATGAAATAAACAATCATCTCTTAAAACACCACTTTAAGACTGTTCCTCTTACATGCTCAAAAACATTTCAAATACACAGACATTCAAACACCCCCTTAAAAAAAAACTCTTTCCTTTTAAGTGTTCATAAACCTGTCAAACAGTCATTGAAAAACACCTTAGTCCTAAGAATAGCTTATAAAACCATTATCAAAGCAAAGGTCACAGACTTTTTCACAGCTGTGCGAACAACCCTTGTTGAGCAAACTTCCTTCGTAGGATTTGGAGCTATGTCAAGCATCTATCCTTGTATTCTAGTACACAGCTATATCAAACAAATCCTCCAGAACTCACTTCAACTGTATATTTGACGTTCTCTGAATAATGAACATCTGTTCCTTCTTTCAAAGGCTCAACAAATGAACTATAACAGAAAACTGTTCAAATACTTTTAAAAGACTTAATTGGTGTAAAACTTAAAGAACAGAGCACACAGCGCACATGAATATTTGATTCTACATACACCTGAATGTAGAAGAGTACTAGAAAAAGTAACATTTACACAGTGCTGATCAATTTAATGGTTAAATACTTTCCAAAGACAGAGGCCTACAATCAATCACTGCATTAAAAGCATATCATATAGAATCTAATTATGACATTTGAAATTAACAAGACCTTTTAAACTCACCTGATAAAAGATCCAAATCCCACACCAGACATGCTCCAAAGTTTATGAGCTGTCTGACTTGATGGGTTTTGTATAAGCTTCAGGCATCATTGGAAACTCAGGAAAATTCAAAACTGAAGTAAATGTTTAAAAGACTGAACCTGATGTCACTTGAGGGTACATCATGTTTCATCTGCCATAATTCCTGCACTAATCAAAACAGAGGCTGTCAGAAATCTAATGGGGAATTTGAGGTTATGTTTACCATTGCCTCTGCTTTTGATTACCGAATGGAGGTTTGCCATTGCAAAACCCGGTCTCGATCTTTCTTATTGAGGTTTTAAAATTAACACATTTTACTTATTTTTCTCACTTGCCATTTTCTATCCTGTCTCGATTGATCTAATTTTTCTTTGTCTTGCTTCCTATTTCTTCCTACACTAGACTTGTCACTTAAATTACTGGTTTTACTTGACACCTCTTTCTCAGTTCTTTCTGGTTTATTTTATCTTTCAATCTGATCAATTAAGGAGACATCCTCTTGCTTGCTCTGGTGATATTTTTTGAGTGGTGGATGAAATGCATCTTTACTTTAATTAAAATGGTTACATCCATTGTGTACTTGAAGAACTTACAGAAACAGAAACTGCCAAATGTTTCTTTTCTCTGTTTTATCTTTTTTGAACTGAACACATAATGCTACTAAAAGGCTTCTGAGTCATCTGAAACTACTTGAATAAGACAAAAGGGAATATTGTTGATTACAGGGGAAATCTAGTGACAGTACCAATGTTAACTTAACATTATTATTAAGTCTGTCTAGGAAAAGGCGAATAATATATTTTGTTTTTAACTAACTACCACAGTTACTGCAGCAACAACAAAACACTGTGCTCATGACTACAGAGCTGCCAATTTCTAAAAATGCATTTTGCCAAGATTGGCAGGCAGATTAGAAAAACTTGGCTTTCAATCTTTCACCCATCAATATCCTGTTCAGCTGACAAATTAACACCATACCCATTTATGAATTGGGATTTTTACTTCCAGTACAACAATTATAATTTATCTAAAATATTTTCAGCTTTCTAGAATGGACTGATTGGTTGCTGTGACACTGAGCTCTCAATCCTTATAACCTCTAGTCCTCTGACAATTGCACTGCAGCTTGATATCACGCATTCCCTTCATTGAGGTATCAAATTTTTATTTTAACTATGAAAGCTTTAGGCAGTTTCTAATTCCCAGATCTTATTTGCATCCCAACCGCCAGATACAAACTCAATACATGCAATCCTGCACACTCTTTGACACAGGTCATGTGACATAGTGGGAGTCAGAACCTCTGGGTTTGAGCCCCATCCCAGGACAAAATGTCCAGGAACGAGACATTCATAACATGGCCACACAGATTGATTACTAACCTGACTATCCTCCCAAAACACAAAGGGCAGTAAGAGTTGGAGAGATTCCTGATCAATTACTTGATGGAAAGGAAATTGAAACCATTGCCATCAATACCATTGTCAATTCCCAATAAACTTTGATCCAGCACATATTCCATGTTGGAAGTGATTGCACGAAGGCAAAGTTAAGTGCGAGTGAGAAAATTATTTTAATTTATGTGGAAGCATAAAAGCAACACAAACTTTCAAGTCTTGCAAGATTCAGGATATCCGTCTACATAAACTCTTCAGTCAAAGAAATGCGATGCAGTTCAGTCTGCAGAACCGGTCAATGCTTTTGCGTATGCAGGACAGCCTAAAGCAATGATGGCAGACGTCTGGAGACCCTTAAATGTTTGTTGTGCTTTAAATGCTTCTGTTAACCATTCACCCTTTAAAGTAAAAATTGTTAAAGATGCTTTTAAGCATGAATGAAGAAAATGTAACTGTCATTGAAATGTACACAAAACTTACATTTAAACATTATGAGTGAAACAAATGTATTGGTCATTTATAAAAAGATGTGCACAGAATATTTACAAATTACTCCTGTGCTTCACAGAAGCAAAGATAACATACTGAATTTCACACAAAATGTAGCATATAAGATCAAAGGGCATTGAATTTCAGATGCAATATTAACATAAGGCTCTACTTAAAATGAGTCAATTGCAAATCTACTTAGTCTTTTTATGTTCCTCATGAAAAATGGACAGCAATCTACCTGTGCTTCTTTCAGGCGCTCAAAGTCAATGCTGAGGTATGCCTTGATTCCATCCAAAGCACCTGGTAATGTGATTCCATGGATTAGCAATACAAGTAACACCATATAGGGCATGGTCGCTGTGATCCATACCACCTGCCAATGAAACAGAAACAATGGTTGCATTTTATTCCATATTGATCTCTTTTCTAATTCATAGAGTCAGAAAACTGAGCTAATGCCATGATATTTCAGCTTTCCAACTGATTTTTCACCGAGATATGGAGAACTAAACATTCATTTGAAACTTTAAAACAAATAATAGAATCCAATCTATGACAGTATATATGTTACACATCTTTCTCAATACAGTAGCGATATACACTTAAAAATGATAGATAAGCTGTCATTCAGCCACCATCTGGGAGAGATAATGTGAAGCTGGTGTAATATAAATTCAATAAATTTAAAAAGTTGGATAATAAAGGAAAGTAGATTAATGGTGACCAGAAAGCTATTGTCAATTGTCGTAAAAAAACGATCTGGTTCACTAATATCCTTTAGGAAAGGACATCTGCCATTCTTACTCAATCTAGCTAATACATGACTCCAAACTCACAGCAACAGGATTGACTCTAAACTGCCCACTAAAATAACCTAGCAAACCACTCAACTCAGTTACAATTAGGAAAGGACAATAAATGCTGGTCTTGCTAGCAACAAGCACATCTCATGAAAGAATAAATAAAAACTAAATAAGACAACATTAATATTTATGATAAAAATTAAGTCCAAACATTAGACAAAAACACTGCAAAAGGCTTCCGTATTACCCTCAGAAATAATATTTCATATCACATCACAGGTAGATATTTTAGATTTGTCACAATAATAGTACAACTGCAGTACATCAAACCAGTTCTGTAAGCCTCATACTGCATAGGTAGTGCATGGACCTTTCACAAGAAGAGGCAGCTTTTTGCAGCTATCCATGTTGACACAAAGTATAGCAGTTTCATGTTTCCTGCATCACTTTTTACCATTACACAGCTCATGTTCAAATATTAAACAGCAATCTGGTAAGAAGTGGTAAAACAGTCTGCTTTCATCCACATTTTAAAATATCTCTTGGTGCATATTCCTTTAGGATGTAAGTGAGATATTGTGTATTCAATGGTTTTGCATTCCAGCATAGTCTAATTCCACAGTCATACAGTAGGCGTGGATGAGTTCCACTAATCTCGGGTTAGCAGTCAGAACTCCAACTTATCATGTGAGTCCATCTATTGGATTTCCTATTTTTGCCAGCAACTTCTCCCACAAAGAGGTTTATCTAGATTTGACTCATTGTGATTGCTTGCATATTTGCTCTCCTTCCCTTAATGAGCAATATAATAGTCATTACTTTATCATTCCAGATGGCAGGGAATAGGATTTTCTTTCACTATCTTACTAAAAACTAAGAACCAGGTGCAGGAGTAGGCCATTCAGCCCATTGAGTCTGCTCGCCATTCAATAAGATCATGACTGATCTTTTTGTGAATTCAGAAACACTTACCCATGCCCTCACTGTATCCCTTAATTCCGTTATTGTTAAAAAAAACTATCTTAGCTTTAAAAACATTTACTGAAGTGGCGTCAACGACTTCACTGGGCAAAGAATTTCATAGATTAACAACCCTCTGGGTGAAGAAGTTCCTTCTCAATTCAGTCCTAAATCTGCTCCCTCTAATCTTGAGGCTATGCCCTGCCAGAGGAAACATCCTCTCTACTTCTATCTTCTCTACTCCCTTCATAATTTTTCTGTAAGATCCCCCCCCCACCCATTCTTCTAGATTCCAATGAATATAATCCCAGTCTACTCAGTCTTTCTTTATAAGACAACCCCCTCAAGATTAGATTAGATTAGACTTACAGTGTGGAAACAGGCCCTTCGGCCCAACAAGTCCACACCGACCCGCCGAAGCGCAACCCACCCATACCCCTACATTTACCCCTTACCTAACACTACGGGCAATTTAGCTTGGCCAATTCACCTGACCCGCACATCTTTGGACTGTGGGAGGAAACCGGAGCACCCGGAGGAAACCCACGCAGACACGGGGAGAACGTGCAAACTCCACACAGTCAGTCGCCTGAGTCGGGAATTGAACCCGGGTCTCAGGCGCTGTGAGGCAGCAGTGCTAACCACTGTGCCACCGTGCCGCCCACTCACTGTGCCACCGTGCCGCCCACAAACTCCGGAATAAACCTAGTGAACCTCCTCTGCACCCTCTCTAGTTCCAGTATATCCTTTCTCAAATAAGGAGAACAAAACTGCACACAGTATTCCAGGTGTGGCCTCACCAGCACCCTATACAGTTGCAACATAACCTCCCTGCTTTTAAACTCAATCCCTTTAGCAATGAAGGACAAAATTCCATTTGCCTTCTTAACTTCCAGTTGTACCTGCAGAGCAACCTTCTGTGATTCATGCACAAGGACACCCAGGTCCCTCTGCATAGCAGCATGCAGCAATTTCTTACCATTCAAGTAATAATCCTTTTTACTGTTACTCATACCAAAATCGTTTACCTCACATTTATTAACATTGTATTCCATCTGCCAGACCTCACTTAAAGTATCTATGTTCCTCTACAAAGTTTCACAGTCCTCTGCATACTTTTTTCGGCCATTCATCTTAGTGTTGTGTGCAAACTTTGACACAACACACTACACATTGTCCCCAACTCCAAATCATCCATATAGTTTGAGTTCCTAGTTTGAGTGGTGTAATATAGTACCTGCATATTGCTCCCACTGTCCCTGAGACTACAAATGATGGAAAGTCTAGTAAAGGGAAAGAACTCATTGGTGGACCCTTCTCCATCTGTTCAGCCTTCCATTACATATTAATTGAGGCCTCAGAAGCACTGTTAACACTTATCTTCCCTGGCAATGGCATGTAGCACTTGAAGATAGTGATCATTGTGAGACCCCATTCTCCATATATAATTTCAATCCAGGAAAATGAACAAAATCACTATGAAGGGCTCAAAAGGGGTGAAGTTCCATCCAAATCCTCCACGAACATGTTGTGGAAAATCTAGACATATGTCCACAAGACTTCTAAAGAATGCAGATGTTTACTGCAAATAGCTAAAATCAGCCAGAGATTGATAACCTATATTTGTTTTTTTTTTGCTTTAAAGATCAAACTTATTAAATAGATAAAGAACACTATTTGTTTTGGTTCTTGGCTGGTCTGGAATAGCTCTGAGTTTTCTGCAACTATTTGAATGTTGGACATACTGTTTAAACTAGAAGGAGGAGATATAGGCAGAGAATACTACTCATTATGAAACATGAAGAGAGCAACCATGCCTGAAATGAATCAGCTTTCAATCATTTTTTTATGATAACCAAAACATGGCAATGAAATTCAATGGGACCTCCCACTCTGAACCTCCCACTGAATCCACTGCGGGGAACCTGCAACTTCTTATTAAGGTTTCATATTTCCTTGCAGTGAACAAGCTAATGAATGGAACTCAGCAACAGTTTTGAATTGTGGCAATCACTGCAATGTGGAGGGATTGCAAAACATTAGTTAAATACGGATTAAAACTGCAGATTTTATTGAGGCCAACACAACCCAAGCAAACGGTTTGGGAAAACATACATTTCAAGTGATGCTCTGATTCAAGAGGCCAACATTTCAATCAAGGTTCATTGGAAATGAGTATGCCCACAATTCGGCTACAAAAACCATTGAACTGATTCCCTAGCACAGACCCTGAGCCATTTTCAGAGCAGCAGTTTGAGGTCAGATGCCAGCTGCCCTCAAGCAAGCAATGGGTAGCCAATAAACTGAAAAGTAATGGAATTAGAGGGCTTATTAGGTCCCCGTTCCTGTGCCAACTAGAATTTACAGTTAGCAATGTGAGTAGTTCACTTGGTAACATGTACTGGGTGCAGAAAATGGGGGAGGACCACGAATGTTCACATGAGGTGCACCTCCCTTCACCGCAACTAAAGCTGCCAATGAGTCACAGACAGATTTGCTTCTTCAGGGTCATGGTCAGGGAATTCAACCACCCATCATCTCTGATTGCAAGACAAGCCTACTCCCTGGCCATTAATTGGCTCCCCTTTCAAAATGATGCTGGACTTGTCTGTAACACACTTGGAAATGGCCCCAATGTCAGGCTCCCAAGGCCTGAATAAAATCTCATTGCAAGCTGTCAGATCATTTTGAATTTTAGACAACACATTACTATAGGCCAACTTCAAAAGGAACTCAGACCAAATCATGAAAAAGATATTGCTATACTCAAAATAAATAAAAACAGGCCTAGAGTTTTGATCACACAGTGCCCATTTTCAGGTACAAAGCAGCCTCCTATTTGAAGGGGAGGGAACAATCATTTTTTGGTCGCTGTCACATTTCTAGGCCAAAGCAATAACAGCTGACTGGCTATGACCAAACATTTTACTGGAAAATGGCATTCATGTATTAACTGTAAAACTATTTCAAAGTAAGTGTATTCAAGCTCTTTTGTTGGGTTTGAATCTCTCCTTAACAGCACAAACCTGGACTGTTTCTGTTCTGCCTTTACAAGCAGCACAAAGGACCCATTGCATCAAACAATGAACACTATGCATGTGCTAGAGATATCTAATGTTTTTTTAATGAAATGTGAACTGATGCGCATCTCCATTGAGAACAGGTTACAATGGACACTTGAAACCAATTTATTAATCTGACAATAATTCCAGTAATTTAAAAAAAGTCCATGTGCTGTTATTGATACTTATTCTCACAGTGCCAGTAAGGACGTTTTTCTGTATTTTCTCCCTAGTGTCAAGGAGCAGAGGCAGAGGCCATTCAGTCTATTAAGCCTGTACCCTCAATCTATTAAATAATGGCTGATTTGCATCTTCACTATTTTATCACCTTGTTTTCCCAGTCCTTAATACTCTTACCCAATAAAAATTCTATAAATGTAAACTTTGAATCTTAATGATCAACAAATGACATAGACTCAGATTGAGAGTTTTCATGCTGGTAGATCAATCTCATCATTGTGTGGTGCATGAATCCATTGAGTCACCAACGTCAATGTTGACTGTACTTCAATTTATTCATGCAAGGTCAAAAAGCAAAATAAAAGATGTCTGCTGAGCTATGATTAAACTAACTCAACCTGATCTGCAAACTCTCAAACTTCAAACAATACATTCAGATCAATGATTTCATTTCAGAAATTCAAAGTTAAAGAAAGCAATTGGCGGCACAGTGTTTAGCACTGCTGCTTCACAGCACCAAAGACCCGTGTTCAATTCCTGCTCACGCTACTGTCTGTGTGGAGTTTGCACATTCTCCCTGTGTCTGCGTGGGTTTCCTCTGGTTTCCTCCCACAGTCCAAGGATGTGCAGGTTAGGTAAATTGGCCATGCTAAATTGTCCGTAGTGTTAGGTGAAGGGGTAAATGTAGGGGGATGGGTTATTCTTCGGAGGGTTGGTGTGGACTTGTTGGGCTGAAGGGCCTGTTTCCATACTTAAGTAATCTAAATTGCACTGGACATATGGCGGGAGTGAGGGGGAAGGATTCATTATTACAGTGATGATGAGGAAATATATAAATTTAAGAAGAACCCAGAGTGGATGGATTTGCATATTTGGTCATCTCCATATACAAGTTGTGATCTCCTGAAAATATTCAACCATAATGGAATTTTATTAATTATAATTAATATTATAATTATAATTAACCAAATAACAAGAAATATTTTCAGGTGAAGCATTGTTAATCTTGTTATGGCATCAAAATAAACATTAGCAGAAATAAACAACTAACTTCTAGTTGGTGGTGAATTGTTAATCTCATTTGGTTTGATAAAGAAATATTCCAGTTCAGTTTACTGGTCTTGATGGTGTTTATGTAATTGATATTATCTGAAAAACAACACAGGTTGTTTTTTCAACTAATACATTCTTGATCATGAGAAACTGGGATTCATACCTTTCCTGATGTCTTTACCCCTTTCCAGAGACTGAAGTAGAGAATGATCACCACGCCAAGCAAGCAAAGGGAAAGTTGCCATCTTGGTAATCCCAAGTTATGAATTCCAGCACTTTCATGAAGATGGAGAACTCCACGCCTATAGATATAAAATGGCAAGTTTGAGTAAGAGAAAAACAAGTCTATTTAACAGCAACATTCAGTTGAAAATGTTTGATTGAAATGACTGCTTAAATCAATCTAACTTCAATTGTGTCCATTGCATTTCAATCTATTGATCACCTGCAGGAATATGATAATTATAAAATTAATAATGCAATGGAATCTGATTCTAAGGATCATTGATGTGGGAATTGGAAATCAATGTCACACTCTAATGAGCGTCAGTGTTGAGAGATTGGGAGTGAGGCATCTTACATAGTGTATTGCAGTAACTTTACAATGCATTAAGCTAATGGCTGAAAAAAAACTGTTTTATATAAATATCCATGAACAGCCCTCTGTTATGTAACTGCCCATAAAATAGCATCTCCAGTATCTTGGATCAGATGTTGAACCTTTTATTTCAACCTCTAGATTTTTATTACACAGACAGATATTCATAGCAGATATTCATACCTCAAAGTTAGGGTTGGGATTGCAGTGGGGGGGTTGGGGGGGTGGGGAGCGGTGGTGAAGGGGGCATGTGGAATTGTTTATACAAAATGTAAAACACATTCCATATCAAGTTCTCTTTCAAATGACTAGAATAGATTTTTCTCCAAAATGTTATTGAACAAAATTCAGTTTTGATTTTCAATTTCTCAATATTTTGTAAGATATATCAGAGTTTGCTTAAACAATCAAGAAATTGCTACAGCCTACACAGTGCCTTTAAATCTATTTGATAATGAGACTCAGTTTTATAAAACTGAATACATACATAGAACCACAGTCATTTAGGGTTAACCTGGACAACTTGCATTGAATATCACTTCTGCAGCACCACTACAATAAATATCAATACTACCATGATACGCAATGGCAGTGTTATTTAGTGAGGATATGCAAACAAAAGTCATGTTTTAATTCTTCATTAGTATTGACAGAACATCTGAAATGTGTTACATTACACAATATAGGGACAAGCAAACAGCTATTACAGCATCCTAGCAAATGACAATATAATCATGTTTATTTTACATTGCTGACTTGAATTAACCTCAATGATAACAATAAAATAACCTCATAGACAGTTCAATACTGCTGCAATGCTTGAATCAGTGTGCAGGAGTCAAGCATTCAGGGTAATTTTCTGTTACCACATCTCTTGTCATCTATAGCAATGCTCTGTAATATTATACTGGATCCAGTATCAGTACATGAACAAAAGCTATATAGATCGCAATGCCCACATTCCTGATGAAGGGCTTATGCCTGAAATGTTGATTTTCCTGCTCCTTGGATGCTGCCTGACTTGCCGTGCTTTTCCAGTGCTACATTTTTCGACTCCTCAATGACCAACATTCAATTTACTACATCTCACTGATGTCATATGCCAGAAATCAAGCCCTGCCATTCGCAAAACTTACGTTGTCACAAAAGTCAAAAGTTATCAAAGTTTGCTAAATCCCCGTCTTTTATACTCAAGTGGACAGAAAACACAGACCACGTTTTTGTACTTGACAAGAATCGCTATTTACAACAAATAAATAGATTCTAATTACAAATCAACAGTTACAAACGGTTAATGTGCGATTCTACTGGTTGCGATTCTATTGGTTGCAATTCTAACTCACTTTTAAAATTAGGCAAAAGTGAGTACAGCAGATGCTGGAGATTAGAGTTGAGAGTGTGGTGCTGGAAAAGCACAGCAGGTCAGGCAGCATCCAAGGAGATGGAAAAACAACGCTTCGGGCAAAAGCCCGTCATCAGGATAATGAAGGGCTTTTGCCCAAAATGTTGATTTTCCTGACTCACTTGTAAAATTCTCCATCTACACATATGTACAAGCAAACAGTAAGACACACAAAAGAAAATAGGTGCTATGGGCAGAGGGAACTTAGACTTAGACTTACAGTGTGGAAACAGGCCCTTCGGCCCAACAAGTCCACACCGACCCGCCGAAGCGCAACCCACCCATACCCCTACATTTACCCCTTACCTAACACTACGGGCAATTTTAGCTTGGCCGATTCACCTGACCCGCACATCTTTGTGACTGTGGGAGGAAACCGGAGCACCCGGAGGAAACCCACGCAGACACGGGGAGAATGTGCAAACTCCACACAGTCAGTCGCCTGAGTCGGGAATTGAACCCGGATCTACAGGCGCTGTGAGGCAGCAGTGCTAACCACTGTGCCACCGTGCCGCCCACTAAGACTGGGAAGGCAGTTCACTGGCCCATATCTATAGGGTTTGCTAAGACTTTTGCCGATCAGAACAGTGTTTTTCAATCTCCTCCAGGTGCTTTAACCTGTTTTCAGACACTTAGAAATGTCTCTGACTTATTAATGAAAAGTCATAGCTTAGTGCAACTGGCAAGGGGAAGATGAATTGGTTATCTTCAGGCTTTAATTGCTTTTTACAGCAGAGCAGAGCACAAGTACTGCCCTTTCCTTTCTAGAGGATTAATAGCTTCTGCCCACTTTGTTCGCATCCACAAGCTATTAAGATACCTGGTAGCCAATCTGATAGTTATTAGCAGGCAGGATGTCTCAGTCATTGAAAATTGGTCAGTCATCCACAGGAGAAAGTGCGGTCTGCAGATGCTGGAGATCAGAGCTGAAAATGTGTTGCTGGAAAAGTGCAGCAGGTCAGGCAGGTTCTTTAACTCACCCTCCTACTCCACCAAGGACATGCAGGTACTTGGACTCCTCCATCGCCAGACCAGAACAACATGACGGTTGGAGGAAGAGCGCATCATCTTCCGCCTAGGAACCCTCTAACCACAAGGGATGATCTCAGATTTCTCCAGTTTTCTCATTTCCCCTCCCCCCACCTTGTCTCAGTCAAATCCCTCGAACTCAGCACCGCCTTCCTAACCTGCAATCTTCTTCCTGACCTCTCTGCTCCCACCCCACTCTGGTCTATCACCCTCACCTTGACCTCCTTCCACCTATCGAATCTTCATCGCCCCTCCCCCAAGTCCCTCCTCCCTATCTTTTATCTTAGCCTGCTGGACACACTTTCCTCATTCCTGAAGAAGGGCTTATGCCCGAAACATCGAATCTCCTGTTTCTTGGATGCTGCCTGACCTGCTGCGCTTTTCCAGCAACACATTTTCAGCAGTCATCCACAGACCAATTAGCAACTTATTGCCAGCTAAATCTCCACTTGTACATAGCCCCCTGGTTCCCATTCTTCCATAACTAGGCTTTCCACACTGTTTTTAAACTAACAAGTAGTGTCAGGTTTTTCACTTTTAACAAGTACGGCAATCCTTAGCTTATAAAAGATTTTTACCATTTTAGCTCACAGTCAAAAAATGATTTTTTTAAAAAAATTCTTTATAACTGACTACAATTTAAATTAATTGACAACTGAAAATTATCATGATCCCCCAATAAAATAGACATTTGGAATTGCAGTGCACAGATTCTTTCAAGTTTAAAATTAAAAGCAAAAACAAGGGTTCAAAATATCCACTGGCAATAATTTTACCCATACCCTAGGTCTGAACTGACAGCTCCTCCAGACAGAAAAGATTTATGCTTCTTAGGCCAACCCTATTTTTCCTTGCTGGACTCTTCCAGACTTCTTTTCCCTTACCTATGAGCATATCCGGAGAACCCCATTAGTTAGAACCAACTCATATCAGTGTCAAATATCTGGGGATAGAGGGGAAGGAAGCAGATTGAGTGGTGGCATCACAGCTAATGCCAACTATGTATTTACACGTCACAGAAGGAGAATATGGAGATGGAAGTAATCAAGAATTCTCTCCAGAGCCCAGTCACATAAGGATAGAAGTTACAATAGAAATCTGCAACCCCTCAATACATAGGGAATTACCTAGGAATTTATGGGTTTTATGGCCACGTACCACAACAAGTGGACAAATTATTTACTGAAGAACTGGCAAAACTAGAATTAACATTCTTGCTTCTTCCAATCATTGATAGTCTAAAGTTTCCCAATCAGTTCAAGTAATGTATATATAAACTCATCACATTGAATATACAAATTGAACTACAGTACAGTTATGTCACTTCCAAGGCCCCCCAAAACTGCTCTTATAACTATATATTTACACACATTTTCAGATATACCAGACAATGTAACATATGCAATGGGAGAATAGAAGGCACATTCATTTATATGTTTGCAGTATTTTGCAACTTTATTGCTCATCTTCAGGTAGCCATGCACAACCTTGAATTTTGATGTAAATTTTAAAGTTTGAATTCTAGTGATCCCACCAATAGTTTATCAGTTTAACTGCGGTGTAGCTGAGCTACACACACTGGTACCAGGAAAAGCGCAATGTTGGTCCCTGGTCTTTGGTTAGAATGCTGTAGCTGGGGCTATGGTAGGCCCTCTGGAATTTGCTTATGGATTTTGAATTTGAAATATTAGCTTGCAGTTCCCATTCCTGATTGCTATCCGCCAAATTCTAGAAATTGTATTGTACATGCTCATGTTTTTTGCTAAACCACCAAACATCCAAACGAGGAGAAGCCCAGTGGTGATGCCTGGCTTGATTGGGTTACCTTTCACTATTCACATAGGAGGTCTGCTCGGAGATAGTAAGTAACATACCTGAGGGCAGCTAACAACAAAATCAATCCTGGAGCCAAACATGTTTGGCGAAGAAGAGAGAGAACGTTTATGGGAAAAGAAGAAGATATGAGCTCAAAGATTGTGCTGGCAGCTCAGTGGAAAAATGCACAATGTTGTATACTACACTGGCCCATTGAAGTAGGTTAATCTGTATGGACAGGCAAGTGTGTAGGTCTAAATTGTAGTTAGTGTAGAGTTAACCAACTTAACAGGTGGAAAATTAACCTGAAAAATATTGAATTTATATGTAGAGAAATGTCTTATATTGCAAACTACAAGGAATAAAAGAGAATAAAGTTCAAAAGAATGCAGAAAAAGAGAGACTATGTTTTCCATTGCTATATTCAGCTTTCCACTGACAGATTGTTTAGAAAGCTAAGTTGTCCCACAGTATTCTCAAGCCTTTGAAGATAATCCTTCAGTAACTCAAAATCACATACTATTGCTTACCACAATAGCTTGCAGTTAAGGGCGGCATGGTGGCACAGTGGTTAGCACTGCTGCCTCACAGCACCAGAGACCCGGGTTCAATTCCCACCTCAGGCGACTGACTGTGTGGAGTTTGCACGTTCTCCCCGTGTCTGTTTCCTCCGGGTGCTCCGGTTTCCTCCCACATTCCAAAGATGTGCGGGTCAGGTGAATTGGCCATGCTAAATTGCCCGTAGTGTTAGGTAGGGGGTAAATGTAGGGGTATGGGTGGGTTACGCTTCAGCGGGTCGGTGTGGACTTGTTGGGCCGAAGGGCCTGTTTCCACGCTGTAAGTAATCTAATCTAATCTCACACACATCATGAGGAATTTCTCAAACAGACTGCAAGTGGCATATTCAGGACATTAATTCCTTGAATTAGTGCTTAGATATGATCAGAACAACTTTGCATAGAAAATGTTAGCCTTTTAAGTGAATTTAAAGTATCAGAAAGAGAAAGCCAGCAATTTTTTTTCCCTTGTGTTGCATTAGATTCAACAAAATGCTGGCTCAAAAAAATACCACAGGGTAGCAAAAAGGACAGTGTGTACCTTATCCAAACAGGACAACTTTGTTTTTTGGAACATCAAATCAGTCACCAGATACTCAGCGTGCTTTGCACATTTTATTTGGTTTCCTTGCTCACTAATTGGTATTTCAGTTTAGAAACTGATGAGACCGATGGTTGCTTACGAGAGTGCTACCAAAGCTAGGCCCATGGCATCACAACAATTCAGTTGTACAGGGGCAGCAGAAGGAGAATGGAAAGGCAATAGTTATAGGGGATTCCATAGTCAGGAGGCATTTCGGTGGCAGTAAACTTCACAATGTTGGGCTGCCTCTATGGTGCCAGACTTAACAATGACAAAATGCAGGTGCAGGACATCCTAGTGAGGATATCATGACCCACATTGAAAGCAATGACATAAGTAGGAAGAGCATGAGGTCTTGGAGGCAGATTTCAGAGAGTTAGGAAGGAAATTAAAAACAGGTCGTTAACAGCAGTAATCTCAGAATTACTCCCAGTACCATGAGCTAGTGAGTGTAAGATCAACAGGATTGATTGAATGTGTCATTGGGAAACTGGTGTAGGGGACTGGGCATCAGATTTCTGAACCATTGTGACCAGTTCGATGGCAGGTGGCACCTGTACAAGATGAACAGGTTACACCTTAATGGGACTGGAACTGATATTCTGGCAGAGAGAGTTCTAATGCTGTTGGGATGGATTTAAAACCAGCTTGTCATGGGGATGGGAACCTGAGGGATAACCCAAATGGAAGGTAGTAAAGATGGTAACAGAAAGTACAAAGAAAGCATTAAGGAGGCTAGAACTCAGCTGAGAATCAAGTATGCTCCAAAAACAGAATGTTGTCAAAAAGACAAAGTTAAGGGCACTGCAGAAAGGCCAAGTTAAGTGCATTCTACCTGAGTGCACACAGCATTCAGAGCAAGGTACATGTTCTAAAGGTACCAACAGAAATAGATGGGTATGATCAAGTTGCCAATGCAGAAACATGGCTACATAGTGACCAGGTCCAGAAGTTGATATTCAATGTTTAGGAAGAACAAACGTGAAGTAAGAGGAATGAAGTTGCAATGATAATAAAGGGATGGGAGCAGTGCATTATTAAGGGAGAATCTTGGATCAAAGCAGCAATGTGTGAATCTGTTTGGGTGGGAACTAAGAAACAGCAAAAGGCATTGATTGAAGTCATTTGTAGGTCATCAAATGGTAGATAGAGTGTGCAGCATAGTATTAATGGGATGATAAGAGAAATGTGTAGCATGAGCAACACAGTTATCATGAGTGACTTTAATCTGCATAGACTGGATAAACTAATTGAGCACTAAAGCTGTAGATGATGAGTTTTTATGGAGTTTCAATGGGAATGCATGTTATTTTAGATTTAACGTTATTGGTGGAAAAAAGGCTAATTAACAATCTTGTTTTAAAAGATCCTTTAGGGACGAATGACTACAAATGATATAATTATACAATATATTTGAAAATGAGGTTGCTCCTCCCCAAGCAAGTGTGTTACATTTGAATAAGGAATATTATGAAGGTATGAGGCACAAACTGGCTGAGGTGGATTGGGAAAATACATTAAAAGGCACAGAGTCAATGGATAGTTTTAAAAAGACCAATTGCACAACTTGCCTCCATTCAAATAAAAAATTAATAAATGTAAGTTAACCATTTCTAACAAAGATAAGTCAAATTTAAAAATCACACAACACCAGTTTAAAATCACACAGCACCAGCTTCTAGTCCTTCCAATTAAACGTATTGAACTATAACCTGGTGTTGTGTGACTTTTAACTTTGTACATCCCTGTCCAACACCAGCATCTCCAAATCAAAACACAACACCAGGTTATAGTCCCAACAGGTTTATTTGGAAACACTAGCTTTTGGAGTGCCTCTCCTTCATCGGGTGATTGTTGAGGTTAAGATCATGCTCACAGAATTTATAGCCAAAGGAGTCCATTGTCATGGAGATGTAATACAGTAAAAAATCTTTGATGAAAACTTTCATCATTTATAATGGGATATGCTGGCTTCTGTTCTTTGATATATAAATCTCTGAACTTTTTTAAAATTACATTCTCAAGATAGCTCAGCTCTTTAAACAATAGATGTGAAGTTTATCTGCGTCCCAATGTTATGAGCATGAGCTTAGCCTCCACAACCACCTGATGAAGGAGTGGCACTATGATGGCTAGTGCTTCCAAATAAACCTGTTGGACTATAATCTAGTATTGTGTGATTTTTAACTTTGTCACCCCAGTCCTGCAACCACCTGATGAAGGAGCGTCGCTCCGAAAGCTAGTGTGCTTCCAATTAAACCTGTTGGACTATAACCTGGTGTTGTGTGATTTTTAACTGTGAATACAGTGATAATTGCTGTATTGATGATTATCTTGCAAAATCCTACAGCTTCTGGAATAGCCCCTGTGGAAGTGGGAGGTAGGAAATGTCAAAACAGTAGTTTAAAAAGGGAGTGAAAGAGAGACCTGTTAGCCTCACATCAATAGAAGAGAAAATATTGGAATCTATTACGAAGAACATGATAATAGACACTTGGATGATAATGATCTGACTGGACTTATCCAACATATATTTGCAAATGGGAAGTTGAGTGATGAACTTGGAAATTCTTTAAGATGACAAAATTGATCAAAGACGACCAATGGACATAGTATACTTTGATTTTTTGGAAGGCTTTTGATAAGTCTCCCTCTGGATGCTGGTTATAAAAATCAAACACATGGGAGAGGAGATAATGCACTGGGATGGATCAATGGTTATCTGCCAGACAGAAAGCAGGGTAGAAATAAATAGCTCATTCTTACATTAGCAGGCTGTGACTAGTGTGGTATCAAAGGATTAATATTTGATTAATATTGGAGTCTAGAACCAGTGGCATAATTTTAAAATAAGGGGATGCCACTTGGTTCTGAGATTAAGAGGACTCGTTTCCTCAGAGTTGCAACCTTTGAAATTCTTTGCTCCAGATAGATGCGATAGGGCTCGCTCTGTCTTTGAGTCTGTTTCACGGAGAGATTGATAGTTTGCTGATTCCCAATAGTGTATAGAGTTCTGGAGATGAGATGAGTAAAAACCATTGAAATGTTCGATCTACCATGATCACACAGAACGGCACAGCAGGCTTGATGGACTAAATGACCCATTCCTCTTCCTAGGTTCCAATAAATCTGTTTTTTTAAAAAAAAATCAGCTAAGTACTTAAAACAGACAATTTCTTACTGGTATTTATTAACATACTTTCAGAACTCAAAGAGTGCCTGCAGGAAACATCCCTTTTAGAGGTTGTGAAGGAGTGCAATTCTTTATTTATGACATACAGAGGGGAGAATAGAGCTCCAATCCTGAATCTGCCCCACTTGGATCAGACCTTGAAGTTGTTGGCACAAGGCCAGTACAGTTTACTAGCAAACCCAGTTCATAGTGAGACCATTTTGGAGGGAGTGCCCAATTGCCTCAGGAAATTCCTCCCTTTACACCGTGGAATGGCCTCCAAAAAACCCTCATTCCTGATGAAGGGCTTTTGCCTGAAACTTCCATTCTCCTGCTCCTTGGATGCTGCCTGATCTACTGTGCTTTTCCAGCACTCGACTCTAATCTCCAGCATTTGCAGCCCTCACTTTTGCCCTCAGAAAAAACTGTGACAATTGCAATCAGAGAACCAAAGTCTTTTAAAATGATGCTTTTACCTTTTATTTATTTGGGGTTTTGAAAGACTCGGAGAAACCTTTGCACTGCCAGCAAGCTACTGCAGGTATTTTAAATACCTGTGTCCAAAGAATACAGGTTCCACTATCTCTTGTTTATAGGAAGGAGACCCAATAATTTCCAGCTGCAACATTTAAGACCATATCATTGTGTCACATTGCATAAGAGTAGCTTTGCAAAACTTGATTTCAAGCTTTCCAGTAATGTATATTTTCAATAATCTTTGAATGATTTAAATATACTCACAGGCACATTGCCAAACCATTGGTTTATTTCAAGGAAACAAATCTTTTTTCATTGTTGACAAATTTCTTGCACATCTGTATGCCATCGTCTTCTGAATTATACTGACTCGCTACTTACATTTGCATGATTTTTGTTGGCAACCCTCCAGTTTCTAGGAACAAACCATTCCAGAGATTTGTCTTAACACGTGCCCTTGGTGATTTGACACTTAAATTGTATAATTAATTCTTGCCATGCACAATGCCTTTGAAAGTCTTTAATCACTATCTACTGAATTCAGACACTTCTCAAACTGAGGGTTGTACTGAAAGGTTGTTCTCATAGTATACAGGTTATGACAGTGCTAACAAATTTTGATTAGATTAGGTTAGATTACTTACCAGCCAATTACCACCCCATCAGTCTACACTTGATCATCAGTAAAGTGATAGAGAGTGTCATCAACAGTGCTATCAAGCAGCAACTGCTTGGCACTAACCAGCTCAGAATTTGAGTTTTGCCAGAACCACTCAGCTCCTAACCTCATTACAGCCATGAACATGGACAGAAGAGCTGAATTCCATTTGTGAGCTGACAGTAGCTCAAGTCCTCCAACCCTGGCAACATCCTTGCAAATCTTTTCTGACTCCTTTCAAGTTTCACAACATCCTTCCTATAAGAGAGAGAATTGCACACAATATTCCAAAAGTGGCCCAACCAATGTCCCGAACAGCCACAATATTACCTCCCAAATCCTATGCTCGATGAACTGACCAATAAAGCATACCAAATGCCTTCTTCACTATCCTATATACCTGCGCCTCCACTTTCAAGGAACAATGAACCTGCACTCCAAGGTCTCTGTTCAGTAACACTCCCCAGGACCTTACCATTAAGTGTATAAATCCTGCCCTGAGTTGCCTTTCCAAAATGCAGCACCTCACATTTATCTAAATTAAACTCCATCTATCACTCCTCAGCCCACCTGCCCATTTGACCAAGATCCCATTGTACTCTGATGTAATCTTCTTCACTGTCTACCGCACTTCCAGTTTTAGTGTCATCTGCAAACTCACCTCCTATGTTCACATCCAAATCATTTACATAAATGATGAAAAGTAGTAGACACAGCACCGATCATTGGGGCACACACTGGTCTCAGGCCTCCAATGTGAAAAGTAACCCTTCACCACCATCCTCTGTCTTCAATGTTACAGGGGATGCTACATTCCCCTGAAAGTCCATCACCCCCTATATTTTCCAAAACAGCAGATTTGGTTGAGATATGGTTAGCTATAAGAAAGCCTTGTACTATCTACCTCCCTCTCCTATCTTTCCTGGAGCTAACCCATCTACCTGACTGTATCTTCAGTTTATCTCCCTTCCTGCAACTGCCAAGCATCACACCTCCTAGCTCCTGTAAATTCGTCATTGCTTTTAACTGCCACTCCAATTAATCCATGCGATCTGATAGGATTCACAACCAAACACATTTCCTGCAGACATAATCATCAATAACATGGAAACTCTCCCTAATCTCCCACATCTAACAGGAAGAGCACATCACTCTACTAAAGGCCATCTTGGCACCTTAAAAATCTGCAGACCCAAAAAAACCACTGTCTTACTGCTCAAAAAAACACTGCTTCAGGCTAACTTAGTACTTATGTTTGATATTTTCAAATTTTAATCAAGAGACACATCTCAATAAAAACATATAATTAAAAACAGCTCTTTCCACATCAATTAACATTGATCTGGCCAAAGAAATACTGGCATCACTACTAGGAAAATCAGGACCACTAACACCAGACAGCACCAACTTCATCAGCAAAGACAACATCCTCAAGCTAGCGGACCTATGCCTCAACATCCACTTCACATGCAATAACAAAACCTACAAACAAGTCAAGGGAACAGCTATGGGATCACCAATATCAGAGCTCATAGCGGAAGCATTCATGCAGAGACTTGAACAAGTTGCCCTCCTATCTATCCAACCAAAACTTTGAGTCCGCTATGTAGATGACACCTTTGTCATCAATAAATGGAACAAATTAGAGGAAACATACAACACCATCAACAATGTCCTGACAGGCATAAATTCACAAAAGAGGAGAACGACAACAGATTCCATTCGTAGACATGATAGTTGGACATACATTTAATGGAGAGCTTCAAACCAGCATCTACAGAAAAACAACACACACGGACCAAATACTGAACTTCAGAAGCAATTATCCCAACACCCACGAAAGGAGCTGCATCAAGACATTATTTAAATGAGCTACATCACACTGCAGCACCCACTGAAGTACAAAAAGCAGAAGAAAAATATCTATACAATGTTTTCAAGAAACAGGGGTACCCAGTAAACGCAATCCACCAATTCCTCAGAAACAAACCCAAACAAGGAGACACAACACAACCAAAAACTCTATCCACATTACCTTACATCAAAGACGTATCAGAAATGACTTCCAGACTACTCAGACTCCTTGGCATCATGGTAGCCCACAAACCTACCAACACACTTAAACAGCAACTAACGAACCTGAAGGATCCATTAGGTACCACCAGTAAAACTAACATCATTTATAAGATGTGAAAATGTGTTGCTGGAAAAGCGCAGCAGGTCAGGCAGCATCCAAGGAGCAGGAGAATTGACATTTCGGGCATGAGCCCTTCTTCAGGTCCTGAAGAAGGACTCATGCCCGAAACGTCGATTCTCCTGCTCCTTGGATGCGGCCTGACCTGCTGCGCTTTTCCAGCAACACATTTTCAGCTCTGATCTCCAGCATCTGCAGTCCTCACTTTCTCCTAGAATCATTCACAAGATACCATGCAAGAACTGTAAAAAACATTACATTGGACAAACTAGCAGGAAACTTGCCACTAGGATATATGAACACTAACTGGCCACCAAAAGGCACGATCCACTCTCGCTAGTTTCTCTCCATACAGACAAAGAAGGACACCACTTTGACTGGGACAACACACACATCCTCGGACATGTGAAACAAACATATGTACGAGAATTCTTAGAGGCATGGCATTCCAACCAGAACTCTATCAATAATCACATCAATTTAGACCCCATCTACCTTCCCTTGAAAAAAGAACTGGAAATGACATCACCCACTTTAAGAAACCAGGACCTATAAATAGAGAGATGGGCATACCACAGCACCTCACCAGAGACTCTCACTGATGATGTTACCTAGTAGGGTGACAAAACATCTGAAAGCAAACCTTCAAGCTAAATGAGCTAACTTACAGGCTTATAATTAAAAAGAACCAAATCTACTGTAGATTTACAAAGAAAAGCTAGCCACTTAACTGCTCCCCTGCTGTGATCTGCCCACATAGGTTTCTCCAAGGTCAGTTGTGAATTTTGCTGTTTATTATTCTTCGATGAACTCTGATGTCCAGAGGTACTTGAAATCAAACAGCAGAGGCAGTAGCTGTGAATGTTCACTGCTGGGTCAGACAGCAATGTGGGTTTCTTCCCACCATGTGGTCACTGCCTTTGTCTCCCTTCCATCTACAAGTTCACTGATAACACCACCATAGGACAGATATCTAACAACGATGAGTCAAAATATGGAAGGGTAATAGAGGCCTTGGTGACATGACACAATGTGAACAACCTCTCTTTTAACATCAACAAAACTAAAGAACTGACCATTGACTTCGCAGAGAAAGGAGGAGAACATACCCCTACCTACATCAACAGAACTGAGGTGGAGAGAGTGGAGAGCATAAAGTTCCTCAGAGTGACGATAACCAACAATTTGTCCTGGACCCTCATCAACCTCTCTAGGTGTACCACTGAAAGCATATGCCCGGGTGCATAATAGCCTGGTATATCACTGTTCTGCCCAGGACTGTAAAAAGAACTACAGAAAGTGGTGTGCACAGCCCAGACCATCACAGAAGCCAACCTTCTAACCATGGACTCCATTTACATGGCTCGTTGCCGCAGAAAGGCTGCCAACACCATCAAAGACCCATCGTACCCTGGTAATAATCTCCTACAACCTCTTCCGTCAGGGAGGAGATACAGAAGCTTGAACACAATCACCAGCAGGTTCAGAAACAGCTTCTTGCTTGCTGTTATTAGACTGATGAATGAACTGTCTAACTTCAAATAATGCTGACCTCGCTAACCTTGATCTTGTCTAGTGCATGCCATGGGCAGCGTAACCCATATGCCGCTAAGCTATTTTTTTTAATAACCTTTAATCTGTACATCCATGCTTACTATGATCTGCCTATGATCTGCTCATAACAAAGGTTTTCACTGTACTTTGGTACACATGACAATAAATCAACCAATCCTTTTTTAAAGTACCAATGTTTTGGTCTTTTCCCCCCCTGAAGTTCCAAAACAATGCAACAGCTTATAAAACAAATAATTACTACCCCTGGAAATCAAGGAAATCAGTTCCAATACTGAAAATACTTCAAAAAAGGAGCAGGTCTTACAGGTGCAATTTTTTTTTTGTCCTCTATCTTGGATTACCCAGAATTTTTACAGTTTAATCAAGAGACAGATCTCAGTAAAAACATATAAACAAAAAGAATCCATCTAACTCACTATTGTAGATTTACACAAGGAAAAACTAGCCACTTAGCTGCTGTCCTGTTGCGATCTCTTCCAGTCAACCACATTGCTGTGGTCTGGAATCACATCATGGCTGGGCCAGGTCAGGATGATGGTTTCTTGTCCTAAAGATCATTAATGAACCACATGGGCTTTTTAAGACAATCAACAATAGTTATCATTAGATATTTAATTCCAGATTTCAAACCCAAGTGCCCAGAACATTACCTAGGTCTCTGGTTAATAGTCTAGCAACAATACCACTGTCCTTTGCCAAGTTCCTCCAGTTACATACTATACCTGTTATATGGTTTGGTTGTTCCATTTATTTTTATTCTCATGTATAAATGGCATGAGATGTTTTGATGAAGAAATAGCAACTGACAAAATAACGTGCTTAAAGAACTCTTGTTAGATCATGCCTCAGGCTCAACCATGATCTCTAAATGGCCAACCCCTGTTCCTAGGTTCTGATACAAAATATTTTGACTTTAAGTTGTGACACCCCCTTGCACAATTTCTAGTCTGGATCTTGTCAAGTAATACATGGATAAGCTGGTTGCGAGGAATGTTTTTGCGTAAGCAGTATTCAAATTGGCTTCTCTTCAATGATCACATCAATGAATCTAACTGGAAATGAAATATCTGGGCTGAGGTGATCTAAAATCAAGTGCTGTCAATGTGAAAGATGGCTTAAAGCTTTCTAACACCAACAAGATTCCTCGAGAATTCTTAGAAAATAATGACGAAGTTAACAGAAGTAACCTAATCTCTACTCAATGAAGACATTTTCCATTGAATGGACAGATATAAGAGACAGCTGGACATGGTTAAGAAAATCTCTCACACAATAGTGCTGAAATACTTTGACATCAGTTACAAAGTACTTGTACAATATCCCATGTCTCATACTGTAAAATAAGCCAAAAGCAAACAAGTCCAATAAGAATAAAATGATAGATAAATTGTTGAGAATTATAAGTCCAGAGCTATTATTCCAGCTAATTCCTGACTTAAATAAACTGCACCATTGTATGATTGTATACATTTCAACAATGAAAATTAATTTTATGCTAATAGGTTATCCTGCTTTTATGAATGAAATTATGAAACATATAGTTCACTTGGACACTACAGAATATGGTGATTTTTGGAGAACAAATTTCCTGGTCTTGAAGTAAACACACAGGTCAAGCTTGATAGCTGAAAGCAAGTCAAATTGCAAAAAGAACCATATTCAATGGCCAAGCCCTAGAAAAGCTCTGGGGGAAAAAAAATCAGAGTGTGGTCCATGTGAATAGAATACAGGAAGTATTATTACAGTACATATACTGACAAATAAATAAATAAACAACTAAGATAAAAGCTCATTTCAAAGTATATTATCTCAGACAATGAATCACCATTTAACCATATAAGTTATCTGGTCACATTTTAAAGGCAGGTAGCAAAGTTATGATTGCAATGAATTCCTGGAAGAAAACATTCAATTCTGACACAGACTCTGATCACCCACTTGTTGACTGGAAGAACTCATCAAATGAATTGTCAGATTGATAACCACCTCAGAGAATATTCAGTACACAACCGAAATATTTATCCTTCGAAACAAGCTGACCTCTGATAATGAAGACTGTAACTAATGCAAAAAATAAAATATACCTCAAATAACCAAACAGGCACAGTTTTTAATCAGGGTAGCAAAGTGCTTGATCCAACAAGGAAACAAGCAATATTGAATTTAGTATTGAATGATAGCTGGATTTCATTAGTAACTTAATTGTGTGTGAACATTTATCAAATAGTAATCATAACATCGAGTTCATTGTCACATTGAACTAAAAAGCATGAATCAGCTACTAGAGTTTTAGATTTAAGTAAGGCCAACTTTAACAAGGTAAGACAGAGACTGTCCATAATAAACAATGAAAATGTGCTATATCGGTAAAACCACTGAACAACAGTTGACATAGAAATAGAAATAGAGTAAAAAGTGAGGTCTGCAGATGCTGGAGATCAGAGCTGAAAATGTGTTGCTGGTTAAAGCACAGCAGGTCAGGCAGCATCCAAGGAACAGGAAATTCGACGTTTCGGGCCAGAGCCCTTCATCAGGAATCTTGAAGGGCTCTGGCCCGAAACGTCGAATTTCCTGTTCCTTGGATGCTGCCTGACCTGCTGTGCTTTAACCAGCAACACATTTTCAGCATAGAAATAGAAATTGCAGGAAAAACACAGCAGGTCGGCAGTATAAGTGGAGAGAAGGCAGAGTTAAGGTTTCAGATCTAGTGACCCTTTTTCAGAATCTGAAGGGAAACCTTAACTCTGTTTTTTCTCCATAAATGCTATCAAACCTACTGAGCTTTTCCAGCAATTTCTGATTTTGTTTATGATTTCCAGTCTCCACAGTTGTTTGGATTTTTTGAAGAATGATGGAGGATGTTTAAAAAAACATTTAATAATATAAAACTGATTCATACTCCTAAGAGGGAAAAGCTCCACTTCACACAAACAACAGCCATGGACAATTCAAGAGATAAGGGAGAGCATAAAACTACAACAAAGGGTTTACAAAAATGCAATAAGACAGCACATATCCTGTTAAATGTGCAAGATACAAAGACAAGCAAAGGGTCACAAAGCAGTTTATAAAGGCTATGATAAGGGATTATGAAAGGAAACTTGCCAGGGTATTAAAATCGATAGAAATTTGAAAGCAACAATGGAAAAGTCGTGGTCAGGAACAATACTAAAGACTGAAAATGGGGATATTATCAATGAAATAGCAGGCATGTTGAAGAATTACTTTGTCTCAGTATTTATAGTAGAAAAGAAGGATACCCTGCCAAAAATCCCAAGGAAATTGTTACTGAATGTTGTGGGAACAGAGACTGAATAAAACCAAAACAAAATATCGATCATGAGGAAATTAATGCAACTAAAGAGTGATAAATCCCTAGGACTTGATGTTTTCCATCTATGGGTGTTAAAGGTAGTGGGGGAGCATGTTATTGATGCCCTAACTATAATCTTTGAGAGGTTCCTAGATAAAGGAGTAATCCCTCTGGATTAGAAAACTGCACATATTGCTTTGCTTTTTAACAGGGTTGAAAGAGGAAAACCAAGGAATTACAGACCAGTTAACCTGACATCTGTGTCGGGGAAACAGTTGGGGAAATAAATAAGTCATAAGCCTCACATAAAAGACTTTTAACTAAGGTAGGTGCCCACAGAATTGTGCGCAAATTACTGAATGACGGTGAAATCGGTTGTGTGGAAGGGACTGAAAATAGGGACAATGGGTAGGTATTCAAATTGGCAGGAATTGATGAGGGCCTCAGTTATTCACATTATTGATTAATGACTTTAGTAACAGCATGGAAACTTGTATATCCAAATTTGTTGTTGACACAAATTCAGGCAGCACTGTAGTCAACGTAGATGATATCATAAAGTTACAGAGGGACATTGATAGACTCAGTAAATGGGCAAAATTGGGGCAGATGGAGTTCAATGTCAGCAAATGCAAGGTTATCCATTTTGGACTGGTCAAAGGATAGATCAGGGTACTTTCGAGATGGTGTGAGGTTTAACATAATGGATGTCCAGGGAGACTTAGGGATTCAGGTGAATAGATCCTTAATGGTCATAAACAGGTGTGGCAAACAATCAAAAAAGCTAATGGAATGCAGTAAGGGGCCCTCTTGTGGTGCAGTTGTAGTGTCACTATCCCCTGAACCAAGAGACCTGAGCTGTGTATTAATATCTCTGAACAGGTTCATTAGAAAAATAGGTCAAATTTTTAAAAAAGGAATACCGGCCTTTATATATATAGAGGACTGGAAGGCAAGGATGCAAAAGTTACCCTAGTTATACAAATGTTTTTTTTTAAGATTACTTACAGTGTGGAAACAGGCCCTTCAGCCCAACAAGTCCACACCGACCCTCAACCCACCCCTTACCTAACACTACGGGCAATTTAGCATGGCCAATTCACCTGACCCGCATATCTTTGGATTGTGGGAGGAAACCGGAGCACCCGGAGGAAACCCACGCACACACGGGGAGAACGTGCAAACTCCACACAGTCAGTCGCCTGAGTCAGGAATTGAACCTGGGTCTCAAGCGCTGTGAGGCAGCAGTGCTAACCACTGTGCCACCGTGCCGCCCACAAGCAGGTTAGACCCCTGCTTGAACTTCTGAAAGCAGATTTGGGCTCCACACTTTAGGAGCGATATATTGGTGTAGGTTTCCAACAATGATACCTAGACGTCAGACATTAAGTTATGAGCGATTATACAAATTAGACATGTTTTCTCTCAAATTTAGAAGGTTAAAGAATGATCTGATTGAAGTCTTCAAGATAATAGGAAAAGACAGGGTAGATATTTCCACTGGTTGGGGATTTTAGAACCGGGGGTGAGATAGTCTGAGAATTAGGGCCAGACAGTTCAGGAAAGATGTTAAGAAGCACTTCTACACAAACGTTGACAGGTGTTCAGAACTCTCGGCCACAGTGAATGCTACATCATCTGTTAATTTTAATTCTGAATTAGATAGAGTTTTGCTAAGCAAATATGTTAAGGGATATGAGCCAAAGGTAGATGTATGGAATTAGGCCACCGATCATCTCACTGAATGGCAGAACAGGCTTGAGGGCTGAATGGCCTACTCCTCTTCCTACGTTCCTATGACAAGCTTGAAGGAGGAGGTGGGACCAGAATTCACCTAATCAGAATAAAGGAAGCCACCAACTGAAAATAAACTTAACAACACCCATAGGTATACAACAGAAATTGAAGTCATCCAGGCTTTCAATTGCAAGGGGTCAGTTAGCTCAGTTGACTGGATGGCTGGTTTGGAATGCAGAGTGATGTCAACAGCATCAGTTCAATTCCCACACTGGCTGAGATTACCATGATAAATTCTGCTTCTCAACCTCTCCCCTCCCCTGAGATAAGGGGACCCTCAGGTTAAACCACTACCAGTCTCCCTATGGTCTGGTAAGACAATGGTGACTTTACCAGAACATAAGCATTCCTGATGAAGGGCTTTTGCCTGAAATGTTGATTTTCCTGCTCCTCGGATGCTGTCTGATCTGCTGTGCTTTTCCAACACCACTCTAATCCAGAGCATAAATAGAATCTTCCCACACCCCGCTCAGCTGCAAAGAGAAACACATCATCACCTGGAAGCAATGATGATTAAAAAGAAACTTTCTATCAATAGTACAAATGTTAATTTTGCTAGTTTATTAAGAAGTTTTGATCCCGTGCATAACAATCAACAGTTTTGTATGAGGAGCTAATAGTGAAATGTTTAATGTTACCAATTAATATGCCAATGTTGTGGTACTTTATTATCAATAGTTAAGTACTGGAAATCCTTGGTCACCTATGATTTAAGGAGTTTATATATTTGATAACAGCATATAGGCAGCTAATATGTCTAAACCAGTGCTTACCAAACTTTTTCCCACAGTGACTCCATTTTAAGTCTTGAACATTCTCACAATTCCCCAATGCTGTGAGACTGAGATGGGGGTGGGTGAGGAGAACAGTGGATGTCAGAGATGAGGGCCTGTTAAACCAAGGACTGCAGTTGTTATAACTCTGAGTTCCATGGCAACTAGCCCTGCCTCAGAGTTCACCACCTCAAAGTTTCGTTACGTGGCCCTACTTGGGAGTCCCAAACACCACTTTGGGAATCCTTAGATAAGGGTTCTGAAAGAAGTGATGTTGAAATTGCATTAGCACCATCCCGTGTGATGATATATATTAATTATTTATATTATATTTGCAGTTTGAATATCAATATAGAGACAGATGGGAATTGGTTATTTCTGAGCAGAGTTTTATTTCTTTTAAAATATGTTAGAGAATCCTTTTGAAGCCAGCAACCTAAAATTAACATGCTTCATAAAAGAGATGTTAATAGAAAGATGTTATTACTACTAGGTTTAACACGGGTAGGGTAAGCATTGAAGGCTACTAGCTTTGTTTCCAGAAGAATCTGGGATTGAGCAAGTTTATTTTTCCAAGTTCAGTTTCGAAGACAGCAGGGTTGAGTTTAGAAACAAGTTTAGTTTCTCTCCTTGGAGCATTTCAGGGCAGCATTCCCTCTAGTCTTCTTTCCGGCTGTGTGAGGATGTATGACGTCGGTGCAAGGCAGCAAATTCTGGAACCGAAAGTCAATGCTGTGATCAGTGTGCTGACACTAATCAGAGGGTGTGGAACCTTGGAGCAGCTGTGCAGGTTCACAGCTTAGAGAGAATGGTGTTCAGGAAACCAATTATTTCACAATAAGACCATAAAATGTAGCAGCAGAATGAGGTGATTCAGCCCATAAAGTCTGCTCCACCATTTGATCATGGCTGATATGTTTCTCAAACCTGCCATCTCTCCCTGAACCCCTGACCAATCAAGAACCTATGTCTGTTTTAAATATACTTAATGACTTGGCTTCAACAATCTTCTGTCGCAATGTGTTCCATAAATTCACTTCCCTCTGGATGATGAAATTCCTCCACATTTCAGTTCTAAAGGGTTGGCCTTTCACTCTGACGCTGTAGCATTGGGTCCTAGTCTCTCCAACTAGTGGTAACATCTCCATGTTCACTTCTATCCAGGCCTCTCAGTATTCAATCCTTCATCCTTCCAAACTCCACAGGGTACAGACCCAAAGTTCTCAAGCGCTCCTCATATGACAAACCTTTTATCTGTAGGAACATTCTTGAAAACCTCCTCTTCACCCCCTCCAAGGTCAGTACATTCTTCCTAGGCTACAGGGCCCAAAAGTGCTCACAATATTCCAAGTACGATCTGACCAGACCCTTATACAGTCTCAACTGTACATCTCTGCTTTTGTATTCTATCCCTCTTGCAATGAATACTAACATCGCATTTGCCTTCTGAACTGCAAACTGAACTGGTACATTAACCTTAAGAGATTCCCGAACGATGACCCAAAGTCCCTTTGTGTTTTAGATTCCCGAAGTCTTTGCTGATTAGAAAACAGTCTACACCTCTTCTCTTCCTATCAAAATGCATAACCTCACAATTTCCCATATTGTATTCCATCTGCCACTTCTTTGCCCTCTCTCCTACCCTGTCCAAGTCATTCTGTAGCCTTCCCACTCCCTCAACACTAGCTGCCCATCCACCTGCATGTCATCTGCAAACTTAGCAACAATGCTGTCAGTTCCTTCATCCAGAAGGGTTTAGTTGGTGAAATTTCCAAATCAGGAGAGTTTGGTTAGAAAACTGCAGTTGTAGAACTGTTCAAGTTTAGGCTGTCAGAGTTGTGAAATGTCCACATTGGCAGATTTGGAAAGGACTCATCAAATCCAGAATCTGGTTTCCAATATCTGCAGTCATTGTTTTTACCTCATTGATTTTAACCCTACTGCAAATCCTCTTGCAAGGATGCCTGCCTTGAAGAAGTTTTCATCCTCTCTCTACAAGAATCTCAGGGAGTCCCTCTCCCACTGCAACTCTCAGGTCATTTCCTCTGCCCTGAAGCTCTTCAACTATGTCGTGCTCCACCCTTCAGACTCTCTGCCTTTATTCCTGATGAAGGGCTTTTGCCCAAAACGTCGATTTTGCTGCTCCTTGGATGCTGCCTGAACTGCTGTGCTCTTCCAGCACCACTAATCCGGAATCTGGTTTCCAGCATCTGCAGTCATTGTTTTTACCTCCTAAATTGTCTCCATAGTCCAATGCAAAGAAATTGTAAGTACTCAGTCACACAGAAACTTAAGTAGTTGAAATAGGGGTGTAATTTCTATGGAATTAAGTCTTTGGAATAGATATAATTCAGAAATTAGTATATAATGATTAAATAAATGATGTAACTGTGACATCAACATATGAACACAACATATGAACAAAAAATCAAAGAGGAGCAGAAAAGAAACATTGCAAGATATTCAGCAAGTTGTATACCTTAATGTAAATTAGAGAGGACTGGCCAAGAGTAAGGGAGAATTCTCGCAATTCAGGATAAGCTAGCTGCAAATAACTCAACATAGCAGTCCAGTCGGACAGTCCAACTTTCAGGATTGTAGTAGAGACATTGAATGCCCAAGAGAACCCAGAATCGATGGAATCTTTGAAAGGACAACTCTGCAGGCTTAAGTGTATGGGATAAACACAATCTCTAGGGACAGATGCAGCAGTCCAAGGCGTGGTCTGCCCTAATTTAGTCAGAAATGGCAAGGTTCATGGAGCCACCTTGCTGTCAATAGAGGCCTGAAGGGGTATTCATGCAGCATAAGGCATGGATCACAAAAAATATCCCTGTCAGGGTTACTTGCTCACTTTTGAGGGACTCTCTAATGCAAAGGCACTCAGTACCTGATTGAGAGACTTAGTATTGGGAAATGGGAGTCTACTGAAAGCCAGCTGCCTGACTTTTTCTCAGTTCCCTGTTGGGTCATGGTTCATAGTTCACAAGTCAGTACAAGCCAGGAATCCTTTATCTGAAAAGTTCAGGACCAACTGGATCTCGGGTAACGGATATTTTTTGGTTTTGGATATACCTACTGTTATAGGTTTGTTTAGGTCTTTTTGGGTCCTTTTGGGTTGATTGATTGCTAAGCAGTGTTGTGAGGTATTAGATTTCAGCACTAGAAATTAGAAAAGCATACATTCTAAATTACTACAGGAAAAGAAAAAAAACTATGCAGCCACAGGACAGGAGCTGATTTTTCAGGAAAGACTTTGGGAATCTAAAGCACAAATGGACTTGGGAGTAATCGTTCAGGAATCTCTTAAGCTTAACATGCAAGTTCAGTGGGGGTGAAGAATTTCTTATTTCCAAGAATCTACCATTTAGAGTGAATTGTACAAGATTAAATAATTTTTATTCTTGGATTAAACATTAAGTCAGAGCCATTCAACTAAAGAAAGGGCAGGAGAGCTCAGTCCCAAGTGTTGCACAACCTACAGGATGTGGGAAATCCTAGATGCTCCTGGCAGTAAGGGGAATAGGATTTTTTAAAATGTCATAGAGTCATAGAGATGTACAGCATGGAAACAGACCCTTCGGTCCAACTCGTCCATGCCTACCAGATATCCCAACCCAAACTAGTCCCACCTGCCAGCACATGGCCCATATTCCTCCAAACCCTTCCTATTCATGTACCCATCCAAATGCCTCTTAAATGTTGGAGAGCTTTCTAAAATCAGTACGTAGCAAGTCCTACATCGGAGAGGGCAGTGCTGGACCTAATTTTAGGCAACATTGGACAAAAGGTAGATGTGACTATTGTTAAAATTCTCTTCCACTGTCACTATAACTTAGACAAATTTAAGGTTCTCATTAAATAGGACAGAAATGGACCTGAAATAAAGGAATTGAAGGAAAGCTGATAAGACAGAATCTGGCCAAAGTGCAATGGGAGCAGCTAGTTACAGGAAAATTTGTATCAGAGCACTGTGTGAATCAAGGAGTACAGAGTCAATATGTTCCCATAAAAGTGAAGGCAGGGACCAATAAGTGCAGAGAAACCTTGAATGTCGAGCAATGTAAAGGATTGGAAAAGAATAAAACAATAAAACAATAAAATAATGATAGTGGATGCCAAGGGCTGAAAGCCCCTAAATAGAAAGTACAGGGGATTATTTAAAAAATAAATCAGTAGAGTGAAGACAGGACATGCAAAAGTAGTGGCAAATAAAATGAAGGAAAATCTAAAGGCATTTTAAATATATTAGGTTCAAGAGAAATACAAGGGAAAAAAGGGCTCATTTGGGATCAAAGTGGCAAATTATGTGTGGAGATGGAGGATTTAGGTAAGGTTTAAAATGAGTACTTTACATTTGTATTCACAATGTCAAAAATCAAATAACACCAGGTTACAGTCCAACAGGTTTATTTGATATGGAAGAACATTAATGTAGGTATAGAAACCAGGAAGGACAGTTGTATTATTTTTGAACAAAGCGTGATTGTGAGAGTAGAGTTAATAGTGGTTTCAGTGGGCTTAAAATTGGATAAATCCACAGGCCCAGGTGAAAAGTATCCAAGGCTGCCAAGAGAGGTGAGGAAGGAGACTGCAAGGGTCCTGATATTAATTTTCAAAGCCTCCCTAGCCACAGGAGAAGTCCGAGAGGATTGCGACCAGCTAATAGGGTACCATTATTCAAGAAGGATGGTAGGGATAAACCAGGGAACTATAGGTCAATGAGTCTAACATCAGTGATAGAGGAACTTTTGGAAAAAATCCAAAGGACAAAATGAGTCTCCACTCGGAAAGCTAAGAATTAAATCAGGGATAGTCGTCCTTGCTTTATCATGGACAGATCATGTCTGGACAGGACTGATTGAGTTTCTTGATAGATCGTTACAGCACAGAAAAAGGTCATTTGGCTCATCATGTCTGCACCAGTCAACAAATACTGGACCACATTAATCTGATTTTCCTGCTTTTGTACTGTAGCCCTTCCAAAAAGCTACAGCAACATAAGTGAATATCTAAATCCTGGTTAAATGTTACTGGAGTGTCTGACACAACCAACTTTTCATGCTTGATTTCCAGACTCCCATTAGCCTCCGAGTGAAAATACATTCTCCTTCACGCATTCTACATCTTACCTTATATCTATGCCCCTGGTTAATGACTGCTCAATGGAAAAGTGCCTATCTATCCACCTTAATTATGTCCCTCTTAATTTTATGTACACCTATCAGGTCACCTCTTAGCCTTTGCAACTCCAAGGAAAACAACTCCAGTCGATCCAATCTTACCTCACATCCCAGATAGTATTCAGGTGAATCTCCTCTGCACCCTCTCCAGTGAATCACATCCTTCCTAGAAAGTGGTGACCAGAACTGGACAGAGTACTCTCATTGTGGCCTTTCAAAAAGGCACAAGTGATGTTTATCTGGCCCTATAATGGTGGCCCTGAGTGGCGACACTGGGTATTTTTTAATGGACCATGAGCTGGAGAGCTGGTGAGAATCCAATGCTGCCCATTTTCAGGAATGTCAGCAGCACTGGATCTTCCCCAGGATCAAGGATACAAAAGCTTGACCTCTCGCCAACAGCTCCCAGAAAGGTTAATACTCCAGGAAGAGCCCTTTGGTCCATTGTGTCCACGTCAGTCATCAAGCACCTATTTACTCTAGTCCTGTTTTCCAGCCTTGACCCCCAGCTTTGTATTCCATGGCATTCCAATTGTTTGTTGAAGTTCTTCTGAAACGTTGTGATGGTTTCATGCCCCTTTCAGACAGAGAGTGCCAGCCACTCACCATGCTCTGCATGAAATGATTCTTCCTAAATCCCCTCTAACCTTCCTGCTTCTTATCTTAAATCTTTCCCATGGTTATTGGCCTATTAAGGGGGAAACAATTGATCCTACCCCATCTATGGCCCTCATAATCTTGTGCACTTCAATCAGCCTCCCCTCCCCTAAGGAACACATCCCCAGCCTATCCAGTCTCTCTTCAATAGCTGAAACACTCCATCCCAGGTCATCTCCTCTATATCATCTCTTGGCAATTACATTGTCAAGTAAATAAACAGCCCAGCAATGTAACTCCGTCCTTTCATTTGGCTTGGCCTTATTATAGTAAGTAACATTTGCAGTTGCTGGGTTACTATGAAGCCTGCAAGGTCTACTTGAGGATCAATTAGTTTTATTGTTGAATCACTGAAGACCGAGATATGAGCTTATAACAAGAAGTAGATCAACCATCTAGTTGATATTCTGGTGATCCTAATCATGAAAGTGCCTGGCGTCAATGACTTTCTTCAATAATTTTCCATGCCTTTACAGGGTAAAAAAAATTGCACCAACATACTCCCAGGACAATGTGCACTCTATTCCAGCTTGAGCATTTTCCAATTTTACTAGGTGCTGAAGATAGTAATTCAAAGTTTAGGGCCAATTGTTTTGTTTGCATGTAGTCCTTTTGCTGTGCATTAAGTGAAGCCGTTCATGAAAGCGACCAATCGATATGAAGAAATTGATCCAGGCTACATTTTTTTCTTCAGGTTACCTGACTGAGGTAGTTAACAAAAGGATAACCACAAAACTGGATCCTTTCTTCTTTAGAAATGTTTCACGAAATTGCTAATACAAATCCCGCACTAATATTTGGAGAACAGTTCAATCCCTCCCATTCTCAAAACAGGTTAGGGCTTAGCAACCTTTCAACTGTACTTCTGGGTCAAGACCCCTTCCCTAATGGCCTATCTACAGCAAATGGATTGCAGCAATTCAAGCCAGTAGCTCAGCATCAGCTTCTCAAGGGCAATTCATAATTGGGAATAGGTATTGCGTCAGCGAGTGATGATGCCCAAATCCCATGAATAAATATAAACAACCCATAAAATGCTTACAGCAATCCATTAAATTTGTTGGGAATATTCTAGTTTCTAAATTGATTCACTCAGATTGCACAGATTTTATTTGTACAAGTCACTCTTACAGCATTGTCTAGTGACTTTCTGACTTTTCACATGAAATACTCTGCGCCTGCATCCAATGAATGTAGCCTCTCCCTTTAGATACAGATTTGGGCTTTGGCGATGGGTTTGATAGGTGAAAAAATTTGGAAAAATCTTTATCTGATGGATCTCCTTGTGAGGTTCAGTCTTGCCCTGATGAGTTTGTATTTTTTCATTTGGACTGTTCTGAAAAAGTCCATGAACTTGGCCGCCATGATTCCTGTCTATTGTTTTGACTGTTGGACTCCTGATGGATAATATTTATATCACTCTGCACGTTCAAAATCTTTGAGTTAAGAATTAAAAAAGGGTGATTTTTTTTGTGTTGACCTCTAACCCCTACATCTCCTTCCTTGTGTTGATGGGCATCCAGCATAATGACAGGAAGTCCATTTTGTGCACGCTGTGCCTGAAAGAAGCTTCTTAGATTATTTTCTGCTGCTGCTTCATCCCGAGCTGTTCTTCTCAGTGGTGTTTTTTTTGTTTGACACTGTATCAGCAACAGGGCAAGGAGGCAGAGTCCAAAGCCTAGCTCATCTGGAACAAGAATGAACCATCTGCTGCTGGCATTATCATGAATCATACACTAGTCACCTCACCAAAGTAAGCTAACCCAACCCATTTGTAGTAATACGAGCTGATGATGTTGTGTTGATGAGCTGCACATAAAAGGACGCTCTGAAGCCTGAAGGATACTGAAATGTCACTATTTTAAAACAAACTAAGTTAGCGAGGTGACATTCACCATATGCTACACTTGCATTAATGCTGCTTCCCACTCCCATAATATCGTGAACTGCAGCCTTCAGGTCATTTATGAACAGGCTGGTAAACCTAGGGCAGAGGGAAAATCTGCTTATTCACATTAAATCTACAGAGCCCATTTCACCTGTTAAGCTCAGAGAATGTTGGAGAAATTCAGTAGATCCAGTAGCAGCAGTAAAGAGAGAAACAGAATTAAGGATTCAAGTCCAGTCTTTAGGATTCCAAAGAAGGCTTCCCGGACTCAAAACATCTCTCTGCAGATACATTCAGAACTGCTGTGTACATCCAGTATTCTTTGTGTGCTTGTTTCAGATTTCCAGCATATTTTGCCTTCATTTAGTACAAAGATCTTTTGACTTAGCAAATATCCAGGTCTTACATTTTCCAAAACCAACATCTGCATTGTTTATTTTCAAAGCAAAATGTCACCCCCAGCTAGTAAGTACAGGTTCCTTGCATAAAAGCCGTGCAGTTAAAAAGTATCAAAAGTTAATTTTGTGCTCTGAGCAAGGATGCTGCATTTGAAGACAACATAGGCTGAAGATAAAGCTAAAATGTTTCACCAACATGCAGTGGCTCAGTGGTTAGCACCAGGGACCCAGGTTTGATTCCAGCTTTGGGCGACTGTCTGCTTGGAGTTTGCACATTCTCCCAGTGTCTTCGTGGGTTTCCTTCGAGTGCTCAGGTTTCCTCCCACAATCCAAAGATGTGCAGATCAGGTTAATTGGCAATGTTAAATTGCCCATAGTGTTCATGGATGTATAGGTTACGTGCATTAGTCAGGAGTAAATGTAGAGTGATAGGATAGGGAAATGGGCCTGGGTGGCATATTCTTCGGAGGGCCGGTATGGACACGTTGGGCTAAATGTTGAGAGTGTGTTGCTGGAAAAAGCACAGCAGCTCAGGCAGCATCCGAAGAGCAGGAAACTTGGCATTTCGGGCCGTAGCCCTTTATCAGGAATCCTATTTCCTACACTTCAGATGCTACCTGACCTGCTGTGCTTTTCCAACAACACACTCTCAACTCTGACCGCCAGCGTCTGCAGACCTCACTGTCTCCATGTTGGGCTAAATGGCTTGTTTCCACACTGTAGGGATTCTATGACATTCCCTGTTGGCAAGGCATCCCACTGGGAGGATGGCATCACTGAATTAATGTCCTGTTAACCTTTTCCTGCATCTTCAGAAGACAACTAAATATTTTGTTTTAACAACAGCTGTTCTCTTGAAGGCACATCTTCTCATATCTTTCAAAAGGAACAATGTACCTGGAAGTTTACTACATGCAATCAATTTAAAATACAGCAGCATCATTGTTTTATATTTATATTTAATATATTGTATTCAGTTCTAGCAACAAATACACTGCGGAGGTCTATGGGATAATGTCTCCACAATATATTCACTTCAAGGTACAATTAACAAAGTAATCAACATTACTTTTAGCAAGCAACCTATAAGCAAAGACATTTCTAAATAAAAAATACAATTGTATGTTTGAATTGAATTTATTTATTGTCACGTGTACCAACGCACAGTGAGAAGCTTTGTCTGGCAAGCAATACAGGCTGATCACATAGTCAAGTAGCATAGATAAGTAAATAATAGGTAAACAGCAGCAAAAGCATGAGCACACAAACAGGTGAATGTTAAGAATTTGACAGTCCATTCAGTATTCTAACAACAGTAGGGTTTTGAAATCGGCTGGTGCGCATGTTCCGGCTTCTGCACCTTCTCCCTGATGGTACAGGTTGTAGAAAAATATTGCCAGGGTGGGATGGATCTTTGAGAATGCTGCTGGCCTTTCCTTGACAGCGAGTCTGGTAGATGGATTCTATAGATGGGTGGTTGGCCTTTGTGATTGTTCACCACTCTTTGTAACCATTTCCGATATTGAATGGTACAGTTGCCATACCAGGTAATGATGTATCCAGACAGAATGCTCTCGATGGTGCACTTGTAAAGGGTATTTGCCATCATGCCAAATTTCCTCAGCTGCCTGAGGAAGAAGATATATTGTTGGGCCTTTGTAACCAGTGTGCCCACATGAAGAGTCCAAGAAAGCTTGTTGTGGATCACCACTCTCAGAAGCTTGACACTCTCCGCTCATTCCACCTCTGTGCTGTTAATGTGTTGGGGGTGCATGAGTAACATCCTGCTGAAAGTCAATAATGAGTTCCTTGGCTTTGCTGGCATTGAGAGCTGGGTTGTTCGCAGTGCACCATTTTTCCAAATCTTCCACCTCCCGTCTGTAAACTGTTTTGTTGTCATCTGAGATTCGACCTACTATGGTGGTGTCATCAGCGAATTTGTAGGTGGCATTAGTCTGGTATTTGGCGACATAGTCATGGGTATACAGCAAGTACAGGAGGGAGCTGAGTAAGCATCCCTGGTGGGGCTCCAGTGCTGAGTGTTAGTGAGGATGAAATATTGCCCCCAATCTTCAGTGATAGCACCCTGTGGATCAGGAAACTGAGGATACAGTCACAGAGAGTGGGGCGTAGTCTTAATCACTAAGCTTAGTAATCAGTCTCGAGGGAATAATAGTGTTGAAGACTAAACTGTAGTTAATGAGTAGGATTCTTACGTAGCTGTTCTGGTGTCAAGAAGTTCTAGGGAGGAGTGATAGGCAAGTGATATGGCATCTGACATGGATCTGTTGGTCCGATAGGCAAATTGGAGTGCGTCAAGGGTAGTGGGGAAGCTGGAGTTGATTAATGCCATGACCAGCCTTTCAAAACACCTCATGAGCCCAAAGTTAGGGCCAGTGAGCAGTAGTTATTGAGACACTAGTTCAAAATTTACTTTGTTTTTTTGTGTGTATATATATTAATTCCTTTTGAGGGAAAAACTATAGCAGAGAGGTATCAGAAAGTATTCTAACTCAAAATTGTACAAAGTAACTAAGTAATTAACTAACTAAGCAGAGATGGCTGGGCAGGTGATGTGCTGTAGCTGTATGATGTGGGAGCTGGCTGATCCCATTGTGAACGGCAGTGACCACATCTGCAGCAAGTGTTGGTTGCTGGAAGAACTCCGGATCAGAGTTGATGATCTGGAATCTGAGCTTCAAACACTGCGGCACATCCGGAAGGGGGAGAGTTACCTGGACGCTTTGTTTCAGGAGGCAGTCACACCTGGGAGATTAAGTAATTCACATTCAGCTAGTGATCAGGCACAACAGAGTGTGACTGTAAGTGAGGCAGGTAGGGGGAACCTGAGTTCTGGAGTGGAGGAGCCTCAGCCCTTGACCTTGTCCAACAGGTACGAGATTCTTGCTCCCTGTTCTGATGAGGAAAAGGGCTCTGGACAGGATGCGCCAACTGACCAAGGCACCATGGAACAGAAGGCCATTCAAGAGCGGGGAGCTAATAGACAAGTAGTGGTTATAGGGGATTCTATAATTAGGGGGACAGATAGTATCCTTTGCAAGCCGGATTGGGAGTCTCGCATGGTGTGTTGCCTGCCTGGTGCCAGGGTGCGGGACATCTCCGACCAGCTTGAAAGGATATTGGAGCGGGAGGGGGAGGATCCAGTTGTTGTGGTCCACGTTGGTACTAACAACATAGGCAAGACTAGGGTGGAGGACCTGTTTGGGGATTACGAAGCACTAGGCAGGAAATTGAAGCACAGGTCCTCAAGGGTCATAATCTCCGGATTACTGCCCAAGCCACGTGCCAATTGGCATAGGGACAAGAAAATTAGGCAAGTAAACACGTGGCTAAGGGATTGGTGTGGGAAAGAGGGATTCCACTTCATGGGGCATTGGCATCAGTTTTGGAACAGGGGGGATCTGTACCGTTGGGACGGTCTCCACCTGAACCGATCAGGTACCAATGTTCTAGTGAAGAGGATAAATAGGGTGGTCAGTAGGACTTTAAACTTCTGAGTTGGGGGGAAGGGAAAGTGAAAGCGAACAGGGAGTATGGCATTAAATGGAAAGATATCAGCAGGATAATATGTGCCCAGGCGGATTTAAAATTGAGGCAGACTGAGAATTCAGAAAAAAACAAGGATAACTTAGGACATCATATGACTTCCAACATCTCTAATGATAAGAAAGTTAGCATTAAGGCACTTTACCTGAATGCTCGTAGCATTCATAACAAAGCCGATGAACTAATGGCACAGATAATAGTGAATGATTATGATGTGGTAGGCATCACAGAGACTTGGTTACAGGGGGGTCAGGACTGGCAGTTAAACCTCCATGGTTTTTCAACTTATCGAAAAGACAGAGAGGTGGGCAGAGGGGGTGGGGTTGCCTTGTTAGTTAAGAATAAAATTAAATCAATGGTATTGAATGACATAGCGTCGGATGATGTGGAGTCTGTATGGGTGGAATTGAGGAACCATAAAGGCAAAAAAACCATAATTGGAGTTGTGTATAGACCTCCTAACAGTGGTCAGGACCAGGGACGCAACATGTACCGGGAAATAGAGAAGGCATGTCAGAAAGGCAAAGTCACATTGATCATGGGAGACTTCAATATGCAGGTGGACTGGGTAAATAATGTTGCTAGTGGATCCAAAGAAAGGGAATTCATGGAATGCTTACAGGATGGCTTTTTGGAACAGCTTGTCATGGAGCCCACAAGGGAGCAGGCTATTCTGGACCTAGTGCTTTGCAATGAACCAGACTCTATAAAAGATCTTAAAGTAAGGGAACCCTTAGGAAGTAGCGATCATAGTATGGTAGAGTTCAGTCTGGAGTTTGAAAGAGAGAAGACAAAATTGGATGTAATGGTGTTACAGTTAAATAAAGGTAATTATGAGGGCATGAGAGAGGAACTGACAAAAATAGACTGGGAGCAGAGGCTAACCGGGAAGACAGTAGAGCAAAAATGTCAGGAGTTTGTGAGTATAATTGAGGACACTGTACAGAGGTTCATCCCTAAGAAAAGAAAGATTATCCGGGGAGGGATTAGACAACCATGGCTGACAAAGGAAGTCAGGAAATGTATTAAAGAAAAAGAGAGATCCTATAAAGTGGCCAAGAACAGTGGGAAATCAGAAGATTGGGAAGGATACAAAAACAAACAGAGGATAACAAAGAGTGTAATAAGAAATGAGAGGATCAAATATGAAGGTAGGCTAGCCAGTAATATTAGAAATGATAGTAAAAGTTTCTTTCAGTACATAAGAAACAAACGACAGGCAAAAGTAGACATTGGGCCACTTCAAACTGATGCAGGAAGCCTAGTGATGGGAGTTAAGGAAATAGCAGGAGAACTTAACAAGTACTTTGCGTCAGTTTTCACAGTGGAAGACATGAGTAATATCCCAAAAATTAAAGGGAGTCACGGGGCTGAGTTGAGTATGGTTGCCGTTACGAAAGAGATAGCGCTAGAAAAGTTAGAAAGTCTTACAATTGATAAATCTCCTGGCCCCGATGGGATACACCCTAGAGTTCTGAGAGAGGTGGCTGAGGAAATAGCAGAGGCATTAGTTGAGATCTTTCAAGAGTCACTGGAGTCAGGGAAGGTCCCGGATGATTGGAAGATGGCTGTTGTAACCCCCTTGTTCAAGAAAGGATCAAGACAAAAATTATAGGCCAATCAGCTTAACCTCGGTTGTTGGTAAAATTCTAGAATCGATCATTAAGGATGAGGTTTCTAAATTCTTGGAAGAGCAGAGTCTGATTAGAACAAGTCAACATGGATTTAGTAAGGGGAGGTCATGCCTGACAAACCTGTTGGAATTTTTTGAAGAGGTAACAAGTAGGTTAGACCAGGGAAACCCAGTGGATGTGGTCTATCTAGACTTTCAAAAGGCCTTTGATAAGGTGCCACATGGGAGGCTGCTGAGCAAGGTGAGGGCCCATGGTGTTCGAGGTGAGCTGCTGGGATGGATTGAGGATTGGCTGTCTAACAGAAGGCAGAGAGTTGGGATAAAAGGTTCTTTTTCAGAATGGCAGCCGGTGACGAGCGGTGTCCCGCAGGGTTCAGTGTTGGGGCCACAGCTATTCGCATTATATATTAATGATTTGGATGACGGGACTGGGGGCATTCTAGCGAAGTTTGCTGATGATACGAAGTTAGGTGGACAGGCAGGTAGTACTGAGGAAGTGGGGAGGCTACAGAAGGATCTAGACAGGTTGGGAGAGTGGTCCAGGAAATGGCTGATGGAATTTAACGTAAGCAAGTGCGAGGTCTTGCACTTTGGCAAAAAGAATAAAAGCATAGACTACTTTCTAAATGGTGAGAAAATTAGTAAAGCCAAAGTACAAAGGGATCTGGGAGTGCTAGTCGAGGATTCTCTAATGGTAAACATGCAGGTTGAGTCCGTGATTAAGAAAGTGAATGCAATGTTGTCTCTTATCTCAAGAGGGTTGGAATATAAAAGCAGAGATGTGCTACTGAGACTTTATAAAGCTCTGGTTAGGCCCCATTTGGAGTACTGTGTCCAGTTTTGGTCCCCACACCTCAGGAAGGACATACTGGCACTGGAACGTGTCCAGTGGAGATTCACACGGATGATCCCTGGAATGGCAGGATCCTGGGATTGTATTCATTGGAGTTTAGAAGATTAAGGGGAGACTTAATAGAGACGTACAAGATAATACATGGCTTGGAAAGGGTGGACGCTAGGAAATTGTTTCCGTTAGGCGAGGAGACTAGGACCAGTGGACACAGCCTTAGAATTAGAGGGGGTCAATTCAGAACAGAAATGCAGAGACATTTCTTCAGCCAGAGAGTGGTGAGCCTGTGGAATTCATTGCCACGGAGTGCAGTGGAGGCTGGGACGCTAAATGTCTTCAAGGCAGAGATCGATAGATTCTTGTTGTCTCGAGGAATTAAGGGCTATGGGGAGAACGCTGGTCAGTGGAATTGAAATGCCCATCAGCCATGATTGAATGGCGGAGTTGACTCGATGGGCCGAATGGCCTTACTTCCACTCCTATGTCTTATGGTCTTATGGAGTCTTCGTAGGCACAGGGATGATGTTGGCCCTCTTGAACAGGCAGGGGCAGTAGCCTGCTGCAGGGAGAGTTTAAAGATGGGATAATAGTATTTTGGCAGGAGAATTATAACTTTATTTAAGTAGAAAGAAATTACTATTACAGACGCAAGTGATTTATTCAGGTCTTATAAGTGGAATTATGGAAACTGAGGACTGCACTCTTGGCCATTAATTTTCCAGTTCATTGCAAAACACGTTTTGCATTTAAATCCCATTTTAACCCACTTTTCCTTCAACACTTCAAGCAATAAAAACCTACTAGTTACAGAGGAGTAACAATCTAATTGAGAATTTGTAAAGATGAGCTTTCTGAATTTTATCTGTCATGATCATAAGCATTTCAGAATTTTATATCTTGACGGTCAGTTTTACTGGTTTACTGGGTCTTTGGTAAACATATACAAGTGAAAATAACAAATATTAAGTCTTAAGAAATTGAGTTATTGAGGAATTAAATAATTCCAACACTTGATTACTTTTTTTGTGCAAGAATTCAATATTTCGAGGCTGTTGTATCTGGCACCATTGAGATTCACATCTTGCAATCTCAGCTGACCATTTCATTGACCAAAAAGGTCCAAGCTCCCTCCAAACATTTGCCAGGTTCTTATTTATTCTAGAGTAAAACATTTTAATATTGGGTTTACCTGTCTGGCACCACATTGTGCAGCTACAGAAGGTTTTCTGGGATTCTCGTTCACGAGAGGTCCTTTGCGGTAGAGAAAAGGGGAACTTCAGTGATAGTCAAGATATTGTGCTGAAACCCGAAGCCCTCAGACCCTGTATGTGAAGGGCCTTCACAGACATCTAATCACTTCACAGAAGTTACATTATTACTGTTTTATAAGACACTAAATTGTACAAATCACTTCAGGTTAGCCAGCAGACACTATGAGCCAAATTTTAATTTACCTGTGGAGGTGGGACCTGAAAGAGGTGAGCCTGCATTGGCCTGTTACCTCTGTGCTGCTTTGTCACCATAGTGCTGCACCTAGGCAATTGTCATTGATGCTTGATCAAGGGTTGATGGTGGAAATATAGCTGGGGGCAGGGGTGGGGGGGGGATGGTGGGGTGATTATGACTATCCATCTGCTAGCATCAAGTAATTAATCCAAATGATTACTGAGAAGATTGTCAGAGGTCACCCAGAACTTTACAGATAGCAAGACCCTCTCACCATCTAGCTGAAGAGTTGAGTAGCCACACACTGGCAGACAAGGTGTAGGGCAGGGGAAGGAAGGTAGTGGAGTAATGATGGTCAATGATGCTTCATTGACTTAGCTACCACAACCATGACTGACAGAGACCCACAGCTGCAGCCACATGCATTTCCCTTCACACTGATGGATCTACCAGTATTCCTCTGTTGCCCTTTCAGACTTAGAAGCTTGCTCCCCTTTTAGGACAGCATTCCTAAAGATGAGCTCTTAATTGTCAAAAATTGTCGGCACCGTATGTTCCCAATCCATGCTTCCTCTCACCAGCAGGTTAGGGATCCAGGATCAAAACTGAGCACGATCTGCAAGATGAGAAGCTCCACTGTTGAAAGTGAAGATTACCACTGCATGAAACTTTCACACAACTGCATCCATTCATGTCACCTAGCTTTGAATGTGAATATGCTGTGCAAATGACAACCAGTAAACTTTACAAGGCATAAAGAGGGACAAGGTACAGGTACCAAGTTTGTCCCATGCATTTTAGAAGACATACTTTCAAAAGTAAGGATTTATTTTCTAGCCTTATTACCAACAAACATCTTCCTCCTTCGCTATTAGGTACGAGAGAAACGGTGACTGAATCAATTCAGTGGTGCTAGCCTTCCCTGCAGTTTCCTCCTGAGTTTTTCACTGACAGAAGAATTTCAGCTCCAATTAGGGTAATCATTGTTGATGCCCTACCTGCAGCATAACATCAAAAACAAACAATACTGCCTATATTTCTCAACTGTAACAGTGCAAATACTTCTTCAGTATTCACATAGGACAGTTTCCCCTATAATGGTGAGCTGAATCTCTTACAAATTATTTAACTTCATGATCTGGGTCATTTGTGCACCATAGTAAGCATTCCATGTAAACTTTTCAATTGCTGGGCAGTTAGTTTATATTAAGGGATGGCTTTCTATCCAGAATGTGACTAGCACGGATACCTTTGTCAGCTCAATGCCAAAACTGGGACATAGCGCATGAATTGCTAGAAAAATAGGCAAGAGTTACATCGATTCTTGACTGACAAAATACTCAATGGGTATCGGGGATGAACAGGAAAGCATACACCACAGCAGATCAGTTATGACCTTATCAAATGGCATAGCAGGCCAAATTTCCTACTCCTGCATCGATTTTATATGTTAATATGCAACTTTAATCAATACACTTTCATTTGTTCAAAATGGTGGTCATGACCCTCATATGGCTGAACACAAATATTTAAATACTGTTTTTCTCCTACTTAACTCTTCCAATTCAGGCTGGTATTAATGGAAACTGGCTTGGTACAAACTGTTTCTCATAACTGTTGGTCCCAAATTCCATTTTCAACATTACTCAAAAATAATTAATTTGAAGGTCAAACACTGGCTGGAACTTCACTCAAACACAGAAGGAAATATCCTTTCTTTGAACTGATTGCTTAACTTTTTTAAAGTTGTTCAATGTTCTTATTTGGTTTTGATTCCATTGTGAAACGAGCCAACGTCAGACAGAATTACAATTTACTCAACAAAAGCAATTTACTGCAGATGCTGGAATCTGAAACCAAAAGAGAAAATGCTGGAAAATCTCAACAGGTCTGGCAGCATCTGTAAGGAGAGAAAAGAGCTGATGTTTCGAGTCTAACTGACCTGTTGTCAAAGATGAAAAAAAGGGGAGACATAGGGAGGTATTTATACTAGGCTGGGAGAAGGTGAGTCATGTCTCCAGAAGCAAAGGTCGAAATAAAGAGGTGGTAATGACAGTGCATAGAGAGATTATAGGGAGATTAGGAGCTGTGAATGACCAAGGCTGAAGGCAGTGCTATGTGACAAAAGATGTGGGGGATGGGGGGCATGGGTGAAGCAGAAGCAAAATGGAAAACAGGGGAGAAGGGTAGCAAAGGGGGAAGAGGAGAGGAAAAAGGTGATGAGAGAGTGGGGAGTGAGAGGAGGAGAGACAATCAAGAAATAAGAGGTACAGAACAGTGAAAAAAATATTAAAAAGATAAATAATATAAATGAAATAAAATTACGGAGCAGAATGAAAACAGAGGAGTCGAAATGGGATAATCATCTGAAGTTGTTGAATTCAATGTTGAGACCGGCAGGCTGTAACGTGCCTAGTCGGAAGATGAGATACTGTTCCTCCAGTTTGCGCTGAGCTTCACTGGAGCATTGCAGCAGGCCAAGGACAGACGTGGGCATGGGAGCAGGATTGTGTGTTGAAGTGGCAAGACACGGGAAGGTCCGGGACTTAATTGCGTACAGACAGAAGGTGCTCAGCAAAGCGATCACCCAGTTGGCGTTTTGTCTCTCCGATATGGAGGAGAGCACATTGGGAGCAACAAATGCAATAGACCAAATTGAAAGAGGTACAAGTGAAACGCTGCTTAATCTGAAATGAGTATTTGGGGCCTTGGATGGTGAGCATGGAAGAAGTAAAGGGGCAGGTGTTGTCCCTATTATCTCTCTATGTACTGTCACTATCACCTTTTTATTGCTACCTTTGCTTCTGGAGCCATGACTCACCTTCTCCTAGCCTAGTATAAATACCTCCCTACGTCTCCCCTTTTTTTAGCTTTGACAAAGGGTCAGTTAGACTTGAAACGTCAGCTCTTTTCTCACCTTACAGATGCTGCCAGACCTGCTGAGATTTTTAAGCATTTCTCTTTTTGGTTTATAATTTATTATGTTGAAGAGGAAAGGTTCATATTCATATCACACGGAAGACTTAGGTGAAGACAAGAAGTACACTTCTGAATTTTAAAGAAAAGAACTTCTTTATTAAAAATTCATCAAATGAATTAAAACCTCAAGAAGATTGATAGCCTGTGCATTCTTTCCAAAATAGATCTTTGCACTAAGATGAACTGAGACAATTTAGACAGAAAACACACTGAAGATTAATTTTATACGTTTGCAATTCCAGTGTGTTCCATTGGGAAAAGAATCTGGAACTCACAGGCAACTCCCCATAAGGTTACATGCACAAATGTGTGCATATATTTGATTAAATGTGTGCAAATATTTGATGTTGCTTAAAACTGCACTTTTATTTTTACCATGCCCCTTTGACATAACAGCACTGAATTTAGCAGAAAGGTTTTCTACATAACCCTTGTTATTCTCGATTCAATCTCCTCCATTGCTGTTGGAAATTTTTGCTGCTAGACATCATTGCTACAACATTCTCTTTCATTGGTTATTATTATTTCTTCATTTTACACGTCATCATTGCTTTCATTTCCCCCTCCCCTTTTCTGTCATTAAGCTGTCAAATGGTTACACTAATAACAGGACTCACCATATTTAAATAGAATGACTATAATTACGAATGGATGAGATAATTGTACAATCAAATACACAGATGCACCGGGAGAATTATTGCACTATGTGTGGGCATGCTTTTGACAGTGACTGTTCAACCTGGTTCTAAAATTGGATAAACCTGGTCTACAAATGCGTTGTGTCATGATGCTGGATATTTGATCCCATTGTGAGCCCCTGACCTATACATATTATTGTGACAAGACATTGAGTGAATACCAGTTGCCTCTGAAGGGAGTCAGAGTACTCATTAGTCCTGGACTTCTGTTACAGGATTCATAGAGTTATAGAGATGTACAGCATGGAAACAGTCCAACCCATCCATGCCGACCAGATATCCCAACCCAATCTAGTCCCACCTGCCAGCACCCGGCCCAGATCCCTCCAAACCCTTCCTATTCATATACCCATCCAAATGCCTCTTAAATGTTGCAATTGTACCAGCCTCCACCACATCCTCTGGCAGCTCATTCCATACATGTACCACCCTATGTGTGAAAAAGTTGCCCCTTAGGTCTCTTTTTCCCTCTCACCCTAAAACTATGCCTTCTAGTTCTGGACTCCCCGACCCCAGGGAAAAGACTTTGTCTATTTATCCTATCCATGTCTCTCATAATTTTGTAAACATCTATAAGGTCATCCCTCAGTTTCCGACGCTCCAGGGAAAACAGCCCCAGTCTGTTCAGCCTCTCCCTGTAGCTCAGATCCTCCAACCCTGGCAACATCCTTGTAAATCTTTTCTGAACCCTTCCAAGTTTACAACATCTTTCCAATAGGAAGGAGACCAGAATTGCACGCAATATTCCAACAGTGGCCTAACCAATGTCCTGTACAGCCGTAACATGACTCCCAACTCCTGTACTCAATATCTGACCAATAAAGGAAAGCATACCAAACACCTTCTTCACTATCCTATCTACCTGCGACTCCACTTTCAAGGAGCTATGGACCTGCACTCTAAGATCTCTTTGTTCAGCAACACTCCCTAGGACCTTACCATTAAGTGTATAAGTCCTGCTAAGATTTGCTTTCCCAAAATGCAGCACCTCGCATTTATCTGAATTAAACTCCATCTGCCACTTCTCAGCCTTGGCCCATCTGGTCCAGATCCTGTTGTAATCTGAGCTAACCCTCTTCACTGTCCACTACACTTCCAATTTTGGTGTCATCTGCAAACTTACTAACTTTACCTCTTATGTTCGCATCCAAATCATTTATGTAAATGACAAAAAGTAGAGGGCCCAGCACCAATCCTTGTGGCACTCCACTGGTCACAGGCCTCCAGTCTGAAAAACAACCCTCCACCACCACCCTCTGTCTTCTACCTTTGAGCCAGTTCTGTATCCAAATGGCTAGCTCTTCCTTTATTCCATGAGATCTAACCTTGCTAATCAGTCTCCCATGGGGAACCTTGTCAAACACCTTACTGAAGTCCATATAGATCACATCTACCACTCTGCCCTCATCAATCTTCTTTGTTACTTCTTCAAAAAAACTCATTCAAGATTGTGAGACATGATTTCCCACAGACAAAGCCATGTTGACTATCCCGAATCAGTCCTTGCCTTTCCAAATACATGTACATACTGTCTCTCAGGATTCCCTCCAACAACTTGCCCACCACTGAGGTCAGGCTCACCGGTCTATAGTTCCCTGGCTTGTCTTTACTGCATGTCTTAAACAGTGGCACCACGTTTGCCAACCTCCAGTCTTTCCGCACCTCACCTGTGACTACCGATGATACAAATATCTCAGCAAGAGGCCCAGCAATCACTTCTCTGGCTTCCCACAGAGTTCTCGGGTACACCTGATCAGGTCCTGGGGATTTATCCACTTTTAACCGTTTCAAGACATCCAGTATTTCCTCCTCTGTAATCTGGACATTTTGCAAGATGTCTCCATCTATTTCCCTGCAGTCTATATCTTCCATATCCTTTCCCACACTAAATACTGATGCAAAATATTCATTTAGTATCTCCCCCATTTTTTGTGGCTCCACACAAAAGCCGCCTTGCTGATCTTTTGGGGGGGGGGGGCTATTCTATTCCTATTTACCCTTTTGTCCTTAATATATTTGTAAAAACCCGTTGGATTCTCCTTAATTCTATTTGCCAAATCTATCTCATGTCCCCGTTTTTGCCCTCCTGATTTCCCTCTTAAGTATACTCCTACTTTCTTTATACTCTGCTAAGGATTCATTCGATCTATCCTGTCTATGCCTGACATATGATTCCTTCTTCTTCTTAACCAAACCCTCAATTTCTTTAGTCATCCAGCATTCCCTATACCTACCAGCCTTCCCTTTCGCCCTGAGAGGAATATACTTTCTCTGGATTCTTGTTATCTCATTTCTGAAGACTTCCCATTTTCCAGCCATCCTTTTACCTGCAAACATCTGCCTCCAATCAGCTTTCGATCATTCTTGCCTAATACCGTGAAAATTGGCCTTTCTCCAATTTAGACTTCAACTTTTCTATCACTATTTTAGAACAAGTAGAATTATGGTCACTAGCCCCAAAGTGCTCCCCCACTAAAACCTCAGTCACCTGCCCTGCCTTATTTCCCATGAGTAGGTCAAGACTCGACTCAAGACCTGCATTAGCAGGGACCTACAAATATTTTGCTACTTTTCTCCATGGGTGGCACAGTGGCACGTACTGCGGCCTCACAGTACCAGGGACCCAGATTCGATTCCAGCCTTGGGTGACTGCCTGTGTGAAGTTTGCACATTCTCTCTGTGTCTATGTGAATTTTCACTGGGTGCTCCAATGGTGTGCAGGCTAGCTGCTAAATGCCATCGGGTGCAGGCTAGCTGGATTAGCATGGGAATTGGAGGGCTACAGGGATAGTTCAGTGGGGGTGGGTCTGAGTGGAATGCTCTTTGGACAGTTACTGTGGACTTATTGGGCCAAATGGCCGACTGTCTCACTGAGGGAATTCTATGATTATTTTAGAAATGTTACGCAGCAATGAAAAACATCTTTGGTCTTTAAGTTACTAGGCCAGTGTGCAAAAGGTAAGCTGAATTAAAATGGTCAATGCTCCTTGCCAGCTTTTAATCCAGTGTTTCTCAAACATTATCCCACCGTGACCCTACTTTGTCATGCACCAGACAGAACTGCAGGGTGGGGAGGCTCTGGGAGCGGTGAGAATGCAGACCTCTTACAAGTCGAGCTCTACTTTTAAAACCCAATCAGAGATCCACAGCAGCCATTGCTGCCTGAAAGCTCATGACCCGAACATTTCAGTAGGCAATCCCACATAATGTCCTGACCCCACAATGGGAATCCCTGCTCAAATCCTGCATCCACCTAGAAATTTTTTAAAATGTATTCACGGGCATCGCTGGCTAGAGCAGCACTTATTGTCCAGCCCTAATTGCCCAGACAGCAGTTAAGGGTCAACCACTTTGTTGTGGCTCTGGACTGACTTGTAGGTCAGACCAGGTAAGGATTTCAAGATTTCCTTCCCCAAAGGACATTGTTGATGCAGATACGTTTTTCTGACAATCATCAATGATTTCACCATTGGACTCTTAATTCTAAACATTAATTGAATTCAAATCCTACCAGGATGTTGCCTGGTCTGGAGGGAAGGTCTTATGAGGAAAGGCTGAGAGACTTGCATCTGTTCTCATTGGAAAGAAGAAGGCTAAGAGGAGATTTGATAGAGACAGACAAGATGATCAGAAGATTAGATAGGGTAGACAGTGAAAGTCTAGGATGATGGCGTCAGCTTGTACAAGGGGGCATAACTACAAATTGAGGGATGATGGATTTAAGACAGACATCAGAGGCAGGTTCTTTACTCAGAGAGTGGTAAGGGTGTGCCAATGTAGTTAACTCAGCCGCATTAAGGAGATTTAAGTGATCCTTGGAAAAGCTTTTGGATGATAATGGGATAGTGTAGGGGACGAGCTGACAATAGTTCACAGGTCAGTGCAAAATCGAGGGCCGAAGGGCCTGTTCTGCTCTGCATTGTTCTATGTTCTATGTAATATCTATTATTGTGGGATTTGAACCCAAGCTCCCTGAATATTACCTGGATCTCTGGACTGATAGGCTAGCAATAATACCACTATACTATCACCTCCCCTAACAACTACAATTACTTAAATCTCATTAACCTGCATCCTACTCCAAAACACTTACCTATTACCCTCCCTCTCCATGCTGTCTTATAATTATTACCTGATCCCCAGCACATTGAGTTTTAAATTTGTATCTTCAAATCTCTCGAGTCTTACTTAAACTTACCTTTTAGCACTATAAATTCCTCCAATCACATTGCAGGGAGGTATTGGCTCTGGAGGGAGGATTTAGACAATAGACAATAGGTGCAGGAGTAGGCCATTCGGGCCTGCACCACCATTCATTATGATCATGGCTGATCATCCTCAGCTGAGTATCCTGTTCCTGCCTTTTCTCCATAACCCTTGATTCCACTATCCTTGAGAGTTCTATCCATCTCTTTCTTAAACAAATCCAGAGACTGGGCCTTCACTGCCTTCTGGGGCAGAGCATTCCACACACCCACCACTGTCTGGGTGAAGATGTTTCTCCTCATCTCTGTCCTAAATGGCCTACCCCTTATTTTTAAGCTGTGTCCTCTGGTTCGGGACTCACCCATCAGCAGAAACATATTTCCTGCCTCCAGATTGTACAATCCTTTAATAATCTTATATGTCTCAATTAGATACCCTCTCAGTCTTCTAAACTCAAGGGTATACAAGCCTAGTCACTCCAATCTTTCAACATAAGATAGTCCCGCCATTCCAGGAATTGACCTCATGAACCTACGCTGTACTCCCTCAATAGCCAGAATGTCTTTCCTCAAATTTGAAGACCAGAACTGCGCACAATATTCCAGGAGTTGTCTCACCAGGGCCCTGTACAGCTGCAAAAGAACCTCTTTGCTTCTGTACTCAATCCCTCTTGTTATGAAGGCCAGCATGCTATTAGCTTTCTTCACTACCTGCTGTACCTGCAAGCTTGCCTTCATTGACTGGTGTACAAGAACACCCAGATCTCTCTGTACTGCCCCTTTACCTAACTTGACTCCATTTAGGTAGTAATCTGCCTTCCTGTTCTTGCCACCAAAGTGGATAACCATACATTTATCCACATTAAACTGCATCTGCCATGCATCTGTCCACTCACCTAACCTGTCCAGGTCACCCTGTAATCTCCTAACATCCTCCTCACATTTCACCCTGCCACCCAGCTTTATATCATCAGCAAATTTGCTAAGGTTACTATTAATACCATCTTCTATATCATTAATATATATTGTAAAAAGCTGCGATCCCAGCACTGATCCCTGCGGTACCCCACTGGTCACCACCTGCCATTCCGAAACCGAGCCTTTTATCACTACTCTTTGTTTCCTGTCAGCCAACCAATTTTCAATCCAAGTCAGTACTTAGACCCTAATACCATGCACCCTAATTTTGCTCACTAACCTTCTATGTGGGACTTTATCAAAGTATTAATAAAAGTCCAGGTACACTACATCCACTAGATCTCCCTTGTCCATATTCAGAGATTTGAATCTTACAACAGCGGATGATTGCAATTAAATGCTACTAATAAATCTGGAATTAAAATCTAACTTAGTGATCATGAAACCATTGTCAACTGGTGTAAAAACTGATCAGATTCGCTAATGTCATTTAGGGAAGAAAATGTGCTGTCCTTAACCTGCTGACCTGTCGCAGAGTCTAGAGTTTCAAGGACTCCAGCATCTGCAGTTCTCACTTTCTCTGACCTTTCATACAGTCAGACAGCATGGAAACAGACCCTTCAGTCCAACCCGTCCACGCCAACCAGACAACATGATCTGACCTAGTTCCACTTGCCAGCATTAGGCCCATATCCCTCTAAATCCTTCCTATTCACATTCTCATCCAGATGCCTTTGAAATTCTATAATTACAACAGCCTCCACCACTTCCTCTGGCAGCTCATTCCAGACACGCACCACCCTGTGTGAAAATGTTGCCTCTTAGGTCCCTTTTAAATCTTTCCCCTCTCACCTTAAATCTATGCCCTCTAGTTTTGGATGCCCCCACACTGGGAAAAAGACTCTTACATTTGACTCCAGATTCCTAGTCATTTGATTGACTCTTAACAGCCCTGTGAAATGGCTTAGCAAGCCACTAACTAAATAGAAATTGCTGGAAAGGCTCAGCAAGTCTGACAGCATCGGTGGGGAGAAATCACAGTTAACATTTTGGGTTTCAATGGAGTTCTAATGTAGCAAACCACTAAGTTGTATCAAAACACTACAAGATCAAAAGAAATGAATCAAAACCAGGTGGATCACCCAGTACTAGAAACAGCAACATGACAAAATCAAACCCAGACTGGTAACCCAATTCCTTCTCACGAACATCTGGGTACTTATGCTGAAATTGGGAGAGTTGTCCCAGAGACTACTAACCAACTTGACAGAATCATGTTCACAGAACTATATCTTACAGCCAGACCAGCAGACAATGTTTCAGACAGTAGCACCAAACTCAGTATCCCATCAGCAGGATAGGCCCACCACAGTGGCAGCACAGTGGTATACAGTCAGGATGAAGTTGCCCTGCAAGTCCTGAACATTGATTACAGATCCCACAAACTCTCCTGGCATCTGGTCAAATTGTCAAGGAAACCCACTAATTACTACATACCACGCTTCTTTGCATGATGAGAATTCCACGTTGAACACCATTTAGAAGAAGTATATTGGATTAGAACACAGAATGTATTTGGGTGTTGGAATTCAACATTTATCACTAAAATTGACTTGGTAGGCACAATACTGAGCTGCCTGAGTCCCAAAGGACATAGCTGCTGCAGGTGATGAGGGAACCAAGAAGAGAGATAAACGTATTTGACCTTGTTAACATCTCATCAATCATTTGCAGCTACAGCTTTCTGGGACAGTGTTGGTAGGAGTGACCACTGCACAGTCCTTGTAGAAACAAAGTCTTTCTTCACTTTGAATATTTCCTCCATTGTGTTCTGTGACATAATTACTGTTTAAAATTGGATGGACTTTGAGCAGATCTAGCAACTCAAAACAGCAAAAAAGTAGCAGAATTTTATTTATCTTCATACTATCTAATTCACTATTACCTTGAAGCCAGGGGACAAACCCGGGTTCAATGAACAATGCAGGAAATCATGCCAGCACCACCATTAGGCATGGCGATAAATGAAGTGTTGACCTGGTGAAGGTACAGAGGACCACTTGCATGGCAAATGGTAGAAACAAAATGCAGTAAACAGGTCTAAGCAATCTCACAACCAATAGCTCAGATCAAAGGTTTGCAGTTCTATCACATCTAATCATGGATGGTAACGGACAATGAAAAACTAACAGGAGGGGAGGGGGCAACTTCACGAAGATCTTCATTCATCACTATGGGGAACTCAGTAAATCAGTGCAAAAGATAAGGTTGAAATACTTTCACCACCTTCAGCCGGAAGAGCCAAAGGATGATTCATCTTGGTCTCTTCTTGAAGTCATCAGGATATCTCGGCAGGAGTTCCTCAGGGTAGTGACCCAGGCCCAAAAATCTTCAGCTACTTCAATAATCTCGACTCAATTGCTAAACCACATTGGAATAATGTGCTTAAAGTTTAACCCAACCATTCCCAGAGCCATCTCAAAACTAAAAGATCTTTAAAACTACACAGAGTTCTCCAACTTGCCTCCTTTTAGACCTAGTTTGACAGAAAGTGCAGACCAAGTTTCTGTACTTAGCAAGAATTGTTATTTATTACAACTAAATAGATTCCAACTACGGTTAACCAATTATGAACTACTGACATCTAACTCTACTCATTAAAACTCTAAACCCCAAATAAACTCCCACTACAAGCACATACAGACAGACAGAGAGAGACATGCGTGGAGGGAAGGGCTATGAAGGAAGTTCAGTGGTCCTTGTCCACAGGTTTTGCTAAGATTATCTTTTTGCTAACTGAAAGCTGTTTCTTGATCTTTCTTCTCTAGATATTTTTATGTATGATTAGATTCCGTACAGTGTGGATACAGGCCTTTTGGCCCAATATGTCCACACCGACCCTCCGAAGAGCACTCATTCCCCTACAAGTACCCCTGACTAATGTACCTAACACTACGGGCAATTTAACATGGCCAGTTCACTAGTCTGCACATCTTTGGACTGTGGGAGGAAACCGGAGCACCCAGAGGAAACCCACGCAGACACGGAGAAAATGTGCAAACTCCACACAGACAGTTCCCCAAGGCAGGAATCGAACCTGGGTCCCTGGTGCTGTGAGGCAGCAGTGCTAACCACTGAGTCACCGTGCCACCCCTAGGAGAGGCAGGGTGACAGGTTCACACTAACAAAGGTGAAATATAGGATATAGTATTTAAAATTAACAGCAACTGATGAGAGAAAATAAACTGCCAATCGTCAGATTTGTGATGCTTTTTTACTGCAGAGCAGAAATAATTCCTCCTCTTCCAAACATTCAATTTCTTTTGCTTAAACATTACATCCCAGGCTGTTCAGTTGCCTGGGAGCTGACCACAATTGATTGCATGGAAGAAGGCCTTTGTAATTGACAACTGGCCATTAGTCAACAAACCAATCAGCTACTTGGTCAAATCTCCATTTATACCCAGGCTCCAGCTCATCCATAATTAGGCTTTCCCAAGTGCTTGAACCAATAGCTGTGTAAACTGCACTTACAGTGAGCGTCCTTCAAAACTCCTTCCAAATTTACAATCTCTACTACCTAGAATGACAAGGATATCAGATGAATGGGAACAGTCACGTGCAAGTTCCCCTCTAGGTTATACACATCCTAACTTGGAACTGTACTGACATTCTTTCACTGTCATGGGGTCAAAATCCTGGAACATCATCCCTGACAGACTGAGGCCATATCCGCATCCCAATAATTACAATGGTTCAAGGTGGTGATTCACACCTCATTCTCAAGGTCAATTAGCAGGGCAACAAATGATCACCTAGCCACAGCCAGATATGACCCACATCTCACAAGTAAGTATTAGAAAGAACATTTTATTTTCATCTCCTGCTGCCTTTGGTCTTCAAGCTAACATTATGAGTATCACTATTCTATTAGCTTCAGCTGCAGTAGTTCTATTCCTGGGCACCACCTCTCTAACCCATCTCTTTCCCCCTTAAAAACTTTTGCAATGCCTACCTTTTTGACCACGTAGTCAGTCATCTCTCCATATTTGCTACCATGACACAGCACCCACTGACTTTATTGGTCTTAATTATTATTGCTTCCCACAGTAAACATCAGGGAATATTTTCCACATTAAACTGGGCAATATGAAAGTGTAAGAGCTGTTTGGACACAAGATCAAAAGCTTGTATGTTTTCAATTAAATATAGTACATTATGAGTTCAAGAAAGAAATTGGAGTATTTACTTAAAAACTCGATGGTCTTTTTGTTGCAGACGATGGAATTGCAATTTTCTGACCTTGAACATGTTTGAACAACCTGTCAAGTCTCTCTCATGAAGCACGCTGATTTGAGTACAGGCGTACCGATGGAAGTGTACACCATAGATCACCAGCAATAGGTGAGAAATGGATTAGGAAAAAATTTGAAGCTTATGTCTAAAATGACGACAGATAAGGTTCTTCTGTCCAGGCTTTGTGGTGTCATTCATTCAAGTACTTTGCTACATGTTACTGCAAAACAAATGCAGTTAATATCCATGTTAACGCATAAGTGTTCATTATAGAAATCTCTAATGTAAGGTGTACACAAAAATCTTCTTAAAAGTCCTGTTGTTCACTGTGTCCTGGAAAAGTATCACTCTACGGGAACTACCCACTGGTGCATTCTTTCGGTTGTATAAGTACATTGGCAAAGGGCTTTAAAAAAAAGTATTTGGAAAATATTTTGTTATGAATTGAAAAAAATTTGACATAATACAAGTTATTTAATGTGAACGGATGTTGTCACTTCCCTCATGTTGAACTATATGTCAGAAAACAATGTGTGGTTTTCTGGCTTTTCTCCCATACTGTACAAGATTTGCAAAGTATAGCTGAAAGCAAAAAAAAAATCAAAGTTGGATGATATTGCTATGCAGGAGAGTCTGGCATCATTTCTACTTGCTGTAGGCATGCTCCAGTGATGAACCAAGGATCAAAAACTCTCATTTCACTTTTATAATGATCCTCTTGGTTTATATAAAAGCACATTTAAAAAGGAAAATTATTTACTTGACTCCTACAATTTAATCTTTAATTGAAATGACTTGGGTATTTCAAGCTATGCAGCTTTTTGTCTTTGGTTTTCAAATAAAGAACAAAAATATTGCCGATTGCAGACTTTCTTCAAGATTACCCTCTGCAAAATCTTGAGAAAGGGGCGAGTTATCACAGTTAGCTGGGTCACTAGTGTGTGCTTCAGAACAATACCACCACAGCAGAATTTGACCTCTGTTCTGGATGAAGTAGTCTTGAGACTTGCCTACTTAACCTTCCCCATTGCAAAAACCACAACATAAGCAGTGGTGTGGTGTCACTCAAATAATCAACAATGCTACTTGAAGAAAAATTTGGAGAAAGCTCACTTTATAAAAATGCCTGCTTTTAGACCATTAAGATTATGTCAGCTTCACATTGGTGAACACATTTTGCACTATTTTCTCACCCAAGGTTCCCTTCTACTTTCATCAAGGTTACATGCTTGTGTCGTTAATATACTACAGCCTTATGACATTCGGGTAAACCCTAATTACAATCCTTAATAATTTATAATTACTTTTCCCTTGCCAGGAGTGATGTGATTTTCTTCTTTGAAAATTATAGCCTATCTTTCTCTGAGATAAGTCGGCAGCTGCTGAGTAGAAATTTGAATTTATAGTGTGCTAAATTAGCTCTTCCATTCAACCAGTCACTTTTTAAAAAATATTAATCTCTAGAGTTGGCGTATTTTACTTTTGCTGTATTTTCACTTTCAGAGCTGGACTTATCCTTTATGAAGCCTGTGTCTCGCATTATATGCTTGCTCATTGAAGATAAGCATTCTTCTCTGAAGAATCTGCCTGTGAGGTGTTGTATAATATTGTAGAATTATAAAAAGAGATTTCTGTGGTAATTTTCACCTGTGGGTACAGAACAGGTCTATATCTACTAGAACCATAAATAGCAGATTAATTGCCATTTAATTATCTTTTTCATTCAATTAACTCTGTTTAGTAGTGGTTTGAACAGTCCTTTTATGCCTTGTGTGACTGTAATTTAAAGATTTAAGTACTATAATGTAACAATTTGGTGCATTTTCCATCACTTTTGCAATTTTTTTGTAGAGATTCATGTGGACAAAGTGTGTTGAGTAAAATTGGGTGAAAGGATTATTTGCTCTTAACCGAGTCTCCCCAGTTTTTTAGTCATTTATTTAATTGAGCAAAAGTACAGATAAACTCATTTTGACAGTGCAATTGGAGCAGTCTAACTTTCTTCAACATGCTTCATTTTGGCACATTCCCAGGAGCAATATGATATCTCTATTCTCAATGAGACATTCAGTGAGCAGCAATGGAGAAAGTAGCTTTGTCACTGTAGACCCACAAAGTGGGTAGAGAAAAGCAGCAAGGAAAGGAAATAGGATACACTACACAGATACCTCTGTAATGAAATTTTAATATTCAAAGAAACAGAATTTTCTTTGCTTTTTTTTATACTATTTTTCCTTACCTTACACTTTTACATTACCTCTGGGAGTGAGAGAGATAATAAGAACGTTCATATGAAATCTAGGAGAAGGCTAATAAATGATCAAATGTCAGTGCCTTTACAGAGATAGGACGGTCTGAAAATGGCAAGGTAAGACTTACTGCTGCATTCAAACTGGTACAGTCAATGACACGTGTGCTGTAGCCCAGTGATAGGCAATTGGGTGGTCTGTCTGTTTCAGGCGATGTGCCAGTCAGGGACACATAACCCCCATTGTAAAAGGATGCGTGGTCAAAAAGAACATGATGAAGCAACTTTATTGAGTATGAATGCTCAGGAGTTCTGGGGACTGCTTAAAAAAAGCTGAATTTCTTGGTTAACTTTTATTTTTATTGAGGGAGCAATTCTTTACCCCAGGAAAGCACTGGCATTTACAGCGCTCAAGATGGTACAAGCCCCACAGAATGGATGCTGCCTATTTGCACATCTTAGAAAGTCAGAGCCACAGGAAAAGAGACATCCAACCCATCTTGTTGATGCCAGTTATTTGTAGAGCAAGCCAGTCAATCCCATTCCCCAGCACTGTTGTCTCGCATGTTTACTTCCATAAAGAGCCCTATCAATTTCCTTTTGACATCATTATTTTCATTTCCACAGCCTCACGGGTGTCAAAGTTCAGGATATCGCCACTTAGTACATAGAGTCATAGAGTCATAGAGATTACAGCCCCGAAACAGACCCTTTGGTCCAACTTGTCCATGCCGACCAGATATCCCAATCCAGTCTAGTCCCACTTGCCACCACCCAACCCATATCCCTCCAAACCCTTCCTATTCATATAACCATCCAGCTGACTTTGAGATGTTACAATTGTACTCGACTCCACCACTTCGTCTGACAGCTCATTCCATACACGTACCACCCTACGCATGAAAAAGTTACCCCTTAGGTCACTTTTATATCTTTCCCCTCTCACCCTAAACCTGTGCCCTCTGGGGGTGGCACGGTGGCTCAGTGGTTAGCACTGCTGCCTTACAGCGCCTGGGACCCGGGTTCGACTCCAGCCTCAGGTGACTGTCTATGTGGAGTCTGCACATTCTCTCCGTGTGTGCGTGGGTTTTCTCCGGGTTCTCCGCTTTCCTCCCACAGTCCAAAGATGTGCAGGTCAGGTGAATTGGCCATGCTAAATTGCCCATAGTGCGAGGTGCATTATTCAGAGGGAAATGGGTCTGGGTGGGTTCTCTTCAGAGGGTCGGTGTGGACTTGTTGGGCTGAAGGGCCTGTTTCCACACTGTAGGGAATGAAATCTAGTTCTGGACTCCCCCAACCCAGGGAAAAGATATTGTCTATTTATCTTATCCATGCTCCCAATGATTTTATAAACCTCTATAAAGTCACCCCTCAGCCTTCGGCGCTCCAGGGAAAACAGACCTAGCCTATTCAACCTCTCACTAGCCCAAATCCTCCAACCCTGGCAACATACTTGTAAATCTTTTCTGAACCCTTTCAAGTTTCACAACATCTTTCTGATAGGGAGGAGACCAGAATTGCACGCAATATTCCAACAGTGGCCTAACCAATGTCCTGTACAGCCACAACATGACCTCCCAACTCCTGTACTCAGTTCTCTGACCAATAAAGGAAAGCATACCAAACACCTTCTTCACTATCCTATCAACCTGCAACTCCACTTTCAAGGAGCTATGAACCTGCACTCTAAGGTCTCTTTGTTCAGCAACACTCCCTAGGACCTTACAATTAAGTGTATAAGCCCTGCTAAGATTTGCTTTCCCAAAACGCAGCACCTCGCATTTATCTGAATTAAACTCCATCTGCCACTTCTCAGGCCATTGGCCCATCTGGTCCAGATCCTCTTGTAATCTGAGGTAACCCTCTTCGCTGTCCACTACACCTCCAATTTTGGTGTCATCTGCAAACTTACTAAGAGTACCTTTTATGCTCGCATCCAAATCATTTATATAAATGACAAAAAGTAGAGGGCCCAGCACCGATTCTGTGGCACTCCACTGGTCACAGGCTTCCAGTCTGAAAAACTACCTCCACCACCACCCTCTGTCTTCTACCTTTGAGCCAGTTCTGTACCCGAATGGCTAGTTTTCTCTGTATTCCGTCAGATCTAACCTTGCTCACCAGTCTCCCATGGGGAACCTTGTTGAATGTCTTACTGAAGTCCATATAGATCACATCTACCACTCTGCCCTCATCAATCTTCTTTGTTACTTCTTCAAAAAACTCAATCAAGATTGTGAGACATGATTTCCCACGCACAAAGCCATGTTGACTGTCCCGAATCAGTCCTTGCCTTTCCAAATACATGTACATCCTGTCCCTCAGGAGTCCTTCCAACAACTTACCCACCACTGACGTCAGGCTCACTGGTCTATAGTTCCCTGGCTTGTCCTTACCACCTTCCTTAAACAGTGGCACCATGTTAGCCAATCTCCAGTCTTCCAGCACCTCACCTGTGACTATCGATGATACAAATATCTCAGCAAGAGGCCCAGCAATCACTTCCCTAGCTTCCCACAGAATGCTAGGGTACACCTGATCAGATACTGCATATTTATCCCCTTTGATACATTTCAAGACATCCAGCACTTTCTCCTCTGTAATATGGACATTTTTCAAGTCATCACTACCTATTTGTCTACATTCTATATCTGCCATGTATCTCCCCCATCTCCTGTGGCTCCACACAAAAGCCGTCTTTGGGGGGGGCCTTCATCTTTGAGGGGCCCTATTCTCTATCTAGGTACCCTTTTGTCCTTAATGTATTTGCAAAAACCCTTTGGATTCTCCTTAACTCTATTTGCCAAAACTATCTCATGTTCCCTTTTGGCCCTCCTGATTTCCCTCTTAAATATACTCCTACTTCCGTTATACGTTTCTAAGGATTCACTCTATCTATCCTGTCTGTACCTGACATATGCTTCCTTCTTTTTCTCAACCAAACCTTCAATTTTCTTCATCATCCAGCATTCCCTATACCTCCCAGCCTTTCCTTTCATCCTAACAGGAATATACTGTTTCTGGACCTTCATTATCTCATTTCTGAAGGCTTCCCATTTTCCAGCCTTCTCTTCACCTGTGAACATCTGCCCCCCCAATCAGCTTTTGAAAGTTCTTGCCTAATACCATCAAATTAGTCATTCCTTAAATCTCTTGTCCAAGTCTTTAAATTGTACCATCAGCTAATGGGAACATTATCTACCTTATCTCACTCTGCCACAAGCTTGTACACCTCTATCACATCTCCAGTCTACTATTTTGTTCCAAAGAGAAAAAAAACATTTTCTCCAAAGTGGCCTTACAGCAAAATTCCCTCATACCTGAAATCATCTGTGCATCCCATCTGCACCTTTGAGAGCATGCTGAATCCTCTCTAGCAGGTGATTTTTCAACCTTAAACTAAAATCAGCCCTTGACTGCAAGCCTCCTAATGGTTTGGACCGGTTAATTTGTGATCTCCTTGCTATATTCTCCCAGTCCCCAAGGTACTGTGTGCTGCCTCATCCCATTTGGTAATGCAGCAAATAACTCAATTAAAAAGTGCAGAATTGCTAATCATAACACACCCAATAGTTTAGAATCAATCAGCTGTTCTGTCTCTTGCATAGTAACATCCAATGCACTATTCTTTCGGTTGATCCTTAAAGAATGAATGAGAGAGTGTGCATGCATGTGTGTCAGTATACATTGTAGAATTCACCACAATGTAAATTACTATGAATTAAATGCAATTACACAAACTTACATACTGAGTTCAGCTCCTGGCACCATCATATGTATTGAAGGGTGTAATCTAAGTAGCTAAACATGCCAGTAACCTGTAAATGATGGGTCATCTGTGTAGAGATTGCTGTTTCAATGATTTTTAAAAATAATGGCATGGATCAGACTGCAAGGTTTGGTTGGAAGATACAGAACAGTACAGTATTTCCATGATGTTTTCTACACCATGCAATAGTTAGCTTCTGATGTTACTGGATTACCACATTGACTTGGAATTCTATCACTCACTGATAACAAAGATGTTGTACCAATGAAAAGGTTCTTATTTTGAAAAAATGCATTAATGCTATATGTAGCAAAATCAACCCTGTAAAGTTTCCCAAAGGATTCTAAAGTATATTTTTAAGAGCTAGAAGAACAAAGGATGGTCAGTCTGGGATATTCCACTGAAATTATCCTCCCTGGATGTTACATCACTATTTCCTTCTCCATCCACTTTTAAAACAAAAGTGATCAGATTCTTGAGAAGGAAATGTTTGGGTATGTGTGTATCATTGATACATCAAAACCAAAAATTCAGCTAGTTTTAATCAATATTGAAATAACATGAGATTTGAAACAACTCTCTGAAAGTTATTTCCAATCTGACAAATGATCTGTTTTCATTTCAAATGTACCAAGATCCTATTTCTCTGCGAATGCCCATCAAACTTCTGGATGCAAGTTCAACAGGTTTTTTTTTGAAAAAAAAGATTGAAACAATTATTTCAAGATTTCGAAAATGGAAGGTTAATGAATTTCAAAATGTTTTTGGCACAATAACAGCGCCACTATTGTAAATCCCAATCATCAGTTTCTTGCTGTTAAAAAAAAGCTGAACATCAATATTTTAAAAACACATCAGCATTTGAGAAGGAACATCAGCATTTTTCAGAGGCATCAGTTTGAAGACAAGGTTAGCAGCTCTCCAATTCAACCCATTTGAAGTAACCAGACAAGTTGTTTAACATCTCAATTAAAATAAAAGACTTGCATGCAATTTTTGAGAATCTCTATTGAAGAAGCTTCATAAATCAGGTGAAATTAACAAGACAGATCTCCAAAAAATGAAACCTGATGGGTCCAACACACATTGCTTCTATGGATTACCTAAGATACACAAACCAGGGGCTCCTCTAAGACCCACAGTCTCACTCCCATGCACATTGACATACAGGCTAGCAAAGGAGCTTCACCATTAATTGAAATACCCAGTAGAAGACTCATGCTACTCCATCCACAGCACCCAAGGATTCCTGAACATCATCAAAGACACCAAGATAGAAGAGGACGAAATCATGGTTTTCTTTGATATCACAGCCCTATTCACATCAATTAACATCAGCCTGGTCAAAGAAACACTGACCTCCCTACTAGATGAACCAAGGACACAAACACCAGACAGCACCAACTCCATCAGCAAGGCCAACATCCCCAAGCAAGTCGACCTAAGCCTCACTGCCCACTTTACGTTCAATGACAAGATCGACAAGCAAATTAATGGAACACCTATGGGATTACCAATATCAGGCTTCTTAGCAGAAGCAGTAATGCAGAGACTTGAACGACCAGCCCTCGCCACAATTCAATCCAAACTTTGGGTCCGCTATGTGGATGACACCTTTGTCATCACAAAATGGAACAAATTAGAGGAAACCTACAATATCATCAACAACATCCTTACTGGCATAAATTTCACAAAAAGAGGAAGACAGCAATAACAGACTCCCCTTCCTAGATGTCACAATGGAACAAACACTTAATGGAGAACTGCAGACCAGTGTCTGCAGGGAAGCAACACACACAGCTCAGATACTCACCGACAGGAGCAATCATCCCAACCCCCACAAACGGAGCTGCACCAGGACAATATTTAAATGGGCCATACCACACTGCAGCACCCAGGAACTATGAGCAGCAGAAAAAGAATGCCTTTACAATGTATTCAGGAACAACGGGTACCCGATAAACACAGTTCGCTGATTCTTAAACAACAAACCCAAACAAGTAGACACAATACACCCAGAAACTCTAGCCACACTACCATACGTCAAAGACATCTCAGAGATGACTATCAGACTATTCTGACCTCTAGGCATCATGGTAGCCCACCAACCTACCAATACACTGAAACAGTTGCTGATGAATCTAAACGACCCTGAATCAACAACTAGCAAAACAAATGTCATTTACAAAATACCCTGCAAGGACTATAACAAACACTACATCAGACAGACAGGCAGGAAACTAGCCATCAGGGTGTACAAACACTAACTAGCCACTAAAAGACATGACCCCCCTATCACTAGTACCCTTACATACAAACAAATAAGGGCACCACTTTGACTGGGATAACATCTCCAACCTAGGACAGGCTAAGCAGAGACATGCACAGGAATTCTTAGAGGCCTGGCATTCAAACCAGAACTCCATCAATAAACACATTAATTTGGACCCCATTTACTAACCCTCTCAGAAAAAGAACCAGAAATGATATCACCCACCTTAACAGACCAAGGCACGTAAGTAGAACGCGGGACAGAACACCAGCACTTCGCTGGAGTCTCATTGATGATGTTACCTAGCACGGTGATGAAACATCTGAAAACAAACCTTTCAGTTCAATGAGCAAACTTACAACCCAAAAGACTTGCATTTGTAATAATGCCTTTCATGACACTGGAACATTCCACAGCACTTTACAGTCAATGAAAGTTTGTATTATAATAATATGCTAATCCAGGCTATTTAAAAGATCTTCCTCAGTTCTCTGGGACTTTGTCACAGTTGTGCTGTTAAATGTTACACCCTTTCGCCAAAACCCTAACCCTCACACCTCTTCATATCTCCACTTATTCTCGATCCTCCAGTCCATGCCAACCCATTTCCCTTCACCCCTCGCTAGTGCCCACTCTCATTCCACATCTGGCTATATATCCCTACTACCTCAACTGGCCCCTTGCAGCTACATGCCAAAACGTGCCTTCCACATATCCACAACAGCCCCATGTTAAATCATAGCACCTTCATATCCACACTGCCAGTATACACTATGCACTGAAACAACAAAACCTTTATTCATAATGGCATGTATATAAATGCTTAAAACATTTCAGCCTCATTCTGCATGCTCAGCTAAGAGCCTAGATTTACATAGAGGTTTTCTTCATTGAACCAGGCACACAGAAGGGAAACATTCCTAGACTGATAGTTGTACAAACTTTTCTAAAGTGATGTGTCTTGTCATTTGCTCCATGTTGGCTTAGGTAAGATAAAGACATGTCAAGCATTCATAGTTTGTTATTGTTACTTTGCAGATCTAGTTGATTGACACATGTATAAAGTTGCAGTAGCAATTGTTATAAGGAAGTGATGAAAGTCTGTTTTTCAGCTGTTCCACACATGCCATTATCACTACAAGGTTCATTGGTCTGTGTTGATTCGGTGACAAGGCATGGACTGATTAGGTGGTATGGAAGGTATGAAGGGCCACTAAGAGAGGCCATTGGGTTGTTGAGAGGGAGTATGAGCTGGCACAACGCACATGGTTAAGATCTTTTGATCTTAGAAGGTTTCTCCTTTTAAACTATGGTTTGTGACTACTCTCTGGCCATGAACTACAGGTCCTCTGGTGTGTCAGAGAGTAAGACTCTGTATGCATCATCCAGATCAAGGCACTGTGGGCTCAGTGCTTGCACCAACAAACATTGGGGACAGTGTAATGTGGGCAGGAATGCTAAAATTGGGTTCTATCCACCCTTTTTAAAAAAGTTTGTAGAATCAAAATCACAGGACAAGAAGTAAAACAGGTTACAGAATCGCAGAATTGTTATAGTTCAGAATTAGGCCATTGACTGAGGAAGTGGTGGAGGCACCACCATGACAACATTTAAATTACAATATTTAAAAAGCATCTGGATGGGTAAATGAATAGAAAGGGTTTAGAGAGATATGGGCCATATGCAGGAAAATGGGACTAGGTAGTCGGTGCAGACAAGTTGGATCGAAGGGACTGCTTCCATGCTGCATGACTCAATGGTCCACCTCATCTGCACTGGAAGTCTCCATCAGCAATAGAGTTCAATGCCAGTCTTCCATCCTTTCCCATTAACCCTATACAGTGTAACTATCGAAATATTTATCTAATGCCATCTTGAATCCTCAATTGAACCTGCATCCACTACCCTTCCAAACAGTGCATTCAGTGCTAACCCGAACTACCTGCTATGTGAAATAAAGTTTCTTCCACTTCCTTTTAAAAGTCACTTTACATCTGTGTCTTCTCATTCTTGATCCATTTATGGGTGAGGATAATTTCTCCTTGTCTATTTTGTCCAGACCTCTCGTGGTTTTGAAAACTTCTATCAAAAATCCTCTTAGCCCTCTCCTCTCTCAGAAGGAACATTATCAACTTCCCCAAACTATCTTCATAACTGAAGCTTTCATTTTTGTCAACATATTCTACATTCTCTTCAATATGTTCAAATCCTTCCTATGGTGTGGCACCAGAACTGTACACAATGCTCCAGCTGAGGTCAAACCAGTATATCTTATACAGGCTTTGCATAACCTACCTGTTCCTGCACTCTATGCCACTATCAAATCTAGGATACCATATGCTTTATTAACCATGCTCTCCATTTATCCTGCCACCTTTTATAATATCCGTACTTATGTACTCAGGTGTCTCTGCTCCTGCTTACTGTTTAGAATAAATACCTTTATGTTATACTCTGTATCTCCATGTTCTTCCTACCAAAATACATCACCTCATATTTTCCACCTTGAAATTTATCTGCCACCTATCCACCCCTGCCAGAAAACTGTCAACATACTTTTTGAAGTTCTATTGTCCCCTTCACCGTTTACAATGCCTCCAAATTTTGAAATTGTTGGCTGGACAACAAAATCTCAACCATTAATCTAACTCAGGAAAAGCAATGGTCTCAATACTGACTACAGGGAAAGCTCACTGTAAACTTCCTCGTCTCTTAAAAAAAAACAATTTATTAAACATTGCTGTTTGTTTTCTATCACTCAGCTTATTTTGTATCGACAATGTTGCTGTCCACTTTATTCCATGAGCTATAACCTTTCTCACCAGTCTGTTGTGTGGCACTGTATCAAACACCCTTTTCCAAGTCCATGAATATGATCATTAACAGCATTACCTTCATCAGTTCCCTCTCATAGCTCAATAAATAGGTTTATGTAATTAGAAGTTAAGTTGAGTTGAATTAAACAGGACTTTCCCTTAGAAGTCCATACTGGCTCTCCTTAATTAACATGTTTGCCCATATGGCTATTGAATCATGAATTGTTTCTAGAACTTTTCCTGCTACAGAAGTTAAATCAACTGGTCTGTAATAGCGTGGTGTTTCCTTTTTTGAACAAGGCTGTAATATTTATAATTTGCCAACTTCAGGCACCACTTCTATATGCTTGGAAAACGGACAGATTATGACCAGTGCCTCTTCAATTTCCACTCTTGCTTTCTTCAAGATCTTTGGATGCATCTTCTACACTCCTGGTTACTTGACAACTCCAAGTACCAATGGCATATCCAGTAATTCCTCCTGATCAATTTTGAACGCTTGAATAATCAAGTTTCCTCCTCAGTCATCATGGCCTCAGTAATGTCTTTTTCTTCAATAAAGACGAATGTAACAAATTCATTTGATAACTCAGCCATGTCCCCCATCACCCCCAGTCTTTGTGTGTAAATTTACATTTTGGTCTCTAATATGTCCTACTCCACCTTTTACCATCTAATTCTACATTTTGTACTATCTATTGTATTTCTTGTCATCCAAGAAAGAAAATGCTTCACGAACAAACACAATGCAAAGAATAAAGAACTCAATGCCCCATTATAGTTCTATATGAACAACTTCTCACTGCAATGTTATTTGTGTTTTGAAATAAAAATGTACCGTCCCCAAAACTATAGGCACAATAGATCCATAATTATATAAGCAGTTATTATTAACAGTACACCAAGTAATTTCAACTTCAAGAGTATTAACAAGATAAGAGTTTGTTTAGATTATACAGGCACTTGCTGTTAGGGAGAACACAATGTTTCAAAGTGAGGTTCTTAGAGACTTCAATTTCTATCCTGAGTTCTGCTGAATCCCTAAAGTAATTCTAATGGGACTCTGGCAGAGGTCACTGTTTTAGACAATGCTTCCAGGGGTAGCTCTGCATGGGATATTGTAGTCAATTTTGTAAGCAATAGAATCTTTGTTCAGCCCTTCCAATCCCAGCATTGTCAGGGAAAAGCTGGGGAGACAGAGAGAAAGGTTTGATTTCTTTTACAACAGTACATTCAATATGAGAACATGGGAATGGCAATACCTGCCATTGTAGTAAGATGGTCCCATGTCACTGCAGAGATGTCAATTGCAGACTTCTCTGTATACACTCCCATATTGTACAGGTAACTTGGCATATTCTCAAATGAGTCCTAGTTCACTGACATTGAGCTCACAAACAAATTTTTGACCAGTAGGTTTCTGGTCCTCCAATCTACCTGCACCTGTCCCTCCTTCATTCACATTCCATATATCTTCTCTAAGTTTGGGATGGCCTCTGATCTTACTGTCATGTCTTTTATTGTCTCCATGTCCAGAGCCTTCTCTTGGTCAAGCATCAAGAGTTACAACTTTCTGACAGAATACAGAAAGGTGATTCTAAGAAATTATTGGGCCATACATTCAAATAAGAAATAGGAGAATAGATGTGTGATACACAAAAATCCACATGACAACGTTTTGCATGAATGTTCAGCTTGCAAGTACCCATGGAGGCACCAAGAAACATGTGGTTTTGATCATTGTTAGTCAAAACTCATGAGGTACCAGAAAGATAGATCATGATAGCAGCACAGTTAAGTGAGCTGATAAAAAAAAGGCTTCTTTGGGCACTATATAGCGACATAGTTGTTAGTGCTGTGCATTCTCCTTTAGATGTCATGCAACAAAACTAGTCAAATAACATGGTGGTAATCTGAAACAACATTCCTGAATGATGCAAAGTGTGAGCACACCAACCCTGATAACTTTCTGCAGCCAAACAAACATCTGCTTTCAGAGTTGAGACACAATTAACACCGCATTGACTCATTTAATACCCCACATTCAAGCTGTTCTAATGGTATGTAAAGTATGGTTGTTTGAAAAAGCTTCCATCTCCTATGCAGTATTCTGTGACAGCATGTCTGAAGAAGCAACTCGAGGTGATGCTTAAATAAAAGCGTAAAACTGTGGAAGCAGGAAATGTAAAGCAAAAGCAGCAAGTTCAGGAGAAACTCAGCTGGTCAGCCAGCATCATCGGAGAGAAACAAAGGTAGTATTTTGAGTCTGATTTCACTCTTTTCTCATCCCATTTTTTTTTCATTTAAGACTCAAAATATTCACTCTATTTGTCTCTCCACAGGTTCTGCCAGACTTGTTGAGTTTTTCAAGCATTTTCTATTTTTATTTGAGGTGATGGTTTTGTGCCTTTGTGGCAGGCATCTGTGATTTAAGAAAAATACCATTTAAGAGTAACAGTAATTCTTTGAGAACTGCCAGTAGTGGTTGGTCTGTCCCAAGACACAACGCACAAGGAACACCCAAAATGTGTTAAAATGAGCTGACATCCTATGAAGACTTAATATTTTACAGACATATGCAATATCCAGGGGCAATGGCCTCGAGGATAAAAATGGCTTAAGCCCAATATTCTTTTATCTGTTGATCACTTTTGATATTCCTTAGTATCAAATATTAAGCATTGGAAGGAGTTATAAATATCTTTTGTGATGATGGATTCTTGGTTTATGATATGAGAGGAAGGTATGTATGAGAACTATTCAGTACAGTCACAATTTATAGCTCCTTTTGATGGTAGCCAAGTATGAGTTGGGAGTTGGCTCTGATGGAGTATTAGGAAGAGGGAAGAAACTTAGCAGTGACAAGGAAAGTTATAAAAATAAATTCAGATGCAAAGAGTCATGCTGGGATTTCTCTTTTTCTCACAGTGCACAGATTTTCATTTTTGAATTCACTCTCATAAAACAGAAAAATATCTTAAAATGCACACTGAAGAATCACCAAAATCTATAAGTGTACGCAGAAATCCAAAAGAAGTTATTTTATTTTTAAAAATCTGTGTTCATTCTCTTATATGCATAATGTGTCATTCTTCAGTCCAACTCCCTGAAAATACTGACACTTGTGTTTATATTGAAAGGGGTTGAAGTTTTTCTTTACTCACTTGCGGAACCTGGACATCACTGCCTGGTCGGCATTTATTGCCTATCCTAATGCCATAACTTCAGTTGACAAGTAGTACAAACAATCCTTGCAGAAATTGTTAAGTACAATTTTTCTCTTGGGTTTTCACTTACAAGATTACCAGCATTTGTCAATTAGATAGCTGGAGTAAAGGTTGAAGTGAACATTGGAAGTCACAGAATCTAATAGGATAGTACTTGATGACACAGTTCTTATGTGCAGAATCAGAAGTGGCATAACTAAGTGTCATAAATCAAGTAAAATCTGAATATTTAATCTATAGATTGAATGTTTTGGCTTTTTGGTTTCAATAATAGTACTTAAAATACATTGGATGAAAGCACAATGATGATTGAGGTGGATGGTGTCAAACTGGAACAAGTAAATAAGTTTGCCTATTCAGACAAATATTACCAGTAGATGATGCCACTAATTGTAGACAATATTATCCTGGCCACCCAATTCAGGAAATTCTGCCTCCACATCAGGCATCACCATTTTCACCAGCACAGAAAACGGGTGCAGGTTGTGGTTTACTCAGCTGTAGTTCATGGAGGAAACTGCGCATGTTAAACAACAGCTGCCTTTAACCAGATAACAACTTTTGCTAAATATGACTTATTTTCCATAAGTAATTCTCCACACTCACTTTCTGTGGAAACCCTTATTTGATTTTATATTTCTGGCTAGCTTTCTCTCATATCCTAACTTTTCCACTTCTTATTAATTTTTAATTATTGTTTACTTTAATTATAATATTTTCTACTTTTCTTACCTTCCACCTGTCTTTGGAATAATTATATTTTCTTTCTTCAACTTAATAATATCTTTACCTTTTCGAGTTATCGATACAGAGGGTTGATCCATCCCTGGGAATGTTTCTTGCTTGCAACATGTAAAATGTTTTGGATGGAAATAAAGCCTTTGAATTGTGCTCCAGACAGAGACCACAAGACAAATTAAAATAGATTTGAAACTATAAAAGTAAGAATAATTTTTTAAAAAAGTAATTCACAATCAGAAAGGAATATTTTATATTTTGGCCAGTTGATCAGAACTGAACACCTACATAGATTTCTGCTGGAGGACAAAGTGTAGAGCAGCAGACAGAGAGTATTGCTGTACAATAGATATTACAGAGTAGTTACATGTGTGAAGTTGGTTAAAAAAAAAATGAATGTAACATACTAGCAGCAGCAGGTGAGATAGAGGACTGCAATATAGTGATTGAAGTATAATAAAGAAAAATTGCAGATATGAGCACCCCAGGAGCACCTTAGTAAATAATGCTTCTCATACTTCTGTTTGCTTCCACCTCAACCCAACAAAGCATCTAAACCCATAATAAGTTTCATTAATTTGTAACATAGCAAGGTTAAGTCTCACTAGTGGATCTAATTAAATAAATAAGCTGATAAAGGATTTATTAGACCATGACAGAGTTTACTAAACAATGCTTGGAGTTGGTAGAAATGATTTTTGGAGGATTGCACAAGATTTGCTAAACGCTACAATTCCTTTAGAATAATGCTGTGATTGTTACTGTCAGTCTGAGTTTGGTTTTATGAAGATGTTCATCCAACATCACTTAGTAAAATCGTTTTGCACTAGTTCCCAAATATATGGATTTTTTTTTAGTGGAAAGAGAAGGTTGAGTTGTGATAGTGATCTGTTCCATAAATTAGAAGTGGGATACAGAATTGTGCTTCACATTTGAGCCCTGAATCTAATGTCAAAACATTTCAGAGTTCAACGTGGATAAATAAAAGACTTTATCAAATTTCCATAAATATTTAAAATGAATAAAATTCTCTGCATAAGTTAAAAATGTCTTTCAAGCAAGGTATAAAGTAAAATATTTATATTCTTGTCTGGTCTCTTATCACATCCTGAGGATGTTCCAAAGATATCTGTAATTAATTAATTATGCTTTGAAGTGTAGTGTCTTATGTTATCTTAATACCAAACTAAGCATTATAGGAATGGCTTATTTCACAGGAACCAGATGTATAAAAGCATAGTAATCATAAAATAATTTTCTGAAGAACAGTTAAAAATACAGTTTTTTGGATATTAGTTAGAACTTACAACAAACTGGAGAAAAAAAACTGCAGAAAACTGCAGCGCAAAGGAACTCAAGGGTGCTTCAGCATGAAACATAAAGCTAGCACACACAATCAGGAAGGCTAATGGAATGTTGGCCCTTATTTCAAGAGGGTTGGAGTACAAGAGATTGTACAGAAATTGTAGAAGGCATTGGTGACACCACATTTGGAGTACTGTGAGCAGTTTTGCTCTCCTTTCTTCAGAAAAAAAAGATTATTTCATTGGAGGCAGTTCAGAGAAGGTTCACTAGGTTGATCCCTGGCATGGAGGGATTGTCTTATGAGCAAGGTTCAAGCAGGTTAGGATTCTACTTACTGGAATTAAGAGTGAGAGATGATATCATGGAGGCATACAGGATTTCTAAGAGGCCTGACAAGGTAAATGCTGAGAGGACGTTTCCCCTTAGAGGAGATTCGAGGACCAAAGGACGTAGTCTCAGCATAAAGGGGCACCAAATCAAGACTGAGATGAGGAGAATTTCTCCTTTCAGAGAGTTGAGTGTCCTAGCCCCACAGCTCTGTGTGGCAAGGAGTTCCAAACCCTGCGTGTACATTTTAAGACTGAAGTATATACATTTGTGATCAGTGGGGAAATCAAAGGTAATGAGAAATTGCAGGGAAGTGGATGTGAGATATTTTGGATCAGCTGTGATCCTATTCATTGGAGTAGAGTCAAAGGGTGGATGACCCACCCTTCCTTGGAGACTTTGGTCTTCATTCAAAAACATTTAATCAGAAAAATCTAAAGATCAGAACTTCTTTTATTAGTCTGAAATTTATAGATTTCCAATCAAAACCTTTCTAATTTTCAGAAAACTGGAAAAAAAAGTGAAATAAAATACTGACTTTTAGCTACAATCAGTGCATATGTTACCTTCTACAATTTGAAGTAGAACTTCCTACAATAAACATTTGAATTATACAAGAGCGGCAAGAGCCTTTGGAAGAACAGATGAATATTAGTCTCTCTTTTAATACGACCAAGCCACTGAACTCAAACTTCAAGAAACATTCCTGTACACAAAAGTTGAGTGCACACAGCTGGAACCGCAAGAAGAAAGCACACAACAAATATTTAGAATGCTTGCAGTTGGGTTTGGCTAGCAAGGAAACAATCCAATATTGCGTGTTTTCTCCAACATAAAAACTCCAGCTGAAATATGCAGGTCAGAGCTCTCTCAATCTCCAGATGGCTTTTTATGGAAAAAAGTTTGAACACTGGAAATAAATCACTTTGTATGAGCTAGTAGGCAAATATTAGTGCAATACCCAGAGAGATTTTGTCCGATATAGATTACTCTCCTGTCCGGTGTTCAAAGAGATTGAGAAAATTATTAAAAAGACAAGATTCCAATTATTGCTTGCCGTTGCTCGTAAGCCCAAGTATATGCAGCATGATTATATGCTTCAGGTATGAACAACACCAAATTTGCAGAGATGACTATGTATGGCAAATGCGGACTAAAGGAAATCCCGCTGAATTGAGCTTTAACTGAATTGTGTAAGTTGTTCACAGGATTAATAGAACTAATTGAGACAGAAGGACATGTACAATGGAGAAGAATCAACTATAGCTTTAGATTCTGACTTCTGAGTCATCTGAGTATAAAGTACTTCAAGATATTTGTAGTTTATTAATATGTGTGAAATCATAAGCAAAAATTTCTGAAACAAATGATCAGGGATTTTTTTCGAAAAGGTCAGAAATGTGAATGCACTGGGCAGAAAACAAGTCAGAACACCAGTATGGCTACACTCCATTTACTGGATTATTGAAGTTTTATGCATTGAATATACCAAAGTGAAAAAAGAATTTTGTTGCCCATTTGAAGACACCAGAAACTTAACTAATGCACCTACAAATCAAATGCACACAAAATCAAACCTCAGTTATTGCGTTCAAGTATAAACATTCAGTAGAAAACACATTCTACAATATCCAGTAGATCGTTTAAAAGTACTTCAGAGCACTGTGATAAATTACCAACAAAAAGCTAAGAAAAAAAATAATTAAAAGTAAGACTTTAAAAAGAGTTGGCATTTTATCATCTTGCAAAGCAATAGTCTGACAGACAATCCCTGAACTGTATGAAAACCACCCTGTAGAATCCCTTCCAAATAGAAATAAGAACTGTCAGAATTTTTATTTCTAAGTTTAACAGGTTAATGTTTATTGCTGTAACTTTCAATTAAAATCATTAAGAGCTTTAAACCACTTGGGACTAATAAAGCTATGTTCTTTAATCATGCGTTGGTATGGTGCTGGCAATTATGCTTTTTTTGCTGGCAAGTATTTTTAAGTATGACCACTACATGTAACACTTTGAAAAAATAATTCACCTGTGCAACAAAAGATGCTTAGTGCTATTTCCCAAAGGTTCTTATCTGTTTAAATGTATTATCGCTTTCATAGGTGTAAGTCACAAAATTGGTGTCTTGCATTATTCTTGTGAGAAAGGATCTTCATTACAAAGATACCAAGATCTGAAAAACCATATTACCAGATTTTTAATTAAAACAACACGCGGCAATTAACCGATGATTTGATCATGCCACTGATTTTGCTGGACATAAAAATAAAATGTTACAGAAGTCGGTTTTACAATAGATGTATTTTTGATCTTGTTCCTCGGTGAAAAGCAATAACTTGCGCCCAAAGATACTGCATATACTCGAGTAATAGTCGATCTCTTATAAACGTTGACCTCCTATTTTTGGCTAAATAACCTGGAATTTTTCATATATCTCATGTAAATGTCAACCCTAGTTCTTTACAGATAACAGATCAGTTATCAATTTATGAGTCAGTGTGCAGGCTGTCACATCCTGCTCCAGTATTCCAGTCTGCCAGTTGGTCTGTTCTGCTCCTGGTCTTCCAGTCTGCTGCCTATTGTGCCCCCCCTGGATTTTCAGAATTACCATAATTCATTGTTTTATCTTCTTTATTCATTTGGAGATCAATTGGGCTTCTGCTAATGATATGGTATGAATTTTGATGGGCATAAATTTCAGCCCCTCAAAAATAGTATCCATGTAATAGCTGACCCCATAAATTTAACCCTAAAATGTAGTCAAAAAAAATTCAACTATTACTCCAGTATATACGGTAATCTGAAAATGCCAACCACAAGATTATATCAGGAGCTTTTACTTTCTGGCATCACCACACCTAGAATAAGTAGTGGAGATGAGTCTGTTTTTATTCCACTGCCCAAAACAGGTCATCATTGGTATTGGATCTGCTCAGCTCAAGAATTTTCAAGGGGACCTCCAGCTTGGAAGCAGTCACCAACAGAAGGTTCTTTAAAGAAATGTATATTTAAATATTCCTCTAGGACATCTTTACCAACTTTGCTGCCTCTGAAAGGTCAATCAAGCTCCTCACCCTCCGACTTTCCATTTCACTCATTCTCTGCCATGCTGGACTCTCAATGTTCCCAAGGTGACATACTAAACCAGCCAATTCTTATAACTAAATATCTGGTGTTTGATTATTTGTAAGTGTTCTCTATCTGCAGCAGGAATATCTCTTGCATGTTGTGGTTATTTGTATTTGGAAACTGCCAAGAAATGTGCAGGGAGAAAATACCAAGGGTGAAGCACCTGAACTAACTTTTTATAAATTCTCAGCCTTCTTGGTTTAATTCTTGCCAGAACAAGACCAGATATTTGATGTCCATAATTAATGCTATAGACTACAGTATATCTTTTCAAACCAAAATGATCGATGAATAGGGGACAATAATAATTTTTGTGAAATGAAATGAAGAGTTAAATCAATCCAAACAGATTTAATCAGTGCAACATTTCTATTTATTTTCTGAACTCAGGTCAGTTAATTTATCATGCATGTTCTGCAGATTACACTCAGTGAAACTATTTCCAATAATTGTGAATCAGTTGCTTTAACTTCAAAATGATAGCAGCTCAAAATATTAAAGACTTGATGAAAACAATGGCAAAGGTACAACTATAAAATATGCAGCAACCTCCAGAGATTTCTGAGTTCAGACAGATAAACATGAATAGCCAGAGCATGCTGTTTAAGATGCATTGTCAACTGTGGAAAAGAACAGCACACTGTTTTGTAATTTAAGTGTATCAGCTGGAGTGATGTTCCTGTACTTGCATCACAAATAGAAATTAAACTTGCCACAGACCATTAGAGCTCATCCATCCTAGTCTAAGTATCCTTTAAAATTGTATGGTAACTCTTTATAACTCTTATACAATCTTCCGTTCCTTTCACAGTCCATTTGTCTGAAGTCTTATTCGTTTACTGATAGATGTATACTCATTTATTAGTTATTCTTGATATATTGTACAACAATCTTTCTTTCCCTTTCTTTATTTCAGTTTCTGGGCCTGAATTGACATTGAGATCACTGTTTAAATCTACTCTTCCTGTTTCTGCCTGCACTGCTCAATAATGATTCTTCGAGTCTACTAGAGATACACACTGACTTGCCCTGTTAACCTCGTTCCAAGACACCCAATCATCAGTACATCATGCTCAGATGACCTGTCTACAGATGTAAAGCAAAACAACTAAATCTATGGGCAAATATAAGGCTACAAAATGCTGGTCACAGCAAATCAAGCCTATTATATTAACTGCAACAGAAAAAACAATATTGTTCACAGAAATATATATTTAATGACATTCATTTAGATTGAACTTTAGCAAAATTATATCTAACAATATAAAAAAGTTCAAAACTAGAAGAAATAAAGTAAAGCATTGTATTTCTAAATGACTATATATGTATCTACGTCTGGATTTCAAATAAATGGGTTAACTTATTCCCATCAGTATGATCTCATTCTGCAGGAAGTTCAAAGGGTTATCACAACAAATGCTGCCATTAAAGCTTCTCCTCCTCACTTTCAGGCAGTTGTAAAACAATCAAGAATTATAAGGTGCTTTTACAGGGAGAAATAAACCAGATTAAATATTGTGCAAGTGATATTTGGCAGTTTTCACTAATAGTCAGAATGACCTTTTGAACATATGAGTAACAATAATGCAATGTTAGAAACAACTTCTTTATACCAGCAGTAAAATACATAACCACAAACTATCAGAAGAGTGGGAAATCTAATCAGCTTTCCCAAAGATTTAATGAAATTTAAATTATGTGCTGCTGGATTCAAACACTGGCTGAAACGATGATAAAGTTATCAATGCATTTTTTAGCTGTCTGAAACATACAGGTCAGTCAAGAGTGAATAAGTGCAAAGATGCCAACTTACTCATAATACTCCGCAGCTGGTGTAATTTTATATTTGGAATATTTGCTTCCATTTCCCAGGACTGAGGCATTGAGTAGCTTTGGGTCAGTACAGTTGCGACTGTTCCAATGATTATTGCAATGAACCCATGGAAGGTCAGATGTAAATGAAGAGAAGAGATAGTACAGGGACCAGGCTATAATGACGTTATAGTAGAAGCCAACGTATAGGGCTATAAGAATCACAGCATAGCCCACACCTAAAAGAAAAATAATAGACATTTCAATTGTGCCATTAAATTCATAAATCACTAAGATATAAAAAGGTAAGTGTCCCTCTTCCTCTTTCTCCAGCAAAAAGATCAAAAGGACTCAAAGTTTATGCAGTCCATGTGAATTTCAGCAAGGCTTTTTCAAGGTATAACATGGGAGGCTGACGAAGACAGTAACAACCCATGTGATCCAAGGCAATTTGGCAAATTAGAATCAAAATTGGCTTCGTGACAAGATGCAGAAAACAATGTTCAAACTTGTTTCTGTAACTGGAAGCCTATGTCCATTAACACAGAATAAACAAGGAGTAGAAATCCTTAAACTATGGGACAAGATTGACATGCAGGTCAGACAGTGGCAGATGAGGTTTAATCCTGAAAAGTGAGATACAACGCATTTTGGGAGGACTAACAGGGGAGTACAACACTGAAGGGTGGGACCCAAGGAAGTATAGAGGATCAAACGGATCTTGGTGCGAGTCCACACAGTCTTGAATTCAGCAGAACTATGGGGTTGGGGAGGTGAGATGCCTTTGGAAGGCATGACTGGTCATTATCAGTTGAGACATTGAATACTGATTAGGGATAGTCAACATAGCTTTGTGCATGTGAAATCATGTCTCACAAACTTGATTGAGTTTTTTGAAGAAGTTAACAAAGATGATTGATGAGGGCAGAGCAGTAGATGTGATCTATATGAACTTCAGTAAGACGTTTGACAAGGTTCCCCATGGGAGACTGATTAGCAAGGTTAGATCTCATGGAATAAAGGGAGAACGAGCCATTTGGATATAGAACTGGCTCAAAGGTAGAAGACAGAGGGTAGTGGTGGAGGGTTGTTTTTCAGACTGAGACCTGTGACCAGTGGAGTGCCACAAGGATCAGTGCTGGGTCCTCTACTTTTTGTTATTTACATAAATGATTTGGATGCGAGCATAAGAGGTACAGTTAATAAGTTTGCAGATGACACCAAAATTGGAGGTGTAGTGGACAGCGAAGAGGGTTACCTCAGATTTCAACAGGATCTGGACCAGATGGGCCAATGGGCTGAGAATTGGCAGATGGAGTTTAATTCAGATAAATGTGAGGTGCTGCATTTTGGAAAAGCAAATCTTAGCAGGACTTATACACTTAATGGTAAGGTCCTCGGGAGTGTTGCTGAACAAAGAGACCTTGGAATGCAGGTTCATTGCTCCTTGAAAATGGAGTCGCAGGTAGATAGGATAGTGAAGATGGCGTTTGGTATGCTTTCCTTTATTGGTCAGAGTATTGAGTACAGGAGTTGGGAGGTCATGTTGTGGCTGTACAGGACATTGGATAGGCCACTATTGGAATATTGCATGCAATTCTGGTCTCCTTCCTATCGGAAAGATGTTGTGAAATTTGAAAGGGTTCAGAAAAGATTTACAAGGATGTTGCCAGGGTTGGTGGATTTGAGTTATAGGGAGAGACTGTGACTGTTTTCCCTGGAGTGTCGGAGGCTGAGGGGTGACCTTACAGAGATTTACAAAATTATGAGGGGCATGGATAGGGTAAAGAGGCAAAGTCTTTTCCCTGGGGTCGGGGAGTCCAGAACTAGAGGGTGTAGGTTTAGGGTGAGAGGGGAAAGATATAAAAGAGACATGATTTCACACAGAGAGTGGTGCGTGTATGGAATGAGCTGCCAGAGGATATGGTGGAGGCTGGTACAGTTATAACATTTAAGAGGCATTTGGATGGATATATGAATAGGAAGGGTTTGGAGGGATATGGGTCGGGTGCTGGCAGGTGGGACTAGATTGGGTTGGGATATCTGGTCAGTGTGGACCAAAGGGTCTGTTTCCATGCTGTACATCTCTATGACTCTATGACTCAATGACAAGAGCAAGGGGTTATGGTGGAGTAATTTATGTTAGTTAAGGCATAGTTGGGGCAACTGTGTGCATTTCTGGTCACTACAGTATATAATTGGGCTAGAGTTCACATTGTATGAAGATGTGATTGTGTGGAAGAGACTCACCAGCATGTTACCTGGGCTGAAGCAATTCAACTCGAAGAGAGACTGATAGGAAACCAATCACCTTTCGAGCCAAACACAGCTGAGGAGCGAGGGGGAGGCAGGGGGAGGGTTAGGGGGTGGAGAATGTGATCAAGTTCTACAAAATTATGATGGCCATTGGTAGGGTTGTTAGGAAGGGACCTTTCCCCCTTCAGAAAGAACTAATAACTGGGTGCACAGATTTAAGGTGTGAAACAGAGGGTTAAGAAGGTATTTAAGGAAAAATGCTTTCACCAAGAGAGTGATGGGTATCTGGAACTCATTGCTTAAAAGAGTGATAGAGTCAGTAACCACCCCAACATTTAAGAAGTATTTAGATGAATACTTGAAAAGTCATAGTATACAAGGCTTAAGACCACGTACTGGGAAATGGGACTAGAATTGATAGTGCAGTCCCAATGGGCCAAAGGTCTCTTCCCATGCTGGAGTAGTCTATGACTCGAAATAGATTAGGGTTTCTGAAAATCAAATACCATTTGCTGGAGAAAATGGTGCTTAATAGTTTTAATCTTTCAAACAATACTCTAAAAAGACAGTTGTGAAATGTACTTTCTCACATTATATGTAGCAAGTTCATTGTGATATTATAATGTTCGAATAAAAAGTGAGGTCTGCAGATGCTGGAGATCAGAGCTGAAAATGTGTTGCTGGTTAAAGCACAGCAGGTTAGGCAGCATCCAAGGAACAGGAAATTCGACGTTTCGGGCCAGAGCCCTTCATCAGGAAGAAGGGCCCTCCTGATGAAGGGCTCTGGCCCGAAACGTCGAATTTTCTGTTCCTTGGATGCTGCCTAACCTGCTGTGCTTTAACCAGCAACACATTTTCAGCGCAGATATTATAATGTTGCAAATTATTTTACTGTTGACCACAAAGAACAAGACCCATAAAGATTAAAAGGCACTGCAGCAACGTTACTTATGCATTCTAATTAGTGAAAGTACAATAGGTTACATATCCTGGGACGGGACAAGATATACAACTTATAAGGGGTATGTTGTGGGAGAGAGTTGGTCTCCAATCTACAGTCATTTCTGCAGATATGGAAATAAGTGGCACTGTCATAGCAACAAAATAAAAATATCAAGAGCTTGAGGAGTGCATCTTTGGTATCATTCCCTCAATCTTCTGAGCTATCAACAGTACTATGAAAGCTGCAATGAAACAGCTCATCACATCTTTGCAAATGTCCTTTTCCTAAAAAGACTTTATTCTTACCTCTTATTAAATTCCCCCCTCCCCCGCAGGTTTTAGCATATGGATCTACATCAGTCACAAAATCGATGAACTCAACACAGAGTGAAGATTAAAACCAAGATCTATCTAATTTGCGCACTTAAACTAGTCAGTTGGCCTGAAAAGTTAACTTTTTTCAGTCTTCACAAGTGCTGCTGGCCTGAATAATTACAGTTTTGTCATATTATAATCATTGAATACACTTGCTTTTTATTACAGTATTTAAATTATTCTTTCTTCCTGGAATCAAAATGAGCTGGAAGATGTGGTGTTGATGGAAAGGAAAGCTTTCTCTGCTTTATGCAAACTAAGTGCTCCAACTCCCAGGCACTGAGGAGAATTCAAATAACTGGTGTGGATTTTTCTATCACGCATGGTTAGCATTCTTCCTCAAAGTTACTTCACTGAAGCAAAATGTCATGGGCTGTCTCTGCAGCCACTATAAGGTCTCATGCAGAGAGAGGGAGAAATTTGGGTCCATTATACTTTAGAAAATGACTTGAGTGTACAAGCTAGGAACAAGACTACGGCATTGGCTGCAAGTGAAATTTGCAAATGTTTGGAGGTTCATCAGCAATAAACGTGTCAAGTAACATTCCTTGTAAGGAATTCATATCTTCTCATAATTTATACAAAGCCGTGTGTAAAATCCATACATGAGCAATGTATTAAGCATTATTTATTTTTCAGAGAGTTAAAGAATTCCTGTTCCATATGTAGCTGTGAAGGCCAAAGAAAGGGAAGAATAATTTAACTTCCAAACATCACTGGAACTGCCATAGTGTTAAGGGTTTATATGGAGAGGAATTTGTTAAGTGGGTACAAGAAAATTTTCTGATTCAGTATGTCAACATACCTAGTAGGGCTCACCACCAGATGCCTGGAGGAAGAAAGCCTCATCTTCTGCCTCGGAACACTTCAACCCCAGGGCATCAATGTGGATTTCAATAGCTTCCTCATTTCCCCTTCCCCCACCTCATCCTAGCTTCAGACTTCCAACTCAGCACTGTCCCCATGACTTGTCCGGACTTGTCCGACCTGCCTATCTCCTTTTCCACCTATCCACTCCACCCTCTCCTCCCTGACCTATCACCTTCATCTCCTCCCCCACTCACCCATTGTATTCTATGCTACTCTCTCCCCACCCCCACCCTCCCCTAGCTTATCTCTCCATGCTTCTGGCTCTCTGCCTTTATTCCTGATGAAGGGCTTTTGCCCGAAACGTCGATTTCACTGCTCGTTGGATGCTGCCTGAACTGCTGTACTCTTCCAGCACCACTGATCCAGAAGGTGCAAAACTTGACCTACTCTTGGGAAATAAGGCAGGGCAGGTGACTGAGATGTCGGGGGGAGCACTTTGGGGCCAGTGACCATAATTCTATTCGTTTTAAAATAGTGATGGAAAAGAACAGACCAGATCTAAAAGTTGATGTTCTAAATTGGAGAAAGGCTAATTTTGATGGCATTAGGCAAGAACTTTCAAAAGCTGATTGAGAGCTGTTTGCAGGTAAAGGGACAGCTGGAAAATGGGAAGCCTTCAGAATTGAGATAACAAGAATTCAGAGAAAGTATATTCCTGTCAGGGTGAGTAGGTGTAGGGAATGCTGGATGACTAAAGAAATTAAGGGTTTGATTAAGAAAATGAAGGAAGCATATGTCAGGTATAGACAGGATAGATCCAGTGAATCCTTAGAGTATAAAGGAAGTAGGAGTATACTTAAGAGGGAAATCAGAAGGGCAAAAAGTGGACATGAGATAGCTTTGGCAAATAGAGTTAAGGAGAATCCAAAGGGTTTTTACAAATACTTGAAGGACAAAAACTATGGAGAGAATAGGGCTCCTCAAAGATCAGCAAGGTGGCCTTTGTGTGGAGCCGCAGGAGATTGAGGAGATACTAAATGAATATGTTGCATCGGTGTTGACTGTGATAAAGGACGTGGAAGATATAGACTGTAGGGAAATAGATGGTGATATCTTGCAAAATGTCCAAATTACAGAGTAGGAAGTGCTGCATGTCTTGAAATGCATAAAAGTGGATACTACTCCAGGACCTAATCAACTGCATCTCAGGAACTCTGTAGGAAGCTAGGGAAGTAATTGCTGGGCCTTTTGCTGAGATATTTGTATCATCGATAGTCACAGGTGAGGTGCAGAAGACTGGAGATTGGCTAATGTGGTGCTAATATTTAAGAATAGTTGTAAGGACAAGCCAGGAAACGATAACCGGTGAGCCTGACGTCAGTGGTGGGCAAGTTGTTGGAGGGAATCTTGAGGGACATGATGTACACGTATTTGGAAAGGCAAGGACTGATTAGGGATAGTCAACATGGCTTTTAGCATGGGAAATCATGTCTCACAAACTTGATTGAGTTTTTTGAAGAAGCAAAAAAGAGGCTTGATGAGGACAGAATGGTAAACGTGATCTATATGTACTTCAGTATGACATTCGACAAGGTTCCCTATGGGAGACTGGTTAGTAAAGTTAGATCTTATGGAATACAGAGTGAACTAGCCATTTGGATACAGAACTGGCTCAAAGGTAGAAGACAGAGAGTGCTGGTGGAGGGTTGTTTTTCAGACTGGAGGCCTGTCACCAGTGGAGTGCAACAAGGGTCAGTGCTGCGTCCACTACTTTTCATCATTTATATAAATGATCGTATCTTTGGAGTCCTGAAGGGAGAGGGTGACCAGCCTCAAGTCGTTGTCCATGTAGGTACCAGTAACATAGGGAGAAAGGGATTTAAGGAGGGTTTCAGGGAGCTACGGTGAAAGCTGAGAGCTAGAACAACTACAGTTGTTATCTCTGGTTTGTTATCCATGCCATATGGTAGCGAGGCAAGGAATAGGGAAAGATTGGTGGGCGGCACGGTGGCGCAGTGGTTAGCACTGCTGCCTCACAGCGCCTGAGACCCGGGTTCAATTCCCGCCTCAGGCGACTGACTGTGTGGAGTTTGCACGTTCTCCCCGTGTCTGCGTGGGTTTTCTCTGGGTGCTCCGGTTTCCTCCCACAGTCCAAAGGTGTGCGGGTCAGGTGAATTGGCTATGCTAAATTGCCCGTAGTGTTAGGTAAAGGGTAAACATAGGGGTATGGGTGGGTTGCGCTTCAGCGGGTCGGTGTGGACTTGTTGGGCCAAAAGGCTGTTTCCACACTGTAATGTAATGTAATCTAATCTAACATCAGCTAAACACGTGGCTGCAAGGATGGTGGAGGAGGGAGGATTTCAGGCTTTTGGATAGTTGGGGCTCATTCTGGGGAAGGTGGGACTTGTACAAACAAATCGGTCTACACTTGAACCAGAGTGGTACTAATATCCTAGGTGGGAAATTTGCTGGTGCTATTCAGGTGGGTTTAAACTAGCTCAGCAGGGGGTTGGGAACCGAAGGTGTAGCTACAATGAACAGGAAGATGAGAGTAGGAAGGACAGGGACAGGATTTCAGGGTCACAGGAATGTACAGCAAACTGGTTTGAAATGTGTCTACTTCAACGCCAGAAGTATCCGAAATAAAGTAGGTGAGCTTGCAGCATGGATAGGTACCTGGGACTTCGATGTTGTGGCCATTTTGAAGACATGGATAGACCAGGGTGAGGAATGAGCATTGCAGGTTCCAGGATTTAGATCTTTCATTAAAAACAGGCAAGGAGGTAAAAGAGATGGAGGTGTGGCCTTGTTAGTCAAGGATAGTATAACGGTGGCTGAGAGAATTTTTGATGAGGACTTGTCTACTGAGAGAGTGTGGGCTGAGGTTAGAAACAGAAGAGGAGAGGTCACACTGCTTGGAGTTTTTTATAGGTCTCCGCAGAGTTCCAGGGAGGTGCAAGAGAGGATTAGCAAACTTATTGAGTCGGAGTGAAAGGAACAGGGTGGCCATCATGGGGGACTTTAACTTCCCCAACATTGACTGGAAATGTTATAGCTCTAGTGCGTCGGATGGATCAGTTTTTGTCCAATGTGTGCAGTAGGTTTTCCTGACACAGGATGTTGAAGGGCTGACAAGAGGGGAGGCCACACTGGATCTGGTGCTTGGTAATGAACCAGGCCAGGTGTTTGATTTACTTGTTGGTGAGCACTTTGGAGAGAGTGACCATAATTCAGTTACATTTAGTTTAGCGATGGAAAGGAATAGATACATGCCACAGGTCAAGAGTTATTGATGGGGGAAGGGCAATAATAATGCAATTAGGCAAGAATTAGGATGCATAGAATGGGGTAGCAAAATGCAGGGGATGCAGACTATTGAAATGTGGAGCTGGTTTCAGGAACAGATATTGTGTGTCCTTGATAGGAATGTGCCTGTCAGGCAGGGAGGAAGTGATAAGGTAAGGGAACTGTGGTTTACTACAGAAATTGCATCTCTTGTTAAGAAGAAGGAGGAGGCTTATGTGTTGATGAGGCAAGATGGTACAGATGTGGCGATGGAGAGTTCCAGATCGGCTAGGAAGGATTTAAAGAGAGAGTTAAGAAGAGCAAAGAGAGGACACTAGCAGCCTTTAGCAAATAAAATAAAGGAGAACTCTAAAGCTTTCTATAGGTATGTGAGGAATAAAAGGATGATTAGGGTAGGAATAAGGCCAGTCAAAGACAGAAATGGGAAGTTGAGTGTGGACCCTGCAGAGATCAGAGAGGTGCTAAATGAACATTTCTCATCGGTGTTCACTCAGGAAAAGGAGAATATTTGTAGGGAGAAGAATGATGTACGAGCTATTAGACTAGAAAGAATCGAGGTTTGTTATGCACAGGTGTCATCAATTCTAGAAGGACTGAAAGTAGACAAGTCCCCTGGGCTGGATGGGATTTATCCGAGGATTCTCTGGGAAGCTAGAGGGGAGATAGCAGAGCCTTTGGCTTGGATATTTGAGTCATTATTGTCTACAGGTTTAGTACCTGAGGACTGGAGGATTGCAAATGTTGTGTCCTTGTTCAAGAAGGGCAGCAGAGATGACCCAGGTATTTATAGACCAGTGAGCCTTACTTTTGTTGTAGGAAAGGTCTGGGAAAGGATTATAAGAGATAATATTTATAATCATCTAGCAAGCAACAATTTGATTTCAGATAGTCGACATGGTTTCCTCAAGGGCAGGTTGTGTCTCACAAACCTCCTTAAGTTTTTTGAGAAGGTAACCAAGCAAGTAGATGAGAGTAGGGCAGTTGATGTGGTATACATGGACTTCAGTAAAGCCTTTGATAAGGTTCCACATGGTAGGTTGCTGGAGTAAATGCAGAGGCATGGGATTGAGGGTGATTTAGTGGTTTGGATTAGAACCTGGCTTTCTGAAAGAAGGCAGCGAGTGGTGGTTGATGGAAAATATTCAATCTGGAGTCCAGTTACTAGTGGTGTGCCACAAGGATCTGTTTTGGGACCACTGCTGTTTATCATTTTTATAAATGACTTAGACGCAGGCATAGGTGGATGGATTAGTAAATTTGCAGATGACACTAAAGTCAGTGGAGTAGTGGACAGTGTGGAAGAATGTTCCAGGTTGCAGGGGGACTTGGATAAACTGAAGAATTGGGCTGAGAGGTGGTAAATGGAGTTCAATGCAGCTAAACGTGAGGTGATGCACTTTGGGAAGAATAACAGGAAGGCAGAGTACTGAGTCAATGGAAAGATTCTTGGTCACGTGGATGTGCAGAGGGATCTTGGAATTCATGTGCGTACATACCTGAAAGTTGCCACCCAGGTGGATACTGCTGTGAAGAAGGCATATGGTGTTTTAGGTTTCATTGGGAGAGGGATTGAGTTCTGGAACCGCAATATCATGCTGCTATTATCCAAAACGCTGGTGCGGCCACACTTGGAATATTGTGTACCGTTCTGGTCGCACCATTACAGGAAGGACGTGGAAGCATTGGAAAGGTTGTAGAGGAGATTTACCAGGATGTTGCCTGGTCTGGAGGGAAGGTCTTATGAGGAAAGGCTGAGAGACTTGGGTCTGTTCTCATTGGAAAGAAGGCTAAGGGGGGATTTGATAGAGACACACAAGATGGTCAGAGGATTAGATTGGGTAGACAGTGAAATACTTTTTCCTAGGATGATGACGTCAGCTTGTACGAGAGGGCATAACTACAAATTGAGGGGTGATAGATTTAAGTCAGATGTCAGAGGAATGTTCTTTAGGCAGAGAGTGGTAAGGGCGTGGAATGGCCTACCTGCTAATGTAGTCAACTCAGCCACATTAGGGAGATGTAAACAATAAGCACATGGATGATTTTGGGATAGTGTAGGGGGACGAGCTGAGAATAGCTCACAGGTCAGCGCAACATCGAGGGCCGAAGGGCCTGTACTGCGCTTTATTGTTCTATGTTCTATGATTTGGATGTGAACATAAGATGTATAGTTAGTAAGTTTACAGATGACACCAAAATTGGAGGTGTAGTGGATAGCAAAGAAGATTACCTCAGATCGTGATCAGATGGGCCAAGGGACTGAGGAGTGGCAGATGGAATTTAATTTAGATAAATGTGAGGTGCTGCATTTTGGGAAAGCAAATCGTAGCACGACTTATACACTTAATGGTAAGGTCCTAGGGAGTGTTGCTGAACAAAGAGACCTTGGAATGCAGGTTCACAGCTCCTTCAAAGTAGAGTCACAGGTAGTTAGGATAGTGAAGAAAGCATTTGGTATGCTTTCCTTTATTGGTCAGAGTATTGAATAGAGGAGTTGGGAGGTCATGTTGTGGCTGTACAGGACATTGGTTAGGCCTATTTTGGAATACTGCGTGCAATTTTGGTCTCCTTTCTATTGGAAAGATATTGTGAAACTTGAAAGGATTCAGAAAAGATTTACAAGGATGTTGGAGGATTTGAGGCTGAACAGGCTGGGGCTGTTTTCCCTGGAGTGTCGAAGGCTAAGGGGTAACCTTAAAAAGGGGCAGGGATAGGAGAAATAGACAAAGTCTTTCCCTTGGGGTTGGGAAATGCAGAACTAGAGGGCATAGGTTTAGGGTGAGAGGGGAAAGATATAAAAGAGACCTAAGGGCAACGTTTTCACGCAGAGGGTGGTACGTGTATGGAATGAGCTGCCAGAGGAAGTGGTGGAGACTCGTACAATTGCAACATTTAATAGACATCTGGATGGGCATATGAATAGGAAGGGTTTGGTGGGATATGGGTACTGGCAGGTGGGACTAGATTGAATTGGGATATCTGGTTGGCATAGACAAGTTAGACCGAAGGGTCTGTTCCCGTGCTGTACACTTCTATGACTCTATGACAGTATGACCATGCCCAGTAAGACATTCTGTTTCGCTAAAATTTATCTGCTGTTAATAAAAAGAAAATTTAGAATAATTCTATGTATGTCGATTCATATTGATTGAAGGCAGTCTTATGCCAAAGCCCCTATTACTATCAAACTTTTTTTCTTAAAAAGAGTCAATGGAGTGGTTTTCAGCATCTGTAACTTTAAACATTAAAAATAGCAAATGGAAATATGTAAGAATTGCAATGGAATTATGAAATCTAATAGTTTTCTCCCTAATCTCCTCCCGTTTTTCCTCTTGAACATCCTCACTCGATTCATAGCCATACCATGGACAGATATAAATGTCTAGCTATTTTTATGTGGGAGCCTACAAATTGAATGTTGAGAAGCTGCTTCTCTGTGGAGTGCATAATGGTTGATGTGACGCTATCCTCACCAGCATTTTTATAGCATGGGCTTACTGGATCGCAAGAATTCTACCTAATGTTTTTGCTGCATGTCCAAAAATGATGAGGCCAGATACAATGCCTTAACCATTCAACACTTCAACCGTAAATTAGTTACTACAGCAAATATGATGACCTGTATCTGCGATTTTAACAGCTGGATGGCCTGAATTCTGAGCAAGAAACATGTCTGGGACTGGGCTGCAGTACCACTTATGGAACTAACGTTGCGGGAAGCAAATGGTGTGCCAGGCATTGTCATTTATATTTGAACAGCAGCTAGTTCAAACAAAATGGCTGACTAAATGCCTTAGGACATTGTGCCATGCCCAACCCCCAAAATAAGGCTGCACCATCCATCTAAGCTGCAATGTGACAAGTAAATGGTGAAATGCAACAGTGGAGGTCCAAAATTAAGTAAGGGGTGTAGGTATGCCACTCACAGATATTTTAACCAAGTGCTTAAAATTAATGAAAAGGCGAATGCCATGCAAGCCATTATAACTAGAGGGCCAGAAACAAAGGCGGGACAGTTTTGATGCTTCAGTACAAAAGCTTGGAACACACTGAGCCTCACATTCAAGAAGGGATGCATGGTCTTTGGAAGGCATGCAATGAAAATTCAGGTATCCCAGAGTTAGCACCGGAGGAAAGGTCATATAAACTAGACTAATGTTCTCTGGGACATAAATGACGGTAAAATGATTTTACTGATGACTTTTGAATTTGAAAGACTAGCCAGACAATATTTTTTCAAATATTGTGGCATCTAGGACAAAGGGGCATTATTTCAAAATCAGAGCCAGGTTAAAAAGAAGAATTAAGCAACACATTTTCACACAGCGTCATAGAGGTGTGGATCTTTGTTGCACAAAATGCAATAAATTCTATTTTAATTAATAATTTTAATTCTGAGGTCAGTAAATCTTTGTTAGAAAATGGCATTAAGAGACATGGAGCCACCGGGGTAGATCGAGTTAAAAGCAGATTAGGCACGATTCTATTGAATGACAGAACAGACTAAAGGGCTGGATGGCCTATTCCTGTTCCCAGCCCTCATGTATTCAAGTGGATTCTCTCCAAAGGGGGACCAGGGAAAAAAGTAATTCTTCACAAAATTAAAATGAGTCTAACGCCAAAATGTTGATTGGGGAAGGAGAGGGCTGCAAACTCTGCCCTGTAAGTTATCAATCTGAAAGGAATCTTGCCAGTTTTGAAATCCCAAGGCTGTTACTCAGTGCTGCAACCTATATTTATCCTCCAAAGTATCAGGAGATACTGGAACGGAAAATTTTACTATGAGTAAAATATTCAGCAATGAGCTAAAGTGTTTCTAGAGATTAGAAAAATTTGTTCAAACATTTAATGAAGGATTCATTTTGATAACCAGCTATAATATATTTAAGACGTGGTACTTAAAATTTAGGTTTGTAACTTACATTCCTAATAAAAAAAAAGTAGCAGTCCTGAATATTTCAAAACATTCCACAGACCAAATATCCACGGTTTCATTGCTCTGATGGACATGCATGTTGATAAATAATTGGATACATTTCTTACTAACAGAAGGAATGTCTCTCCAAATTAACAACCTTTCAAATTTCATTATCTGCTTTGAGCACATCTAATTACACTAGAAGTATACTTGAATTTTTAGATGTAAAGCTAAACACTTCAAACAAGAACTGTGAATCAAGCTCTTGGCTGAGTGATAGCGTTTGAACTGTATGCCACAAGATGCTGAGTGACATTCCAGCCGAATGCTGAGGAGAGATCAGTTCCAAATTCTGGATTCAGAATACTGGACTGCGGGTGATAAGATGAACATTTATCCAGTTTTATATGACCTGGGTTTCAACTGGTCTCTCCCCCTGTCCAATATTTAACCCCTTCATGTCTGGTAATTTGCCAGGAAGATTTAAGGAAATGACCTCTAGAACAAGAAGGCTGATTGCTCATCCTAACTTCAGATAAAAGGTTTCACTTTGAATGTACATCTGAGTTGGGAGCTTACAACTGATGCCAACAATTTTCTTGATGAGAAAAATGAACCTGATAACCCATCACTCTATATTCTAACTCATAAATCTGCAGAGGTAATTTGTGTTTTGGTTATTTGTGAAATAGGCAAGGGATTGTGCGAAAGGATCAGACACCTGCTTTATCTGTTATTTTTGAATGGCTGTTTAAAATTTATCTACTGTATACCATATTCCTAAGAAATTGTTTTACTAATAGTCAAAAGGCAAGAGTGTGCATTACCCCAAGAGATTTAATTCAAACTGTGATTATTGTTTTAGAGTAACTATTGTCGAAACCAACTAAATCTCTCAAATCTATTATCAAAGTGCAATTAACTTTATATGGCTTTAGTATTTTTATTAACTTCCAAATCTATATTTCATTTAGTGTTATATTTAAAACAATTTAATCCACATTAGCAGTCAAGACAGCATAAAATTGCTTAACAGAACTCTGCTTTGTAATCACAGATTTCAAAGAGTGAGACAACAGGTTAATGTTGTGAAATAAAACAGAGTGCTGGAGAAACCCGGCTGGTCTGGCAACATCTGTGGAGAGAGGAACAATTGTGGCATTTCCTCTAGTCACTTCCTGAAGGACAAATTTTCTAGACTAAGCCTGCAGAAGATGGTGAGAGAACTATAAAAAGACTAGTCCTCATCAATCTGCCTGTAAAATGTACCTGTCCATGAGAGTATTGGTAGGAGAGGACACTGCATGGTCTTGGGGAAAACAATGTCCCATTTTCACACAGAGTATGCCTTGATTATTTTGTGTGTCTCTACTATGGTGCTAAATAGGATAGCATTTGCACAGATCTACAAGTTAAGACTGGGTACCAATGAGGCACTGTGGACCAACATCAACAGTAGAACAGAGCTCTAATTTATGACATCATGGCCCTCACTCTACTACTACTTTCAAGCCAAGTTATCAAACCTGATTCAATGAAGAGCACAGGAGGGCATGTCAGGAGCAGCACCAGCATTGGTACATATGAAGTGTCAATCTGATGAGGTTACATCACAGGACTTCTTGCATGCGAAACAGCAGAATCAATGTGCAATAGGCTAAATGACTCTACAACCAACAGATCTGATTAATAATCTGCAGTCCTGAATAGTGGTGAACAATAAAACAACTCATTGGCGGAGGACAGCTAACCAATATTCTCAATGATGGGAGAACCCCAATGTTTCAGTGTGAAAGATAAGGCTGAAACATTAGTAACCATATTCAGTCAAGTCAATTAGATTTTTTTTTAGATTAGATTCCCTACACTGTGGAAACAGGCCCTTTGGCCCAACCAGTCCATACTGACCCTCCAAAGAGTAACTCACCCTTACCCATTTCCCTCTGAATAATGCACCTAGCACTATGGGCAATTTAGCATGGCCAATTCACCTGACCTGCTCAGCTTTGGACTGTGGGAGGAAACCGGAACATCGGGAGAAAACCCACACAGACACGGAGAGAATGTCTGTGTGGAGTTTGCACAGTCGCTCAAGGCTAGAATCGAACCTGGGATCCTGGTGCCGTGAGGCAGCAGTGCCAACCACAGAGCCACTGTGCCACCCATGATGAATACCAATCACTTCCTGAGGTCCTCAGCAACTCAGATGTCAGTCTTTAACTAATTTGATTCACTCTACATGATATTAAGAAATGGCTGAATGATGCAAAGGCTATGGGTCCTGATAACATTCTGACAATATATTGAAGACTTGTGCTCTAGGACAAGCTGAATCAGAAAGTGTGGCGCTGGAAAAGCACAGTCAGTCAAACAGCATCTGAGGAGCAAGAGAGTCGACGTTTCGAGCATAAGCTTTCATCAGGAATATTGCGGGGAGGGGTGAGGGGAGGGATTATGGGAAAACATGGGGGGAGGAGAGATGAGGAAACTGGTGAAATTGACATTGATTTTGTGTGGTTGGAAGGTCCCCAGAAGGAAGATGAGATGCTCTTCATCCAGTCATCAGGTGGCTAGGAATTGGCAGTGGAGGAGGCCCAGGACGTGCCTGTCCTTGGCAGAGTGGGAGGGGGAGTTGAAGTGATCGGCCACAGGGCAGTGAGATTGCTTAGTGCATGTGTCCCAGAAATGTTCTCTGAAACATTCCAAAAGTTGGCATCCTGTGTCCCCAATGTAGAGGAGATTACATCAAGAGCAATGAACACAGTAGATGAGGTCTTTGGATGTGCAGGAAAATCTCTGCTGGACGTGGAAGGATGCTTTCGGGCCTTGGATGAAGGTAAGGGGTTAGGTGTAGACACAAGTTTTACACCTCTTGCGGTGGCAAGAGAAGATGCAGGAGTGGAGGGTGGCTTCATGGTGGGCATGGACCTAACAAGGGAGTCACAGAGGGAATGGTCTCTGCAGAATGCTGAAAGGAGTGGAAGAGGGAACTATATCTCTGGTGGTGGGGTCTGATTGTAGGTGGCGGAAATTATGGGGGATGACATGTTGTATGCCAAGATTGTTGGGGTAGAAGTGAGGACCAGGGGAGTTGGAGGAGTGGGGTTCAAGGGGAGAGGTGTGGGAAGTGGAGGGCATTGTTGACCACATGGGCAGGGAAATTGCAGTCCTTGAAATAGCAGGCCATCTGCGATGTTCTAGAGTGGAATTGGTTCTCCTGGAAGCAGATGTGGCAGAGGCTGAGGAATTTGAAGTAAAGGATAGCCTTTTTACGGGAGGGGAGGTGGAAGGAGATGTAGTCCAGATAGCTGTGGGAGTCAGTGGGCTTGAACTCGATGTCTGTGTTGAGTCGGTTGCTTGAAATGGAGATAGAGAGGTCCAGAAAGGGGAAGGAGGTGTCCGAAATAGTCCAGTTGAACTTGAAGACAGGGTGAATGGCGTTCATGAAGTTGATGAACTGTTCAACTGTCCTGTGGGAGCACAAGGTGGTGCCAATACCGTCATCGATGTTGCGGAGGAAAAGGTGGGGAATGGTGCCAGTGTAACTGTGGAAGACGGACTGTTCCAAGTACCCGACGAAGAGACAGGCATAGCTGGGGGCCATGTGGGTGCACATGGCTACCCTTTGGTCTGAAGGAAGTGGGAAGATTCAAAGGAGAAATTGTTGAAGGTGAGAATCAGTTCAGCCAATTGAATGAGTATGTCTGTGGAAGGGTATTGGTTGGTTCGGCAGGAGGGGAAGAAATGCAGGGTTTGGAGGCCTTCATCATGGCAGATGGATGTGTACAGGGACTGGATGTCAATGGTGAAGATGAGGTAATGATGGCTGGGGAATCAAATGTCTTGGAGGCAGCGGAGGGCGTGGGTTGTGTCCCAAATGTAAGTGAGGAGATCCTGGACCAATTGGACAGAATGGTGTCAAAATATGCAGGTATGTTTGGTTGGGCAGGAACAGGCGGAGATGATGAGTCAACCAGGGCAGTCTGGTTTAGGAATTTTAGGTAGGAGGTAGAACCAGATGGTGTAGAGTTCCCGAGCTATAAGGTTGGAGGTTGTGGATGGGAGATCCCCTGAGGTGATGAGATTGTGGATGGTTGGGAGATGATGGTCTAATAATGGGAGATGAGGTTGTGGTTGAAGGGACTGTAGGAGGAGGTGTCTGTGAGTTAGCGCCTGGCTTCAGTGGTGTAGAGATCTGTGCGCCATACTACCACAGCATCTTCCCCCACCCCCACCTTGATGGTGAGGTTGGGGTTGGAGTGGAGGGAGTGGAGGTCTGTGTGTTGCAAGGGTGAAAGGTTGGAATGGACAGTTTGAGGCGGTCAATGTCTCAGCAGCAGTTGAAAATGAGGAGATTGAGGGAGGGTAACGGCCAGCACCTTATGTGTCCAAATGGATGGGGTATATTAGATTAGATTACTTACAGTGTGGAAACAGGCCCTTCGGCCCAACAAGTCCACACTGATGTGCACCCACCCAGACCCATTCCCCTACATTTACCCTTGCTCCTAACACTATGGGCAATTCACCTAACCTGCACGTTTTTGGACTGTGGAAGGAAACCGGAGCACCCATAGGAAACCCACGCAGACACGGGGAGAATGTGAAAACTACACACAGTCAGTCGCCTGAGGCGGGAATTGAACCCGGATCTCTGGCGCTGTGAGGCAGCAGTGCCAACCACTGTGCCACCGTGCCGCCCATTTGGAGGTGGGCGAAGGCATCCTCAGAAGGTAGGTGCAAGTCCTGATGGAAAAAGTAGGCATGGAGCCTGATGCAGCAGAAGCACAATAACCTGTTCGCTGACACCAGGTTCACAGTTTATCAAAGACCACACCAGAAGTACAGGATTTCACTACAGTCCTGACCCAACAATGAATAAGACATGAATTCTAGAGAGAAAGCGAGAGTCTTTGTCCTTGGCATCTAAGCAGCATTGACTGCATAAGGCACCAAGGAGCCTAAGCAAAATTAAAGTCAGTGGGTGTAAGAAAGAGAACTCTTCCCTGGTTAGAGCCATACTCAATATAAAGGCTGTGGTTGGACAGTTTAGTCCTTGGACATTGTTGTGGGATATTCTCATGGCAGTATCCTAGGTTCAAACATCTTCAGCTGCTTCCTCAATTACTTGCCTTCCCATAGCTGGTAAGAAGTGGGTATGTTCACTGATGATCGCACAATACACAGCACCGATCACGGCTACCTAGGTCCTGAACAGTCTCGGAATCATATAGTACAGAACGGACCCTTCAGTTGATCAAGTCTGTACCACCAAAAAATATACTACTGCCTACTGCATACTGAGACCCCAGGCTTGAGTGTTATGACACTTCAAGTGCTCATTCTATTTTTTTTAAAGGGTTGTGAGGGCTCCCTGCTCAACTAATCTCACAGGCAGTGCATTCCTTATGCCCATCACCTTCTGGCAGGAAAGGTTTTTCCTCAACTTCCCTCTAAACTTCCTGCCTTTTATTTTGGCCCTTCAACCAAGGGGAGCAGCTGCTTCTTGTTCACCCTGTCCATGCCCTTCATAATCGCATACATCAGTCAGATCCCCTTTCTACCTTCTCTGCTCCAAAGAAAACAGCCCAGACCTTGCCAATACATGGAAAGCTCTGGACAACATTTAGGCCTGGGCTGATGGCAGCAATTAACATTCATTCATGCCATTTCCGACATGAGAGTGTCCCACCTCCTCTTTACATTCAATGACATAACTATTAGTGGGTCTTCCACTGTCAATATCCTAGTGATTTACATTAAACAGAAACAGCACTTTTCTTGCCATATTAAAACTAATGTCTATATAGGGCAGCACAGTGGCTCAATAGTTAGCACTGCTGCCTCACAGTGCCAAGGACCCAAGTTTGATTCCACCACTGGGTGGCTGTGTGTGGAGTTTACATGTTCTCCCTGTGTCAGCGTGGGTTTCTGCTGGGTGCTCTGGTTTTCTCCCACAGTCCAAAGATGTGCAGATTAGGTGGATTAGCCATGTTAAATTGCCCGTAGTGTCCAGGATTAGGTGGGTTAGCCATGAGAAATGCAGGGTTACAGGGATAGGGTAGGGGGGTGGGACTGAGTGGACCTGTTGGGCCTTTTTCTACACTGTAGGGATTCTATGAAAATAAGTAGAAGAAATCGGAGCAGGAGTAGGCAATTCAACCTCTCCAGCCTGCTCTGCCATTCAATATAAAGGCAGCTGCAAGATATAGGAATTCTGTAACGAGTAACAATTCCCAAGTCCTCCAAGCCATCTACGATGTACAAATCAGCAGTGTGTTTGAATACTCCTCATTTGCCTGGATGAGCGCAGCTCCAACATCCCTCAAAAACGTGACAGAGCAGCTTGCTTGATTGGCATCCCATCCACAACCTTCAAATTTCACTCCCTTCACCACCAACACATGGCAGCAGCTGGAGCTACTATCCTGAAGATGTACTGCAGCAACTCTCAAGGATCCTGCAACAGCACCTTCCAAACTCTAGACCTCTACCACACAGAAGGACAAGGGCAATAGGTGCATAGGAACAACTGCCATCTGCACATTCCCCTCTGACTCAACACTACGTGATCTTTCACTGAATAAAAATCCAAAGCCCTAACATCTCTATTGGCGTACCTGCACAGATGGACTACAGTGGTTCAAGAAGGTGTGTCAACAGCAGTCTCTATGACAATTAGAGATGGATAACAAATTGCTGGCTAGCCACAATGACTGTGTATTATGGAATTTTAGTTTTAAACAATAATCACCTCAGCTCCATGAAGGGAGGCCGTGTAAACTGGGCCAAGCCAAATTTTCAGCTGTAGGAATTTTGCTCAAGCCTATCATTGAATACCTGCCTGCAGTTTTTATTTTTCTGATCAATGAGTTCTAGACCTGTTTATCAATGAGATCAACGTTGTGAGGGGTTTGATAGCAAAGGGTTGCACTATGGCCAGTGCTTTCTGCAGTTTCAAATGGCTGGCCATTAATTGCCTTTAATTTCTGACACTTTTAAGTTGTGAATTCAATTGAAAACAAAGATGTAAACTCAGAGTGAGGAAGTAGAGAAGTAATACCAGTTCGAGATGTGGCCGGCCTAGTCTCGACCATACTATTCTGTGTGTGTGTGTGTGTGAGGGTGGGGGAGCGGGGTGGTGGCAGGAGTGCGTGTTCCTGTTCCAGTAGTAGGAGCCCACTGAAAGATTCCGTAGCATGGAGACAACTTATCGTCAGCCTGGCGAAACATTTCACTCTGCCATTATTCTGAAGAAACGCACGGCCCGGTATTATCAGAAAGTTAGTGGCCAGCCACAGACCGATATTAACACCGGCCTTTATCCTCAGCTACGGATGTGCAGCTCGGAGTGTAATTTTGTGTGTGACGGTGTCGCCAAGAGCATCGTTCCGCCCCCCGCCCACAGCCGGTGATCTTACTAACTTCGGTAGCAGTCACGCTGCACAAATAAAGTGCTCACCTTTGAAGATGGGGCAGATTTTCCAGACAGTAGCTGCACCCTCTCGGTTGTACTGGCCCAGTGCTAGCTCCATGTAAAATAAAGGCATCCCGGCGATCAGCAGAAAAAACAAGTAGGGGATAAGGAACGCACCTACAAAACAGGAAGAGCACACAGTTTCTGAGCCGAGGAGGGAGAAAGAGCGCGTTTCTAAAAGCAGGGATTGCTAAGCGCACTAACCTCCGTTGAGCCCGGGTCAAACCTGCTGTAAAAGAGCTCAGTAAAGTTAAATCCATCATTTCAGTGAAATATCAGATGGACCGAGATTCCCATTGTTCGCCTTGCCCTCCCTGTCCTGCTCAGTACACCAGAGAACTGCTCCTGTTAAATTCGGGCATCTATTCCCAGGACCGGAGGAAAACGCAGCATTTGCAAGGAGGCATTTATCAGTAAGGCCAAAAAAAAGGAGTAATCCTTTACGAAGTAATCTCAAACAAAGAACTGCGGGTGCTGGACCCTGAAACACACACAAAAACACAAGTCTGACAGGATCTGGGAAGACAGAGAGAGAGGTTCTTTCTCTCTGCCAGGACCTATTCAGTTTCTCTATGCAACCCCAAAGGACCAGATTCCATCAGCTCGCTCCTTCCCAGCGAACACATCACTCAGGAGAATGCGTAGGTTCAGAAAGACACGGCGGAGACGCCGATCAACCGGGGATTGAGGTGGGCACACGCCTCCTGGGTATGTCTACCAACTTGCTCTGAAGGTTAGTGTTCCACGCCTCTAGGCCAGGTAGGGCTGGGGTCTCGATCTTCTAACCCAGAGGGAGTGCCATTACCACTGCGCCGCGGTCTCCACAGCCTGTGGGTCAGGAACTCCCTCAACCACAGAGGAGCAGAAGGAGGCCATCCGGCCCACAGTGTCTGCACTCGCTCCCAGGTGCATTAAGATTCACTTATTTTTAATTACAATGGCCCTTTTTATTCCAATTTACTGCATTCCCTGCTGACTTGAAGATGACAAGAATTTCAATTTTAAAGACAATCCCCCCTCCCTCCCCCCCCCCACAAAAAAAGAGGGAGTGACGGTGCGAACCTTCAATGTCAAAGGCGGTGTGTGTGTTTGGGTGGAGGGGGTCTTGGAAAGTCTCACTTACCGCCTCCGTTCTTGTAACAGAGAAAAGGGAACCTCCACACATTCGCCAGGTCCACGGCAAAGCCGATGACTGAGAGTAGGAAGTCGATCTTCTTGCCCCAGGTCTCCCTGTCTGGCTCAGCGGCTGTGAAGGGGGGCGCGCTGCTGCTGATGGCAGTGTTGGTGTGCTGTAGCCCATTGTGTTCCTTCACCAGCACCAACTCCGTGTCCTTCGCGTCCATTCTGTTATACTCCTTCATGGGAGCAACAGATGCCAGCTTGCGATCAGGCAGGATTTGCTTATTCATCATTCCTCGCGGGAGAAAACGTGGGGATGCTCTGAGAAGGTGGGGGGGGAAACCAAAATAAAAAACACGCACATGCAACACCACCAAGTCCGCCCCCTCCCCTCAGAACGAAAGCCCCCCTCCTCCACGTCAATGACAGTCCCGCCGGCAGCTCCTTACTGATGGAGCCAGGCTCCAAGTTCCTTAGTGGCAGCCGGCCGTACAGGCAGAAAACAGCGTGAAAACAGTTGCTTTATTACTTAAGAGAGGCATCGTGCTCATCTATGGCCGTGGCTCCTTTACAATGACAACGGCCCGGACTAAGCGGTTCCCATCCAGGGACCCGGGAGCAAAGAAAGTCTTTTGCTTGCGGTCGAAGTTTGAGAGATACTGAGAGGCGACAGCTTTTAAATCAGGCTCCACTCGCTTCACGTGGTCCGAAGTCTGTCTTTTTTGCCAAACAGTGCCACCACTTGACTTCTGCATGTCCTGAACCCACCTCAATGCGAGTCCAATCCCTGCAGACTGCATGTTGTGTGTTCCCCTCCGCCCATAAACGCCCCCTGTTCAAACTAAAACCCTCGCTCACTCATGATTTAACCTGCTGGTCTTTGCCAGGAATAATCTAATTCACGTTTCTACAAAAAAAACCTACAGCCACGCGTAGCCATCTCTGCCACCTATTTGTCCAACCTCCAGTTGGAGTTATCTTTGTCTGTAGGAAGTCATTTATGGCTTAATTTCCCAGAAACCTCATAAAAATCTTTTGGTCTCTGGCTGCTCGAAGTGTTTCACTTTTCTACGGAAAGGTTTAGTTCATCCGCAGTCTACTTCGACCCAAATCTAGCCCCATTTGAAATGACAGCGAGCGAGAATCCTCTCTCTGACCTGGGTCCGCTCCAGTTGAAGTTTTAACAAGAGTCCCTTCGTGCCCCACAGCCGGCGTTAAACCTGCCTTCACTGGCTCTGCTTTCAACATTAGAGAGAGTGACACACGGAGCAGGTTCAGGCCAGTCTTTGAGAGAGAGAGAGAGAGATGGTGTCAGAAACAGATCAATTCTCTCCCAGGAACTTCTAGCCTCAAAACAGAGCGAAGCTCAGCAATTCGCCGTGTCAGTGAACAGATGTTGATTCAAATCATTCAGCTCCCTTAACACAATTCATCTGATACATTTCTGAAAAATCAGACTAACAGCGAAACACGCTGCGACAGAAGGGTTTGTTAGCACCAAGATTCTCATCTTCCTGCGCCGTGTACCTTGAAAGTAAGGTTAAACGGTTCCGAACGCCCTCAATTTTTCTGACTCCACAAATATATTGTCCCATTTTGTATTTTGCTGAAATTCATTGGAACACCGGGACTGGAGTAGACCAGCTGCTGCTCCATCTCAAAGCCGCGTTCCCGATTATCCCTTTATCCATTGATGTAGAGGTGTTTTCGTTCATTCCAAGGTACGGTAATCCTGTATGTCCGAGTGTGCCCGCAGTCTGCACGCAAGCAAAAGCTTCGCTTCTCTTGTTGGACATTAGACAATACTTTTCAGCTTTCTGATAAGATATGAACCGTATCCTCCTGGGAAAGGTACGAGTTTTTTTTTTGAAAAAGCTATTTTTCTAATCAACTTGGTCAGAGGTGTCAATACTCACCTCTGGAGCAGGTGGGACTTGAACCTAAGTCCCTCGCTGTAGGGACACTACCACTGTACCACAACAGGGCCCCCAGAAAACACGACATAGTTCAATGTTGAAAATCTATTGCAGGTCTTTGGCTATAATGAAGGGCTATTTGGGATTAAAGTTTTTTTTAAAATTGTTAATAGTGGATTATCACAAATTTGACACTGAAATTTGATCAGAGTCGTGACACAGACCTGCTTTCACTATGTGAATTGTATAAAAAAAATGGTGATTTAGATTCGATTACCTACAGTGTGGAAACAGGCCCTTTCATCCAACTGAAGAGTAACCCACCCAGACCCATTTCCCTAACACTGTGGGCAATTTAGCATGGCCAATTCACCTGACCTGCACATCTTTGGACTGTGGGAGGAAAGCACCCAGAGGAAACCCATACAGACAGAGGGGGGGAATGTGCAAACTCCATACAGTTGCCCAAGGCTGGAATCGAACCTGGGTCCCTGGTGCTGTGAGGCAGCAGAGCTAATCACTGAGCCATTGTGCCACTCCCCACCAGGTGGTGATAGTCTCTAAGCAGATTTAACATTCAATTCAAAGATTATTTTAAGAGCAGAACTTATTTATGTCATCTAGAATCAGACCAGCAGGTCAGTAATAAAAAAGTGTATCACCACAGAATCTTTACAGCCATTCAGCCCATCAAGTTCACACAAACCCCTCCCCTCCTGAGCACCCCATCAAGACCTACTCCCCCCTACCTTATCATGCTGCATTGCCCATGGCTGATCCACCTAGCCTGCAGATCCCTGGATTCAGCAAGGACAAATTTAGCATGGCCAATCCACCTAACCTGTGCATCTTTGGACTGTAGGAGGAAACTGGAGCACCCGGAGAAAACCCACACAGACATGGGGAGAATGTCCATATGGAGCTTACACAGTCACCCAAGACTGGATTCAAACCAGGGACCTGGCACTGACAGGCAGTAGTGCTAATCACTGAGCCACTGTCTTTGAGTTTGAAGTATAAGAAAAGCTTGGATAGGCTGGGACATTTTTCTAGGCAGAAGTGGGTATTGCAGATGCTGGAGATTAGAGCCAAGATTAGAGTGGTGCTGGAAAAGCACTGCAGGTCAGGCAGCAGCCGAGGAGCAGGAAAATTGATGTTTCGGGCAAAAGCCCTTTATCACGAGTGGAGACTGAGGGGTGATCTTATAGAAGTTTATAACAGGTGTAGATAGGGTGAACAATCAAAGTGTTTTCCCCAGAGTGGGGGAGTCCAAAGCCAGAGGGCATAGGTTTAAACTGAGAGTGCAAAAGATTTAAAAGGGACCCAAGATGGAATTTCTTCACACAGAGGGTGTTGTTATATGGAACGAGCTGCCAGGAGAAGTGGGAGAGGAGTGTACAGTTACAACAAATATAAGACATTTGGACAGGTACATGGACAGGAAAGGTTTAAAGGGATATGGGCCAAATACAGAAACGTGGGATGAGTTCAGTTTAGGAAACCTGGTCAGGGTGAATGAGTTGGGACAGAGAGCTTGTTCCTGTGCTGTATTAAAATCTGTAACATTTCACTCAGGCATGAAAACCACTGAGTAAAAAATGAGGTCTGCAGATGCTGGAGATCACAGCTGCAAATGTGTTGCTGGTCAAAGCACAGCAGGCCAGGCAGCATCTCAGGAATAGAGAATTCGACGTTTCGAGCATAAGCCCTTCATCAGAAAACCACTGACTAAATTTTAATGTTATCAAAAAGTCTGTGGAACAGTTTCTCCGGAAACATTAAGAATATGTTTGACAGTCACCATATGGCTCACTTGGGATACTTTTATTCTCACCTATTTTGATTCCAACTCTCCCTTCTTGATAGTGTTGATTCCTCATAAGGGGTTATTGGCAGATGTGTCTGACTGTCCTGAGTGTTTTACTTTGCAGTACTGGGTTTTGACAAAGTATTCTATGATGGGGATATTGAAGTCAAATCCAGTATCACGTACATGAGAACAGCGACACCAGGCAGTTTATTTTTCTCCCTAGCCCCGAGTTCAAGGCCGAGTGCAACACATCTACTATGGTGCTGATTGAGAGTAGCTAGCTGAGCTGAGGGTGGAGATTGGATTAAGATTTGATTGGATCTGCATTGCTCATAAGGTCTGAGAACCTTGTCTTTTTTTTTGTAAATGTATTTATTAGCATTTTTTTTAATTTGACAAACATATAAAATTATTGAAAAAATTCAATCAATAATAAATATCAGTATAATAAAAAGAAAAAAAATACAAATTACAATACAGCAACTGTCTACTAACGACTAACCTACCCTATAATACAAAACAAATCCTAACACTATGCAAAGCAACACCAATAAATAAGTAAATAACTTATTGATCAAAAAAAATAAAGAAAAGCAAAAAAAAACAAAAAAAAACAGAATACAGAACAGCTATGCTTGGTGCAAAGCTCCCAAATAAAGGAACAGGAGCATTGTATATATACTCGTATTAACTCAGATAACCCCCGCCCTCCAGGGCCCAGGGCTCGACAAACCTAACCATCCTTGTTGAACAAATGCCCTAATTAAGATAACTGACAAATCTATATCCAAATAACTAAAGTAGGGCTGCCATGTCTTATAAAATTTGTCTGTTGTGTGGTGCACCATGTTTGTGAAAAAGTCCAAGGGAATGTGCTCCATAATTAATTTCTGCCATCCCAGCAAGGCCGGCGGGTTCTCAGACACCCAGTTCATCAGAATATTCTTCCGTGCACAGTATGCAAGAATATTAAATAGTTTCTTTCCAAGTCCATCTGAAGATGTAAATTCGGTAGACCTAAGAGGAGAGATATCGGATCTACTTTGACTTCAGTCCTCAATACCCTCCCTATCTCTCCCGCCACAGCGCTCCAATAAACACGGAGCCTGTGGTATGTCCAGAAGCAATGGGTAAGAGTACCTACACTTATTTTACATTTGGGGCACACTGAAGATGCCCCTTTTTTTAAAATTCACCAGACGGTCTGGTGCCAGATAAGCCCTGTGCAGAACTTTTAACTGCATAGCGCATGTCCTATTACAGATTGAGATCTTTTGAGCATTCTCCCGTGTTTCAGGAGAGATCTCCACTCCTAGCTCTTGTTCCCTGACCTCACATAACTGGTTAATATCCTGCAAGGCCCTACCACCCAGCAGATGATAGAGGTGCTTGTGGAACGTAGCAACATCCTCTCTGTATCGGGCTGTTAGGGCTTAGTGAGAAGCATAGTCTTCTTCTGGGTGAAATCCCTAACCTGAAAAAAAACCGGAAAAGGTATCTGCTGGGCTACCCATATTTGCGGCTCAGTTGCTCAAAAAACATCATAATCTCCCCCTCAAACAAGTCTCCCAAACTAGAAACTCCTCTCGCTGTTCATAGTTTGAATCCTGAGTCCATCATCCCTGGTTGGAAACCTGGCATGCCAACTATAGGTGTAAGTGGCGATGTCTTGGATAAACAACCCTCACTCTGATGCATCGCCCTCCATGCCTTGACTGTACGAATAACAATGGGGTTCCAGCAGTAGTCCATAACTGTCTTCATCTTATCCATGAACAATAGGTTAATAAGAGGGCACTTTTCTTGGGAGGCCTCAATATCCAGCCATATTGAATGGGATCATTACCTACCCAATCACAGACAAAGGACAGCAGGGAATGCAATTGATACCTCCTGACGTCTGGGAAATCAACTCCTCCTCCTCCTGGAGGCAACTGCAATTTAGTAAGTTTGAAGAGGGGCCGCCCACGATGCCAGACAAAGGAACCAAACTACCCCATAAGCTTCTGCAGCGTTGACCTGGGAAACTTTATAGGGAGCATACGCATGGGATAAAGCAAACGAGGAAGAACATTCACTTTAATGAGAGATATTTAGCCTAGCCATGAAATTGGAAGAGCCTTCCATCTCTGGAGATCTCGCCTAACATTGTCGAGCAAGTGAGCAAAGTTAGTCTGAAATAACAGATCAAACTTGGGGGTAAAAAAAATGCCTAGGTGCCTGAACCCTGCCCGTGACCATTTAAAAGGGAACTTAGAGCCACCTTCAACTTCTGGCACATCCTTAAGGTTCCCCAAAGGCATGGCCTCCGAAAGAGTTGATCTTATTTCCTGAAATAGCCCCAAATGAATTGATACATTGTATCAAATGGGGTACAGAGGTCATCGGGTTCGATAAAAACAGAAGGACATCACCCGCATACAGTGTAATCTTGTGAGCCCTCGATCCCACTTCCGGCACGGTTATGTGGACATTCTGACGAATGGCCTCTGCCTGCAGCTCTATCACCAACGTAAACAACAATGGTGAGTGGGTACAGCCTTGCTGACTACCCCTACCAATCCTAAAATTCCCAGACTTCACCCCGTTGGTGATAACCGTGGCCAGAAGGTGGCGATATAAAACCTCCACCCACCTCGCAAAGACCCCACCCAACCCAAGCTGTTCTAGGACATAAAAAAAACGGCCATTCCACCTGGTCAAATGCTTTCTCTGCATCTAAGGAAATCACTAACCCCTGAATTGATTGTTGCTGACAAACTTGGACCATATTCAACAACCTTCTAATATTATTAGAGGACCTATGTCCCCTTATAAAGCCTGTCTGGTCCTCTTTAACAACATGGGGCAACACCCTTTCCAATCTCAGCACCAGGATCTTGGACAGAATCTTGAAATCTGAATTTAATAGAGAGATGGGCCTGCATGAGGCACAATCCTCAGGAACATGCCCCTTCTTAAGAATTAAGGAAATATTAGCTTCTCTCAAAGATGGTGGTCAGCATTCATGCATATAGGAGTGATTGTACATTTCCAACATCGGCCCTGACAGAATCCCGATAAACCCCTTATAAACTCACCCAGGAGACCATCAGGGCCAGGTGCTTTCCCACTCTGAAGTTGCCTAGCTGCCTCCTGTATTTCCTGAACTGTCAAGGGGGCATTAAGGAGAGAGGCCTGTTCCAACGTTACCCCTGGGAGGTCCAGGTTCTTAAAAAGGCCTCCATTTTAGCCCTCCAGTCCTCGCAACCTTCAGACCGATACAATTCAGAGTAAAAACTCCGAAAAGCCTCATTAATCTTTTTAGCATTGTATGTAAGGACCCCAGCGCTGTCTCTGATTGCAGTAATGGATTGGGGAGCATGCTTTTTCCTAGTCAGGTAGGCTAAATACTTCCTTGACCTATCCCCATATTTGAACAGTCTTTGTCTAGCAAAAGCAAGTTCTTTCTTTGCATTTTGTGTAAGTGTTGAATTCAAGGCAGCCCGGAGGGCCGTGATCCGCTGTAGCTTACTCACAGAACCCTGCGCAAAATGTGCTGCCTCGGCGGCTTTCAACCACGTCTCAAGTCGACGCTGCTGTTCTTCCTTCTGTCGTTTCTGGCTTGCTGAGTAGGAAATAGCTAATCCCCTAGGCAAAGGCCTTAGCAGTCTCCCATAGCATAGATGGACTACTAGCTGTGCCTGAGTTGATAGTCAAGAATTCCTGAAACTCCTTCAAAAAGTTTTCCACAAATTTGGAATCCTTAAGGAGAAAGGTTCCGAACGCCAGTGCTGCAAACCTAGCCCCTCACTCTTGGCCTTAACCTCCAAATACACCGCTGCATGATCAGAGATAGCTATATTCCCAATTTTACAACCCATACTTGAATCCAGAAGGACCAAGGGAGCCAGAAAAAGATCAATTCTCATGTGACATTTGTGTGGGTGTGAAAAAAAGGTGAAGTCCCTGCTGGTAGGGTGAAGACATCTCCAAATATCGACCAGCCCCAAATCCTTGCGTAAGTCAACCACCTGCTCGCCTGTGAAGAAATAGTTGGGTGCCCATAAGGCATCCTGTCCACTGTTGAATCCAAAAGGCAATTAAAATCCCTCCCCCCCGTGTTCCAAAGGCACTCAACTTAGAGAAAGCACTAATCAAAAATTTGAAGGGATATGCCGGAGGACAGTAGACATTTAAAATGACATCTTCCTCCCCATGTATCAGGGCTTTAAGAATCACAAACCATCCCTGCTCATCTTTCACCTGCTCTAATAATGTGAATGGAGGATTTTTTCTGGATAAGTACTGCCACTCCCCTACTTTTAGTAGTAAAAGATGAAAAGAATACCCGTTCATAACTCCCCTGTTGTAAGTTCAGGTGTTCCCCATCATCAAGATGGGTTTCCTGCAACAAAGCGATATCAACCCTTTCCCTCTTAAGGCTAGAAAGCACTTTTTTCCTTTTAACAGGCGAATAACTTCCCTTGATGTTCCACGTGCACCATTTAATAAGACACTTAGCCATATCCCCTTTCAGAGATCCTTGAACCCCTGGGAGGGAGAACCCTGCTTATAAAGCACCGAGCAACAAGTAAATAAAGACTCATCGACTTGAAGAAGTATATATACAAAATCTACTCTATCATAACTATAAACAACTATCACTACCAAAAAACTACAAAGAAAACCAACTATTAAACCTTGAATGAAAGACTCTTCCCCTGCCCATAGCGGGCACTCCCTACCCATCCCCTCCTTCACAGCTCCTTCAAACACAGACTGTGCTCCAGCCTTAGGCCAGAAAAAAGACAAGGAGATGATCCTAAAATAACAGAAAAAAGACAAAGTCAGGATGAGCACTCCACTCATCCTTGGCTTCATGTCACCCCTACTTGTGACTAAAAGAGCAACAGAACAAACAAAACAAAGGGGTAGACAACAAAAAACATTCACAAAATTTCCATCAGAAAATCCAGTTATTAAAAAAAGGGAACTTATTCCAAGTATTTTTTTCCTCTTTTCCGAAAAAGAAATTATTCGGGAGATAGATAGGAATAAAAAAGAAATGGAAAACATGGGGAAAGAAGGAAGAGAGAACAAACATTAACCGTATTCATCAGGCCAGTCTGACTATTTTAAAGTGTCCACAAAGTTTTTAGTTTATCCGCCGAGTCAAATGTATAAACTGAGTCCTCATGGCCTAAACAAAGTACTGCAGGGTATCTCATGGAGTACTGGATGTCCAGGTTCCTCAGCCTCTTTTTAACTTCATCAAAGGACTTCCTTTTTCGAATTACATCTGCAGAGAAATCCTGGAAAAACATGATTTTTGATCCCTTGTACAGTAATGCCTGCGGATCTTTACCCAGTAATCTAGAAGCTTCTATCATCTTTTGCTTGTCCTTATATGGGTGGAAGTGCACTAGGACCGAGTGGGGGTGCTGCATTGTAACCCGAGAAGCCCTTTCAATCTGCAGCCTGCTGGACACCAAATAAAGGCCCAAAAACTTCAGCAGCCAGCTTTCAAAGAAGCTGATTGGCTGCTCACCTTCCTCACCTTCAGAGAGCCCGACAATTCGCAGATTTATCCTCCAACTTTGATTTTCAAGGTCATCGATATAGTCTCACAAGGCCCGCACCTCTCGCTCCAGCATCTGGATCCGACTGGATGAGGACTCCATCACAGCTTCTGAGGCTTTAGTTTGACCCTCCACCTCCTCCAGCCTCTCCCCGAGGCCCTGGATCTCCTGCTCATGCTTCTGCAGCATGGATGCGATAGGTTGGACCTAGGCACGAATCTCCCCAAGGATCTCCTCAATTGCAGCCCCAACTTTCAAGGTTAGTCTCTCCATCGTCGCAGCCCATTCCTGTGAGTCTGTCAGGTCTCTGGGGGGGTTCAGGAGAGGCTGCTGTTGCTGCTCTCTCTCTGGTATGCCTGGTGTTGCAGGCGAGTGTCCTCCCTGCTGCTGTTTGCTTGCTCCCTTTCCCTTTGGCATCCTTCCCACTCCCAAATATTAACAAATATGTGTTCTGTAAGGTTTTAAACTAATAATTCCACCACATAGGTTGGATAGGGATGGTAAAAAACATCAGTATGCCTTGGCTGTTAGGCAGAACTGTGCACAGCAGTTCGAAAGAATCACCACCATCTTGCAGAGTCCCCGAGAAACTTGTCTTTTAAAGTCCGGCCCTTAGTGTTTTTAATCATAATTACCAAGTACAACTCGTCACAGAGTCCCTACAATACAGATCAAGGCCATTCAGCCCATCATGTCTGCACCAACCATTAAAAGGCCATTCTACCCTTCTCCTGTCCTAGCTCTGTAACCATGCATTAACCATGGCAAATCCACCCAGCCTGCTCATCCCTGAATACCACTGGGCAATTCAGCAAGGCTAACCCACCTAGCCTGCACACCTTTGAAACATGGGAGGAAACTAGAGCATCCAGAGGAAACCCACACAGACATAGGGAGAATGTCTGTGTGGAGTTTGCACAGTCACCCAAGGCTGGAATCAAACCTGGATCCTTGATGCTGTAATGCAGCAGTGCTAACCACTGAGAATCACTGAGCCACCTTGCTATCAAAGTAGATCGCACATTGCTCACCCAACACTGATTTGGGAGCAGTTGACATAAAATAGAAATCAGTTTGCTGCAACATGGCCAATATAACTTGTCTAAAAATTTTTTTAAAAGTGAGGATAAATCCCAGAAGCCACTACCTAGCTTTCTCTTTTGCCAATAATGTAAATGTGAGAGACAGTGATGTAGTGGCAATGTTATTGGATTGTTATCCTAAAGCCCTGGCTCATGTTCTGGGGGCACATGTTCATTTTTCACCATGGTAGCTGGTGGAATTTGAATTTAATAAAATTAGAATTACAAGCTGCCCTTAGCAACGGTGACCGTGACTACTGATGAACTTGAAAATCCATCTGGTTCAATAATTAGAAAGGAAGTCTGGCATCCTTAATTCACCTTCTGTGTGGAGCAAATTGCCCCTCGGATCCCGTTTAAATCTTTTCCGCTCTACCTTAAGCCTATATGCTCTAGTTTTGGACTGCCCTACCCTGGGGAAAAGACATTGGCTATACACCCTATCAATGTCCCTCATGGTTTTATAAAACCTCTATAAGGTCACCCCCTAAGCGTCCACTCCAGGGAAAACAGTAAGGTAGGTGAAACAGCTGTGCAAACTATTCAGCTTTAGAGCAAGCAGGGATGGGTATGAAATGCAAGTTTTGCCAAATGCACACATCCTATGAAATATTAATAAAAATGGTATGTCAGTATATATAAAATCCCTCTTGACAAAAGTCTGAATCCTAATGTTGACAAAATGAATGGAAGTAGATTCATTAATAATAATTTTATGTGGCATCTTTTATGCATTAAACCATACCAAGATTCTTCACAGAAGCATTATAAAATAAAATTGAACACCAAGCCAGATAAAGGAAATACTGGTGCAGTTGACCAAAAGTCTCTAAAAGGTAAAATCTGAAAAGATAGAAGAGAGATCAGAAGCTAGAGGGGCTTGTTTGAAGAATTCTAGGTCTCTGGACAGTCAATTCCTGTCAGTGGAATAGAAAATCTAATGGAAAGATACCAGTGATAAACTGATGTTCCTGATTATTCAAAGTTATGCATGCTTGTCATGTGACAATGCCAACTAATGAGTGCAGAGTTGGACCATATTACTGGAAATCAAGGAAGACATCATTCAATATTACAATCTCACTGCGTAAAGGACATTCAACCTCTAAAAGCCTGGCTAAACTTGTGAGAAAGCTTAAATTTTGTGCTTTGAAAGCAAAGACATTGGGCACAAAGATTTCACCTGCGTCAATGGATAAGTGGTCTGATTCAAGACAAGGTATATTATTGCATTCTGTTTGGTAAGTAATGAGTGATGAAGGTACAGCAGTTACACTAGCTACGATAGATGATCAGCTTCAAAAGGTTCTCTTCTACATCTTGATCGAGTATGCACTGTGAAGCAACTTTATTGGAAATGAAACTGGACTGTTTAATAACCTTTTGCCAGAACAATCTAAAGTTTAAATGCGCAATGCTCAAAAATGAAGCAAGGACTGTGTCTTTGCAGTGGTTAGTGCCATCTATGATGGCACAAAAAGCTGTTGCTTCCTCTTAAAGTAAAATGCAAAAACCACTTTGCTTTTACATGTCAAACCACTACCCAGGTAATATGAGACAAACAGAACGACCTCACGTTGGAGGAGTTGATCAGGAAAGTGAACAAAATGCATCAACTTAAAAAAGAAAGACCATGATTGAACTGACCCATGCACCCCAACAATGCAGGCTTCAAGAGCAGTAAGCTGATGCTTTTGTCTCTAAGCACCACGGCCAAGCTCAAGTCAACTAATCAGGTTAGATTGTCTCAGAATATCGATAAACAAGAGTACAACCCTGACTACTCTAGAGGCTATTTTCATGATGATGGCAAATCAAGAAAAATTGAAAGTCATGCTGGGTTTCAACAGTATAGAATGATAAAGGTATGGAGAACAAAGGGAGCAAGGTGAGGCCAACCAACCAACGAAATGACAAGACTCTTTTTCATTCGACTGTAGGAAGCAAACACAAAAATCCCAATAGAGCCAATTATAGAAACTTACGTTGAAATAACGATGCCATACAGTTCACAATGGACTGGCAATGAGGTAATCATAGATGGAGTACATTCTTGAACTTGAGGAGCCCAATGATTCCCATGGAATCTCATAAATGTCTGTCTATTTACTTGCCTGTTATAGAGTCATAGAGATGTACAGTACGGAGACAGACCCTTTGGTCCAACTCGTCCATGCCGACCAGATATCCCAACCCAATCTAGATTAGATTCCCTACAGTGTGGAAACAGGACCTTCGGCCCAACAGGACCACACCGACCCTCTGAAGAGTAACCCACCCAAAACCCTTTTCCCCTCTGACTAATGCACCTAATTGACAATTTTAAGTGTGGTCAATTCACCTAACCTGCACATGGACTGTGGAAGGAAACCAGAGCACCCAGAGAAAACCTACGCAGTCACGGGGAGAATGTGCAAACTCCACACAGACAGTCACCTGAGGTTGCAATTGAACCCGGGACCCTCGTGTTGTGAGGCAACAGTGCTAACCACTGAGCCACTGTCCCACCTGCCAGCACCTGGCCCATATCCCTCCAAACCCTTCCTATTCATATACCCATCCAGATGCCTTTTAAACATTGCAATTGTACCAGCCTCCACCACTTCCTCTGGCAGCTCATTCCATAATTGTACCACCCTCTGAATGAAAATGTTGCCTCTTAGGTCTCTTTTATATCTTTCCCCTCTCACCCTAAACCTATGCCCTCCAGTTCTGGACTCCCCTTCCACAGGCAGTATACCCCTGTCTATATATCATATCCATGCCCCTCATGATTTTATAAACCTCTATAAGGTCACCCCTCAGCTTCCGACACTCCAGGGAAAACAGCCCCAGCCTATTTAACCTCTCCCTATAGTTCAAATCCTCCAACCCTGGCAACATTCTTGTAAATCTTTTCTGAACCCTTTCAAGTTTCCCAACATCTTTCCAATAGGAAGGAGGCCAGAATTACATGCAATATTCCAACAGTGGCCTAACCAATGCCCTCACTAGCCAAAGCACAAAGACCATCATAATGCTATAGAATTCCACATATTTGTGTCACTGGGTTTTCTTTTCTGACAAGGCAAATCAGGTTACCATGTGGATTTCTATGACACCAAGGCGGCAGAGAGTCTGACTCAGTCTCAGTTATCAGAGGGAGGTAAGAAGTTGGCAGTGATGGAACGGGGTTTGTCATAGAGACCAACCTTCAGTCTTCCACTACTGGATTTTAAAACAAGCAGTCTGACTATTATGTGGCAGTGCAAGGATTAAGAGAAGTGCTAGTAGGGTAGAGCTGGCAGTTGTCAAGTGTCCAAGTGAAAATTAGCATTGGTTTCAGATGATGTTGCAGAGAGACAATATGTAGATGGGCGATAGATACTGGTCTGAGAAGTGAATATGTTGCATGTGCTTTCTGGTTACAATTAGATACATAAAAATGGAACTAAAGAAAAGCATTTGCACCCAATTAGATGATAAAGGAGAGATGTTGAGAGGATAATGATGTGGTCAACTATGTCAAAGATGACTGGCAGCTCAAAGACTAAAGGAGATGTAGATTATATTTGTTACAGTCATACTAGATACCATTTGTCACTTTGATGAAGTTCATTATGTACTGTGAAAAGAATGGAAATCAAAATGGAGGGATTCCAACATGGATCTCTGGGGAAGCTGGGCTCAGATGTAGAAAGTAACAGCATGTTTAAGAACCTGAGAGAGGGAAAGCGAGAAAGGCTGGAAATGGGATGGCATTTTGTAAGGACAGAAAGGTCAGAGGTGTTCTTTCAATTCTAACAATTGACCAAAATAAGATATTCTCTCACCGTAAATACTTGATGAAGTATTTAAATTCACAGTACAATGCATCAAGTAAAGCTTTTGAATTCTAAATCATTACACTTTTTCTTAAAACCAGTGTTGAACACAAATCAGGAAAATGTGGTCACTTAAAGATTTCTCATTGTGGTAGTATCAGACCAAAATAATCTCTTTTTTGCTCTCTCCCAGTCTTTTGAAGTGAAGAGGGTGCCATGGAACACAAAGGTGCACTGGAAGGATTTAGCAGGTGACATTCAACTAACTTGACCACACCATGATTGCACTTCTTTCGCTACTAAAATAAATCTGTAATTTTCACATCAGAGATGGGAATGGTGCGAATTGTGCCACAAGAAGAGGCAATGGCCCAGTGGTATTATTGCTGGATTGTTAATCCAGAGATCAAGGAAATGAGGACCTGGATTCAGATCCTGCCATGGCAGATGGTGGAATTTGAATTCAATAAATATCTGGAATTAAGAGTCTAATGAAGACCATGAATCCCTTGCCAATTGTTGGGGAAAACCCCATCTAGTTCAATAATATCCTTTAGAGAAGGAAACTGCCCTGCTTACATGTGACTCCACGCCCATAGCAATGTGGCTGACTCTTACCTGCCTCTGGGCAATTAGGGATGGACAATAAATGAATAAAAAAAAACATGACCTTCATCTTCAAAACTTGATACAGGACATTGTACAACCTCACTGTGGAAGCTGCTGGAATTTAGTTTTTGTTTGTCACAGAGATTAAAAAGAAACTATGTTTGGAAAGTCCCAAGCTAGTTCCTAATTCAGTGGTGCATTTATTTTTCTTTGATTTTTTTTTCTAAACAAAGCGAGTAATGTTAGTAATAGCGAATTAAATTCTTCCCATCTCATGTCCTGAGCAGCTTTTGAACAACACTATCTCACCATGTTTGTTTGTTTGCAGGAGAGGGGCTCAAAGAGAGGAACAATTTGGACAATCACATTTGTACACACAACAGCTTTTAATGCCTCCAGCCCATGCACAAAATATTTAAATAAGCTTTTAATAACAGGTTCCGATCATTCAGAAAATGTTGTTATATTCATGCAATGCTGGGCTATTCCTGGTACCCATCACTGCTAAATCAGAAGAGAAGGTATTTCAAATCGAAAGGGCCATCTTTCCTGCCACAATCAACTGAAGGATAAAACAGCAACATATGAAAGAAAATGTCTGCAATCAATGATTTCCCTATCTCTCAGCTGTCTTAGGCAACTCAGTGGTAACACAAATATTGCCAACATACAAATTAAGCCTGAGATGTTTCTGCTGGTTTCTGTGCTCAATGAAATAGATGGTCACAATGCACCATCTACCTCCTTCCATTCAGCCCCATCCCAGATATACTCTCATCATTGTGACCTTTGTTTTTCCACATTTTGCACATTAACCATTCTGTGTTCCCACTGAGTCAATTTACCATTTTGTGACAATTTTAGGGAAAATGTGGTTAGTTCATGTTAGCAATTAACAGTAGTGAGACTGTACAAACTAATTTCACATAATCCATTTGTGGTCAGCACACAAGGGAGACTCTCTCCTCATCGGGTTGGACTATACTTAATAGACAAGTTACTGACCATCAGGACCAACTAATTGATGATGATGATGTTCACTCATCATGCAATCAAAGTGTCCCCCTTGGCTTGTTCCAAACAGTTTTATCTTTGAACCAGACTTTATAGGTTCGGGTTCAACTTTAGGACGAAAATATTGCTGTGTAGTACTGAAACAATGCCAAAGTATTGGAGGTCTCATCTGTAGGTGAAGTCCAAATTCCACCTACCCTTCATGTGAATGTGAAAATAAAAATTCCATTGACTTATCTTATAAAATATTGATCCCTTAAAATATAAAACTGAAACAGATTAGTTGGTAAATAACACAACTTTGGAGCTTGCAGTGTACAAATTATCTGGCAAGTTTCCTTACATTATGCAGTGACCACACATCAGAACCACTTCACTGCTTATGAAGAACTCAGACATCTTGATATCGATGCAGGGCCTTACGTGACAATCTGTGGTTCCACACAAAGTACTATCCATTTTTTAAGGTTTGCTTTCTCCACTAAACACTAATTATTAGACTTGTTCTGTAAAAGTAAAGATAATTATCCATATGCCCCTCTCTCCAATCTTTCAGAAGTTTATCTTATTCCATTGGTTGACTTTTTAAAAATCAGTGTGAAGCAAACATATTTGCCAATAACCACAACGCACGTTACTCAAAAAGATCTGAGAAATGACTTTCTTAATGGCATTTTCAACTTGGAGCCAAGCCTAGGGAATATCTTGGCATGTAGCAGCAATGGTGCAACAAACAGATAAACAGATAATCATATTGTAATATTCTCACATTTGGTAAACCAGGAAGTCAAAAACAAGTGCCTTCATTGTAAACTTTTAGAGAGTGAAATAAATAGTAACTGGGTTATCATAACGGTTATTATAACCGTGCTAATAAACTAGGGAAGATAAAGTTAGCATTTTTCTAAAGTTCAAAGATGTGACAGAAATTGACATTCCACAAATGTAAAATTAACTAAGGGCCAACAAGAGTGTTTGATAGCGAATATTAAGTCAGAAACTTGCTGAAGAAATGTTAAAGTTGCATCATGTTGAATGATGTGTAAGGTGTTATAGACGGTCCAACAGCATGAAAACTAATTTCAATTAACTGGATTTTCCATTGACTGCAGACTGAAAATTATATTCCTAAAGTATAAATTCCCTGACCACCACTGCAGGAGTCTGGAGAATAATGCAGAAGTTCTGACTCTGCTGTCACGATGGATAATGGGACTGAAGTTTCACCAAAATCTTGGTCTATACCTTTCCTTGGCTAAGCTGGCCTACTTTTCTCTTAACCCATCTCCATCTCCATAATAATGACAGTTTTTCAACGACATAATACCTAGTAGATTTTTTTTCCCTTAAGCAGGAACTTCTTTGATTTATGTTCAATTAATTCTCTTTGAATAAACTGGGAAAGCAGGATCTAGTCACTCCACTTTGAAACACTTGTCAACTTTATGCCATTTTTTTCAAGCAGAACTGATCAAATGCGAATAACTCTAATATATTGTGTCTTTATCTTTACTCTCCTTAGGTTTAGCTGTTAAAGATGTTGTTCTTGATGGATGTATTTTGTATTGACATTGCTATTCTGACCATGTAGGCATTGTCTAATTCTGTATCATTGCACAACCATCCATTGCAGGGAATGCTCTATCGAGTTCTTGGCAAGAGTTTTCATACTCTGAAAATTGAATGAAAAATATCTATACAACAATAGAATGACTGACACATGGCACACAAGATACTTACCTATTGGTAGACCAAAAGTAGCACCAACAGACTTAAATATGAATGTCTTGGTGTTACTGTTTGTCAAGCAACATTTAGAAAGTTTGCTGTTGGTTCTTAGCATTAGACTCACACTGACACATTGCAAATGAATCTCAAATTCACCAGCTTAGGTTTTTTTCCTCTAACAGTAAGCGCCTCTGTATTAAATGCGTGGTTCGAGAAATCTTGGTCAGTGACATGAACATAGCAGCAAAGCAAGCAATAAAAGGCTCAAACAATTAACCTGTAACTAAAGAAACAACAGAGAAAACAACCTGACTGATTAAACGTATTTAGTGATCTATTTCTTGATGTGAAATGTTTCAGAACTACAGGAGGGATCATTTTCCCCAATATGCCTTTAATGTCAGCAAATACTCCAGGATCATGTTATTTTCTTTGCTGCAACAATCAGGAAACTTTGCTCTGCATTACTCTATGTTAGCAATATTTCATACCTTTATCATTCATACATGTAATGAACTGACTAACACCTCAGAGTTGTACAATGTTATTAGCATTTATTGACCAAGGAAGCTTTACTCCAATCTTCCATTATTTTGAATTCAAAATAGCAACTCCTGATCGCACTGGTAGATTTTAAATTCAGAAGATATTGCAGGCCTTCTACCATTAATGACCAGCTGTGCTTCCACATTACCAATTGGTTGAAGATTGAACTATTCACTCAATGTGGATTCTGCACAGTTAATAATAAAAAAAACAAACTTCTATCCCACTAATCTGGACTAGATTCAAAACAATCACAGTACAGTGCGTGACCCATTGCATCGCTCACTCCTCTTAACCTTTTTTTATTTAGCAATCAATGCTTTGTGTCAAAAATACATTCAGACATTTCTCTATTCTCCTGACTGAAACAAGACTCCTTAATAATCTCTAATCATTCAGGTAAGAACAGTAAAATTAAAATGTATCCAATGTAAGAAACCAAACCAAAAGTATGTAATGGTTCTCGACTTCTATGATAAAGAACAGAAAGTGAAATTATTTCCTTTAGTGCTTTTCATAAACATCTAATTATAGATTATAGATGGCAATAAATGGTTTGACATATGGATACAAGAATTATTTGGTTTATTTGCACAGTTTTTGTTTGCTGATAGGGGGAACAGGGGTGACAGAGACAAAACTCCTTTTTAAGGCTGGTCTATAGCTAAACAAACAAGTCTAGGAGCCCACAAAATAAGTTGATCTGAAAACCCTTTTACTCACACAAGGGATAAATAATAAAGGAATTTAAGGAGAGTTTGTGGATATATTTAAATATGATGCAAAAATCTACAGTCAAGAAATTAAAGGGGCAATGATATAATACTACAGTTTATATTGCCATGGCAATCATGTGTGCCAGTCATTCAATAAGATCAGTTATAGAATTAGTTACTCAATTATGAGCGTCACATCTACAGAAAGCATAGCCAAAGTCAGACTGACCCAAAGTGGAATTATATATTGTCAAATGATTACAGAACTAAATAAATAGCGTAGTTATGATAGATACTGTAAGTTTATTTGCACAATCTTTGAGAGATTGGGCTTGTTCCTTTTATAAATAATAGCAGATGGAAGAAATAGAATTAATTGCATAAAACTAGCCCCAGGCTGCCTCATGAAGCAACAAACTAAAACTGTTTAAGTTTGCAAAGTATGATATGTAGTTAAAAACCTCTTTTACTACCCTAAATTCAACAATTCACTGCAAAGACATAAGTGAGAAATCAATACAGCCATATCAAAAACGTCCACCATAAGAAATAAATTACTCTGGGAATAAAGGTTGTCACAATCACATGCATATGGAACATGTTAGCAACACGCAGGATGTTATTTCCCAATAACATTGGCTCATGTGCCTCCAAGGAGATTTCCTAAGCCAGTGGGTGATGTGTTCTTTCAACAGATTGGCCTTTATCCAGAAAACCCTATTTCAAACCAGTGTCACTCGAAGCGATGGCTTTCTTTTTCTCTCTCTCTATTGAACATACGTGAAATGGTTTGGCCAGTTTTCAAGCCGTGGCCTCAAATTACACCTCCATGCAGTCACAAATTGGTGACCTGTGATAGACCACAGCAATGAAAGAAAAATCACGCTGATTAAAAACCCTTCTGATGGGGGGGGGGGGTTACCACAGTTTGATTCGAAACCTGCTCAATTACCGGCGTAGGAAACAAAATGTTGCAAAGAGTAAGTAGACCAAACAGCATGTGGTAAGATGGAGAAAGAACACTTGACCTTGGAATAGCGGTTTTAACATCCGGCACGCCACAAGTCCTTAACCTGGCTTTAACATACAAAGCAGCTTGAGAGGCAATGTAGCTGAACACCCCAATCTTTATTCAGCACAATTTGAAAGCAAAACTAGTCAATTGTCCGGGTGCCAACACTGCGGCGGGGAGCAGTGGTTGGGGAACAGTATGGTTCCAGTTTGCACCTCTTCAATACAATGAAATATAGGAGGACCCCCTCTCCCAAGTCAGCACAGGTGGATGGTATATGTTCCAGCAGAGGGCATTGCACCTTCACACTAGAAACACAACTGGAGATCAGGGGGAAGGCATTCCAAAAAAAACTCTTAACGTTGATGTTCTTCTTCGAAGTTAACAGTTTAGTTTGTCAGCGGGTCACAAATATTTCTCCCGAGGAGGAGGGCTGCCAGCCAACTATTCTGGAGGGACCAGACCAGGCTGGTGTGTGGAAGTGCATTCACAACATCGGGAGAAACCAAAACATTGCGGAAAAGACACACTCGGCAGGAGCAGATGAATAAAAACAATTTAAAAAGCAAGTGAAGTATTCGCCAGACGAGGCGAGGAAACAAAGGAGTTAATTTTTTTTTGGCCAGTTCTGAAGAACCTCTTATACATTTGCTTGTTCGATATTTTATTTTTTAAACTCGCCAACGATCACCAAAAGTTTCTTTATTTTTGCACCGGCAATTTATGTCGATGGTTTCTGCACATTGAAGTGTGGGTTTGACTCAAACTGCTAATAACATCAAACAGGCTGTCAAAGATAAACTGGGATTAGCGTTTAATAATGAAGTCTAAACTGTGAACAACTGCTCAACAGTTTCCCAAAACTTCACTGCATCTAATTGAAAACCTCCATCGTCTAAAGTGCACAATATTTTCAGAATGCGCTTGGATTACAAATTTGAAAAATCAACCATTTCGCAGTAGGAACAACCTTACTTTAAAATAAAATGTTTTTCTAACTTATCCCGAGAAAAAGTCTTGCAGGTTTCAAAGCTGGTAATGCTGATTATTACTCAGATAGCACCAGTTTCTTTTAAACGAAGGCTCACGTTATCAAACTCGCTGTTTTGCGAAGAACAAGCAAAGCAGAAAAAGTAGGAATATTTCGATTTATTGCGCCAGGATTAGGGATGTCATACTTCAAACTACAACTGAAATGATAACTTCGAGTGGTGGGCAGCTCTTACATTTCCCGCGTTCACAAACTGAATTATTCTTGAAAACCCCTCAATGGCTTTTGACATATCCAAGTCCTTTCTGCTCTCCCTGCTAATTGGACTTGAATCTGAACGTTTCATAATCAATTCCCCAGCCACATTTCAGGATCAAATGCAAATATAACGTGACTTCTAATTGACAATATTTACAAATCACCCATAACTTTAATATAATTTTACAAAGCATACATATCAAAATAAAGTCATAATTTTGTCTCGGCTGGGGCCTGGTTAAATTAAACATTTTGCTCTCTCTTAGCGAGAGACATTGACTAGACATAGCCCCTGAGGCCCAGCTGAAATTGATATACCAGCATTTCAAGTGGCATGGGGGAGGAAGCAGGATTTTTAAAAAAATTGATCATTAGTAACTTGATCAGTGCAGATTAAATCAAAACATACGGATACTTTATTTTCAATCGAAAACTTAAACATAGTCTTGTGCCACAGATGTAATGTAGTTCAAATCCCAAAGGTGTGCCATGAAGTTGATGAGAAATATTTAGAACAATTTGGAGTTTACAATACCTCTCCTTTCAAGATGAAAGATAGTGAATAATAAAATCTTTAACTTTCATAAGTACACAAGTACCAGTTTCTGACCTCTCCAAGCAGTTCACAGTTGTAGTTTCAGGTCAGAACAGGTCTGAAGGAGGGTCACCGGACTTGAAATATTAACTGTGCTTTCTCTCCACAGATACTGCCAGGCCTGCTGAGTTTTTCCAGCAAATTTCTGTTTTTACCTCAGAGTCTCAGCATCAGCAGTTCTTTGAGTTTTTTTGCAGTTATATTATCGTATTTTCAGTGCTGTACATATGCAAATATAAATTCACATTTACACTTCAGCTTCCATGCAAAATAGTCCATCTAGTAGTGTGTTGTTTTTGTTTCCATTGATTCAGTAATATAAATGTTTCAGCGTGCCCTACTTCTTAATAATAGAACATAGCACATAGAAAAGTACAGCACAGAACAGGCCCTTTAGCCTGTTGTGCCGAGACTTAATCCTAATGTAAAATATAGTAACTTAACCTACGCACCCCTCAACTCACTGCAACCCATGTGCACGCCTAGCAGTCATTTAAATGTCCCCAATGACACTGATTCCACCATCACAGCTGGCAACATATTCCATGCATTCACAACTCTCTGCATAAAGAAGCTACCTCTGACGTCTGCTTTATACCTTCCTCCTAATATCTTCAAACTATGACTTCTCGTACCAGTCAATCCTGCCCTGGGGAAAAAAGGCCTTTCCATGAAGAGTGATTTCGTGTAAACTGTCAGATCCAGATTGAGTAACACTCACCTTGGCGTCAAAATGTTGTGGGTTAAGTCCCTCTCCAGAAACTTGAACAGAAAAATCAAAGCTGACACTTTAGTGCTGTGCTGGGGGTGGGAATGAAGTGTTAACCTAAAGCCCTTTCAACCCTCAGATAGATGTAAACAATTGCCTGATGTCAGTTTGGACCAAGACGGATGACGTGCTGTAGTGTTCTCAAGAGTTATCTTATCACCAACGTCACTACAAATCACCTCATCATCACCATCACATTGCAGTTTGTTTCATACACATTCCCTACATTACAACTGTGACTACACTTGAAGTAATTTATGAGTTGCAAAGCGTTCTGTGGTGGTGTATTTTAGCTACGAAAGGAGCTGTATAATTGGAAGTATTCCTGTTTCCATTATGTGATGAATGGTCATTTCCATGAGCAAATACTATTAGTTTTTATGCTAATAAACAAGATGGCAACAGAACCACAGTGAAGCATGTATTCCCCCCTTCGAAAGGATATATTTGTGAATTTATGGTAGGGATTTGGGTTTAAAGATGGTGCTAGAAATTACTTCTTCATTTCAAATTGTACTTAAAAATGCTGGGAGGGAGGAGGAGATAAATCAGAGAGCAAAATTCAGCACATCATGAAACAAAAAAAGACTAGCATTATTGAGAGCTTATTTATTCCCATCTTTTTTGTTGGTTTAACAAAACCAACTCAGTTCATAGATACATTTTGAGCAAAATCTACTCAGTTCATAGATACATTTTGAGCAAAATCAACATTATTGGCCAGTTTCCAAAAGTATTATTCATGTTTGGGAAAATAAAATTAAGAGGAAGTAATGGCAGTGACTGCATGAACACTAAGAATGGAATTTCCACATGAGCATGCCTGCAGAGTTAGGCCTGAAAATAAAGAAGAAACTGAATCAACATAGCATCTTCCAAAACGTCATGATGCCCCAAAGCACTGCACAGTTAGTTCTGCAGTTCTGAAATGTAGTTACTGTTGCACTGCATAAAATACAGCAATCTAATTGAATACACCAAACCCTGACATTTAGCTGTGTGATACTGACAAGATCTTTTGGATTTAGTGTTGTCTGTTGATTCTGATTGATATTGGCCAAAATCAACTTGCGTCATCGGAGCACCTTGTCAAGATTTGCCCTCTGATGGTAAACCTCAGAGCAAGAAAATTCTCAATGAGGAATAACCATATTGGCAAATGGACAGACATTAATATTGAAGGCAAACTAAGTAGATACATTGATCAAATGAATATTGACCTCAAATTTCACTAGTTGAGGCATGACATAATATACCAGTTCAACACATGTCAGTTTGTCTCTCCTTATGGATCCTGAGACTTCTAGGGTCTTGTCGTCTTGGTTCCTTAAATCTCATCTTCTGACTTGTGATGTATTGTGATTTTAGCTTAGCTAACAGCTGTAACACAATGGGAGACCTGCAGCTTTAAGACTTCAACTTGTGGATCTTTTTCCAACCCACAACTTTCCAAGGTAGCTTAACTGCTGAAACTACATTCTTCACAGCTGCCTGTTCAGTGTTCCTTTTCTCTGGTGGAAATTTTTTTTAAAAGAAAGACTATTTAGCATCTAAGGCATTTACTATTCTCTGGCACTCCTCCCTATACTGGATCTGCTGAACTCTAATATTATACTCTTAAGGCAATCAACACTAACTAATCCTAATAAAAAGTTCTGGCAAAGGTCTTTCAACCCATGACAACCCATTGACTGGTTGATGTCCTATGCAAATGCTGACATTCTAGCAAGTGCCCTATTCTAACTCTCTCTCCTAATAACTTCCCTCTAGCAAATGTCTTTTATAAATACTAAGTGCAAAAATTGTGATATTGCTGTGTTTCACTATTTTTCACCAACCTGTTCAGGTATGTTATGACACACCTCTACAGCAGGTGACTTGAACCTGGGCCTCTTGATTCCAGAGGCATGGATACTACCACTGTGCCATAAGAACTCAAACTTCACCATCATGGTGAGATTTGAACCCAGTCTTGAAAATATTAGCCTAGTGACCTCGATTATGAGTCCAGGTGGCCATGCCTCCTCCCAAAAGGAATCATATTGTAGATATTTCAAATCAATCTGTTCATGTGTGCAACAACAGCTCTCGAGCAAGTGGGACTTGAACTCATGCCTCCTAACTCAGAGGCAGGGGCACTACAATTGTGTTACAAGAACCCTGTGACACACCTGTAGGAGTAGCTCTACAATAACTGATTGCTAGCTATAAAATAATCTAACAATACTGTAACAAATTTACAATTGAGATTCCTTTACTTTTTCCATGTTATTTGCGAAGATAGCCTTCTACAGTTTAGGTCAAGTACGTACCGTTACAACATTTGTAATTCCCAACCAATAGGAAGAGTGCTTCTAGTGTCCCCACCAAAAAGTCATCTTAATTGCCTTATCTCAGAAAATATTCTTGTCAAACCATTCTGCTTTGCTGTCTTTGCTTCTCTCTAAGGTGTTAAGGTGTTATATCTATCAGAGAGCCTGGAACATTTATTCTTCCGAACAGCTTCTTGGCCAATCAGCATTGTAGCTTTGAATTTTGTTTATTGCTAAGCTAGATCTACTGGCACCCAAATGTGCAATATCTCTAAATTCAATTCACTGCATATCCTACCTTAAAACTGCATCACAGAATTTGCATCTTAAAAAGGGTGTCAAATTTAAGACTTCAAATTTTACAAAAAATCCCAATAATATATGAAAATTAAAAGTTTATTAGTAAACATATGTACACTACAATTTGATAACTTAAGCTTTCTTAGTTAGACAAGTGTGGCAATGACATTTCAAGCTATTGCTTTTATCTGGGGCTACATGCTTTCAGTGAAATTTACCCTATGGCCCCTAGTTAACGTTAACTGAAATGGTGGAGAGGATTCAGTTTGATACTTGTTTTATAACAGGACAAATGCAAAGCCTCTTTGAAGTAATGATGTCGAGGTGTCAGTGTTGCACTGGGGTGGACAAAATCAAAAATCACATGACACCAGGTTATAGTCCAAAAAATAAATCTGTTGGACTATTACACAGTGTCAGGGTCTCCATTCCTGATGAAGGGCTTTTGTCCGAAACATCAATCTTCCTGCTCCTCGGATGCTGCCTGACCTGCTGTGCTTTTCCAGCACCATTCTAATCTAAACTCTGGTTTCCAGCATCTGCAGTCCTTACTTCTGCCTATAACAGTGTCATGTGATTTTTGTCTTTGAAGTAAAACTGCTTTGAGTTTCAAGACATATCTTTGTTCTAGTTTATCTTGGTTCTATAATAAAGTGCTTTAAAGAGAAATAGTTACTTCCTTTTATAGTATACAAGAGACATAACCTATTCCAAATTATATACATGGGCAATTAGTTTTGTAGTTATTTTAATTATTTACATCTATTAATTATGCTGCATCTTGTTGCCACCATTGTAACACGCTGGTTATGCATATGCGTACATTTTATGTTGGTGCAACTTGTAGTGTTTCATTATATTAGATAATTTGATTCAAACAATAGTTATCACCACAAAGTCATGGGCGGGTGGCATGGTAGCACAGCAGTTAGCACTGCTGCCTCACAGCACCAGAGACCCAGGTTCAGTTCCAGGTTCAGGCAACTGTCTGTGTGGAGTTTGCACATTCTCCCCGTGTCTCTGCGGGTTTCCTCCAGGTGCTCTGGTTTCCTCCCATAGTCCAAGGATGTGCAGGTTAGGTATATTGGCCATGCTAAATTGCCTGTAGAGTTAGGGGAATGGGTCAGGGTGGGTTGTTCTTTGGAGGGTCGGGGTGGACTTGTTGGGCTGAAGGGCCTGTTTCCACACTGTAAGTAATCTAATCGTTAACAAATGATTCCTATAACTAAAATATATTGGTGAGGTCATGAATTGTACTGTCCAGAACTTTGATGTTTTATATTTAGATATTTGGGATGATAGTAATCAATGGGATATGTAACCATATATCATCTAAGCAGATATACAAACTATTCTGTAGTGCCTCATTATTTTAGTACATAACTACAAACATTAATAAAATTAACATGGAAACATTACAAGCGAAGGACAGCAAGAGATGCTGTGAAGTGAAATTAGCAATGGGACCATCATTCTTGGAACCTAACCAGAAATTAAACACATAAATCAGTCAAGCTAGGGTTGATAATGTGCTATTCACTCATTTGCAAGCTAGTGCTTAGGAATGTCACTGAGCATGCAGAGAAGGAGTGGCTCTAAACAGTCAGGTATGCTGCAAGAGAAAACAGAAGAACAACTTCAAATATGCTCAATCAGAACTGAAGACAACTACCCTGTCAGTCAGAAACTGACAGCTAGTGTCTCAACTGTGAGTGACTGAATTCATATCCTTATTTCATTCTTCTGAATTTATTGTGATAAACTTAAGAAAATATATTCATATGCAGAGTGGCCAGGTACTATTAGTCTAGATGTTTTCTATATCAATCTGTTTGGAAACGTCATTTCACACTTCTGGAGCAAGTGGGATACGAATCCTGGCATTTTGGACTAGAGGTTGGGATGCTACCACTGCACAATATAACCCTCTACCTCAAAGCTGGCCATTAATTTTAATTAACTGAAGTCTTACAAATAAATGTAAATTGAACATTGAGGGTTTGAAATTGTAATATGCCAGGTAAGTAATAGCTTGATGAGAGGTAAGGTTTTTTTAAATTCACTTGTGGGACATGGGTAACACTGGCTGGCTAACATTTATTGCCTTTACTCAATTGCTCTTGACAAGGTGGTGGTGAGCTGCCTTCTCGAACCTGTGCAGTCCACCAGCTGTAAGATGATTCACATTGCCCTGGTAGGGAGGGAATTCCAGGATTCTGACCCAGCACCAGTTAAGGAACTGTGATATATTTCCATAAGTCAGGATGGTGGTGTTCCCATGTATCTGCTGCCCTTATCCTTCTAGATGGAAGTGGTCATAAGTTTGGAAGGTGCTAAAGATCATGAATGAATCTCTGCAATGCATCTTGTAGATAGTACTCACTGCTGCTACTGATGTCAGTGGTGGAGGGAGTGGATGTGATGTCAATCTAGCTTTGTCCTGATGCTGTCAAGCTTCATGGGTTTTTGGATCTGCACTCATCTAGGCAAATGGAGAGTATTCCACCATACTCCTGTGCCTTGTAGATGGTGGACAGGCTTTGGGGAATCGGAGGTATGTTACTCACTGCAGCATTCCTAGCCTCTGACCTGTTCTTGCAGCCATTGTACTAATGTCTAGTCTGGATGAGCTTCTGGTTAATAGTAACCATGAGAATGATGATAATAGGGAATTCAGTGATGATAACACCATCAACTGTCAAGTAATGGTGGTTATATTGTCTCTAATTGGAGATGGTCATTGTCTGGTATTTGTATGCTACTCGCCACTTGTCAGCCCAGGCCTGGATATTGTCCAGATCTTGTATTGGCAGTTTTATAAAGGAGGAGAGATAGATAAAGAGTCAAAGAGATTTCAGGAGGAAATGTGTGTGTTTTTACGGTCAAAGCAGATGCAGAGATTAAAATTGAAGATGCACAAAAGGCCATACTTGGAAGCCAGCAGTGACCATAGAGAGTTGTTGGGCTGAGGGTGGTAAATAAGATAGAGAGAGGCACTGCTCATGAAATAATTCAGAAGCAAGGATTACATTTAAAAATTGATGTGTTGCAGAACTGGGAGCCAACATATCTCATGAAGCAGAGAGGTAAACGGAACGCGGTTCAAGTTAAACTAGAAGCAGAACTTTGGGTGAGTTCAAGTTTATGGATGGTGGAACGTGGAACACTGACCAGACAGCATTAGAATAGTTAGGTCTAGAGGTGTCAAAAGGTATGGATGAGAGTTTCGCTAGTAAAAGATCCAAGTAATGTTATGGTGGTATTGGTGTGCTGCCTTGGTGATTGAAGATCAGTTTAATGAGTGCACAGAGTGAGGAAGTCAATGGCCAAGTAATGTTGTTACCTAAAGGAAATGGCCTTTAGTTAGTTGGAGGAGTTCTTTTCATCAATTATTAGATGTTGGATGAGCAGTGTAATGAATAATAGTCAGCAGAGGGATGACGAGAAGTGGTAGTGGGGTAGAGCTGAATATCATCAGTGGGCAGGTGGAACGTGACATTGTTTTTTCAGAGAGGATGCATTCAGAGATAGTTTCTTGTGATTCTATAGCTAACAATAGGTGGATAAGTCATTACAGGGAGTCTTTGGCTACCACTGGACAGATAGTTATGGAACCACATGATAGCAGTCCAACCTGTGATGGAGGAGAAGAATTTGGGGACGATAGTATGGACAATCATGTTAAGTTTAAGACACAACCTTGTTTATGGTGGTTACAATCATAGGATGTCACCTGTGATTCAGTTAGTTGCAGTGCTTTGGTCAAGAGACCATCCCTGTTCTTCAAAAGAGTACATGGGACCTTTTGTACCCATTTCAGGTAACAGATTTAAATTCTCTCCAAATTATGATACTTCTGATAGCAATATGATAACCACAATCAATTGGTGGAGAGATACATATTTTCCCGCCTCTTTTTCCAAAAGAACATGAAATTCATCTGGCCTTTCTGATGGATGGATCTTGCATTAACATCCTGTCTGAAAGACATCAACCCAGAATGAAGCTTTCCCTAACAATTGTGCTAGATTATCAATTCGAGCAATTCTCTGAAGTGGAACTTGATGCACTCACTCATACAATGTCAAGTTGTGGCTATCATCCTGAATGAAAAGGAGAAGTCACAGTCGGATTTTCCAGTCCTCATGTTGGGAAGTAGCTGTGTTTGTGGGATGACCTGCCTATAAGAGCTACCAGTTACCAAGTGCTACTGACGCTTCGATCAATTTACCCCAACCCAGGGGGAAGATGATAGCGGCTAAATCACAAGGGTGCATTGGGTGATTTTGCAGACGTCAAAGAGTCAGGAACTGAGGAAAGGGAAGAGGGGGTTGGAGTTGTGTGGAAAATCAGTTAAATATGGTACCTACAGGGTGTCCTATTAGATAAGATTCCTTCCAGCTCAAAGTCAGATGTGCCCATCTCAGATGATGATGCCAAATTGGTAAATTTCCACCAGAATGGAGAGGAGCGGCCATTAATAAGAGAGTTAAGTGCCCGAGTTGGCTTAAAGTTAGGATGGGCATCCAACCAGGGACAGGCAATGGTGCATAAAATTCCAGTACTCAAAGTTATTGCTAAAGAACACAAAGTTTGTAACCATTATTTAGATTCCACTATATTTAATAACTTGCTGTTGTGGAAAGTCTAAACATTCCAAGCATGCCACTGTTGTAAAGAATCAAAGTACAGAATCAAAGTAACTCCCCATTGAGCTGGAAAAATCTGGCCAATGTATTTAAAAAGAACATCTGAGCAACTATGGGTTGCAAGACACATTTGTTAAAGATGGAGGTTTGAGTGTATTATACATAACCTGAAATCCCATCACCTTTTAAGGTATGTATTTGTTTGGTGTCTGGATTTCACAAGGTACTTAATAGGAGCTGGACAAAAAAAAAGTTAGCAGGGTGACCAAGTAGGTCTTTCAAAGGACTTTAACCAGGTAGGAGCTTTAGTAGAGGATATGAGGATTAGAATTTTGAAATATGATGCTATAATAGAAGATTTCTTCCATCAACCATGGTTCTGATTGGAAAAAGAGTACAAAGGTGGAAGACAAGTTCAACATAACACTGTCATAGCTCTATCACTCCACTACATATCAGAAACACTTTTGATTAACAATGTACAACCATCAATAACTCAAGAAAGGTTTTGTTTCAGCTCCGCAATATGTTGCAACTCTGACACAAACTATTGCCAGTGATCAAACCATTGGAACAGAAGATCAGGTTTCCATAAGTTAAAAGTGCATTTTAATCATATCTAAACATGAACATTGAGTTATGCTGCTGCTATGTCACACACTGACCTCAAAGCCAAAAGATTTTTGTATATCAACAACTGGATGAGCAAATAGAGTTCACGTCAGCAGAAGGTTCATTTTTCGCTGTGGCTTGGTTGTAAAGACAATCAACTACAAAGAGTACTCTGTGGTGTCCTCAATTCCATGTGAACTTAGGTATGTTTACTTAAGAAAAGAGTGTCTACCATTTATGTCAGCATGTGCTTAGTTCATCCAAGGGTCATTAGCAGGTATTTTTGTAAAGAAACACTTTAGATACTGTCACATAGATCACAAGTATACAAAATACAAAATCTTTTTTCTTGCTTTTCACGTACTTTGGTTGTGTTTAAAAAAATGCATATTGGAAGAGCAGTCACGTACTGCCAGTGATATTCCATTCATTAAAATGGATGGGTGGAAAATTGTAAACAGCAACATGTCCAGTCTTACCATGTCAACTCCACATATAGGACATTTGACAAAAGCAGCTGTGAAGGCTAAATTATTCTGTTTACTACATTGAAGCATTGAAAAGGAAACTGGAATGGACTGCCTGGAACTGGCTCAAGCTGTACTTTTAAAGTTCAAAAGATTTTCTTGGTGTTAGATATTTAATAATGTCACTAATTAAACATATTTTTGGATGTGCAATGCAAAAACACCAATTCATTTAGATTCTGGTCTGGGTCTGCAATATGTTGCAATGATGAAACCAACTGAACTCTTTATGATCCTATTTGGGCTTTCGACCAGGTGTCCAGAAGTTAAAACTGCATTTTAATCATGTCCAGTTTTTGCAGTGGACCACCCTGAATATTTTAATATTTTGCCAAATGTTGCTCTCTACTAACATTAAAGCAGAGCCTCAGTGAAGCAAAGCTGTGCTTGTGCCAGTTACAAAACCAATAACTATACAGCAAGCATGGCCTAATAGCTTCAAGTTATGCAGGCTTTCCTAACACCCGCCAAAAAGTAGTGACATTGATGGTCGCAGAATCCTCAACTTCAAGGAGATTCCTAATCTCAATTTCTCCCCATTTTTTCTCGATCCCAGAAATTTAATGTAACTTTTTTCTGGTCTTTATTCCTGATGGAGACTTTAATGTAATAATACAATTGGAATAATAAAAAAAAATTGCTCAGATCTAGTAATGTTTAAAAATGAACCAGCATATTGGCACTCGATGATCTAGAACAATATTCAATAGACTGGAGGGGATGCACATGTGAGAGTAGTGCTGGAAAAGCACAGCAGGTCAGGGAGCATCCAAGGAACAGGAAAATCAATGTTTCGATTTTTCTGCTCCTTGGATGCTGCCGGACCTGCTGTGCTTTTCCAGCACTATTCTAATCTTGACTCTAATCTCTAGCATCAGCAGTACCCATTTTCACTTAGATGGGGATGTACATCCCAGCCTGAAGGAGTTTTACTTGAAACTAGAGAATTCACGATTTAATCAGTGATATTTAAACATCATTTCAGTTGTTCAATGTTGCTCGGCCCCAATATTCTACAACTATGTATTTTTGCTATCTAGATTGTTGTTTAATTAACCAAGATCCTCAGAGTCTATTGGCTTGGTGTTCATGGAAATTCTGCACACCTACGTTATTAGTCCAGTTTTTGATGTTATTTGTCCATCCAGTTCTTCTTGGACCTAGCATTTATTTTTCCTGATAATTTACCCTCTATCGTCACAATCAGACATCAGAGTCTCTCTGTACTTTTTCCAGTAGTTGTACCTCCTCAAGTTCCACTTCAGGTAAACATCCTTAAGCCCTGGGATTTTGACTTTCCTCCTCATTCCTCCTCTCAATGCTTTGTTCAGCCAGATTTCAAATTGTTACTATTATCTAAGAATTACAGCAATGATGCAACTGAGGAGTCACTGCTAGAAAGTTACGCAGGTTATTATTGAGACTTGTGTTAACATAGTCTCTTTACATATACTTGATTGTTGCTCAGTCCTCCATCGAGAAGAATCTGTCCAGTCAACTCAAGCTATGCACGGAATGTGATGAACTTATATTTCGTTTTAATTATGACGGGTAAATAAAGAAATAGCAACCAATGGAATGCATAGGAATTATTAAAGATCAAGAAACTTGAAATTTATTCCTGTGACATATTGGTATAGAATATATTATGAATATTAATGTAACAAGGTTTAATAGATTAGGTGAATTCCACTAATTTGTTCCAAGATCTTAAAAATGTCATTTAGTGAACTCATGGTATAACCTATGACACCTTTATCGCAAACACAGACTGATGCTGTCTTTGTTACATTCACAGAGGGGATGTAATACATGACATGGTATATTGCCTCATGATTCCTGAACAGTTTGCCAGCACCAATCAAGGGTAAGGATTGTGGTTTCATAATGGGTCTCCACTATTAAAGAACTGGTGCCTGCTCCTTGTTTCACTTTTGTTGGGAATGCCAGACATAATTGAAATACCTTCATAGGGTCTTGCATGGGATTTAACACCCTGTGTGTTGAGGTCCACTCCTACGGAGAGCTGCTGGTCTATTAGACACCGATAGTTTAAGAGCAGTGCCACTATATGTAATGCTCCAAAGCCAAGCCTAACATTCTTCTCCGAAGACACAACTGACTGGGGTGGACTGGGGTTTGTAGGCATCTAAAGAAAGTGGGTTAGGTGGAAATCAGAGACAAGGACGGAAAGTGGGTTAGATGGCAGGTCAGAGACAGGGCCAGAAAGTGGGTGAGGTGGGTCAGAGGCATGGACAGAAAGTGTGCGACCTGGGTCAGAGTCAAGGACAGAAAGTAGGTTAGGTGGGTCAGAGGCACGGACAGAAAGTGAGTTTGTGGGTCAGAGGCGAGGACAGAAAGTGGGTTAGGTGTCAGTCAGAGGCAAGGACAGAACGTGAGTTTGGTGGGTCAGAGGCAAGGACTGAAAGTTGCTTAGGTGGGTCAGAAGCAAGGACAGAAAGTGGGTTAGGAGGGTCAGAGGCAAGGACAGGAAGTGGGTTTGGGGGTCAGAGGCAAAGACAGAAATTGGGTTAGGTGAGTCAGAGACAACGACAGAAAGTGGGTTAGGTGGGTCAGAGGCAAGGACATAAAGTGGGTTAGGTGGGTCAGAGGCAAGGACATAAAGTGGGTTAGGTGGGACAGAGACAATGACAGAAAGTGGATTGTGGGTCAGAGGCAAGGACAGAAAGTAGGTTGGGTAGGTCAGAGGCAAGGTCATAAAGTAGATTAGGTAGGTCAAAGACAAGTACAGAAAGTGGGTTAGGTGGGTCAGAGTCAAGGACAGAAAGTGGATTTGTGGGTCAGAGGCGAGGACAGAAATTGGGTTAGTGTGTCAGAGGCAAGGACAGAAATTGGGTAGGTGAGTCAGAAACAACGACAGAAAGTGTGTTCGGTGGGGCAGATGCAAGGACAGAAAGTGGGTTAGGTGGCAGTCAGAGGCAAGGACAGAAAGTTGGTTGGCTGCGTCAGATGCAAGGATAGAAAGTGGGTTTGTGGGTCAGAAGCACATACAGAAAGTGCGTTATGAGGGTCAGAAACAAAGACAGAAAGTGGGTTAGGTGGCAGTCAGAGGCAAGGACAGAGAGTGTGTTAGGTCGGTCAGAAGCAAGTACAGAAAGTGGGTTTGTGGGTCAGAGGCGAGGACAGGAAGAGGGTTTGTGGCTCAGAGGCAAGGGCAGAAAGTGTGCGACCTGGGTCAGAAGCAAGGACAGAAAGTGGGTTAGGTGGGTCAGAGGCAAGGAGAGAAAGTGGGTTAGGTGGTTCAGAGATAAGGACAGAAAGTGGGTTAAAATGAGTCAGAGGCAAGGACAGAAAGTGGGTTTGTGGGTCAGAGGTGACGACAGAAATTAGGCTAGGTGGGTCAGAGGCAAAGGACAGAACGTGGGTTACTTGTTTCAGAGGCAAGGACATAAATTGGGTTGGATGAGTCAGAGACAACGACAGAAAGTGGGTTAGGTTGGTCAGATGCAAGGACAGAAAGTGGGTTTGGTGGTTCTGAGACAAGGCCACACAGTGGGTTAGGTGGGTCAGTGGCAAGGACAGAAAGTGGGTTGGGTAGGTCAGAGGCAAGGACAGAAAGTGGGTTAGCTGGTTCAGAGACAAAGACAGAAAGTGGGTGAGGAGCGTCAGAGGCAAGGACAGAAAGTGAGTTTGTGGGTCAGAGGCGAGGACAGAAAGTGGGTTAGGTGTGTCAGAGGCGAAGATAGAAATTAGGTTAGGTGGGTCAGAGGCAAAGGACAGAACGTGGGTTACTTGTTTCAGAGGCAAGGACATAAATTGGGTTAGATACGTCAGAGGCAACGACAGAAAGTGGGTTAGGCGGGTTGGAGGCAAGGATGGAAAGAGGGATAGGTGACAGTCAGAGGCCAGGACGGAAAGGGGGTTAGTGGGTCAGAGGCCAGGACGGAAAGTGGGTTTGAGGATCAGAGGCAAGGATGGAAAGTGGGGCAGAGATAAGGACAGAAAGTGGGTTATGTGGGTCAGAGGCAAGAACGGAAAGTGGGTTTGTGGGTCAGAGGCAAGGACAGAAAGTGGGTTAGGTGGGTTGGAGACAAGGACCGAAAGTTGGTTAGGTGGGTCAGAGGCAAGGACAGAAAGTGGGTTAGGTGGGTCAGAGGCAAGGGGAGAAAGTGGGTTTTTGGGTCAGATGCAAGTACAGAGAGTGGGTTAGGTGGGTCAGAGGCAAGGACAGAAAGTGGGTTAGGTGGCAGTGAGGCAAGAACTGAAAGTGGATTAGGTGGGTCAGAGGCCAGGACGGAAAGTGGATTTGAGGATCAGAGGCAAGGATGGAAAGTGGGTTAGGTGAGGCAGAGATAAGGACAGAAAGTGGGTTTGTGGGACAGAGGAAAGGACAGAAAGTGGGTTTGGTGGGTCAGAGGCAAGGCCAGACAGTTGGTTAGGTGGGTCAGAGGCAAGGACAGAAAGTGGGGTAGGTGGCAGTCAGAGGCAAGGACAGAGAGTGTGTTAGGTCAGTCAGAGGCAAGGACCGAAAAAGTGGGTTAGGTGCGTCAGAGGCAAGGACAGAAAGTGTGTTGCGTGGGTCAGAGGCAATGACAGAAAGGGTGTTGCGTGTCTCAGAGGCAAGGACAGAAAGTGGGTTAGGTGGGTCAGAGGCAAGGACAGAAAATGGGTTATGTGGGTCAGAGGCTAGGACGGAAAGTGGGTTTGAGGATCAGAGGAAAGGACAGAAAGTGGGTTACGTGGGTCAGAGGCTCAGACAGAAAATGGGTTATGTGGGTCAGAGGCAAGGATAGAAAGTGGGTTGGGTGGGTCAGACGCAACATTGAAAGTGGGTTTGTGGGACAGAGGCACGGACAGAAAGTGGGTTAGGTGAGTCAGAAACAAGGACAGAAAGTGGGTTAGGTGGCAGTCAGAGGCAAGGACAGAAAGTGTGTTAGGTGGGTCAGAGGCAACGATAGAAAGTAGTTTGTGGGTCAGAGGAAAGGACGGAACGTTGGTTAGGTGGGTCAGAGGCAAAGACAGACAGTGGGTTTGGTGGGTCAGAGGCAAGGAGAGAAAGTGTGTTGCATGGGTCAGAGGCAAGGACAGAGAGTGGGTTTATGGGTCAGAGGCAAAGACAGAAATTGGGTTAAAGTGAGTCAGAGGCAAGGACAGAAAGTGGGTTTGTGGTTCAGAGGCGAGGACAGAAAGTGGGTTAGGTGTGTCAGAGACAATGACAGAAATTGGGTTAGATGAGTCAAAGACAGCAACAGAAAGTGCGTTGGGTGGGTCAGGGGCAAGGATGGAAAGTGGGTTAGGTAACATTCAGAGGCCAGGACGGAAAGGGGATTAGTGGGTCAGAGGCGAGGACAGAAAGTGGATTAGGTGGGTCAGAGGCAAGGATGAAAAGTAGGTTAGGTGGGTCAGAGGCAAGGGGAGAAAGTGGGTTTTTGGGTCAGATGCAAGTACAGAGAGTGGGTTAGGTGGGTCAGAGGCAAGGACAGAAATGATGTTAGGTGGGTCAGAGGCAAGGATGAAAAGTAGGTGACAGTCAGAGGCAAGGACGGAAAGGGGGTTAGGTGAGGCAGAGATAAGGACAGAAAGTGGGTTTGTGGGACAGAGGAAAGGACAGAAAGTGGGGTAGGTGGCAGTCAGAGGCAAGGACAGAGAGTGTGTTAGGTGGGTCAGAGTCAAGGACAGAAAGCAGGTTAGATGGGTCAGAGGCACGGACAGAAAGTGAGTTTGTGGGTCAGAGGCAAGGACAGAAAGTGTGTTGCGTGGGTCAGAGGCAAGGACTGAAAGTGTGTTGCATTGCTCAGAGGCAAGGACAGAAAGTGGGTGAAGTGTGTCAGAGGCAAGGATGGAAAGTGGGTTAGGTGACAGTCAGAGGCCAGGATGGAAAGGGGGTTAGTGGGTCAGTGGCAAGGACAGAAAGTGGGTTAGGTGGGTCAGAGAAAAGGACAGAAAGTGGGTTAAAGTAAGTCAAAGGCAAGGACAGAAAGTGGGTTGGGTAGGTCAGAGGCAAGGACAGAAAGTGGGTTAGGTGTGTCAGAGGCGAAGATAGAAATTAGGTTAGGTGGGTCAGAGGCAAAGGACAGAACGTGGGTTACTTGTTTCAGAGGCAAGGACATAAATTGGGTTAGATACGTCAGAGGCAACGACAGAAAGTGGGTTAGGCGGGTTGGAGGCAAGGATGGAAAGTGGGATAGGTGACAGTCAGAGGCCAGGACGGAAAGTGGGTTTGAGGATCAGAGGCAAGGGTAGAAAGTGGGGCAGAGATAAGGACAGAAAGTGGGTTATGTGGGTCAGAGGCAAGAACAGAAAGTGGGTTTGTGGGTCAGAGGCAAGGACAGAAAGTGGGTTAGGTGGGTCAGAGGCAAGGGGAGAAAGTGGGTTTTTGGGTCAGAGGCAAGGACAGAAAGTGGGTTAGGTGGCAGTGAGGCAAGAACTGAAAGTGGATTAGGTGGGTCAGAGGCCAGGACGGAAAGTGGATTTGAGGATCAGAGGCAAGGATGGAAAGTGGGTTAGGTGAGGCAGAGATAAGGACAGAAAGTGGGTTTGTGGGACAGAGGAAAGGACAGAAAGTGGGTTTGGTGGGTCAGAGGCAAGGCCAGACAGTTGGTTAGGTGGGTCAGAGGCAAGGACAGAAAGTGGGGTAGGTGGCAGTCAGAGGCAAGGACAGAGAGTGTGTTAGGTCAGTCAGAGGCAAGGACCGAAAAAGTGGGTTAGGTGCATCAGAGGCAAGGACAGAAAGTGTGTTGCGTGGGTCAGAGGCAATGACAGAAAGGGTGTTGCGTGTCTCAGAGGCAAGGACAGAAAGTGGGTTAGGTGGGTCAGAGGCAAGGACAGAAAGTGGGTTAGGTGGGTCAGAGGCAAGGACAGAAAATGGGTTATGTAGGTCAGAGGCTAGGACGGAAAGTGGGTTACGTGGGTCAGAGGCTCAGACAGAAAATGGGTTATGTGGGTCAGAGGCAAGGATAGAAAGTGGGTTGGGTGGGTCAGACGCAACATTGAAAGTGGGTTTGTGGGACAGAGGCATGGACAGAAAGTGGGTTAGGTGAGTCAGAAACAAGGACAGAAAGTGGGTTAGGTGGCAGTCAGAGGCAAGGACAGAAAGTGTGTTAGGTGGGTCAGAGGCAACGATAGAAAGTAGTTTGTGGGTCAGAGGAAAGGACGGAACGTTGGTTAGGTGGGTCAGAGGCAAAGACAGACAGTGGGTTTGGTGGGTCAGAGGCAAGGAGAGAAAGTGTGTTGCATGGGTCAGAGGCAAGGACAGAGAGTGGGTTTATGGGTCAGAGGCAAAGACAGAAATTGGGTTAAAGTGAGTCAGAGGCAAGGACAGAAAGTGGGTTTGTGGTTCAGAGGCGAGGACAGAAAGTGGGTTAGGTGTGTCAGAGACAATGACAGAAATTGGGTTAGATGAGTCAAAGACAGCAACAGAAAGTGCGTTGGGTGGGTCAGAGGCAAGGATGGAAAGTGGGTTAGGTAACATTCAGAGGCCAGGACGGAAAGGGGATTAGTGGGTCAGAGGCGAGGACAGAAAGTGGATTAGGTGGGTCAGAGGCAAGGATGAAAAGTAGGTTAGGTGGGTCAGAGGCAAGGGGAGAAAGTGGGTTTTTGGGTCAGATGCAAGTACAGAGAGTGGGTTAGGTGGGTCAGAGGCAAGGACAGAAATGATGTTAGGTGGGTCAGAGGCAAGGATGAAAAGTAGGTGACAGTCAGAGGCAAGGACGGAAAGGGGGTTAGTGGGTCAGAGGCCAGGACAGAAAGTGGATTTGAGGATCAGAGGCAAGGATGGAAAGTGGGTTAGGTGAGGCAGAGATAAGGACAGAAAGTGGGTTTGTGGGACAGAGGAAAGGACAGAAAGTGGGGTAGGTGGCAGTCAGAGGCAAGGACAGAGAGTGTGTTAGGTGGGTCAGAGTCAAGGACAGAAAGCAGGTTAGGTGGGTCAGAGGCACGGACAGAAAGTGAGTTTGTGGGTCAGAGGCAAGGACAGAAAGTGTGTTGCGTGGGTCAGAGGCAAGGACAGAAAGTGTGTTGCATTGCTCAGAGGCAAGGACAGAAAGTGGGTGAAGTGTGTCAGAGGCAAGGATGGAAAGTGGGTTAGGTGACAGTCAGAGGCCAGGATGGAAAGGGGGTTAGTGGGTCAGAGGCAAGGGTAGAAAGTGCGTTAGATGGGTCAGAGGCAAGGACAGAAAGTGTGTTGCGTGGGTCAGAGGCAAGGACAGAAAGTGTGTTGCGTGTCTCAGAGGCAAGGACAGAAAGTGGGTGAGGTGGGTCAGAGTCATGGACAGAAAGTGTGCGACCTGGGTCAGAGTCAAGGACAGAAAGTAGGTTAGGTGGGTCAGAGGCACGGACAGAAAGTGAGTTTGTGGGTCAGAGGCGAGGACAGAAAGTGGGTTAGGTGTGTCAGAGGCAAAGACAGGAGTTGGGTTAGATCAGTCAGAGACGACAGAAAATGGGTTTGGTGGGTCAGATGCAAGGACAGAAAGTGGGTTAGGTGGGTCGGAGGCAAGGATGGAAAGTGGGTTAGGTGACAGTCAGAGGCCAGGACGGAAAGTGAGTTAGTGGGTCAGAGGCAAGGGTAGAAAGTGCATTAGATGGGTCTGAGGCATGGACAGAAAGTGGGTTAGGTGGGTCAGAGGCAAGGACAGAAAGTGAGTTAGTTGGGTCAGAGGCAAGGACAGAAAGTGGGTTGGGTGGGCCAGAGGCAATGATGGAAAGTGAATTAGGTGGGTCAGAGGCAAGGACAGAAAGTGAGTTAGTTGGGTCAGAGGCAAGGACAGGGAGTGAGTTGTGGGTCAAAGGCAAGGACAGAAAGTCGGATAGGTTGGTCAGAGGCAAGGGTGGATAGTAGGTTAGGTGGATCAGAGGCAAGGACAGGAAGTGGTTGAGGTGGGTCAGAGGCAAGGACAGAAAGTGCGTTAGGTGGGTCAGAGGCAAGGACAGAAAGTGAGTTAGTTGGATCAGAGGCAAGGACAGAAAGTGGGTTGGGTGGGCCAGACGCAATGATGGAAAGTGCGTTAGGTGGGTCAGAGGCACGGACAGAAAGTGAGTTTGTGGGTCAGAGGCGAGGACAGAAAGTGGGTTAGGGGGGTCAGAGGCAAGGACAGAAAGTGTGTTGCATGGGTCAGAGGCAAGGACAGGAAGTGGGTGAGGTGGGTCAGAGGCACGGACAGAAAGTAAGTTTGTGGGTCAGAGGCGAGGACAGAAAGTGGGTTAGGTGTGTCAGAGGCAAAGACAGGAGTTGGGTTAGATGAGTCAGAGACAACAGAAAGTGGGTTCGGTGGGTCAGATGCAAGGACAGAAAGTGGGTTAGGTGTGTCGGAGGCAAGGACAGAAAGTGGGTTAGGTGACAGTCAGAGGCCAGGACGGAAAGGGGGTTAGTGGGTCAGAGGCAAGGGTAGAAAGTGCGTTAGATGGGTCTGAGGCATGGACAGAAAGTGGGTTAGGTGGGTCAGAGGCAAGGACAGAAAGTGTGTTGCGTGTCTCAGAGGCACGGACAGAAAGTGTGCGACCTGGGTCAGAGTCAAGGTCAGAAAGTTGGTTGGGTGGGCCAGAGGCAAGGACAGAAAGTGAGTTAGTTGGGTCAGAGGCAAGGACAGAAAGTGGGTTGGGTGGGCCAGCGGCAATGATGGAAAGTGAGTTAGTTGGGTCAGATGCAAGGACAGGAAGTGGGTTGGGGTCAAAGGCAAGGACAGAAAGTCGGATAGGGTGGTCTGAGGCAAGGGTGGATAGTAGGTTAGGTGGTTCAGAGGCAAGGACAGGAAGTGCGTTAGGTGGGTCAGAGGCAAGGACAGAAAGTGCGTTAGGTGGGTCAGAGGCAAGGACAGAAAGTGGGTTGGGTGGGCCAGACGCAATGATTGAAAGTGATTAGGTGTGTCAGAGGCAAGGACGGAAAGTGGGTTAGGTGACAGTCAGAGGCCAGGACGGAAAGGGGGTTAGTGGATCAGAGGCAAGGGTAGAAAGTGTGTTAGATGGGTCTGAGGCATGGACAGAAAATGGGTTAGCTGGCAGTCAGATGTAAGGACAGAAAGTGGGTTAGGTTGGTCAGAGGCAAGGGTGGAAAGTAGGTTTGTGAGTCAGAGGCAAGAACAGAAAGTAAGTTAGCTTGGTCAGAGGCCAGGACGGAAAGGGGGTTAGTGGGTCAGAGGCAAGGGTGGAAAGTGCGTTAGATGGGTCGGAGGCAAGGACAGAAAGTGAGTTAGTTGGGTCAGAGGCAAGGACAGAAAGTGGGTTGGGTGGGCCAGCGGCAATGATGGAAAGTGAATTAGGTGGGTCAGAGGCAAGGACAAAAAATGGGTTATGTGGGTCAGATGCAAGGACAGGAAGTGGGTTAGGTTGGTCAGAGGCAAGGGTGGATAGTAGGTTAGGTGGGTCAGAGGCAAGGACAGGAAGTGGGTTAAGGTGGGTCAGAGGCAAGGACAGAAAGTGGGTTTGTGAGTCAGAGGCAAGGACAGAAAGTGGGTTAGGAGGGTCAGAGGCAAGGACAGAAAGTGTGTTGCGTGGGTCAGAGGCAAGGACAGAAAGTGGGTGAGGTGGGTCAGAGTCATGGATAAAAAGTGTGTGACCTGGGTCAGAGTCAAGGACAGAAAGTAGGTTAGGTGGGTCAGAGGCACGGACAGAAAGTAAGTTTGTGAGTTAGAGGCAAGGACAGAAAGGGGGTTAGTGGGTCAGAGGCAAGGGTAGAAAGTGCGTTAGATGGGTCTGAGGCATGGACATAAAGTGGGTTAGGTGGGTCAGAGGCAAGGACAGAAAGTGAGTTAGTTGGATCAGAGGCAAGGTCAGAAAGTGGGTTGGGTGGGCCAGAGGCAATGATGGAAAGTGAATTAGGTGGGTCAGAGGTGAGGACAAAAAATGGGTTATGTGGGTCAGAGGCAAGGACAGAAAGTGGGTTTGTGGGTCAGAGGCGAGGACAGAAAGTGGGTTAGGTGTGTCAGAGGCAAAGACAGCAGTTGGGTTAGATGAGTCAGAGAGAACGACAGAAAGTGGGTTCGGTGGGTCAGATGCAAGGACAGAAAGTGGGTTAGGTGACAGTCAGAGGCCAGGACGGAAAGGGGGTTAGTGGGTCAGAGGCAAGGGAAGAAAGTGCGTTAGATGGGTCTGAGGCATGGACGGAAAGTGGGTTAGGTGGGTCAGAGGCAAGGACAGAAAATGGGTTAGCTGGCAGTCAGATGTAAGGACAGAAAGTGGGTTAGGTTGGTCAGAGGCAAGGGTGGAAAGTGGGTTTGTGAGTCAGAGGCAAGAACAGAAAGTAAGTTAGCTTGGTCAGAGGCAAGGTCTGAAAGTAGGTTAGGTGGGTCAGAGGCAAGGAAAGAAAGTGAGTTTGTTGGGTCAGAGGCAAGGACAGAAAGTGGGTTGGGTGGGCCAGAGGCAATGATGGAAAGTGAGTTAGGTGGGTCAGAGGCAAGGACAAAAAATGGGTTATGTGGGTCAGAGGCAAGGACAGGAAGTGGGTTAGGTGGGTCAGAGGCAAGGACAGAAAGTAGGTTAGGTGGGTCAGAGGCAAGGACAGAAAGTGAGTTTGTGGGTCAGAGGCAAGGACAGAAAGTGTGTTGCGTGGGTCATAGGCAAGGACAGGAAGTGGCTGAGGTGGGTCAGAGTCATGGACAGAAAGTAGGTTAGGTGTGTCAGAGGCACGGACAGAAAGTGGGTTAGGTGACAGTCAGAGGCCAGGACGGAAAGGGGGTTAGTGGGTCAGAGGCAAGGGTAGAAAGTGCGTTAGATGGGTCTGAGGCATGGACAGAAAGTGGGTTAGGTGGGTCAGAGGCAAGGACAGAAAGTGAGTTAGTTGGGTCATAGGCAAGGACAGAAAGTGTGTTGCGTGTCTCAGAGTCATGGACAGAAAGTGTGCGACCTGGGTCAGAGTCAAGGACAGAAAGTAGGTTAGGTGGGTCAGAGGCACGGACAGAAAGTGAGTTTGTGGGTCAGAGGCGAGGACAGAAAGTGGGTTAGGTGTGTCAGAGGCAAAGACAGGAGTTGGGTTAGATGAGTCAGAGACGACAGAAAGTGGGTTCGGTGGGTCAGATGCAAGGACAGGAAGTGGGTTGTGGGTCAAAGGCAAGGACAGAAAGTCGGTTAGGTGGGTCAGAGGAAAGGACAGAAACTGGGTTAGGTGGGTCAGAGGAAAGGACAGAAACTGGGTTGGGTGGGTAAGAGATAAGGACAGAAAGTGGGTTGGGTGGGTCAGAGGCAAGAACCTAAAGTAGCTTAGATGGGTCAAAGGTTAGGACAGAAAGTTGGGTTGTGGCTCAGGGGCAAGGACAGAAAGTGGGTTAGGTGGGTCAGAGACAAGCACAGAAAGTGGGTTAGGTGTGTCAGAGGCCAGGACAGAAAGTGGTTTGTGGGTCAGAGGCAAGGATGTAAAGTGGGTTAGGTGGTTCTGAGGCCAGGACGGAACGTGGGTTAGGTGGGTCAGAGGTAAGGACACAAAGTAGGTTTTATGGATCAGAGTCCAGGTCAGAAAGTGCGTTTGTGGGTCAGAGGCATGGACGGAAAGTGGTTTTGGTGGGTTAGAGGCAAGGACAGAAAGTGGGTTAAATGGTGTTCCGAGGTATGGACGGAAAGACGCTTTCAGTATCTTTCCCCCCTTTTTCCAATTGATAATCTTTTGATTTGACTCTGTTTAAAAATGAGGCATTCTGATGCCACACCCAAAATATTTGTGAAATTACATGTGGTAGAAGACACCATCACTAATATTTGTACATTTGTAGTTAGTGTTTCAATTTTTTTTCTGAACGTCTCATTTACCACCCCTCCACTCCCACCACAGAAAAAAATCATGCCTCACCCACTGCAGCAGCTGATGTTCTTTTCATTGAATGTGGAAACAAGCTATTCGGCCCAGCAAGTTCACACTAACCCTCCAAAAAGTATGCCACCCAGACCCATTCCCTTATTACTCTACATAGAATCATATTTGGATGTCAGATCCTATGCAGTGCCATCTTGTGGCCCAGAGATAGTGTTTGTTCTCCTCCAACAAGCAACTCAATTTCAAGTCCCACCTCTTCCAGAGTGTGGGTATGGACATCTCTGAACAGACTGCTTCAAAATATGTTTCAGTTTTGTTGCCTTTTTTAAAAAAAGACTAAACATGGAGCCAAGATTCATCATACAAGTAATTCAAGTGGTATGTTACACCACAATTGGATTTTTAAAAATATATATATTTTATAAGGAAAGGTTCACTAAAATCAAATTTCTGGATTTTACAGTTTACAAGTTTCATACAGGCGAATTTTGAATAGGAGATAGACTCGTCCTGATCTTAGGGAGGAGACAGATGGTTTTATACAAAATGCAAGGATAAAATAAATTAGGCTTTTAGGGAGTCGTTTAGCTACAGAAATAGTTGAGTCCCAATTTTAGCAAAAGAATGATGACTGAAGATTGTCAGAGTAACAAGGTTACATTATATTCTTGTAAATATTTTGGGAAGTGTTCATCTTTACCTTTTACAAAAGCAAAATGGAATATTTGTGTTGTATCTTTACAAAATGGATGGGCATATGAATGGCAAGTGTTGAGCATGAAATGGCCCAAATGCTGGCAAATGAGCCTGGTCAGATTGGGATGTGTGTTCAGTGCGGATGGGTTGGACCAAAGGGTCTATTTCTGTGCTGTATGACTGACTGCAAATGGATCCCATACAGTCAGATGACTTATGGTTTCCTCCAGAAACAGGCATGCTTCAATATATCTCTGGTGCTGATTGATCTTTTCAACAGGGGTATGGGTGGGTTGCGCTTCGGCAGGTCGGTGTGGACTTGTTGGGCCGAAGGGCCTGTTTCCACACTGTAAGTAATCTAATCTAATCTAATCTAATCATTCACCATTTCAACAAAAGATCTGAAACTATCAACAATTGCTGGACTTGCCAGGCCCATGAACACTGACTGAAAAATGTGTTGCTGGAAAGCACAGCAGGTCAGGCAGCACCCAAGGAGCAGGAGAATTGACATTTCCAGCAACACATTTTTCAGCTCTGATCTCCAGCACCTGCAGTCCTTACTTTCTCCTCCATAAACACTGACTTATATTTGTAATTCACTCAGGAGGATAATCATAGCTTGAGTGATGAAATATCAAACAAACATTCTCCTCCCTCTTCACCTCACCCCACTCTGTGTTGATTACATCAAAATTCAAACCATTGTATGGACAATCCTCGCTACCGCTATCACATGATAGGAACAGGCAGGCGGGAGAACCAGCACTTTATTAATTCGAGGGTAGCCTTGTGTCAATCTGGGATATGGCAACTGGAGGGAAGCCATCGCTTGCCTGGCAGAAGACAGGAACCTACTTCAGATGATACTTTAGGCAGAAGCAAAAAGTTCCTTCTGCAAGATTATGTATTACTTCACCACAGGAACTCAGCCACATTTTTTTTCTGAAACAGCCAAAACCTTTTAATGTTTATTTTTGATGAACTGAAAGAATCCTTTAGGTCTGCAATATTTCACCCACCATTGGATTGTGCAAACACGTGACCTGTTGTTTTCATCTTTGTAAGCAATTTACATGCATGTCACATCTTTAGAAATCACCTGTCCTTGCTTGGATCTATTATCGGTGTAGATTGAACATTTATTGTTCATTTTGGGAGTTGGGAAATAAACATCTACCTTTTTTTCTTGAACAAAAGCCTGTTTCATGTCTTATTTAAGATGATAGCACTCAAGAGGTTAAAACACTAAAAAGTGTTTTGTAGCAGTCAGCTGGAAGGTAAGTAAAGGAGGCAAATTAACATCTCCCCCAAGCCATAAAATACAAGAGGTGATGGCAGCTGTTCAGATTTATGAAACACAAAATAATGGTCGCTGTAAAGAAATGAGAGAAGCAAGGATATCATTGCATATTTCATGCTCTATAATAGTAAGAAGTTGTAAAATTGAACCACTGCATGATGAAGGAAATAAGGAGCTTGTACTGATAGAATTTCAGCTGAAAGCACAAGCAATTCATTAAATAGAGGAGTTAATTGATCGGAGGAACAGATGGAATGGGAGAGGAACAGGAACTTCAAAGTGTACAGATGAAAGAAGAATCAACGGAAAAACCATTATCTACACAAGATAGTGTCTTGGAGGAAACAAAATAGTTCTGAATGTAACTTTCACAAGGACAATTTGTTCAGAAGTGTACAATGTCAAGATGTATGAAAGGCTGTAGAAATGTCATAACTGATGATAAACAAAAATAAATGTTCAAGTGTACAATTTAAAAGGGATGTAACAAGAATAGGATTATCACTGAAAGAATGGTCATCTTAATTTTAAATGGAGAGTAGTGATTACTTTCTGTAACATTTGGAAGTAAAAATGTTACGTTTAAGAATAATATATATAGCAGCCCTTTACAAAACAAGCAAATTTCCAATGGGAAGGAACAGAGGATAAGTTTAAGTGAGAATGAGGACATGTCTTAAGATCAGTATCAGTTTAGAGGAATTCTTCTAAGTAAGAAATGTCTAGTAAAACAGGAAGTACAAAATTTTAGGGACAGAACAGAATATAGTAATGAAGGTGAGGGTAAACAAAAATTAAGTACCTCTTTGGAGCAGTAAAGGTCAAGGGTGACCCAATTTAAGATGATTAGAGGTTTGATAGTTTTATTTTTCTCTATCTATTCTATTCTCTTCGGCATGTGGTTTAAGAGCTGGGGTGAGTGTTACAAAAATCATCTAATCAGATTCAAGGCCTGGACCAAGTCTCTGGAGAGAGGTATGCAGGGAACATCTTTTTCAAAGAAAACTGTAGGGATCAGTTAAAAATCACACAGCACCAGGTTATAGTTCAACAGGTTTAATTGGAAGCACACTAGCTTTCGGAGCGACGCTCCTTCATCAGGTGGTAGTGGAGGGCTCAATCCTAACACAGAATTTATCGCAAAAATTTACAGTGTGATGTAACTGAAATTATACATTGAAAAATTGATTGTCTGTTAAGCCTTTCATCTGTTAGAATACAATGATAGTTTACTTCTTTCATGTGTAAATCACAAAACCCTTCTTTTTAAAGTTGCATTCTCGGGTTAGCTGCTAACAATGGTGATAGCTGGACAATATGTTGAAGGTGTTAGCCCCCAGTGTTCTCTGTCTATGACCTGATGTTTAGATTGATTCTAATCTAATAAGTAAGATAACAGAGTTTTACATAAATTCCTGCAGTTTTTGAGCTCAGAGTTCTACATGAATGTATGCAGTTTTTGAGCAGAGTGCAATGTAACTCTGCAAGTACAAATTCACCGCACAAAATATATGTGTGCATGTGGGTCTTTGTCGGTGTGTGTGTGTCTATTTGTCTGGGGTGGGGGTTGTGAGTGTGAGAAAGTGTGTGTGTGTGTGTGTATGTGTGTGTGTAGTGGGTGCAGAGTGTCTTAAGTCTGTGAGGGGGTACATGTGTGAGCGTGGGACTGTGTATGTCTATAAAGATGTGTGTGGGTGTCTGTGTGTGCGTCTGTGTGTACCTGTGTGCGTGTGTATGTGAGTGTGTGTGTGTAGGAATATCTGTGTGTGTGTGTGCGTGTGTATGTGTGTGTGTGGTGAGTGCAGAGTGTCTGTGAGGGGGTGCATGTGTGAGTGTGGGAGTGTGTGCGTGGGTGTCTGTGTGCGCGTCTGTGTGTACCTGTGTTTGTGTGTATGTGAGAGTGTGTGTATGTAGGAATATGTGTGTGTGTGTGTGTGTGTGTGAGTTTAGTGCAATGGTGATCACCTGTAATGTGACATGAACCCAAAGTCCCGGTTGAGGCCCTCCCTATGGGTACCGAACTTAGCTATCAGCCTCTGCTCGGCCACTTTCCTCTGCTGCCTGTCCCGAAGTTCACCTTGGAGGATGGTCACCCGAAGGTCCGAGGCTGAATGTCCTGGACCACTGAAGTGTTCCCCAACTGGGAGGGAACCCTCCTGTCTGTTGCTTGTTGTGCGTCTATCTTATACGTTGCAGGCAAGGATGCCCGGAGGCATGGTACATTGGGGAAACCGAGCAAAGGCTACGACAACGGATGAACTATCACTGTATCTAACAGATGAAAGGCTTAATAGACAATCAATTTTTCAATGTATAATTTCAGATACATCACACTGCAAATTTTTGCTATAAATTCTGAATTACGATCGAGCCCTCCACAATCACCTGATGAAGGAGTGTCGCTCCGAAAGCTAGTGTGCTTCCAATTAAACCTGTTGGACTAGAACCTGGTGTTGAGTGATTTTTAACTGTGTACACCCCAGTCTAACACCAGCATCTCCAAATCATGTAGGGATCAGGAATGCTTTCTCCCAAAAAGATTGCAGAAGCAAATTCCACAGGTCATTTTGGAAAAAATAACTTGAGGTGTAGGACGACATTTGAGAACGGGAATTTATGAAGTTAAAGAAAAAGTGGTGTTGAGGGACAAAGCAGCGTTCCAAAGAGCCAGCTCAGTGACTAACCTTCTTCTGTGATGCAAGTTTCTAATGATCTTTACCTGATTCGTCAAGGGCTTAGATATGGTTCAGATGTTTTCTGATTGGATTGTTATTTCTCCTAAACAATCAGGATAAAAAGAGAAAATTTGCAGGAGTTAAGAGACAATGCAGTCAAAAGACCAGATAAATAACTTCTATGTCAACAGGAATATTGCAGTTCATGCTTCAATAAAATGTTTTTCTTTCCCAGCTAGTTTTGAGAATTCACTTAAGAAAATAGAAATAGTTTTAGGATGCTAGGCAGTCAATTAGATTCTTAAAGCAAATGCAATATTAAGCTGGAATATTATTCCTTATCTGGTGATCAGGAAAATAAAAACCATGTACACCAGGTAGATTATCAATCTCTCCACAATGACATACTAGGATCAAAAAAGGAGTTATTGAACAACAGAAAAGGCACTTCAAAACTCTGCTCATGGTATACATTTATCACCAGCAATTATTCCCTATTTCTAACTGCCCTCAAGATAGTAGTAGACAGGCAGGAGGCTAGAAGAACACAGCAAGCCAGGCAGCACCAGGAGGTACAGAAGTCGATGTTTCAGGACTGCCTTTTTGAACCATTGCAGTCCTTAGGCTGTAGGGATGACAGAATGTTGGGAATTCCAGAATTTTGATGCAGCAACAATGATGGAACAGGAATACACTTCCAATCAGGATGGTTCATAGTTTGCAAGGGAAATCGTAGGTGGCCTTATTCCCACATATTTGCTCTCCTTGCCTTTCTAATTGGTAAAGCTCACCGATTTGCTCAGCACTGTTGAAGGAGCCTTGATCAGCTGTAAGCCATCTTGTAGACAATGCAGTCAAATAAAAGCAAAATACTGTACTACAGATACTGAAAATTTGAGATAATAGCAGAAAATGCTGGGGAAACTCAGATCTAGCAGTATCTGGGGAAAGAGAAATAGTTAACATTAAACCCAGTTATGACTTATTTGAATCTAAAAGGAGTTACAAAAAGCCACATTGGACTCAAGCGTTTCTCTTTGCTGATGCTGCCAGACCTGCTCAGTTTCTCCAGTATGGTTTTTAAAATTGTAGATTATACAAGCTGCCACCACAGCTTAGAAATCTTTCCACATCCCTTCTAAAGTTTTTGCCTCCTTCCCTTATATCTATGCCCCGATCCCTCCGTGAAGAGGAGGGTTGCTTCCTGACCATCTTACATATCCCTCTCAATCTTATGCATCTCAATCACATCCACTCAATCTCCTCTGCTTCAAGGAAAGCAACTCCAGGTTTGTCTAATCTTTCTTCATAACAAACTCTCTAACCCCTGGTAACAAGCACCCATTCCAGTGCTATCACATCCCTACTATAACTTGGATTCTAGAGTTACATACAATACTCTAGCAATGGACTAACCAATGTTTTAAACTGTTCCAGTATGAACTGCCTGTTCTTTAAGCTCATGCCTTGACTAATAAAGGTAATTATATACCTTCTGAACCACTTTATCCACCAATCTTGATACATTAAGGGACCAATGTACACATATACCAAGGTCCCTCAGTACTTCCCATTTGAGTCTTCCTTATTTTCCTGCTTTAAAAGCATACTCTCCTAGCACCATTTCTTTCTTGGTATCCACTTTGTGGTATTCTTTATCTAGAACTGCCTCATCTTAGCTTCAATTACTCTGACTAATGCTCTGTAGTGCTTCACATAGCCTCATTGACACTTAATAACATGGCGATATCCTGGTCAAAAAAATGCGTCACACCATGTTCAAAAAAGTCAAGTAAAGTGATTGTTAAAAACTTAACATTTCAAAAGAAAAACTCCTTTGCTATAAATAAGTTACCCAACAACAATTAAACAAAATATCAAGTACATCTTACATAACTTTCTTTTATCTTTATTACTAAGCATTTAATTCCAACAAAGATATTAAGTCAGTGATAAGGAACTTCCAGCTATTTTCTTCCGCACCGCTGACCACAGTGTAAATGAATTTACTTATGGAAAAGAGGGGACAAATTATACATAGCTGTCATTCACCAGTTGGGGGTTATAAATCACACAACACCAGATTATAGTCCAACAGGTTTATTTGGACACATTAACTTTCGGAGTGCTTCTGAATAAACGTGTTGGACTATAACCTGGTGTTGTGTGATTTTTAACTTTGTACACCCCAGTCCAACACCGCCAACTCTAAATCATTCCTGTCATTTGGAAGATTGACTACTTTTGGAAAAGGCTTCGTTTACTGGCTATTTAATCATTTCTAGACGAACTTTAATCACCTGCCCCTTTCATCTGACTTAAACACACATCATCATAACTCAACTCCAATTTGAACAACCCACGGGGACATCTGTATGTCGTTAGTGGTTGTTGTGTTCTTCTTCCGATCGAATAAGAGCGAACGAATGCAACAGGCTCCGGCACAAATTAAAGGATTTTTCGCAAACCCGTTTGTCAACCAGAGGCTGCACTAAAGTTTGGTCACCGGCTACATATAATTAGAGCTCATGGTGTGCATTGGGTCAGCTGATTGCTAAATACAGTGGCATTAAACTTCCCCCGTTCTAATGATAAGAAGAAAAAAGTCTATCCCTTGAAGGAGGTTTGTGGTACAAACACAAGAAGGAATGCTTTGATATTTTGGAGCTAACGCCACATGCAGGGATCCTCCTTTAATAAGGGAATCTTAAAGATCATACCTAACAGCTTTGGTATCATCCCAACTATCTAAATGTATCGTCTAGATCTAATATATGCAGCGGTTTAATATTTCGGTAGTCTTGTCCAGTTGGAATGGGTGAGAGATTTGGGACTGTTTCGCTTTTACTGCGGATTAACAATGACCTGTAACATATTCATGATCAAACATAACTGCTTAAAAAATTAAACGCATGCTTTCCTAACACAGCCTTCTTATTGGAAACGTTCTCTCTTTCCAGCTGAGAACCTCACAGGTCTGCTGCAGGTCGGAAGATACGTGCTCAACAAATTCAGTCATTCAATGTGAAGAAAACACCCCAGAACGGTGTCTCGCTTTTTTGAAAAAAAGAGCAATATAGCGCATCGCATTGTAAAATGGGAAACTGGGTTTGAAACGTGTTGCTGTTCATTCTTCCCGATACCGTTGCCCCTCCAAGTGGACATTCTTACGAACTACAACCGCTTCCCCCACCCCACCCCACCCCACCCCACTTTTCACTACAACACAACAGACATTAAATGGTTCATTCACTGAAATCCATTATTTTTGAAACGGGGTGTTTCGCTTTTGGTTCTTTTCCTGAGACGAAATATTGGTTACGCAGATTATCGTCCGAATTTCCATAACTAGAAACATTTATTTCCAGCTGGGCTAAGTCAGGATTTTACTAGCCATCCCCAATTATTATTGAGATCAGCCAGCCAGGCCCTGCCCTAACACAGCCAACCCAACTTACTACTGTATTATTCTAGTTTATTCGAGAATCGCCAGTAAAGTGATGGAAGTTATTAATACTACGATCAAGCTACAATTGCTCAAGCAATAAACAGCTCAAATCGAAGTGCACTTGGCTCCAGATATCATTGCAGTTCTGGTACAATTAGGCAAGGTGAGGTTCCTTAACATCAGGAAATCCTAGAACAATCAAACCAGTTGATGTTTATCAGAAGTGTTTCTCACTGCTTGAAGTTATACTGAAAACAAGAGAAATGGCTATTTTTATTGGAGGTCAATCATCCCAGCCTCAGTACATCTTTACCAAAATTATTCAGAGTGGTGTGCTTGGTCTAACCCATAGTCAGCTGCTTCAATGATCTTCCCTCCATCATTAGGTCAGAAGTGAGGATGATTGCACAATGTTCAGTACCATCTTGGGATCCTGAAATATTGGAGCAGTGCATGCCATTTTGCAGCTAAACCTGGACAATATTCAGGCTTGGGCTGATAAATTGCAAGTTACATTTGCACCACAACTACCAGGTAACAAGTCAGAATCTAAACATCTATTCTTGATATTCATTGGAATTACTATCACTGAAGTCCCATTACTGAAATCTAGCAGGTTACCATTAAATGGAAAATGAACAGGACCAATCATATAACTATAGTAGTTATCAGAGCAGACAAAAGGCTAGGAATTTTGGATTAGGTAAGTCATATCCAAACTTCCCAGAACCAATCATTTACAAGACACAAGTCAGAAGTACAATGGAACAATCCTTATTTTCCCTAATGAGAGTATCTCCAACAACATTCAAGAAGCTTGACAACATCCAGGACAAAGCAGGCCACTTGATCAGAAGCCCCCTCTGCCACCTCAAGTGTTCACTACTTTCATTTCCTGTGCAATGTATGGCAAAAGAATGCAACATCTACAATACGCACTATACCAGGTGTCCTTTATCAGCTCCTTACAACCCTTAAGTTTACCACCTAGAAGGGCAAAGACAGCTGTTACATGGGATCACTGCCATTTGCAAACATACCGTTAAGACACTCTGTCCTGACTTAGAACTATATTGCCATTCCTTCACTGTCATGGAGTCAAAATGATGCTCACATCAACACTTAAAATACAGAGGGGCAGTGGATGAAGTTACACCCATAATCCCCAAAGTGACCAGGAGAATTCAGTCATGGGGATGACCATTCAGAGACAAAATGCCGCCATAGTAGAATTGGACAGAATATCTGAGGAAAGAAAGAGAAGCTGCAAGATGCAAAAGGGGTGGCTGTCCAGAGGTTGTGGAGATGGATAAGCTGAGAGGGGTGGCACAGAAATAGTGAGTTACAAGTGGTGAGGAAGGAGAAGGATGGAATACAGGGGGGATTCCTGATGAAGAGCTTTTGCCCGAAACATTGATTTTCCTGCTCCTCGGCTGCTGTCTGAACTGCTGTGCTCTTCCAGCACCACTAATCCAGAATCTGGTTTCCAGCATCTGCAGTCATTGTTTTTACCTACTTCAAGAAAGGGGATGGTTATGAAAGGGATGGGGTAGGAAGGGAAGGAGGAAATACCTGCAATAGTGTTGGGTGGGGAAGAGGAGGTTTCAGGGGTCAGGAAGAAAGAATGGGTTAAATCCTGTTAAAAACGAATAGTCAATTAATGAGCCAGAAAAACTTGAAATCAATTAAGTATTTCATTTTTTGCTTATGATACCGAATCTCTAGCTCAAGGCTGCATATTTTCAGGAGCTTTGATAAGGGGAAATGCAGTAGCTGCTTCTGCAGAAATAAATACTGTCTCCATTAAACTTAAGTTTGAGATTGATACAGTGAAAAGTGTAGTCACTGCCTGGTTATAATGTTCTAGCTTTGTGAATAGATGAAGGAAGTATTAACTGTGGGCTTGCCAAGCTGTGGAAGGTCTATTTAGGCAGAAGAGTGTATCAGTTATTTTGAAAACAAAAATAATTTTTGTTGCTAACTTATTAAATTGGCATAAGACAACAACATATCAATTACATTTAATTATGAAGGGAACCCCTCTCCATACCAATTGAAGATAACCTGGTCAAAATCCTAACTGTCTCTCCCATGAGGGTGAATTTGAACATAAAAACAATCCTCACTTCTGTTTCTCATCTCCAAAATGAAAATACAGACTTTGTCAACTCATTATGGCCTATCATAGACAAGCTCTCATCTCTAGAGTGGCACAGTGGCTCAGTGGTTAGCACTGCTACTAAAAGATGCAAATGTGTTGCTGGTCAAAGCACAGCAGGCCAGGCAGCATCTCAGGAATAGAGAATTCGACGTTTCGAGCATAAGCCCTTCATCAGGAATAAGAGAGAGAGAGCCAAGCAGGCTAAGATAAAAGGTAGGGAGGAGGGACTAGGGGGAGGGGCGATGGAGGTGGGATAGGTGGAAGGAGGTCAAGGTGAGGGTGATAGGCCGGAGTGGGGTGGGGGCGGCGAGGTCAGGAAGAGGATTGCAGGTTAGGAGGGCGGTGCTGAGTTGAGGGAACCGACTGAGACAAGGTGGGGGGAGGGGAAATGAGGAAACTGGAGAAATCTGAATTCATACCTTGTGGTTGGAGGGTTCCCAGGCGGAAGATGAGGCGCTCCTCCTCCAGCCGTCGTGTTGTTATGTTTTGCCGGTGGAGGAGTCCAAGGACCTGCATGTCCTCGGTGGAGTGGGAGGGAGAGTTAAAGTGTTGAGCCACGGGGTGATTGGGTTGGTTGGTTCGGGCGGCCCGGAGGTGTTCTCTGAAGCGTTCCGCAAGTAAGCGGCCTGTCTCACCAATATAGAGGAGGCCACATCGGGTGCAGCGGATGCAATAGATGATGTGTGTGGAGGTACAGGTGAACTTGTGGCGGATATGGAAGGATCCCTTGGGGCCTTGGAGGGAAGTGAGTGTGGAGGTGTGGGTGCAAGTTTTACATTTCCTGCGGTTGCAGGGGAAGGTGCCGGGGGTGGAGGTTGGGTTGGTGGGGGGTGTGGATCTGACGAGGGAGTCACGAAGGGAGTGGTCCTTGCGGAACACTGATAGGGGAGGGGAGGGAAATATATCCTTGGTGGTGGGGTCCGTTTGGAGGTGGCGGAAATGGCGACGGATGATCTTCCGCCTGGGAACCCTCCAACCACAAGGTATGAAACCCTGCCCCCTGTAAAAACGCCATCCCATATTCCCAATTCCTTCGTCTCCGCCGCATCTGCTCCCAGGAGGACCAATTCCAACACCGCACAGCCCAGATGGCCTCCTTCTTCAAGGACCGCAGATTCCCCCCAGACGTGATCGACGATGCCCTCCACCGCATCTCCTCTACTTCCCGCTCCACCGCCCTTGAGCCCCGCTCCTCCAATCGCCACCAAGACAGAACCCCACTGGTTCTCACCTACCACCCCACCAACCTCCGCATACAACGTATCATCCGTCGCCATTTCCGCCACCTCCAAACGGACCCCACCACCAAGGATATATTTCCCTCCCCTCCCCTATCAGCGTTCCGCAAGGACCACTCCCTTCGTGACTCCCTCGTCAGATCCACACCCCCCACCAACCCAACCTCCACCCCCGGCACCTTCCCCTGCAACCGCAGGAAATGTAAAACTTGCACCCACACCTCCACACTCACTTCCCTCCAAGGCCCCAAGGGATCCTTCCATATCCGCCACAAGTTCACCTGTACCTCCACACACATCATCTATTGCATCCGCTGCACCCGATGTGGCCTCCTCTATATTGGTGAGACAGGCCGCTTACTTGCGGAACGCTTCAGAGAACACCTCCGGGCCGCCCGAACCAACCAACCCAACCACCCCGTGGCTCAACACTTTAACTCTCCCTCCCACTCCACCGAGGACATGCAGGTCCTTGGACTCCTCCACCGGCAGAACATAACAACACGACGGCTGGAGGAGGAGCGCCTCATCTTCCGCCTGGGAACCCTCCAACCACAAGGTATGAATTCAGATTTCTCCAGTTTCCTCATTTCCCCTCCCCCCACCTTGTCTCAGTCGGTTTCCTCAACTCAGCACTGCCCTCCTAACCTGCAATCCTCTTCCTGACCTCGCCGCCCCCACCCCACTCCGGCCTATCACCCTCACCTTGACCTCCTTCCACCTATCCCACCTCCATCGCCCCTCCCCCTAGTCCCTCCTCCCTACCTTTTATCTTAGCCTGCTTGGCTCTCTCTCTCTTATTCCTGATGAAGGGCTTATGCTCGAAACGTCGAATTCTCTATTCCTGAGATGCTGCCTGGCCTGCTGTGCTTTGACCAGCAACACATTTGCAGCTGTGATCTCCAGCATCTGCAGACCTCATTTTTTACTGCTACTAAAAGCCCCAGGGACCAGGGTTCAATTCTGGCCTCAGGGAAGTGTCCATGTGGAGTTTGCATGTTCTCCCTGTATCTACATGTGCTCTGATTTCCTCCCACATTCCAAAAGATGTGCAGGTCGGGTGAATCGGCTATGTTAAATTGCCCATAGTGTTAGGTGTATTAGTCAGGGGTAAATGTAGGAAAATTGGTCTGGGTGAGTTACTTACTCTTTAGACGGTTGTTGTAGACTTGTTGTGTAAAGGAGCCTGATTCCACACTGTAGGGAATATAATCTAATCTGGACTGCTGCACTAAATCAGATGTATTGGATGGGGCATTGGACAAAAGTAATGAGTCAGTGTCCTCAGAAGCAAACACTGAAAAAATGTAGGCAAAAGAATACTGTAGAAAAGGGGCTGTGTTCTGGTTTTGCAAATCTCTCTTAGGTCTGAGTTGATTCTTGGTCCTGACCAGTTTTCAATTTGATGAAAACTAAATTGCATAGGTAATCCTATGAGTGATTACTTTCTTTTTAATAAATACTGTGGCATTGTAAGCCTGACTTTGCATTTATTTTCAGAACACAGCAGGGTGTGATCATATTGGAGTGTTAAACTCTATTTGCAGACTTTCACAACTTAAACATTGTTGTAAAATGAAACACAGTTTTAATTGCATTTAGAGTTTTTTTCAGACAATTGTCTTAATTACAGGCAGAGTTTAACCCATTTAAATTGGAAATCTCACAATGGATTAACTGGAAAAACAAATCACTTTTGCAAAAGACTCGATGTTAACTTTCATGTCAACCCATGATTTTGCTGGTTATCTTTTAAACATTTAAAATGTCATCAGCTGGAACAACACCCTGGATGATTGCAACAAGAAGATAATAGGAACTAAATGGTCATTAAATGACATCACAATAATTTTTATTGACTTATTTTGTAGAACTCAACTCAATCATTTTTTCATTTTTCCACAGAGTTCATCACTATGCATTATCTATCAGCTAGATATAACCAAACACAGCGTGTAAAATGTGGACGGTTTTGATGTTGAGATTTTTGTCAATTTAGAAATGAACTTTGGATAATAAATCTTTCTACAACAAATGAAATTTTCAAACATGGGAAGCATGGTAACAATTCTTTTTTTTAAAAAAGCTATATAATTAATCTATTTTTCCTGCAGGATTAACCATTCCGTAGCAATAAAACAAAATCAATTTTCTTTAAATACACATAATAAGTCAAATTTTCAAGTTAAAAAAAATTCTATGGGCTTATTTTGTTGTAATATGTTTAAGTATCCTTACCAAGAATAGTATCTTTTGCAAAGTTTCATACTGCAAACAGCCAGAACAGTAACATACCTGACTAGCACCATCTTCTGGACAATTTGTAAGTTGAAGTTAATCTTAAAAATATATTTACAATTGGAGGCTTGAGATAATATTCAATCATGGTGTGTCATGCTTGCATAGTGTTATGTACAACTAACTTTTCCATTATAAATCAGTAGTCTGTCTTGCCATTATTTGAGAAGAAGATAACGATGTTTATCATCTAGAGTGTTTGTTTGGATTCTGATAGTCATGTACTTTGCAGCCAGAAGGTTTTGCTCCATTTTGATCAGGATACCAGGATTGAATTGTGGACCAACTGCTGGCTCGGGATTTTTTTTTTCTCCTTATGTTTTCCTTCTGCCTCGGATATGTGCTTGCTTACAAAGTTGGCTATGTTGTTTTTATATTTAGTTGCACTAAGTGCAGTCATCTTGGCCAAGTCTCCATAATGGTTCAAAGTTGGTATCAAAAGTTCTTTCAGAGTATTCTTGTGATGATTCTTCTGACTGTCATGAAAGTACTCCAGATTCAAGCTTTGCACAGAAGATGTCTTTCGTTAATCAAGTCTTAAGTCTGACTACACGACCCAGACTGACTTAGTTGTGACTGCCTCTCTATGCTGTGGGAGTTTGATGTCCACTCAGGTAAGCACATCAGTGTCTGGTATTTTGTTCTGCCATCTCTCTTCATAAATTTCTGAAGGCAGTTCATATCACTGTGCTTGAGCTTTTTGATGAGGTGTTTTATACACATTCTAAGTCTCTTATGCATGTCCACATTTATAACAAAAACTGGCGATGTAAACATGTCATGTGCTGATAACACCAACATAAAGCATCAATGCCTTCACTGCAGAAGAACATGTAGACCCAAAATTGGGCTCTTCAGTTATCTGAAGTCTCATCCATCTCGGCAGCCATCATCTTGATTCTGAGGACTGCTGACAACACCATTCCAACACTGGTATTACTGCCAATCCTGGGGTTTGCACTTCCACCAATCTCCAGAGAGACAATGATCAATTATCAGCTGACTACATTTTTGCTTTTCAAATTGCTATCAAGCTATGCTATTTGTCCATAAATAACATAAATTTGATGTATTATTTGAAAATTTATATTTTGGTACTCTGGGATCACAAGTAATCCAGGATTATTTTAGGTTGCTGGCATTTTTTATGGCTAGGTTGATGATGGTTCACTTGCTTGAAGCAGTGATGCACAGGTGATATATAAAGGTATCAGTGGTGTAAACTGTCCAGAGAAAAAAATCATCAACAAGAACTAACAACAGCACCTACCTCTGTGAAGCTCTCACTTTGGAAATTGTGGGAGAAAAATCTAATTGGGTGCAATCTGCTCCAAATTTCTGGTTTTGGGATATAACTAGGAAACTTACAACAACTTGCAATGGAAGACAGCATCTGGAGGTAAAATAGAACAGGAAATTGCAACTCCTCCCCAAGGAGCACTAGGATTGTATAACTGCCAATGTGTGTGATAAACTGCTGATCAATTGTTCTTTGTATTTTATAAAAGTTATCACTGTTACCAATATAGCATTAATTTGGAACAACTTTAAAGGGTCCAAGAGGATGTAATTTTATCCTAATTTTATAAAATAGTAGAAGTAATGAAAATGAGACAAGACAATAGCTTTGTCCCTGCTCCTCTCTCATGGAAAATTCGATATGGAGGAAGTTTTAAAAGTAAAAGACAACCTTCACCAATCCAATTTTTTACAGAGATAGATCAAAGATGAAGCTGAGAGATCTGACAAACATGACAGACATGGCTCAATGTATGTTCAACCACTGCAGAGCAGTAATCAACAAATCCAACATACTTCACATTCATGGAGCTAAAAAATGGAATATGTCAGAAATTTTATTTTACTCTTCTGATCCAAAGACAGACATAATCGACAGATTCCTGCTTGAAACATCGATTTTCTTGCTCCTCGGATGCTGCCTGACCTGCTGTACTTTTCCAGCACCACACTAATCTTGACTCTGATCTCCAGCATCTGCAGTCCTCACTTTCACATAATCAACTGATGCATACTGCAATTTACTAAAGTCTTTGAGGAGAAAATTCAATTCAACAGATTACACAATAGCCACATTTTAACAGGTTCAAAAATGTACAACAGGTAAGAAGGTCTAGGTACATAATAAACTGTACATCCAAATTTGGAACACAAATCTTGAACTTTAATTTACATCATACTTCAAGATTCAGTAGTTGCCTTTCTGATGGGTGGCACGATGGCTTAGTGGTTAGTACTGTTGTCTCACGGCACCAGGAACCTGGGGCTGATTCCAGCCTTGGTTGACTATTTGTGTGGTGTTTGCACGTTCTCCCTGTGTCTGCATGGGTTTCTACTGGTTGCTCCAGTTTCCTCCCAATATGCACTGGTTAGATGGACTAGCCATGCTAAATTCTCTGCATTGTTCAGGGATGTGCATGCTAGATGGATTAGTCATGGTAAGTACAGGGTTACAGAGATAGGGTAAGGGGCTGGGTTTGGGTGGGATGCACTTTGGAGTGTTGGTGCAGACTTGATGGGTTGGATGGCCTCTTTTCACACTGTAGGGATTCTATGTTATATCAGAAAATACACTAAAGTTTGTAAATTCCACATTTAACAATCATATTGTACATGATGGATTCTGTGTATGATTCTCAGTTAATTTATAAATTCAAATGCAGGAATTGCACACGCAAAAACCTTAACACTTAAAAGTAAAATCACCACAGGATTCATCTGCATTTAACTCTTACAGAAATTTCAGAACCTGGCAATACCATAAGTATAAGTCAATATTGGCCAAACGTTAAGTTAGAAAAGGTCTCTGAAAAGTTTTTATGGCTGATGACTTTTCTAGTAGGAAATATGGTGGAATGATGAAAATAATCTATTCAGCTCTACTTTCTCAATGTCTTCTAAAATAACTTTTGAGTCAAAAATAGCCCAATGCTCAATATCTTATGAAAAGCATTTTATTCAAATAATCAATGCTTAAACATTCCACCAAATGAGCAGTTGCTAGAAAGTTAGCAACTTTGAAATTGCGAACACTTTTTTCCAACTTTACATCTTGGAACACTTCCCTGACAGCTAAGTGATATCCATTGAGCTCAGGCATGTTTTATAGATAAACATGCTTTTTCACAGTCCTAAACAATGCCCTGGCTGCACCAAAGGAGTACCTTGCAAAACCAGAGAAATAGAAAAGAAAATCCTCCAACTCTCATACCCCCTGCAAAATTCTCATGCCCCTCCTACGACAACCTGTGCAACCCAATACCATCTCCTTTACCCATCCACACAGACGTATGCTCCCACCAACCCAGTGCTTATTTCCACCCACTACCTTTGTCCCCTTCACCTCTATGCTAATTGAATAACTACAAATATCCCCATGCATATTGGAGAAAAACTGTAATTCTATTCCTCAAATTTCTACATTGCAGATGACACTCTATTGAGAAAAGAACTCATCAAACACACATATTGACACTTCCCAACAGATTTGTGCTTGTTGATATTTCTTGACACAGCTTGACAAGTTGGACAATTTCATCAGGTTTACTCACTTTTACGTTTGTTTCTCTCTGTTAATATTCTAAAAGGGCATCTGACCCTCTCCAAATGACTCCTGACCCCCAGCACCAAGGTGTCTTATGACCATTTCCACAATAGTACTCTCTTTGAAAGGAATCACTTGCCATCCAACATAAATCCATTGAGAATGAACCTTGGTTTGGCAGGAGGGCTTAAGATTCTTGACTTCTTCCAGCATTTTCACCAGAATGGAGGGGCTTTCTGTTGTGGTGAAAATGGGGGTCTAATATATTCCCAAGATACGATGGGCCAGGATTTTAAGTTATTTGATGAAGAAAAGGAGGTTGCTACTGTTTTTGAAGAAAATTACCCCTAAAGATCTAGCAAACCCTCCAGTAGGAAACTCTTCCTTTTCTGGTTTATATCAGTTCCGAGTCAAGAGGATATCTTAGTATGGAATAGCATTAATGTCAACAATCAGAAGGGAAACCAATAAAATGAAGTTTTCGCAACAAGCAAAGCACAAGGATAAAAACACTTTAAATTTTTTAGTTTTACGTTTACAGATAGCAAAACAAAACTGATTGGATTAAAGTTGAGGCAAAATAAACCACTGATTTAAAATGTGTCAGTCTTTAAGGATATTGAAAATTTTTTTTAAAAAGTTGGAATTTCACATTTCATATAGAATTCTTTGTTCAGGTCAGTGAGGATGTTTAGAAATAATTATGACTTTAATATGCCACTGCAAACTCAGTTATTACTCATTCAACAAGGTCGAGCTTTTTCAAGGGATTTTACAGCAATAACATAGAAGTGGAAGTTCCTGTCTGTTCATGACTAAAATAAACATTTGGTTCCTCTAAAAATTAGGTTCATTAACAGCAAATTTCCAAATTTCTATACATGTTGAGACTCATTAATTTATTGTAAATTTCAGTGGATTGATGACAGTGAATATTATTGATTTTACTATTGTTACCACAACAAAATCTAGGCCATTTTCTTTCATAATTAGGATTTTTTTAAAAATCAGCTTTCAATCAGTTGTGTTTTTCAAAGAAATTATTAGATGAGAGTCCAGAACAGTTATCCAGGAAAGGAATTATTAAGCGTCAATTGTTATAATTCCTTTGCTTTTAATAGAAGGTGTGTTTAAAGATTTCTTCTTGGGCTCACAGCAAAAATGCAAGGTGGCATTAAATGTGGTTGGGTGACTTTTATTGAAGCATTTATTCAATGATCTAATGTGAAAGAAAATTGGTTTTAACAATGTTCAAAAAATAAACTGTAGTAATGCCTTGCGGAACTATCTGATTTCTGCAGTTTCAAGTACTGTGTAAAAAGAAAAGAATGCCCATAGCCCGAGAGCAAATATATTTATTTTGAATGAGAAATTCTAAATGTTTAGATCTCTTTTAGACATCTGTCAGTTAGACTACTCATATACGAATCAGCTGCACTTCCTACTGCTGTTTGTGTCCTTAAGTGCTAATTTATGGGAAACCCCAAAAATGGCCTTGCGCTGAGGAAAGAAATGGCATGAGAAATAAAATAATAAAAATAACATTCATAAACACAAATGCAAAAGAGGAAGCTCAGGTTCAAACATAGCCCAGTGGTAAAGGCAGTGCACTGATAAACTGATAATTCACAGCAACCACCAGGCTTCAGGTGAAATTCCCAGTCTCCACTGAGTTAACCAAAGTTAACAAGGGCAGCAATTTCCTTTGGCAACCCAGTTAGGTTTGTGAGAAGAGGAGGAAAAAAAACACATAAGTCATCAGGCAGAGTCTTTATGACTGATTGCTAGTCAGCAACCTTGTTTGGAAATATGCAACTATGAGCATCTAGTTAGCACTGGTTCAATTGTGTTGTACTCTGGTAGGCAAGCCCTTCTCTCCTAACTGCATTCTGGGATTATTATGTTCCCTCTGGATGCCCCTAATTCTGGTCATTGTTATGTATGAAAGAACATCAAATGCCACTGTACTACTTTAGCAATGTTTAGCACAAAGTGATGCTGGAGATCAGAGTTGGGAGTGTGATGCTGGAAAATCACAGCAGGTCAGGCAGCATCTGAGGAGCAAGAGAATCGATGTTCCGGCCATACGCCCTTCATCAGGAATGTGCTGTGCTTTTCCAGCACCAAACCCTCGACGCTAAGCGATGTTTAGCTGTGCTTCAAGACGAAGGGTAGTCACAGTTTGCCATTTTTATTTTCAATATAGCAAAATATGGGATAAAACTCAAAACAAATCAAACACAGCTCAGCAGCAACAATGTTTCTTCGACATCATTAAAGTTACAAATCACTTTATGCATTGACTTTAACAAGTGACTAAAAATAAATGTAAAATTGCATTTCTAAGGATTGTTCTTATCTCATGGATATTAGTTGATGTTCCTTCATATAGTTTATTTGCCTTAATTTGGTTATATGTTTTTGCGTAGTGGAAGGCACAATAATGTCTCTCCAGCTGAATTATTAAATAACAAATTTATCTGGTCTAGGCTACCTTCATTCAAAAATCCAATCTGAATCATTATAAAACATTCTAAATTCTATACTATGGCTGGAATTTTCTGATTAAAGTCTAGATTAGAGTGATGCAGGAAAAGCACAGCAGTTCAGGCAGCATCCAAGGAGTAGTAAGATCGATGTTTCAGGCAAAAGCCCTTCATCAGGAATATGGGCAGAGAGCCTGAAGGGTGGAGAGATAAATGAGAGGAGGATGGGGGTGGGGAGAAAGTAGCATAGAGTACAATAGGTGAGTGGGGGAGGGGATGAAAGTGATAGGTCAGGTGGGAAGGGGTTGGAGTGGATAGGTGGAAAAGGAGATAGGCAGGTAGGACAAGTCATGGGGACGGTGCTGAGCTGGAAGTTTGGAACTGGGGTGAGGTGAGAGAAGGGGAAATGAGGACACTGTTGAAGTCCACATTGATGCCCTGGGGTTGAAGTGTTTCGAGGCGGAAGATGAAGCGTTCTTCCTCCAGGCGTCTGGTGGTGAGGGAGCGGCGGTGAAGGTGGCGCAGGACCTCCGTGTCCTCGGCAGAGTGGGAGGGGGAGTTGAAATATTGGGCCACAGGGCGGTGTGGTTGCTTGGTGCGGGTGTCCCAGAGATGTTCCCTAAAGCGCTCTGTTAGGAAGCGTCCAGTCTCCCCAATGTAGAGGAGACCAATCGGGAGCAACGGCTACAATAAATGATATTGGTGGATGTGCAGGTAAAACTTTGATGGATATGGAAGGCTCCTTTAGGGCCTTGGATGGAGGTGAGGGAGGAGATGTGGGCGCAGGTTTTGCAATTCCTGCGGTGGCAGGGGAAGGTGCCAGGATGGGAGGGTGGGTTGTAGGGGGGTGTGGACCTGACCAGGCAGCCACGGAGGGAATGGTCTTTGCGGAAGGAGGAAAGGTGTGGGGTGGAAAATATATCCCTGGTTCTGGAGTCCGTTTGGAAGTGACGGAAATGTCAGCGGATGACTTGGTTTATGCGAAGGTTGGTAGGGTGGTAGGTGAGCACCAGGGTGGTTCTGTCCTTGTTACGGTTGGAGGGGTGGGGTCTGAGGGCGGAGGTGCGGGATGTGGGCGAATGCATTGGAGGGCATCTTTAACCACGTGGGAAGGGAAACTGCAGTCTCTAAAGAAGGAGGCCATCTGGTGTGTTCTGTGGTGGAATTGGTCCTCCTGGGAGCAGATATGGTGGAGGCGGAGGAATTGGGAATACGGGTTGGCATTTTTGCAGGTGGTAGGGTGGGAAGAGGTGTAATCCAGATAGCTGTGGGAGTTGGTGGGTTTGTAAAAAATGTCGGTGTCAAGTCGGTCATCATTAATGGAGATGGAGAGGTCCAGGAACGGGAGGGAGGTGTCAGAGATGGTCCAGGTAAATTTAAGGTCAGGGAGGAATGTGTTGGTGAAGTTGATGAATTGCTCAACCTTCTCACGGGAGCACGAGGTGGTGCCAATGCATTCATCAATGTAGCGGAGGAAGAGGTGGGGAGTGGTGCCGGTGTAATTACGGAAGATGGACTGTTCTACGTAGCCAACAAAGAGACAGGCATAGCTGGGCCCATAAGGGTGCCCATGGCTATCCCTTTGGTCTGGAGGAAGTGGAGGATTCAAAGGAGAAATTGTTAAGGGTGAGTACCAGTTCGGCCAAACGAATGAGAGTGTCGGTGGAAGGGTACTGTTGGGGACGTCGGGAGAGGAAAAAATGGAGGGCTTGGAGGCCCTAGTCATGGCAGATGGAGGTGTAGAGGGATTGGATATCCATGGTGAAGATGAGTCGCTGGGGGCCGGGGAAACAGAAGTCTTGGAGGAGGTGGAGGGTGTGGGTGATGTTTCGAACGCATGTGGGGAGTTCCTGGACTTGGGGGGATAGGACAGTGTAGAGGTAGGTAGAAATGCATTCAGTGGGGCAGGAGCATGCTGAAACAATGGGTCGGCCAGGGTGGTCAGGCATGTGTATCTTGGGAAGGAGGTAGAACCGGGCAGTGCAGGGTTCCCGGACTATGAGGTTGGAAGCTATGGGTGGGAGAGCTCCTGAAGTGATGAGGTTCTGTATGGTCTGGGAGATGATGTTTTGGTGATGGGGGTTGGGGTCATGGTCGAGGGGGCAGTAGGAAGAGGTGTCCTCGAGTTGGTGTTTAGCTTCACTGCTGAAGCTAAACGCCAACTCGAGGACACCTCTTCCTATTGCCCCCTCGACCATGACCCCAACCCCCATCATCAAAACATCATCTCCCAGACCATACAGAACCTCATCACCTCAGGAGATCTCCCACCCACAGCTTCCAACTCATAGTCCAAGAACCCCGCACTGCCCGGTTCTACCTCCTTCCCAAGATCCACAAGCATGACCACCCTGGCCGACCCATTGTCTCAGCATGCTCCTGCCCCTCTGAACTCATTTCTACCTACCTCGACACTGTCCGATACCCCCTAGTCCAGGAACTCCCCACAAAATTTCGAGACACCACCCATACCCTCCACCTCCTCCAAGACTTCCGTTTCCCCGGCCCTCAACACCTCATCTTCACCATGGATATCCAATCCCTCTACACCTCCATCCGCCATTACCAGGGCCTCCAAGCCCTCCTTTTCTTCCTTTCCCGACGTCCCCAACACTCTCATTCGTTTGGCCGAACTGGTCCTCACCCTTAACAATTTCTCCTTCGAATCCTCCCACTTCCTCCAGACCAAAGAGGTAGCCATGGGCACCCTTATGGGCCCAGCTACGCCTGTCTCTTTGTTGGCTACGTAGAACAGTCCATCTTCCGTAATTACACCGGCACCACTCCCCACCTCTTCCTCCGCTACATTGATGACTGCATTGGCACCACCTCGTGCTCCCGTGAGAAGGTTGAGCAATTCATCAACTTCACCAACACATTCCTCCCTGACCTTAAATTTACCTGGACCATCTCTGATACCTCCCTCCCCTTCCTGGACCTCTCCATCTCCATTAATGATGACCGACTTGACACCGACATTTTTTACAAACTCACCGACTCCCACAGCTATTCGGATTACACCGCTTCCCACCCTACCACCTGCAAAAATGCCAACCCGTATTCCCAATTCCTCCGCCTCCGCCGTATCTGCTCCCAGGAGGACCAATTCCACCACAGAACACACCAGATGGCCTCCTTCTTTAGAGACTGCAATTTCCCTTCCCACGTGGTTAAAGAGGCCCTCCAATGCATCTCGTCCACATCACGCACCTCCGCCCTCAGACTCCACCCCTCCAACCGTAACAAGGACAGAACGACCCTGGTGCTCACCTACTACCCTACCAACCTTCGCATAAACCAAATCATCCGCCGACATTTCCGCCACTTCCAAACGGACTCCAGAACCAGGGATATATTTCCCTCCCCACCCTTTTCCTCCTTCCGCAAAGACCGTTCCCTCTGTGGCTACCTGGTCAGGTCCACGCCCCCCTACAACCCACCTCCCATCCTGGCACCTTCCCCTGCCACCGCAGGAATTGCAAAACCTGCGCCCACACGTCCTCCCTCACCTCCATCCAAGGCCCTAACGGCGCCTTCCACATCCATCAAAGTTTTACCTGCACATCCACCAATATCATTTATTGTAGCCGTTGCTCCTGTTCGGTCTCCTCTACATTGAGGAGACCGGACGCCTCCCAGCAGAGCGCTTTAGGGAACATCTCTGGGACACCCACACCAATCAACCACACCACCCTGTGGCCCAACATTTCAATTCCCCCTCCCACTCTGCCGAGGACATGGAGTCCTGGGCCTCCTTCACCACCGCTCCCTCACCACCAGACGCCTGGAGGAAGAACGCCTCATCTTCTGCCTCGGAACATCACAACTCCAGGTATCAATGTGGACTTCAACAGTGTCCTCATTTTCCCTTCTCCCACCTCATCCCAGTTCCAAACTTCCAGCTCGGCACTATCCCCATGACTTGTCCTCCCTGCTTACCTTTTTGTTCACCTATCCACTCCACCCCCCTTACACCTGGCCTCTGATCTTCATCCCCACCCCCATTCACCTATTGTACTCTATGCTACTTTCTCCCCACCCCCACCTTCCTCTCATTTATCTCTCCACCCTTCAGCCTCTCTGCCTGTATTCCTGATGACAGGCTTTTGCCCGAAACGTCAATTTTCCTGCTCCTCGGATGCTGCCTGATCTGCTGTGCTTTTCCAGCACCACTCTAATCTAGACTCTGGTTTCCAGCACCTGCAGTCATTGTTTTTACCTATTTTCCGATTAAAGTACAATCAGGGGTTTCTTAGAAGGTATAATTTCCACCATGGTCTAGGGCAACTTTTCTTATAAGTGCACACAGTTTTTAGCTCATTAGGTGTTCATGAAAAAAACTGGGTCCTAGATTTAGTGAGATCTTACCAGATGTCATGCTCCAGGCTGTCCAGAAAAGAAGGGATGTTCTCTTCTTCTGTGATGGCACCTGGGAGTACTCCCAGCAGAGTTTGGGTCATCAGGGAGAAGATCATCTCGAAGTCAGCATCTATGGGCCTCACATAAGAGCTCAGACCTGATGCAGGAAGAAATTGATTGATCTGTGTTCTCACTGCAAATTCTGTCACAGGGGCATCAATCAGTCTGCGCCACAATGTAATCATATCACATTGACTTGCAAGTCTCAGCATCACATGCATCATGTGACTGCTCATCTATCTTATACCGCCAATGTCCTAACGCTGCAGGTATTGTGCTTCCGACTCACTGAAGGGCTTACTACCTGACATATACATCCTCAAAGCACCTGTGGATACATTGCCATCACACTCAAACCTTCTCTTTCACTCATTTCATCACTCAATGGCAGAAACATTAACCCATCATCTGAGGTACAGGAACATAGGAATTAGATTCAGAAGGAGGCAATTTAACCATTCAAGCCTGCTCTGCCATTAAACATGATCATGGTTGATCTTATCCTGGTCTAAACTCCACTTTCCAGCCTGCTCCCCAAGGACCTTTATCCCACTTTTCATCAAAAACATGTCTATTTCTTTCTTAAATGTGTTGATTGATTCTGCCACCATTGCACTCTGGGTTAGAGTTCCACAGATTCACAACATTCTGAGAGAATTAGTTTTTTTTTCTCATTTCAGTTCTGAACCTACCTCTTCTCACTCTATATCAATGACCTCTTGGTCTAGACTGTCCTACAAGGGGGAACCTCTTTGCAATGTTCACCTTATCAATCCCCTTGAGCATTTTATAAACCTCAATCAGATTCCCTCTCATTTTTCTAAAATCCAGCAAGTAAAAAGCCAAACTAGTCAACTGCTCCTTGTACGACAGGTCTATAATCCCTGAAATCAACCTGGAGAACCTCCTCTGAACTGCAGCCAGGGCCACCAGGTCCTCCTTCAAGTAAGGAGATCAAAACTGGACACAATACTGCAGATATGGCTCACCAATAGCTTATATAATTGTAACAACATTTCGTTACTTTTACAATCAAGTCCTTTTGCAATAAATACCAAGATTCAATTTGCCTTTCTCATTATATGCTGCACCTGCACACCCACTTTCTGTGATTCATACATTAGGATCCCTCTGCATTTGAAGCACTTTAAATCTGATTCCCATTTCAATAATAATATGCCCTTTTAGTTTTTTCAAACAAAATAGATAATCCTGCACTTATCCAGATTAAACTCCATCCACCAGATTCTAAGCCATTCTCCTGGCTTATTAATATCCATCTTTAAATCTCCTTATCACAGCCTGTTTCCCCCCCTATTTTGCTATGTTCCTGCTTGTTCATTTACATAGGTAGGAAATAGTTAAGGTCTGAGAACTGAACCCTGCTGCACCCCAGTTCGCCATCCAGAGGAGGACCCACTTATCCTGACCCTCTGCTTTCTGTCAGTCAATAAATCCTGTATCCAAGCTAATCCTCTACCCCTTAGCCCCCTAAGATCTAACCTTCAGGATCAGTCTTTTATGTGGTAACTTGTCAAATGCCTTCTGAAAGTCTAGATATACCACATCCATTGGATCCCCATAACCCACCTTGTTGGTTAAATCCTCAAAGAACTTCAGCAAGTTTATCAAGCATGACTTATCCTTCATGAAACCACGCTAACCCTGGTGAATTGAGCTTCATTTTTCCATATGTTCACTTATCTCCTTTATGATTGATTAGCAGGTACCTCACTATGGAGGTGAAACTAACTAGTCTATAGTTTCCCACTTATTTCCTTTTTTGAATGTTTGTCAATATTAGAGTCTTTCCAATCCAGTAGTATCTTTCCAGAATGCAGTGAAGTTTGGAACATAACAATTAATGCATCTATTGCCTTCTCCTTTAATACCCTATGGTACATGCCATCAGTGCCAGGATTTATCTGCATTTAATTTCATCACTTTACTTAAAACTTTCTCCCTAACTATAATAATTTCACCAACATCCTCTGTAGCAACTGCAGTTTTTGGGAAGAAATGATCTGCCTCAGTGAGACAAAATATTGGTTTAGTGCCTCTGCAATTCTGAGTTTTTCATTATTGCTTCACTATTTTAGTCCTTGAAAGGACCAACACTTAATTTCATCACTAACTTTCTTCTCAGACACTTGACCTACCCTTGAGAAATAAGGCAAGGCAGGTTACTGAGGTGTCAGTGGGGGAGCACTTTGGGGCCAGCGACCATAATTCTATTAGTTTTAAAATAGTGATGAAAAAGGATAGATCAGATCTAAAAGCTGAAGTTCTAAATTGGATGTAGGTTAATTTTGACAGTTTTAGGCAAGAACTTTCAAAAGCTGACTGGGGACAGCTGTTTGCAGGTAGAGGTACGGCTGGAAAATATGAAGCTTTCAGGAATGAGATAACGAGAGTCCAGTGATGTATATTCCTGTTAGAGTGAAAGGTGAGGCTGGTAGGTGTAGGGAAAGCTGGATGACTAAAGAAATTGAGGGTTTGGTTAAGAAAATGAAGGAAGCATATGTCAGGTATTGACAAGATAGATTGAATGAATCCTTAGAAAAGTATAAATGCAGTAGGAATATACTTAAGAGAGACATCAGGAGGGCAAGAAGGGGACATGAGATAGCTTTAGCAAATAGAGTTCAGGATAATCCAAAGGGTTTTTACAAATACATTGAGGACAAAAGGGTAACTACGGAGAGAATAGGGCACTTCAAAGATCAGCAAGGCAGCCATTGTATGGAGCTGCAGGAGATATTAAATTAGTATTTTGCATCAGTGTTTACTGTGGGAAAGGGCATGGAAAACAGAATATAGAGAAATAGATTGTCACATCTTGAAAAATGTCTATATTACAGAGGAGGAAGAGCTGGATGTCTTGAAACACATAAAAGTGGATAAATCCCCAGGACCTGATCAGGTGTACCCTAGAACTCTGTGGGAAGCTAGGAAAGTGATTTCTGGGCATCTTGCTGAGATATTTGTATCATCGATAGTCACAAGTGAGGTGGCGGAAGACTGGAGGTTGGCTAACGTGGTGCCACTGCTTAAGAAAGGTGGTAAGGAAAAGCTAGGGAACTAGAGACCAGTGAGCCTGATGTCAGTAGTGGGCAAGTTGTTGGAGGGAATCCTGAGGGAGAGGGTGTACATGCATTTGGAAAGGCAAGGACTGATTAGGGATAGTCAACATGGCTTTGTACGTGGGAAATCATGTCTCACAAACTTGTTTGAGTATTTTGAAGAAGTAACAAGGAGGATTGATGAGGGCAGAGCATTAGATGTGATCTATATGGACTTCAGTAAGACTTTCAACAAGGTTCCCATGGGAGACGGGTTAGCAAGGTTAGATCTCATGGATTACAGGGAGAACTAGCCATTTGGATGCAGAACTGGCTCAACGTTAGAAGACAGAGGGTGGTGGTGGACTATTGTTTTTCAGACTGGAGGCCTGTGACCATTGGAGTGCCACAAGGATTGGCGCTGAGTTCACTACTTTTTGTCATTTATATAAATGATTTGGATATGGGCATAAGAGGTATAGTTAGTAAGTTTGCAAATGATACCAAAATTGGAGGGTGCAGTGGAAAGCAAAGAAAGTTACCTCAGATTATAAGAGGATCTTGATTAGATGCCAAAGGGCCGAGAAGTGGCGGATGGAGTTTATTTAGATAAATGCAAAATGCTGCATTTTGGGAAAGCAAATCTTAGCAGGACTTAGACACATAATGGTAAGGTGTTTGGAAATGCTGCTGAACAAAGAGACCTTGGAATGCAGGCCCTTGAAAGTGGAGTCACAGGTAGATAGGATAGTGAAGACGTTTGGTACACTTTCCTTTATTGGTCAGAGTAATGAGTACAGGGACTGGGAGGTCATGTTGTGGCTGTATGGGACATTGGTTAGGTCGCTTTTGGAATATTGCGTGCAATTCTGGTCTCCTTCCTATTGGAAAGATGTTCGGAAACTTGAAAGGTTCAGAAAAGATTTACAAAGATGTTGCCAGGGTTGGAGGATTTGAGCTATAAGGAGATGTTGAATAGGCTGGAGCTGTTCTCCCTGGAGCATCAGAGGCTGAGGGGTAACCTTATAGAGGTTTATAAAATCATATAAGGGGCATGGATAGGATAAATAGACGATGTCTCTTCCCTGGGGTGGGGGAGTCCAGAACTACAGGGCATAGGTTTAGAGTGAGAGGGGAAAGCTATAAAAGATACCTAAGGGGCACCTTTTTCACGCAGAGGGTGGTATGTGTATGGAAGGAGCTGCCAAAGGAAGTGGTGGAGGCTAGTACAATCGCAACATTTAAAAGGCATCTGGATGGGTATATGAATAGGAAGAGTTTGGAGGGATATGGGCTGGGTGCTGGCAGGTGAGACTAGATTGGGTTGAGATATCTGGTCAGCATGGACCAGTTGGATCAAAGAGTCTGTTTCCATGCTATACATTTCTATGACTTTCTTACTCTAAGCTTTGGTACCAGTGCTTATGTTCCCTGCTACTTTCCTTTTATAGTTTATCTTAGCACTTTTGATTTTCTTGTAACCTTTTGCTAACCGTTGAACTTTGTTTAAAGTTCTCGCAATCTTCCAGAGTGACATTAATATTGTTGAAGTACCTATTTGAGACAGCTCAGGGAATCCGTAATGGACTTGACCTGTAAGCCTCTCTTACTGTGTCTCAAATATCATACTCTGTGTAATCTGGAATATAAAACTCTTACAGACATTTTAGTTTAAATTATTACCTTTATTTACCAATGGCATCAATGTTACACAATAACATTGATCCTTACAAGCCAGGCTTGAGTTAAGGTTCTAAAACCATTAGCAGAGTAGTGGTGCCAGCTCTTACCCCAAGGGCTCTCTCAGGCTACTCCCCTTAGTGCTGTAAACAAGCTCTCTTCAAACAGAAATATGTATTAAAATTACAAAAACGCCACATGTCCTTAATCAGATAATCAGCAATAAAGTGGCAAATTTTGCAGAGCAATAGAAACTCATTAACAAGTCTGTGTATACCTGACTGATTAAGCGACATACACATCAAAGTGGGAAACCTTGATCCAGTCAGGTCCCAAATGGCTGATTGTTTTGCCTAGATAACCTTCCCTTTTAACAATTCATTATAATGAGGAACTAGTCTAAACTATGTGGAAAGGTCATGAGGTAACCTCGCTCAGCTAACATGTCCAGTATCATAGTCCTACAAAATGGCTTTTTCTTTTAAAATCATTTTGGATTCCCAGAATGCAAATTAAATTCATAACATTCCTGGATCTCAAGCTCCACGGAAGAACACACAAACATTCAATCCATGACAAGTCAGTGTTCACTCAACTCAGACCACAAAGAGTTCATCTTTCTACCAGCTTCTGTCTTGTCTGTCTGTCTCTCTCTCTCTCGGTGTCCCCTGAACCCTTCAGTCAGTAAATGTAATTTACAGAAGAATGTTTTCTCCCACTCACTCACACATGAATATCTTTCAACTTCTTTACTATGTCAGTTTCAGCCTTCATTTGTTTTAGACTATAAGGATAATGAGACATTCACATTCCAGAACAGTCAAGGTGAGGGAGCTGAGCCTTTTAAATTCAAATCTGTTCAGTGCTATACATGAAAACGTATCAGGATTGTTCGGTTATGTACATATTCCACTCAGCTTATTAAATTACAAGATCTTTTCCTATTAAGTATGAATTTTGTTAAAAGTCTTTGATATATAAACAGAAATTTAGTTACCCGACACCCTACAGTGAAATTATGTGCAGTCTTCCAGCCCCTGGCATGAGGCTGGCATAACATTCCACAAATGTTATCACCTTATTTACACAGATCCACTGACACTAACAGATGTCCCCAATTCTTTTGAACAAATGACCCCCACCTCTACCCCCTGCCCCCGTGGTCAAGCGCTTTCCCACATCTCCTGTAGCAAATGTGTCACATGTAAGGCCACAAGCTTTCTCAATATGGTATGCCCTCATTTTTGTCTTTGTTATTACTGACATCCTTGTTAAGTCATCCAGCCATACAATCATAACAATCTATAGCATGGAAACATTCATTCCAACTTGTCCATGCCCACCCGATATCCTAATTTAATCTCATCATAATTTTTCATCCTTTTTACAATTCCGCTTCTTCTTAGCAATGTACTTTAACATAGAAATATTTATCATCTCCCTAAGCATTTACCATTGCTCTTAAACTATCTTGTCCTTTAATATCTTTTCCCAGTCAATGAGGGCTAACTCCTCCTTCAGGCCTGAATAATTACTTTTTCCCAATGTTAAAACTCTAGTAAGCAACTCTGTGTCCACTCTTTTAATCTGAACTTGAAACTCTACTATGATCAATCCTTCTTCATTACATAATACCAAATCTAAAGTAGCCAGTTCTCTAAAGCAATCCCTCATACACTCCATGAATCTTTCCTCAAGGACACCCTAGCCAAAGCTATGTTATGACCCCCTCTTGCCGTCCTGATTTCCCTCTTAAGTATACTCCTACTGCATTTATACTCTTCTAAGGATTCATTCGATTTATCTTGTTGATACTTGTCATATGCTTCCTTCTTTTTCTAAACCAAACCTTCAATTTCTTTAGTCATCCAGCATTCCTCATACCTACCATCCTTACCTTTCACTCTAACAGGAATATACTCTCTCTGGACTCTTGTTATCTCATTTCTGAAGGTTTCCCAGTTAACGTACACGTTACAATTACCCTTATTATTGTTGTGCTCTTCATTATATCCTGGTTTATACTATGCCCTAATTTGGAAGTACTGTTCAGGGGCTTGTAAATTACTCCGAGCAAGGGATTTTTTTTCCTTGCTTTTATTTCCACCCAGGTTGACTCAACATTTTGGTCCCAAATGCCAATATAATTTCTTAATACATCCTTGATAGCATCGTTAACCAATAAGACAACTTCACTCCGTGCTTCTTCTTGTCTGTCTTTTTGGAATACTGAGTCCCATTGGACATCTGACTCCAAGTCCTGATTTTCCTGAAATCACATTTCATTTAACCTGACCAGGTCGTACTATTTATCTCTACACGTGCCACCAGCTTCTCCACTTATTCCGAATACTGCATACATTTAGCTACACTGTTTTTAAATAAGATCTATTAATTTGTCTTTCTCAGAAAGAAGTGGGAGAACTTAATCGCTAATCATTACCCTAACAGTGAATTGGTTTAGCTCAGTTGGCTGGGTTTTTGGTTTACAGAGCAGTGTGATGCTAACAGTGTGGGTTCAGTTCCCATCACCGTTTGAGGTTACCATGAAGTGGTTGAGAGGGTATGCATTCATGTCCATTTCATTATCCGCTCTCCTTCTCAACCTCTTCCCTCGCCTAAAGATCTGGTGACCCTCAGGTTAAATCACCAACAGTCACTTCTCTCTAATGAGAGAGCAGCCCTATGGCGTGGTAAGACTATGGTGACACAACATTAGCCCTAACATCTGATGAGAATCTGATCTTTTGACTCTCGACCCATTAGGCTTACCCACCCTACCATCTTTTCATCTCTTTTGGGACCAGAAAGACACACTCAATAGCTCAGGAAGAGACAAGTTCAAATATTTTCATGGGTTCCTTGATAACAAAGCCTTCAAGTTGCCACAGCCCTGGACTTCGGAATTCCTCTGAAAATTGTTCTTTTACCTCTCAATGTCCAAGGTTTTTCAATACCCAATTTTATGGCCAAACATTTCATCATCATTTCGAGTCTCTTTTTTCCTGCCATATCATTCATTTATTTCTCTTATGAGAAGTATCTTGGCTTTTTAAAAATGCTAAGATAACTATATAAATGCATGTTGCCGTTGTCATGAATGAAAATACACAAATAAATTTTGATTGATTTTTAATTTTTTTTAAAAAGCTGGAAAAAATGAAAATGACCAAACTATATTTTGAGTTTTTTTATGAGCAGTTACAATAAAAAAGTTGAATATTATTTACAGGATGAAGCATCATAAAAATGACAGACAATATATATTTACACCATAATAAAAGAACAGCGAGCAGATCTTACAACAGGAAGATCTGAATCCTGTTTGGACCTCAAAGATATTTTGGTAATTTCTATTCACAACATAAAACAAGCAATTTGAACTCAGTCAGCCTTCTTGTCTGAGCTACTCAAACTTTCTTCAGCGGTGTTAGCTGACTGTGCCTTTTTAAGTGTTTCCTCATCATCACTGTCATCTTTTGTCTGCAATACTTTGTACCGCTGAAGTTCAAGGTAGGTGGTAAACAACTTGGCGTACTCTGGATGCGCCAGAGCAAATTCACGGAATATTTCTAGGAATGAAAAGAAATGCTTCATCAGAATTCATTTCTCATACTTCAGACTTCCATTTTTATGTTTCCCCTGAAGGTGTTTCACAACATTTCATTTCAAGAAATTGCAAAATGTTAGAGACCAATAATGCTACTGTTGCTGCATTGCCTCATGTGAATCGTGCCACTAAGACAGGGCGTCTTCAACAAAAAGGAGAAATAAAGAAACCTGATTGTAGCCAGCAACTCCAAATGTATAATTCAACATCCTTGAAACTCATGTCCAGAAAGAGCTGTTTCTAAAACATGACGGTGGAATGGTCAAACCAACAAAATGATGGGACATTCCTGGAGGTCTTGGATAACATGATTTCTTCAGAACAATTCCTTCAAGGCATCAACTCTGAACAGGAACACTACTATACCTTAAATTGGGTGGGTCGGGGGCATCAAAGATTGGTGACAATATCTCCAAGCAGAGGGTGAGAAATGATTTCTGATATGAATGTGAAGAGCCCAACTAAATCCATGAACACTGCCAAATGGACTCTCCAGTACAGCTATACCTCACTTAATACTCTTATCACATTCCTAAGAAATGGCAGGCTTAATAAAAATGTTCTAAATGAAAATCACTTCCTTGTTTACAAAAAAAATGTAAAGGCTGACTTTTAATAATTAAAGTAAAACATGTATTGACTGACTTGATTGTAATTGATCCAAACATGTTTTTTCTACTTATTACCTAACTAACTAATACTCTTATTACTTACTATTTTTTCCTGTTTACTGCTCACTTACTACCTCCTGCAACGTACTTATGCTTGCTCTCTCTCTCTCCCATACCTCTCACTCCCTCCCACCATCTCTCTCATTCTTGCTCACCACATCTCTTGGCTCCCTCACAATTGCTGTCCCTTCCACCCACTTGCTGCTCCTTTCAACACTGTGATAAAGGGCTCAGGAGAGGTGGCAAGTGAGATAGCAAGAATGGCAGACACAGAAGCAGTGAGAGCATCAGACAGCATGAAGACATCCAGCAGGAAATGTGGGAAGTATTTGGAAACAAGGTGTTCAGAAGAGGCAGCAAGTAGGTTAGCAGAGATGACATATGGGGACCAGTGAGGGACTAGGGAGAGACGAGCACTCAATTGGAAATTTATTTAATTAATGGTACATTCCACTCTTAGTATGGCACATTAAAAAACCTGAAAAAATTCAACCTTGTTGAATGAGGTGTAACTAGGTTTTTAAAATATAATAATTACTTAAAAATAACTAACTTTATACGAGTGAAATGGCAGCTATTTTGACAACCTTCCTCACAACTAGTTTGCTTTAAGCATCGTTCCATACCAGCCTCTTTCATCAGTCAAGGCTACCAGAGTGTTTGAGAGGGTATTCATTCATGTCCATTTCATTACCTGCTCTTCTGCAGCCCTCACCCGCATCTGTCAGACTCAGAACCCTGGTAGGATTTACTTTGTACTCCCTGGGCATCTCACCAAGCAGTCTACGAAGGAAATCATTCTCCGACAATTCTGCAATCTCTAGCATGCAATTACCAAAGATTTCTTCTTTCCCTCTTTCAACATTCCATAAGAAGCTTCACCTTGTGATACCCTGGAAAACTCCTGTATCACCTGCCCTTGTACCCCCACCCTTTTTGAAGTCCAAGATTACAAACATTCGTTCTAGGTGAAGCATTAATTTACTTGCATTTGCTGCACACAAGAGCATCTCCTCTACTTTGGCAAGACCAATACAAACTTCTGACTGCTTTGCAGACATTGCCATTCATCTACAAGCATGAGGGATTGAGGACTGCAGTTGCTGGAGATCAGAGTCGAAGGGTGTGGTGCTGGAAAAGCACAGCCGGTCAAGCAGCATCGGAGAAGCAGGAGAATCGATGTTTAGGGCATAAGCCCTTCCTGACCTACAAGCATGACCCAAGCTTCTGGATAGTTGCCATTCAAACTCCCTATCAAACGCTCACTGACATACGTGTCCTTGGCCTCCCACTATTTTAATAAAGCTCAATGCATCTTTAAGGTTGAGCATCACACTTCTTGGCTGTCCACTTTCCAGCCTTCCAAGCATAAGAATAAGTTCAATACCTTCAGATCAGAGCCCCACTTCTAATTTTGCATTTGGATGACAGCTATTGGTGACAATTCTGCTTGTCTCATTTTCATCTCCTCTCGACACATCTGTTCATCTTAATTGTCCCATTTTTTGCTGAACACTCTCATCCTCTTTGACATTTAATTTTCCTTGCTTTCTAGCTGATCACAGGTCTCTTCTCTTTCGTTCTTTTTTCCACATTCATCTTTGCTTAAAGTTCTGATGAGGGTCAGTGACATAACCAGGATAGTATCTGAATAGGTCGAGTGGTAGAAGAGTATGTTGCGAGTTTAAGCAGTGGGTGAGTTGAGGCAAGTGTTCGTAAGGTTAATTCTATGGCACCAGGATTAGACAGTCTGAGTGATAGCAAGGATCTGGCTTCAGAAACGTTGCTCAAGGTCAAATAGGATGCTAAGGTAACAGTAATATGGTTGGATCGGAGAGGGCAGTCATAGAATCATAAGGAGTAAGTGACTAGGGAATGAAATTTGGCAAAGAGAAAATGGCTTTAGTTTTCCCAATATCTAACTAAGAGAAATGTTGTTGATCCGGTATTGGATCTGGAAAAGCAGCATGATAACAAAGACAGTGGAGGAGTTCAGAGAGATGATCATAGAGCCATACAGCACAGAAACAAACTCTTTGGTCCAACCAGCCCAGTGCCGAACATAATCCCAAACTAAACTAGTCCCACTTGCCAGCATCTGACTCACATCCCTCTAAGCCTTTCCTATTCATGTACCTATCCAAATGTCTTTTAAATGTTGTAACTGTACCTGCATCTACCACTTCCTCTGGCAGTGCATCCCACATACGAACCACCCTGTGTGTTAGAAACATGCCCCTTAGGTTAAAAATCTTTTTCCCCTCACCTTAAAAATATGCCCCCGCTATTCACTTGTTTCTTTTCTGAACCCTATCCAATTTAATAAATCGTTCCTCTTGAATAGCGACCAGAACAGTACTCCAAAAGTGGCTGGTTTTAGTTCTGAACCCAGACAGATTGATTAACTACAGTTAGGGAAAAGCTTTTCAACTCCACCATGCTGCTGGATGGGATTTTACACAATCGACAGAGGTTCATCAGCAAGGCTTCCATGGTCATCATTAGACTATTAATCCCAGGCTTATGAACGGAGTTTTAAATTCCACCAACTGCCAACTGATGGGCTTTCAATCTACGTTCCCAGAGCATTAGTTTAGCCCTCTGGATTACTCGTCCAGTGACATTACCACTACAGCACTGCCTTCCCTGATCATTGCACATCAAAGGGATTCAAGAAGACCTTTTCTGATGAAGGGAAGAAAGTTAGTGGTTAAAAGGATGACCCTGGAACAATCAGCAGTTTTGGCATAAAACAGCAGAACCCCATTGTGCTTCAAGAAAAATACCGTGGATGCTATAAATCTGAAATTAGAACAAAATATTCAGCAGGCCTTTAACCAAGATGAAAGACAATTGACCTGAATGTTTATTCCCAATCCAGAGATATTGCAAGAGCTGTTGAGTATCTGCACTTTGGTTTTACAAACCAGTTAGTGCAGGGGTGGGGAACCTGCGGCCTTAAGCCTTCTACGCCATTGTGTGTGGCTTTTTGAATGAAATCAAATTTTGCAGAACAAGTCTTTTATTTTTTATTAATATGTTTTTTTCGTCCTTTATTATTTTTATTTTAATCTTAAAATGAATGTATTTAAAGTACCAGAGAGTAAAAGAAAATTCAACGAAATCATCCTCACAGACTGGCCGCCACAATTAAAACATTGGTAAGTCATAAGGGCTATTTTGACACCTGCTATGCTCATGATTTAGTTATAATGCGACTCTAGTTAGATTTTTACAAAATAATGTGAATTTTGAAGAATATATAATTGAAGTTTCTTGGATGCGGCCTTATTAGATTACAACTAACATAATGCGGCCTTCCAACGTGAAAAGGTTCCCCACCTCTGAGTTAGTGCTTAATGCGTCCAGTCAGATCTAGTAATGAACACCTCACCCAGTTGCTCATTACAAACATTCAAATTTGCATTTCAGTGACTTAATGAAGGGAAATCAACAAATCAGAGACTTTAAATGTTTTATTGGCAGCAAGAGATTCCAAATAGAGGCAAGGGTGTAATTTTGAAAAATGGATAGCTCAAGGATTTTGGAAAATGGAGAGCCAAATCTGGACCATTGTAATTTGCTTGACAGTGTGTAGCAGGGTGGTGGAGGATGTGAATAGAAGTTTTTTTTTTCCCAGGCACAGATACAGAAGATGCAAGGATTTAGCTTTCACGGAACTTGCTTCTAATCACTATTCAGTACCATATTACATATACACACCGGTTAAAGACAGAACAACTAATGGTTGTAATGATTCTCTAATGTTTACTCATTGATCTTGAAAGGATATACAAATGACAATCAATGAGGAGCAGTGGTCCCTTACTCCCATCTTTACAAGGTGAAAAAAAAAATCAGAGGGGAGATTATTAAAACTACTTTTTAAAAATGTTTTTGCAATTCCATTAACTGCAGAGAAGATGTGACTTGAAATTGCATAACTAAATTTACTCACCGTATGAGATCTTTCCTGCACCTTCCACGTCGATATCAGAGAATAATGTGGAAACATCAAGATCATGCACACCCAAAGAGGATCTCAGGAGAGCAGCAAACTCCTCTTCACTTATATATCCATCTTTATCCAAGTCAAATAACTGCACAGGCAGAGAGAGAATCAACATAAAATATTTGTATATTATTTATTAAATACTATAGTTTGATCAAGTAACTTTACTCAATGTAAAAGACAAAACATTATGAAAAATTTGCAAATGTTTGGAAAATAGCATGACTTTCTTGATACCCAAACTATTTGCCAACTTCTTAAATTTTAAAGTCAAAGTCAACTCTCTTCAAATAATAAATACTCTTTCTCATCCTTGATTGACTTAAATTTGTTGATGGTTTAAGCACAGACAGCTAATTTATAGATACAGATTCTTTGTATCAAGAAACTAACTGATTCAAAAGCAATTAGGTAAAAAGTTCCACACTCAGTCACTGTAATGGCAGGGACGCCGACTTCCTTTTTACATCATGGGATCCTAACAATTTTATGTTTCACAGCACCAGCTAAAAAAGAAGCAAGAAAGTTCTGGGATGGCCAGAGGAAAGAAATGGAATCTGGTGTCAGGTACAGATTTTGGGAAAGACTTGCAGCAAGCATATGAGAACATTTTCACATAGCAAGTGGTAATAATCTAGAAGTTGCTGCCCATGAGAATGGTGGAAGTAGTTAATAATTTCAAAGGAACATTGAACGGGCACTTCAAAGAAATAATCTGGCAGGATTCGATAGGTTGAATAGCTCCCTTCAGTGCCATAAGTGACTATTTCTTGTTCTCACATCCACGGATCAGCAGCTGTCACATTATTCAATAGAGAATTAATCAAGGTTCTCAAACTAATCCAGCTCCAGGATGATAAAATAGACTATGAAGAAGACAGACAAACTCTTGGCACTAACAGATTGTTCAGCCAGCCTAAAGGTTGTTTTCTTGTCTTTTGTTGTTCTTATATTTCACTAACAGGAGGAATGATGGAGTAAATGCCCCCCAAATCAAAAGCATCTTAAAAGGAAGACAAGCATTTCATTTTCCCCACAGAACAGCTTAATGATAGTGAGATCCTAAACCAGGAAAAATGGCAAGTAATTACTTTTAACAGTTTACTTCAAGGATATGTTAACTCTCCGTTCAGTTACTTTAACATCAAATGTAAGCATATATAAATGTTTCATTCAATTTGGAAAACACACAGGAGATAGCAAAATCAACAGCTCAAACTCTCCTTGTGGCAATATTTTACTATTTTTACCTTAAATGCAAACTGAATAGTTTCCTCTGTGTTGGCAGGACTACAAAGAACCACCAAACCAATTATATATTCTCTGAAGTCAATGGTGCCATCGCCATTCTAAGAAGACAAAACATCAGTTGGTTATCTTTATATCAATCTTCACTACAACTGTTTGTTAAACTTCAAGTAACTTTAAGAGGCAATTAAATGGATATTTCAATGACAAACTTGCAAGGCTATTGGACAGTGCAAGGGAGTGGGAATGATTAGAATGATCTGCAGGGAACTGGCATGGACTCAGTGGGTTGAATAACTACTTCCTGTTCTCACATCCACTAATCAACAGCTATCACATCATTTTACACAACTACGAGTAACTCACAAGGAGCTGCACAATATATTGATGAGGTAACAAAAAGAATCAGTGACGGCAAAGCTGTTGATGTGATTTACATGGATTTCCAGAAGGCTTTTAATCCAGGGCCGCACAATAGACCTATTAGGAAAATTATAGATCATGGGTTGGTGGAAGGTTGGAGATCCCCAGGGGGTCAGTATTTGGACCCTTGTTTGTCCTGACCTATATTAATGATCTGCTTTTCATGTGCAGGAACAATTGCTAAGTTTGCAGATGACATTAAATTTGGAAGAATTGTAAACTGTAAGGAGAACATGTGGAACTCCAAAAGATCATTGACAAATTGGTGTAGAGGGCATACAGGTGGCAAATGAGGTTCAATGCAAAGAAGTGTGAGGTACTACACTTTGGTCAGAAGAATATTGAAAGACAACATAAAATAGAGGGAACAATTCTAAAGAGGGTGCAGGAACAGAAGGGCCTGGGTATTTATCTGCATTGATCATTGAGGATGGCAAGACAGGTGGAGAGAGCAGTCACAGAAGTGTACAGAGCTCTCAAATCTATTATTAGGGAGGTTTACCATTAGAGTACAAGAGCAGGGAGGTGATTTGAACTTATACAATACACTGGTTAGATCTCAGGCTGAGTATTATGTATTGTGTAAACACCGTCTGAGTGTGAGATGGAAAACAGTGCAGACAGTGCTAAAGCAATTTACAAGAATAGTTCCAGCAATGAGAAATTTCAGTTGAGGATAGATTAAAGAAATTGGGACTGTTCGCCTTGGAGAGAAAACGGAGAGGAGATTTGTTTAGGTTTTTGGAATCATGAGTGAGCTGGATAGAGTAGATAGGAAAAAGTTGTTCATCCTCGTAAAGGAAAGGTAAAGAAAAGGAGGGCATAGATTTAAAGTGATGTGCAAATGAAGCAAGAGTGAAGTGAGTAAAAACATTTTCACACAGCAAGTAGTTAGTACATGGACTGCATGCTTGGAATTGTGGTGGAGGCAAGTTCAATTGAGGCATTTAAGAGGGCTTTGGATGATTATTTGATAGAAATGGTGTGCAAAGATATGTTGAAAAGGCAGGAGTTTAGCACAAGTTAATGAACAGGGCCAGTGAGCCTCCTTCAATGCAGTAACAATTCTGTGATTTGTTATTTCTGTGAAATTGTGTTTGAAACTATAGTATTGCATTGAAAACCTGATATAATATTACTTTAAGTGCTCAATTTAGAAATAATTTTTCATCTGGACTGAATCAAATCGAAAATTCCATTTCTAGATTTACCCCTGCGGCAAACAGTAACTTGGCTCATGGCTAAAATTGCTCAATTACTCAATCATGGATAAAATTCTTCAAACATATTGAATTCTGACAAAAAATGTGGGGAAATTTGTATTTCTTCCTTCCTGAATATACATTTCCCTATGAAAAATTTTGCTTTGAATAAAATATATAAATAACCTACCCGATCAAAAAGAGAAAACACATCCCTAAGTGGAGGTGTAATTGGCAGTTTCAAGTGATTGGCAAATTCTTCAATACCAATCCTTCCACCCTTGGACACACTGGCAATTGCGGCAAAATTGTCCAGTTGGCTCCTTACATTGTCCCAGTTTAAACTGTAAGAATAAACCAAGTAATTGGAAATAGTTCCACGTTTGCTAGTTTAATTACATACTTTTTAACTAAAACTTCCCACTTTCGATAAAAGCTGGGTTGGTTTATCACTGGTAACGTTCTTACTTGAGGAATTATTATATCACATGCAATAGGTAGATAAAATGGAAAGAGAGAATGAAATTAAAATTTACTACAAGTTCTGTCTCTGAAATTTTATGTTTTCTATTGACAACTACAAGATGGTTAGGAGGCCAAATTCAAAATGCTTCCACAAAATAATCCAGAGCAAAACCTGGGGATTGATTTACATTTTAATAATCATTATTTGATTGAAGAACACATAACAGAAAACCTGACAAGAACCGATCCAGAAAACAAACCAATCAATGCTGAAATGGAAAACTGATCTTGACGTGCAAAATAAACCGGTGTTACTGTGGAAAATCAGATTTACATAGAATACGATATATAAATAAACAAAATAGTCATGTCAGCCATGACTCAATTGGCAGTGCTCTTGTCTTGGAGTTAAAAGGTTCTGGATTCAAAATCCAGACCACATCAGAACTTGAACGTACAAATCAAAGCTGCAAATTTTTTTTATGCAGGGAAAGGTTATTGGAACAATCACTATTCAGCTTCAGATTACTAACCCTAGCCAGATCCTACCATTTAAATTATATTCTAAGTAATTAGAACATTTGGTGATGGGTTTAGTGTATGATATTCATACGGATCAATAAATTTTAAAAGGTTGAATTTTCCATCCACTGTTGGAAAGAATCAATTCAGGATTTCATTGCAAGACATTTTCTATAATGAATAAACTAAAATAAACTGATGCTATACATTGCTTCAGCAATTAAAACACATTACAGTACATCTTAATTTTATGCCAAGCTCTCCATACGTATATAACATCAAAAGTTAAGTTTCAACTTCCTAGCTTTCCAGTAGTTTTCCTTCTCCCTGCCACATCAGGGTGAATCTTTCAGCATCCTTTGAAAGTTAACCCATTATTTGAGTATCTCCAAAACAGCTCCTAGCAGCTAAATCTATTCTGGAGATTTCTTTCCGAATGTCTTGTATCTTCAAACAGAGAACTAGCACTAAACAGCTAATAGCTGAACAAAAATAATGTCTTGCCCACTGCTATTCACAGCAGCAGTAGCAGCAGCAGCAATTCCCCTTTCCATTTCTCCAGGTACAGGGTTGTGTTCAGAAAACCTTCTTTTGTAACAAGGTAAGAAAACTTCACTTGATTTTCTACAGATTTTGCTCACAGGTCACATGGGTCCATCTATGGGCATTAGTGATTTAGTGACCATACCATCTGTCCAGGTCATTTTGTTCTACCTCAAATTAAAAGATGCACTTTAATATGTGTTATGAAGTGTTGGCATTTGTAACAATAGTGCATGGTCATGATTTGATCATGGTTGTATAATGTTTTATTTGTTGTTTAATTCATTAAAGCTCCAGCAGGATAGCTGCAAGGAGGTTACAATATTCTTTCTCTGCATTTGGTGCATTAAATGGAAACTGGTTCTCTTTGAATGCGTTTCTAAAGATAACCATTTGATTTTTTTTCTTAAACTCATCAACTGACTTTCAAAACAGCTCACTATACCAAACAACCGCTTGTCCATAACTGGTCTTCTTGGCCACCAGTTTCGGCTGAAAACCAGCCATGACAGAGTAGTCACCGAGCTGATTTTATTCTTCCTGCTTACAGGTTCAAAGACAAAAAGATTCATAAGATCTAACAGGTGATCTTGCAGCCACCTGCTTACCAGTCTCTGACTTCTCTAAACTTTTCTGGAGGAGAGGGAAATATTGAATGGTTCACCTACTGATGGGTTCATTGGGGCTAAAAGTGGACAATTAATGGTCACTCAGGGGCCATGTTCTGTTTCCATCTGTACCTTAATCATGACGGGGAGATCAATGATATGCAGGAAGCTCAGCAACTTGAGCTCGATTGATTGGCTTTGGACCAGTGAGGAATGGGGTGGGAACCTCCTTTACAGATCTATTGGTCCATCAGAGGCACACCCTCACACAGAGTCACATCACCTCTTAAGTTCCTTCCAACATCTTCAACTAAGAGTTCCTACCCTTCTCAATGGGGTATCTCCTCAGAGTTAATGCTTCAAGTCCAATGTCATCTTCTGAACTGCCCTGCTGAATGCTAAAGAGGAATCATTTGACTTGAAGCATCAACTCTATTTCTCTCTCTGTAGGTGCTGCCACACCAACTGAGTTTCTCCAGCGCTAAGCTTCTGAAACAAAAAGCACAAAGTCAGACTTCTTGTACTTCCCAGTTTTGTATGTGGATTTGCACAAAATGCTTCTGTTGCACAACCACATTAAATGAAGATGTGTGCAAATAAAGATGCATAATTTCAGCTGAGAATCTGCATTCAGCAGCCATTTGCACCACTACTGAGATTTATTTATATATTATTCCTGCCCTGCTTGTTTCTTTTGGGCTTCTTTCTGAGAGGAAATCAGTACTAAAAACAAAGACAAATGTTTTGGCGCCTGCTAATTTTAATTGGAAGTGCGGCAAGAAATTAATGAGCAAATTAATATTTTTCCAGCAATTTATGATTTTGTAGCAAATTAATAAGACTGAGTTTTTCTTCAAGTCTTCCTTAAGTTGAAGCAATTAAAATTTGTACCTTGAAGAAGAAAACAGTTTGAAAAAGAAAGCTTTGCAGCACTGTGAAAAAAGAAAACTGAAGCCTATAGGTTAGGACATTGGAATACAAAGAGTCAGACTAATCAAATACCAGGTTAGAAAGCTGCAAATACCTTACAAAAGGCATTTTCAGAATGCTTTAATAATGAAGATGCATACGTCTTCCATTTGGATATGAAAAAAAATCAAAGCGGTTAGTCCCTATCTTTCTCTTTATAAGAGCATTGAGGAGATATTTAAAATGCTTAACCTTTGATCACCAGCAGAGGTCAGTGCCTTTCAAAGTGCATCAGATACAGCAAAAGGCTGATTTGACACTGTTTTGAGATACACTTGTAGTCATTTGATCCAACTAATTTTGGAAAAAATGCATTTGACATCTAAGTATTTATTCTATCATTTAAATATTCAAACTTTCAGCCAAAAACAAGATTTAAAACTATTCCATATAGTCAGATTAGCATACTTGAGCTTTTTGTTAATTTTGGTAAACTCCACCAGGCCAGCTTCCATGGGCAAAGTCAGTTCACCGGCTGAAATCATCAGTCTGCAATCTTCAAACGTGTGATCCGTAACTGGCACATCCAAAGCTCTACAAAAATGACAAAATACATCAAAGCAGACATTTTGCTATGACCAAAATAAATCACATTATGTAGCTTCAAATAACTGCAGATGCTGGAATCTGTACAAAAAACAACAAAAGGAGATCACAGCCGGTCAGACAGCATCCATGGAGAGACAGCAAGCTAATGTTTCAAGTCTAGATGACTCTTCGTCAGAGCTGACAACAGAGTTGCCCAGCTCTGACGAAGAGTCATTTAAACTCGAAACATGAGCTTGATCTCTCTCCAAGGATACTGTCTGATCTGCTGTGAGCTCCAGCATTTGTTTTCGGTAAATTGTGACATTAATTGAACAATACTCAAGTTATTTATATTAGCAAGTCATATTTAATAGCCAATTTATTTTGCCAGCATAATAGATGTGTATTAATGATATTCTATTAAATTCTCAAATTGTTACAAAAAGCCATCCCCGAAATGTGATAATAGGAGTGAAGTGGAGTAATTATTGAAAACAATTAATCTTTTTTGTCATCTTATAGCTTTCTATTTACAAACAAAGTGAAATGATCAGTTTGACAAGGAATTTTGTAAATGAAAATAAAAAAATCTACAAAATCTTTTATGCAAAACAAATAAAACTTGTTTCAAGTTACTTACATGGCCATAACACTACGAACTCTATTACCATAGAGGAGAGGATCACATTTTTCTTCTTCACTTGGTACATACACAGGCAAAAACTGAAATTGTTAAGTAAAATTTTATTACCACAGTTTTATTCAATTCACACAGAGGTATGAAATATCTAAAGCACAAAAATGAAGAAGCTAACTAGCAACATTAAAACAAACCAAATCTGTTTCACTTTATGCCAATTATTCACAACACCAACACAGAAATGGCTGGTAAGGTTACATTATGTAAAACTGACATGAAAACTACAAACCAAACTATTGAATGAACCTTAATCAGCTTGACTTCACAGTCTTTGAGAAAATGCTAGAATCCATTAATAAGGAAGACAACAATAGGATTTAGAAAAATTTAACACAATCAAAAGCGACATTTTGTGAAAGTTAAATCATGTTTGACAAATTTGCTGGAGTTTTTTGAGGATAACGAGCAGAGTTGATAAAAAGAGAATCAATACATGTCATGTATTCGGACTGCCAGAAAGCATTTCACAAGGTTCCTCTTAAAAGATATCAGATAACCAAGGGGCAAAATGGGAGAAAAGGTCAAAGATTCGTCTCTATCATGAGTGAAAAGTATTTGACAAACTAATGGGACTGAAGGCAGACAAGTTCTCAGGACCTGACGGCCTACATCTAAAGATTTAAAAGGAAGTGGCTGTGGATGCAAAGATGTGAGGGTTGGGCGGGATGCATTTTTGAAATATTCCAGAACTCACTGGATTCTGGAAATTTCCAATGAATTGGAAAATTGCCAATATGATGCCCCTCTTTCAAGAAAGGAGGGAGCCCAGAAAGCAGGAAAGTATAGGCAAGTCAGCTTAGCATTTGTCTTTGGAACAAATGCCATTAAAGAAGAAATAGCAGGACATTTAGGTGAGCTTAATGCAACCAAAATCAACATGGTTTTGTGAAGAGAAATAATGTTTGACAGATTTGCTAGAGTTTTTTGAGGATATAACAAGCAGAGTTGATAACGGGAAACCAGCAAATGTAATATATTGCATTTCCAGAAGGATTTCAATAAGGTGTCGCAGAAAAGGTTTTTGCACAAGATAAGAGCTCATGCTACTGGGGATAATGTATCTGCTTGAAGTGAGGATTGTTTAACACACAGAAGTTAGAATTGCGATTGATGGGTATTTTCAGCTTGGGAAGATGTGGACTGCCACCAGGATCTTAGAAGCTCAATTATTTACTATCAATATTAAGACTTGGAGGAGAGGGCAGCGTAATATATCCAAACTTGCCAATGAAATAAAAATAAATAGATGGAAGGGCATGTTGTGGTGAGGACATGGAGAATCTGCAAGGTAAGAAAGGTCAGTTGAGTGAACAAGCAAAAGCCTGGTAGATGAAGTTTATTGCAGGAAAGTGAGGTGATGCATTTTTTGATATGAAGAATGAAAAGGCAGACAACGATTTAAGTGAAGAGAGTGTCCAGGAAAATGCTGTACAGAGGGTTCTGAGTGTTCTTGTGCATGAAACATAAGATGTTTGCACGCAGGTACAGCAATTATTTAAGATGACAAATGGACGTTTGACCTTTATTGCGATGAGATTGGAGGGTTATAACTGTATAGGGTGGTGATGGTGAGACTATGCCAAGTGTACAGTTTTGGTCCCTAATTTGAGAAAGATAAACTGACTGAGGGAAATTCAAGAAATTCACTAAACTAATTCCTAGAATAAAGGAGTTGACTTATTGAGAATGGCTAAGCAGGTTATGTCTTTAAAAATTAGAATTTCGAAGAATGAGGGGCAATCTTTTTGAAACACATAAGGTTCTTAGGGAACTTGACAAGGTAGATTTTGTGACTTCTACTAGTGGTGGAATTGCATGAAAGATAATTTCTTATTGAGATGGCCATTACCGGGCACTTTAGTGATCCAAACATTACTAGCCACTAGTCTGCTCAAGCCTGGGTCGTGCTGCATTTGGTCATGGATTATTTCAATATCTGATGGTGCCAAACATTGTGAAATCATCAGCGAACATCTCCACTTCTAACTTTGTGATGTAGGATGGTCATTGATGAAACAGTTGAAAATGTTTGGACTTAAGACACTACACTCAGGAACTTCTGTACAGATATTTTGGAGCTCAGATAACTGATCTCCAACAAATACAAATATTTTCCTTCGTGCTGGTGGTTATTCCAATCAGTAGAAAGTTTTCTACCTGATCCCCCCCGACTCCAGATTTTTTAGTGCTCTTTGACAGCATACTTGATCAAATGCAACTTTGATGTCAAGGGCAGTCACTCTCAATGCACTTCTGGAGTTCAACTTTTTTATCCAAGTTTGAAGCAAGTCTGTAATGAGGTCAGGAGCCAAGTGGCCCTGGCTGAACCCAAACTGAATGTTAGTGAAGCAGGTTATTGCGAGGCAAGCTCTGCATGATAGCACTGTTGATGATCCCTTTTATCACTTAAATTGACAATAATTGGCAGGTTGCAATATACTATATTTTGTACAAGACATGCCAGGGCAATTTCCCACATTGCCAGGTAGATGCCAGTGTCACAGCTGCATTGGAACAGCCTAGCCAGGGGAGGGGCAAGTTCTGGAGCACAAGTCTTCAGCATAAATGCTGGTGTATTGTCAGGGACCATAGCCTTTGCAATTTCTTTTAGCTATTTCTTGATATTACATGGGTAACATGAAGTGCTGAATTTTGGAAAGGCCTTTCACAGTAGGACTTATACACTTAATGGTAAGATCCTGGGGAATGTTGCTGAACAAAGAGACCTTGGAATGCAGGTTCATAGTTCCTTGAAAGTGGAGTTGCAAGTAGATAAGAGAGTGAAGGCGGCATTTGATATGAATGTCTTCATTGGTTAGGGCATTGAGTATAGCAGATGGGAGGTCATGTTGCAGCTGTACAAGACATTGGTTGGGCTACTATTGGAATACCTGCTTTAGGAAGAATGTTGTAAAACTTGAAACGTTTCAGAAAAGATTTACAAGGATGTCACCAGGATTTGGAGGATTTGAGCTACAGGGAGAGGCTGAAAAGGCTGAGGTTATTTTCCCTGGAGCTTCAGAGCTGGAGGGGTGACCTTATAGAGATTTAGAAAATCATGAGGTGCACAGATAGGATATATAGACAAGGTCTTTTCCCTAGGGTGCAGGAGACCAAAACTAGAAGGCATATGTTTAAGGTGAGAAAGGAATGATTTAAAAGGGACCTTTTAAATCGCAACGCTTTCAAGCAGAGGGTGGTGCATGTACGGGAATCAACTGCCAGAGAAAGTGGTAGAGGCTGGTACAATCACAACAATTAAAAGGCATCTGGATGGGTATATGAATAGAAAGGGTTTAGAGGCATATCGGCCACATTTAATTTAGAATATCTAGTCAGCATGAATGAGCTGCACTAAAAGGTCTGTTTCTGTGTTATATATATCTATGGCTGAATCAAACTGGTTGAAGATTGGCATCAGTGATGCTGGGTTCTTCTAGAAGTTCGAGATAGTGAGGACTGCAGATGCTGGAGATTTTCAGAGTAGATGAAGTGCGGCATTGGAAAAACCACAGCAGGTCAAGCAGCATCTGAGGAGGAGAGTTGACATTTTGGGCAGGACCCTTCATCAGGACTGGCCAAAACATCAACTCTCTTGCTTCTCAGATACTACTTGACCTGCTGTGCCTTTTTCCAGTACCCCACTCTAACTTTTGTAAGTTGCCAAGCTAAATCAGACACATAGCATTTCTGGTTGAAGATTGTTGCAAATGCTTCAGCATTATCCTTTCTAATAATGGTTTAGGTTTCTCCATTATTGAGGATGGGGACATGTGTAGAGGTCTTCTTCCAGTGAGTTATTTAATTGTTCACCAACGCTCACAACTGGATCTAGTAGGACTGCAGAGTTTGACCAGGTCCATTGATTCTGGAATCAATTTGCTTGATTTGTCATTTGCTGTTTACACTGACAGGCGTGCAAATAGACCAATGCTGTTGCTTTAACTACTCATTTTTGCATCTGGTGTTGGTCTCTGCACACCCTCTTGCACTCTTCATTGAACCAAGGGGACAATCCTGATCAATCATAATAGTATTGGCAAAGAGGGGAATATGCCAGGTCATGAGAACTGTACAGTGGTCACCCCTACTGATACAGACATGAGTAGATGTATCTATGGCATGAAGAGAAGCAAAAGGTTAAGCATTATTTTTGTCTCCAGTTGGTTGCTTCACTCTGTGCCACAGACTCTATCTAGCAACAATGTCCTTTTAGTCTTGACCAGCTTAGTCAGTAATATAGCTGCAGAGTCATTCTTGATGGTAGACATTGAAATCCCCTCACACACAGCACATTCTGCACCTTTGTCACCCACAGTACTTTGTTCAAGTGCTGTTCAACATGGAGAAGTACTGATTATCGGTTGTTGGGGGGGGGGGGGGGGGGGGGGGGGTGTGATACAAGTATATTTGTATAAAGTACAAGATCAGAATAGCTAAAGTGAACTGAGAAAATAGGTCAACAGGTAAGAAAGCAGAGAAACAGTGGAAGACAATGAGATATTGCAAACCTCTCAGCCATATTTCACTGGGAAAACATGATTGAGAGAAGGATGTGCCATCCCTGGTTGACTAATAAAATTAAAGATAGCATCAAACTGAAAGAAAGCATCCTTCACTGTAAAGATTAGTGGTGAGTTAGAAAATTGTTAATTTATAAAATCTGTAAAAAAAAAAGCACTATTTAAAAAGGAGGAAACTTTAACTATGACAAAAGTCAAACTCAAATTTCTAAACGGATAGCAATAAGCATCTCCACAAGGATAATAGGCAACAGGGAGTTTAGTTTATTCTCCTCCTCTTTTGTTTGTAAATTATGATACTGAATTACTTTTAAAACATCATTTCTGTTTCTTTGCCATCTTAAAAGAGGCATGACTGGTTTCCCCAAAGCCTCTGCTTATGAAGCCCATTTTTTAAATGATCTGAAGCAAACTAATCCTAGGGTTTTAAAAGGATAGTTTATTCAGTGTCCAAACCCAGGGCTAAATTTTCAGCATGCATATAGGCATAAACACACAAGGAAGAAAAATAAAACAAAGGAAAAGTCATGATTCCAAACAAATGAAGAGAAAGATTCTTGTGTGTCAGAGTCCAGCAGGTCAATACCCAGTGAAAGGTTCTTATAGTTGGCTGTTCAGGCAGTTTAGGAACTAGTTCAGCTTTTTGTCCAGATTTCCTTCGAAAATGAGACTTCAAGAGAAGTCAAAAGTAGAGGTAGACTTTGGTTAGGCCTCAAGTGCCCTTTTGTCTATTTCAACTTTTGTTTTTTAAAAAAGGTCTCAATAGAGAGTTAGAGTTGTACACTTAAATCTAGTTTTAAAATATGTCATGTGATAAGAGTTTCTGAAATGGGGCATTTTACTCCTTCAACCATTGTGTGGTGGGAGATAATTGTGGGGCTGGTAGCACCATTTCAATCATAATAAGTTTCAATGTTTTCCCTTTGTACAAAATTAGGAAGGGTAGACACTGTCTGTTGCTCCTTTGGGTTTTATTGCAACACTTAAAGTGGAAGAGTAAAATTATAGAGGGATGATGATTTGGATCTTTCTAGGTAATTGCTGGAAATTTCTAAAAGCAATCAAGTTGCCCAGTCTATGCCTGATAGTGGCTATTTTATGCTTGAATCAATTTTATAAAATAAACGAGAGTACAATTGCAAAATTTAAAAAAATTGAGATTTCTTTGCATGTCTTGCAGGTATAATATTCTAACGGCTATCAGGAAGAAAATTAATTCTATATCATTTTTAAAAAGGATTTTCTTGAAGAATTTTTTAAAAATCTACACATGCATTCGGGAATTAATTCCTGACAGTTAAACATATAACTAGCAGGAGAATATCTTTCTCTGTTGAATTCTGTGGGTTCATACTCAAAACAGGATGCTGTGTCAACCAATGTTCTTTTTTTTTTCTGTAGCTTTTAAGGCTGTAAGAACCAACTCCAATCTAACAATGTCATGTTGATGCTTTGCACTTCAGAAATTATCAAAAGCCTCATGGCTTGCACACTTAGTAGGGTGGTTTGCAAATTTTGTAAAAACTTCTGGGCACACTTCTTTTCACATTCTGAAATTTTGTTTTATTTGCACTGTGGTTTAACAGGGCATCCAGGTACAAACAAGGACTGCAGATGCTGGAAACCAAAGTCTAGATTAGAGCAGTGCTGAAAAAGCACAGCAGGTTAGGCAGCATCTGAGGAGCAGGAAAATCGCATAAACCACATCATCTGAAGACACTTCTGTCACCTCCAAACAGACCCCACCACCAGGGATATATTTCCCTCCCCACCCCTTTCCGCAAAGACCGTTCCCTCCGTGACTACCTGGTCAGGTCCACGACCCCCCAAAACCCACCCACCCACCCTGGCACCCTCCCCTGCCACCGCAGGAATTGCAAAACCTGCGCCCACACCTTCTCCTTCACCTCCATCCAAGGTCCCAAAGGAGCCTTCCACATCCACCAATGTCATTTATTATATCCGTTGCTCCTGATGCAGTCTTCTCTCCATTTGGGAGACTGGACACCTCCTAGCAGAGCGCTTTAGGGAACATCTCTGGGACATCCGCACCAATCAACCGCACTGCCGTGTGGCCCAATATTTCAACTCCCTCTCCCACTCTGCCGAGGACATGCAGGTCCTGGGCCTCCTCCACTGCCGCTCCCTCACCACCCGATGCCTGGAGGAAGAACGCTTCATCTTCTGCCTTAGAACACAGACATCCTGCTCATCAGGCAGGGGTATGAGCTATTTTTCATGCAAAGCAATGGGAGGCTGTTAGGATGTGTTTGCACGACTTTCCCGGTGTCTGTCCCGAACTGCAGAACGCGGAATTCAGACAGCCAGCCCCTATTCAGCAGGGGCCTGGGTTTCCTTCCTTGTATAATAGGAGGTAGGTAGCTTTCTCATCTGGAATTGGAAACCTCTCTGGTCTCACATTAAATAGGAAAAGGAGGTCTCAATCACACGTCCATCCCTTACAATACATTTGCCATCTAGGTTTGGGAACGTTCTGTGCCTGTATTTAAAGCTAGGAGAGAGATTTGACGAGCCACACTTTGGCTGCATCTCCTTCAACCTTTCTTACTCTCATCTCAGCCTTTTTTGCTTCTCTCTAGCTCAACTGAGTACTGTGCACCAGTTCTGGAAACTTCGGAGTTAGCAGCCTCTGAACTGACTTTTGGGTGAAAGTAAGCACATCCCAGCCACAAAATGGTTGATAAAGCTGCAAGAGAGGATCCTAAAGAGGGTACCTATTGCTTACGAGGTAATTAACTACCCAATTTAGTAACGTGGAATGGACTGGTCCATATTCTACACTATGTCTTTTAGCATACCCTGGTTATTCACTTTTACTGTCAGTTCATCTGCATTAGAACCATGCTATGCCTCATTCCAACCTAGCAAGGAAAGTATGTCAATTTGATTCCTTGCTCATTTCCTTCTTTTCATGAAATATATAGGTCCGTTCTTGACCACTTAATTTTACTGGTCTGCTCTCAACCTATAGCTTCCCCAAACCAGCTTATTCCCAATGAGTGTTGCACCCCCTGCAAAGCTTCTGGCACATACTCCAGCCTTCATCAACTGTGCAGAGCTGTGGTTAATTGATTAGTTTGTACAGCCTCTGATGACTGTCTCCCGATGCCTATCCCGACATATTTAGATACAACGGACTCTTTGCTGAAGTTTTCAATTCTATGATTCTGTCCTGATGCCTTTTCAGCAAGTTGAGATTTAATATTTTCGTGACACACTCACAAAAGCATGTAAAGAAAGAGGGAAAAAAGAAAATTAGTTATCATTCTTGATTTATTAATGATATGGTTATTAATTCATGTGTCGGTCAAAGTCAAAATCCAGTCGGTCAAAATCAGGTGAAGATGTTTACAGTTGGCCAGAAATCATTTTCATAGAAGCTCAGATGCAAATGAAGACAACAATGTGGCCCTTTAAGGCTGTGAACTAATTTACATTCCGTGCAAAATACAAGACTCTTCCTCGGAGACAGGCTTCAAAAGGAATGAATGTGAGACTGGGGGCAAGTTTCAGATCATAAGATATGGGAGCAGAAGCAGGTTGTTCAGCCCATCAGGCCTGTTCTGCTATTCGATCACAGTTGATTGGTATTGAGAAATCTTTCTCCCACCTTCTCCCTGTAATCCTTGCTCCCCCAATCACAAGTCTGTTTTCAACTCTTGGCCTCGACAGCCTTCTGTGGCAATGTGTTCCATAGGTTCACCATCTCTTAAATGTAATTGGGGCTGATCTTATAATCTTCAACTCCACTTTGCCACCTTATCCGCATAACACTTGGTTCCTTTACTGATTAGAAGGTGTCTATCTCAGACTCAACAGCCCTGTGATAAAGAATTTCACACATTCACTCTCCTCAGACAGAAAGGAAAACCGCCTCATCTGTCTTAAATTGGTGATCCCTTATCGCAAGATTAAATTCTCAGGTGACAAACACAGTAGACAGGAAAAACTTTCCCGTTGGTGGAGGGATCAATGACCAGGGATTATTGGTTTGAAGTGAGGGGCAGGAGGTTTAGAAGGAACATGAGAAAAGCTTTTTTTTGAAAATCCAGATGGTGGGAATTTGGAATTCAATGTCTCACACCATTTAAGAAGTCGCTACAGTCTTAACAGACTCCATTCTCTCATTAGTGAGAGACTCTTGGTATCTATGTATCTACACTGTCAATTCCTCTAAGAATCTTATATACTGCAATAAAGTCTCTCATTCTTTTAAACTCCAATGAGTACAAGCCCAACGACTCAACCTTACCTCAAGAAAATCCTTGTATACCTGCAATCAACCTAATAAGCCTTATCTGGACTGCCTCCAAAGCTGGTACATCTTTCCTCTGATAAAGGGACCAAAACGTCGTTTTCCAGCTGGTCTGACTAGTACCTTGTATAGCATTAGCAAGGCCTCCCTAGTATTTTTATACCCCATTTCTTTTGAAATAAAGGCCAGTATCCACCTGTGTTCCCTATTATCCACTGAATTGGATGTTAGCTGCATCTGATTCATGCCAAATCCGTGTTGCAGCCTTCCTTATTTAAATAATAGCTGAAAATGTGTTGCTGGAAAAGCGCAGCAGGTCAGGCAGCATCCAAGGAACAGGAGAATCAATGTTTCGGGCATAAGCCCTTCTTCAGGAATTCCAGCAACACATTTTCAGCTCTGATCTCCAGCATCTACAGTCCTCACTTTCTCTCCTTATTTAAATAATATTCAACTCTTCTATTTATCTTGCAATGCACATAACCTCACATTTCCTACATTTTATTCCATTTGCCAAGTTTTCGCCCACTCACTTAACCAGTCTATACCTTTAAGTGTTATTGCCTCACCCGCACTACTCAGCTGCCCACCCATTTGTGTCATCTGCAAGCTTGGCGATAATACATTCACTTTGTCATTCATGTCAATAATATATATTGTAAATAACTGATGCCCCAGCATTTTTCCCTGTGGCACTCCAGTAGTTACAGACTGCAATCCTGAAAATGCCCCATTCATTCCAACTCTGCCTTCTATTAGCTACTCATTCCTCTATCTGCACTCATACATTATTCCCAATACCATGGGTTCTAAGAGAGCCTTGTTATCTAAGGGACCTGTGTTCACTGTGGGGTCTCTCTTCATATTTAGAGGAGCTCCTCCTGCCTGTTTTTGTTACTTGTTAGTTTGCCCACGGTTTATTTTCTGCACTGTTTTAGTCTTTTGTTGGCTTTTAAAACATTCCCAGTTCTCTGATTTAAGTCTAATCTTTGCCATATCATATTTTTTCTTTCAATTTTATACTATCCTCCAATTTGTTAGCTAACCACGGCTGGTTAGGTTCTAGAATCCTAATTCCTCACTGGCCTGAGTCAAACTGCTTATTCTCTGTTTCAATGTTAAAAAGCATTCTCAAAAATGAAATTCAGAGCTGTATATTAAAAAGCAACCAAAACATCGGACTTTCAAATAATATGGACAAGGCAATTCAACCAAACTAGGTGGCTGGGGCTGTCAGTATCAGGTCAGCTATGAGTTTCAATGCTGCCCTACATTCAGAAGTGGTCGTGGTAGACAGGGTCTATTGCTCCTTTGCGTAATGTTTGTCAAATAAATGAGAGGTGCAAAATTCCAGAGAGTCACGAGTTAGTTTTTGCCTTGGCAATTGCTGAAAATTTTTAGAAGTAGCCATTGTGCTAACCTGCATTTAATAATAGACATTTTAAAACTGGCAAGAGTTCATTTGAATGAGACAGTATAGCCTTTTGTTTTAGAAAGGACAGTATGATCTCCTTCCAGGCCTTGCAGGCATGGCTTTCCTTCAGCCGTCAGGAATAAAGATCTATTTAACTTCAACAGGATCTCTTGCAAAAAGAAATAAAGTATAGTTATTTACGCCTGATAGATAAAACTTGCAAGAGAAGTTTCCTTGTTGCATTCTAAGGGTTCATACTTGGGAAAACGTGTCAGCTAATGAGGGATTTCTTTTCTGTAGAGTATAAGGCTTCAACAGCCAATTCCAGCCAATGTAACATCTCTGCTCAGAGGAAATTAAAGAATTATAGGGCAGTTTTGATGTCTGCCATAGGGAAAATACACTAATAAGATAATATGATGAAACAGGCAGGAGGCAAAAATTGATAGTTTTTGAGCTGCAAGCAATTATGAGTGGAGTGTCACAGGGATTAGTGCTGGTGCCTCAACTATTTACAATTTCAATCAACGAAATGGGTGAAGAGACTGAGTGTTTGCGGAAAGTAAATTGTCCAAAGGTCAGAGCCTATGCAAATCTCTGTAGACTGTAACTGAGCAGCTAAAAAAAAAATCGGCCAGTAAAGCATGGGAAAAGCTTGACTACTTTAGCCAGAAGAATAGAAAAGCAATATATTGTGCAAATGGAGAGACAGCAGAATTCTACAAGTCACAGGGATCTGGGTGTCCTTATATATATAAATTACATAAAGCTGATATGCAAGGGCACAAGTGAAGGAAGGCAAACAAAAAGCGTTTTTTGCAAATAAGATCAAGAATAAACATAGGGAAGTAATGCTACATCTGTACAGGACCATAGTGAGATCCTGGTGTAGTGTGTACACTCTTGGTCTCCATAACAAAAGGCATAGCTGTAGTTGAAACAGATCAAAAAAGGTCTACTCATTTTATAAGCATTTTGTAATGAAAGGTTGAACAGGACAGATCTGGTTCCATTGGAGTTAAGAAAAAAAGCTGGGTATTCTTACTGAAATATGTGACTTGAGGGGACTTGACAGGAGGGATGCTGACAGAGAGGATGTTATCGCTGCCTCCATGTTGGGGTCTCGAACTATGGGACAGAGTCTAAAACATGAGAAGTCTCCTTTTTAAGAGGGAGGGGTAGGGAGAATTTTCTTTTGTGCTGTTAAGTCGACAGAACTCTCAACACCTGAATGCTGTGAAGGCTGAGTCATTGAACACATTCAAGGCTAAATTAGATAGATGTTGGATCAAGGGAATCGCAGGCATGGAGTGAGTTGGGGCAGGCAATAAATGGAGTTCACAATGATTGCATCGATTGGTAAGGAGGCACAAAGGGCTGAATGGCCTGCTCTTCTAATGCTTATGCTGTGATTCATGTTCAATCCAAAAAACAATTAATCATTCTTCGCATTCGAATTATCCACTCCATTTAGAACATCTTGATCACGTCTCCTCCTATTTTTTCTTTTCCTCAATAAAACATTCATTCCAAATTTCCTATAATCATGAGGTCCAAGTGAATGGAAAGATATATTCAACTGCAGAGGCCAAGAACTATCATTTATATCCTTACCTCAACTTCCACTTTTGAATAGGGTTGACATAATGTTAAAAACATAAGTGTCATCCTGAAAAACAAACAGAAATATTTGAAAAACAAAATAGAGAATTCTGAGAGCAAACTGTGCATGTTTTTACCAAAGATGACAAAGTCCACTGTACTGTAAACCTAACGAGATTACCAAGACTGTTCATTTAACAGGTCACTTAAAAATAATTCATCAACAGCACATGTGTATATTTGAACACACTACCATGCAGTTTTGGGATTCTATATTCACAATGAATCATTTCCACCAGCTTACATGAGCTATTGGGGATACTAAAGACATTTCCTAGTAAAGGACAGCAAGTGAATATGTAACAGCTAATCCATGCACATATCCACTGGTGTTAAAGACTTTTGATCATCAATAATTGCAGGCAAGGTAGGTTATTTGGTTCACCTCTAGTTACACCAGAAGCTCACCCTAATGCAGCAAATTATTGATGCTTAAATAATTTCAGGATTTTCATTTCCACTACTTTTTCAAGTAGCATCCCACAAAATCACATGTTGTGTAAAATCTTTGAAGTCAAACCTACATTTAGTTTTCATTAATGTGAAACTGAATCTATGGAGAGTTGGTGGTGGATTGAAAGTCAAGATATGGCTTTCCTACATGGAATCACACAAATAAAAGCTAAATGCTGGAAATCTGATAGAAAAGTAGGAAGGGCTGGGAAATCTCAAGTCTGGCAACACCTATGGAGAGGGAAGAGAGTTAATGTTGAGTCATGACAGTGAAAGGAGGAGAAAGTTTGGACTAAAAACATTAACTTTGATGAGTTTCCCCAGGACTTTGTTGTTATTTTAAAATCTCAGTTGGAGACAGATTTAATTTTAAAAAATCAGACTGAAAGATTGAAAATTCTCTCAAAACTGTTTTACTTTTGAAAGATATCACGATACCTCCCTCTTCATACAAAAATGAAACAAAGGCTGTTTTTGAAATTTGAAAGCTACATTTTGCATTTGAGGACAATTTTTTGACTCTCCTTAATAACTCATTATTTTTAGATAACGCAATCATGTAGTAATTATACCTTCTGTATTTATATGACTTATAGGATATTTGAACTCGCACAGAATTAAAATCACTAAGAATTATTAACCCTCAAGTAAACTTAAAGATATAACACAGGGAGAAAGCAATAATTTCCTAGACAATTGTATTTAAGTTGGTATGAGACAACAAGCATACGTTACCAAGAGCTTTTTTTCAAAGTAACTGGCATGCATGTGCTTGCACACATACAAAAACAATTATCACCCTCACCACACCTTGCTGTGTCTGGCGAGGTCTCAGCTAACATATCCCCATCACATAAGCACAAAGCTGAAAGAATGTAATCAAGCAATTAGTACCCTTTTCACTGCATCTCATCTCAAGTTCAGACTGAAATATAACAATGGGCATTATTCAATACAAACAGGATCCTCTGCACCAATCTCCCCCCTGAAAACTGATGGGGCTAAAAGCTAATAAGGCCTGGAACTAATGGATTGCATTCTGGGATAATCCAGGAAATAGCTACAGAGTGGGATTCTAGAAAAATTCCAGAGGATTGAAAAACTGCTAATGTAGCTGTGGTAAAGCAACTGAGAGAGAAAGAGAATTGCTGTGAGGGCTCTTGAAAGCTTTTAAAGCAAACCTTCAGTAAGCAGCCAATGAGCAAGAGGAGATTAAAACTTCCAAGAAGCAGAAGATATTACAGGCAAACGATGTGATGCCAGTCTATTTAAATGGTAATGTGATAGATGATGCGCTGTTGAGAGTAACCATGAGCCTCACTGTTATGGGTACAGTCTATGTTATGTATGAACTCTTTTACATTGCCAAGCTTGCTTGGTCAAGATAGCAGCAGGGTAAGACATTCCGGTTGGAGTTCCTCTCCTTGCCAGTTCTTTCTCTTCTCCTCTTGCAGTACTTTTTTCTTCCCTTGCCCCCAACGTTTAACTATCCCTACCTAGAGGAGTCGTTGCGACCGGAGACTTGGCAGGAGCTGAGCACATGGGCCATGTCCTGCAATGGTAGCAAAAGGAACATGGGCCAGGGAGAGTCCCCGGAGTGACAGCAACAGGAGAAACCAGGGACCAGAGCAGCACATAATGAAGCAAATCCTGGTACAATTGTTGGACTTGACCCTGGCACCACGTGCTGAACTACTGTTTGGAATGCTCTACTGACTGCAATAAAAATCCTTTTCACAATATTATAACCATCTCATTTCTAACTCTCATTCTCAGACTCTAAGTAATCCTACTGTTTTCCTTTTAATTCTCTTTTGTATAACACGACTATGTTTTTTCACTAAGATTAATACCCAGGTACTTATACCTAAGCTGACGCCAAAAAAAGACCATCATTGTAAAGACTTTTCACTGTACTTCCGTACCAGAGTACAAGTGATAACAAAGGATATTCTGATTCTGAAGTAGTAACTCAGCTGGCAGCCATGCCAAACCCTCTATTACAGCCCACAACGCTACCTAAATGTTAAACTGTAAATTATCAGGAAGCTGACTTTTCAAGGGTCTGTTCACGGTTTAAGGGAACAGTTTTTACTTGATAATGTAGCTTACATAATTAAGCATGTGATTTTATCACGTGAAAAAATGATTACATTTAAAGTTTAATCTCAACTTAGAGGTGGAAATATTTGCAACCAGAAACTGGATAATAAATACCGTTCTGAAGAATGAGAACATACTTTCATGAGTGTTTCACCACTGATGTATAAATTGGAGGACATTCGCACCACAGCTTCTGCTTTTACAGTTCCTCATTTGTTTAATAGGAGTGCATTTACCACTTTGATCCCAGAAACATTTTCATCCTATTTATTATTCACAACTTAAAAAAAATTATGTTCATTTGAATTTGCTACAGGATAATACCATTTATTCAGATCACGTTCACCTTACTTTCAACAGCTGCCTTTTTGTTTTTACAGCAATCAGGTTTCACTATACACAACAAGATTTTCCTTTATCCATTCAAGCTGCCCAAATCAAACTGACTGTTCCCAGTAACACACACGGAGTCAACCAATAACTATGCCTGGACCATCAACTTGGTTTAAGATGCTCTTTGGTCTTCTCAAAATTTGTTGGTCATCTTGTTTTAAAGTCATCTTCTTGGCTGGCTAAGAGACTGGCACATTTCAAGTTTCAGGATTACGTGCTTAGATTCACACGAAGCCTAAGGGTAAAAGTGAGGACTGCAGATGTTGCAAACCAGAATTTAAATCAGAGTGGTGCTGGAAAAGCACAACAGGTCAGGCAGCATCCAAAGAGCAGGAAAATCGACGCTTCGGGCAAAAGCGCTTCATCAGGAAGAGAGGCAGGAAGCTTCTGGGAAAGATAAATGCGGGGAGGAGGGGGACTGGGGAGAAGGTAGCAAAGAGTACAATAGATGAGTGGGGGGTGGGGATGGAGGTGGTAGGTCAGAGGGGAGGGTGGAGCGGATAGGTAGGAAGGGAGATTGTCAGGTAGGACAGGTCATGGGGACGGTGCTGAGTTGGAAGGTTGAAACTGAGGTAAGGTGGGGGGGGGGGGGGAAATGAGGAAACTAGCGAAGTCCACATTGATGCCGTAGGGTTGAAGTGTTCCGAGGCGGAAGATGAGGCATTCCTCCTCCAGGCGTCGAGTAGTGAGGAAACAGTGGTGGAGGCGGCCCAGGACCTGCATGTCCTTGGCAGAGTGGGATGGGGTGTTGAAATGTTGGGCCATGGGGCGGTGGGGTTGATTGGTGCTCTGCTAGGAGGTGTTCAGTCTCCGCAATGTAGAGGAGACCGCATCAGGAGCAGCGGATATAATAAATTACATTGGTGGATGTGCAGGTGAAACTTTGATGGATGTGGAAGGCTCCTTTGCGGCCTTGGATGGAGGTGAGGGAGGAGGTGTGAGCGCAGGTTTTGCAATTCCTGCGGTGGCAGGGGAGGGTACCAGGATGGGAGGGTGGGTTGTTGGGAGGCGTGGACCTGACCAGGTAGTCACGGAGGGAACGGTCTTTGCAGAAAGTGGTGGGGAGAGAATTATACCTCTGGTGGTGGGGTCAGTTTGGAGGTGACGGAAATGTCGATGGATGATATGGTTAATGCGAAGGTTGGTAGGTGGAAAGTGAGGACCGGGGGCGGGGGGGGGGTCTGTCTTTGTTATGTTGGAGGGGTGGGGGTTTGAGGGTGAAGGTGCAGGATGTAGGTGAGATGCATTGGAGGGCATCTTCAACCACATGAGAAGGGAAATTGCAGTCTCTAAAGGAGGAGGCCATCTGATGTGTTCTGTGGTGGGACTGTGGAGGAGGAGGAATTGGGAATACGGGATGGCATTTTTGCAGGAGGTAGGGTGGGAAGAGGTGTAATCCAGGTAGCTGTGGAAGTCTGTGGGTTGGTAAAAAAATGTCAATGTCAAGTTGGTTGTCATTAATGGAGGTGGAGATGTCCAGGAAGGGGAGGGAGGTACAGAGATGGTCCAGGTGAATTTAAGGTCGGGGTGTAATGTGTGCTTTTCCAGCACCACTCTGATCTGAGCCTTAGGGTAGCTACTGTAAAGGTCACTGTCATAATATACGTATTTGAAATTGGACTGAAACACTTAATAATGTAACTTATTCAATTCAGAAAAGCGGGATTCCAATGTATGCTCTGTAATGTACTTCGCAATATTCGCAATATTCTATGAAGACCAGCATATTTTCGCTATCAAGAAAATAGTGTTGGAAGGTCAGCCACTTTCTGTCACAAGTAGCAAGGGGCTGGTAGCTTATGGAATAGATTGGAGTGTATGCCGTAATGGAATGTATATAGTTAACAGCATATTTTCTGCAATTGGATTGAGACAATTGAGATTGTACACAACTGAGGAGTGTGATATTTTATGTTATATACTATCCTAATTTAATTATTTTGTAACACAATTATAGATTTTTGTGAATGAAATAAATTTTTATAAAAACATTTCCAGAGGATTAGTTTCAAGTCTCTGCTTAACACTGGAACGACACAATGGCTCAGTAGTTAGCACTGCTGCCTCACAGCACCAGGGTTCAATTCCTGCTTCGGGCAACTGTCTGTGTGGAGTTTGCACATTCTCCCCGTGTTTGCGCATGTTTCCTCTGGGTGCTCCGGTTTCCTCCCACAATCCAAAGATGTGCAGGTTAGGTGAATTGACCATGTTAAATTGTCCATAGTGTATCAGGCATGTGTAGGTTAGGTGCATTAGTCAGGGGTAAATGTAGGATAATAAAAGAGGGGAATGGTGGATTTGTTGGGCCGAAGGGCCTGTTTCCACACTGTAGGGGTTCTGTGAACATCCACATAGAAATAACCTTCATCATTTAAATAAGTTCTTAATGGTAATTCAGATAAAAGTAAACACCAACATATAAATCTTAAATGAAATCAAATTGGACTATTACAGCTAATTGCTAGAGTGGTGCTGGAAAAGCACAGCAGGTCAGGCAGCATCCGAGGAGCTGGAAAATCAATGTTTCAGGAAAAAGCCCGTCATCATTTCAGGAACGTCAGCTTGATCTGCTGTGTTTTTCCAGCACCACTCTAATCTTGACTCTAAACTCCAGCATCTGCAGTACCCACTTTCGCCTATTACAGTTAATTCAACGTCTGGAAAGTATCTATGAAAAGGTTAAACAGATTACACCCTCCGAATAAAAAGCATTTGAAAAGAAACAAACTAAATTCAGCATGGAAGAAATAGTTTGTTACTTCAAATTTATTTCTTTTGTTATGCTTCTTCCTATTGTCTTATATTAGTTAGCAATGATTTAACCATCTCAATTTTCCTTTAAGTATTTATCTTATTCTAATTACCATTATTTTATTTACATGGGAACATAGGCAGTAAATATACGTTAGCAGATTACATGGATCTTTGAAAAAAAAAGTGTTCTCTCCGGTTGCAAGGTACCATTCTATACGTGCGAAGATTTTTAAAAACTGTGTGTTGAGGAAAAAATAAAGTCTTTCAAACATAAACATCCACAACCTAAACTTAGCTGATATTCTTTATTTTAATTCAAAAGTAACTCATGCAAATGCACCATCTAGCAGGAAACTATATGTGGCACGGTGGCACAGTGGTTAGCACTGCTGCCTCACAGCGCCAGGGACCTGGGTTCAATTCCTGCCTCAGGTGACTGACTGTGTGGAGTTTGCACGTTCTCCCCGTGTCTGCGTGGGTTTCCTCCGGGTGCTCCGGTTTCCTCCCACAGTCACAAAGATGTGCGGGTCAGGTGAATTGGCCATGCTAAATTGCCCAAGTGTTAAGTAAGGGGTAAATGTAGGGGTATGGGTGGGTGGCGCTTCGGCGGGTCGGTGTGGACTTGTTGGGCCGAAGGGCCTGTTTCCACACTGTAAGTAATCTAATCTAATCTAATATATTGAACTAAATTATAAATAAAGTAATCTGCTCATTAATGTATGACAGTAACAGTCCCAGCTTTAAATTGGGTTACTTATAGTAAGTAATTAATTTATTATAAAGACTCAAAATATATGTAATAGGAGCCACAATACCATGACGATTCCCACAAACCTTCCACCAGAGGACAGCACCCACAGAATAATAAAAGTTAACCTAATCAAGGAGTTAGTTGTTTCAAACAGTAGGATCAATAGCTTCGTTGCTTTGCATTGAGAGAAGCAAGTTATCTAGATTGAGGATGTTGGCTAATGTTTTAGTAGACAATAAGAACATTTTTAAAGGGAAAATTTACATTATGCAGAACAAATACAACATGAAAGCTAAAATTCACACTAAATGAATATTCCACTTTAACTTGATTAACAAAGTGAGATGGAGAGGAATTCCTCAAATTCCTCAGGATGAGAAGAGGATCATCGGACTGACGATAAAAAAAATACTGAAACAGATTAAAAACTGGATTGGAGGGACAAAGAGATCAAATCCTAGCAGCCGTGTCCATTCATTCTCCCTATTAGTAAAGCCAAGTAACCAAGTCTGGGAAAATTGGAGTTTGTCCACTTTGTTAAGAAGAATAAAAGACAGAATAGAGAGACACCACAGATTGCTACAGTGCAAAGTAATCCAAATCCTCTTCTGTATGAGTTTCAACAAGTTAGCATACAGATGCCACAACCTTTATTACAAAGTGGGCACAGCAAAAAAAAAGGGAAGCCTTGCTACAACTTTACAGGGCACTAGCATGACTACACCTATGGTATCACTTTTTTTTTTAAAAAGGAAAATAAACCTGCCTTAGAGGCAGTTCAGAAAGATTCACCAGATCAATTACTGGGATGAAGGAGTTGTCTTATAAGGAAAGATTGAAAATGTTTGGTCTACATTCATTGGAAGAATTAGGTGATCTGAATAAACTGAAAGGCTAAGTTTATTAAACACTGAATTATACAAATTCTTGACCATTGACAGTATTAAGGGTATGAGGTAAGGTTGCTGCACAAGTAGTGAAGTGGAATTAAAATCATGCTGAGATTAGTCATGATCTGACTGACAGCCCACCTATCAATAAAAGGGCCAAATGGCTCACTCCTGCTCCATGCACTGCCATGTTTTCCAGTATATTTCGCAATATGAGAGCACAGTTATTTGTGAATTTGCATTTGCCGAACTTTATTTGCAGATACATTCTATTTTCCTTAAAAAGCATATAATCTGCAGGCAGCTAATCCATGTAATATTTTATAAATGCCACTTTGGAAAGAGAACCAGTCTGACTCAAGATTGGGACACAGACAGACTCTACCATCACACCTTTAATGCATTGCCTGAGCTGAGATGTCACTTTTTTTATATATAAAACCTGAAGTAATCAAGAATGCGACTTGAAAGTAGTTCTGGGATTTACATATTAATAAACCAAAAACCGCAACCCATTCTAAAAGATGAAAGACTTAACAGCAATCTAGGTTTGTTCAATACATCATTTCAGTTGCATGATACTAATCTTTTGCTATAAATTCTGTCTTATGGTCCTGCTCCACAGCTATCTGAAGAAGGAGCAGCGCTTCGAAAGCTAGTGCTTTCAAATAAATCTGCTGGACTAAAACTTGGTGCTGAGAATTTTAACTCTGTCCACCCCAGTACAACACTGGCTCCTCCATATCATCTTTATTAACTCATCAGCTAGCTTTATTCATTACTACTAGGTTTCCGTTCATTCATTCATAACCCTTCACTAACCCATTATTTGTACTATAACACTGCTTCATAAGATGGACCAAATTTAAAACAAACCTTTCTAATCAAAACAGCCTTTTCACACCCAGTACTGCATTTTCATATCTTATCAGCCCTAGCTGCAGGCAATGTTTACCTGTAAATAAGTGTCACATACAGAACACCAATATCCCCATCAAGTCTCCACTAAACATTATAATATTAATCAGCCCTTACCAACCATCTCCTGGACCTGAATAGATTCCTCAATTAGTAACTACCTGTTAAATATCTTTTAACTGGGCCATTATCCCTTTAAGAAACTAACTGACAAAACAGTGCTTCCATGAAATTGTATGAATGAATGAAACTCATACTGACTAACATTAAATAAAGGGAAGTTAAGGACTGCACAAAGATAAAAAGTATAACATAGCAAAGATGAGCAGGAAGCCAGAGGACTGGGAAAATTTTAAAGAGCAACAGAGGATAACTGAAAAGGTAATACGTAGAGATAAAATGAGGTACAAAGGCAAACTGGCCTAAAATATAAAGGAGGACAGTAAAAGCTTTTTTTTTGGGATGTATGTGGGAAAAAAAATGGCTAAGACTAAAATTGGGCCCTTCCATTCAGAAACAGGTGAATGTATTATGGAGAACAAGGAAATGACAGAAGAGTTGAAAAGGTACTTTGGATCTGTATTCAATGGGGAAGACACTAGCAATCTCCCAAATGTAATAGTGGCTGAAGGACCTAGGGTAATGGAGAAACTGAAGGGAATATATATTAGACAGGATAAGGTGTTGGATAGACTATTAGGTCTGAAGCAGGAAAATCGGCATTTCAGGCAAAAGCCCTTCATCAGGAACGTCAATTTTCCTGCTCCTCGGATGCTTTTCCAGCACCATTCTAATCTTGACTGATCTCTAGCATCTGCAGTCCTCATTTTTACCCTGTTAGGTCTGAAGGCTGATAAGTGCCCAGGACCTGATGGTCTGAATCGCAGGATACTTAAGGAGGTGGCTCTGGAAATCGTGGATGCATTGGAAATCATTTTCCAATGTTCTTTAGATTCAGGATCAGCTCCTACGGATTGGAGGGTGGCTAATATGTTGTCCCACTTTTCAAGAAGGCAGGGAGAGAAAAAACAGGGAATTATAGACCGGCTAGCCTGACGTTAGTGGTGGGAAAGATGCTGGAGTCAATTATAAAAGATGAAATTACGACTCATTGGGATAGCAGTAACAGGATAGGTCAGAGTCAGCATGGATGTATGAAGGGAAATCGTGCATGACTAATCTTCTGGAATTTTTTGAGGATGTAACTGTGATGATGAACAAGGGAGAGCCAGTGGATGTAGTGCACCTGGACTTTCAGAAAGCCTTTGATAAAGTCCCACATAGGAGATTAGTGAGCAAAATTAGGGCACAATGGATTAAGGGCAAAATACTGACTTGGATTGAAAATTGGCTGGCTGACAGAAAGCAAAGAGTAGTGATAAATGGGTCCCTTTCGGAATGGCAGACGGTGACCAGTGGAGTACCACAAGGTTCGATGCTGGGACTGTAGCTGTTTACAATATACATTAATGAGGTAGATGAAGGCATTAAAAGTAATATTAGCAAATTTGCTGATGACACAAAGCTGGGTGGCAGGGTAAAATATGAGAAGGAAGGATGTTATGAGAATACAGGGTGACTTGGACAGGCTAAATGAGTGGCTAGATGAGTGGACAGATGCAGGACAGATGCAGTTAATGTGGATAAATACCTGGTTATCCACTTTGGTGGCACGGACAGGAAGCCAGATTACTATCTAAATGGAGTCAAGCGAGGTAAAGGGGAAGTACAATGAGATTGAAGTGTTTTTGTACATCAGTCAATGAAAGCAAGCATGCAGATACAGCAGGCAGTGAAGAAAGCTAATGGCATGCTGGCCTTCATAACAAGAGGAATTGAGTATAAGAGCAAAGAGGTCCTTCTACAGCTGTACAGGGCCCTAATCAGACCGAACCTGGAGTAGTGTGTGCAGTTTGGGTCTCCAAATTTGAGGAAAGACATGCTGGCTATTGAGGAAGTGCAGTGTAGGTTCATGAGGTCAATTCCCGGAATAGCGGGACTATCATATGTTGAAAGATTTGAGCTTTATACACACTAGTTTAGAAGGATGAGAGGGGATCTGATTGAGACGTACAAGATTATTAAAGGATTAGACACTCTGGAGGCAGGAAGCATTTTTCCGCTGATGGGTGAGCCCAGAACCAGAGGAGACAGTTTAAAAATAAGGGGTAGGCCATTTAGAGTGGAGGAGAAACTTCTTCACCCAAGAGTGGTGGGTGTACGAATGCCCTGCCTCAGAAGGCAGTGGAGGCCAAGTCTCTGGATACTTTCAAGAAAGAGATGGACAGGGCTCTTAAAGATAGTGGAATCAAGGGTTATGTAGGTAAGTCAGGAACAGGATACGGATTGTGGATGGTCAGCCATGATCATAATGAATGATGATGCAGGCTCGAAGGGCAGAATGGCCTACTCCTGTTGTGTATTGTCTAAATCTCACAACCCAGCTACAGCAATCCTTTTAATATTCTTTATTATATACAGGTACAATTTCTAACTTATTTAGAGCATATAAGCCCAGTATTTTTTACTAACATTTACTAACTTAAAAGACAAGAGGACTAATACCTCCTAATTATGCAAGCAGACTGGACAGAAACTCAATCCTATCAGAAGTAGCAGCCAACCTACCTCCTGTCTACTGGGATAGAGGCTCTTCAAAACGCTGTGTACAGAGGAACATCGATTATCCAGAATTTGACTATCTGAATATCAGATTACCCGACAACATTGCAAGGTCCTGATGCTTGGCAAAATTATGTTATCCGACATTTGATTATCCAGAATTCGATTAACTGAATGAAATACTCCCCACCCACGTCCTTCGGATAATCGAGGTTCCTCTGTACTATAGATAAAAAAATGTTATGTCAAGTAATGGAATTTTAATGTAGGTAAGAACTGCATATAAAGAGATTCTTGTAAGAACTATATTTTATGATTCTATTGCCACCTTGAACTTGTGCTGTAGTTGCTGAACAAGAGGCTATTTTCGCCACTCACTGATTCCGCTCGTTATTTGAACACTATCCCACACCAGGGACAATGAAGAAACAGAAATATATTTCCCAGTCTGGAGGAAAACTTGCAAGTAGTTCAATATTCCCTCAAATTATTTTTCTTGAATCTCTGAGATCCATGCACGGCTGTAACTTCCAAAACTGGAAGTCAATGCATCAACATGCATATCGTCATTTGTGGGTCCTCAGAGCTGCTGCACAACTTAAAGTAAACACTGGTGTTGGTCCAACACGTTCTGCTACCCTGCACTTCTCTGTGGTATAGCGTGTGGGTTGGGAGGCGATGACAAATGAGACTTTAAGAGTCGATTCATAATAATGAGGTTAGATTGTTGCTGAGTGCAATTCTGCAGATGGTCACAGTGATAGTGCCACTTAACACGGTGAGGTGCGTAACCTCGCCTGTGCAAGGACGTGATATGGCCACTTCTACTAAAACTGTCAAGAACAGATGCCATTGGCATCTGGTAGACTGATGAAAGAGGAGACTCTAGATTTTCCATGCTCGTTTCTTTCACCACTTGTCAGAGTCTGGTAGACATGACCTTCAGTCCTGAGTCCAATCCATCAGTAGTGTTGCTACTGAGTTAATCTTTGTGATGGACATTGGAAGTGCCACCCAGAGCATGTTCTGCGGCCTTACTACTCAATACCTCTCCCAAGTGAGATTTAACATGAAGTAAATTTATCAGCTGAGGTACAGTCCTGAGTAGCAATCAGGAGGTTTCCTTATTTACCTGATACTATGAGAAATTATAGGATCTAAAGATCAATGTTGAAGACTTCTAGGACAACTCCCTCCGGTCCATAACATTGATGGCACCTCTAGTGGATTTGATCGGTTGCTGAGATGGGCTATACCCATGGATCATTAGGATTGGGACATTACATGGAAGATATTATTATGTAAATTTGACTGTCAGGTTATTGCTTGACTAATCTGTGGGGCAAATCTCCCAAATTTGGCACCGATTCCCAGACAATGATGAGGACTTTGTAAGGACAGCTGGGCAGGATATGTTATCACTTCTGTTGTTTGGGTTAATGCTAAGTGTTCATTTCAGTTCTTTTACGTGACTTTTCTTTAGCAGCTTGAGATAACTGAGTGGCTGGCTTCTCAGGTCATTTTTGAGGGGCGGCACAGTGGCTCAGTGGTTAGTGCTGCTACCTCAAACTCCAGGGACCCAGGATCGATCCCTTCCTTGGGTAATTGTCTGTGTGGAGTTTACACATTCTCCCAATGTCTGCATGGGTTTCCTCCGGGTGCTCGGGTTTCCTCCCACAATCCAAAGATGCGCAGATTAGGTGAATTGGTCATGCTAAATTGCCCATAGTCAGGGGTGAATATGGGGAATTGATCTGGGTGGGCTACTCTTCGGAGGTTCGGTATGGACTTGTTGGGCCGAAGGGCCTGTTTCCACACTGTAGGGAATCTAATCTAATCATATCATAAGAGTCAGAGTAGTAACTACAGTCCTGATGGCATAGGAATAGGCCCAGGAGTTTCTGAATGATCATTACAAGCTTTTTATTCCAATGTCATTTTTTAAATGAATGAAAATTCCTCCAACTGGCATGTTGGAATCTAAATTCATGTACACGTCTTTAGGTTATCTCTCCAGAAACATTACCATCATGCTTTACTCTGCTCTCTCCACTCAGGATCTTCCTGGATAGATGAATTAAAAAGTAATGGCTTGTTACCTATTTATCTTCAACCTTATAAACTATTAGTTACTGCACAAAATACCATAAAAACAAAACCTACATTCTTTTCGACGAACACTTGTATAACACCAAAATGTAGCATATTCTCTACTTTTAGAAAAGAAAAACCACACTTAGCAACCAAACCTTTAGTATGAACAGGAAACTGATTAAAACTTTAGATTAGTGGTAACTTCCTTTACTGCTGATTAATCTAAGAGACAGGATACTTAAAAAAAAACTTGAACTAGAAAATTAAAACAAAATACTGCTGTTTAAGAAAATGCATCCATTTAAAATAAAATCTTGTTATATTTTTTCCATTAATCATTTTTGCCATCTCCTAAAGAATATATTTGGTATTTTTTCTTAAAGTAAAAAGGACATCACATCACATGCAGTTCTCATGATCATTAAAACTACTCCTGACCACGTTTGCACTCTTAATACCTTCAAATCATGTCTTACTATCTTTCCAAAAAAACTAAATATTTTCCACTGACCTCAATTAGCAGAAGTCTTTTAGCAAGATTTCCGATCTATGAGCAAGACATGCATTTACACTATATTAGATGAGAATTGGGAAACCTCAAGTCAAAGTCAAATTTCAGATGGGCTAGTTTAAGAAATACAACTAAGATGTTCTCAGTACACTTACAAGACAGTCTGCCATTAAGAAAGGTTCAACAGTATCAGTTATTTTACAGGCCACCAAATATTGTGTTATGGAATGGCAAATAAATATGTGGTAAACCATAGGGATAGGTGAATCTCAACCATGTCACCAAACAAACATTAAGCAGACACCAAATACTATTAATAGATTAATATATTGATAAACTAGAGAGCACTAAAGACTCCATTTTCTCGCAAGAAACTTCAGAATACCATTAGAAGATCTACTAGAAAGACCAATGTTGGAAGGAAATTCCTTAAAAATGTTCCAGTCCTATTTTTGACTTTAGTAAAAATTATGGCATTGTTCTCTATCTAATCAGAGATAAATTACAGAAAGTTCTGTCAGACATTAGGACAGAATCTCACCACACAAGGATGGTCTTAATCCCTAGAGTCACCTTCTATTCCTCAGAACAGTGGCCATGTGGCTTACAAAGTAAACAAATAACCACTATTATTTGAACACAGTACTTTCATTCTTGAGGACAGGAGAGAAAATGACAAAAATTGACCTGTACTTCTAAGTATTTTCTACACAGAAGACTTCAAACTCCACCCTAGTCTTTGGAAAAGTAGAACACTTCTCTGTTCTGACTCTCCACAACTGAGAGTTCCAACACCATAAGCACAGTATTTCCACTAACTGCAGCAGTAACAGGAAGTCAAAAGGAGCTTCCTAAAATTCTTTCATAGTGCCCTCGGGGAGTGGATCTACAGGTTCTAAAGTGGCAGTTTAGCACCAAATCAGCATTAGAGACAATGTCACTATGTTCTGCCCATCCTGCATGATTCAAAAACAAGAATGGTCCATCCAAGTGTGGTGAGCTTCAGAGACCTGCAGAAGTTGACAGTGCCATTTTTAACTCCTGTCAGCCCCTAAGTATTGACACCAGTGGCATTGTGAAACTCAATTTTTTAATCTTCATGTTGAAGTAAGGATTTATTTCTAGACATACAGGGAGATGGAAAACTTGTTCATTTCACTTCTCATTTTCAGCATTTGCAAGTAACTTTTATGAAATTGTGAAAACCAACTACAACCTTTATAAATGACCTAGAGGAGGGGCTTGAAAGCTGGGTGAGCAAGTTTGCGGATGACACGAAAGTCGGTGGAGTTGTGGACAGCGAAGAAGGATGTGGCAGGTTACAGCGGGATATAGATAAGTTGCAGAGCTGGGCAGAAAGGTGGCAAATGGAGTTCAATGTAGCTAAGTGTGAAGTCATTCACTTTGGTAGGAGTAACAAGAAGTTGGATTACTGGGCTAATGGTAGGCTACTTGCTAGTGTGGACGAGCAGAGGGATCTTGGTGTCCATGTACACAGATCTCTGAAAGTTGCCACCCAGGTAAATAGTGCTGTGAAGAAGGCATATGGGCTTTATTGGTAGAGGAATTGAGTTCCAGAGTCCTGAGGTCATGTTGCAGTTGTATAAGACTCTGGTGCGGCCTCATCTGGAGTATTGTGTGCAGTTTTGGTCGCCATACTATAGGAAGGATGTGGAGGCATTGGAACGAGTGCAGAGGTGGTTTACCAGGATGTTGCCTGGCATGGTAGGAAGATCGTATGAGGAAAGGCTGAGGCACTTGGGGCTGTTCTCATTGGAGAAAAGAAGGTTTAGGGGAGATTTGATAGAGGTGTACAAGATGATTAGGGGTTTAGATAGGGTTGACAGTGAGAACCTTTTTCCGCTAATGGAGTCAGCTGTTACCAGGGGACACAGCTTTAAATTAAGGGGTGGTAGGTATAGGACAGATGTTAGGGGTAGATTCTTTACTCAGCGGGTTGCGAGTTCATGGAATGCCCTGCCAGTAGCAGTGGTGAACTCTCCCTCTTTATGGTCATTTAAGCGGGCATTGGATAAGCATATGGACGTTATTGGGCTAGTGTAGGTTAGGTAGACTTTGGTCGGCGCAACATCGAGGGCCGAAGGGCCTGTACTGCGCTGTATTTTTCTATGTTCTAACCTGTACTGGGCTTTCCTGTGAATCCTTAAGAATTACATTTGAACCAATACTACTCAATATAGGACGACATGGTACTGGCAAGGATGGTTTCTTTGTGGCAAACAACACAACCCTTAATAATGGTGAGAACAAAAGGACTTAAACAATCCCTACAGTCCCACAGGGTTCTCTTATGTACAGTACTTCAGCAAGGAAAATGTAAGGTTGTACGATTCCACTCATTTGAAGTTTGTGGAAAGTGATGGATGCATATTCATCCCCTATTCTATCAAAAAATGCAGACTGGAGTGAACAAGGACATGCAGATTATTGTTATTAATAATGACATGCCTGCACAATGTATTGTACACACAAGTTGTACATACATTGTGTGCAATAATGTTAGCCTCATGCAGACTATGCCGTTTTATAACAATAGAGAAAACCCATCATTATTAATTTAGTATGTAGCAACACCCAAAGTGGAATTTCGTTCAAGTCCTCAAAATCAATGAAAATATTTCCAGGACAAGCGAAAAGCATTCTGATCCCTGTCACAAAAATTGCTGAGAGAAAACTGAAGGTCCAAAATGATGTGTTTGACCATCAATAGAATCTGCATTTTAAAGAGTGAAAGACACAACTTAAAATGTTGCAAAACCAGAATATACTACCAGACATTCACTAAAGCATGAGAATAAAGAACCACGATCTCAACCCTGTTAAAGTTGCAAAATCCTTCTTACCATCATTGGGAAAGTCTTATCCCAGAGACAGCATAGACGCAGCAAAGATTGCAGAACATTATCATAGCTGGGAGGGAGGTGCCCTGGGATTACTCAACATTGATCCAGGCCCTCATGATGTCACACATTAGGTCAGACATAGACAAAGAAACCTCTGGCTGATTACCACTTTGCTCTCTTGGCTAATAAATCAGCATACTGCATGTTAAACACTACTTGGAGGAAGTAGCACAAGTAGCAGGAGTGTAAAATGTGTTCATGGTGAGGGCTTCCAATGACCACCACCAGTGATGGCTTAGTAGTATCAGTACAGACTGGGCTGGTCAAGTCTGAACAACGTAGCTACTAGATGGGTCTGTGGCAAATGGTGATGAAACCAAGAAAAGAAAAGTTAACCTCCACCTCTTATTTTTTTTAATTTTCACTCATCAGTTTTTGGCGCTACTACCTGGGCATGCATTTATTCCTGAACTCTAGTTGCCCTTGAGATGGTGGTGAGCTGCCTTCTTGAATTGCTCCATTAAAGAGGGAATTCCAGGATTTTGACTTAATGACACTAAAGGAATGATGATGTATTTTCAAGTCAGAATGATGATTGGCTTGGATGGTTCCAATGTATTCATGTCCTTGCCTTTCCGGATGGTGCTGCTGATAGATTTGGAAGGTACTGTCTGAGTAGCCTTTGTGAATTTCTGCTATGCATCTTATGGATGTCATTCTCTGCTGCTAATGAGCATTGGTGGTGGAGGGGGTGGATATTTGTGGTTGTGGTTACAAGTGAAATGCCTTGCCCTTGACAGTGTTAACTTTCTCGAGTGCTGTTAGAGATGCACACATCCAGGCAAGAGAGGAGTATTTAATCACACAGCTGACTTGTGCCTTGTAGATGGTGGACAGGCTGTGGGGAGTCAGGAGGTCAGTTAATCACTTGCAGGACCTTTAGTCTCTGACCTGCTCTTGCAGCCATTGTATCTAAATGGTTAGTCCAGTTCAGGTTCTAGTTGATAATAACCACAAGATGCTGACAAAGCCTGCCACGAATGCAGCTGTCCATGACTGTTTCATTTGAGTGACCAACAAATACATAGCCCTTATGGAGATGAAGTCCCACCTTCATATTGAGAATACCGGTCATTGTGTTATGTGGCACTATTACAGTGCTAAATGATGTAGACTTCAGTATATCCAGCAAACAAGGCTAGGCATTCATGAGACATGGTGGGCCACCTGCAGCAGAATTTAGTCCTAAATAACCTGCACTTCATGGTCCAGAATATCCTCCACTCTATCATTACTATCAAGCCAGGGATTAACCCTGGTTCAATACACAGCACAGGAGGGTACGTCAAGAGCAGACCAAACCTTAACAGAAGTTTTAACTGGAAGCTATCAAACATGGATACTTATGTGCAAACATCATAAGCAGCAAGTAATGGACAGAACTAAGTAATTCCAGAAGACATGAATCAAATCTAAGCTCTGCAGTTTTACCACATCCAACATTCAAGGAGATGGACAATTACAAATTAATGGAGGAGCAGGAGGATCCAAAAATAGCCCATTCCTCAATAATGCATCATCACAAAATACAAGGCTGAGGAACTTGCAACAATCTTCTGTCAGAAGTGCTAATTAAAAGATCTATTTTGGCCTTATGGTAAGGTTGTTAGCATTTGGCTTCAACCAAATTAATTCACTCAACATGATATCAAGAAACAGTTCATTACATTGGACACAGCAAAGGCTATGGGTCCTGATAAGTTCCAGTAACCTTGAAGTTGTGTACTCCAGAATTTGTTATGTCCCTGGCCAAGCTGTCCCAGTACTGCTTTTACAATGGCACTTCTCAGACAATTCAGAAAACTACTGTCCAGGGAGATCCCTAGGAATACAATTAAGGAACAGGTCTGCAAGGGTCATAATCGCTGGATTACTGCCCGAGCCAGGTGCAAATTGGCTTAGGGATAAGAAAATTAGGAAAGTAAACACATGCGAAGGGAGTGGTGTGCGAATGCGGGGTTCCATTTCATGGTGAAATGGCATCAGTTTTGGAACAGGAGGATCTGTACTAATGGGACAATCTCCACCTGAACTGATGTAAAACAGGTGTTCTAGAGAAAAGGATAAATAGGCTGGTCACTAGGACTTTAAACCAGTGAGTCGGTGAGCGGGGAGAGTGACAGGAAGTACAATGGTAAATAAAAGTTAAGTAAAAAATGAGGTCTGCAGATGCTGGAGATCACAGCTGCAAATGTGTTGCTGGTCAAAGCACAGCAGGTTAGGCAGCATCTCAGGAATAGAGAATTCGACGTTTCGAGCATAAGCCCTTCATCAGGAATAAGAGAGAGAGAGCCAAGCAGGCTGAGATAAAAGGTAGGGAGGAGGGACTAGGGGGAGGGGCGATGGAGGTGGGATAGGTGGAAGGAGGTCAAGGTGAGGGTGATAGGCCGGAGTGGGGTGGGGGCGGAGAGGTCAGGAAGAGGATTGCAGGTTAGGAGGGCGGTGCTGAGTTGAGGGAACCGACTGAGACAAGGTGGGGGGAGGGGAAATGAGGAAGCTGGAGAAATCTGAATTCATACCTTGTGGTTGGAGGGTTCCCAGGCGGAAGATGAGGCGCTCCTCCTCCAGCCGTCGTGTAGTTGTGTTCTGCCGGTGGAGGAGTCCAAGGACCTGCATGTCCTCGGTGGAGTGGGAGGGGGAGTTAAAGTGTTGAGCCACGGGGTGATTGGGTTGGTTGGTTCGGGCGGCCCAGAGGTGTTCTCTGAAGCGTTCCGCAAGTAAGCGGCCTGTCTCACCAATATAGAGGAGGCCACATCGGGTGCAGCGGATGCAATAGATGATGTGTGTGGAGGTACAGGTGAACTTGTGGCGGATATGGAAGGATCCCTTGGGGCCTTGGAGGGAAGTGAGTGTGGAGGTGTGGGCGCAAGTTTTACATTTCCTGCGGTTGCAGGGGAAGGTGCCGGGGGTGGAGGTTGGGTTGGTGGGGGGTGTGGATCTGACAAGGGAGTCACGAAGGGAGTGGTCCTTGCGGAACGCTGATAGGGGAGGGGAGGGAAATATATCCTTGGTGGTGGGGTCCGTTTGGAGGTGGCGGAAATGGCGGCGGATAATACGTTGTATGCGCAGGTTGGTGGGGTGGTAGGTGAGAACCAGTGGGGTTCTGTCTTGGTGGCGGTTGGAGGAGCGGGGCTCAAGGGCGGAGGAGCGGGAAGTGGAGGAGATGCGGTGGAGGGCATCGTCGATCACGTCTGGGGGGAATCTGCGGTCCTTGAAGAAGGAGGCCATCTGGGTTGTGCGGTGTTGGAATTGGTCCTCCTGGGAGCAGATGCGGCGGAGACGAAGGAATTGGGAATATGGGATGGCGTTTTTACAGGGGGCAGGGTGGGAGGAGGTGTAGTCCAGGTAGCTGTGGGAGTCAGTCGGTTTATAATAGATGTCTGTGTTGAGTCGGTCGCCCGAGATAGAAATGGAAAGGTCTAGGAAGGGGAGGGAGGAGTCTGAGACAGTCCAGGTGAATTTCAGGTCGGGATGGAAGGTGTTAGTAAAGTTGATGAACTGTTCAACCTCCTCGTGGGAGCAAGTACCAGGTTAGCATGTGTGCAGGAGGGTTCAAGTACAAAGCAGACTATGAAAGAAACAAAAAAGGAAGGATAAAACAGGAGATTAGAATCCCTACAGTGTGGAAACAGGCCACTTGGTCCAACAAGTCTACACTGACCATCTGAAGAGTGATTTGGAGAAGTTGGTGTTGGACTGGGGTGTACAAAGTTAAAAATCAGGGTTATAGTTCAACAAATTTATTTGGAAGCAATAGCTTTCAGAGTGCTGCTTCTTCATCAGGTGGTTGTGGAGAATAAGATGACAAATAAACCCGTTGGACTATAACCTGGTGTTGCGTGTTTTTTAACTTTGTACATCAGAAGAGAATCCCACCCATACCCATTCTTATTATTCTACATTTCCCCTAACTAATGCACCAAGCCTACATATCTGACCACTATAGACAATTTAGAATGGCCGATTCACCTAACCTGCACATCTTTGAGTCTTGGGAGGAAACCCACGCAGACAAGGGGAGACTATCCAAACTCCACACACAGTTGCCCCAGGCTGGAATCGAACGAACGCCCTTGCACTGTGAGGCAGCAGTGTTAACCACTGAGCCACCATGCCAACCCAATACTATTAGAGATGTTGGAAATCACGAAGGTAAGAAAACTAGCATAAGGGCATTTTAGCTGAATGCTTGTAGTATTCGTAACAAGATCGATGAGTTAATGGCACAAATCATCATAAATGATTATGAGTCAGTAGCCATTACAGACACACGGTCACAACTGGGAGTTAAATATCCAGGGGTATCAGACTATTCGGAAGGACAGACAGGAAGGTAAGGCAGGTGGCGTAGCTCTGATATTCAAGGACAACATCAGGGCAGTAGTGAGAAATTATATCGGTTCTATGGAGAATAAGGTTTAATCCATTTGGGTGGAAATTAGAAATTCTAAGAGGAAAAAAAAATCACTAATAGGCATAGTCTTTGGTCACCAAATAGTAACATTACATTGGGGCAGGCAATAATCAAAGAAATAACTATTGCCTGTAAAAATGGTAAGCAACTATCATGGGGGATTTTAATCTGCATTCCGATTAGTCGAACCAGCTCGATCAGGGTAGTCTTGAGAAGGAGTTCATTCAGTGTACCCCCGATAGTTTTCTTGAACAGTATGTAATGGAACCGATGAGGGAGCAAGATATCTTCGATCTGGTCCTGTGTAAGGAGCTGAAAACGTGTTGCTGGAAAAGCGCAGCAGGTCAGGCAGCATCCAAGGAGCAGGAGAATCGACGTTTCGGGCATGAGCCATTCTTCGGCTCATGCCCGAAACGTCGATTCTCCTGCTCCTTAGATGCTGCCTGACCTGCTGCGCATTTCCAGCAACACATTTTCAGCTCTGATCTCCAGCATCTGCAGTCCTCACTTTCTCCTGTGTAATGAGACAGGAATAATTAATGTCCTCATAGTTAGGGATGCTCTTGGAAGGAGTGATCACAGTATGATTGAATTTAAAATACAGCTGGACAGCATGAAGATAAAATCCAAAATCAGAGTCCTGTGCTTAAACATGGGAGACTACAATAGAATGAGGAAGGACTTGGCTAAAGTAGACTGGAAACAAAGATTTTATGGTGGCAGTATTGACCAGCAGTGGAAGGCTTTCAAAGCAATTTTTCAAAGTGCTGAGCAAAAGTATATTCAAGTAAAAAGGAAGGATTATAAGAAAAGGGGTAATCTGCCATGGGTGTCTAAGGAAATAAGGAAGGCTATCAAACTGAAAGAGAAGGCATACAAAGTGGCTAAGAATAGCAGGAAACTAGAAGATTGGGAAATGACCTTACAGGTCAACAGAAAGCCACAAAATGAGTTATAAAGAGAACTAAGATAGAACATGAGAATAAACTAGCACAGAATATAAAGACAGACAGCAAACATTTCTATAAATATATAAAATGAAAATGAGTGGTTAAAATAAAGATTGGTCCTTTAGAGGATGAGAAGGAGCATTTAGTTATGGGATGTGATGAAATGGCTGAGGCATTTTATAGGTATTTTCTAATGGTCTTCACTGTGGAGGACATGAATAACATGCCAGCAATTGACAAAGAGAAGAAGGTAGGTGAGGACCTGGAAACTATTATTATTAGTAGTACAGAAGTAGTAGCGTTGGACAAGCTAACGGAGCTAAGGATAGACAAGTCTCCTGGCCCTGATGGAATGTATCCCAGGGTACTAAAAGAGATGATGGGAGAACCAGCAACCACACTGGTGGTAATTTTCCAAAATTCACTGGACTCCGGGCAGTTCCAACAGATTGGAAAACATCAACCGTGTCCATTGTTTAATAAGTGAGGTAGACAATGGGGAATTTATAGACTGGTTACCTTAACCTCTGTAATGGGGAAGATGCTCGAATTTTATTAAGGAAGAAATAGCAAGGCATCTAGATAGAAATGCAGATGCAGCATAGGTTCATGAAAGGCAGGTCATGCTTAAATAATCTATTGGAATTCTATGAAGACATTACGAACAAGGTGGATGTGGTGCACCTGGATTTGCAAAAGACCTTCAAAAAGGTGCTACATAAGCTAAAGACATATGGCATTATGGACAAAGTATTAGCATGGATAGAGGATTGGTTGACTAACAGGAAGCAAAGAGTGAGAATAAATGAGTGCTATTCTGGTTGACAATTAGTAACTAATGGGTGTGCCTCAGGGATCAGTGTTAGGAGTGCAATTATTCACAATTTATATAGAATATATGGAGTTGGGGATCACATGTAGTGTGTCAAAGTTTGCACGACACTAAAATGAGTGGCAGAGCAAAGTGTACAGAGGACTGTGAAACTTTGCAGAGGAACAGAGATACTTTAATTGAGTGGGCAAAGATGGGGCAGATGGAATACAATATTAATAAATGTGAAGTCATCTATTTTGGTAGGACTAACAGTAAAAAGGATTAATACTTGAATAGTAAAAAGTTGCAGTATGCTGCTATGCAGAGGGACCTCTGTGTCCTTGTGCATGAATCACAGAAGGTTGGTCTGCAGGTACAAGTAATTCAGTAGGCAAATGGAATTTTGTCCTTCATTTCTAAAGGGATTGGATTTTTAAAAGCAGGGAGATTATGTTGCAGCTGTATAGAGTGCTGGTGAGGCCACACCTGGAGTGCTGTGTGCAGTTTTGGTCTACTTACTTAAGAAAGGATGTACTGGCACTAGAGGGGGTGCAGAGGAGGTTGACTAGGTTGATTCTGGAGTGGAGGAGGTTGGTTTATGAGGATAGATTGAGTAGACCGGGATTATATTCACTGGAATTTAGGAGAATGAGGAGGTTCTAATAAAAACATAAAATTATGAAGGGAATAAATAAGATAAATGTAGAAAAGACAAGACGGCATTGCCTCAAGACTAGAGGGAGCAGATTTAGGACTGAATTGAGAAGGAATTTCTTCACCCAGAGGGTTGTAAGATCTATGGAATTCGTTGCCCAGTGAAGTAATTGACACTACTTCAGTGAACGTTTTTAAAGATAGATTTTTTTTTAACAATTAAGGAATTAAGGGATACGGTAAGAGTGTGGGTAAGTGGAGCTGAGTCCACGAAAAGATCAGCCATGATCTTATTGAATGGTGGGACAGGCTCAAGAGGGCAGATGACCTACTCCTGCTCCTAGTTCTTATGTTTTATCCCATACACAAATGGGAGGACAAGTTCAACCAGGCCAGTTACTACCCCAGTCTACACTTGATCACCAGTAAAGTGATGGACAGTGTCACCACTATCAAGCTGAACTTGCTTAGCTATAACCTACTCAATGTCGCACAGTTTGGGTTCCACCAGTGATAATCAACTCCTGACCTCAATAAAAACCTTCGTTCAAAACTGGAAAAAAGAAAGTTCTGGTCTTGAGTCCGGGGAGGGGGGGTTGGGGGTGGAGGGGGAGAGATTCATCTGGATCCAGCTTCAAGGAGCCCTGAAAATATAAGTCAATGGAAATTAAGGGAAAACTTCTCTGCTGGTTAGAGACATACCTGGCACAAAGGACAATGGTTTTGGTTGTTGGGAGTTCAGACATTTGAGCTCTCGACCATCTCTGTGGGAGGCAGTATCCTAAGACCAACCATCTTCCTTTGCTTCACTAATGACTTTCCCTCATTATATGGTCAGAAGTGATGATGTTTGCCAATGAATGCACAACATTTAGCACTATTCATGAATTCCCAGAGACTGAAGCAGTCCACATTTAATTGCAGCAAAATTTAGACATACCCAGATTCAGGCTGAAAAGTGGCAAGTAATATCTGAGCCATGCAAATGCAATGACAATCTTAACCGGGAAAGAAGTTAAACATTGCACCTCAACATTCAATGGCATTACCATCACTGAACACCTCACTAACACCCTGGGGGTTTGTAGCAACCAGAAACTGAACTGGACTAGCCATATCAGTACAGTGGTGAAGAGCAGGTTAAAGGCTGGAGATTCTGTAGCACATTACTCTCTTCCAATTCTACCATTTAGAAGGCACAATTCAGGGGTATGATGGAATATTTCACATTTGCCTGGATGAGTGCAGCTCCAACAACATAAGAAGCTTGACATCATCCAGAACAAAGCAGTCTGTTGAACTGGTACCACATCCATAACCATCTGTTCACTTCAACACTGCTGAATAGAAGCAGTGTGTACCATTTAAAAGATGCACTGCCAAAATTAAACAAAGCTCCTTGGACAGTACCTTTCCAAGCAATAACCAATAACACAACAGAAGCAGATACATGGGAACACCAACACCCGTAAGTTCCTCTTTAAGCCAATCATTATCCTGACTTGGGAAAATATCACTGTCCCAAATTCCTGGCATCCCTTCCTTGATAGCATTGAGAGCTTGTACATTCCAAATGGACTTCAGCAGTTCAAGAGACAACTTACCTTCTCAAGGGGCAACTAGGAATGAATAATAAATGTTGGCTCATCCAGTGATACCTCCATCCCATGAATCAGTTTAAAAAAATCCACATAGTTTTCATGTTTTAAATCAGCAAGGAAAGCATGCAGGGAAAAAAAAACTTAAAAATGGAAAGATATCAATATTAATTTACACAGCCGCATGTGATACAGGAGAGTTTGCATGCTGATGCGGCTAGGAGAGAAAACAGGGGCTCTTTGGTATCCTACTAAGCAGGACATGATGGAAGGTCAGTCTATGATCCAATAAACATATCCTGTGGCTAACTAAAATCTCGAGGAGATTTGCCTTGACAAAACCAGGAGAACAAAGAATCAGTCTTCTGTTGAAAGTCGTTTGAGAACAATTATGAGCCTGAAGGAGAGAAACTTTACCAATTAAGTGATGTTAAAACTCAAGTGAACCTATGGAAAAATGAACCCTTTGGAATCTTGAAGCTACAGTGAACTGTTTCCTATCAAAGCAGTAATTGTGTGGAAAGGCGGCTGTCAAGTATATACATGTATTGTAGTTTATCAGTGGTGATAGAACATTAACAAGGATTTGTCTTTTCTGTAATTTACAGTATTAGTTACCTAAGTAATGCTTAGTTAATGCTGATTGTCACAGTATAAAGTTTAAAACATTAAAAGGAATTGAACAAGATGTTCAAGTTGGCAATTAAAATCTCTGTTTAAAGTTGTGTCTACAGGGATCACAATAGGTAGATTTGAAATAGAAACCTTCAGAGGAGTGAGCATTTATTCAAGGAGTTGATAACATCTTCAAAGATTTCATAAGGAAGGGCTTTTAGAGATCGGTTGCAACTTCAAGTTGCTATCTATCAAGGCTGAGTTTCTCTGAAGTATTACCAAAAGCATTCTCTATGTTGGCTCCATTATCAGCCTTCCACAAACTAACTCATGCAAAACCCTTGTTCAACTCCTATTCTGTCAAAGCCTAATGTGCTTGTTAATTCACACGAATTCTCTACTCTTCAATTCATACATGCAGCTCTCTCTGCAGCTTTACCCCTTCTCTCCACCACCTAATCTCCTATTTGGCTAGCCCCTCTTTCCTCCCAACCTCAAACTCAGATCTTCCATGAGATCCACCATCTGATCCCTTAACTGTAACGGGCTCTACTAAAGGACACAAGGGGTAAAACTCCACAAAATTGTTGTTCCAAACTCAGAGCCGGAAGACATTTTTATCAGCTATTCTACTGTGGTCACTTCAAATAGCCAAAATATTTGCACACATGCAGCACTTTTCTTTTTGTTGAGTATCTTTTGTGATTAACGTAGGTCAAAATGCATGATGAGTTCATGATTTCACCAAAGTTTTCAGAGGAAATACAAAATTAAATAATAAATCAGCATTAAAACATGATATGGAAACAATGATTGAAGAATGACACAAAGTAGTTTGGGGCCTAGTTATGATGTCAAGTAATAATGCATCACAGAGGGAGGAAAGTACGAAAATAGGAAAAACGAAAAGAATAAAATTGAAAAGAAAAAATTCTTAGCCCTATGCCTATTTCACTTTAGTATTTTTCTGGAAGATGGATGACAAGAAAGGAAAAGCTACAATATCCCCGAACAAAATGACTCACACGTTCTCTTGCGTCTAGTTTGACTATGAAGATTAACTGAGACAGAAATTAACACACAGGAATTTAAGCACTATGAATGATCACATTTTACTTAAAGTAGTTGGCACCAAAATAGAAAAGCACTTCCCATATCTGCTTAGTGCCAGGTGACCTTATTCCTAAATATGGTGCCACAGTCATAAGTACTAAATGGCCAAGCAGCTTTCTAACAATTTGGAAAGACATTTTGTTTGTTGTGGAAACATCACTGCATTGATTTTGCTCAGCTTCTTCCCCTATTACAACTTCCACAACATTTCATTCATCTTCAACTTTATTTATTTTGTAAAGATATATTTTACATGCTCCTATAATTTTACACAGCTTTTAACAGAATCTTGATATAAACCCTCAAGCTGGTTTATTACCAGCCATTATTCAACTTTTCTAAATTACACTACAAAACTTACGCATTAGGTCCTTGCCAAGTCCATGTAACTGTGTCCTGTTGGAAAATATTTTTAATAATCAGTTTAGCCACTTACAACTTAATGCTTGCGAAATATTAAACACTTGTGAACGCTAATCAAAATCTAATGGAGTCACATATTGAAATCACAACTTAATTGTTGTGAAATTGGTGAGGAAAATCTAAGAATAGTTTGCAGCTTGCTATAAAGAGTGTAGATACTATACAGAGCAAGTCACATGACTTTAGAAGCACTTCCTCAATCAAATAATGAAGTTATTCCAGTTCAACTACAACACTAACATTCATACAGCAATGTGGAAAACTGCCCAAGTTCCAAATCTCTTCTATATCCATAAGTAAATACTCTTGGGAGTCTTTAGACAAAGTAACATTTGAGATAATGTGGCACATGGTTGACAAATGGTTGTGCATTTGTAATTACATTACTTAGACTTCACAGGTTATGATCTGGTCATACTTCTGACAGTCACATTGATATTTTTACTGTAATATGTCAACTTTTTAAAGTCACATCTTGTGACATGATTGATGTTCCACATGTTCTATTCAGATTAACTGTAACTGGAGCTATTTATTTCAATCTATTATTTTGAACACTTTATTTGACTTGTATAAATATTAAACTTACACGTTTAAGATATAATAAACAAATCAGAACATAAATCTTAGATAGACTGTTTCCTTAAGAAATGCTATTTGAAAGTCCTCAACATTAAAATGCTGAGCTTAAAATCTTGGTGTTTTTGAGCAATTGCCTCGAGCAACTCAGGAGAAGCTAACTAGTCCCTTAACTTAAAAAGAGACTGACCGAACTGGCACAGTTTCAGCCAATAGTGAAAAAAAAGACTCATTAGTTTTTTTAAAAATAAAATTACACTCTCTGACAGTGGCCCACTACAGAAGGTAAAAGTTGCACCCATATTGTATCTATTGTTACAAGAGATTTAGGGACCAGAAGAGATGGAAGATGAAATAAAACAACATTATACACATAAAAACTCACCAGTCTGTTTGGATATCGAATAATTACAGGCTGAACAGGGACTCCAGGAATAAAAGCACCTGCAAACATCAGAAATAGTTAAGATTCTAATAATTATTTGAAGCTAGAAAATATTGAAAGTTTTAATAATTCTTGATTTAAAATTTTGCAAGTATTAAATGTCGTGACTGGAGAGACCAAAGATTATATCTTGCCATATTATTCAGTGTAACATGAATGTGATCTTTGAAAATTTGAGATGAAATATTTGGACCTTTTGGCATTCGTTAAGTTTATCCTATCCCTATCCAGTAACCTGCTTCAAAAGGCAGTTTTAGGAGGGTAATAATTAATATGTGCCCATAAGTAAAATAGGTTTTCCAATTACTAGTAATAGATCAATTAAAGGCATCAGAAATCCCAGTGAAAATAAGTTGATTTGTGAATTACATTTGCTCAGGGCTTTGAAAGAAATGAATTCTCACCACATATATGTGGAAAGAAATGAGGTTTGATATCTTTATAAAGTAGATCCTTTCACCTGGGCGGGTACCAGGGTGGGCAGTCTTAGAGGTGGTTGAAAGGTGTAAGGGCGGACCGAGAACTGGAAGGGGCATGGGGTGGACCGAGAGCCAGAAGGTGTGTAGGGGCGGGCTGCCTTAGAGTGGCCGGAAGGTGGGAGGGACAGGGGCTTGCTGATTCTGTATTGTATGCACTGTTTTCATTTAACTGGATTGGCTCTTTATGTACAAATGTCATTGTTGATGTCTTTTCATGTTTGAAACTGGGATTTGAGGTTTGTCCTCATCTCCTTGTAGACTGGTTGAACGGTAGGGTTTGGGGCCTGGTTTTGCTGCTTCTCTCCCTTGTAAAATTGCTGTTGTATACAGCTGTAAATGTTAACTGTTTTTTGTGAACTGTATTTTGTAAACGCTCAATAAAATAATTTTTTAAAAAAAGTAGGTCCTTCTACTAATTTGCTCAAGTGATATTAAAAAAGTCAAATAGCAAAAAAAGTACAAATTCAAATTCCATCAATTGCTCCTTTGTAGTTTTAACTCTTTCTTTACTAACGAAATAGGATATTCTTAGGTGGAACAATTGAACTCTGATTACTCTTCAAATTTTAAAGTCTCTGTATAAAAGGTATATGTGCACAAGGATATGAGCATAAAAATTTGACAGAACAATGAGCTCACCTGATTTAAAAGTGATGAGGCAGGTACGATTTGTACAGGTACCTTCTGGAAAAATCATCAGCTTGAAAGAAAAAGAGTAGTATTTCAAAGATGCATACTTAAAAATGTCCCAGGTCTTTAAAATAAACTGTCAGAGTTTAGACAATCATATTTAGTTATGTTTGTTTAAAATACCTGAGGCCATTTTCCTTTCGATTGTGCACGCTTTGTAATCTCTTCAACAGTTTTCCTTCGAGAATTTGTCTCATGGCGTGATACCAACACAGGTTGAGAACACTGCAGTAATACTAAAGCACAAAACAGAAGGCCTTACAAACTATTTCTTCTCTCATTACACTATTTTAAATCAGTCATATTACCTGAAAAAAAACTTGAAGAACAACATAGTAAGTGGAAGGTAGAAGCGCAAATTAAAGTTAAAGAATAAAAGTTCACCTATTCAAACTGAAAACCTCAGTTAATAAGGCATTGATATAATTTTGACTACAATAGTTTTATTCAGTCCCATGTTACACACTGTTTTTTATGATATATTTTACTTAGTACTTTATGCTCTGCCTCTGTTAAGCTACTTAGAAATTCTTTTTTCAGTGGTTGTAATTGAGTTCTTCGGTAAAGACCTAATTTAAAAAAAAATACTTGACATGAAGGAATAAAATTCTCAGTAAGGGATCAAGTTTCCACTTTGAACAGTCACTTTAAACATTAAGCAATTCTGGTTGGGAATATCATCAGATTGGTGTAGAATAAAGCTTTTTCTGCTCCAGGCTAACAATGTACCAAAACTTTTCCTTCGAAAGGACTTTTAATGCAGAAATCTGATTTTGTCTTCACTTCTACCACCAGGCATCATTTATTGCTGGTAATTGGAAATGCATTCCAATCATTTATACTAATATAGCATCTATATAACAAAGCATTCCAAGGCATTTTACAAGGTCACAGTAAAACAAATTATGACATTAATCCGTGTGAGAGAATTTCTAGGTCAGGTACCCAAATGTTGATCAGAACGGTAGTTTTAAGAAATATCTTTAATGAGTAAAGTATGTCCTGGAGTTATTGCATTTTGTCTTAGACCAAGGTTGTTTCTTTTAAACTCACGGGATGCATGCTTCACTGGTTCAGCAGGCATTTATTGGCAACCCAGATTGCCCTGGGGAAGGTGGTGGTCTGCTGCCTTCTTGATCACCTGCTGTCCTTATTAGCTGAGATGCAGACAACCTAGCCACACCTCCAGATTGGTGTCTGTTCACAGCCAAAACTCACTTGCTGGTACAGTTGATCACCAAGTTGAAAAACCAGATCCCTTTCTTAGTTTTGACACTGATTACATACCTGAATACATAACCTTTACTGTCTTGAGTGACCATTAGTTTATCAAACAAAACTTAAATTTTACTAAAATGCAATCCATTTCACTGAGAGTTGCAAAGAAAAAGTTACATTGCGACAGTGGTGGTGGGAATCAAAAGAAACAAATATGTATAATAGCTCACTGAGGTGCGCAATAGTTACAAGCAAAATATCATAGCACTGATAAATATCAATGATAAATATCATGGTAAAGATCTCGTTTGTGAGGTTAGTTAGCTTTATAAGAATGCAAGATTGTTAAATAAGCCTAATGAGCATTATATTACTTATGATCGCAATTTCCACTACTTTAATATTTGTAAATCCTTTTCCGCTGTCCTTCAGGCAGTGAAATGCTTGAAATGGATCAAGAAAGGAAAAATGTCTCTTTGAAGCTATTTACTGATTTTTTGTTTACATAGATATTGTACTCCATGAAAAATACTCACAAAATGTTACATTTTAACAACCTTATCACATATCAAGTTAAGCACTTAGCAACATTTTGAGACTCTTAATGCAAACAATGCATTAGAAACAACGATTAAATTCTTAAAGAACTCACATCCAAACAACGGAATGTCAGCATTCTCAGCTCTTGAGACAGTTGATGGCATATCAGCAACGATATTCACAGCTGCATCAAAGAAGCTTGAGTGGGGAGCAACGACAAGAATCGGTGCCTCTGTTGCATCGGCCTTTTTTCCCTTCACCTTAATTTCCATGAAGCCCATACAGAACAAAAATGCACGACCCAAGGACTTCAACACAAATCGTGAAGCACGGCTGTAAGTGAAGTTCAATGATATGAAAACTTAGTACTTCTTTCAACTTAGACAATGAAAACAAATCTGATTACTTTTATTCGGAAAAGGAAGAAAATGGAAAGCCCTTCCTGCCAGAAAATAATTTTTAAACTAAATTCAAAACCATATAGTTTGAAGATTTGTATTTATGCTTCCTTTGCAAGATTGGTATCAAAGAGATGATCTTAAATAACCTTAGTGACAAGGAAAATATCAAAACTTCTCTCAAGTGTTAGCAAGTTTTGAGAAGATTTGCGATTCTCTCAAAGGTGTATTCAAATGCTGGGAGTCCAATTTTAAAACAAACTTGATTTTAGATACATAGGTAGTTGTATGCACTGTCTGATCAGAAAGGGCAGCTAATAAAGTCAGGTGCTAGGAATTGAAAAATGAGCTTCTGGTTACTTTTGAAAAAGACCAATAGCCTGGCACCTGAGGACAGTGTCATTTGCACTTATACAACATGATAGGGTCCCCATTAGGAAGAGAGCACCTATACCACAACCATTACTGTTCGTGCATCCACTATCTCTTAGCTACTTGCATTAATATCCTAGATTGCAAACTATCAGGTCCAGGAGACTTATAAATTTCCCCAGTGATTGCCATTGTGTTTACAGTGGACCCCCTTACCCAAGGGGGATATTTTCCAAGACCTACCACGAATGCTTGAAACAGCAGATAGCAGTGAACCCATTCATTTAAATGGGAAACATACTTCCCCTGCAACTCCCTGATCCCTGGTTCTGGAATGATCCATGTGATATGTTCAGGCCACAGTAAACCATGGGTAACAAACCATGGGAAGTGGACCCGCAGATACGATGATCGCCCTGTATTTCTTTCCCACATTTTGCATCTTTATTACATTGTATATTTAGAATGCTACTGGTGCCTTTTACTAGGAGCCACCTCGTGCTCCCGCGAGGAGGCTGAGCAGTTCATCAACTTCACCAACACATTCCATCCCGACCTTATATTCACCAGGACGATCTCTGACACCTCCCTCCCCTTCCTGGACCTCTCCATCTCCATCAATGATGACTGAGTTGACAGTGACTTTTTTTTATTAAAAACAAACCCACTGACTCCCACAGTTACCTGGAATACATCACCTCCCATCCTACCTCCTGCAAAAATGCTATCCCGTATTCCCGATTCCTCCACCTCCCCCGTATCTGCTCCCAGGAGGACCAGTTCCACCACAGAACACACCAGATGGCCTCCTTCTTTAAAGACCACAATTTCTCCTCCCATGTGGTTCAAGTTGCCTTCTGACGCATCTCATCCACATCTCGCACCTCCGCACTCAAACCCCACCCCTCCAACCGTAACAAGGACAGAACCCCTTCTGAATCCTCACCTTCCGCCCTATCAACCTTCATATAAACCTCATCATCCGCCAATATTTCCGCCACCTCTAAACAGACCCCACCATCAGAGATATATTTCCCATCCCAACAATTTCCACTTTCCGCAAAGACCGTTCCCTCCGTGACTACCATGCCCCCCAACAACCCACCATCCTCTGCCACCGCAGGAATTGCAAAACCTGCGTCCACACTTCGCCCCTTTCCTCCATCCAAGGCCCCAAAGGAGCCTTCCACATCCAAAGTTTCACCTGCACATCCACCAATGTCATTTATTGTATCCATTGCTCCTGGTGTGGTCTCCTCTACACTGGAGATTGGACACCTTCTCGCAGAACGCTTTAGGGAGCATTTCCAAGACACCCACATCAATCAATCCCACCGCCCCGTGGCCCAACATCCCCTCCCACTGTACAGAGGACATGCAGGACCTGGGCCGCCGCCTCCACCACCACTCCCTCACCACCTGATGCCTGGAGGAAGAACACCTCATCTTCTGCCTTGGAACCCTTCATCCCAGGGCATCAATGTGGACTTTACCAGTTTCCTCATTTCCCCTCTCCCACCTTACCCAGTTCCAACCTTCCAGCTCAGCACCATCCTCATGACCTGTCCTACCCACCAATTTTCCTTCCCACTACCCGCTCCACCCTCCTCTCTGACCTATCACCTTCACCCCCACTCCCATCCACCTACTGTATTCTTTGCTACCTTCACCCCAGCCCCATCCCCCTCCCACTTATCTCTCCACGCTGGACGCTCCATGCCTATATTCCTGATGAATGGCTTTTACCGAAACGTCGATTTTCCTGCTCCTCGGAAGCTGCCTGACCTGCTGTGCTTTTAAAGCATCACTCTAATCTAGATGCCTTTTACTGTCAAGAACAATGTAAAATATCTATTCACCATCTCTGCTATTCTCTAGCTCTCCACTATTTCCTTAGTTTGCAGTCTCAAAGGGATCTATGTTTGCGTCAGCATCTGTTCCCTGTAAGGATAGAAGCTCTTACTGTCTGTTTTGATGTTTTTGCAAAGTTTGTGAAGGTTTGTAGCTCAGATTGAGATTTAGGGTGTAGGATTGCTCGCTGAGCTGTAGGTTTGACATCCAGATGTTTCATTACCTGGCTAGGTAGCATCATCAGTGGTGACCTCCAAGTGAAGCAAAGCTGTTGTCACCTGCTTCACCACAAACCCCAGGAACCCAATCCAGGAGAAAGATATAAATAGAAAGCAGGAGACAACAGCTTCGCTTCACTTGGAGGTCACCACTGATGTTACCTAGCCAGGTAATGAAACGTCTGGATATCAAATCTACAGCTCAGCAAGCAAACCTACACCCTAAATGTTTTGATGTTATTTGCTGGTATTCTCAAAGTGCAGTTTCTCCCTCATTCTTTTCAAATTTTAATTTTTTTTGTCAAACATTACTAGTCTTTTGGTTTAAAGTTACTCTTTGGAACATAGAATTGAATTGAAAGGAAACCATTCAATGTTTAACTTCTTTGGCTAATGATGGTTGATACATCCCCTTACGAGAAATGTTGTCCCTCACTTCAAAACCTGACTCTTTGACCTGATTTCTGGCCACCCACTCGCTGTCTATTTTTTTGTTTTACAATGCCCCCGATGTGCTTTGGGCCATTTTGCTTTGTTAGACATGCCGCATAGATATATGGTGCCATTGCTAAACGTTGCCCACCACATTGTTCCAGAAGATTGGCAGTGTATCTTAAAGGTAAAGTTAATTAAATAGGAGTGTGGATGAAAAGAGCGACCAATGATTGGTCAAGGCAATAAATAATCAAATTATGTAGACACAGCTAAATAAAATCTGCCCGTCCGTCATTTTAATGCAATGAATATGCTTAACAGATTAATTCTGTAGCCATCTGGTGCAACTCGTGGATTAGTATTGAACTACACTTCTTTCAGCAGAAGCCTGAGGGGATCTGTGTTTTTAAAGGAATGCTTGATATGATTTGATAATTTCTTTCCAATAAAATTCAAATTCACTAAATTAGACAAAAACATTTTTTATTAAATTCCAGGAATACTATTGGACAAACAATCATACATCAGACTCTCAAAAAAGATAACGTAGTCACATTCCTAAAATCCTGAAACTGCCTCCTTAAATTTGACATGTTTGCAACAGCTTGAAGAAATGCTATGAGAGATTATTCCAATAAAATGATTTTAGTTTGAGTTAATGAATTCAACTTAAAAAGTAATGAATACTTAGCAAGAAAACAGATGCATAGCAGATCAAAAGCCCTGATAAAATCTCTTGGACGATTCCAAAATTACATACCAACATAAAGCAATCCAGAATTTGTACAGCAATTTTAGAACAGACAAAATATAGAAATCAGTGAAACTAAAAAGTATATTACAAATCAAAAAGTTACTGAAAAAAGTAGGCTGACTGGTGATGCTGCATTCACAGTGGAGTACTTCTGAAACAAATGCTTCAACTCTAAAACATTGTACTACAATTTACAACATTATCATCCTTTTATACTACCATCCTTTAATCTTTGCATTAACAATTATTCATAATTTTCGATGCATCAATTTCTTGAGGGTTAAATTAATAAATTTCACCTGGCATTTCATAATCTGCTCTGATCCACATCTAGCCAATCAAAAATTCCCATCAGACCATAAAAATCACCATGAACCTTAATAGTGTCCATTAGAACATGACTTCTTAAAATAATAAAGTTAAAAATCACACAACACCAGGTTATAGTCCAACAGGTTTAATTGGAAGCACTAGATTTCAGAGAACTGCTCCTTCATCAGGTGGTTGTAGAGTAAAAGATCATAAGACAGAATTTATAGCAAAAGTTTAGTGTTATGCAACTGAAATTATACATTGAAAAAGACCTGGATTGTTTAAGTCTCTCATCCTTTAGAATGAACATATTGGTTTCAGTTCATTCTATAAAACGAACTGAAACCAACACGCTCATTCTGAAAATAACTGGAATCAAAGCTTACCTGGCATCAAAAAAAAGAGTGCTTGCTGGCCAACACTGCTTCCTGTTCAAGGGACAGCTTGATTCCATGACCTTGCCTTCCCTATTTCCTTATCGCCAACAAACTAATAACGCTCCAGGATATCTGCTCTCATCAGATTTTTGGTTTCCAACATCCTCCTGATTTAATTGTTCTATAGCTGGTGGCCCTACTTTGGACTACTTGGATTCTAAGCTCCCTTTCGACATCTCTCCAATTCTCTACATCACCTCCTTCCTTTAATGCTCCTTAAAATCTACTTGATTTACTAAGGTTTTCGGCTGTCGACACTAATATTGCCTTTGTGACTATCAGATTTAAATTTATTGTAACTAAAAACTGAACTGCATTTTTACAAGTTTGCTTGAAACTAAATAGTTGCTGTTTCACCCAAAATATTTTGATGAATCAAATCCAATAAATGTGTTATGTAATGTTATTAGTGGCATTCTTGTCTATGTGCCTCTGCTGCAGCAAGTGTGCAGGATTTTGCTGGACATCCTGGTGCAAAGAGACTATGTTTATTATATTCTAGCAGGCATGTGAACCTGCCTATTATACTACTTTCCTGCTGTTACAATGATTATGCTACAGATTACTTATGTTTCTATTGTGGTGTATAAGAAATGTTGTAACAATGTGATTGTACTTGTCAATGGCTACATGCTTTTTCACAGTCAAATTAAGTTAATCACAGCAAAATTATATTACACTCATGCTCCATTATGGCCTCAGGCAAAGCAAATTACTCCTTATACTGATAAAGTTTTCATTTGCAGTTTTTAGCAAAAGCTTGAAGGGTCAGTGGGAGGGATGGAATAAACATGGAAGAAAACACTCATTTATATTGGAAATCTTATTCAAGAATTAACAAGTTAGCTCATGTACAGTCTTCATACACCAAAATGCATTATGGGGTAAAACCATTTAAAAAGTGATTTTGTTTGGAACTGCAGCTTTATATACAAGGATGTTGACAATTATTCAAATCCAATTTGTAAGTCTAAACAACATGCAATCTATTACGGCAGTATCTGTGCAATGTACCTTTTCCTAGGTATAATTATTTCTGAAGGGTCACTAGACCCAAAACAGTAAATCTGCTTTCTCTCTGCCAGACCTGCTGAGTTTTCCCAGCAGTTTCTGCTTTCATTTCTGATTTCCAGCATCTACAGCCCTTTTGGTTTTATGCAATCTATTATTCCTTGTAGGACTAAAAGGTTGCTTGGTATTGTCCAAGATTTAATTTATTGAAATACCCAATTGAGACAGAGCATTAATATGCATACATAGGAAGAGCTCTTATAGCACAATGGCAGTGCTACTACTACCACTGAGTCAGGAGGTCAAGTATCAGTCTCGCCTGCTCCAGAGGTGCATCATAACATCTCTGACCAGGTTAATTAGAAAATATCCACACATACGTAAGGTTTAGGGGTGCAGGCTCATTCAGATGTAGATGGGTGGGTACAAGTGTGGGTGAGTGGGAGATGTTGAGGGGAACAAAGAAATGGAAAATTATTTACTTCAGGTTACAACAAAAATCAGAAAAATTATTAGCAATAAATCTTTAATAGACACTTGCTGAAATATGCTGACAACAATTTAGCTGTGAAGTTACAAAGCATAAATGAAATCAGGTGATATGAAAGAGGAGAATTATCTATAACCACATTCAGGACTACTGTCATTGCCCATCCCACACCACCTTCATCTTTACAAGCGATGTCAGCAATTACAAAAATGTAAAATTCACTTTCTCCATTGTGAAATTAGAAGACTAGATATGGGAAATCCAAAATTAGGCAAAATGATTACATCAGAACTTAACTTCCTGTTGATGCATAAATTGCAAGAAATGGGCAACAGCTAAAAGGGAAGAGCTTGTTCTCTAAAAATGAGAAAATAAAGTGGCAGAGAAAGCCACTCTGTGCTCTCGACATATTGTAGACTAGTTTACAATTGATGTTGACATTTCTCAGTATCCTAGATCTTACCTCAAATTCCCTAAAATTGCAAACAAAAGCTCTACAAAAACAACTTGAGTTCAACCTCTACAGAAGTAAAAATAGAATGGGACATAAAAACACAATTGGCAATGTAAATCAGTGCACAACTTATCACCCTAGCATGGCTGACTGGGACAAGGTTTACTGACAAAGTGAATAATCTGAGCTCAATAGCTACATTAGCTAGATGAATTTACAGAAATCAAAAATTTGCAGCAAGTAAACAAATAGATATCAACCATATCATATTTTAATTTATTTGAAAAGATCATCTGAAATCAGTTCTTTCCTGTTCTTTCAATGTTTATCCTATCTAAGTCACACATTGATTGTTTACAGGTTCCACTCTGACACACAATTTACTGACATTTTCCATTTAGATGGTGAGGAAAAATATTTATTCGCAAGAGACACTGAAATCCTGCTGCCATTGCCAATGTAAAATACTCCCTTCAGAAAATGAGACAACAAAATATATATACTAGAAGTATCTGGGTGACAGTGCATTTTCTTAAATTAACCGTGTGTACATATTATGACACATCTCAACGGGAGTTGGGACTTGAACCTAGACCTTCTGGCCCAATGGGGACAAGATGATTACACCACAAAAGCCCCTTGCATTTTGTTTCCATTAGTGCCAATACAGGTTTGGTGACAGATTAACTTGAAAAACAAATGCAACAGTGCTTTATGTCCCAAAGAAAGCACAAGTTGTGTGATCCCTCAGGGATGAGCTCTGCAACCATATCATGTGACAACAGCCTGAAATGAAAAGTGGCCAGAGATTAACAAACCACTAAGCAAACTTTGATTAGATGCCATATGTTAGAAGAACATGCAGAGTTCAGTTATTATCACACACTGGATACAAACGAGGCTCAAGAAACAAGAACTGGAGTAGACCACAAACCTCTTGAGCCTGCTCCATTCTATATAGTCATGGCTGATCTTTTATCTTAACACTATTTCCCATCTACACTTCAGATACAAGGGACTGCAAACTGCATATAGCATCCGGCCAACTCGTGTCAGCTTCTTGATATGGAAGAGAGATACGACTTAAGGACATCCTCCAGTGAGATAACGATTGCTATCCTGTCTTGACAGTGAATATCTATTTCTAACCAAAAATGACCAGAACTTACCGTTTCCAGTTTGGAATTGGGTCTGAATTTGCACATACTGGGCAGCACACCCGTCCTAAAAGTGCACACGGCCAAGCGACGAGGGCAACAAAGAAAATACAGAGAAGACGCAGAGGTACAAGGGTGATGCTAGCCACAGCTACCTAAAGACACAAAGTAAGTTAAATGATTGTCAACTAATTGCAGTAATAGCAGAAAAATAATTTCCATTAAAAAAGGTAATAAATCAATCTTCAATTTTTAAGTACTGCACTCAGGGTAAAGTTAACTCACCCAATAAGACAAAGAACTGAGCCCCACAAACTACAGAACTGCATATAGACAAAGAGATACAAAAACAAATGATGACCATAGCAAAGGCAAATCCTAATCTCTGATGACCCCCTACATCCCTGACTCCACACTTAGCCAACCATCATTTGCCCTTCCTCCTGAATTTAGGCATAGTGTCAACCATACTAAATCCTCTATTTACAATATTCATATACTATACTGACTACACAGTATTGGCCATACTTTCTCCTGATCTCATTACCTATGCATAATAAAGATGTTGCCCACACACTCACCATGCACCTTATTGAACACCAGTACAATTAAGTGCAATTTTTATAAACTTACCCTGCTGGCATCTCAATGTTAACACTGCATTCCGACCATTGTTGTCCACGAGTGCTAATCCCTCACTCTGACCCTGCTGACTCTTCAGTGCTAATCCCTCACTGACCCTCATCATTGCTGACCCCTCACTTTGACCCCATTGACTCCATTCAGTGCTGACCCCTCACTCTGACGATCCTGTTGAAAATCACATCACCAGATTATACTGCAACAGATTTATTTGGAAGTACTACCTTTCAGAGCGCTGCTCCTTTGTCAGATAATTAGTGGGGCAGGATCATAAGACAATTTATAGCAAAAGATCACAGGGTCATGCAGTTAAAATGATATACCAAACAAACCTAGATTACTGTTAAGTCTTTCATCTGTTAGAATGGTTGCAGGTTTTGGTTCATTATATGTAAATCCCAGAAATTCTTCAAGTCACATTCTCGAGATAGCTGAGATACCACTTTTAAAAATAAAGTTAAGACAATGTATTACAGGTGTGAGGTCAGAGTTTGTCTGTATCCCAATCTTGAGTCAGACTGGTTCTATTTCCAAAGTAGGAATTTATAAAATGTTATATGGATTGACTGCCTACAGGTTGTGTTCTTTTTGAGCAAAAACAGAATGCATCTGCAAAGATAATTCGGCAAAGGCAAATCCTAACCTCTGATGACCCCCTACATCCCTGACTCCACACTTAGCTAACCATCATTTGCCCTTCCTCCTGAATTTAGGCATAGTGTCAACCATACTCTATTTACAGGTTGTGTTCTTTTCGAGCAAAAATAGAATGCATCTGCAAAGATAATTTGGCAAATGCAAATTCACCCCATAGACTTGGGTGTGTGCACCACACGCAAGTGAAAGAGCTCATGTGCACGTGAGTGAGAGTGCTTATGAGAGTGTGTGTTTGCATGTGCAAGTGCTTGAAAAAGGGTGTGTGGGGGAGAGAGTGTGGTACCCATGAGGATGGCCTCAACTGGGACTTCGACTTCATGTCACACTACAGGTGACCCCACTACACTATAAACACATTTACATACTCTCACGCAGACCCTCTCTCATACACATGATCTCTCCAGACACACGTACATTCCCCCACACTCACTCCCACACCCTCTCAGGATTATACTCCATCACATTCACACACAGACTCCAAGCATGCACACACACTCATGCTCTTTCTCCCTCACTTGCACCGACATACACACACAAACACACAAAGTCTATGGGGTGAATTTGGAATTTCAGAATTGTATTTACAGATACAGGGGGACTGTCGTATCTGCAGATCCAGTTACTGCAGCCCGAATGCTCCAGAACCATGGACTGGGGGCCACTAGGGAGGTAAATTTCTCATTTAAATGAATGGACTCACTACTATCCATAGTTTCGGGCTTCTTCGGTAGGTCTTAGAACGGATCCCCCAAAGGTACAGGGGGACTACTGTACATTCTATATTTGCTCAAAAAACACAACCTGCAGGCAGTCAATCCATAACACATTTTATAAATTCCTACATTGGAAATAAAACCAGTCTGACTCAAGATTGGGATATAGACAGACTCTAACCTCACAACTTTAATGCATTGTCTTAGCTGAGATGCCACTTTTTAAAATAAAGTTATCTTGAGAATGTGACTTAAAAGTAGTTCTGGAATTTACATATTAAATGAACCAGAACTTGCAACACATTCTAAAAGATAAAAATCTTAACAGCAATCTAGGTTCGTTGAATATATCTATTTAATTGCATCACACTAATGTTTTGCTCTAAATTCTGTGCTTTATGATCCTGCCCCACCATTTACCTTATGGAACAGTGCTCTGAAAACTAGTACTTCCCAATAAACCTGTTGGACTATAATCTGGCATTGTGATTTTTAAACTTTGTTCACCCCAGTCCAACACTAGCATCTCCACATCTTTTGACCCCCCCCTCCCCCCGACACAAAGTGCTAACCCCTCACTCTGACCCTCTTGGACTACCCTCAATACCAACCCCTCAGTCTTACCCTATTCAACCCCCAGTGCCAACCCCTCAATCTGACTCTGTTGACCCCCTCCTTCAATATCAAACCCTCACTGACCCTGATGATCCCTCACTTTGACCTTGTTGACTCCCCATGTGTTGACCCCTCACTCTGACCGTTGACCCAAGTGCCGACCCTTCATTCTGACCCTGTTGACCACCACCCTGTGCTGACCCCTCACTCTGACCGTTGACTTCCTAGTGTCGACCCCCTCAATCTGACCCTGTTGATCCCCACCCATCCTGTGTTGACCACTCACTCTGACCCTGTTGGAATCCTCCCAGCACGGATTCCTCAATCTGACCCTGTTGACCCACCACTTCCGCCCCCACCAGCGCCACTCACCTGCAGTCTGCTGACATGCCCCCCACAGACCCCACTGTCACTATCCCCACCCCCCAGAACCCTGAGGGGCACATTACCCCTGCTCATGACTCCACCCCCATTCCCCCCATCATCACACCCACTCCAGGTACTGGCTCCGACCCCACTCCCAGCTCCACACCCACACCAGATCCCAGCTCCCAGCCCTGCCAAGTTTTCACCATCCCTCCAGACCTCTCCCTCACTGAGGACGAACGATCAGTCCTCAGCAAAGGACTCACCTTCATCCCCCTCCGTCCACGCATCAATGAATTTAATACACTCCGCGACATCGAACAATTCTTGCGTCGCCTCCGACTCCGAGCTTACTTTCACAACCAGGATTCCCGCCCACCTTCCAAGGACCCCTTCGCCCACCTCCAACACACTGCATCCACCTGGATACCCCGCGCTGGCCTATTACCTGCCCTCGACCTCTTCATTTCCAACTGAGGCCGGGACATTAACCGCCTCAACCTGTCTACCCACCCTCCCCCACTCTAACCTCTCACCCTCACAACGCGCAGCCCTCCAATCCCTCTGCTCCAATCCCAACCTCACCATTAAGCCAGCGGATAAAGGGGGTGCAGTGGTAGTCTGGCGCATGACCTCTACACCGCTGAAGCTAAACACCAGCTCAAGGACACCTCTTCCTACTGCCTCCTAGACCATGACCCCACCCCCATCACCAACCATCATCTCCCAGACCATACAGAACCTCATCACCTCAGGAGATCTCCCACCCACAGCTTCCAACCTCATAGTCCGGGAACCCCGCACTGCCCGGTTCTACCTCCTTCCCAAGATCCACAAGCCTGACCACCCTGGCCGACCCATTGTCTCAGAATGCTCCTGCCCCACTGAACTCATCTCTACCTATCTTGACACTGTCCTATCCCCCCTAGTCCAGGAACTCCCAACATACGTTCGAGACACCACCCACACCCTCCACCTCCTCCAAGACTTCCATTTCCCCAGCCCACAATGCCTCATCTTCACCATGAATATCCAATCCCTCGACACCTCCATCCGCCATGACCAGGGCCTCCAAGCCCCCCGTTTTTTCCTCTCCAGACGTCCCAACAGTACCCTTCCACCGACACTCTCATTCGTTTGGCCGAACTGGTCCTCGCCCTTAATAATTTCTTATTTGAATCCTCCCACTTCCTCCAGACCAAAGGGGTAGCCATGGGCAGACGTATGGGCCCCAGCTATGTTTGTTGGCTACGTAGAACAGTTGATCGTCCGTAATTACACCAGCACCACTCCCCACCTCTTCCTCCGCTACACTGATGACTACATTGGCGCCACCTCGTGCTCCCGCGAGGAGGTTGAGCAATTCATCAACTTCACCAACCCATTCCACCCTGACCTTAAATTTACCTGGACCATCTCTGACACCTCCCTCCCCTTCCTGGACCTCTCCATCTCCATTAATGATGACCGAGTTGACAGTGACTTTTTTTTTTACAAACCCACCGACTCCCACAGCTACCTGGATTACACCTCTTCCCACCCTATCTCTTGCAAAAATGCCATCCCGTATTCCCAATTCCTCCGCCTCCGCCGTATCTGCAATTTTCATCCCACGTGGTTAAAGGTGCCCTCCAACACATCTCGTCCACATTCCGCACCTCTGCCCTCAGACCACACCCCTCCAACCGTAACAAGGACAGAACGCTTCCAATGCTCACCTTCCACCCTACCAACCTTCGCATAAACCAAATCATCCGCCGACATTTCCACCACTTCCAAAAAGACCCCACCACCAGGGATATAATTCCCTCCCCACCCCTTTCCGCCTTCCGCAAAGACCATTCCCTCCGTGACTACCTGGTCAGGTCCACGCCCCCCCTACGACCCACCCTCCCATCCTGGCACTTTCCCCTGCCACCGCAGAAACTGTAAAACCTGCGCCCATACCTCCTCCCTCACCTCTATCCAAGGCCCTAAAGGAGCCTTCCACATCCATCAAAGTTTTACCTGCACATCCACTAATATCATTTATTGTATCCGTTGCTCCCGATGCGGTCTCCTCTACATTGGGGAGACGGGACGCCTCCTAGTAGAGCGCTTTAGGGAACGTCTCCGAGATACCCGCACCAATCAACCACACCGCCCCGTGGCCCAACATTTCAACTCCCCCTCCCACTCTGCCGAGGACATGGAGGTCCTGGGCCTCCTTCACTGCTGCTCTCTCACCACCAGACGCCTGGAGGAAGAACGCCTCATCTTCCGCCTCTGAACACTTCAACCCCAGGGCATCAATGTGGACTTCAACAGTTTCTTCATTTCCCCTTCCCCCACCTCATCCTAGTTTCAAACTTCCAGTTCAGCACTGTCCCCATGACTTGTCCGGAATTGTCCGATCTGCCTATCATCTTTTCCACCTATCCACTCCACCCTCTCCTCCCTAACCTATCACCTTCATCTCCTCCCCCACTATACTCTATGCTACTCTCTCCCCACCCCACCCTCCTCTAGCTTATCTCTCCATGCTTCCAGCTCACTAGCTTTATTCCTGATGAAGGGCTTTTGCCCGAAACGTCGATTTCGCTGCTCGTTGGATGCTTCCTGAACTGCTGTGCTCTTCCAGCACCACTGATCCAGAATCTGGTTTCCAGCATCTGCAGTCATTGTTTTTACCCCCTCACTCTGACCCTGTTGACTCTCCCAGTGCTGACCCCTCACTGACCCTGTTGAGCCCCCCCCCCCCACTCTGTGCTGACACCTCACTCTGACCCGGTTGACCCCCACTCACCTTGTGCTGACTTCTCACTCTGACCCTATGGACTCTCCCCCACCCACCCAGTGTTGACCCACCACTCTCACCCTGGTGACCCCCACCCACCCAGTGTTGACCCACCACTCTCACCCTGGTGACCCCCACCCAGTGTTGACCCACCACTCTCACCCTGGTGATCCCCACCCAGTGTTGACCCACCACTCTCACCCTGGTGATCCCCACCCAGTGTTGACCCACCACTCTCACCCTGGTGATCCCCACCCAGTGTTGACCCACCACTCTCACCCTGGTGATCCCCACCCAGTGTTGACCCACCACTCTCACCCTGGTGACCCCCACCCAGTGTTGACCCATCACTCTCACCCTGGTGACCCCCACCCAGTGTTGACCCATCACTCTGACCCCAGTGACCCCCACACCCACCCTCCACGTGCTGACCCATCACTCTGACCCTATTGACCCCCCACCCACCCTCCTCGTGCTGACCCATCTCTCTGACCCTGTTGACCACCCACCCACCCACCCCATGCTGACCCCTCACTCGGACCCTGTTGACCCCCACCTATCCACCCCATGCTGACCCATCTCTCTAACACTGTTGACCCCCCACCCACCCCATGCTGACCCCTCACTCTGACCCTGTTGACCCCTCACCCCATGCTGACCCATCACTCTGACCCTGTTGATCCCTCACCCCATGCTGACCCATCACTCTGACCCTGTTGATCCCTCACCCCATGCTGACCCATCACTCTGACCCTGTTGACCCCTCACCCCATGCTGACCCATCACTCTGACCCTGTTGACCCCTCACCCCATGCTGACCCATCACTCGGACCCGGTTGACCCTCACCTATCCACCCCGTGCTGACCCTGTTGCCCAGTAACGGCTATCCCACTCTCGCACAGTCGCCTCCCAATTCTTCGCGTACCTTGAGTTTGTCGGTCACGCTGAGGTGGACGTGATAAATGAACGGGTTGATAATGGGTGGCTGAAAGAGCGAGTTCTGCCTGGGCACCGGGAATACCCTGTTGACGGACCGGATCCTGCCGGTATTCATGGCACAAGAGCCCGACATAGCACAGAAGATCGACTTCACCGCCGACTGCACCCGGCTCAGCCCGGAGCATGCGCAGGACGGCCAAAGCGACGCCTCTGCCCCGCCACGAGCATGCGCAGAGCCGTCCCTGTAGCTCCGCCCCACTGCGAGCATGCGCAGAGCGACCCTGTGACCAAGCCCCGCCTTTCATGCCCTGCCCAGCGACATGCGGAGTTTAAGTAGTGACTTTGACAGAGGATTAAATTGACTGACTTTATTCAACCCTAATCGGATTAGCTATGTGAAGCCGTACCTGTTGTATAATGCAGCAACGAAAACAAAATGTTATAGTTTCAATTTTTTGGGTCTGATAGTGCAGAGGCATTCCTCTCCACAACAAGTCACTGCAAGATCTTTAGGTGAAATGTGGTTCATTTATCTCATCACAGACACACACAAAGGGCTCTTGTTGTGCTGTGGTTTTGCCACCACTTCTGGGCTACAAGGTTTCAACTCCTCCCTCCTCTAGAATGTGTTATAACATGTCTGAACAGAATAAAAATACTTAGAGGTGTTTTTTTTGGTTTTCAGTTAGGGAACGTGAGCGTAGTTGGCTGAACGAGTATTTATCTCCATTCTCCACCTGCCGTTGAGGCGGTGGGGGTGAGCTGCCTTCTCGTCCGAATGCAGTTAGGGAGGGAATGTTTCAGATTTGTTTATTTTAGTACATGGTCAATTTCAATTCCATGAGGTCCTAAAAACATGTCTTTTCTTTGCTTCACTTTTTTTTTAGAAGTTCTGTTTTACATGCAGCCTTCCGTGAAGAGGAAAGTCAGTTTGTAAATCTGAAAATTGTTCAACACCCACTTTAAATTGAAAATTAACTGTAAGGTCACCATATCAGGCAAAGATTTAAAGTGGGGCAATCATTTTTCATTGAAGATTGATTTCGCAACAATAAAGAGGCGATTTTCTCAGTCAAATGATTGTTTTTCATTAATTCTCAAGCCCTGGAGGGTACCAGCACAAAATGAAGAATGCATAAAAAGTCATTTATCAGAAAGAAGGGAACAGTGTTGTCGCAAAACAATTTATATTGAATGAAAACAATCTATAAAACTCTTTACGGAGATGGAAGTTCACTCTGTTCAAGTTTGCCTCTGCTCTACTGACTTACCATTTGTAAGAGACCAGAACATAACAGCGTGAACTTGAAACAGACCAAAGACGACATAAATGAAAGGTATTTCACTGGAATAGAGAGAAGCTGTAAAAGGAATGTTGACATCATAAAAAAAGTTTTAATTCAGTAAAATGGGAACAGCTAAGACCATGAGTTGATGAGTCAGTGATTTGACAGAAAAAGATCATCATGAAAGAGGTTTAGAGAAATCTTTTGTGCAGACAGCTGTTTGAACAAGCTACGTCACATCACGAACAAGTCAGAATCAAAACCATCGTCGCTTTTAAAAAGGAAGTAGTGTGCACAATATTTGTAAAATAACTTTAAATGTTTAAGGATGATTGGCATAGTGAGCAAGGGAAAAGGGAAGATTAATTGGTCATATGCTCATACAATTTAGAGGACTTGGGCATGCAGGGCTACCCAGCCGTTGGCCATACTACAGCACCAACCCTCCCTGTGTGTTGCACCTCCTTACAGAGATACCACTGGACAGCTCACTGACAGCGAAATCTTTGTACACAGGAGGAAGCAAACATTAGGGATGAAGGATAGTGCAGGGCAAAGGTGTTAACAGGACCCAATGCCATGACTGTGCATTGTTTTCTTATCTGCAAGTAGTGTAGTAGGCAGATCCCTCTCTGTTGAAACTCATGTGTGGCCATGGACTGATACCAGATGGTGAGAAAACTTTCGAATAAAAAGTGAGGTCTGCAGATGCTGGAGATCAGAGCTGAAAATGTGTTGCTGGTTAAAGCGCAGCAGGTCAGGCAGCATCCAAGGAACAGGAAATTCGACGTTTCGGGCAAAAGCCCTTCCTGATGAAGGGCTTTTGCCCGAAACATCGAATTTCCTGTTCCTTGGATGCTGCCTGACCTGCTGCGCTTTAACCAGCAACACATTTTCAGCAGGTGAGAAAACTTTGGCTATTCTAATCTAAGCTACACCAAGTCCTGATCAGCCATGAGCATTCTCTTGTTGATCTATATTTGCATCTCCTCTTCCAACATGTGAAACATAGAAAAGTTACAGTACAGAAGGAGGACATGTTGACATAAGTAATGAATCAAAATTATTAGCAACTGCTTATTCTTTACTTCAGAAGGAAGCTTGTTTACAAGAAATAATGAAGCAAGTGATTGCAGTACTTTAAAAATGTTCTAAGTAAAATTGATGTTTATAGAAAAGCAACAAAATGGGCACAGGATCTAACACTTATTCTATAAAAGTATTTTAAACAAACTGAAAGATGAACTTAAAATTGAAATAATTTGGTGAGTGGGACATTCCTTCTGAAAAATCAGAGGAAGAAGACAATGGGAGACAGTAAGGATTACAGATGCTGCATGTCAGAGTCAGTAGATTTGAGGCTGGAAAAGCACAACAGGTTAGAAGGATTTTGGCCTGAAACATTGGCTTTGCTCTCCACAGATGCTCTCTGACCTGCCGTGCTTTTCCAGAATGAGAAAGGAATTGGCTTCAAGCAGTTCTGCTCTGCCTTTTCATGCCACAGAAATTAACTTCTGAGTAGGAAGTTCTTGCATTCTAGAAACTGGAATAGTCAGGATACTGTTAGAGAAAGCCCAAATAGAGCAGCAGAGATTCAAGCTGGAATTCAGGGAATTCCAGACAGAATGCTATCTGACCTGCTGTCTTACAGTAATAGAGATGTACAGCACAGAAATAGAAGCTTCAGTCCAACTCTGCCATGCCAACTAAGTATCCTAAACTAATCGAGTCCTGTTTGCCAGTACTTGGCCCATATCCTTCTAAACTCTTCCTATTCACATACTCATTCAGATGCCTTTTAAACGTTACAATTATACCAGTCTCCACCATTTCCTCTGGCAGCTCATTCCATACATGCACCACTCTTTGCCTGAAAAAGTTGCCTCTTAGGTCCCTTTAACAACTTTCTCTTCTCACCCTAAACCCGTGCCCTCTAGTTTTGGACTCCCCCACTCCAGTGAAAAGACCTTGTCTATTTATCCTATCCATGCCCCTCATAATTTTATAAACATCTAAAAGGTCACCCCTCAGCCTCAGATGCACAAGGGAAAACAGCCCCAGCCTCTTCAGCCTCTCCCTATAGTTCAAACCCTCCAGCATTTGTTATTTTCAGAATCAAGGGAAGATAATTCCAGGAAAGAAACATGAGAATGAGGGAGAAAATAAAAGACAAAGAAAGAAAAATGGAGAGAGGAGGAAAAATTCCAGGGAAGGAAAAGAGAATGAATTTGTGAAAAGAAATATTAGGAAAGAGAGTTAAACATTCTTGAATTGGTCCACAAATTGTGCTCACTGAAGGCATTCTGATAAAGGAATACATCCAATAGTTTTGTATACAATGTCAGATTATTTGCTGATGATTACTTAAATCTCTAAATTAGATGAGGAAATGGCAAAGGCCTTCTACATTTCCATTGAAAGGTGTACAAAATAATTAAAGTGACCAGAGGATCGCTGAACACTACTACAAACTAGCAAAGGATATTTTCTCATTGTTACCTCATAAGAGTTTGGCAAATAATGAGATGGCAAAATGGGAAATCAATACAAACTGGTGCTGGAGGTGTACTGTCAGAAGTTCTCTATCCTCAGAAAACAAAGCAGTATACATTGAATGATTTAATCAATTTGCTTTTGACTGCTAGATACAAGTGCTTCAAATCAATGCCGCATAGGAATTTCTGAGAAATAATTCTCTTTGAAGAGTTCAAACACTCACTACCTCTCTCTGCCAAGACCATTGTAGAAAAACAGTAAAATCCTGGATGATGGTTATGAGTTAATGTACTGCCCCATGAACTCAAGTTGACTGGGGTCTGGAACCTTGCGCAGACCAGAAATGTTAAAGGAGAAGTAAATAGCCCAGAGAAAAAGAAGAGCAAAGCAGAAATGTCCCTGAACCTGAAAAAAGATATTTACAGAACACAAATGGGGAGGGACCCTAAATGCTTCCAAAGTAGTAGCCAGCAGATTTAAAATAAAATTGTTGGTTCCTACTGACAATCGCTGACTTTATAGCTTAAAAGAAATAAGGAGAAAGAGAGAGAGAGAGTAAATTTTCCAGGTTCTCTTGTTAAGAGTTCATATTTTTCTTTCTGCTGTTCAAGGCAGCAATTGATATTGTGCCGATTTGTACATTCCCGAGTCTCACTCCATTGTCCTTTTACGTTGCAAGGAATCCTTTATCATCCAACATGTGCAATTTATCATGCATGTTTGAGTAAACAGAAGATACAAATTTCTTGATGTTAACTTGATTATTTGATTTCAATATCTTTGGTATAATAATCTCAGTGCAGCTGTTTATTGTACATTTCATCCTAGTTTCACAAATGTTTGCATCAGCCTGCAGTCTGGTGATCATGGCAATTTTTTTAGATCAGTCTTTGTCTTTTTTGTAAGTCAGTTCACTCCATGAGCTCTCAGGTATTAAAAATCAGATGACTGAAATTGAATATTGGTGGTCTGTGTTTATCACATTGTAACACTGCCGAACTGGGACTACGCAACAAAAGAACAGGTATTGCAATTGATACAATATAAGCTCTTCATGGCCACTGAAAGAAAATATGATATAGTGAACATGAATGTGTGCCTATTGCCTCATTGTTATTATTTCTTCTCCTATCTTATAATCAGAAACATTCAGTGTTGACAAGAAGAGTTAGATAATTTAACGTAAATGCTATTACTCTTTAAATCTCATTGACTAATGTAGTAAAACTTTGGAGTTTGGTTTCAAAGAAAACAGTAAAAAAAAATGAGCTAGACACTTTAAACTGGCTTCCAAAGTCACTTGATATGAAAGTCAAGCCATGCTCAACGAGAAATTACAAAGGAATGTATAAATAATATGGCTGAAATGGTCTTGTTCACCTTTAAATAGCTGTGCTGAAAATTAAAATTAAAATAGATCACAAAATGTTTTTCAAATATGGCTGAGGGATGAGACATTTTGCCTATAGGTATTGCTGGAACAAAGACTGAAATCTGAAGCTTCTTATGCAAAGAAGGGGATGAAAACTAGCCCCCACCTTGACAAAGGTTAACAGTGGAACTCTAAAAGTGGACAATTGAAACTTTTTGTCAAAAATGGATTGTTCCCAACATCTCTTTAGAGAAGCTATGAATATAAACTTGCAGAGATAGCTGCAAAAGCAGTGACATAAAGTAACATCCGAGAACCTCAAGAAGAACAATTTTCTCCCTTTGGAAATGGTGAGCCCCTTCTGCAAAAACAAACAGCTCCAAGGAAAACTGATTGTGACCTTTTAAAATGTGGAAACCTGCTCCAACAACTACATTGAGGAGAACTGTAACACTGTAACTTTGACCTATTTGCGTGTGTGTGTGTGTGTGTGTGTTGTGGAATTCAGTTCAGGTTTTTAACTAGATCAAGGAGAACTATCTGTCATGTTCTTCATAGCTTTAATGCATGTTGAAGTCCATATTGAATTGAGCAAAACACACCTCTTTAAGAGTTCAGAATTTTTATATTGACTTCAGGAATGATGAGAGGAATTTGATCACCTCTTCAGATTTGATCATAACAAAATGCTCTGATTGTAAAGTTTGCACATAACAGCTTCTCTTATATCTTTATAAAAGATTTTTTTTTAAACTAGTATTTCTTATACCTTATACCCTAGCTGAATAAAAATAATAAAACACTCTCAATCACACAGACGCAAACATATTCAAGAGCTCATACACACAAATGTACATTACATTGTGAAGGATAGATTACGTAGTTTTAAAGTCCAATGAAAATCAATGGTAGATTAGTCTTGTCGACTGATGACTTGAGTGATTTCAGGCTAGACTCAAAGCTCTTTCTGAAATAGGTTGAGATGGTTTAGAAGTGTGGATGGGCAATGTATAATTATTTTTCCGAGCGCAGTAGCTATTAGCTTGATTTTTAAAATGCTGCCTGGGATAATCAAACAACAGGAAAGGATTAAATTTAAAGGATGATAGGTACGAGATGGAGAACCCGTGGCAGATGGAGTTCAACCCTGTCAAGTGTGAGGTTGTCCATTTTGGAAGGACAAATAAGAATGCGGAATACAGGGTTAACGGTAGGGTTCTTAGTAAGGTGGAGGAGCAGAGGGATCTTGGGGTCTATGTTCATAGCTCTTTGAAAGTTGCCACTCAGGTGGATAGAGCTTGTAAGAAGGCCTACGGGGTATTAGTGTTCATTAGCAGAGGGATTGAATTCAGGAGTTGTGAGGTGATGTTGCAGCTGTATAGGACCATGGTGGGGCCACATTTGGAGTACTGTGTGCAGCTCTGGTTGCCTCGTTTTAGGAAGGATGTGGAGGCTTTAGAGAGGGTGCAGAGGAGGTTTGTCAGGATGTTGCCTTGAATGGAGAATAGGTCGTACAAGGATAGGTTGAGAGTGCTGGGCCTTTTCTCATTGGAACGGCGAAGGATGAGGGGTGACTTGAAAGAGGTTTATAAGATGACCAGGGGAATAGATAGAGTAGACAGTCAGAGACTTTTTCCCCGTATACGACAGTGTGTTTCAAGGGGACATAAATTTAAGGTGAAGGGTGGAGGGTATAGGGGGGATGTCGGGGGTAGGTTCTTTACCCGGAGAGTGGTCGGGGCGTGGAATGCGCTGCCTGTGGGAGTAGTTGTGGTTCTGTTCGCCGAGCTGGGAGTTTTTGTTGCAAACGTTTCGTCCCTTTTCTAGGTGACATCTTCAGTGCTTGGGAGCCTCCTGTGAAGTGCTTCTGTGCTGATTCCTCCGGCATTTATACTGGTTTGAATCTGCCGCTTCTGGTTGTCAGTTGCTGTCCGCTGCAGTGGTCGGTATATAGGGTCTAGGTCGATGTGTCTGTTGATAGAATTTGTGGATGAGTGCCATGCCTCTAGGAATTCTCTGGCTGTTCTCTTTTTGGCCTGCCCTATAATAGTGGTGTTGTCCCAATCGAATTCGTGTTGTTTGTCATCTGAGTGTATGGCTACTAGGGATAGCTGGTAGTGTCGTTTCGTGGCTAGTTGGTGTTCATGGATGCGGGTTGTTAGCTGTCTTCCTGTTTGTCCTATGTAGTGTTTTGTGCAGTCCTTGCATGGGATTTTGTACACTACGTTGGTTTTGCTCATGCTGGGTATCAGGTCCTTTGTCCTGGTGAGTTGATGTCTGAGGGTGGCTGTTGGTTTGTGTGCTGTTATGAATCCTAGTGGTTGCAGCAGTCTGGCTGTCAGTTCAGAAATGCTCCTGATGTATGGGAGTGTGGCCAGTCCTTTGGGTTGTGGCATGTCCTCATTTCGTTGTCTTTCCCTAAGGCATCTGTTGATGAAATTGTGCGGGTATCCGTTTTTGGTGAATACCTTGTATAGGTGTTCTTCTTTCTCCTTTTGTAGTTCAGGTGTGCTGCAGTGTGTTGTGGCCCTTTTGAATAATGTCCTGATGCAACTTCGTTTGTGTGTGTTGGGGTGGTTGCTTTCATAGTTCAGGACTTGGTCTGTGTGTGTGGCTTTCCTGTATACTTTCATGGTGAATTCTCCGTTCGGTGTTCTTTGTACCATCACGTCTAGGAATGGGAGCTGGTTGTCCTTTTCTTCCTCTCTCGTGAACGGATTCCTGTGAGTGTGGCGTTGATGATCCGGTGTGTGTTCTCTATTTCTGTGTTTTTAATGATTACAAAGGTGTCGTCCACGTATCTGACCCAGAGTTTGGGTTGTAATTGCGTTAAAATTGTTTTTTCTAACCTTTGCATTACTGCTTCTGCTATGAGTCCGGAGATCGGTGAGCCCATGGGTGTTCCGTTGATTGAATGTGAAGTGTGTTGTGAGGCACAGGTCCAGTAGTTTAAGTATGCCGTAAGACTGCACAAAACACTACGTAGGACAAACAGGAAGACAGCTAACAACCCGCATCCATGAACACCAACTAGCCATGAAACGACACGACCAGCTATCCCTAATAGCCATACACTCAGATGACAAACAACACGAATTCGATTGGGACAACACCACTATTATAGGGCAGGCCAAACAGAGAACAGACAGGGAATTCCTAGAGGCATGGCACTCATCCACAAATTCTATCAACAGACACATCGACCTAGACCCTATATACCGACCACTGCAGCGGACAGCAACTGACAACCAGAAGCAGCAGATTCAAACCAGTATAAATGCCGGAGGAATCAGCACAGAAGCGCTTCACAGGAGGCTCCCAAGCACTGAAGCTGTCACCTAGAAAGGGGACGAAACGTTTGCAACAAAAACTCCCAGCTCGGCGAACAGAACCACAACAACGAGCACCCGAGCTACAAATCTTCTCACAAACTTTGCCTGTGGGAGTGGCAGATCCAGAATCATTGGTGACCTTTGGATCGGTGCATGGATAGGTGCTTAAGCTAGGAGAAATGTTCGGCACAACATCGTGGGCCGAAGGGCCTGTTCTGTGCTGTATTGTTCTATGTTCTCTGTAACCCACTCTTGATCCCCTTCCTTCTATGTCTGTCTTCTTCTGATCTGATATTTTCTGACCAGCCTAGAGAAAATCAGTCACTTGTAACACAAAAAAGTGCTAGTAGGTTCATCCTCCCCCAACCAACTGACCAGTTATGTAAATGAGATCATAGCCTGTTGATTCTTGATCCATGGTTTAAACCTAATAGGTTATGGCCAGAAGGATTCTCTTTTCAGCAAAGATTTGTTGTCTGACATGATTGTGCTAATGAGTTGCTGCACATCTAGGCTATGAAATTCCATCTCTACATCTCTCCAACAAGGCCGTCAAAGTTGTGGTAACTTCACTTACCAGAGATAAAGTTAAAAATCATATAACATCAGGGTATAGTCCAACAAGTTTATTTGGCAGCACTAGCCTTCACTATGCCTCTACTTCTCACCTTTAAACAACCACCAAACCTTAAACAGACCATTATTCACAGCAAACTGCCCAGCCTTCAGGACAACATCAACCACAACACCGTACACCCCTGTCATGGCAATCACTGTGAAGCGTGTCAGAATGTCGACGTGGATACCAGCATTACACGTGGGGACACCACCCACCATGTACCTGGCAGGTACATGGGTTCATGTCACACTACAAGTGACCCCACTACACTATTCTCTTACTCTCTTCCCCTCTCTCTCTCTCTTTCTCTCTCCCTTTCTCTCTCTCTAGCACATGCACACCTCCACCCACACTCTTACATACTTACACACTCACACAGACTCTCTTGCATACACATACACATACACCCCCCACATTCACACCCTTTCACATGCTTATACTCCATCACATTCACACATAATTTACCAAGCAAACATGCAAGTGTGCACTCACCCTCACATGCAGACACTCACACTCACACTCTGTCATACACATAAGTCTATGGGGTGAATTTGCATTTGCAGAATTATGATTAGATTACTTACAGTGTGGAAACAGGCCCTTCGGCCCAACAAGTCCACACCGACCCGCCGAAGCGCAGCCCACCCATACCCCTATATTTACCCCTTACCTAACACTAGGGGCAATTTAGCATGGCCAATTCACCTGACCCGCACATCTTTGGACTGTGGGAGGAAACCGGAGCACCCGGAGGAAACCCACGCAGACACGGGGAGAACATGCAAACTCCACCCAGTCAGTCGCCTAAGTCGGGAATTGAACCCGGGTCTCAGGCGCTGTGAGGCAGCAGTGCTAACCACTGTGCCACCGTGCCGCCCACAATTATATTCACAGATACATTCTATTTTGCTCAAAAAGTGCACAATCTGCAGGCAGTCAATCCACGTAATATTTCACAAGTTCCACTTTGAAAATGGAAGCAGTTTGACTCAAAATTGGGATACAGACGGACTCTAACCTCACATCTTTAATGCATTGTCTAGACTCAGATGTCAGCTTTTTGTTATAAAACCTGAAGTTATCTCGAGAATGTGACTTAAAACAAGTTCTGGGATTTACATGTTAATGAACTGAAGCTTGCAACCCTTTCTAAATAATGAAAGACTTAACGGCAATATAGGTTTGTTCAATACATCATTACAGTTGCAAGACACTGTAATCTTTTGCTTCAAATTCTGTGTTTTTATAATCCTGCTCCACAGCTACCTGATGATGGAGCAGTGCTCCAGAAGCTACTGCTTCCAAATAAACCTGCTCAACTATAACCTGGTGTTGTGAGATTTTTAATTTTGTCCACCCCAGTCCAACACCAGCTCCTCCACATTATCACCACCAGAGGTAAATAATTGTAATTAATGTTGTAACCCTCTCTTCCTTCAGATGCTCCTTAAAACACATTTCATTATGACGAAGCTCCAGGATGCTGGCACTAATATGTTCCTCCATGTTTTAGTGTCAAATTCATTTCACTGACTTATCAGATGCCTTGGGACATTTTGCAATATTAAAGGCACCATGTACAAGTAAGTATGAGAGATACTATTGTGGGTGAATCTATGTACAGTCAGCTCTTTCATAATGTGATGGTTGTGTTCTTGTGCAACCCCGCGTTGTAGAAAGTTTGCGCTTTAGAAACAGCGTTTAAAGTCTTGGCAATGTACTTGTGTTACAGCCAACACATGTTTTGAAACTTCACACTTTAGAAACAGCATTCCCAATTTATCAATCGTGTTACAGTGAACTCATGTTTATGAAGCACACATTAGAACAGAATGACCTGTATGGATCATTTATAGTGGATATACTGTCATCTAGCCCACTGTTCCATACTTTCCTGTGGTAGTGTTCAGCAGTTGGAAAGGAAGACTAAAGAAATTAAGGTTTTGGTTAAGAAAAAGAAGGAAGCAACTGTCATGTATAGACAGGATAGCTCAAGTGAATCCTTAAAAGAGTATAAAGGCAGTAGGAATATATTTAACAGGGAAATCTGGAGGGCAAAAAGGGGACATGGGATAGCTTTGGCAAATAGAATTCAGGAGAATCCAAAGGGTTTTTACAAATACATTAAGGGTAAAAGGGTAATGAGGGAAAGAATAGGGCCCCTCAAAGATCAGTAAGGCAGCCTTTGTGTGGAGCCGCAGAAAAGGGGGAGATACTAAATGAGTATTTTGCATCAGTATTTACAGTGGAAAAGAACATGGAAGATATAGAATGTAGGGAAATAGATGGTGGCATCTTGAAAAAATGTCCATATTTCAGAGGAGGAAGTGCTGGATGTCTTGAAATGCATAAAAGTGGATAAATCCCCAGGACTTGATCAGGTGTACTCTAGAACTCTGTGGGAAACTAAGGAAGTGATTGCTGGGACTCTTACTGAAATATTTGTATCATTGATAGTCACAGGTGAGGTGCCGGAAGACTGGAGATTAGCTAACGTGGTGCCACTATTTAAGAAAGGTGGTAAGGACAAGCCAGGGAACTATAGACCGGTGAGCCTGACGTCGGTGGTGGGCAAGTTGTTGGAGGGAATCCTGAGAGACAGGATGTACATGTATTTGGAAAGGCAAGGACTGATTAGGGATAGTCAACATGACTTTATGCATGGGAAATCATGTCTCATAAACTTGATTGAGTTTTTTGAGGAAGTAACAAAGAGGATTGATGAGGGCAGAGCAGTAGATGTGATCTATATGGATTTCAGTAAGGCCTTCGACAAGGTTCGCCATGGGAGACTGGAGAGCAAGGTTAGATCTCACTGAATACAGGGAAAGCTCACCATTTGGAGACAGAACTGGTTCAAAGGTAGTAGACAAAGGGTGATGGTGGAGGGTTGTTTTCCAGACTGGAGGCCTGTGAACAGTGGAGTGCCACAAGGATCGGTGCTGAGTCCTCTACTTTTCATCATTTATATAAATCATTTGGATGTGTGCATAACAGATATATTTAGTAAGTTTGAAGATGATACCAAAATTGAAGGTGTAGTGGACAGCAAAGAAGGTTACCTCAGATTACAATAGGATCTTGATCAGGTGGGTCAATGGGCTGAGAAATGGCAGGTGGAGTTTAATTTAGATAAATGTGAGGTGCTGCATTTTGGGAAAACAAATCTTAGCAGGACTTATACACTTAATGGTAAGGTTCTATAGGGAGTGTTGCTGAAGAAAGAGACCTTAGAGTGCAGGTTCTTGGCTCTTTGAAAGTGGAGTCACAGGTAGGTAGGATAGTGAAGGCGGCATTTGGTATGATTTCCTTTATTGGTCAGAGTATTGAGTACAGGAGTTGGGGGGGGGTCATGTTGCAGCTATACAGGACATTGGTTAGGCCACTGTTGGAAAATTGCTTGCAATTCTGGTCTCCTTCCTATCGGAAAGATGATGTGATACTTGAAAGGGTTCAGAAATGATTTACAAGGATGTTGCCAGGGTTAGATGATTTGAGCTAAATGGGGAGGGTGACTAGGTGGCGCTGTTTTCCCTGGAGTGTCGGAGGCTAAGGGATAACCTTATAGAAGTTTACAAAATCATGAAGGGCATAGATAGGATAAATAGACAAAGTCTCTTCCCTGGGGTAACTAGACAGCATAGGTTTAGGGTGAGAGGGGAAAGATATAAAAGAGACCTAAGGGTCAACTTTTTCATGCAGAGGATGGTAGATATATGGAATGAGCTGCCAGAGGAAACGGTGGAGGTTAGTACAACTGCAACATTTAAAAGGCATTTGGATGAGTGTATGAATAGAAAGGGTTTGGAGGGATAAGAGCCGGGTGCTGACAGGTCGGACTAGATTGGGTTGGGATATCTGGTTGGCATGGTGGGGTTGGACCAAAGGGTCTGTTTCTGTGCTGTACATCTCTATGACTCGATGCTCAGTATTTGCTGTTTGTAGTTGATTGAGAAGATGCTCTAATTTTCTCCCTGTATCCCTGGGATCTACTGCAGGAAGGTCATTTCTGCTTATCCTTTCTTAAGGAAGATTTTTTTTTACCTTAATTGATATTCAGGGAGGTATTCTTATATTTAGTGATGTTGAAATTTTTGTTGATGTTTGAGAGAACTTTGGATTGTCCAAATGTCAGAGCATTCCGAATTGGAAGAGAATGAGATCATGATTGTAGGAGTCACACATATGCCACATCCCTGTTGGTATCCCCATGTCCAGAGGGAGTGCTTCTCTTGCAAATAGCTATGATGCCATCTCAAGTATAGTACTTCGCCAAATATTTGAAACACGTAGCTCTTTCATTTCCTCCCTAACCCCATTCCCATTTTAAATTCTTATTTAGCTATTTGAGATATAGGTACTATCTAGTCTGGGTGACAGGATGGACACAGGTTTCACTTTGGCCACACCCTTGTCCTCAACCTACTTTGCTACAATGTATGTGGATTCACTAAATGTTTCAATATAAATATATCCTGACCAATATTTATTGCACATTCAACATCAACAAAACAGATTACTTAGTAATTATTACTTTGCAGTTTGTGAAAGTTTGCAGTGTGCAATTTATCTGCTGTATTTCTTGCATTATAACTTCAGCAATTCTTCATTGGCTGTAAAGTGCTTTATACCATTAAGTCACCATGAAATAAATTTCTTTATTTCAGGAACACTAACTTTTTGTGAGCCATTAGCTGATGAGAGGTGATCACATTTATATTAATCAAAATGCAATAGATCGATTTTGAGCACACCTTCTAATTCAATGTTCAGGCCATCTATTTATTGATCCAAAGGAATGGTGGCTCAGTGGTTAGCACTGCTGCCTCACAGCGCCAGGGACCTGGGTTAAATTCCCACCTCGGGCAACTATCTGTATGGAGTTTGCACATTCTCCCTGTGCCTGCGTGGGTTTCTTTCGGGTGCTCCGGTTTCCTCCCACTGTCCAAAGATGTGCAGGTCAGGTGAATTGGCCATGCTAAATTGCCCATAGTGTTAGGTGCATTCGTCCGAGGGAAATGGGTCTGGGTGGGTTGCTCTTCAGAGGGTCGGTGTGGACTGGTTGGGCTGAAGAGCCTGTTTCCTCACTGTAGGGAATCTAATCTAATCTAATAACAGGAAAGTCTACATCCTTGTTCAGATTTGTCAACCTGCTCAATGTATCCGAGGTGACCAATTTTGTACCGGATCTATAGCAGAGATTGAATTCGTCCCCTGAATTTTTGTTGTTGATGGTGGGGTACTGCACCTGTTTGCATCAAGTCATCTCTAGTGGCTTGCAGTCAGTGAGCCATTTACAGAACAGGCATGTGATCCTAACTACCAAAGCAAGTATGTCATGCTGTATATAGGAGTAATTGGGTTGTAATTGAGGTAGGCATTTGGATCTGAACACAATCAGTTTGCCTTCTTGTCTGATGCACAATATTCACATGATACTAGCTCTTTCTGTGATGTGTTGATGTTCAGGATTGTTTTCTTCCATGGGCTGTAGTACTGTTGTGTGCAGTTTGTGCTGACAATGTTAGTTTGAGACATTTGATCATGATATGTCTTTCTTTTGAAGCTCACTCAATGGTGAGGCATTGAGGGAAAAATTCAGCATGGGTGATGATGAGAAGGTGAAGAATCTGAGACATTTCTGTACGTATTCTTTGTCCTAAGAGATAGCCATGTGTCTTACACCTTGACCTAGCTTACATTCATCTTGTACTCGGTGTTGTTTACAAGCCTTTCATGGTGAGCTATCGCTACCGGTGAGTAAGAATTCTGATCATGTTCTTCTTTCATTTTCCCTATGACCAGAAGATAAGTGCATCTGGGCACACTTCCTATAATTCTATCCTATGCTGCTGGAACAAATCTTTGACTGACTGATAAACCAAAAATAATCTCTGGAAGCAATGTCTTTCAAACATGTTCTGAAGGTAGTGACTTCCTGAGAATCATTAACTAAAAGTACCAATTATTATCCGTGTTTGGCATCCAGCTTCGACAAGAATCGAGCTCTATGAACTTGGTTTTTCATTTCTTTCGTATTGGAAATTTTTTGTGGGCAGTGGTTTAAATGTCTCAGATCTGGGTATAACGTGATCATGGCTGACATCCCATATTATAATTGAACTACCACCAGTCTGTGCGGTAAAGGACATGACAGACGATGCAATTGTATTACATGTCAGCCAGCTTGCACTCAAGATTTTTTAGAAAAGTGAACTGAATGCTCTTAGAGAGTCAATGTCAGAACTGCATCTTCTCTGAGGTGCAACACATCATTGCCTTTAAAACACACAGTGGGATTGAAACTGACCGTGTACAATTCTAAATCCTGGACTGATTCAATGGAAGTATTCTTGCTACCTTCTGCTGTCATGGTACATTGGTGATCTTGTGGATAGTCACAATGTTGAGGTCAGTACATTCCAGTCACTGCTGGTCGATCTGTATCTGAATCTGTCAGGTGAAGTACTGGTAGTTTCCAAGTTGAAATGCCGCAGCTGCACTAGTTTGTCAATGTGCCGATGTAAGAATGGGTGACCCATTGTTTGCAGTTAGTGCGTCAGTTGTCAGTTGTACAATTGAATTCTAATAATCTCAACATTCAGAATTTGAATTGTTTGGACACGTACTAGTTCTTAAATATCTGGTGCTAGTCCTTTTGGGTACTTTATGTTGATTGTGGCAAAACGTTCTAGTTGGCTGACTTCATTCACAGAACAGGTTACTTCTAAAATGTGGAAAGTCTGTTAGTCCTCTGGTTGGAAGTTGTTCCATTTGGATCTTGTCTTGAGTCTGAATTGCTGTGAATTTTACATGACAAAGGATTCTGGTGCACTTCTTGTTGTTATCATATCATTGTGACTGTCCTCTGTTTGGTTGTCACCTGATGTAGCCTCTGGCTGCATCTTTGGAGATATATTTCTTGCACAGGTGGGCTCAGTGCTGTACTGTACACTTGCACAGATCTTGGAGTGCAGGTCATCTTCATGGTGACTGTGATAGACTGTACTTACCACAGTTTGCTTGCTTTTCTTTGTGTCTTGCCTGCAGTGCTAATATGCCAAAAATTAGAAGGAGCATTCTAGGCAGTCCCAAAACCAGAGGATCAGATAAAGTTCTGCAGGCTTGCTGCATCCAGATGTAGATATTTAAATGTTCCAAAAATAAGTCCATCCTCAATGATCAGAGTATAAGACAAGGCTGAAGAATTTGCAACCATCTTCAACCAGGCATGTCACATGGATAACCCATCTCAGTCTCCTTCTGATTCACACACCATTACAACGTTAGTCATCAGACAATTCAATTAATCCCACGTGACACGAAAGAATAACGGAACACACTGGTCTTGCAAATCCCTATGTTAGATAGAGTGCCAATATTTAAAGTTGACAAGAGAACCAAGACCAGGTGAGGTGCACCTAAAGATATTGGAGGTGAGAGTGGAAATTGCAGGACCACTTGCCATAATCTTTCAATCTTCCCTTGGCTTGGGGAGGTACCAGAAGACTGGAGAATTGCAAACCTTACAGCCTTGTTCAAAGAATAATGTAAAGCTAGGTTTAGCAATTAAAATAAAAGTTTAATCTTAATGGTGAGGAAGGTTTTTGAGACAATTATTTAAGATCAATTTAACATTCTATGAAAACAGTTCAGTTATTGGGAAGACCCAGCATGTACAGTGAGCAGTTTTAAATGTAATTCCAAAGTATGTTTTTGAAAGAGCACTGTTACAGCCAAATATGGCTAACAGTGCAATTTAACTGGCTATCTGAAAAGAGAGAACCATAGGATGTCACGCCAATGGAGGTGAAAGGAACTTCAAACAACAACTCTTCAAATGGGGGCAACAGGCAAATCAACAGATTGGACTGTGGTCACTTATGGATACAAACATAACAAAGGGTTATGACCCTGCTCAAAAGGAGGTCACTCTATGTAGATCATGACCCAAACTGCAAATATATTTTGTGTTTATCGCGTTAAAGTATACAGAAGGACAAGGAATGAACAGCCAATTTTAACATTACTGGAATTTAGTAGTGGGACTGATGTTGTTATGTACATCAGCCTGGCTCCAACATTAGATTATTGTGAAGGTCACAGTCCCAAAGAATTACCCCCTTATCACCCTGCTATTGCAGCTAAAGATCTTTTCTTACACAAGCAGCCAGACAAAAGGAAATAAGGTCAACAAAAGGATTTTCTCTCAGCCTGAATATTGGAATTCAATCATCATTGAAAAGAATCAGAACCACAGAAACTCAATCAAACTTAAAAATTTTAAACAAACCATTCAACTAACATTATCAATGCTACTAGAAACCTCCAGTTCAATGGCTGCAACATTCAACTACCTGTCCATCCCTCATTACCTGTTCTTCACAAACAATCAAGAGACCAACCAATATAACATTTAGTTTTATCCTTTTGGACTAACTTTAATATTTAACTGAAGTGTTGTATTAGTATCCCTTTTAGCCTGTAGAATCATAGAGTCATAGAGATGTACAGCATGGAAACAGACCCTTCAGTCCAACCTGTCCATGCCAACTAGATATCCCAACCCAATCTAGTCCCACCTGCTAACACCCGGCCCATCTCACTCCAAACCCTTCCTATTTATATACCCATCTAAATGCCTTTTAAATGTTGCAATTGTCTCAGCCTCCACCACATCCTCTGGCAGTTCATTCCATACATGTACCACCCTCTGTGTGAAAAACTTGTCCCTTACGTCTCTTTTATATCTTTCCGCTCTCACCCTAAAACTATGCCCTCTAATTCTGGACTCCCCGACCCCAGGGAAAAGACTTTGCCTATTTATCCTATCCATGCCCCTCATAATTGTGTAAACCTCTCTAAGGTCATCACTCAGCCTCCTATGGTCCAGGGAAAACAGCCACAGCCTGTTCAGCCTCTCCCTATAGCTCAAATGTTTTTGAATCCTTCACAACATCTTTCCGAGCGAGACCAGAATTGCATGCAATAATCCAACAGTGCTGAAAAATGTGTTGCTGGAAAAGCGCAGCAGGTCAGGCAGCATCCAAGGAGCAAGAGAATCGATGTTTCGGGCATAAGCCCTTCTTCAGGAATTCAGCTCTGATGTCCAGCATCTGCAGTCCTCACTTGCTCCTAGTACATTCTAACAGTGGCCTAACCAATGTCCTGTACAGCCAAAACATGATTCCCCCCCCCCAACTCCTGTACTCAATGCTCTGATCAATAAAGGAAATCATATCAAATGCCGCCTTCACTATTCTACCTACCTGTGACTCCACTTTCAAAGAGCTATGAGCCTGCACTCCAAGGTCTCTTTGTTCAGCAACACTCCCTAGGACCTTACCATTAAGTGTATAAGTCCTGCTTAAGATTTGCTTTCCCAAAACGCAGCACCTCGCATTTATCTGAATTAAACTCCATCTGCCACTTCTCAGCCCATTGGTCCATCTGATCAAGATTCTGTTGTAATCTGAGGTAACCCTCTTCGCTATCTACTACACCTCCAATTTTGGTATCATCTGCAAACTTACTAACTGTACCTCTTATGCTTGCGTCCAAATCATTTATGTAAATGACAAAAGGTAGAGGACCCAGCACCAATCTTTGTGGCACTCCACTGGTCACAGGCCTCCAGTCTGAAAAACAACCCTCCACCACCACCCTCTGTCTTCTACCTTTGAGCCAGTTCTATATCCAAATGACTAACCAGATCTCTCTGTATTCCGTGAGATCTAATCTTGCTGATTAATAAACTTGTTATTTTTGTTATTTCAAGAGTGCCTGTTTAAATTGGCTCCCTTTAAAAAATGAATTCATTTGGTCTGGGAGAAAGGTATCTATAAGGGAAGGGATCCTTTCAAAACTAACAAAACATTGGCAACCAATGGGATAGAGAATAAAGAAGGGGAGCTGGTAATCCCTCCTCATTCAGGATCTTAATAATTTGGTGTGTCCCATCCAGAACTTAAAAAATATGAGAAACGTCACTCGAGATCTGGTCATAACAATTTTCTAATAATTTCTAAAGCAACTTCAATTTCTAGTGGTTTAACCAACTTGCTGGAGTCTTTTGAAGAAGTAACAGAGAGGTCACAGTGGCAGTGTGCAAAGAGGAGGAAATTAGTATTTCTGGTACATTCCCAATCAATTTTGAGTAGGTTTAAATTGGGTAAGATGGTAATTATTTGATGAAGTGTATGTGAACTAAAGAAGAGCCTTTGCATTCATTTTTTTGTCAGTCAGCAAAGACATGTTGATCAAGGCACCAAAATGTAACCTGTTAATATGAAATGCTGATAGTTTGAATAGTATAAATTACACGGCGTGTTGTAGGAAGGAAAGGAAATATTTTGTGAAATCATTGACAATCCAATAAAAGTATTTACTTACGATTACAAATAGGTGTGCAGAATAGCACATGTGTAAGCATTTTGTTTGCTGACTGCTGTGAACAAGATAACAGTTGAGTAATCCCATAAGCAAGCAAAGGACTTTCCTGTTTTTTGAAACCAAGATAGTATTTTGTAAACAGTCTTTATATTTGTATCATGCTTTCAATCCATTTTACACTCCATGTTTTTACAGCAATAAATTTGGTGGACCTCTAGTTAACTTAATCATTGCAACAGGAGCTGCACTTCAAGAATATTTTATTTTATCAGCTGGAAAGTGCTGTGGTTGCCCTGAAGTCATGCAACACACTTCTTAAGCACCACTCTTTCTTTCTTTTAATTGCCATGGTAAAGTGAATTCAATTCTAATTGAACTGCATTAATTTTCAAATAACCAACAAGGAAATGTAACACTTTTCCAAATTGTTTAATGTCAGCAGCAAATATAACAGTCAGCCAGAATCATGTTCTGTTGAGATTTACACCGAGTTGAATGTTGCTTATTTTTCATACTCAGTTAAACTCTCTTTTAATAACTCTCTTTATTCAAAATGTAAAAATCAGAGATTTTACTTTTCCTGGTGACTCACAGCTCTAACGAGCACATCTGGTGGAAACAGAGATTATTTCTGAACTCCATAGCTGTGTAAAAGTCACAATCTCATTTCACTTCAGCTACTTGGAAAGGAAACCAGATATTTCAACAAAGCAGTAAAATATTTCCTGACAGCTTTCCAGTTACATCACTATTGAACAAACTTCCTCCTGCAGTCTTCTTATCAGATATTTGCATGTAAAACCTGGTTAACCCATCAAAGACAAAAGGCCTAGCTCCTGCTATAACATGTCACTCAGGATAGTAATTAATAAGTTAAAAATAAGGATTCAAAGCCATAGGTAATTTGATGATGGGGAATAAAGAAGTTCAGTTGTGTGTAAGAGAACTTCTGGATATCAGAAAAAGAAGAACAAATATCCCAGTTGTGTCCACTCCCTTAAATATCACATTACCAGCTTGCTTCTGAGTTCTAGCCACCATCAACTCCAATTTAAATTTTGTATTCAGCAACATGACATCCAAGATGATTCTCATTGGACTTGTGTTCACCTCCAAAACAGCCAGTACAGCAGAGTAGTCATTAAGATAGCCTCAACACACAATCAAGGTATTTTTTTCAATGTATAATTTCAGTTACATCACACTGTAAACTTTTGCTATAAATTCTGTGCTTTACAATTGCTTACTCCACAACCACCTGATGAAGGAGTGGCGCTCTGAAAGCTAGTGTGCTTCCAATTAAACCTGTTGGACTATAACCTGGTGTTGTGTGACTTTTAACTTTGTACACCCCAGTCCAACACCGGCATCTCCAAATCATGACTGCCCACATCACACAGCTATCCATTCAGAAGCTCACCACAGGGGCTAAATAACAGCAGAGGCAGGAAGTGGCTCTTAATTGGTTCAATTAGCTGCCTGGTAAGGCCAGTTTTATCTCCTTCTCCTCCATATTATCAGCCTTTCTACCTCCAGTCCATCATAATATGGATTACAACATTCAGATCTTAGTTTTCAGACCTTCTGAGACAAGAACATGATTGAACTAGATAAGGGTCTGGTCAGCCAGGCTGTCTATTCAAGTTAGTGCACAGAATGGCCATGGTCATACTTTTGGGGGTCCTTTCACTAAAAGTTAAGGGTAGGTCTGTTATCAGGGGCTACTGCCATGGGAAAGAAGCTGGTGAACTTAACTGTGGGGATTGGAGGCAACATGTTGGGATACAAAGAGGATTAGAACTGTGAAGAGAGGGAGATAACACCGCATGGAAGGGAACAGGTTAATTCAGGAGGAGAGGTTATTGACAGTGAGTAACACTTTGTGGGCCAATATAGCTAGCGAGTTGAATTGATATGCCTGGGCTTGGGGTGCAGGTAAGATGGGGCAGTGAAGAGTTGAGATAGATGGGCAGAGTGGGAACATGGTGATGATCCAAGGCAATGGGATTGGTGGAGAAGGTTGCTAAGGAGAGATGGTGACTCTGAGAGTGATGGATCTGGCACTCCATAGCAGCAGCCAACCTGTCCCTGAAAATCACAACACTGGCATGTTGGGGCAACATGGTCAAAAATTGTTGATGTAGCCCATGCAAACCTGTCGATGTGCCCATTCCTCCAGTAAATCTGTCTGTTGCTCTGTTTGTACATTTCTATTACACCATGGAGTCTTCTGCCTGGGTCTGAGCATGTGCCTACTCTCCAGCAGTTCTCTGAGTGCCAGCAGCCTGGGAGTGTTCTTTCCTTGGCCAGCTGCAGAGATGTGGTGGTGGGATATGCTCAGTGGCAGCAGCTCCTGACTCTAATCTGGAAAGAATACCCACTGTGGTGTCAGTGTCTGACCCAGTGGCAGGAGCAGGAGCTATCTTGTGAGGGACATTCATCAAAGATGGAGGAGGAGATGTCTTGCTAGACCAGCCTCTTGGATGCTGAGACCATACAGATGCCACTGGTGACTGCAGGAGACAACAGAGAGAGTATGATCTGAGCAAGGGATAGAGGTTCGGGCATATTAAGAGTACTTTCAAAATAGCAGTAATAGGACAGCAATACAGTAATGGACAATGTTTCTTATTTGGTTGTTAGGGCATGGATGGTTCAGTCTTGCCACATGAATGGTCACTGTCCCTTCACGCTAAAGCAAATATCCTCTCATAGAGAGTAAGGAACCAAATTTCGGGCACCCCACCAACCATCCTGGCTCTCTATTATGGGCCATTTTCTCCTAGAATGTGACAAATGGAGGGATTGAGTGCAATGAAACTACCTGGTACAGTTGTTAATGCTGTTGCACATAGAGGAATGGTGATGAGATGTCCCGAGTGACTGAGTGATTAGCTGAGAAGCCACACTGTGTTAATAGGTTGGTGGGTTGGAATGGGTAACACTGAGCGATGGAGGATACTGTGTGCTATAGTGAGAGTGAAAAAGCATGAGACTTGGTGGGACTGGGTGCATTTAGCAGAGATGAGCATGAAGTAACAGAAAGAAGATGGCAGCACTTATCCTGGCAGAGCAGATAAGGTAAGTGACCTCTTGCAGCATTGCTGGACATTTCTCCGGATTGGCAAGACTACATTGACATGAGTGGCAGGATCTGGTGATATGGCCTCCTCTGTCAATCACTGGGGAAAGATGTGCCCTGCTTTCACCCTTCTCACTCTAATGGAAGTTTGTGTGAAGATGACAATATTTTGCCCGTTATTAGGTGTCTAAGTAATAACTTTCTTTCCGTAATGCTTTTCAGCAAGTTTGGATTTTCTTTAATCCAATCCAAAGCTCCTTTCTGATTCACTTTGCCAACAGAACTTTAAGATTCTTCTGTAACAACATAATTCAAATGAATTGATTCTGTATCTTACATATTTCTCAACTGCCCATACTGCACAGTGTTATCACTGTTAACACACAATTATTCAAGCATCTTTTCTTTGTTGAGCTGTTTAGGTTCCCCTTAAAATTTCTTTCATCTTTTAAAACATTTTTCCCTGCTACATTTTTTATTACTTTTTAACATTATCTGTTACTTCATCAATAAATTTAATAAGATTAGTTGCTTTTTACAAATCAGTGCTGAGCTTCCTTAATTAATTGAAGCCTTTCCAAGTGCCCGCTCATTTTTTTTCAGATTGTTGTTTCCAAAATCTGACTTCCACTGATGCTGTCACTTCTGCAGCTTGCCATAGGACTCAAGTCAATGATCTTTATCCTCCTACTAATCTCTCTTCAAAATCTCCATGGTTTCTTCTCAAAGGTATTTATGGTTGGGGTAGTCAGTTTCAGTTAAGATTAGAGTGGTGCTGGAAAAGCAAAGCAAGTCAGGCAGCACCCCAGGTGTAGGAAAATCAATATTTTGGGCAGGAGCCCTTCATCAGGAATGACCCTCATTCCTAATGAAGGGCTCCTGCCTGAAATGTCGATTTTCCTGCTCCTTGGATGTTGCCTGACCTGCTGTGCTTTTCCAGCACCACTCTAATCTTGACTCTAATCTCCAGCATCTGCAGTCCTCGCTTTCACCTAGTCATTTTCAGGATTGTACCTTAGGCAGGCATCATTAACTAATTTAGGTCTCGAGAGGTTAGAACAAACAAGGATAAGCAGAGCAGTCGATGAATGTCCATCAAGTGCGCTGGGTAAGTTGAAGAGATGCAGGAGGATTAAGTGCTAATTCTGCCACTCATGCCCATATCCTGTGATTGAGAAAAGGTTCACTGTTTTAGGAACATACATGTAAATAACTGTCATGGAGGTTGCTGGGCAGTTATATTGCGATTTGTAGCAGTGAAGTGGAAAATACATATACCCATCCAGATACCTTTTAAATGTTTTAATTATATCAGCCTCCTCCACTTCCTGTGGCAGCTCATTCTATACACACACTACCCTCTGTGTGAAAAAGTTGCCCATAGGCCACTTTTAAATCTTTCCCCTCTCACCTTAAACCCTTTAGTTTTGGAATCTGCTACCCTGGGTAAAAGATATTGGCTATTTTTAAAACTTCTGTAAGTTCACCTCTCAGCCTCTGATGCTGCAGGGGAAAAAAACCCAGCCTATTCAACCTCTCCTTGTAACTCAAACCCTCCAACCCTGGCAACGCCTTGTGTATCTTTTCTGAACACTTTCAAGTTTCACAACATTTGTCCTATAGCAGGGAGACCAGAATTGAACGCAGAATTCCAAAAATGGCCTAATCATTGTCCTGCACAGCGGCAACATGACCACCCAACTCCTGTACTCAATCCACTTACCAATAAGGGCAAGCATACCAACTGCCTTCTCCACTAACCTATCTACCTGCAACTCTACTTTCAAGGAACTATTAACCCATACACAATGGTCTCTTTGTTCAGCAACACTCCCCAGGACCTTATCAGTAAGTATATAAGTCCTGCCCTGATTTACCTTTCCAAAATGCAGCATCTCACATTTATTTAAATTAAACTCCACCTGCCACTCCTCATCCCACCTGCCCATCTGAGGAGCAGGAAAATTGATGTTTCAGGCAGGAGCCCTTCATTAGGAATGAGGGTCATTCCTGATGAAGGACTCCTGCCCAAAACTTCGATTTTCCTGCTCCTCGGATGCTGCTTGACTTGCTTTGCTTTTCCAGCACCACTCTAATCTTGACTGAAAATGACTACCCCAACCAGAAATACTTTTGAGAAGAAACCATGGAGAATTTGAGGAGAGAGCACATATTCCATCTGGGAGACGTCTTGCAGGCAATACATTAGCAAGTGAACAACTACACTGTTGCCTGTCATGTCTGTGAACCACCAAACAACCATAAACCTCCACCCCACTCTATCTCAGAAAGTTAACTCATCTGAGCTCATGCAGAAACATATGCCCTGCCCAAATGATAGAGCCAAACTCCTGATCTCCAGATCAGTAGAATGGATAGAACCACTGTAACATGAACATTAAACTCTTCAGAACGATTACTTTGTGGAACAGGTTTTCCAGCTAATACTGGAAAAGATCCAACATTGGATTAGCAGATTAAAATTTTTGAACTATTCATAGCTTTCACTGCTTCATTTGCATATCCTGTTCAACTCAGGTACAATCTAATTCGACAAAGAACTTCCTGATACATTCATTTAAATATGACTGAGTTGGTTCAGTGCACTGACACAGATCTTCCATTTTGCCTGAGAAAATGTTTACTTTAGGTCATCATCCTTCCACTAGTAATCTCAATTAATTAATCATGAATCCAAACCAGAGTCATACTCGACTCGAAATGTTAACCCTTTCTTCTCTCCCCATAGAGACATCAAAAATGAGATGATGAGAGTCCAGGGACAGCATCTTCCTACTAGCATGAAGGGTCAGGGCTGGTATGTACAGGAACATGCTGGATGACTGGAGAAATTGAGGTAGACAGCAGGGATCAAGTGAATCCCTACAAAAGTATAAAGGCAGAAGAAGTATAGTGAAGAGGAAATCCAAGAGGGCAAAGAAGGAGACATGAGATTCTTTAGCAAATGTGGTTAAGGAGAATGCAAAGGGATTCTACAAGTACTTTAAGGACAAAATGGTAACTAGGGAGAAAATAGGACCACTTAAAGATCAGCAAGGCTGCATATGTGTGGAACCACAGGAAATGGGGGAGATACTAACTGGTTATTTTGCATTAGTGTTTACTGTGGAAAAAGATATGGGAGCTAGAGGACTTGAGGAAATAAATAGTGAAATTTTTAAAAATGTTCATATTACAGAGGAGGAAATGCTGGACATCTTAAAACAAATTAAGGAGGATAACCCCAGGACTTGGTCAAGTGTACCCTAGAACTTTATGGGAAGTTAGGATAGCCACAGGTGAGGTGCCAGAAGACTGGATTTTGGCCAATATGGTGCTGCTATTTAAGAAAGGTGATAAGGAAATGTCAGGGCTCTCCTGGTAAACCTGGCACTGGTGGTGGGCAAGTTGTTGGAGGGAATCCTGAGGGACAGGATTTACAGGAAGGGCAAGGACTTATTAGGGGTAGTCAACATGATTTTGAGTGTGAGAAATCGTGTCTCACTAATCTAATTGGGTTTTTTTTTGAAGAAATAACAGAGGATTGATGAAGACAGAGCAGGATATGGTCTATATGGACTTCAGTAAGATGTCCAACAAGGTTCCTCATGGTAGACTGGTGAGCAAGGTAAGATTACATGGGATACAGGGAGAACGAGCCATTTGGATACAGAATTGGCTTGAAGGTAGGAGACAGAGGGTAGTGGTAGAGGGTTGCTTTTCAGACTGAAGGCCTGTGACACAAGGATCAGTGCTGGGTCCACTACTTTTTGTCATTTATATGAATGATTTGGATATGAACATAGAAGTTATATTTAGTAAGCTTGTAGATGATATCAAAATTGGTATTGTAGTGGACAGCAAAGAAGGTTATCTCAGATTACAATAAACCTTAATCAGATGGGCAGGTGGGCTGAGGAGTGGCAGATGGAGTTTAATTTAGATAAATATGAGGTGTTGCATTTTGGAAAGGCAAATCAGGGCAGGGCTTATATACTTACTGATAAGGTCCTGGGGAGTGTTGCTGAATAAAGAGACCTTTGAGTACGGGTTAATAGTTCCTTGAAAGTAGAGTTGCAGGTAGATAGGTTAGTGGAGAAGGCAGTTGGTATGCTTGCCCGGATTGGCAAGTGGATTGAGTATAGGAGTTGGGTGGTCATGTTGCGGCTGTACAGGACAATGATTCGACCATTTTTGGAATTCTGCATTCAATTCTGGTCTCCCTGCTATAGGACAAACATTGTGAAACTTGAAAGTGTTCAGAAAAGATATACAAGACGTTGCCAGGGTTGGAGGGTTTGAGCTATAAGGAGAGGCTGTATAGGCTGGGGTTATTTTCCCTGGAGCATCAGAGGCTGAGGGATGAACTTATAAAAGTTTTAAAAATAGCCAACATCTTTTACCCAGGGTAGCAGATTCCAAAACTAGAGGGCATAGGTTTAAGGTGAGAGGGGAAAGAATTAAAAGCAACCTATGGGCAACTTTTTCACACAGAGGGTAGTGTGTGTATGGAATGAGCTGCCACAGGAAGTGATGGAGGCTGGTATAATTAAAACATTTAAAAGGTATTTGGATGGGTATATGTTTCACAAAAGTTTAGAGGGATATGGGCAAAATGCTGGTGAATTGGACTAGATTAATTTAGGATATCTGTTTGGCTTGGGCGAGTTGGACCGAAGGGTCTGTTCCTGTGCTGTACACCTTTATGACTCTATGCTGCCAGAACTGCTGAGTTTCTCCAGCACTGACTGCTTATATTTCTGATCTTCAGCATTCTCTAAACTTTGTTTCAATTCCTCAGAAGTAAGCTTTCACTGTAGTTATAGTATTATTATAGTACTTCAACACTGAGAATCAGTTTTACACTTCCTGTTGTTTCTCATCACGATGATCAGATTTCCCTGTGCAGCTGTCACATCTTCCTTTACTTTTAGTATATTAATTGTATTCTTCCCAAAGAACAATTAAAAAGATATTTGTTATTTCTCTCCTTAAAAGTGACAAAGCATTATCTTTATTCTGGGAAATTAGGAGTTAGATGTTTGATCGATTATTTATGGATGAGTGGTGAAATGGTCCTAGTTTATTAGGCTAGAAGGTGCTTGGAGTCAAGTATAAATAAGCGTGTTATTGTTTACTTTTAGGAATTTCTGGTCAGAATGCGCGAAGCAGCCAAATGATATGTTGACTTTGGTTGCATTAGAGTTGAGATTTGTTCAAAATGATTATTTAATTTGATCAGCCACACCAGTGGGTTATAAGGCATTTCAATGTTAGTTTAATAATTATTCTCAAAAGCTTACACACATTTTGGTAATCTGCAACAATTTTGGATCTTATTGATTTACAGTTACTCAATCTCTGATTTTTTTTCTATAAGCAATGTGTGAATTAGTCTTTTTCTATCTACTGCGTAGTTTGCATCATGTGAGGGTCTCTCAAGTGCAGCACTCCTATTTTTAGCTGTGTACCAATTTTCTGGGATATTTAAAATGTGTGCACTTTTGATGTACTAGACCTCATTGTTGTGGTTCTGCTCGCCGAGCTGGAAGTTTTTGCTGCAAACGTTTCGTTCCCTGGCTAGGGATCATCATCAGTGCTGTTGGAGCCTCGTGTGAAGCACTGCTTTGATGTTTCTTCCGGTATTTGTATTGGTTTGTTCTTGCCGCTTCCGGGTGTCAGTTTCAACTGCAGTGATTTGTATGTGGGGTCCAGGTCGATGTGTCTGTTGATGGATGTTCTTGCCGTTTCCAGGTGTATACACACATAGACAAAGAAGAAACCATGGTATCATTCGGCGTGACGGCACTGTTCACTTCAATTGACAAAACCCTAGCCAGAGAAACAATAGCCAACCTACTGGACATACATAACAGAACACAGGAGGCCGAACCTATCAACAAGGACGGCATACTTAAACTACTGGACCTGTGCCTCACCACACACTTTACATTCTACAATCAGATATACGAACAAATCAACGGTACACCCATGGGATCACCAATCTCGGGACTCATAGCAGAGGCAGTTATGCAAAGGTTAGAACATACAGCCATACCACAAATCCAACCCAAACTCTGGATCAGATATGTTGATGACACCTTTGTAATCATCAAAAACACAGATATAGAAAAAACACACCGAATCATCAACGCCACACTCACAGGAATCCGATTCACACGAGAAGAGGAAAAGGATAGCCAACTCCCATTCCTAGACGTGTTAGTAGAGAGAACACCCAACGGAGAATTCACCACAAGGGTACACAGGAAACCAACACACACAGACCAAGTCTTAAACTATGAAAGTAACCACCCCAACACACACAAACGAAGCTGCATCAGGACACTATTCAAAAGGGCCACAACACACTGCAGTACACCAGAACTGCGAAAAGAGGAAGAGGAACATCTATACAAGGTATTCGCCAAAAACGGATACCCACGCAACTTTATCACCAGATGCCTAAGAGATAGACCGAGGAACGAGGACATGCCACAACCAAAAGGACTAGCCACTCTACCATACGTCAGGAGCGTCTCAGAACTGACAGCCAGACTACTGCGACCCTTAGGACTCATAACAGCACACAAGTCAACATCCACGCTCAGACAACAACTCACTAGAACAAAGGACCCAATACCCAGCATGAGCCAAACTAACGTAGTTTACAAAATACCATGCAAGGACTGCACAAAACACTATATAGGACAAACAGGAAGACAGCTAACAATCCGCATCCATGAACATCAGCTAGCCACAAAACGACACGACCAGCTATCTCTAGTAGCCATACACTCAGACAACCAGCAACATGAATTTGACTGGGAAAACACCACTATCATAGGACAAGCCAGACAGAGAACAGCCAGAGAATTCCTAGAAGCATGGCATTCATCCCCAAACTCCATCAACAGACACATTGACCTGGACACCATATACAAACCACTACAGCTGAAACTGACACCCGGAAACGGCAAGAACATCCATCAACAGACACATCGACCTGGACCCCACATACAAATCATTGCAGTTGAAACTGACACCCGGAAGCGGCAAGAACAAACCAATACAAATACCGGAAGAAACATCAAAGCAGCGCTTCACACGAGGCTCCAACAGCACTGATGATGTTCCCTAGCCAGGGAACGAAACGTTTGCAGCAAAAACTTCCAGCTCGGCAAGCAGAACCACAACAACGGATACCCGAGCTACAAATCTTCAATCAGATGTTAAATACTAGACCTCAATACAGAGCAAGAAAGTCCTACCTTAATCAATGAAAATTAAAATAACACTTTCTTGCCTTGTAGTTGAGACTGTTTTCCAAACATGCTATTATTGGTGGCCCATAGCATTCTCAGGGTAAATATGAACATTACGTTTTGCTGATGGCTTCAGTTGAGTGTCCTCAACTATGTCACCCTGAGTCAACCGTCTAAGGATGACTGAATTTTGGATTATTTAGCAGCATGCAATGATTTTACAATAATGCCTCTGATCTGTTCATGCAAATATACAAATATTGCAGCAGGAGAAGGCTGTCAAGCTAACTCCACCATCAATAAGATCATTGCAGACCTGATTGTAAACTCAAATTGACACTCCCATTTAAACCTGACTACCTTTCACCCCCTTGTTAACAAGAATCTATTCACCCCTGTCTTAACAAAATACTAAAAGACTCTGCTTCCACCATCTTTTCAAGAAGAGAGTTCCAACAAACCATGACCCTTTGGGAGAAAATGTTTTGCCTCCTTTCTGTTTGAAATGGGAAGTCTCTGAGGTTTAAACTGTGATTGCTAATTCTGTATTCTGGCATAAGAGGAAACATCCTCTCCATGTTTACCTTGTTAAATCCCCCTCAAGATCTTATAGTTTAGACAAGTGAAACAATGCTTCAAGATGTTTATAATGAGCTCTATTGTCACTCAGAAAAAGTGTCACTGTGATTGTATTCACTTCTCAACTGCAGGCTGCAACAGAGAAAAATGCATTGTTACGTTTTAATACAGCATCTTGTACAATTAAGACTGTCACAAAGAAAAACAATAAGTGCTGGAGAAACCTAGCAGGCCTGGCAGCATCTCTAGAGAGAAACAGTTATTTTCCAAGCCCAATGAGCCTTCTTAAAAACATTTCTCTCACATCACCAATCTTGCCAGACCTGCTAAGTTCATTGAGAATTCTCTAGGTTTTTTTTAATTTCAGATTTCCAGCAAGCACATTATTTTGCTTTTATCAGAATATCACAATGTGGTTGAAAGCAAATGAAACAGTTTCATACAGCAGAAAAGGCTATAATATGGAAATGCAGCAGCTCATTTCAGTCTCTCTATATGTTACTAGTTTAGGCATGTATTTCTTTAGGCTGTATAGATCCGATTTCCTGGTGTATGATCAAACAAGCACCAATATATTCAAAGACTACCTTTTGCTTGCGAGAAGCAATTCCCCATATCCAGCTTCCAACATAAATGAATCATGTTTGTTTCAATACTGACCTATCTGATCCTGCTTAACTGGCTATCTGCACCCTGGTTTTAGACATAATGGAACTCCTAAAGAATTATGAACCCTTTAACATCTCATTTTGAAACCTAAGTAAGTGCTTTTGGCATTCAATGTATATTTTGGGAATCCTGAAAATCTTGGGTTGTCTGGGTGAAGGTATCTTGCCTGATGATAAAAGCTTCTGGTTGAATCTGTGCACCCTTGATTGCAAGAGATTGCAAATATGTTCTCTGCAGGACCCTGAAAGGACAGTTGGGATTGATTGCAATTTTACTGCAGTTCCCTTTGCTTTGATGTTTTGCACATCTGTTTGGTGAATCATAGCCTCCAAGAGCTTTTTTTTTGCTCAAATATTACCTTGCGAGCAATAACTGGAAGAGCACTTCTTGCTTTTTTGGTGATTTCCTGTTGACCTTTCATCGTCAGCAGGCAATAGGTTCAAGAACTAAAGGATACTGAGTGTTTTACGCCTCATTCTATAATCAACATTCCCAGTGAGAAGCAGCTCTCACAGGACCAGCAAGTCTGAAATGTTTGTCCATTGATTATTCCATCAATGTTAACAGGCCAAATATACTCTGCATCAATTCTGACCCACACTCATAGGGAAGATTGTGGAAGGCAAGGAATAAGTTACACTCATTATTATCTAGCATATAAATAATTGCATTAATGTTATGCTATTTTGAGAGTGATAATAAATTTATATGTGGTTTATTAAAAAGTAGAGAATCACAAACATTGACAACTGTGATGCAGTAGATGGGGCTCACTGCATTGTTTTTATTTGCTTCTTGCAATTTTGTCATGTGTTTTTATGAGTGGAGATTGTTAGAACATTTTATGAATGACCCCATTGGGAGAAGCACCTTTGTTAATACCTATCTCTGTACAAAATCCTCAGAGCAGCATGTTCTTCGTGGAATAGAGATGCTAGAGTTTGAACAATAAATGTTTTGTACATACTATGGAGTTGTTCTGCCACCTTGTGGGCATAAACAGTTTAATCGCAGAAACAGTTTGATTTTATTTTCTCCCCCTGTTGGAGCAATATTATATTTGCAGTATGCCCTGGTTGTTATTGTTATTGCAGTGTTTTAAATAGAACATGTGCAATTTAATGGTGGACTTAGAAAATGAATCTGAAAATAGTCAATGGATTATTGCCAGTTGGAAACTTTCGATCACTGTCTTGCAAAAAGACTTCATAATCCAGAATGTCCCAGTTTTAAGACTAAAAGATTGGCCATTCAGCTAATCAAGTCTGCTGCGCCATTCAATCATGGTGGATATGTTTCTCAACTCCATTCTCCTGCCTTCTCCTGAACCCTCCAACCCCTTACTAATCAAGAACCTATCTGTCTCTGTCTTAAATACCGTCAATGACTTTGGTCTCCACAGCCATCTGTGTCAGGTGTTTTACAGAGTGACTACACTCTAGTTGAAGAAATTCCTCCTCATCTCAGTTCTAAAGGGTCATTCCATCACCTTGAGGCTGTGCCCCAGGCCCTCGTCTCTTCTACTGGTTGAAACATCTTCTCCACATCCTCTCTGTGCAGGCCTGTCTGTATTCTGTTAGTTTAAATCAGATTCCTCCTCATAGTGTCATTGAATCGTACAGCATGGAAACAGACCCTTTGGTCCAGCCAGTCCATTCTCAACATAATCCCAAGCTAAACTATTCCCATCTGCCTCCTCCTGGCCCATACCCCTCCAAACCATTCTTATCCATGTATCAATCCAAATGTCTCTTAAATGTTGTAACTGTCCCCACATCCACCACTTCCTCAGGAAGTTCATTCCACACATGAACCATCCTCTGTGTAAAAATTTGCCTGTCATGTTTTTTAAATCTGTCTCCTCTCATCTTAAAAATATGCCGTCTAGTCTTGAAATTTCCCATCCTAGGGAAAAGACAACCACCATTAACTCTGTCTATACCTCTCATTATTTCATAAAGTTCTATCATGTCACCTCGCAACCTCCCACGCTCTAATGAAAAAGTCCTAGCCTATCCAGTCTTTCTTTATACTTAAACCTTATATACCCAGCAACATGCTGATAAGTCTCTTCTGGACACTGTCCAGCTTGATAATATCCCTCCTATAACTGGGCGACCAGAACTGGGCACGGGACTGCAAAAGAGGCCTCACCAATGTCCTATACAAGCTCAACATGACTTCCCAATTCCTGTCCACAAAGGGCTGAGCAATGAAGGCAAGTGTGCCAAATGCCTTTTAAACTACCATGTCAACATATTGTGCAAATTTCAAAGAATTATGTACCTCCGTGCCTCTGTTCTACAATACTATCCAAGGCCCTACCATTAGTTGTATAAGCTCTACACTTCTTATCCATCTAAACTCCATAGAGTACAGACCCAGGGTCCTCAACCACCTCTCCTATGACAAGCTCTTTATCCCCAGGATTATTTTTGTAAACCTCCTCTGGAATCCCTCCAATGCCTAAGAAAGCATATCCTTTCATTGTTAAAACTCACACAACACCAGGTTATAGTCCAACAGGTTTAATTGGAAGCACACTAGCTTTTGGAGCACCGCTCCTTACATAGAAATTGAAATCACAACATTCCAAATTCGCTCTGAAAAGATTTACAAGTGTTGTGGTAGTGCAAACAATGAACTTATTTTCAGCTTCTACTTCTTGAGCAATTGGAGTTCAAAGAGTTAATTTTTCTGTAATTATTATGTTTAGAGTTAATGATGTGTTAGCCTTTAACTTCAATTTAACAGAAGTTTCAGTGGAGCAATGTATAAAAGCTTGTCAGTTTTATTAACAAACTTATCATGATGCAATACCTCATAATTATGGAGTAAACATCAATATTGTCTAACTGTAAGGTAAAAAGTCAGAATAGTCATCTTATTGTGATTGCCAGGATCTATGGATTCTTATTGAGTACAGCACTCAAGAAGATCCATAAAACCATTTCAATGCAAATTTTGAGATTTTTATTCAGAAAATAAGTGTTTGCAATTGTCAAGGGTTTTCATGTTACTCGAATAGTAGTATCTGAGCAACTCAAGGAGAGAACATTACATGCTAAATTTCTATTTAGGTTCATTTTGAGAACACTGCGATTGTTTCCACATACCGTTGGGTGGAATTGTTAAAGGTATAAAAGATTTGCTCACTACCTTGTACTGTCAAAGTGTGAATGTGACTCTACTGTGATGAATAAGTTATTTGTTTTCCTTTGAGATATTAAATGAAAACCCATCTGCTTCAACATGGCTTTGTGCGCGGGAAATCATGTCTCACAAACTTGATTTGAGTTTTTTGAAGAAGTAACATAGAGGATTGATGAGGCCAGAGCGGTAGATGTGATCTATATGGACTTCAGTAAGGCGTTCGACAAGGTTCCCCATGGGAGACTGGTTAGCAAGGTTAGATCTCACGGAATACAGGGAGAACTAGCAATTTGGATACAGAACTGGCTCAAAGGTAGAAGACAAAGGGTGGTGGTGGAGGATTGTTTTTCAGACTGGAGGCCTGTGACCAGTGGAGTGCCACAAGGATCGGTACTGGGTCCTCTACTTTTTGTCATTTATATAAATGATTTGGATGCGAGTATAAGAGGTATAGTTAGTAAGTTTGCAGATGACACTAAAATTGGATGTGTAGTGGACAGTGAAGAAGGTTAGGCAAACGTGAGGACTGCAGATGCTGGAAATCAGAGTCTAGATTAGAGTGATGCTGGAAAAGCACAGCAGGCCAGGCAGTACCCATAGAGCAGGAAAATCGACGTTTTGGGCAAAAGTCCTTTATCAAGACTGAAGGCAGGGAGTCTCCAGGTTGGAGAGACTAATGGGAGGGATTGGGCGTGGGGAGAAGGTAGCAGCAAAGAAGGTTACCTCGGATTACAACAAGATCTTCGTCAGATGGGCCAATGGGCTGAGATGAAGTGGCAGATGGAGTTTAATTCAGATAAGTGCAAGGTGCTGCACTTTGCACTTAATGTTGCTGAACAAAGAGACCTTGGAGTGTGGATTCATAGCTCCTTGGAAGTGGAGTCGCAGATAGATAGGACAGCAAAGAAGGCATTTGGTATGCTTTCCTTTATTGGTCAGAGTATTGAATACAGGAGTTGGGAGGTCATGTTGTGGCTGTACAGGACATTAGTTAGGCCACTGCTGGAATATTGCATGCATTTCTGGTCTCCTTCCTATTGAAAAAATGTTGTGAAACCAGAAAGGGTTCAAAAAAGATTTACAAGGATGTTGCCAGGGGTGGAGGATTTAAGTTATAGGGAGAGGTTGAACAGGCTGGGGCTGTTTTCTTTGGAGCATTGGAGGCTGAGGGGTGACCTTATAGCGGTTTACAAAATTATGACAGGCATGGATAGGGTAAATAGGAAAAGTCTTTTCCCTGGGGTGGGAAAGTCCAGAACTAGAGGGCACAGGTTTAGGGTGAGAGGGGATAGATATAAAAGAGACCTAAAGGGCAACTTTTTCACGTAGAAGGTAGTACGTGTATGGAATGAACTGCCAAAGGAAGTGGTGGAGGCTGGTGCATTTGCAACATTTAAAAGGCATTTGGATGGGTATATGAATAGGAAGGGTTTGGAGGTATATGGGCCAGGTGCTCGCAGGTGAGACTAGATTGGGTTGGGATATCTGGTTGGCATGGACAGTTTGAACCAAGGGGTCTGTTTCCATGCTGTACATCTCTTTGACTCTATGACTCCTGCAATACAATTCCACCATTTGAAGGAGAACATAGAAGTTCTGTATGGAGTGTAGGCTAATATTTATCTTTTCACAAACATAAGTAACAACATCATTAAAACAGGTTATCTGCATGGCATCTCATTGCTTTTGTAGGATGTATTGAGTACAAATAATCACATTTCCTGATTCACAACAGGGAGATGTTTCATTGACAACATCATCTCCACTGGAGTCCATAGGAATCAGGAGAAATCGCTCCATTGGTTGGACTCGTACCCAGCACAAAGATTGTTGGAGACCAGTCATCTCAGCTCCAGGACATATCTGCAGGAGCTCCTCAGGGTAGTGATCTGGGCTAAACTATCTTCAGCTGTTTCCCTCCATAATAGGAGCAAAGTGGAGATGTTGCTGTTTATTGCACAATATTCAGCACCACTTGAGACTCCTCAGATGTTTGAAGCAGTCCATGTCCAAATGCAGCAACTTGGACAACATCCAGGATTGAGCTGGTAAGTAACAACTAATATCTGAGCTACACAAATGTCAGACAATGACCATCTCCAACAACAGAGAATCTAAACATTATCCCTTGACATTCAATGGCATTCCCAGCACTGAATTCCCCACTGCTACCATCCTCTGGGATACTGTTGAATAGAAATGGAACAAGACTAATTATGTAAATGCCATGTCTCCAAAGAATAGATCTGAGGCAGGGAATCTTGCAGCGAGCAACTCATCTCCTGACCCTCCAAAGCCTTTCCACCATCCACAAGGTACAAGTCTGGATTGAGATGGAATATTCTGCAATTGCCTGGATAAGCACAATTCCAACAATACTCCTTAGATGGCACCTCCCAAGCCCATGACCACAACAAATCTAGGACAATGGCAGTAGATACATGGAAATACTGCCACCAGTAAGTTCTGTCTAAGCCACTTACTATCCAGACTTGGAAATATATCAGTGTTCCTCAGTACTACTGAGTCAAAATCCTGGAACTCCCTCCTTAACAACATTGTGGGTGTATCTAGACCAAATGAACTGCAGCAATTTGAGAACGTAGCTCACCAACACCTTCTCCAGGGCAAGTGGGATGTTTAATAAATGCTAGCCCAGCCAATGACATCCCATCCAATCAGTAAACATTTTTAAAAATTCTGACAATTTTGATACGGGATAGCATTACTGCTGCACTTAGGGAGGAAATTCCCAGGAATATATCCATGGGAAGTTATTTGGGTGGAATTGAGAAATAAGGAAGCGATTGTATTATAGACCCCCCAATAATCAGAGGGAAATTGAGAAACAAATTTGTAAGGAGATTTCAATTATCTGTAAGAATAATAAGGTGGTTATGTTAGGGGACTTTAACATAGACTGAGGTTGCCATAGTGTTAAGGGTTTAGATGGAGAGAAATTTGTGAAGTGTGTGCAAGAAAACTTTCTGATTCAGTATGTGGATGGACCTATTGGAGAAGGTGCAAAACTTGGCCTACTCTTGGGAAATAAGGCAGGGCCAGTGACTGAGGTGTCAATGGGAGAGCACTTTGGTGCCAGTGACCATAATTCTATTTGATTTAAAATAGTGATGGAAAGGGATAGACCAGATATAAAAGTTGAAGTTCTAAATTGGAAGAAGGCCAATTTTGATGTTATTAGACAAGAACTTTCAAAAGCTGACTGGGGGCAGATGTTCGCAGGTAAAGGGACGGCTGGAAAATGGGAAGCCTTCAGGAATGAGATAGCTAGAATCCAGAGACATTATATTCCTGTCAGGGTGAAAGTTCAGGCTGGTAGGTGTAGGGAATGCTAGATGACTAGAGAAGTTGAGGCTTTGGTTCGGAAAAAGAAGGAAGCATATATTAGATATTAACAGGAGAGATCAAATGAAACCTTAGAAGAGTATAATGGCAGTAGGAGTATACTTAAGAGGGAAATCAGGAGGGCAAAAAGGGGATATGAGATAGCTTTGGCAAATAGAATTAAGGAGAATCCAAAGGGGTTTTACAAAAATGTTAGGGACAAAAGGGTAACTAGGGAGAGAATAGGGCTCCTCAAAGATCAGCAAGGTGGCCTTTGTGTGAAGCTGCAGGAGATGGGGGAGATGCTAAACAAGTATTGTGCATCAGTGTTTACTGCGGAGGACATGGAAGATAGAGAATGTAAGGAAATAGATGGTGACATCTTGAAAAATGTCCATATTACATAGGAGGAAGTGCTGGAATTCTTGAAACGCATTAAAGTGGATAAATCCCTAGGACCTGCTCAGGTGTACCCTAGAACTCTGTGGGAAGCTGGAGAAGTGATTGCTGGGTCACTTGCTGTGATATTTGTATCATCAATTGTCACAGGGGAGTTGCCAGAAGACTGGAGATTGGCAAACGTGGTACCACTATTTAAGAAAGGTGGTAAGGAAAGCCAGAAAACTATAGACTGGTGAGCCTGACATAGGTGGTGGGCAAGTTGTTGGAGGGAATCCTGAGGGACAGGATTTACATGAGTTTGGAAAGGCAAGGACTGATTAGGGATAGTCAGCATATCCTTGTGCATAGCAAGTCATGTCTCACAAACTTGATTGAGTTTGCTTGAAGAAGTAACAAAGAAGATTGATGAGGGCAGAGCGGTAGATGTGATCTATATGGACTTCAGTAAGGCATTCGACAAGATTCCATATGGGAGACTGGTTAGCAAGGTTAGACCTCACAGAATATAGGGAGAACTAGCCATTTGGATACAGATTTGGCTCGAAGGTTGTAGACAGCGGGTGGTAGTGGAGGTTTGCAAATCAGACTGGAGGCTTGTGCCCAGTGGAGTATGTTGGGGAGAATACACCATCAGATTGCCTATAGTGGGGCTAGGGAGGGTAGCACTATTGCTACAGCAGACATTACCAGTTCCAGTCCCCAAACAGGTAATCACAGCCATGGGGGAGAACCTAGCAACTGCAGGGCTACCTGTCTGAAGTAACATTCCTCGCTGATTAGATCATGTCAACCAGTATCAGACTGCCCCATTGAGAACTCATGACTAATAAAGGAACCGGTAACTGTCGAACGGTGTGAATTGCGCTATCGGAGTACATGATTGTTAAAGCATCTGTTAATGTACCTACTAGAACATATTCCCATCGAAACCCATGATAAATAATAATGATTGTTAATTCGCTTGCGGAAAACCATTGACTCTGTTACGGAAAACACCTAGCCTGTCAGACACATAGTAATGAGATCGATACTCTGAACAATGGACTATTGATTGCAGGGTCGGAACTGCCGACCCCAGGATGGCTGTACCATTGTCCGGCACAGCGGGAGCTGAACAGGCACCTCGATGCGGCCAATAGAGGCGCAGACCCCCTCGCTCTCAGGTGTACTGACCAATGAGGGGACGAACGAGGGAGAACTGACCGGGAACTTCTGGCGGCGCGAAATATAATTGAGCCAAGTCCGAAGGAGAAGACAGAACGCCTTCTCCAACGAATTGCATGCTGTAGAATTCGTTGTATAGTTTGCCAGTTTTGATTCTGTAAAATAAACGGTGCTCTGCTCCAAACTAAAGAAGCTGGTGCGATCTCTCCTTCCAAAGAACTCGCGAAGACTGGAACCCCGAGGTTCCGGCCTAACAAGTACCACAAGGGTTGGTGCTGGGTCCACTGCATCTTGTAATTTATATAAATGAGTTGGATGTGAACAGAGGAGATATAGTTAGTAAGTTTGCAGATGACAACAAAATTGGAGGTTTAGTGGACAGCGAAGAAGGTTACCTCAGATTATAATGGGATCTTGATCTGATGGGCCAATGTTCTGAGGAGTGGCAGATGGAGTTTAATTTAGATAAATGCGAGGTGTTGCTTTTTGGAAAAGCAAATCAGCGTGTACACTTAATTGTCAGGTCCTGGGCAGTGTTGCTGAATGAAGAGACTTTGGAGTGCAGGTTCATAGTTCCTTGAAAGTAGAATCGCAGGTAGATAGGATAGTGAAGAAGGCATTTGGTATGCTTTATCTTATTGCTAAGAACATTGATTATAGGAGTTTAGAGGTCATGTTGCGGCTGTACAGGACATTGGTTAGGCCATTTTTGGAATACTGTGTGCAGTTCTAGTCTCCTTCCTATCAGAAGGATGTTGTGAAACTTGAAAGAGTTCTGAAAAGATTTACAAGGATGTTGCCAGGGTTGGAGGATTTGAGCTATAGGGAGAGGCTGAATAGGCTGGGATGTTTTCTCTGGAGCAATGGAGGCTGAGGGATGACCTTATAGAGATTTATAAAATCATGAGGGGCATGGATAGGATAAATATCAAAGTCTTTTCTCTGGGGTGGTGGAGTCCAGAACTGGAGGGCATAGCTTTAGTGTGAGAGAGGAAAGATATCAAAGGGACCTAAGGGGCAATGTTTTCACACAAAGAGTGGTGTGTATATGGAATGAGCTGCCAGAGGAAGTGGTGGAGGCTGGTGCAATTATAACACTTAGAAGGCATCTGGATGGGAATATCAATAGGAAGGGTTTAGAGCGAATTGGGCCAAGTGCCGGCAAATGGGACCAAATTAGGTTAGGATATCTGATTGGCATGGATGAGTTGGACTGAAGGGTTTGTTTCTGTGCTGGATATCTCTATGGCTGTAATATGACAGAGACTGTTTTAAATGCAAGGTCTCTCTTTTCCATTACCAAGGTGTCTCTTGCAAACTCCAAAAAATTGGCAATGCTCTTTGATTTTAATAAGATTACAGTTAAACTGTGGTGTCAGCTGTAACTAATAATAATCTCCCTTCAACTTTGTTGTATAACGTTCAAAGTTTGTGAGAAGATTTGTAGCTCGGGTGCTCGTTGTTGTGGTTCTGTTCACCGAGCTGGGAGTTTTTGTTGCAAACGTTTCGTCCCCTTTCTAGGTGACATCTTCAGTGCTTGGGAGCCCCCTGTGAAGCGCTTCTGTGCTGATTCCTCCAGCATTTATAGTGGTTTGAATCTGCCGCTTCCGGTTGTCAGTTGCTGTCTGCTGCAGTGGCCAGTATATAGGGTCTAGGTCGATGTGTCTGTTAATAGAATTTGTGGATGAGTGCCATGCCTCTAGGAATTCCCTGGCTGTTCTCTGTTTGGCCTGCCTTATAATAGTGGTCCCAATCGAATTCATGTTGTTTGTCATCTGAGTGTATGGCTACTAGGGATAGCTGGTCGTGTCGTTTCATGGCTAATTGGTGTTCATGGATGTGGGTTGTTAGCTGTCTTCCTGTTTGTCCTATGTAGTGTTTTATGCTGTCCTTGCATGGGTATTTTGTACACTACGTTGGTTTTGCTGGAGGAATCAGCACAGAAGTGCTTCACAGGAGGCTCCCAAGCACTGAAGGTGTCACCTATTTGTTGTATAACATTTGGAGAGAACTAATAAAAGTTCTGAAGCAGACATCAGGAAAGATGATCATGTTGATAGCACTGTCCCGATAATAGAATAATGTCACAAATCATTCTTCTACCGTTTGTTATATTTTAACATTTAATCTAAGAATAAAATCTGCTTTCCTATATAATGGCTAGAAAATAAAACAAACAAATATTGGATTAGAGACAAAATTGCTTCAAACTTATCTTTCTATCTAATCTCTCTATTTATGCATACATTAGCTATCCATCTATCTATCGACTTAACTTATCTATCTATCTGTCTAATCTATCTTTGTATCTAATTCATCTATCTATTCTATCTGTATAATCTGTCTCCTACTAACTATTCAGCCTGGCCACATTTCCTGCTTAGGTTGTGGCTGGGCCCAGGGAGGAGAACCTCCTTTAAGGTCTTCCTCTGCCCATAGCAAGTCTTCCCAAAAACTTCCCACTTCTGTGATTCACCTCTCACATCATTCATCCGTGTCCTCCACTTTCTTCATCCTGCTTCTAGCCTGACCCCAGGAAAACCTCCTGGCTTCTCCCACCCACTTACTTCCACATCCAACTCCTGTAGAATGCCTGCTTCAGGACTGGATGCAGTCCCAGAAGTGGCCACTGTTCTGGGTGGCGCCACTAAGACAGAGAGCTGCTAAACCATTTAGATTAGATTACTTACAGTGTGGATACAGGCCCTTCGGCCCAACAAATCCACACCGACCCTCCGAAGAGCAACCCACCCAGACCTGTTCCCCTACATTTACCCCTTCACCTAACACTACAAGCAATTTAGCATGGCCAATTCACCTAACCTGCACATCTTTGGACTGTGGGAGGAAACCGGAGCACCCGGAGGAAACCCACGCAGACACGGGGTGAGTGTGCAAACTTCACACAGACAGTTGCCCGAGACGGGAATTGAACCTGGGTCTCTGGCGCTGTGAGGCAGCAGTGCTAACCACTGTGCCACCAAGGTAGATTTTGGACTCCTTCAGAGTAGAGTTGAAAGGCCTGGCTGAAGCCAATAACAAGTTAACAGGTTCTGTGATAAATCCCAATTGAAATTTTCTAATCTTAGCTTTATACATTCTTATGATCACATTTGTAATGGCTGGGATTTTCTGATTGGTGACAAATCAAAGGTGCAGCCTGCAGTGAGAGTGAGAATGAAACTGAAATATCTGTACAGGAAATTGAGATTTGAGTAGCACTTTATATGGCTCACTTTTACCTGAAATTTTCAGGTTGCAAAATAAATATGTTGCCTTATTAAGGTTGACGTGAAAATAAAGATAAAATGTTAGATCATTGTGTGGAGAAATTTAACATTCCACAAAGAACAATACATCTCTGGTTAAGCATGAGTGTTTAGCTGATGTTAGAACTTAGTAAAATACACAATTCCGCCACATTCAAAATGTAGCAACTTGTCCAAGTATTTTCACATTGAAGCTTGACTTACTGGCAAAAATATTCTGGATTTCTGCAGTAACCTGAGCATTTTTGAGCTTCTGAAATTTCTGTCAGTTTCGCGTGAATAACGAAAGTGAACGCTAACAGTCTTGCCATCATCAAAAAACAAACAAAAGATTTCCACTCATCAAAACTAGTCCGATGTAATTATGCAACTATGCCACCAGGTGGCAGACGGAACAATATTTTTTGCCCACTGATAATATTGCCACCTGCCCATCTCTTTCTTCCTCAGTGGTTTCTCATAACATCAGTGGTCTTTGACCTTATGGTCCTATTTAAATACAGTGCTATTTTCAATTTATTTGAGTTGAAAATATCTTCTTCGTCTGTCGCCCAGTATTAAGGATATACAATCTGCAGACACTACCACGTTGGCAGCTGGTGCTTGAATTGGAAAAAGGTTTTGTACTTCCTCCAGCTGCATATTTTCAATGAAGCTTTTCGATGCATTTTGTGTACTCTCGAATGATACTTGTCCATTTTGGTCAGTCCCGAGTCACCCATGAGTAGCAGAGTATGTTTGTCCTTATCAGGGATGCATTGATTTGATTTTTGGTTTGATTTATTATTGTCACATGTACCTAGGTACAATGAAAAGTGTTTGTTTTGTGAGCAGTACAAGCAGAAGGTTGTTGATGCTTTGGAGAGGGTACAGAAAAGGTTTACCAGGCTGGGGGATTTTAGCAATCAAGAAAGGTTGGCTAGACTGGGTTTGTTTTCACTGGAACACTGGAGGTTGAGGAGCAACCCAGTAGCAGTTTGTGAGATTGTGAATGGTATGGATAGAGTGGAAAGTATGTGGCCTTTTCCCAGAGTGGAGGGGTCAATTACTGGCGGACTCAAGTTCAAGGTGTGAGGAGGGGAGATTTTAAAGAGATGTGACAGGCAAGTTTTTCACACAAAGGGTGGTGAGTGCCTGGAGGAGGTGGTGGAAGCAGACACAATAATAGCATTACACTACACCTGAACAATACATGAAAGGATAGGAATGGAGGCATACGAATCCTCTAAGTGAAGACAGTTTTAGTATGGAAGGGCAAAATGTGGCAGCGCAGACTTGGAGGGCCGGAGGGCATGTTCCTCTGCTGAGCTGATCTTTGTTCCTCAAGGGCTGTCAGTGGTTGCTGCAATGAACGCTTTGAAGAACTCTTCAACTGAGACTTCACCTTCAATATCTTCAGTGCCATTCTTCCGTATTCCATTTGGTCAGCCTCAATACTGTCCCCATCAGGAGCAAAATGGAAAAAAGCCATTCTCCAGCTAAGAAACCAAAACGTCTCCGGAGCAGGTTGAATCCCAGATCAGATTTTGAAACACAGCAGAGATACAATTCCAGCAAGGCTGTACAGCCACGCATCGTACATCTTGGAAGAACAGCACATGTCTGTACACCTCAAGAATTCTCCGATTGTATTATATTCACCTCTGGGTGCTCAGGTTTCCTCCCACAGTCAAAAGATGTGCAAGTTAAATGGATTGGCCATGTTAACTTGCCATAGAGTCCAGGGATGTATAGGTTAGGTGGATTAACCTCAAGAATTCTCCGATTGTATTACATTCAAAAAGCAAACAAATCCTATTGCAATAACTCCAAAGGTGTCTTCTTGCTCTCTGCCACAGGGAAGGCCATTGCAACATTCATTCTGACCCGCCTCCTTCAGGTAGCTGAGTAACTTTCTCCAGAGTAGCAATGTAGTTTTTATTCATTGAGAGGCACCACAAACATTACCTTCATGGTGCAGAAAAGTACAAGAAAGGGCGAGAAAGTCACCGTTTGCTGTACATGGCCTTTTTTGACCTCACAAAAGCCATTAACTCTGCCAACCATGAAGGATTATGGAGTACCCTCCTCAGATATTGCTGCCTTCAGAGCTTTGTTCATCAGCATGATGAGTCAGTGGTTAGCACTGTTGCCTCACAGCGCCAGGGACCAGGATTCAATTCCACCACAGCCGACTGCCTGTGGAGTTTGCACGTTCTCCTTTGTCTGCATGGGTTTCCTCTGGGTGCTCAGGTTTCCTCCCACAGTCAAAAGATGTGCAAGTTAAATGGATTGGTCATGTTAACTTGCCATAGAGTCCAGGGATGTATAGGTTAGGTGGATTAACCATGGAAAATGCAGGGTCAGGGGTAGCATAGGGGGATGAGTCTGGGTGGGCTGCTGGTCAGAGAATTGGTATGGACTCAATGAGCCAAAAGACTTGCTTCCACACTCTCTGGGTTCTATGAACTCTATGATGACATGCAGATGGTAGTCCTCACAAACAAAATCACTGAAAAAACTTATGTCACTGAAAGCTGGAGTCAACCAATCCTCTTCACCGTTCTTCTTTATGTAAAATTGCACCTCACCTCCAGCAAATTGCCCTTAGGAGCTGCAGAACAGACACTAAACGGTTCAATCAACAAAGCCTTCAAACAAAATCCAAAATCAGTCCAGTCTCAGTCATAGACCTTCAGTATGCTGTTGATACTTGTGTTGAAATTGTATTTTAAATTCAGTTTTAGAGTTTGCCACTAACTGTTCTAAGAGCACAAATGACACAGACGTGCACATAAGTATAAGAATTTTAATCATAGAGTCAGACAGCACGGAAATAGACCCTCGGGTCCAACCAGTCCATGCTGACCAGGTTTCCCAAACTAAACTTGTCCCACTTGCCTGCATATCCCTCTTAACCTTTCAAATTCCTACTAGTCCGAATTTCTTTTAAATGTTGGAACTACATCTGCATCCACCATTTCCTCCAGCAACTCATTCCATATATGCACGACTTTGTGTGTGAAAAAGTTGCACCTCAGATCCATTTTAAATCTTTCTCATTTCATCTTAAACCCATGCCCTCTAATTTTGATATATTCAACTTAATAATGTCAGCAGAATTTTAAACAAATGTATGGAAAGCATGTATGACGTTAAAATGGGAAATAAACTATTTCTGGTTCCTGCTGCAATTTTTTATACCTGCTTCACCATAAAGTTATATCTGATCTGAATTTTCCACTTGTAATGTGAACACTGATGAGCAGCATTGTTTTGAAAAATTCCGTATTTCTTTTGTATCACAGTTCTTCTTCACTTCTCCTCCATGTCAAATTCAAAGGTCAAGGTTTTTGAATTGTCCTCTTCAATGTTGATGTTGGTTGCCCTCTCTGCACCTTCTCTGTGGCTGTAACACTGTATTCTCCACACTGTTCTGCTACCCTGATGCACTTTATATGGTACGAACCATATGTATAGCACACAAGACAACAGTTTTCACTGTATCTCAATATCAAAGTTGATCAATCCAAAACTCAAAGAAATCTATAAGGAAACCTATATTTATTTATCTGTTTAAGGTCTCAACAATTTTACCAATTTATGATTCATAAACAAATGCAGTCATTTAAAACAGGAGTGATACATTTGTAACTTTTGAATGAAGTTACAAGATAGGTTCTGTTGAGACGGAAACCGAATGGTCTCGTCTCTACGTGTTCTTTGGAAGGAGAGATCAAACCGGCTAGAGTTTGGAGCAAAAACACCGTTTATTACAGAATCAAGACTGGCAAACTATACAACGAATTCAAAAGCATGCAAATTCGTTGGAGAAGGCATTCTGTCTCTCCCTTCGGATCTGGTGCAGTTATACTTCGCGCTCCCTCGAGTTCCCGGTCAGGTTCCCCTTGTTCGGCTCTTTCATTGGTCGGTTCACCTGTCTGTGAAGGGATTAGTGTCTCTATTGGCTGCCCCGAGATACCTGTCCCACTCCTGCTGTGCCGAACAATGGGTAGACATCCTGGGTTCGGCAGTTTCCGATCTTGTAAATTAAAAGTTTATTGTTGGAAGGGTTTCCTCATTGCCATGCGTCTGGCTGTCTGGGCGTTCACAATAGTTCTCCATAGTTGAATATACAGATATTATCATTTAACATAGGACCCGAATGAGTTTGACGTCAGCAGAGGCATTAGCAAGTACTTTATCAATCAAGTGTAGTATCGGTGCGATTTACACTATCCGATAGTTACCGGTTTCCTTTATTAACAATGAGAGTGTAGCAGGATGATCTAAAACTGACGGACATGTTCTAATCCCCCAGGAATGTGGCCCCAGGCAGACAGTCCTGCAGTGGCTGGGTTTACTTTACATGGCTGTGTTTTAGCTGGTATCTGACAGTGTCTGCTTTAATAATGGTGCTCCCCTCCCTAGCCCCAATGTAGGTACCCCGATAGCAGATTCTCCCCAACATTCCCTCCCTTGGCCTCGAAAGAGGCCACACCCCCTTATCCCGTAAGGAACGCAACCCCACGAGGCGACCGGTGTCCGGTGTTGTATCGACCCGACCCACCGGTTCTAAGGAGACAGTCATATGGGGATGAAGGGTGCCCTGAAAAACGCGCCGCTACACAATTAAGCAACAGATAGTCACAGCTGCATGCTAAGCTAAACTAATAGTTGAAGTAATTGAGGCAGTGTCTGCAGAAATAACGAAAAGCACAGGATTAGACAAGCATTGCAATAAGTCATTCAGAGCTGGCGAAATGTACGCGAGTGCGTTAGAATGAGTAAGCCATTTAGTAAACGCAAGTCTGTAGTCCAAAGAGCCGGCAAATGTAAATAGGCGTTGTAAGTTTGGAAAGGGAGTAGGAACAGCCTGGTACCAGCAGTTAGGTACCCACTAGAGATGTGAAACCCAGTGTGAAACTGTACTGTGCCCCGGTGGTCCCGTAGATCAGTATGCTCCAGAGAGCAGCAGTGCTGTCCAACCGTCCGACACGGATGCAAGCAGGCAGAAATCTCATCAAATGGAGACGAACGGAGGCCACCCGTTCCGATGTCAACGCGCGACTGTGCCTGTCTTAGGTTGTCCCTCGCCCGAGGGATCTTACCCGTCATTGGCTAACCAGTCGTGCTGCATTGAGTAATCGACGCCGACATCCGTTTCACCACCCCAAGGACAGGCGTGGGCAGCTCAGTAGCATGGTCAATGGCCTCCGAGGGTGGCTGAGGCCAGTCAGGAATATTAGACAGTCCGCAAGGGCCGATTGCGAGAACAGCAGTGTTTCAATTGCTAAGGCACACAGTACATCTCACCCACCCGCTGTTATGGAAGGATCAATTCACATATCCCCAATTTAAATGGCAAAATAAATAAGTATGGGCTCTTTGGACAACCAGGCCATATTCAGTGTTCATGAAGAAGCAAAGTTAGTAATGAGTAGTATCAAGAGCAGAAACATCACGCAGCACCGTGGACGACAGGATCAGATGAAGTCGAAAGAAAGCCATTGAGACAGCTGACATGCACCAGAGAGATAGCATTTAGTACGCCCGAACCCCTAGCCAATGCAAAGGCGGTAGTACACCGATGGAGAGAATAACTGTCAGGTCCCCACTCGCCCGCCCTTAACGCAACCGGCCGCAAGAAAAACCGGTTCCACGGCTCATGAATGGAAATCACGTTACAGCATGTATTGCATATGTCCCTGTCCGTTTTTAGGAGATCACACACAGGCTGTCGTGTTGTCGGAGTTGGTGGCAGCGGCGTCTCCTGGTGGAGCTCAACGGATGGGGGTCCGGTTGAAAAGTAATGATACCTCATCACCTTTAAATCAGTGAGATGGGGCTGTGGGAATGCAGTAAAAAGGAGTCCCCGCATCACCAGGGTGATATATGGCGGGGTCAATCAGGAGCTATGTGACTACTATGGGAAATAAAGTGTTGTGTTGTAAGGGGTCTTTGGGGTGGCATGTCTGGGAGACCGGAATGGACGGGAGGCAGTCCCCAAAGTCTCCAGTCAGTACTCCTGAACATAAGGTCTGTGCTCATGTGGACTGTCAAATGCAACCAGGAAGAGTGTACTCAACCATTTGTGTAAGAGGAATGGGGGCAGATATAAAGACCATGGTCAAAATAATGACGGTAGTGTGAAAGCCTTAACTATTCTTATGAGTCGCGGACCTGTATGTGGCAGTATTCCACAAAAAGGAGTCATATCAAAATAGAGAGAACTCTGTGTCAGGTAGAAGGAGTGGTTTCATGTAAGGGAAAGGGTACAACTTTACACAAAGGTAGTCAGAGGGATTCGTGATCACGAATCAGAGAAAAAGGCTCCCCAGCACGGGCTGCCACAAAAAGGCAGTCGAGGCAGGGGTAGCCAGATTATACTGTAGGTGTTTTAATGTTCGTCGAATTACGAAGAGGCAGAGGAAAAATGTAAAAAACGTAATCATGACACTGGTCCAGTGTCGGTGAGGTAATTGCGGGGAGCAGTCACGCAAACGGTGTCAAGTCGCAATATTCCGACAAAGTTAAAATGAAGTGTGCGCAGACTGTGGAACACAATTAGTAGGAGAATCCATGTCCATCTGAGCAACAGCACTACAAGGGGTAGATGAAAGTCGGGACACTGATACAAATGCAAGATAGTACGAGTGGCAGTTATGACTCGATGGGAATGTGTGCTAGCAGCTGCAGGAGCGCAGGCGCCTGTATGTTTTAAAACGCAATGTTCGAAGAGTAAACACATTCGTCCAGAAGTTGTGTCGAAAAAATAGAGTAAGTCCCTTGAGAGGGAAGTGGGATTGGTAATAGTGAGAAGGGAACCACAATAGACTGCATAGGGGAAGGCAAACGGTACGCTTTGATAATGCACAGTAAGGGACACAAGTAGTTTCGATTAGCACACCGGGGAACTGCCGGTGCTCGGGGCGCGCAACCAATGGGGCTGTCGTAGGACAATCATTCGATGAGGCGCCCATGGAGACCGTTTAGGATAAGGGTCATTAATGTGGAAATGATGAGGATCTCCATCAACGCTGTGGTAACAGGACAATAGAGCAGGTAAATTTCCACTGTGTGGTTAGGGAAGACACAGCGCAGGAGATCCCCCTAACCTCTCAGGGCGTGCAGCGTAAGCCTCAAGGCGGCCGGGACCCCATCTAGCAGGCAGGGCGGGGATTTTCGCCCCCAGACACTTGGGTATGATATTGGAGCGAACCGCGACTGTGAGGCAGACAGTATTGGTAACATCGGGAAAGGCGCCTATACAATGGAGAAAGACCAATGTAGATAAAAAGGGGTTGAGCCACCAGCTAAAGGGCACAAACTTATCCTGGCGGCTATTTGCCCGCTCGAAGCGGAGTCTATGATAAACCAGGTGGACATCCCAAGAGAAGGCCCAATGAAGAGTTTAGACAGCAGAATAAAGTACCAGAAGAGCAAAGATATCAGTGAAACAAAGCCATGTCGGTGTAGAAGGGCAGCAACCCAAACTCTACGTAGAAACCGTGCCAAGGTGGGGTTGCATGATCCCCTCTCTTTCTGCACCTCCCCGTCAGGTCCCGTCTCATCGAGTGACTTTAGGGATATATTAGGTTGCGCTGACCTGGAGCAATGAGAGAAGTGGTGCGTGCGGTGGCCTATGTGTTTCCAGCCAGCTCAGTATAAGATATGATGATGATGATTATGGAGAGGGGGACAATGTAAAACTCTGGGCAATTAGGAGATTTGCGGTGGGACGAAATTGGACTGTTTGCCTGAGGGGACTTGTCCCCCCAAACGAGATACAAAACGAGAGGTGCAAGTATAATCCTTGTGTATGCAAGAATCTGTGTGTGTGTAGGGCCGTGTGGCATAGACAAAAGAGAATGCGCAGGTGCTGCGGGCATATCGGACTTCATCCCTGTGTAAAGGAGAGGGAGAGGGAGAGTATCATAAAAGGATGGTCAGACAGGTCAGGACAGAAATTGTCTGTGTAGCACTTTCCTCCTTTTGACACTTGAGGATTTGATCAGTTTGAGGGAAGTAACAGCTTTTAAAAGATACTCCGGGAAAAGAATCGTAAAGGAACCTGGTGACCCTGCTGTTCTCAGCGCGAACCAGCGCCTTGCAAAAGGTACGAACAGATGAGTTGGAGAGGACTACTCGCAGTTGAAGAGACTGAGGGATTTGGGCAGGAACTGAGTATTGATCCCTGTGGGAGGCGATTGTATGTATAATGCCTTCAAGCAAAAGGTGACGGCAAAGTGCTGCCGATAGTGTAGGTGCGGTGGAGGACAAAAAAGAGCGTTGGCCAGGAGTGTAACAGAGAAAAATGAAAGGCAGGCGTGAGCGCCCACAGTGCAACAGAGGGGTTGGGAACCTTTAAGTTTGCAGTGGCGGTGGCACCATTTATTATTTGGAGATGACGTGACGAATCCTGGTAGCAAACCTCAGGGAGCATGAGAGTGGGGAAAGTCCTGGTAGCAAAACCTCAGGAAGCATAAGACTTTGGAAAGAAGATGGGGCACAGAGCACGGCAGTGGAAGCGTAGTGAGTGAAATGCCCTAATGGAGAGATGAGGCCAGAAGATGAGTTACTGTGTCTTGGTAGGAAACCTCAAGGAGCTGAAAACCTTAAAAGAGATGGAGCGTAAGGATCCGCGGATCTTCTATTCAGCAAGACCCAGTTGAATTCATGCAAGCTGAATGAAAGACAGAACTAAGACGACCTCAGATCCGGCGGTGAACACAAAGTGTGGAGGTTTGGGAGAAAACGATGAAGGGGCGTGACTATGGCGTGGGGAATGGGGAGCGGGGTTGTAGGATAGGGCAGTACAATCGGCAAGAGAAGTCTGTACGAGATTTCAATGGGAAGGTTTGGTACTGACTGGCAGTTACAGGTTGCATGTTCAAAGCATTGGAGAGTGTAGCCTCAGACAGATAGACTGGCTGGCATCTTCACCCCACATGGTTGCCAATACCCGCTTTAGGGACTGGAAATGGCCGTGTCTGTGGCAGCAGTAGCTCAACCCTCCCTAGCCGCAAAGTTGAGGTGGGGGGGAACGAGTAGCAGGAGGAACTTGCGATAAATGAGCGTCCATCATGCTTTAGCGAAAGAAAAATCTGTGGACTCGGGAGAAGAGATAAAAATGGGGCCGTGAGAGGGGGCAGAAAAATGTGGAGGGCATAGACGGAAGAAGGAGTAGGCGGGCCCCCCCTCGTTCTTGGCACTTTGTGAACACGAGGGGAAAAGGGATGGCCTAAACACCCATGTCGGCGGACAAAAAGATGAGTGCGCGGCCGCGAGGAAGAGAGATGGGCCAAGCACCCTGCTGTGTGCTGAGTAGCCGGTCCTAGTTGGAGACCTGAGGCCTGTGACCAGCGGGGGAAAAAGAGAGAGACAAAATAAGTGGGCTGGGGGATATTCGGGCAGTGGGATGGCCAACCACTGGACATACAAAACGTTGTAAATGAAACGCACAATATGGCGATACGGCAATGCGCATGTTGTTGGTCGGGACGTTAGAGTTAGAAAGGTACAACCTGTCAGAGAAGATGTGGTTAGAGGCATGATTCATATCGACATCCCAGTAACTGAAGTGGACCTGTTCTTCGAGTAATCCCATGAAGTAGGGCAATGACGCTTGAGAGACCCATCGGTGTAGTGGTGGCGCGGTAGTTGAGCTAAAAGGGTGGCGGAACGTCCGCAGGCGAGCAGCCCCTTCTAGACTGTGCAATCCTGCCAAGAGTGAGCATTCGCGCCAAAAGCGAACGGGCACCGCCCCAACTGAGCGTTCGCGCCAAAAGTGAGTTGGCCCCGCCCAACCTGAGTCTTCGCGCCAAAAGCAAGAAAGCCCGCCAAGAACTAAGGTGACCCGCCCAGAGAAGGGTGACCCGCCAAAACTAGGGTGAGCACGGGACACCCTGGGATTTACCGTTTTAGGATTCCACAACCGTAGTGTTATTAAAAATAGAAAAAAGCTCCACCATCCCTTCCTGCGCCCCCTCCCTACATCTAGGTATTCCTTCCCAAGTATAAGAGTAATTAAAAGTGATAGTGGGGGAACAAGCGGTATTTAATCCTAAAAATCAAGACGAGACTATGGAGAAAAATCCCAGACCATTAAGTAATCAATCCCAAACCCGCTAAGTGTAGGGAACAATACTCACGTACTCCGACAGCAGTAAAACTGCTTTCGGCTGCTGGGCGGCTTCCCACGGTCCCTGTCCATCACTCAGGCTGTCGGTGCCGGTCCACTGTACACCAAGTCCTGGGATGAAACATTTGTTGCGACACCTCCGTTCGCCACGTCTGTTAAAAATCACTGCACTCACTCACTCACTCCCTCTCTCACTGGGCCGGCCCCACACTGGTTTTCATCCACATACATGCCAATCCACGCATACTGTCGGTGTGTCCGTACTCTCGTCTCAGCCTGTCGCAGTCCCTTGTCCCCAGTCTTAGTGACATGTTTCGAGGCATTACATCCTCGCAGAAACTGACAATCTGTGTGAGATCGTAGCCTAATACCGGTTTCTATAATCCCGAATAAAGTCGGCCTTACAAAAACATGTCGTTGCTTGGTGTTCAGTAAAAAGTAAAGATTACAACCTGTTGGGAAGGATGGAATTGGAAGCATGATGTATAATCTCCTGTGTGTTGTTGTTGTGAAAGGACAAACGATTGATTAAAAGGCTGATAGTGAAGCAGTTTTTTTTAGTTGTGGGAGGACAGAAGTTACCCACCCTAAAACAAATCAATGTGAGAATGTGACTAACAGTTTCGTCTTCCACCCCAGGGATTTTTCGGCGGTCGGTGGTGCCCAATCAGTAGGGGGTTTCCCTAGGGCTATCGTTTGCCGCACTGAATATTGCGGCGAGAGTAGGAGACTGTTTAAAATTTTGTTCATTAGCGCCGTATTGGTGAGGGTCTCTTTTAGTTTGGTCAATATCAGGTCTTTTTTGGGCGGGCGCTTGGTTAAACACTTGATCCAGTGCTGTCTTGTGCACTGTTACACTGTCCAGTAATAAATGAGCATGCCAAGTTACGTCTGTGCCAACCGTGAGGTGCCATCAGGGCACTCCGGGGCATAATGGTCGAAAGTGGGTCATTTTTGGTGGTCCAAAGTTCAAGTCCCCCATGACGGATCTCACCTGGTGGGTACCGCTTTAAAACCAGTGCATTTTTCAAAAGCCTGACCTTCGCGTGGCAGATTTCTGCTCTTAACAACCGGTCTAAGGCAAACGCCTGTGCAGGTAAACCCTATCCAGGAGATGAGATCCGCCCTCTGTCCCCTTAGGATGCTAGCAGCGAGTGTGTCTATCGATAGTTGTCAGAGATAAAGTGCTTACTAAAAAAGAAAGGATCCAATCAGTCAAGTGCGGTCAGTGCTGTATTAATTAATTTCAGAAAGCGTCCAGGCTCCGTAAGCCACGCTTTTACCCTAACTCAGAAAGCTGCGTCCAGGATCAGAAATCCACGCATAAACTTTACTGAAAAACCCGCGTCCAGGATCCGAAATCCACGCGTAAAACTCAAACTCAAAAAACTGCGTCCAGGATCCGAAATCCACGCATTAACTTAACTCAAAAACCGCGTCCAGGATCCGAAATCCACGCGTAAAACTCAAACTCAAAAAACTGTGTCCAGGATCCGAAATCCACGCATTAACTTAACTCAAAAACCGCGTCCAGGATCCGAAATCCACGCGTAAAACTCAAACTCAAAAAACTGCGTCCAGGATCCGAAATCCACGCATTAACTTAACTCAAAAACCGCGTCCAGGATCCGAAATCAACGCGTAAAACTCAAACTCAAAAAACTGCGTCCAGGATCCGAAATCCACGCATTAACTTAACTCAAAAACCGCGTCCAGGATCCGAAATCCACGCGTAAAACTCAAACTCAAAAAACTGCGTCCAGGATCCGAAATCCACGCATTAACTTAACTCAAAAACCGCGTCCAGGATCCGAAATCAACGCGTAAAACTCAAACTCAAAAAACTGCGTCCAGGATCCGAAATCCACGCATTAACTTAACTCAAAAACCGCGTCCAGGATCCGAAATCCACGCGTAAAACTCAAACTCAAAAAACTGCGTCCAGGATCCGAAATCCACGCATTAACTTAACTCAAAAACCGCGTCCAGGATCCGAAATCAACGCGTAAAACTCAAACTCAAAAAACTGCGTCCAGGATCCGAAATCCACGCATTAACTTAACTCAAAAACCGCGTCCAGGATCCGAAATCCACGCGTAAAACTCAAACTCAAAAAACTGCGTCCAGGATCCGAAATCCACGCATTAACTTAACTCAAAAACCGCGTCCAGGATCCGAAATCCACGCGTAAAACTCAAACTCAAAAAGCTGCGTCCAGGATCCGAAATCCACGCATTAACTTAACTCAAAAACCGCGTCCAGGATCCGAAATCCACGCGTAAAACTCAAACTCAAAAAGCTGCGTCCAGGATCCGAAATCCACGCAGTAACTCGACTCAAAAAGCGCGCATTAACTTAAGGCTAGCCATGGATCAATTAGTCACTTCAGTACCGCGATAACAGGCAGGTATTAGTGAAGAAGTGAGAAAATAGCTTACCAGTATGGACTCTGCAACGTTGCTGCCAAACTGATTTAAAAGTATTGTTTGTGTTGGTGACGATCAGGGAGCAGACAAAGACTGACTAACTGAAAAATTTTACCTACTGGAAGCCTTTGCTTTAACAGGCGCTTCCTCACCTTTTAAAAGTTCGGCCGAAAGTTTGTCTGCCCTCCGGTCCGCCAACGTGGCCAACTTGCGGTCGTCTCTTTCCCTTCCCACGTTCAGGCTCACCATCTGTTGAGACGGAAACCGAATGGTCTCGTCTCTACGTGTTCGTTGGAAGGAGAGATCAAACCGGCTAGAGTTTGGAGCAAAAACACCGTTTATTACAGAATCAAGACTGGCAAACTATACAACAAATTCAAAAGCATGCAAATTCGTTGGAGAAAGCGTTCTGTCTCTCCCTTTGGATCTGGTGCAGTTATACTTCGCGCTCCCTCGAGTTCCCGGTCAGGTTCCCCTTGTTCGGCTCTTTCATTGGTCGGTTCACCTGTCTGTGAAGGGATTAGTGTCTCTATTGGCTGCCCCGAGATACCTGTCCCACTCCTGCTGTGCCGAACAATGGGTAGACATCCTGGGTTCGGCAGTTTCCGATCTTGTAAATTAAAAGTTTATTGTTGGAAGGGTTTCCTCATTGCCATGCGTCTGGCTGTCTGGGCGTTCACAATAGTTCTCCATAGTTGAATATACAGATATTATCATTTAACATAGGACCCGAATGAGTTTGACGTCAGCGGAGGCATTAGCAAGTACTTTATCAATCAAGTGTGGTATCGGTGCGATTTACACTATCCGATAGTTACCGGTTTCCTTTATTAACAATGAGAGTGTAGCAGGATGATCTAAAACTGACGGACATGTTCTAATCCCCCAGGAATGTGGCCCCAGGCAGACAGTCCTGCAGTGGCTGGGTTTACTTTACATGGCTGTGTTTTAGCTGGTATCTGACAGTGTCTGCTTTAATAATGGTGCTCCCCTCCCTAGCCCCAATGTAGGTACCCCGATAGCAGATTCTCCCCAACAGTTCAAAGAAGAGAGCCAGGTTTGTCATCTTAAACTTTGTCACCTGTTGATCTCTGGCCTTATTCAGCCTTATCACCAATTAGTTCTTATGTTCTCAAAAGTACACAATGCAATCTTCACAGCACATTGTCTGGTGTATCTACAAGTTATTCAATTACAATTCCAAGATCTGTAGATATTTGATAATGTTCATGTAGCTTATTCAGAAAATTAATTTACAACTTGTACCTGGGCATAAAAACAGTAAGGTGTCTATCACCAAGTCAAGATAGTGTTCTTCTGGGACAAGGTCAGGTTATCTATGGGAATGCCATATCTTCAGGCCAGCAGTACAGAAAGACAGGTAAGACCTTCTGTGCTAAGTCACCAAAGTAGCAATCTTCTCTCACACATGCTTCAACCATATTACTGCACACACCTACCACCAAAGGTTTTGACCACAATGACTCTCTGACATCTGATAGGGGTTGATGCTGGTCCTGGGCTTGAGTGTGCATATGTTTCTCAACCATTCATTTAATAGCCATTAGTGCAGTCATAGGGTTGACCATGTAACTTCTGTGCTTTAGGATGATTCCATTGAGTGTATGTGGACAATATCAGAAACAAAGCAGTTCCTCAGTGATATGATCAGTCAGCAGTTGCAGCACCACAAATAACCTTTAAACATTGTCATTGAGTCATAGAGGCCTCCTGCAAGGCCAGTGGGATGCCTCTACATGGACATGGAACACAATTTCCCTGATTCAAACAAATATCTGCTGCTCAAACATTTCATGTGCGTACCGTAGGAGATTGGTCCTCATTATTGCTGCAACTTGTACAATCTCCCACATCCAACCTGCACAGCATCTATTATAAATGGAGAGGTTGTGAGTGAGTGCGTACTTGTATTTGTTAGTGAGTGACTGCATGTGTGTGTCTTTAGCAATGCCTTATGGCCTGGAAAGATTCCCCGTCGTTGCCAAATTAGCAATTACCTTCCACGTTCCCATAGCCTGCACAGGGAGATTGGCAGCATTAATGTGAACCCATTCCCATACAAAACCTGTATAGTATCTATATAAATGGATGGGTTCTGAGTGAATATGTGCTTGTTTGTGCGTGTGTGGATTGGTGGGTGGCATGTTATTTTTTTTTGTGGATCAGCACAACTTGGGTCCAATGTAGCAATTGGCCAACTAGTCCAAGAAAAGCAGCATTGCAGATAGGAGAATGGTGTGGATGTTTTATCATCTAAGGTGTGAAGTGAGCAGCTCCTGTAAGCTATGGGAACTTGGAAGGTGATTATCATTTTAGCAACAAGAGGGCATCTTACCAGGCCATAAGATATCACTTAAGACAAACACACATTCTCACTCAAACTCACTCAGTTACAACCCATCCATTTATAATAGATACTGTGCAGTTTGGGTATGGGAGATGGGTCCTCATTATTGCTGCCACTTATAAAATCTCCTACTATGCGTGTACCAAAAGGCTTCTGTCTGTATCAGTGTACAACGTCCATGTAGAAACATCCACTGGTCCCCCTGTAGGAGGCCTCAATGACTCAATGTTTTGATGACAATGTTTAAAAGTTCCTGTCCTTTGAAGGACCTTAAATCACATAAAAGTGGACACCCCTCCTTCAGAGAAAAAGCACTTACTCCACCCACTCAGAATTTGTGATAGTGCTCTGCATTTCCATTGTGCATTTGTAATTCAGATTAAGATAAAAAGCAACACAGGTCATGATTCGTGGACTGAGTCATACGCTCAGCCTGTTAGTCTCCTCAAACCTTCATATTTTTGTCTTCTTTGCCTATTGGCTTCATTTTCATCACATTTCCACCCAACCCATTTCGTAAACTGCTTACCTCCCCACTTTATTCCCTGAACCCCAGACATCCAATGTAATCAGTCACGTACTGCCTTCCTGTTGAAGCCTGAGCAGTGGTGAATTTGATGAAATCTCCCATAATAACTCCTTGTTCTCCCATGCCCATTGTCTTCAACAGACAACTGCTGCCCTATCAGAAATTAGGGACATGCTTTCAGAATTGCATCTATTTACCCAACAAAACCAATATGCCCTCGATTACATACTTGCAAAGGAAGGTGGCATTTGTGCCATAGTTAAGGGTAAATGCATCATGGGGGTCACTGACTTCATGGAAAACATTACTAGGCATATAGATAACTTCCTTGAATGAAGGTGCAGGATGGGAAGATTGGGGTTTTGGCTCATGGTACAACTGGTTAATCAACATGACTATATGTGCTGCTATTATTTTAGTTGGTCTTTTTGTTGGTATTGTTATTGTTAAGTTTATTATTGCTAAGATATTAGCTTCTATTGACAACATTGATTCAACCCAGAAAATGCTTGCTTTATACAGACCACATTCTGTTGATTCTTTTGACCGATCGTGAAACCGAGAGGTCCCTCGTGGAATCTTGATCTTCATGTTGACCTACTTCCCTTTATAATTAGTATCCCCTCTGCATCCCAGCATATTGTCTCCAATCCCCACAATGGTTTCCTCAACCTCCCTGCCACAACTTTGGTCACTGATAGTCCCCCAACAACCCAACCTCCACTCCTGGCACCTTCCCCTGCAACCGCAAGAAATGCAAAACTTGCGCCCACACCTCCTCCCTTACTTCTCTCCAAGGCCCCAAGGGATCCTTCCATATCCGCCACAAATTCACCTGCACTACCCTACACATCATCTATTGCATCCGCTGCACCCGATGTGGCCTCCTCTATATTGGGGAGACAGGCCGCCTACTTGCGGAACGTTTCAGAGAACACCTCTGGGACACCCGGACCAACCAACCCAACCACCCCATGGCTCAACACTTTAACTCCCCCTTCCACTCCACCAAGGACATGCAGGCCCTTGGACTCCTCCATCGCCATACCATAACAACACGACTGTTGGAAGAAGAGAGCCTCATCTTCCGCCTGGGAACCCTCCAACCACAAGGGATGAACTCAGATTTCTCCAGTTTCCTCATTTCCCCTCCCCCCACCTTGTCTCAGTCAAATCCCTCGAACTCAGCCCCGCCTTCCTAACCTGCAATCTTCTTCCTGACCTTTCCACCCCCACCCCACTCTGGCCTATCACCCTCACCTTGACCTCCTTCCACCTATCACATCTCCATCGCCCCTCCCCCAAGTCCCTCCTCCCTACCTCTTGTCTTCGCATGCTGGACACACTTTCCTCATTCCTGAAGAAGGGCTTATGCCTGAAACGTCAAATCTCCTGTTCCTTGGATGCTGCCTGACCTGCTGCACTTTTCCAGCAACATATTTTCAGCTCTGATTTCCGGCGTCAGCAGACCTCACTTTCTCCTCCACTGATAGTCTCCTTTGACCTTCAATGAACACACTGACTGGAATGACAGTGGTTCACCCAACAGACCAACTGGGAGAAACAGTTTTAACTGTTGTGTGACCAGACCCCTGACTGATCTCTGTACAGCTCCCCCACTGATCTACTGTGAAACCCAGAATGGTTCAGTTGAACCTGCAGAACAAATGATAGCAATCTTCATTTCTCAAACAACATCAACATGTATTGACTGGTTATTTATCTCATTGCTGTTTGTTGGTGCTAGCTTTGCATTGAGTTGGCTGTCACATTTACTTGAATTAAACACCTTAAGAATTATTTAATTAACTGAACTGCTTTTGAATATCCTGGGCACTTGAAAAACCCTAAATGAACCATGTTTTGCTGTACTGTTCTGTGTTCTATTTACAGAATTGTTACAGTGCAGAAGGAGACTCTGTAAAGATCCCTCATCATTTTGAATATCTGCATTAAATGTCCTCTCAACCTTTGTTTTTCCACTGAAAACAATCGTAACTTATTCTATCTGTCTCCATAACTGAGGTTCCTCACCCCTAGAACTGTTCTTATGAATATTTTCTGTAACTGTGCCAATGTCTTCACAGCCTTTTTAAAGTGTGGCTTCCAGAACTGGGCCCAAATTTCCACCTCAGTCTGAATTAGTGTGCTGTATGGATTTAAAATAACCTCCTTGGTCTTGTACCCTGTGTCCTTACTAGTAAACTATAGAAATTGAGTCTCAGTCACCCTGCTACCTCCAATAACAAAAACACCTATATACATATGTCACTCTACTCCTGCAGTCCCTGTAGAATTTTGCCCTGTACTTCAAAATGTTTAATTTTCTTCCTACCAAAATGAATCACTTCATACTGAAGTTTATCTGCCACTTGTTCACTCATTCTACCAACTTGTCTATGTCCTTTTGAAGTTTCAATCTTGTAATTTGCACTTTTTTAATTCATTCATGAGAAGTGGGCATTGATGTCAAGGTCAGTATTTATTGCTCATACCTAATTGCCCTCAAATGAGTGGTTCGCTGGGCCATTTTGGAGAGTAATTAAGAGTCAACCACACTGCTGTGGGTCTTGAGTCACATATTATCCAGGAAAGGAGGCAAATGTCCTTATCTATAGGGTATCAATGAACTAGATGGATTTCTTTCAGCAATTGACGATGGTTTCATGGTCACCATTATCAAGAATAGCTTTTAATTCCTATTTTTTATGTTAACATTTGAATTTAAACTAGCTGCTGTAATGGGATTTTATCATTTCCCCAGAGAAGTAGCTTCAATCTCTCACCGACCAGTTCAGAGACATTACAATGAGACCACCATCTCCTTCCTTTTCCTTCCTCCTCCAGATGGCAAGACCAAATTTAGATGAGATGATCCACTTTGCTGAACTCTTCATTCCATCTACATGAGTAAGCCTGGTTTTGACTAGCTCACCACTTTAATTCCTTGTCTTACTTCTACTTTATCCTTGGCCTTCTACATTACTCTTCAGTGATGTTAAACCACCAAACCAAGATGCCTTCCAAGTGCTGGAGCTGTTACAGATTTTAAACCCATAATAATTTAGTTCTATTATCTGATCAGTATCATTTTTTTTGTACTTCTTTGTTACCGTTTCACTCACATTGCTTAGTCCAATGGTTGAATAATTCGTGGATTTCAAACACAAAAGGGCTTAATTATTTTGGTCCTGCTAAACTGGTATAAATTTCAATCTTGGCTCAGCGCTTTCACTGAATCATGGGTTGTGGGTTCAAGCTTCATTCCAGAGGCCTGAGCACATCTACTTGCACTCCATTGCAGTGCAAAGGAAGTGCTGAACTCTTGAAGGTTACAGCTTTTCAGTTAAACTGAGGCTCTGTTTGCCTTCTCGGTTTGGAGGTAAAAGATCCCATCGCATTATTTGATGAATAGGAGGGAAATTGTTGGTGTTCTGGCTGACATTTATTCATCTACCAATACTACTAAAACAGATAATCTAGTGTTTAAACCCTCTCAAAAACTGGGGTCAAGGCAATATAATCTACTCCACATTTCTTTGATTGGCACCATGTTAATTATCAGCGTAGCCTGGAGGCAATACCGAACGACAAGCCACATCCACTGCAGTTCTGAAGGTCATCTTGTGAGAGAGTCGACTAACAAACATGGCACAGGCATGTTCCAGAATAAGCCAGTGCATGGATTGCCTTACATTTTGACAAATGCTCAAAGGCACTTTTCAGTGAAAAGTGGCACCAACTCAAATACAAACAAGAATGAGTGTGACAATAGTAAATTAGCCAGAAAGAAACTAACATTTGAACCTTAAGGCAAAGCCTACTGCAGTCTTTTAAGAGATTCTAAATCAATGGACCATACACTGCTGCAGCTGTTTTAATAGGTCAAAAGGAAAATGCTGACAGGGCCACAAGATCCAATAAATGACCCATTTTCATTGGATTCTAAACTGGTCAGGAATCTTATACTGTCATAGTGGGATGGAGGAAGGCCTCTTTCTTTCACTTCAAAATATTGTCCACTGTGAATCAAGAGGGAAAAAATTCAGGAAAAGATTCCTGAAGAAAGGCTTATGCCCAAAACATCGATTCTCCTGTTCCTTTGATGCTGCCTGACCTGCTGCGCTTTTCCAGCAACACATTTTTAAGCTGTGAATCAAGAGGCCCAATTTACAAGTCTAAATGTGCAATTGATTGTCTGGACTGTTGGAGTGCTGTATTTCCTGGGTAATAAACATAAATGCCATTGGTAGAATTAAATAACTTATTATTTTTTCCTTAACAATTGGATAAGGAGGGCACCATTAGTTTATCAACCAACAACCAAAAGAAAAGCAAATTTTAGTTATGATTGAGTTACAAATAAGCAATTGAATCACTTTTTCTTCGTCTTACCTGTACGCTGTATCATACAGAAGCAATTTTAACTTTGCTTTAAGCAGGAATATTGAAGGCACATTTTGCTTATTCAAATTAGAACAGACTCTTTACAAACAGAATGACCTTAGCATTTCTAAATGCTGGTGTTCCTGATCTTGGCACAAGCCATTATTGATTATAACACAAGAATCTTCAGACAGGTGACATTGCAGACAGTGTAAATATTGGTAGACAAGATGAATGGGCAAAACTGGGGCAGACAGAGCTCAATGTAAGCAACGGACAGGTTCTCCAGTTTGGACCGGAATAGGTTAGGGTACTTTCTGGATCGTGTGAAGTTAAATAGAGTGGATATCCAGAGAGACTTGTTGGGTGAGGTTAGGGATGGGGGTTGTGGTGGTGTTCAGGTGCATAGAGCTTTAAAAATTACACAAACAGGGAGAATATAATCAAGAATGGAAAGCAATGCTTTATATCTAGAGGAAAAAAAAGTACAAAAAAAGGTTCAGGGTGATCTGATTAAATCCTTCAGGATATTAACAGGAAAAGACAAGCCAGACAAAGACAAATGTTTTCACTAGTTTGAGGTTATCAAACTGGTGTGGGGTGCACATTTAGTCTGAGAATTAGTTCCAGACTGCCCAGAAGAGATAAAATTATTGAGTCAGAGAGATGCATAGCATAGAAACAGACCCTTCAGTCTGATTCGTCCATGCCGACCAGATATCCCAAACCAATCTAGTCCCAACTACCAGCACCCGGCCCATATCCCTTCAAACCCTTCCTACTTATATACCTATCCAGATGCCTTTTAAATGTTGCAATTGTACCAGCCTCCACCACTTCCTCTGGCAGCTCATTCCATACACGTACCATGCGTGGAAACATTGCCCTTAGGTCTCTTTTATATCTTTCCCTTCTCACCCTAAACCTATGCCCTCTAGTTCTAGACTCCTCCACCACAGGGAAGAGACTTTGTCTATTTATCCTATCCATGCCCCTCATGATTTTATAAACCTCTATAAGGTCAACCCTCAGACTGATGCTCCAGGGAAAACAGCCCCAGCCTATTCAACCTCTCCCTATAGCTCAAACCCTCCAACCCTGGCAACATCCTTCTAAATCTTTTCTGAACCATTTCAAGTTTCACAACATCTTTCCGATAGGAAGGAGAACAGAATTGCATGCAACATTCCAAAAGTGGCCTAACTAATGTCCTATACTGCTGCAACATGACCTCCCAATCCCTGTACTCAGTACTCTGACCAATAAAGGAAAGCAAATCAAACACCTTCTTCACTATCCTATCGACCTGCAATTCCACTTTCAAGGAGCTATGAACCTGCACTCCAAAGTCTCTTTGTTCAGCAACACTCCTGAGGACCTTACTATTAAGTGTACAAGTCCTGCTAAGATTTGTTTTCCCAAAATGCAGCATCTCACATTTATCTAAATTAAATTCTATCTGCCGCTTCTCAGCCCATTGGTCTATCTGATCAAGATACCTGTTAGGGAGCATTTTTGCACGCAAAAGGATGGAAGATGTGTGGAATTCTCTTCCACAAACAGCAAAGGATGCTGAAACGGTTATTGATTTTGAAAAGGATAATCTTTTTGTTGAGCAAAGATATGAAGGGATATAGGCCAAGAGCAGATAGATGGCATTACGTCATGGATCAGCCATGACCTCATTGAATGGTGGAACAAACTTGAGGGAACAAATGGCCTACACGTGGTCCTATGTTTCACATCCATGCCCCTTGTGAAGTCAAACTTGAACAATCTACACAGTGGAGAAAGTGAGGACTGCAAATGCTGGAGAGTCAGAGTCAAAAAGTGTGGTACTGGAAAAGCACAGCAAGTCAGGCAGCATCCGAGGAGCAGGAAAGTCGACGTTGAAGGGCTTATGCTGCTCCTGACCTGCTGTGCTTTTTCAGCACCACACCTTTCAACTCAACCTGCACTATGTTCAGTAAACATGGTTTAGGAAATCTGAGATTGGCATGTTGAAGATTGGCTTTTACTGAAGTACAAGAAAGAGTTTTGAAAGGTCAAATCCATTTTACTGCAATGTCTCAGAATTAAACTTTGGCTGCACAGATTTTGATTCACTTAGTGGTGGAACATTTTCATTCATTCTCCAGGAATCGTTTGGCATAAATTCAGCACTGGAGGACCAGAGTTCACACTGGCCTAATTTATGGCATTCATAACAAATATTGGAAGTTCATGGCTATGCAATTAAATTTAGTATGCCTTCTTGAATTGCTATTAAATGTTATTAAAGAGAGAATTTTCATCAAAATGTCTTGCTCCAGGCAAGGATGATCCATATTGTTATTTATTTTGTTGTCGGAGTCGAATAGTCTTTGGACGAAGTGAATCGTAAGATGACTTTATCTGCTCTTATTGCCCTTTCACTGATATTTAAATAATCACAAAAATGAACTCCAAGCTCATTAAGACAAATTTATTGAATATCAAATTTAAGAAGAAAAGTAAAATTAGTACAAGATTGCTTCAAAATATCACAAACTTTGTAGCTTTGTAGTTAACACTGTAAAATTTGAAAATCTGAAGTTGAAACACCAGTGCTTCTTGAAAGTTGACAATGTTTTAATAATATTTTGTACTACAGAAACTGCTGTATTGCTAAGTATTCTCCTCCACAATGGTATTGTTGAGAAATATCAGTTAGCACCAGTATCCTGATTTTGGTTATTTTCAGCAATCCATGACATTTCTTTTTCCTAAAAAGTACTAACCATGACCTATTTTTGATAGCTGATTATTTCACTTTATTGGTTATGATGATGTTTCCATACTGTCAGTGTGGAGAAAGCAGATTTACTGATAAGGACACACAATGATCAACAATATCACTGCATAGAACACAAAGCTGCAAAACTAACTGAGATTTGTTTAAAGCATTTCCTGTATTTTAAAAGAAATAAATGTGGCCCATGTTTAAAAATTATACCAGTCAAGTTCAGAAAGCATTTTCAAATATTTAAATAATTGGTTTTCATTATAATTCCATCGCACTACACAAATCAATACTTCAGGCAACCTGTGCCTTCACCACTTTTTCTTTAGTTCTCACAGAATAATGAAAAGACTGACCTAAAAATATTGTTTCAATAGCAAAGCTGGGTATAATACTGTTGTATTTGGTCTTGGTATAAAATTCCAAGCTTAATGGTACAATCATGAGACAAAGTTATATTTGTCACTTTAACAATAACTTACAGGTAAGACACATGACTATTTGGCAAAAAAAAATATAAGTGATAAAAACATGTTTATTCTAACAACCGAGCCAGTCAGTTTTCACATTTCCTACTTTAATAATCTTCAAGCTCTGGTCTTCCATTTGGAGGTAGTACCAATCCTTGAAAAAGTAGGTATGTCCTGTACAAAATGAGAAACAACATTGCATATTTGATACACATTCGCAAATAAGCATTTTATAAAGTTTCTTTCCAGTTAATGATTTATATCTAAAACTTATGTTGTGAACAAAGCAGGGGTTGTAGTTGGAGGGATGAAGAAGGGAGCTTACTTTTGGGATATCCTCAACATCTTTAAATTAGTTAGACAGAGTTATTGAGTATGATAAAGGAAGGCGTAGGATAGCAGGTAGAAGAAGTGGCTCAAAAATGCCTCATCTCTCAGTGTCAAAGGTTAAGAGCTTGTACAGAAATTGCTGACCTAGATAATGATTCCTCTAATTTGTGGCATGTCATATTAATTTGGAACACTGTCGCTACTCTTCATATTCACAATTTGTCAAATCAAACCACTGCCATTACAATGATTCCTGTCTAACTTATATATGTGAGAGAGATCGCGAGAGAGCGACTAAGAAATATGCATGTCAGATCACAAATCCCATTATGGTAAATGTAGGGTTATTTGGCTTCCTGTTTCTTAACAGTGAGATTCCATGATTTCATTCTATTTCAAGCACATTAGGATTACCATTCTCAAGAGACTCAAGGGCACCATTCAAATTATCTGGAATGCCATTCCAGGCATCTGCAATTAGCTTAGGGAATCCAGGATCCATCTTTTTCTTCACTTCATTGTATCTGTTAGGATGAAACATTTTGTCACAGTTGATGAGTGTATAAGTTCATCATATTAAGTTATGAAGGAACATCTTTTTTTCAAAAGCTTCATGACATTGTCAATATAAAAACATACGTCGTCAGCAGCTTGAGAAATCTAAAGCATCAACATTGACACATTTATAAAAGCAAAGCATAATTTCACAACTCAAAGTATGAACTGAAATAAATAAACCCCAATTAGTATGTGGAGTATTAGCCTACCTCCAAAACTTGTCACCTGCAAAGATGTAAGTCTTCTTGTTTTTCTTCCAGTTAAAAACTGCATCAATGTGTGGCAAATCATCTGGTAGCCCAAGTGTGGAGATTTTCTTGGGATATCCACTCTCCAGGTCACTGGCAGTGTAAAGCCAGTGCTGATCACCTAAATAAGCAGAGCCATTGAATACTAGTAAGTGCGGTAATTAACTATTCTTAATCTTAATATACATGTGCTCTGCAAAACAAATAATTCATCAGACTCATGTAAATTTGAGTAAGGTGATATTTTTGTCTTGTAAGAGCTGGATCCAAGTTCTGAATAAAAAGGTTGATAAATAGATTTATCCAACTTTGGTTATTTCTTCATGCAGTGCAAGTGTTGAATTCTCTTTCACATTTTACATAATTCTTGATCATTATTTCTTCCATTTGTGACCTTGTGACAGTGAAAGGTCAAAGCATGAAAAATGTTTATTTTTGAAAGTTCCTTTAATCTATTCCACTACACGCATGTAGAGTGTATGGCAGAATTTGGAAGTAGTTTTACAAAAATAATGTCAAATGTTTGCTATATACGTGGGCATATTTTGATATCACAACCAGGATGTACTAATGAGATAAGTGGTCTTAAAAGGAAAATGATGTGATTGATCAAATCATTTTGACCAAGTTTGAATATGTATTCACAAGTTTTTTTTTGACAAAAGAAAGTTTTTTTTAAACTGTATCAAAGTATTTAATATTGAAATTAATACCTGCAAAGAATACAGCTTTGTCAGTTACAGGCTCCTGATAGGCAGCATCAATTTTTTCAGGCAGATCAGTCCAGTAAGTAGCAACTAGCATTGGTCCCAGGGGTTTTGACCGGGGATTTCTGGTTCTCCACAAGAATCTAAGCAGCACAAAAGACTTTAGGAAATGTACAATAGACCTATTCATCAGTACATCTGTTTCTAATTATCATCAGCAAAGTGAATACCAGCTCCAGAAGTTCCTTATTTCAGCATCTGCAAGAGGATGCTCATTAAAAGATTATATTTTTTAAAAAATCTAAATATCAAGATGCTTCTATAAATTTAATTTAATTAAGGAAAGTGCAAAAAGTCTACTTGACAACTTTAGTAAACAAGAGAATACCTTGGCCATCTGAAAATGGCTGATTCTGTGCATGAAAATAAGCTAATGAAGAAGATCATAAAAAGTTAACCAAACTTCTCCAATGCAGTGATAAAGAAATTAAATAACAATGAATTTGTAATGAAACCTTGGTGTCACCTAATCATCCTTGGTCCTTATTATTTCTCATCTACATGCTGTTCCTTGGCAGAATTATCCAAAGGTACAGCATTAACTTTCACACATACACACAACACCTCACTCAAACACATCACTGTTGCAAAACTGTCAATAGTATACTTGTCGAGCAACCAGCACATGTATTATTTATTGGGTAGATTATCTCACTCATTGGCAGCTGAAACCACGAGTCATATCTTTGTTATCTCTATTCCACAGCACTTCATTGCTGATCTTTCACATGCTGCCCTCTATAAATGTGAGGTCATCAAAACCTCTGCTGTCTGTGTCTGAACGCATAGCATGTCCTACCCCACCACCTCTGTGCTCACTCATTGACTGACTCGTGGTCAAGCAACATCTTGATTTAAATATCATCCTTATTTCAAATGTGTCCATTGTTTTAAAGCTCTGTACCCCTTTAATCTGCACCAGCTCCAAAACCTTGTGAGATTATTCTATGAGCATATCTAACAAATAAACATACTATACAAGGTTTGTCGCCAAGGGTGAAATCTTAGAAGTCTCGACAGCAGAAAATCCGGCTGGTGTTATAAAGCATTAGCATAACTGCACGGTTTCAATCTGCATTACAGCATGGTTGTTACAATTTCATATTTACAGTCGCTTCTGCTATAACGTGGTAGTTTTGTTCTTATGCAATCCCATGTTATAAGAAAATCACATAATTGCAGCACCATTTAAACTAATGGGGCCAGAATTGTGTTATAACCAATACACAATTTCAAAGTTTGCAATTTAGAAACCGTTTCCCCAATTCATCAATCACATTATAGTGAATTCGAATTAACAAAATGCACGTTATAGCAGAATGACCTGCAATTCATCTTTGAACTCTGCTTTAAACTCGGTTTCGTCTTTGCTAAACCACAGAACAAGTGATACCTACAGTGTTTCAGGTGAAGTGCGGGCCACTGTTGAGTAAGAAGGTCAAAATTTTTATTTTGTGCAAATCTAATTTCATCTGGAGGTGGTAGTTTAATTAAAATGAAGAATACAATTTGAATTCGGAGGATGCCAGCCTTAAAAAAGGTTTCAACAAGGTTTCCAGTAAAAGCATAGCTTAGTTAAAAATCAGCTGAACCTGAATCCTCATTGATTGAGTCAGTCAGGCCCTTTGTCTTTGAAGCATATAAAACTAGCCAACGTTGTGAAACATGGCAGTTCAGGGTGACTTATAAACTGTCAGAGCTAAGTGAATAAGGGAGTTAAGGAGAGGAAGGGAAGGAGGTGTTCTGTTGCTTTTGCTTTTCCTGAACTTTTTCAGGACAAAGAATTGATTCTTGGTCTACTACAGGAGAAGAAGATTGTAGTTTGGCATCTGGTAAGTGAGTAAGATCTATTCTATTCCTAAGGTTCACAGAGTACTGCAACTGGTAGTATGGTTACTAAGATATATTTTAAAAATTGAACGGAATAATTAAACCATTGCTTGGAAGGAATTACCAATGGAAGGAGAGGTGATGTATTATAGGTGTAGGAACTCCTGATTGCCAGTTTGGTCCACAATAAGTGTATCGAGCAGCTTTGGCTCAGAGTTGATCAGCTGGAGACTGAAATACAGACACTGCGACACCTCAGGTGAGTGACAAAGTTAGCAGGATTCTTTGTACCAGGAGGCAGTCACACTGGCACAGTGGTGAGCACTGTTGCCTCATAGCACCAGTGACCTGGGTTTGATTCCAGCATCAGGTGACTGTCTATATGGTGTTTGCACCTTTCTCCCCCTGTCTGTATGGGTTTCCTCCAGGTGCTCCAGTTTCCACCCACAGTCCAAAGATGTGCAGGTTAGGTAGATTGGCCATGCTAAATTGTCCCATTGTGTGTGTCTAGGTGGAGTTATGCGGTCAGGGTAGGAGGCTATGCCAGAGTAGAGTGCCCTTTGGAAGGTCAGTGCAGACTCTCAAGGTTGAATGGTCTCTTTCCACACTGTAGGGATTCTATAATTCGTAGGGTTAATTTGTCTGATTTGGTCAGTATTCAGAGACAGAATGTTTTAGTTGCAAGTGAGGGGATCCAGGGCTCATGAGCATAGGAATATGAGCCTTTGCAATTGTCCATCAAATGCGAGGTTCTTTCAGGTAGTCTGGATAAACTCGAGGGCTGCAGGATGGACTATGGAACAGTTACACAGGAAACTATTTGTCAGAGAAAAATAAGAAAGAATACAGTGGTAGTGTAGAACAGTATAATGAAGAGGATTGCCACTACTCTCTGCAACAAGGAGGTTAAGTTCAGATATCTGCGCTGCCTGCCTGGTACCAGAGTTTAGGAGATCTCCTCAGAGATAGAAGACCTTGCAATGGGAGGGGGAGGATCCAATCATCATGGTCCATGTAGGTACTACTAACAAAGCAAGACAAAAGGAAGAGGTTCTGCATAGTCAGTATGAAGAGTTAGGCACCAAATTAAGAACCAAAAACCCAAAAGGTCATTGTCTCTATATGTCATGAGCCTATTGCAAAATGGGCAAATCAGATTAGAGAGATGAATGTGTCGCTCAAGATTGATGTGGATGAAGTGGGTTCTGGTTTATGGGATATTGGTACCAGTACTGGGGAAAGAAACATTTGTACAGTTGGGATGGTCTCAATCTCCAAGGTACTTAGAATCATAGAATTGCTACATGGCAGACAGAGGCTATTCGGCCCCTTGCATCTGCATCAACCTTCTAAAGAGCATTCTACCCAGACATTACTGGATGTTGTTTACATGGACTTTACTGAAGTATTTGACAAGGTCTTTCATGGTAGGCTGATTCAAAAGAGTAAGTCACATGGGATTCATGATGAGTTGGTAAATTGATTTGGTCATAGAAGTCAGAGGTTAGTTGTTAGGGGTGTATATGTGACTGGAAATCTGTGACCAGGAGTGTTGCGCAATGATCAGTGCTGGGACCTTTGTTGCTTCTAATTTAGATAAATAATTTGGATGAAAATATACATGGTCCGAGTAGTAAGTTTGCAGACAACACATAAATTGGTGGAATGAACAAGTTTGTCAAAGAATGCAGCAGGATATCGGTCAATTGGAAAGCTGGACTGAGAAAATGGCAGATCGAGTTTAATCTGGACAAATGTGAGGTGATGCATTTCACGAGGTGAAAGACAAGAGTGAAGTGTACAGCAGGACAGTTCTGGTTGCCATGCTATAGGAAGGATATTATTAAATTGGTGAGGGTTAAGAAAAGATTTACCAGGATGTTGCCAGGAATGGAAGATTTGAGTTATAAAAGATAGGCTGGATAGACTGGAACTTCTTTCATGGGAGCATAGAATGTCGAAGAGTGACCTTATAGAAAATACATAATCATGGCGGGCATAGATAAGGGGGGACATCAAAACTAGGAGCTATATTTTTAAGGTGAGAGGAGAAAGTTTTAAAAAGGAACATGAGGGGCAACTTTACTTTTTTACAAAGAGTGGTTCATATGTGGAATGAACTGTCAGAGGAAGTGGTGGATGCTGGTACAGTTATACCATTTAAAAATACATTTACAGCGTTCAGATAAGTACATGAATAGGTTTGGAGTGTTATGGCTAAATGCAGGCAAATGGGACTTGGTCAATGTGGACTAGTTGGACCGAAGGATCTGTTCCATGTTGTATGACACTATTCTCCTTAGAAGCATAACAAAATAAACAAGTTGGTCCTATAGAGAGTGAGATAGGAGAATTAATAACGGAAAATAAGGAGATGACAGATGAATCAAACAAATATTTTATTCCAGTTTTCACTATAAAAGGATAGAAGTAACATTTCAGAAACAGTAACAAGTAAGGAAATGAAAGGAAGGTAGTAACTCAAGAAAGTCACAATCAAGAGAGAAGTGCTCCTGAGTAAACTATCGAAAGTGCAGGCCGAGAATTGCTCAGCTGCTGATGGACTTCATCCTAGGGTTCTAAAAGAAATGGCTAGTGAGAAGATTGATGGATTGTTTTAATTTTCTAAAATCCTCTTGATTTGAGACATGCCTATTAGATTGTATGATAACAATTGCAACTATTTATTCAGCAAGGTTAGACAGAAAGCAAGAACTTACAGGACTGTTACCCTAACAGTTGCCATAGGGAAAATATTAGAAGCTATTATTAAAGAAGGTATAGCAGGGCGCTTGGAAAAATTCAAAGAAATCAGACAGAATGAACATGATTTTGTGAAAGGAAAATCCTGTTTAATCAGTTGAAGTTGTTTCAGGAGATAATACATGCTATGGATAAATAGGAAATTGGTGGAATTCCAGAAGGCATTTGGTAATGTGCCACGTGAAGCATGACTGCAGAAAATAAAAGCTTGTGGTATGGGAGGTAGCTTATTGGCAAGGATAGAGGATTACCTAGTTAGGTTGAAGAGGAGATTAGGCAAAAGGAGTCTTTTTCACATTGGAAAGATGTAACGAGTGGTGATCCACAGGAATCAGTCTGGGGAACTCAACCAATTACAATTTATATAAACGACTGAGTTGAAGGGACACAACGTATGGTTGCCAAATGTACTAATGACACAGAGAGAGACTGGAACTAAGCTGTGAAGAGGACATAAGGAGGCTACACAAAAAAATGAGTAGCTTAAGTGAACGTGCAAAGATGTGGCAAATGGAGTATCCTGTGGGAAAATGTGAAATTGTCTATTTTAGCAGAAATAATTTAAAAATCATTTTATTTCAATGGCAAGAGATTGCAGAGCTCAGAAGTGCAGATGAATCCTGGTGTCCTCATGCATGAATAGCAAAAGTTAGTATGCAGGTACAGCAATTAATTTGGAAAACTAGTACAATATTATTATTTACCAGGAGGGTAACTACAAACGTAGAGAGGTTTTACTCAGTTATTGGTGCAACTACTTCTGGATCATGCACAGAACTGGTCACCTTATTTCAGGAATGATGTAACTGCATTGGATATAGCTCAAAGAGGGCTTACTAGATCAATACCTGGAAAGACCAGGTTGTCTTATGAGGAGAGGCTGGATAGACTAGGTCTAGTATCCATTGGAGTTTAGAAGAGTAAGGAATAGCTTGATTGAAATATCCAAGGTCCTGAAGGATCTTGACAGGATAGATTTGGAGATGATGTATTCGCTTATGGGACAATCTAGAACTTGCAGATACTGTTTAAAACTTGTGGCAGAGATTAGGCAAAAACATTCTCTCAGAGGGTTGACAGTCTTTGGAACTCTTCCTAAAATAGGTGAAAACATCGGAAACACTGTCCTTGAACATTCTTTTATACCGATGTAGATTCTTCTCAAGCAAGAGGGGACATGTTATCAGGGTTTGTTTGAATACAATCCGATCAGCCCCACGATCTTAATAAATGGCACATCAAGTCTGAGGGGCTGAATGGCCTTTTCATGCCCTTAATTTGTATGTTGTTGCATACTGGATCCCTGTCAGTTGACTGCAGGTGGAGACCTTTTGATAAGGATGAAGTAGTAAACCACATCTAAAACTAAAGGCAGGGCTAGTTTACCACTGTCACAGAAGATGCATTTGTGATTTTAAGAACCTTTTGTGGGAGAAGCAGCTATTTCTAGCTTGATTGTTAGTAATTCTTTTGAAGCGATCCTAACTTCATAAAGGGCTGATGGTTCAGCTACGATTCATTACTGTACTAGTTCAATGCCAGTTTGGAATGTCCCATCAGCCCACTGACCTGTTTAACTTTATGCTGTGTTTATTCCCAGAACAAGAAGTCTGGTTTCTTAGCAGCTTGCCAAAGATTCCCGCTTTGCAGCATCCCATTACTGTACAGGCTACACAGAAGTTGAAACAGCCATGGATAATAAATGCAGCCAATTTTCTCTTGAGTCTCACACTCTTCTAGAAGTCTCAGAGGTATACTTAACACCTTGACAGCTGACTGCAGGTACAATGTCACAAACCCTTGGGTCAGTCGGAGGCAGATTTTGGATCTTGCCGCTTTTTACAGAACACAGAAACTTAATGCAATTAATGAGTAACACAGGAAATCAAATATATAAACTTCTTTCAATCAACATTTGCAAAATAAAGCATAACAGTGGAGAAAGAATGTTTAAAAACAAATAGATAATACAGTAATTACAACTGTTCAGGTTAGGCAGATCGATGTGAATTGGTCGAAGCTGGGTTAGTGGGGTTATGGCCCATTTGGAACAAAATGCAAGACCCGAGGAGAGAACTGGTAACTAGTTTAGCATGTCGCCATGCCATGCCCAGCCAAAATGATACCTGGCTCCTTTGAAGACAATTAAAATTGATATACGGTAACTTTTAAAGGTTTCCAATTTTAGACAACTCCAGCTTTCCAATAGGCAGATTTGAAACACTGTACCCACACCATAAAAAGCTAAACGTTAATAAAGTATAACGTAGTCAGTTTCTGAGCAACTCACAGTCCATGTAATTCCAAATTATTTTCTCGACATCTCAACAATCTCAAAGATAACATGGTATACCTCAAATGTTCCACTATCTCTGCCAGAAACAACAGACAGGAGAAACACTGACAATAATCCAATTGTAGTTTGTGAAGTCAGTTTAAAGAGAAAAACTGGAACAAACTCGAGAGGAAAGCTTGCCTTTTATGGTCATGAAAATCATTGACAGAAAAACTAACAGCCCTTTTCACATCTTGATCAATTTTTATTTCTGTTGACTTATTTAACTGCGGGTTTAAAATGGGAAATTTTCTTACCGATCTTTAAAGAAGAAAGTTTCTCCTCTGATATGTGTAATTCCGTCAAAAATCAAGGTCTCCTCACAAAGGTTCATAGGAGTGACAGGACCCTGTGTTGGTGGCAAGGGTTTATCAGTTGGTGCACCTGAATGGAACCCAGAATAGACAAGATTTGTTTTCAGTTGACAGGAAACACACAATTCAATTCATTTTGTGGATGACTGTTCAACTCTTTTGACTAGACAACAACACTGAGTCAATAGTATAACATGCCAATGAATCAGTTAAGTACTATATCCTGGCCATGTTTATCTGGAATTTCCAGACTTTCTAGCTGCTTGTTCCAGCTGAGCTACCTTCGGTTTGATAACCACATTAATCCCTAATAAATAATTCAGTATTTATCATTCCCTGACAATGCTGGTAACTGAGAATTAGAATAAAATTCCAACCTCTTCCACAACAAAGGAAATTTATTGACACTTTGTATTACAGAAATGGTGGTGGAGAATATCAAAACTATATTTAGATGACTGTTCTCATGATTCTTCACCTTGAAGTAGCACAATCAGAGCAGTCATGTTAATTAATATTGTCTTAAGGGGATTTTAAGCACAAGCGGGGATTTGCAACATACAAAACAAATGTGAAAATTTCTATTATTATTTCGGTTCACTGTCACTTTACCATAAAGTTTTTGAATGCCGAGAATGTCATCGTTTGAAAGCCTGAAGTTTTTGGTGTAGGTGTAGATTGGGGCCATTAAAGCTCCAGGATCTTGGGAATGCTCCAAACCAAGTGCATGACCAAATTCATGAGCAGCAACAAGGAAAAGACTGTAGCCTGCAAAAGTAACAAGGAGAGATGATGTTTATTGTTTAAGAAAACGGCAGACACATCATATTGGATATTGCGTTCTTTCTTGCAGTAGTTTTGATGGGGAGGGTGAGGGGTGTTCTTGTAAAATAGATCCATGGCTAGACCACCAGTTCCCCCAACAACTTTCAAGGTCATCCCCATTGTACATCATCAAACTCAACAGCTCATCCTTATGTTTAGTGAATAATTAAGAGTTTGTTTAAAGCTCAATTGACACAAATATTATGCTGTTAACTCCATTATACAGTTACTGTGGAAGCAGGTGGGTGAGGAATCCCCTTTGTTTTCAAAAGTATTTAAGATTGTGGGCAAGATGCATGTGCTATCTTTGCAGGTACTGCCCTTTGCCCTCTTCCTTGCTACCCGTGGGTATTTTGAAACCCACCTCCTCCACACCTTATGAGCCACCATAATGTTGCAAAGAAACCCCTGCCCAAAATCATCTAATTCGCCTTACTCCCGAATCTATTGTTGTAAAAACCCATCTGGTTCACTAATATCCTTCAGGGAAGGAAACTGCCATCCTTACCCTGTCTGGTCTGCATGTGACTCCTGACCCACAGCAATGAAGTTGACTTTTTCTGGGTAATTAGGAACGGGCAATAAATATTGTCTAGCCAGCGATGCCCTCATCCCATGAATGAATAAAAAAAAAATCTGCTCAAACATTCAACAAAGGAAGACCCATTTATCCTAGGAATCCAGTAGATCCTCAATGAATAGTCTCCAATGCAAGTATACTCATCCTTAAATACTAAAAATGTACACAGTGCTCTTGTTATGGTCTCATTAATGTTCTGCACAGTTGTAGCAGGACTTTCCTACTTTTATACTCCATTCCTCTGACAATAAAAGCCAAAGTTTCTTGCCTTTCTGATTATTTGCCTAATTACTATGCTGGACCTCTGGTGGACCACATTTATTTTATTGGTGAGAGCAGTGTCTCTCATTTGTCCCTTTGTTGTCAGCCATAACACAGATCCAATAGTTCCAACTCTGTTGTTACCTACTTCTGTGTATACGTAAGTAACAGCTACCTAACATCATGTAATGTCATTCAGTTGACCGGTGACTCATCATAACAGAAAGAGCTAGGAATAAGCGGGACCTTTGAATGTTGTCATATTGAAAAATGAACTATATGCTATCTTAATCCTATCACCATTCAAAATTTAAGCAGTGCACCTTAGGCAAGGGTTACTGGATAGTGATCATAGAGTCATAGAGATGTACAGCATGGAAACAGACCCTTCGGTCCAACCTGTCCATGCCGACCAAATATCCCAAACCAATCTAGTCCCACCTGCCAGCACCTGGCCCATATCCTTCCAAACCCTTCCTATTCATATACCCATCCAAATGCCTCTTAAATGTTGCAATTGTGAAGAAGGCGTTTGGTATGCTTTCCTTTATTGGTCAGAGTACTGAGTACAGGAGTTGGGAGGTCATGTTGTGGCTGTACAGGACATTGGTTAAGCCACTGTTGGAATATTGCGTGCAATTCTAGTCTCCTTCCTATCGGAAAGATGTTGTGAAACTCGAAAGGGATCAGACAAGATTTACAAGGATGTTGCCACGGTTGGAGGATTTGAGCTCGAGGGAGAGGCTGAACAGGCTGGGCTGTTTTCCCTGGAGCATCGAAGGCTGAGGGGTGACCTTATAGAGGTTTACAAAATCATGAGGGGCATGGCTAGGATAAATAGACAAAGTCTTTTCCCTGGGGTCGGAGAGTCCAGAACTAGAGGGCATAGGTTTAGGGTGAGAGGGGAAAGATGTAAAAGAGACCTACAGGGCAACGTTTTCACGCAGAGGGTGGTATGTGTTGTATCAGGAATAGATATTCTGAAAAATCCAGGCTGTGGAGACCAAATGCTGCTGCAGGTATAATTAGTAAATTCACAAGCACTCTCAAAATGATTTGAACAAGTGCATTACCTTTCACGAGATCTCGTAGTGCCTCTGAGCCAGAAGCTCTTGGTTCATCTCTAGGTCTTCATGACCAAGGAAGTTGTGTTAATAATGTGGCCAATGCATTGAATATGAACCTATAAACTCTACCAAAGGCAGGTGATAGGTGGTGAAAAGACTCCTGGTCAGAATGTCATCACAAGAATGTAGGAGCCTTCACCATCTCTTTCCATTGCTCCCAAACTACAATAGGCATGTTATCGAGCATATTGTGAGATAATGCTGTGGATTTAAGGGGTGCATTTTTTCCTGCTTTTTGTTTTGAAGACGGGTTGTAAAACAGAGGTGCTGAGTAGTCTATCATAACCAGGAGAATAAACAACTTGAGGCTTTGGGTTATTTTTTTAAAACGTTGGAACAATGGAGGCAGCCTGGATGGGTATGACCAGGATTTCTGAATTTCTTTTTTGTTTTGAGATTTAGCTTTAAGCAGCTGCTGTTGTGGGCTTGATGATGTCGAAGCTATCTTTTCCCGCTCCTCAGTTACAGCTAGAAGCCGTAATGACATTAAGGTGGGCAGAACTGTCAATAGTGCTGAACGATGTTGAGGGTTACAGAGGGACATAGATAAGATGCAGAGCTGGGCTGAGAAGTGGCGAATGGAGTTTAATGTGGAAAAGTGAGAGGTAGTTCACTTCGGAAGAAGTAACACAAATGCAGAGTACTGGGCTAATGGTAAACTTCTTGGCAGTGTAGATGAACAGAGAGATCTCAGTGTCCAGCTGCATAAATCCCTGAAAGTTGCCACCCAGGTTAATAGGGTTGTAAGAAGGGATATGGTGTGTTGGTGTTTATTGGTAGGGGGATTGAGTTTCAGAGCCATGAGGTCATGCTTCAGCTGTACAAGGCACTGATAAGGCCGCACCTGGAGTATTGCGTACAGTTCTGGTCACTGTATTATAGGAAGGATATGGAAGCTTTGGAAAGGGTTCAGCAGAGATTTACTAAGATGTTGCCAGGTATGGAAGGAAGATATTACTAGGAAAGGCTGAGGGAACGAAGGCTGTTTTCATTGGAGAGAAATAGTTTGAGAGGTGACTTAATTGAGATGTATAAGATAATCAGAGAGTTAGAAAGGATGGACAGTGAGAGCCTTTTTCCTCAGATGATGAAGGCTAACATGAAGGGACATAGCTTTAAACTGAGGAGTGATAGATTTAGGACAGATATCAGGGGTAGTTTCTTTACTCAGATAGTCAGGGGGTGGAATGGCCTGCTTGCAACAGTAGTAGACCCACTGACATTAAGGGCATTTAAATGGGCATTGGACATACATGTGGAAAATAATGGAATGGTGTAGGATAGATAGGCATCAGATTAATTTCACACGTTGGAGCAACATCAAGGGCCAAAGGGCCTGTACTGTGCTGTAACATTCTATGTTCTAGAAGCTGGGGTTGCTGTGTGCTGCTGTGTGACCTTTGAAACAAATCTTATTTTTCTGAATTTGCCTTTTTGCCAAGGGGTAGATTAATGAGACACTACAATATTGGAACAGTTAATTAGTAATAGTTAATGGATCTACTGGTCTGTTGAATTTTCCAACAGTGTTAAGTTATTCTAAGTTCTCCTTTGTTTTGTTTGTATTTAAACTATAGTGTTTGAATAAATTGTGTTTGCTTAACATCAAGCAGTTTGACCTGTCGCACTGCATCAGGAACACGGCACTTCACATATGCGTTTAAAATATGAAAAAATTAGGGTCTATGTCACTTTCTCAAAATATTTTGAGGGGGTTGGTCTGGTCCATAACAATTGTCACCATGGACTGAGCTCCAAGTGATCTGCGACACCACCAGCATTCAAAATATCCACATTGTTAAGACCAAGATGCTCTCTCATTTGGTATTTATTGCAAGTAACAATCAGGAAGAGCCTTCTACGCTCGAAACGTTAAATTTGCTTCTCTCCTCACAGTTGTTGCTAGACTTGCTGAAATTCTCCAGCATCCGCAGTAATTTGCTTTTATTTGAGGGGCAATTAACCTATTTGCTACAATTTGTCTGCACTTTCCATGGCATCAGCTCTTGGGGCAGGAGAAACCCGGAGCTTCAAACTCGAGACTTCCAAAGTGTTAGGAGTCCTCTGTGTGAAAAGTGCTCCACTCCCTTCTCAATACTGTCCGAATGCCATCTATAACTTACCACTATCAGGGCAGAAGCCCCACTTGCTGTCCTCATCATAGTTTCCAGTGGTTGCACACCACAATAGGCCATCATTACGCCCGCTGCTTGTGCAGGAATCATATGTTTTCCGAAGGAAAGTGAAAGGAAATACACAAGGTGAACCATCTGAGTTTCCTCCAATTGTTGACATGGCTGAAATGCAGGAAATCAGATATATGAGCAACACAGTAGATATTTGAAAAAGTTTTCAAATAAAGAAATTACTATACGATATTGACTTAAAAAGTAATATTTGTCAAACTCTATTTATTCACTGGAGAAATTACTTGAATCAGTTCTGAAAAACAGGATAAACCAACCTTAAAAAGAGATAGAGTAATCAAGGACAGTCAGCACGGATTTATTACGCAAGGATTTTCCAATGGCATCAAGGATATAATGATAGGTCCATATGGGACGCCTAGACCATCCATATTGTCAGCGTACCCATAGTGCAACATTTCAAGAGTCGGCCTAGTAATCGGCTGCCTCCGTGCTCCCTACTCTACTGTGAACTATCTGCAGAATTTAAGGATAGAGTTCCAGTCAGAGGGCCCACAGCAATGCTAGGCTGGTAGTCTCCCTCAAGGAGAGATGGATGCTGCCAAAGCAGGAAGGTGAACATGAGGGCACCTCAAAATGGAACATCTTCACTTGGTGGGAGATGATGAGGCAGGCTGTGACAAATGCGCTCAAACAATAGAAAAATACTGCTTCCATGAAAACGTGATTTCTAAAGTTCACCCATTTGCTGGCCCCCTCTTTAGATCAGGCAGCCAATCCCTGGAGAAGCCCTTGGGAAGTAGGAATACATCAGTGAGCTGCCCTGATGTGCTTTCCCTAATTTATGAGCCTTCCTATCTCCATGCTGTTCCCCTTTGGTGACAGAAATTCAGATTTGGTCATTTGAATGGTTTACTTGATTCAGAATCATCATTGCACTATACAGAAAAGTTCATTGTGCACATGTTGCTGACAAAAGTTTTGACACATCATTTTACATAATTACCGACTTCTGTCATTACATTCTGAAACACTACAGATAATGTAGTTCTTGATAGCAATGAGTTTTCTGGAGTGTTGGAATCCTTTTCTGACTGGGATGCATATTTGGTTGTTTTACAGTAATACTGAAGTCATACGGCGCTACCTGGAATGCTCAAGTCCCTTTAAAACGAAGCACATTTTGCCAAGTGTAAATGCAACTGAAGGACCAAACTTTGCTACATGACAAACAGAACTGCCTTGAAGACAGAAATGAACCATTGCAGTGACCAACCTTTGAGTTTTACTCCCTGTTGCTTTTGTACTAGGAGGATGAATAGAAACTTGCTGGTTGATTAGTGCGATAGTTCTTACATTCAATAAAACACCAAATGTTCCAAATGTTCCACCCATTCTTGGATGTAATGATCAGCAATGCTGGTCTGGCATTTCATCAACTTTTTTAGCATTCCTGGCACTCAGCTTTGCAACTTGGGAAAACTTAAGGTCAAGTGTGTTTTCAAGGAATTACATTATTGATTAATATATGAAGAATATCTCACAAACCGTGGAGCCCACCTTATTTTCATGCAACACGCACAAACTGTTAATACCTTGGTCTGGACAGAATCCATATTTTCTGTCTGCATCATAATTGCTAGTTGTGCTACACCACCGGTAGCCATCCGATCTTCCTTCTGTTGTGCAGCTATCGTACTGCCTGTTTTCAAAGGTGAAAGGAAATGAGCATGGCTCTCCACCAGCATTTCCTCCCATTGTAAAAAGCACTGTAAGGACCCAAAACAATCACATAGGGTATCAGAGTTTGATTTTTGGACGAAACAACAAAATCAGACTGATAACAATTTATGTTCCAAAATTGATCAAACAGAAGTGAAGAAGAATGTTCCTGACTTGTTTTATTTTGTTTAAAATGAGGAACTTAAAAAAAATTATTTCAATGTTGTTACTGTTAAAAAACATGAACATCTGTTTCAATGACTCATATTCAACATTAGCCCTCTCCAGCTGCAGTAAATTGGTTGAACCATAGATTATTACGGATACAAGCTGCTGGTTAAACATGGAGCATAAGATCAATTATGGTTATAATAGATTTCAGCATGCTGCTGACTCATGTAAATATGCAGCAACATGAAGTACAAAAACACTTCTTTTGGGCCTGAGTGAAATCACATGTCTACAGTGCTAGACAAATGCACAAAAACAACAACACCATAAATGGAAATGTTCGGGTTGATAAAAGTGCTGCTCTCAGCCAGAAAAGCTTGCAACATTTCTTCCAGTAAAAAAAATCAGAATATCTTTACGCAGCATTCAAACACTGGTGCCCATCAGAACAATTAAACATCTGTGCTATGTTATATTACATACACCATAAATGCATTGATCCATTATGTTGGTAACAATATTTCATGGGGTGCACCTACTTTGGCAGTCAGCAGGACTGATAGGGTTGGATCTTGTCAACAGCGACCATAAAGTGTCTCCTGCTGGGTTCACTGTCACTATTTAGGATGGTGGCCCAAGACCTTAAGAATGATTGAGCATTGATAGTTATGTGTTCCAAAAACTCTGGGGAATGGGATGTGGGAGCACTGGGAACAGTCAGGCAGGAACTGACACATGGAGGCAGGGTGGTTTTGCTCAGGGTAGACAGTGCCATGTTCACCAAGACATTCATTATTACCAAAGGTTACCTTTATTGTACTAAAGAGCACCTGAAAAGAAGGTTCTGCCCTTCCCCAGTGCCCACCAAATAGCCCCAAGAGTTTACCTCACAACCTTCTCATGTGATGGAAAAACCAAGTGATGGTCATGTCAGCAGAGGTTAAAAAGAGGTCCTTAACTGGCTACATAGGTGGCTCAATTGGGCTCCAGGTGGACAGGCACCTGCCATCTTCCAAACTGCATGGTTTAGGAAGATGATGGGGACATCATCTTTACTTACTGTACTTCAGTGGATAGAAGTCTCATCTACTATGGTTATGAGCCACAATGACCAGGAAAAGTCTGGTTTTCAGTCAAGAGGCAATGCTGAGTTGGACTATCCCAGTAGGCTGTTAAAACATGCCTCAATAAATTAGGGACTTGGTTATGAAGAAAATCAGCTAATTTGAATTATTGACTATGCAACTGCATTATGGGTCTGTTGCACTGTGCTTCAGCAGGAGTCCCTGACTTTCGAGACAGGACCTTGTAAACATTAACCCTGATTCTCTCTCCACACGTGGTGTTGGACGTGCTGAGTATTTACAACATTTTCTGTAGTTTATGGCCTTGCTTATCCACAATTCATGTCTTCAGGGGCTAAAACTTCTCCAATGTCAAAATTTCATTCCATGAATAAATTCTTACATGGCCTCTACCCTCTCAAATCTTCTCCAAGCTGACAACTCCCATATTAAATTCCATTACTCTAATTTTGGCTTTTTGGGCATCTATTTTTTTTTATCTACACCCACCCCTCTGGCAGTAATAACATGAACTCCCTAGGTCCCAAGCTGAGAAAGTCCCTTCCTAAATTTTACATCTCTCCATCTCAGTTAAAGTTTCTTTGATCAAGCTTTGATTACTCATCTGCATCTATTTTTGTTCAAACATGGTTTGATGAAACTGGCAATTACTTTCCTATGTCACAAAATGCAATAGCTTGTGTTGATGAATAGAATACACAGGTTAAGACTGAAAACTTACATTCATGAGGACAGAATCCATATTTTGCGTCTGCATCAAAATTATAAGTTGTGGAACACCATGGGAAGCCATCACTACGGCCTTCTGTGGTGCAACTATGGTATTCCTTACCATTAAACAGAAAAGGAAATTTGCAAAATTCCCCTTCTGCATTCCCAAACTTTGTCTTAACAACTGTAAAATACAAATGTTGAAAGACTCCAAATCAGTAATTACAATCTATTTTCATTAATATTTCACAATTATGATTACAAAATCTAATAAATTTAGTATCATTTGACTAATGTTAGCTAGTATTGTATTGGTCTAAGAGTAGATAATAATATTAATTGTAATAGAAGTTTTTGTGTAGATTAAATATGTGGACACTTAATCACAGCATGGGATTTGAGGACACCTCATGATCATGAAACAATGTCTAAAACCGAGCAACATTAAAAGTCATCTCTTATTGTGTTATAACAAGTATAGTATATACGGCAACATGAAATACATTGCTACTTGATGAGTTTAATATTTAATGATTGGTTTCAAATGATAAATAAAACAATAAATATGTAACTAAAGTTAATCCACTATAGGTATGTACCTCGTCCTTCACCCAACGTCCAGAACTCATCATCATCAAAATGAGAATCACCACCAATTCCTGTTGCTGGGGCAAAAGCATGTGCAAGTAGCCCATCCTTCCCATCAAATGGATATCCATCACCATGCTCTTGTAAAAGTTAAAATAACACTGCCTGGTTAGATTTCATACACACCACTATCTGAAATTAATTACAGTTGTCTTTAACAATCTCAAAAATGCTTTATTATTTTGGTGATATTGTAGTCTGTAATTAGAACACGTTACAACCTCACTGGTGTTTTTTTCCAGAAGCGACAGGTAGACTTAATCTTTTCAATTTCCAGTGCTATTGTAATACAGAATTGCGTAGAGCAAGAGACAGTATATTCCTGTTAGAGGGCAAGGAAAGGCTGATAGGTGTAGAGAATGCAGAGAAATTGAAGTTTTGCTTAAAAAAAAAGGAAGTATATGTCAGATATATGGAGAGATTGACAGAATCTTTAGAAGAGCATAATGGCAGTAGGAGTATATTTAAGATGGAAATCAGGAGAGCAACAAGGGGAAAATGAGATAGTTTGGGCAAATAGGGTGAAGGAAAATCCAAAGGGTTTTTATAAATACACAAAGGACAAATGGGTAATCAGGGATAGATTAGAGCCCCTCAAAGATCAGCAAGGCAGCCTATGTGTGGAGCTACAGGAGGTGGAGGAGATATGAAACGAATATTTTGCTTCAGTGTTTACTGTGGAGAAGGACGTGGAAATAGAGAATGCGGGGAAGTAGATGGTGACATCCTGAAAAATGTCCTTATTACAGAAGAGGGAATGCTGGACGTCTTGAAATGCATAAAACTGGATAATTCCCCAGGACCTGATCAGGTGTACCCTAGAACTCTTGTGGGAAGCCAGGAAAACGATTGCTAGGCCCCTTGCTGAGATATTTGTATCATCAATAGTCACAGGTGAGGTGCCAGAAGGCAGGAGGTTGGCTGACGTGGTACCATTATTTAAGAAAGGTGGTAAGGAAAAGCCAGGGAACTATAGACTGGTGAGCCTGATGTTCGTGGTGGGCAAGTTGTTGCAGTAAATCCTGTCCCTCAGGATTCCCATGTATTTGGAAAGGCAAGGACTGATTAGGGATAGTCAGCATGGCTTTGTGCCTGGGAAATCTTGTCTCACAAAGTTGATGGAGGCTTGTGAACAAATAAAGGATTGATGAGGCCAGAGCAGTAGACGTGATCTATACGAACTTCAGTAATGAAGGCTGAAGTGGTGAAGGCTGCTACAATTATAACATTTAAAAGACATCTGGATGTGTATATCAATAGGAAAGGTTTAGAGGGATGCGGGTATAGTGCTGGCAAATGGAATCAGATTAGGTTAGGATATCTGGTCAGCATGGACAAGTTGGACCGAAGGATCTGTTTCTGTGCTGTACATTTCCATGACTCTGTGACCTGAGGAAGATGCGTAAGAAATTACAACAGTAAACTTGGAATGGGAATGTAGTATGCAAACAATTGAACTTAATTCTGTATTTGTCCATGTTAGATTGAATGATTGTATCCTTTACAATGTTGTGTTGTGTAAGTGTTCGGGAGATCACAGAATCTTAGAATCCCTAGTGTTGAAACAGGCCATTTGGCCCAACAAGTCCATGCCGACCCTCTGAAAAGTATCCCTACCCCCAAGATCCATTCCCCTACCCTACCGCTACATGTACCCCTACTAATACACCTAACCTACACATTTCTGAACACTGTGGACAATTTAGCATGGTATGCAAATTTGTGGATGACATAAAGCTATGTGTGAATGTCAGATTTCTAAAGGATCTTAACAACTTCAAGAAGATTTCAATCTCATTGAAATAGGTCCACATTTGGCAAACGATACTAACCTTAGAAAAATGAAATGTTATGCATGAGAGGCTTCATTACAGGAAACAACATTCCAGCCAATGGTAATTGAAAAAGCGAGATATTGTACACACTTTTGAAAGGTTCATGATCGGTTTTGTGAAACTATAGTTGAAGCAAACAAGGTTCTAGGTTGTATCATGGTATAATTTGCACCAAGCATACAATTTTGTCTTTATTTAGAGGTGCCAGTGTTGGACTGGGATGTACAAAGTTAAAAATCACACCAGGTTATAGTCCAACAAGTTTATTTGGAAGCACGATCTTTCAGAGCGCTGCTTCTTAATAAACCTGTTGGACTATAATCTGGCGTTGTGTGATTTGTAATTTTGTCCCATGTGTAAGACCTTGTTAGAGCTTTAGAAGACAGTGCTCCATTTTGGCCTCTTCATAGAATGAGAATATTGCAGCTTTGGAAAGTGTGCAGAGAAAGTGACAGATTAATTCCAAGATAAAAGAGTTGACATGGCTAGATAAGCTTTGCTTTAGAATATTATAGACTCAGAGGTGATTTGATTGATAAAATAACGTGGGAAATAGTTTGTGTTTCCCTGGGTCATTGTCTTTAGTTGGATAGATAGGAAGGCCAGTTATATTTTGCATAAGTACAAAGCTAGGTTAGATGTTAATTAACCTTGTTTTCCAGAAGAATAGTGAATTAGTGGAACAGTTTGCCAACTCAAAGTGTTGGAGGAACTCAGCATTTCTGGCAGCATCTGTAGAGAAAGAAACAGAGATAACGTTTCGAGTTCTTTATATCTCTTCCTCAGAACTTAACAGAGAGTGGGAAATGATTGGCATTTTCTGCAGCACAAAACCTGTCAGTCTTACATTGGTGGTGGGCAAATTCTTGGAGAGGACACAGAGACAAGATTTATGATTATTTGAAAGAAGCACAGCTTGATTAGAGATAGTCAGCATAGCTTTGTGAGGGTGCAGAGTCTTATTGAACTCATTGAGGATATGACAAAACACATTGATGAAGGTCGAACAGTGGATATGGCGTATGTGGATTTTAGCAAGGTGTTTGATTATGTTCCCCATAGTAGGCTCATTCAGAAAGTAAGGAGGCATGGGATACAGGGAAATTTGGCTGTCTGGATACAGAATTGGCTTGCCCATCGAAGACAGAGGGTGGTAGTTGATGGAAAGTATTCAGCCTGGAGATTGGTGGCCAGTGGTTTTCCACAGGGATTTGTTCTGGGACCTCTGCTCTTTGTGATATTTATAAATGACTTGGATGAGGAAGTGGAATGGTGATACTAAGTTTACAGATGACACAAAAGTTGGTGGTGTTGTGGATAGTGTGGAATGCCGTTGTTGGTTGCAATGGGATATTGACAGGATGCAGAGCTGTGCTGAGAAGTGGCAAATGGAGTTCAATCTGGAAAAGTTTGAAATGATTCATTTTGGAAGGTCAAATTTGAATGTAAATTACAGGGTTAAAGGCAGGACTCTTGGCAGTTTGGAGGAACAGAGGGATTTTCGGGTCTTTGTCCATAGATCTCTCAAAGTTGTTCAGTTCTGGTTACCTCATTGTAGGAAGGATGTGGAAGCTTTAAAGAGAGTGCACAGCAGATTACCACGATGCTGCTTGGACTGGAGGGCATGTCATAGAGTCATAGAGGTGTACAGGATGAAAACAGACCCTTCAGTCCAACCCGTCCATGCCAACCAGATATCCCAACCCAATCTAGTCCCACTTGCCAGCACCCGGCCCATATCCCTCCAAAACCTTCCTACACCCATCCAAATGCCTCTTAAATGCTACAAGTGTACCTGCCTCCACTATTTCCTCTGGCAGCTCATTCCATACACAACACACTCTGTCTGAAAACGTTGCCCCGTAGGTCTCTTTTACACCGTTCCCCTCTCACCCTAAACCTATACCCTCTAGTTCTGGACTCTCTGACCCCAAGGAAGAGACTTTGCCTATTTATCCTATCTATGCCCCTCATAATTTTGTAAACCTCTATGAGGTCATCCCTCAGCTTTTGATGCTCCAGGGAAAACAGCCCCAGCCTGTTCAGTCTCTCCCTATAGCTCAAACCCTCTAACCCTGGCAACATCCTTGTAAATCTTTTCTGAACCCTTCCAAGTTTCATAATATCTTTCTGATAGGAAGGAGACCAGATTTGCATGCAATATTCCAACAGTGGCCTAACCAATGTCCTGTACAGCTGCAACACGACCTCCCAACTCCTGTACTCAATATTCTGACCAATAAAGGAAAGCATACTAAACGCCTTCTTCACTATCCTATGTACCTGCGACTCCACTTTCAAAAGGAGCTATGAACCTGCACTCCAAGGTCTCTTTGTTCAGCAACACTCCAGAGGATCTTACCATTATAAGACCTGCTAAGATTTGCCTTCCCAAAATGCAGCACCTCGCATTTATCTGAATTAAACTCAATCTACCACTTCTCAGCCCATTGGCCCATCTGGACAAGATCCTGATGTAATTCCGAGGTAACCTTCTTCACTGTCCACTACACCTCCAATTTTGGTGCCATCTGCAAATTACTAACTGTACCTCTTATGCTTGCATTCAAATCATTTATGTACTTGACAAAAAGTAGAGGGCCCAGCACTGATCCTTGTGACACTCCACTGGTCACAGGCCTCCAGTTTGAAAAACAACCCTCCACCACCACCCTCTGTCTTCTACCTTTGAGCCAGTTCTGTAACCAAATGGCTAGTTCTCCCTGTATCCATGAGATCTAACCTTGCTAATCAGTCTCCCATGGGGAACTTTGTCGAACGCCTTACTGAAGTCCGTATAGATCATATCTACCATTCTGCCCTCATCAATCCTCTTTGTTACTTCCTCAAAAAACTCAATCAAGTGTGTGAGACATGATTTCCCACGCACAAAGCCATGTTGACTATCCCTAATCAGTCCTTGCCTTTCCAAATACATGTACATCCTGTCCCTCAGGATTCCCTCCAACAACTTGCCCACCACCGACGTCAAGCTCACCGGTCTATAGTTCCCTGGCTTGTCTTTACCGTCCTTCTTAAAAAGTGGCACCACATTAGCCAACTTCCAGTCTTCCATCATTTCACCTGTGACTATCGATGATACAAATATCTCAGCAAGAGACCCAGCAATCATTTCTCTAGCTTCCCAGAGCTCTAGGTACACCTGATCAGGTCCTGGGGATTTATCCACTTTTACCCATTTCAAGACATCCAGCACTTCCTCCTCTGTAATATGGACTTTTTGCAAGATGTCACCATCTATTTCCCTAAAGTCTATATCTTCCATATCCTTTTCCACAGTAAATATTGATGCAAAAATACTGATTTAGTATCTCCCCCATTTTCTGTGGCTCCACACAAAGGCCATCTTGCTGATCTTTGAGGGGCCCTTTTGTCCTTAATATATTTGTAGAAACTCTTTGGATTCTCCTTAATTCTATTTGCCAAAAACTATCTCATATCCCCTTTTTGCCCTCATTTCCCTCTTAAGTATACTCCTACTTCATTTATACTCTAAGGATTCACTCAATCTATCCTGTCTAAGCCTGACATATGCTTCCTTCTTTTCCTTAACCAAACCCTCAATTTCTTTAGTTATCCAGCATTCCCTATACCTACCAGTCTTTCCTTTCACCCCAACAGGAATATACTTTCTCTGGATTCTCATTATCTCATTTCTGAAGGCTTCCCATTTTCCAGCCGTCCCTTTACCTGTGAACATCTGCCTCCAATCAGCTTTTGAAAGTTCTTGTCTAATACCGTGAAAATTGGCCTTTCTCCAATTTAGAACTTCAACTTTTAGATCTGGTCTATCCTTTTCCATCACTATTTTAAATCTAATAAAATTATGGTCACTGACCCAAAGTGCTCTCCCACTGACACCTCAGTCTCCTGCCCTACCTTATTTCCTAAGAGTAGGTCAAGTTTTGCACCTTCTCTCGTAGGTACATCCACATACTGAATCAGAAAATTGTCTTGTACACACTTAAGAAGTTCCTCTCCATCTAAACCTTTAACATTATGGCAGTCCCAGTCTATGTTTGGCAAGTTAAAATCCCCTACCATAACCACCATATTATTCTTACAGATAGCTGAGATCTCCTTACAAAATAGTTTCTCAATTTCCCTCTGACTATTAGTGGCTCTATAATACAATCCCAATAAGGTTATCATCCCATTCTTATTTCTCAGTTCCACACAAATAACTTCCTTGGATGTATTTCCGGAAATATCCTCCCTCAGCACAGCTGTAATACTATCCCTTATCAAAAATGCCACTCCCCCCTCCTCTCTTGGCTCTCTTTCCATCCATCCTGTAGCATTTGTATCCTGGAACATTAAGCTGCCAGTCTTGTCCATCTCTGAGCCATATTTCTGTAATGAATAGAGGTTGAGAGAGTTTGGGCTTTTGTAATAAGAGGGAAGAAGGATGAGAGGAGACCTGAAAGAGGTGTACAAGATGATGAGAGGCATAGATAGAGTGGATAACCAGACATTTTTCACCAGGGTGAAAATGGCTATCATGAGGGGGCATAATTTTAATGTGACTGAAGGAGATTTAGAGGAGATGTCAGAGGTAGTTTCTTTGCACAGAGGTGTGTGGAATGCACTTCCAGCAGTGGTAGTAGAGTTAGATGCATTAGGGACATTTAAATCGACTCTTGGATAGGCACATGGATGATAGCAAAATGAAGGATATGTAGATTAGTTTGATCTTTAAGTGAGATAAGAGGTTGTCACAATATCGAGGACTGAAGGGCCTGTGCTGTACTGTTCTAAGTGAACAAGTTGGCACTAGTGGACCAGTTACCAACAGCAGTGGGAGGAGGTATTTGCTCCTTCTGGTTCAATCATGCTGCCTCAACCATGACACAAAGCAACCAAATTGTTGGGGAAAGAAGTGAAGTCCAAGCAAATTCAATAAACTGAATGAAAAATATTTGGAAAGATTGGCATAGATTGGATAACAGGCAATCGTTTGAAGCTGGTGGTCTGAGGAACAAGCAATTGTAAATGAATTAGAATCGGTGGCTAATTTATTGTGCCTGTACTGGCTGAATAAACTAGCCAAATTGGTTAAGTGGACTCTTCATGTTATAATTTTTCTGTTGTTCTATAGATGAATATGAATAGAATGAAATTCTTTGTGCCCCAGCTCATCTACCACCATAATTCAACATGGCAACCGAGAGATGTCTAAATAGCTGGCAAAGACTCTGGTGTAACTAATTTTGGGCATTTCCATTTTGCCTTACATTGGACAAAGCCTACATCAACCCCACACGAACAAAATCAGTTTGAAGTAGCGCTTATTCTTCGAGATATAGTACAACTGATGATATCAGTGAAAACCCAAGGGAAGGTCAGGCATACTGGCCTCCATCTCTGGAATCCAAGCCAGCAGGTTTGTCACCCTCTGTATACACCCCACCTCCCTTCCCAAACAGACACACACACAAGCATCCACACAGAATACATCTAAAAATTCCTTATCATGGGGACCACGGAAAATTTGGCTGGACCTGAAAATTAACTCTCTTTCTCTTTCCACCAATGCAGCCTGTCCTACTGCACATTCCCAGCATTTTCTGTTTTTATTTCAGATTTCCAGCAACTCCAGAATTTTACTTTTGAACTTGACTGAGGTTGGATGTGGGCAGCACTTTCTAATGGAAAATGGTAACGAAAACTTCCAGATACATTTGCAGAGGCACCCAGAATAGTGTTTGCACCTAGACTGTGTAGATCCTCTCCTGCTGACACTGAAAACTGCAGTGCTGGTAGATACTGCAGTCACAATTCCACTGGTCATACAAGGATTATACTCTAAAAGGTTTGGCTCCAAAACATCCGCTAAATACAAAGTGTTTGACAAATGCTTGTATCAAATGTTCTTATATGGAAGCATCTTGTAAAACTCTCATTTAGACACCACTGGCATAAACCCATATTGAATATAATACAACATGGATTTGTCATCTATGTTACATTTCAAGTAAGACAATTATTACCCCAACGACCAAAGTTGATCATGATGTCCGCTTCTCCATCGAAGATCCTTGAAAATTTCAGTGGTGTCACGGCAGCCCATACCTGAAAGGCCCGAGCGAAAGCATCATCCACTGTCTCAGAGTCCAGATCGTAGGTGTATCCCAAAATCCTGTGAGCAAAAAGCAGCAGAAACTCAGCTGACATGCCTAAGCCTCAATGTAAGGGAGCAATGGCAGAAACCTTTCTCATAACTCCTATTGGAGGCATGCTTATAGTGATACAATGATCTATTTTAAGAAAAAAAATCCTTTTTGGCACATTGCTCATTGCAATTTCTTTTGCCTTAACGGTAGATATTTTTCATGAGTTCATCTTGCTACTTCTGCTCTTGGCCACTGTTGCCAGGAGAGCTCCCGTTGTGGTCCATCACGTTTGTCTGTCTCGCACCATCCTCACAAATTTACCGTTACTTGTCTGTAACTGCTCTGCGGCATCCATCATTGAAATACCACAGTGACTTCTCTTTCCGCTGTCTTATCTTTTGCCCTCTAAGACAATCCCTGCAGCTTTTCACCTTGACCAAAAGGCTGCAACAGCAACATTTTGTTTTTTGGATATCACTTTTAAAAGAGTTTTTTCAGCTGTTTTAACTTCAAGTTCCTCTTCATTTGTCTTACGGTCTTTACATGCAATTTTTAGCTTATATCTCAGCATTCACATTTCAAACTCTCCATTTTCCTCCATAGGTCTTTATGTGGAGCTTTATCCAGCTTTCTTAGGCATACAGGAAACAGGATAGAATGTAACATTTTGAGAGTTCCTTTCTTGGTACAAACTCAAGTTTTCATGATGTGAACAAAGCCTTCTCCTTTATAAAATTACTGTCTGCCTATTCGTATTGTCACTTCTGCATCACATCTGTCATACGCTGTTATCATTTATCAAATACAGACAAGTATCTACTTATTCTAGTGTGACACCATCAACTTCGATCTTCACTCTGGTATGTTTGCACTCCATCTAAGTAACATGGTTTCTTTTATCTTTTTGGTGCTCATACACAATCCATAGCCTAAATTTCAATTTTACTGCCGTCATGATACTTTGTAGGACCTCTTTCAATTCTGCAATAAGTGTTGTGTAATCAGCACACCACAGTATGTTATATTTTTGCCAGATTTATTACCCATGGAAGGATATTTAATTCTCTATTTAAGAACTAAGAGCAGAAGTAGGCAAATCAGTCCCTTGAGCTGTTCTGCCTTTTAGCATGGTCATGGCTGATCTCATCACAGCCTCAACTCCACACTGCTGCTTGCTCCTTATAACCCCTTTCTAATTTAAATTTATTCAGCGCCTTGGCCTTCACTTATTCTGGAGTAGAGAATTCAACAGATTCATGACCCTGTCAGAGAAGTATATTCATCCAATGTGTACAGAGTGAATAATATTGGTGACAGTGCACAGATTCATTGTACTCCTCTTTTCACTCAACAAATGTCTGATTATCTCCCTTCTAGCTGGAATGCTCACGTTGGCTCAGTGGTTAGCAGTGCTGCCTCATAGCACCATGGACCCACATTCAATTCCACCCATGGATGACTATTTGTTTGGAGTTTGCACATTCTCCCAGTGTCTGCATGGGTTTCCTCTGGGTGCTCCTGCTGTTTCCCCCCACAATCCAAAGATGTGTAGGTTAGGTGGATTGGCCATACAAAACTGTCCATGTTGTCCAGAGATGTGCAGGTTGGGTGGATTAACCTTGTGAAAATTAGGGTTACAGGGATGGGGTGAGTCTGAGTGGGAAGGGCTGATTAGGACTCTGTGGGCTGAATGATCTGCTTCCACTCTGTAGGGATTCTATTTACTTGCAATATAGTCTCTGGATAAGTTTTATATTTCTGCAAAATTTCAAATGAACATTCTTTCACAGTCAAGAAGCACTGTAAATAATCTGACTTACTTCAGATATTTACTGAAAATTGTTCTTGTTCTTACTTCAGGAAGAAATCCGGATAATATTTTATCATTTCTTGCTTTAAACATGTTATTATTGTTTTTTGTTATAATTTTCATGACACTTTTAATAAAATAATTAGTACCTAACTTAATAAAAACAAATTTTGGAATAACATGGAGTAATACAACAAATCAGAAACCATTTTTGATTCCCTGCAGCATATTAAAATAATTCCAACAAAAATCCTTACCAATAGGTTACTTTGATAAAATAACACATTGAACACACGTTAATACACACCGACCTGTAAGTTATTTGCTTATTCTCCCATTTGGGCATCTGTGGGAAGAAGTTGTAATTGGCCACGTCAGGAACTCCACATCGCGGTTTCTTCATCACATTGACTGTCTCACTGTCCAGTTCTCCAGTCTGTGGCAATCCAAAAAATTTCTGCATCTTCTTCAGTGTGTCTGACAGCACCACAAGATCACACCTTTCTTTCGGGCAGCCGTAGAATTTATTCAAGTATAACTGGTATAAAACATAAAGAAATACATTTGTATGGGTAAAATATTAAAGAATTTGATTCAGACATTAGTTGAAAATGCATTGATTCTCTGATTTGTTGTACTTATAGCAAACTTTGCTGTCATTTGTAAGAAATGCAGCATATGGATTCAAAAAGTTGACTGTTTTATCCCATATATCATGAAGTTCCCCTACAGGCTGGATTATAATTCTCATTTACAATGCAAATTTCATTTTGCACTAATTTTGTGTTAGAAGGAATTAGAAGTCAAACAGGTGTCCTGATTTTCTTGAGTTAATTTCTTGAAACTTGTCTTGTAATTGAAACTAGTGTTTTCAAATGTATTCATAACTTGATACTCCAAAAGCCAATTTCATTGGCTAATAATCTGCAGAAAGCCATATTGTGTCTCTGCAGTCCTAGAGGCACTTGGACTTCTGCCATCGTTTTCTCAACACGAACACCGTTAGAATACCCACAAACTTTCAGGGTCTTCAGCTCATTGATTTACGGCAATAGATTGGCCTCCAAAGTATATTGTTAATTTAATGACAATACATGTTTTGAAACATATGCTTTAGACACAATACACATATGGAAACATAGCATTTGTTCTATTTGTTTTGTGTCAAATTATACATTTTTAAAATTTTTGACGGCCCCATGTATCTATTTAAATATAAGATTAATCCTATTACGAAGCTATTAGATAACTCTTACATAAACAATGTATGAGGTTCCGCTTATCTATAAATTGTTTTGTTTTGTCTACTTGCAAGGACCCTGCCTTGCCAAAACCAACAGATGTTATCAAGCTCCATTGTGATCTCGCCTCTAGAGTTTTAAGAAACTTTTGATTCCCCTGGAGACACTGAGGGGGGAATAAAAAAAACAACCGCTTCCTTCGTTTCGGCAGCTGTAATGAAAGTTACAGAAAATGACCAATTAGCATAAAACGCCATTTGCAAGGCGTTATAAAGTTAACGGCTCCCCACACTTACAGCGGCTATTTCCTTGTCTGTCTTCGTGCTGTTATCACCTGGAAACTTGACTATGCCAGTCGGTGCTGCTAAAGTCTGCTGGACCCAGATGATTTGGAGCAAGGTTACTTTTAAGACTAAGCGATAAAAGTTGCTGGTTGTTTTCATAGTCATTTTGTTCCAGTGAGAAGGCAACTATTCACCAAGAGAAATATCGCTCCAGTGGTGTCTGTGATATCCTTCACTGTACAAACATAATACGGCGTTTCTCTGCTTTGCCAGTACAGGTAGATATCGGTCTCAGACAACTATGTACCACTCTTACTGGCCCCTATCGACTCAAATCCTTTGTACTTCCAGATGCGCAGTCGCGATCCGTCTGCTGGAGCAGAGGATTGGCGGAAGTTGAAAAAAACCCACCGAAGGAAATACATTCTCTGGCAACTGGAGCAGAGGCTGCTTGCTACAAGCTTATGTTTTGGAAAGAGGACTCTGGAAAATGAACGACTTTGTTTTTAAGGCAAGATCACTTGGGTTAAATGCACCATACACGGAATGTCAGAAAGCAACAATGTTCCCACCATATTTCCGAAAACATTACACGTGAAACAAACTGCAGTGGTTTTGAGTTTATTTTATAGTTCAGACGTTAGAATTCCATCGATTGCAAAAGGAGTTTGACTCCAAAACACGTCATTGATATTTTTCCTTTTTTTTCTTGAGACGATTTTTTGTTCTTACAGTGATTGCATTTCATTGCATTTATGGGCATCCAGTCGTGCTGAAAGGAGCTACATCAATGCATCTTTCAAACGAAAATGAAGACCGGCAGAAATAAAGCAGCAAGTTATGACCGCACAGTTCACAGAAAATGATTAGTAACTAATTCAAGGCACGGATAATACTAGTCCTTTAATTGTGTTGACACTCACGCCATGAAGGGTATGTTAAAATCCTATGAAAAATATTCCCACATTTTTAACACCCTTTTTAAGAAAATCTCGAGAGCAGTGATAAAGAAAAAGTGGGCTATTTTTAATTTGAAGGGCGTGTTGTAAACTTATTGCATGACTGGAACAATTGCAAGCCCGGAGGCGCCAGATAGTCTTTGAGTGTTTTTGTGTGCCAGACGAGACATCCTTTCCCGTCTTACAGCAGCCAGATGTTGCTGCGAGCCATACAGCTCAGCCTGTGGAGGCCGCTATCTGCAACAGAGCGGGATGCAATTCTCACTCGACGTTTTCAATTGGGGTTCTTTGAAAGTATGCTACTTTTACTGTGTATTCGAGGAACGTTCATTCGAGGCCGTTTTGGGGGTTAAGTTGTGTTTTACCCAGAAGTGACCGTAAACAAGTCATCCAGTCACAGAATTTTGCCCGAATCGTCAGTTTTCCTGATCCTCGGATGCTGCCTGACCTGCTGTGCTTTTCCAGCACCACTCTAATCATAGAGTCACTTCAGCGCGGGAGTAGGCCATTCGGCGCGTCACACCCAGATCCACGCCACCCTATGACCCTCCATTTCCCGTGGCTCACCCACCTAGCTAACACATCCCTCAACACAGTGGGCAATCCACTGCACATCTTTGGACTATGGGAGGAAATCCACACAGGCACAGGGAGAATGTATAAAGTCCACCCCAACAGTCACCCAAAGATGGAATTGAACCCAGGTCTCTAGTGCTGTAAGGCAGCAGTGCTAACCAATGAGCCACTGTGCCACCCTTGTATAGTTTGAAACAGTTGCACTTCATTGACAGCACAGTAACTGAAGCAGATATAAAGTGCTTAGACTTGACATTAATGTTATTTAGGTGATTCTTTGCATATTGACAGAAATCTGTAAAGAAAGTCCCACATAGAACCCAACTGCATGCTTAATCCTTGCCTGTTCAAGTATAGACAAACATACAATCGTAGAATGATACAACACAGAAGGAGAGCATTCATCCATATTGCATTTGTGGGACCTTTTAATACTTACATAGCAGGCATCAGAGGCACAGATATGTAAACAATTGACTGAGGTGAGTAAAAACAATAACAAGGTAATTATATTAGGAGATTTCAATTTCCCAAGCATTAATTGGATTAGTCATTACATAAACAGTTTAGAGGGGGCAGATTTCTTGAAATATATTCAGGACAGACTCTAATATCAGGGAGGTCCAACAGGGACGGTGTAGTGCTGGACCTCATTCTATGGAATGAAGATGTTTAAGGTAACAGTGGGGGAGCATTTTAGTGATAGCGACCACAACGTTGTGTACGTTTCTGATGGAAAAGGAAAACATTGGTTTGCAATCAAAGAGTTTTGAGTTGGGGAAGACATATCTTTATTAAAATAAGGCAGAAGTAGACTGGAAACAGCTACTTCTGGGTAAATCTACAGAATGGAAGGTGGGGGAGGGGGAAGTTCAAAGTGGGATTGGGGTGAGTACAGGCTCAACATGTTCCCTTTAGTATGAGATGTTGGAATAATAAGCCCAACGAATGCTTGGAGATTTAGGACTGGATAAGAAGGCAAAGAGGAGCTTTTAACAGATACAAATGGAGGTCCTTGTGAAGTATAGAAAGTGCAGTGGGGAAATTAGGCATTTGGGGAGCAAAGAGGGGGCATGAAAAAGCACTGGTCAGCAAGATTAGGGAGAATCTGAGATACTGTATAAGCATATCAAGCAGATTAGGATAACCAGGAAAAGAGTACAACCCATCAGGGACGAAAGGGTCAATTTGTAAATGGACTGGCAGACACTGGTAGCGGGTTAAATAAGTACTTCACATCCATCTTCATTCGGGAGAAGGAGGATGTAGATACAGAATTCAGGAAGGGATACTGTGAGGTTCTGAGGGCCACAGCAGCAGCAGAATTGTACTCCAGCACAATCTGCAAGCTCATGCCCTGATACATGCCCCACTCAACTATTACCATCAAACCAGGGGATTGGCCCTGGTCAAAGGAGCATGCAGGAGGAAATGCTAATAGCAGCATTAGGCATACTAGAAGATGATGTGTCAACCTGGTGAAGCCAATAAACAAGACTACTTGCTTACCAAACAGTATAAGCAGCAAGTGATACACAGAGCTAAATGATCCTACAACCAACAGATCAGATCTAAGCTCTGCATCCTGCCACATCCCATCGTGAGTGGTGGTGAACAATTAAATAACTCACTGGAGGAGGAGGCTTCGCAGATATGCCCATTCTCAATGATGAAAGAGCTCAGCACGTCAGTGCAAATCATAAGGCTGAAGCTTTTGCAGTAATCTTCAGCCAGACACGCCATTTGGATGATATATCTTTGCCTTCTCCAGTGCTCCCCAGTGTCACAGATACCAGTCTTCAGCTAATTTGATTCACTCCACATGATATCAAGAAATTGCTGGAGACTGTGGATACTACAAAGGCTATGGGCCCTGACAACATACCTACAATAGCAATGAAGGCTTGTGCTCCAGAACTTGCCGCTCTCCTAGCCAAGCTGTTCCAGTACAGCTACAACACAGGTATATACTTGACAATGTGAAATATTGCCCAGGTATGTCCTGTACAAAAAAAGTAGGAAAAATCAAACCTGGCCAATTACTGACCCATCAGTCTACTATCGATCATCAGTAAAGTGATGGAAGGGGTCATTGACAGTGCTATCAAGCAGCACCTGCTCAGCAATAACCTGGTCAGTGTTGCCCAGTTTGGGCTCTGCTGGGACCACTCAGCTCCTGACCTCATTACAGTGTTGGTTCAACCATAAACAAAAGAGCTGAATTCCAGAGATGAGGTGTGAGTGACAGCACTTGACACCAAGACCACATTCGATCGAATGTGGCATCAAGGAGCCCTAGCAAATCTGGAATCAATGGGGATCAGTGGACAAACTCTCCACTGGTTGGAGTCATACCTGGCACAGAGGAAAATGGTCATGGATGTTGTAGGTCAGTCATCCCAGCTCCAGGACATCTGTGCAGGACTTCCTCAAAGTAGTGACCTCAGCCCAACTATCTTCAGCTGCTTCATCAATGATTTTTCCTCCAACATAAGGTTAGAAGCGGGGATGCTCACCAATGATAGCACAATATTCAGCACCATTTGCGACTCCTCAGATACTGAAGCAGTCCATGTTCAATTGCAACAAGATCTGGATAATATCCTGGCTTGGGGTGACAAGTGCCGTTTATGCCATACAAATGCCAGGCTATGACCATCAAGATGATCACAACCAGGATGGCGGTGGCAGAGTAGGCAACATTTGGGTTCCTGTGCCCTGGCTCATCCTCTTCATCTGCTTTATCTTTACTCTTTTTCCCCTTCTTCTTTTCTCAGCTTTTTTTTAGTTTTCACTTAAATTTACCTGGTAAAGAGAACTCTTTGGTAGGAAGGCGGATTCAGAGGCAATGTAGCTACAGAGTCAGCTGGCCTGTGAAGCCTGGAGCGGGATTCTAGTGATGGCATGGCATGGGCTGGTGAAGCCCAGAGTGGGATACTGCCGGTGGCATGGCATGAGATGGTGAAGCTCAGAGCGAGACTCTAGCAGGACTCTGGTGGTGACATGGCATGAGCTGGTGAAACCTGGAGTGGGATGTTGGCGATTGCATGGTGTGGGCTGGTAAAGCTCAGAGCAGGATTCTAGCGGCAGCATGGCATGGACTAGTGAAACCCTGAGTGGGATACTGGCAGTGACATGGTATGGACTGGTGAAGCCGGAGTGGGATACTGGCAGTGACATGGTATGGACTGGTGAAGTTGGAGTGGGACTCTAGCACCGGAAAAGGAAAAACTGGATTCTCTAAGTTGTCTTTCTTTATTTTGGATTTGATTTTAGTCAAAAGAACTGTGCCAATGCATGGCCTCGGAATTAACTTTGCACTGTATATTAAATACATGTTACAATAAATGATTCAGTTCAATCACCAATTAGAGACAATCTCACCAGTGTGCCTTGACATTCAGTGGTGTTACCATCATTAAATCCCCCACTATCAACATCCTGTGGATTACCATTGACCAGAAACTCAAATGGACTCACTGGAAAAACACAGTGACTACACGAGCAGGTCAGATGCAAGGAGTACTGTGGAGAGTAACTCACTCCTGACTCCCCAGAGCTTGTCCATCATCTATAAGGCACACATGTCAGGAATGTGATGAAAATTTGCCGGATGAGTAAAGTTGCAACAACACTCAAGAATTTCAATGCCATCCATCACAAAGCAGCCCACTCAATTGACACAACATCCACAAGCATCCACTTCCTCTACCGCCAATGCTCAGTAGCAGCAGTGTATACTATCCACACGATGCACTGCAGAAATTCACCAAAGATCCTCAGAAAGCACCTTCCAAACTCACGCTCCCTTCTATCTGGACGTACGAGGACATCAGATAATTGGAAATAACATCACCTTCAGGTTCACCTCCCAGCCACTTCCTGTCCTGACTTGGAAATCTCTCACTATTCCTTCACTGTCGCTGGATCAGAATCCTGGAATTTACTCCCTAATGGCATTGTGGGTCAACCCACAGCAAACAGACTGCAGCAGTTCAAGAAGGGGAGACTCAGTGGTTAACACAGCTGCCTCATAGCACCAGGCACTTGGGTTCGATTCCACCCTCGGGTGACTCTGTGGAGTTTGCATATCTTTCTGTGTCTGCATGGGTTTCCAGTGGGTGATCTGGTTTCCTTCCACAGTCCAAAGATGTGCAAGTTAGGTGGATTGGCCATGCTAAATTGCCCATAGTGTTCAGGGATATGTAGGCTAGGTGTTTTAGCCATTAGAAATGCAGGGTTACAGGGATGTGCTAAGGGGATGGGTCTGGGTGGGATGCTCTTTAGAGGATTGGTGTCGACTTGTTGGGCTGAATGGCCTGTTTCCACACTGTAAGGTTTCTATTAAAAAGAGATAGCTCACCACCACCTTCACAAAAGCAACGATGGATGGGCAATAAATGCTGGCCATCCAGCGACACCCACATCCCTCAGTTAATTTTTTTTTAAGGTTTAAAATTTTTTTTGAGGTTCTTGAGCAAATTGAAGAGTAAGGAGGAATTGAAGGTTTAGGCAGGATTAAAAGTGGAAAAATGGCCTACTTCCACACTGTAGAGATTCTATGCTTCTTAACTGAAGTGGAAGCCTCCAAATTCTCTGTCTTTAATAGTTTCTTTTGGAGGTTCCAAATACATGGGGAATTGTCTATTTGAATTGTCAATTTCCCAAACAATTCTCACGGACTCTGTTGCATATTGGATTCCTCTAGGCACAGACAGGAGTTTGCATGGATTTACAACTCCTGCCTGTGCTGCTCCAATGACCATCTGACCATCAGAACAAACGGGCCATTATGAGTTTTAAGGACATTGCTGTGTTTAAGCAAATAATGGCTCAGATTTTGTTGGCAAAATAGTGGCAAAATTAATAGACACATGGCACGATTAATGTATAAAGTGGGGAATACCTTTTGACGAGGAAGACAGATGCTATGAATTGAGAATCATATTATTGTTATGGTCACTCCAGAGAGAGGAACTACAACTTGATCTGTATTTCTTTGCAAGTTTCATGAAACTGCTCTCTTTGCACTTTGATTATCAGCTGAACTCTAGAAATTTAGGAACTAACAGCAAAAACATTTTTTTAACAAATGAGATTTAGCCAAGAAAGAGAACAAACTCCACTAAGGAGCCAATCCTGTCAGTAAAGAATTGTTGTTAGAGATGACTGAAATTGAAAATTTATTTTCTTTCTTATGGTTCCTTTTTGTCTTTTTTCTCTCTCTTAATCAGTCTCTTTTTCCTTCGCTGTATTACAATTGAACCACAGATGACACTCCTACAACTTATTTGTTGCTTACTTTGTGAATGATCATAGTGAAAATGGCCTATCAATACTCAACATTCATCATTTGATTTCAATACCTGAAACTTTAATGGACTAAACTGGTTTTAAAAAGGATTCAAAATGGCTGCTGTGATTCCTTAACGAGCCTAGGCAACTCAATGGAATATATATTAAATGGATTGTGTGAGAATTGCCATTTTTAACCAGAGGTATTGAAACTTAATGAAGTGTCAAGAATTTTGCATGCCTTGCTTTACTCACATTTGGAATGACAGTTGGAGATGAAAAGCTACCTGCACAGGTTGAAAACAAAATAAGCAGACATAAGAATATACAAGTGGACCTTTATCAGCAGCTGGTAAAGGAAAGATTAGGAAAATGGATTTGTGAACAAGAACTGGAAGACACTGTCTCTCAACCTCAAATTCAGATGAACTAGTTGATGAACAGTAACTTGGAAGAACAGCAGCAGTTAACTGATAATATTGGGATATCTGCAGCATTGTCATTATAGAGGAAACAAGACAGCAGCTAAACAGTTGGATTCAGCTGGCAGTCATTCAACACGACAACTCTTGAAAAAACTATAAATTGCAACTGCTTTTACCTTGCTATCCACACCAGATATCTCTCCCAACAGTTTCTTTGAAACGTGTGTTTTGTGCAGGTGTTTATTGTCACTTATGTTTGGTAACAAATCTCCACTCTCATTCAGTCAAGAAAACCCTGAAACTGGCTCTTGTTTATTTTTGATTGGGTTAGCTAAGTTTAATTAATATGTGATGGTTAAGTGTTAACTTAAGACTCTGAAAAACTATATGAAACCTGGTCGTGAAGAATCTCGAAGTTTGCTGACTGTAGCAATTGACAAGATGCTGTGGATTCAAGTGATAAGCAACATGACAGGCTTTGCACAGTGGGCTAATTAGTAGCAGCTCACATAGGCAGTCAGCAGTGAAGACATCAGGGACACAGGAGAGATAATATACAATGCTTCAAGGTTTACAGAGTATTCAAAGGAAAGGAAGTAAACAACCAGCCTATAAAGATGTCTGAGTCAATATGCACAATCTTCTTGGAGATCCTCTCCACTTTGAGCTGGCAGTTAGTTGATGGTGTTGATTGAAACCCTACAAAAGAAGGGAACAAAGTGAGCACAGGCAGTAACCACTCCTGAGAACAACCATTGTAAAAGTGACCAGCCCTTGTCTCCAGGACCCAGTGATTAGAAACTCCTTTGGCTGGGTTCATCATTCTTGAGTGATACTGAAGCTAGGCTGTGAGCCCTGTGCTTTACTTTGCTTGATTTGTATTAGGAGCCAAAGTTCTGTTTTGTTAATCAATTGTAGCCAGAATAATGAATAGTTGAGTAAACGAACAGACCTGACTGAACGGTCTCGATGTGTATGGAAGTATAGCAAAGGAAAACAAAATATGTTTTCCCACATATGCACATAGAGTTACAAACAACTTTTCTCACTTTATCGTAATATTCAGTATGAAGTGTTGAATGATCGGGATTAATGTTACTTGTTCTGATGATCTAAAAGTGTATTAATGACTCAGAAAGTAATTTAGAACTTTTATGAACCAATACTGACTATTTAGTCATCCTGGTACTCTAGGTGCAAGCACCTTGTATATAATTCTCAGTTAAACATATATCTGAAGTATCTGTCCACCTGCTTCAAGCAGCTGCCATGTGTAGCAGGCATATTTGGGTTGTATGGTGTACATAGGTCTCCAATAGTAATTTAGAGTTACAAATAGATGGTATATGTGCTGTGCAGTCTTTACTGTTGGATACCAGGCATACCCTTAAAGAGCCTGCAGGAGGCTGATCCCAGGATTTGTTTATGTTTATAACTTAACCACATTGTAGACTAGTCTACCACCACTTGATAGACTAATAAGTAAAGTTAGATCAAATGGAATTCAAGGTGAGCTTGCCAATTGGATACAAAATGGGCTTAGTGGCAGGAGACAGAGTGGTGGCGGAGGGTTGTTTTTTGGACTGGAGGCCTGTGGCCAACGACGTTCTACAAATTGGTGTTGGGTCCACTTTTGTTTGCCATTTGTATAAGTTATTTAGATGAAAATGGTTAGTAAGGTTATGGATGACACTTAAATTGAAGACATAGTACACAGTAAAGAAGGATGTTTGAGATTACAAAAAGATCTTGAACAATTGGGTCTACGGGCTGAGAGTGGCAGATGTAGTTTGATTTGCATAAATATGAGGTATTGCATTTTGGTAAAACAAACAAAGGCAGGAATTATACAATTAAAACCAGGGCCTTGGGAAATGCTGTTAAACAAAGAGATCGAGGAGTTTAAGTACATAATTCTTTGAAATTTGCATCACCTGTAGACATGTGGTTAAGAAAGCATTTAGCATGCTTGCCTTCATTGCTCACATCTTTGAGTATAGGAATTGAGCTATCATGTACAGTTTGTTGATGATGCCTGCTCTAGAATACTGTGCCCAGTTCCGGTCGTTCTGTTAAAGGAAGGATATTATTAAGCTAGTGAAGGCTCAGAAAAGATTTACCAAGATGTTCCAGATGTGGAGCGTTTGAGTTATAAGGAGAGGCCAGAGAGATTGGGACCTTTTTAACTGGAGTACAGGAGGTTGGGGCTTGATCTTATAAGAGGATTATAAAATCATGAAGGGTATAGATAGGATGAATAGCAGCCGTCTTTTCCCTGGAGTTGGGGATTTCAAAACTAGGCAGCATATTTTAAGGTGAGAAGAGAAATATTTAAAAGACATGAAGGGGGCATCGTTTTTATATAGAAAGTATTCTTATGTGGAATGAATTTCCAGAGGAAGTGGTGGATGCAGATACAGTTACATCTACCACTTAGAGTTACACTTGAAAGACATTTGGATAAGTATATGAATGAGAAATGTTTGGACTGATATGTGCCAAGAGCAGGCAGGTGGGACGAGTTTAGTTTGGAATTATGGTCGGCATGGACTGGTTGGGTTGAACGGTCCATTTCCATGCTCTATGACTCCTACTGTTTCCCTCACCGTAAAGTACACACAACAACAAAATCATTCATTCAACATTCTAAATACTCCAATGTGTTATTTTCAAGTAAAACTTTAAAATCTAAGTGACAGTAACATTTTGTTGGATGCCCGTTTGGCCCCTAAGCTCCACTAATGACTTGCTGCCTGTCCTCTAATTTTGAAATACTGTTCAGAAAGTTAATGACATGAGACTTCATGATTTCCTTAAGAAAAACCATTTAGTCAACTCATTACCAGATGTCACGCAATGTAAAAATTGACAGTTAAATTTTGTTGCAAAAACATATGCAATTATAAATTTGCCAACTATGGTATTTGTTCTTATAATATATGGACAAAGTGACAGAATCACCAGTGTTGAATAGCCAACAGTAAAAGTGACATCCAACTGCTCCATGAAGTAGTAAAGCATATGATTAGACTTGCTATTTTTGACTTGCTAGTCTCAGGGTGGCTATTCAGAGAATACAGAGACAGGAAGTCACATTCTCGTTTTTACCAACGAAAGAATTTTCAAAGCTATAACTTCATGTAACTTCTCACATTGTGTACAGAGTAGAATTGACAAAGACCACTCATTTACCCCCTGTCATTTAGATTCTCTACAGTGTGGAAACAGGCCCTTCGGCCCAATAGGTCCAAACCGACCCTCTGAAGAGTAACCCACCCAGACCCATTTCCCTCTGACTAATGCACCTAACACTATGGGCAATTTGGCATGGCCGATTCACCCGACCTGCACATCTTTGGACTGTGGGAGGAAATTGGAGCACCTGGAGGGAAACCCACGCAGACAAAGGGAGAATGTGCAAACTCCACACAGTCAGTCACCCAAGGCTGGAATCAAACTTGGGACCCTGACGCTGTGAGGCAGCAGTGCTAACCACTGAGCCACCGTGCCACCCCAATAATGAGATAAAACTTTAAGAACGAAGCATCAACTATTAATTTTTCACATTTTTGCATTTGTGGAATCCTCTATTCTTCCAATACAAATTCACTTTAACTTTTGAATAAAAAGAATGCTGATGGTAGAAACTACCAGAAGGAAGACATTAGAATGTGAGAGGAAGCTACCTCGGAATGTGTATATATACACAGAGAGCTTCTACAGGTATTATAAGGAAGAAAAGGGAGGAAGTTCAGTCTTGGTCCTCTAGAGAGTGAGAACAGAGTGCAAATAGAATAGAATGAGAAAATAGCTGGTAAAATAAACATGTATCTTTCTTCTGTCTTAATTACAGAGGATACAAAAGCATTCCAAGAATGATTATAGTTCAGGACATGGTAAGGAAAGAGAAATTTGATGCAATTACAGTAGTCAGGGACGTAATACAAAGCAAACTGATAGGGCTGCAGTCTGACAAGTCTTTGGGTCCAGATGGAATTCAGCCTAGAGTTGTGAAAGAGGTTGCTGACTAAGTTACAGATGCATCAGTGTTAAGTTTCCAAAATGCTCTAGATTCAGGAGAGGTTATACCTGCAGTTGTTCTGGGTATGTTTGCTGAGCTGGGAACTTGGTTTGCAGACATTTCGTCCCCTTTCTAGGTGACATCCTCAGTGCTGTGGAGCCTCCTCTGAAGTGCTGCTGTACAGTAATGGTTGGAATTTATTTGGTTTCATTCCCACTGCTTCTGGTTGCTGGTTCCAGTTGTTTATTGCAGCGGTCGGTATATTGGGTCTCGGTCAACGTGTTTATTAATGGAGTCCTTGGATGAACGCCAAGCTTCTAGGAATTCTCTGGCTGTCCTCTGTTTGGTTTGTCCTGTTATTGTTGTGTTGTCCCAGTCGAGTTTGTGGCCCTTGTCGCCCATGTATATAGATACGAGGGACAGCTGGTTGTGGTATTTAGTGGCTAGATAATGTTTATGAATGTGGATTGCTAGTTGTCTGTCTGTTTGTCCTGTACAGTGTTTCGTACTGTCTCTAGATGAAATCTTGTACACTACGTTTGTCTTGCATATGGTGGGTAGTGGGTCCAAAAGAGAAAATGCTGGAAAATCTCAGCAGGAATGGCAGCATCTGTAAGGAGAGAAAAGAGCTGACGTTTTGAGTCTAACTGACCCCCAGTGGGTAGTGGGTCATTTGTTCTGGTGAATTGTTGTCTGAGCGTGATTGTCGGTTTATGAGCTCTCATAAATCCGAGCGGTTGGAGCGGTCTAGCTGTTAGTTCCGAGACTTTTTTGATGCAAGATATAGCTAGTCTCTTGGATCATGGCATGTTCTTGTCGCATTGTTCGTCTGCCAGGCATCTGCGGATGAAGTTGTGTGGATATTCATTCCAAGCAAAGACTTTGTAGAGGTGTTCCTCTTCTCTTCGCAAGTCGGGTGTGCTGAGTGTGTGGTAGCCTTTTTGAACAGGTTCCTAATGCAGCTTCTCTTGTGTGTGTTTGGGGGGATTGCTGTTGTAATTCAGGATCTGGTCCGTGTGTGGCTTTTGTTGTGTATTCTCCGTTCTGTGTTCTTTCTACCATCACGTCTAGGAATGGGGATTGGTTGTTAATTTTCTCCTCTCTTGCAAATTTGATCCCTGTGAGCATGATATTGATAATCTGCTGTGTGCTGACAATCTCTGTTCTGTTAATTATTACATATCTGATCTAGTCATTGGGTCGGATTTGTGGGAGGACTGTTTGTTCTACTCTATGTATCACTGCTTCTGCTGTGAGCCCAGAGATGGTGAGCCCATAGGTGTCCCATTGATCTGTTCATATGTCTGGCTGCTGAATATGAAGTGCGTCAGCAAGCACAAGTCCAATAGTTTCAGTATGCAGTCCTTGTTGGTTAGTTCCTCATTGAGTCATCTGCTCTGTTTGTCCAGGTGGTTGTGTATTGTCTCTTTGACTGAGGTTATAGCTGACTGGAAAGTAGCAAACATAATCTCTGTGCTCATGAAAGGAAGGAGGCAGAAAATTGGCAACTATAGGCCAGTTTTTGTCATGGGAAAGGTATTCAAATTGATCATTAAAGAGATTATAGCTTGTGTAAGGAAAACCTGAGGTAATCATGAAGTGTCAGAATGGGTTTCATCGAAAGGAAATCAAATTTAACCAACTTATCGGAGTTCTTTGAAGGAGTAATATGTGCTGTGGATGAAGAGAGAACTTATAGATGTACTGTACTTGGATTACCAGAAGGCATTTCATAAGGCAACACAACAATGTTTTAGTAAAAAATAAAAATGTTTGGTATGAGGGTAACAAATTAACATGGAAGTTTGGCTGGTTGTCAGAAAACAGTGTGGTTGTGTGTCTGATTGACAGGATGTGATGAGTGTGGTCCCACAGGTGTCTGTGCTGAGGCCTCAACCTTTTACAATTTAAATCAATGACTTAGATCAGGAGAGTGATGACACCAAGACACCAAGTTATGTTGTCAAGAAGATGTTACAGACGGATATAGATAAGTTGAGTGAGTGGGCAAAAATCTGGCAGATAGAACATCATGTCGTAAAATGCAACTTTTTCACTTTGGCAGGAAGAATGAAAAATTGAAGTATTACTTAAATGGAGAATGACTGCAGAATTCTGAGGTACAGAGAGATCAAGGTATTCAGGTGCTTGAGTCACAGTAAGTTAGCATGCAGGGTATGTTGCCTCTAATTTCTCCAGGGAGAAAGTGAGGACTGCAGATTTCCCAAGCCACTGTACAGGCATCCAAGTCTGATTGGTGTGCACGGACCCTAAGACTGCATTCAGGTACAACAGAGTCAAGAAGCTAATATGATCCTTTACTGTGAGTTATTATGCTTCAGTTATACAGGACATTGGTGAGACTGCATCACAAATATTGTGAATAGAAGCAAAATATTGCAGATGATGAAAATCTGAAACAAACACAGTCGAAGAAATTCAGCAGGTTTGGCAGCATCTGGACAGAGAAGCAGAGTTAATGTTTTGAGTCTGGTAAGAATTTCTGAAGAAGAGTCTTACTGGACACGAAATATTAGCTCTTTTCCAAACTCCATAGATGCTGCCAGACCTACTGAGTTTCTTGAACATATACTGTGCTTGGCTGATTTACTGTGTCCAGTTTTGGTCTTCTTATTTAAGAGCAAATGTAAATGATTTGGAAATGGTTCAGAGGATGTTTGCTAGAATGATACCTGGAATGAGTATCTGATAAGTTGGACAGTTGGGCTTATTTTCCCTGGAGTTTAGAACAGTGAGAAATGACATGATTGAAGTGTATAAGAACTCAATGATCTTAACAGAGTGGACATGGAAGGTATGTTCCTCTTGTAGTGAATCCAGATCTGGGGGACACTGCTTTAAAGTTAAGAATCACCCTTTTAGGACAGAGACCGTTATTTCTCTGAGGGTAGTGCAACTTTTGAACTCTGCCTCAGAAGGTAGTAGAGGCCTGTTAAATAGAGGATTGTTATATAATCTTAAGGCCAAGGTGAATAGATTCTTGTTAGGCAAGGAAATCAAGAGTTATTGGTGCGTAGATGGGCATGTGGAAATTGGAATACACACAGATCAATCACAACCTTATTCAATGGTAGAGCAGACTCATGGGGCCACATGCTCTACTTCTGATCTCATTTTGCATGCTTATATGTTCATGCAATGGACCCCTTGAAAATACTGTTGAGGTAAACTGTGTTGCGAGGGCCTTGATTGAATCATCATCACTCAGATGTAAATGAATGGAGATATTTTTATGTTACTTCTGAAGCTTATTAGATGGAGATGTGAACAGTAAGCCTACGTGCGTAGCAGTTAATTTTGAAGGCTTGCTTTGCTGATTTGCATGGTCTACTTAAGATGTAGCAGGATAAGAATGCAAAGTAGCAGTTTTCAAAGAGCAACCTGCATTCACACAATGCTTTTCTTGTGAACAAAATCCCAAAGTGTTTCACAGAGATACAATCAGTAAAAAAGATATGTGGAATAGAAGAAGTTTTTAGGATAAGCAGCCAAAAGAAACAGTGGCTGTCAGGAGGCAAAGAGAAGGATGTGCAAAAGTTCAGTTCACTGGTAAACAATCCTCAAGTCTTGGAACACTACAGAGTGAAATTTGAGTATCTGAGAGTAGTTGGGCTATTTTACACCAGGAATTACAGATTTTTTAAACTGGTGGTTTAATTTTAATTTACATTTTACCAACTGTTCTGATTTGCTGCAATTTTGTACAATGGTAAAAATTATGATTTTGAAATTGTCTATAGTTTTCTATGAAAAATAACAGTCAGGCTAATGATGCACTGTATTATTTATATGCACATGATATTGTACATTTCAGTTGAGGGCAGATGTATGATGAAACTCAAATGTCCAAACTGTTCCTGTACAAGTGGTACTGCTCTACTCTTTGCAAAAGTTGATCTTTTTGCTGCATTGAAATTGAATTGTGTAAAGTTGCATGGTAGGCACAAGTTAGAACTACCACAGAAAGTTAACTCTTGTCCATTTCAGTATTAATCCTGTGTTAACAATGTGATAAAAGTTGATTACTACCAGTCTGCCACTAAAACTTAGCTATTAAAAGCATTCATTCAGACTTTACTCAGTTCTGGAGATTTTAAAAAATTATAATATAAAATTTTAAAAATTATTGTCACTTTTACTTTTTGCTTAATTTTATTTATCAAACCAATGCTTCTTTTCTTCCATATATTTCTCCACTACCTGATTCAAAATTGCTCTCACTCATTTCCTTCTCAGACTGGGCATGATCATTTGATATAATTATTGAAGGAGGTATGTTTACCCTTTTCACTGAGGTCCCAGATGCCCTCTTTCTATTTCTTGCGCAGATGCCATTGGACGGCCGGTCAAAGAACATTATGACCCAGTATTTATGGAGGTTGCAAATATTACACAATAATATGTGATGCCAAATGACAGTCTTTTAATTGGTAAGTGGACACTTTGAGATTGTGTGGAAACTTACTATCCATGTTCAATCTTTTAATTGATCCTGTTGAGAAATAATACATTGGTGATTAACCAGCTTTAAAGAAAACTACACTGGAAGAAAAAAACATGATGGTATCAGTTAATATTGAGCCTTCTCATTTATACTTAAGACATGCATCAAGGCTGCAATTATCAGAGAAAATATATCTTAGTTTGTTATCAAAATGTTCTAAATTCATTTATAATTAGTCAGTTAAAGACAATGATTAACAATAAGCATAGCCATATTCCAAGGTATAAATGGTTATGCAACACAGCCTTCAAGCTGCATTATATTTGAAGACTTCAGTTTTGATGAGATATTTTGTTATTTCATTAAATCTCCACCAACACTTCAAGTATGTCAGCTTCAAAACTTAAATTATTTTGCCACTGATTTTCTTCTTTATGACAGATTGCTCGTCTGACCAAATTCAGAGGCTGAGCACATCGTGAAGAACAAGGAACCTCCTTCACTAGATGTAGATCTTTAACTGATTGATGTGATGCTCTACCCAAGTATACAATGTAGGAATAAGAACTCAGAAGAGTGACTTTAGGGTGAACCATTAAGGAAATCCACTCAATTTTCCTCCATTTAAATTGATAGATATAAAATCAGCAGGGTAACTTATACATTGGTGCTTCACCCGAGACCAGTTTCTTCCTGTTCCTCTGCCCAAATGATCCAATATTCTAGGACATAGTAACAGGAAAATACATCTCCCTATGTTAAATGGTCAGCATGCTGGTTGAGAATGAATTCTAGGTATCACAGTAAGTATATCTATGAAACTGATTACTAGAGCTTAGCTGCAGGAAAACAAAATATCATTTGAATTAATGGACTACAGATTTGGACATAATGCTTCCAACATTATTTGGTTTCTGATTTTTCTACCTATACTCCATATGTCTATTTATGAAACCTTTTATGACAACAGTTCAGAACCCCCAAAGTACTGTGGACATTGTTAACTTTTATTTTTAAAAAGATATCTGCCTCAGATAACAAATGACTACAGATAAAGTGGGCGGCACGGTGGCACAGTGGTTAGCACTGCTGCCTCACAGCGTCAGAGACCCGGGTCAATTCCCACCTCAGGCGACTGACTGTGTGGAGTTTGCACATTCTCCCCATGTCTGCGTGGATTTCCTCTGGGTGCTCCGGTTTCCTCCCACAGTCCAAAAATGTGCAGGTTAGGTGAATTGGCTATGCTAAATTGCCTGTAGTATTAGGTGAAGGGGTAAATGTAGGGGAATGGGTCTGGGTGGTTGCGCTTCGGTGGGTCAGTGTGGACTTGTTGGGCCAAAGGACCTGTTTCCACACTGTAAGTAATCTAATCTAATCTAATATAAATTCAGCCACTGTCTGGCAAAACCCCATGTTGCATCCATAGAATGTCACACCTGTAGAGTGTCAGGAAAAGTTCAACAAAAGAGAGAGATAATGAGGGGCTTCATCACCCTACTGTCACAGAACACCACCTCTTACAGAACTTTTGTGTTTCACTTCCAAAGATTTACATAAAAGAGGTTAAAAATATTCTGCAACACTAGTCTGTATGTGCTCACGGCTTGACACTCAAGTGTGTGCACCAGTGTGCTGTGAGGGCGCAGCTCTGAGCACAGTCATTTAAACAGTCCGGCACACATGTAAAGTGAAAAAGACTCTGTTTCCCTCATCATGCTTCCAATCAGTCATGACCAAAAATATTAGGGACAAAAAAAGTACCAATCAACCTACAAAGGTAAGAGTCTCCAAATCAACTATTTAACTGCCAACATCAATACTACCAGTAACATCCATTGCAATGTCCACAATGTTCAACTCTCCACTATTTAAAAACAGTTCAGAGATTGATCTGTACATATTTTTGTAATTATTAACTTTTTGGTATACCTTTTATTTCTAATCAGCATTTATGTGTGCTGTGATACTATTTTTCTTGGCTTTAGTAATTGATAATCTCATTCTTCTTATTAGTTCAAGCAAGCTGGCTTAATGACTCCTTTTGAAATATGAATTCAGTCAGTCCTGAGAGAAAAGGGTCCTGAAGAGAAGGGAACTTCTTAAAACTAACTTTTTTGCAATCAGCTGAGGGTCTGGATAAATGACCAAGAAAAGCCAGTTTATTGCTCCTCATTGAAGAGTTTAATGGTTTGATGTACAATGCCTGATCTGTACAAAGTTGGAGTATTTGCCCTGTTGGAGTATTTGCCCTGGAAATGATCCTAACAATATGTCATATTACAGCCTCTTAAATTTTACTCACAAGGTAATGTATAGTGATCATCACTTTATCCTGCACCTCAATCCGTAGGAGACTAACAGTCGCTATGACGTCAGGGAGAAGGAAATCGATACAGTAGAGTCACACTACAATTTCTATTGTCAAGGAGAATGTAGGAATTGTCAAATCTTTTTAGTTATTGAGACAAATCTGGTGAAGCTCTGAAATACAGCCCAATAAGTGTGTCTGAAATCATTGTAGCTTGTGATGAAGGAAAGGCTGTCAGGACTGAAGATAACAGGGATGGCAAGTTTTGAAAGATCTTTCCTTCCCTCAAACCGTGAGAAATACATTATAAAGAAAGAAAATAGGGTAGGAAAATGAAAAGTCAGACTGGAGGATGTAACTAACAGTTTTGTCATCAATAATTGATCACCATTTCAGAGACCAGTTAGCTTCTTGCTGCTGGTTCAGTGTCCATTTGTACACAGTCTTCTGCTTCCAATGTATCTGAAACTAGGTTTTTCTCACTGCTTAAACCAACAGCTGTGTAAATAACACTTACAATGAGTGTCAGATAACTTGCTTTTAAAATGCGCAGTAATCCTTCAACAATCCTTTATTTTTAAAACAGATCTTTCCCCATTTGAGTCCACAATCAAAAATACAGAAAAATGAAAAGATAATGTCTTTATATTCCTTAACACTTGTCATTTCAAGAAATGTCTTTCATTACAAACTATTTCGTACACATTATTAATATACTATGCTGGAACTCCTTCATCCTCAGCTTCAGTCTGAGCTGTCTCTGCTAACTTCCAGAGCCTCAATTGACGAAAACATGTGAAACACTTCTTTTGGATTAGTCTCATTCTTAAGCAGAGTTTCAGTTACCTAACTTCTGCCTATGGTATCAATATGGGCTCTGCTGCTTCGTACTGGAAGAGTGAATTACTGTGAATTGTTATCAATTTTTATCAGTGTTGAGAAAGGAAAGAGAAGATAGGAAAGGTGCCAATAAACCCTGCTTTCACAGGTCTTCAGATTTAATTTCCAATCTGATTGCTGTGCATCTTTATAGTGTGTCAAAAGGAGTCACATCTGTTGGGACCGTTTGATTCTTTCTGAGATAAGTTTCTTCCACAGCATACATCTTATCCACTTTATTTATTTTAGGCTTGATATGATCTCTTCCAGGATTAAAATTCTGAGATAGAGAAGATTGTTGTGAAGATTGATCTCTAAACATAGAGTATCTGAAATGATCTTAACTTATACAGAAGGTCTTTTACTAATACACCACTTAGTATTTGTATTAAAAATTCCCATATTGCTTCTCTAAATTGTGAACTTCTAAAACATTAGGTCAAATGCAGTGAACTATACCTATATTCAACTCACTGCAGTATTAGGTAAACAGTATTTTTGTGTTTGTATGCCAGTGTGATATCGGTCTCTGTTACACCATGTTATTATGCCAATGAGTATTCACACAAAAAAATGGGCTCATGTATGAGAATACTCTGTACTATAATGCAATATGCTTAAGTATAGTATTTCTTTCACAAATCTCCCGTTGAAAGTGTAACCCAAGTGATTAGAAAATATGGCAAAGGATACATTTTTATTTAAAAGTCTGACCTGATTCGCAGTTCGAGACAGTTTAAACAGGGCGAGTTGATGGGGAGATGAATGACACTTTGCTAATGTGTTCTAACAGGTCTAAAGAAGCCCACAGCATTTCCTTTCAGTCAGATTTTCTTCAGCATTTAGTGATTTGAACTCTGGAGATGCTGTTTCTTTGACAAGTCAGGGTAGGACATTATCTTGAAAAAACACTACATCAGACTAATGGTTCTGCTTGTCTTGTTGCTATTTTCACTGACAAGCACCATGGACTTAATTACTCATTAAAATTTTAGTTCTGCAGGAATTGAGAGGTTAAATTAATGACACTAGAGGCTGAGCATTTTATACTTCATGACAGAATGTAATTAAACTAGTATACTTATCAAGGGGAAAAAAATCAGTAGTTGAAGTATTGGAACTCCAACAGTCAGATTTTGAACGTGATTGTAAATCCCTGTAATTTTCTCAGTGTGCAATATTCAGTGTGAGACATTGAATACTGCTGTTACCCAACTAGTCTCCAAACGCATCTTGAGAAGGAAGGTATTTTACATAGCTACCTATCTTAAAGGCACATTATGGTAAAATATCTTGCAATACAGTGATCAAATCTCCAACTAAAGGAAACTTTGTGGTTTTATCAATGAAGCATTTATTTATTCAGTTCATCAACCTGTAATATTAACTCTATTTCTCCTCAGATGATGCCTTTTCTGAATTTTATTTATCATTTTATTGCATATTATACTGGCAACACTAATACATCTTTAGTATTAAACCAAGAAAAATTGTAAAATTGTACTGAAATAATTTCCTCATCCAATCTCCATTCACTAGCCTTATTGACTGTGTGGTATAAGCTTTGTTTATTTTTCCATGGGATTGTAAGCTTCATTTGACAAGTCCAGCACTTGTCCATCTTAATTGTCCTTCAGAAGATGGTCAGCAATTTGAACCACTGCTGTAGGCCTGGTATCATCAGTGCTTCTACAGTGCATTTAGGATGAGTTCCAGGTTCTTGAACCAGTGGCAGGAATGAGTTATAATATATTTCCAAGTCAGAGTGGTGTGTGGCTTGGAGGGAAATTTGCAACTGGTAGTGTTCCCAAGTCCTTCTAAGTGGTAGAGGTTGCGGGTTTGGAAGATGCAATGGAAGGAGCCTTGATGTGTTGCTGCAATGCATAATTTGTATCGCTTTGGAAACTTTAAACTGTTCCTGATTGTTTCAAGAACTGAATCTCCTTCAGACCTTAACAATTCTGCAAAAACATCTCTTTGCAATAGGCAGTTTGTGTTTTGGGCTTCTTGGATTCTTCTCTATTATTCAGCCCAAAATGTGATTAATTTGCAGGAATATGGTCATATCAGGCTTTTTGCTACTTGGAGTCTCAATTTGCTTTCTGCTGGGACTGGCACCTGCTCATGGATACATCAGCATGTTAATTTTGGAGGCCTTGGAGCTTGTCGACAATGGAGGCTTCCCAGACACCTCCCAAATGGTTTAGTTATAGCTGTTCTCCAGGACTGACAAATGGAGGCTGATGGTAGGCCAGTTAGAACCTGCAGTAACCACAAATTCAGAAAATAAAAGGGAAACAACTTGTGGAGGCCTGCTGTCCTTCCATATGTTCCCTCAGTTACTTATCTGAGTAGGCCTAAAGGTACAAGGCTGCAGATCTCCCAAACTCTGAGGCTCTTCTGCACATTTAAATGCTGCATTACTGTTCCTGCTATAGTATTACCAGGATTCTGTGACTAGGCATTGTCAACCTTTGCTGTGTAATTCCGGTCATTACCTCTCAGTGTGGAATAAAGCTCTTCATCACCTCCCCAGCCACCATTTGCCCAGCATATTAATCAAGTATCTCATAATCCTCATACATCAGCTAATGAGAATAGCTTTTCTTTGTCTAGATTTGTTAGGATCATATACACCTCTGTCAAATCTCCCCTCAATCTCCTTTTCCAAGAAGAACAGCCAGCCTAACCTTAGAGCTAAAAATCTCTTCTCCTTTGAACCTTTATGACAAATCTCCTCTGCACCTTTTCCAGGACTCTCATATCCTCTCTAGAATGTGGTGACTTGTGCTGGATATAATACTCGAGCTGTGTCCTAACTAAAACTTGACTAATTTAAGTCAAAAGAGCTGGGATATAAGGAGCATCTTAGAAGAAGAGAGAGAGAGAGAGAGAGACAAGGAGTTAGCATGTTAGTGTGGGGTTACCAGAGCTTAGGGACTAGACAACTAGAAGCATGGGCCCAATGGTGGAACAATGAAAATTGGGGATAGGCAAGAATCCAGAATTAGAGAAATTGAGAGAAATCAGGGAATTGTAGGGCTGATGAACCACAGGAATAACGAGGAGTGAGGCCAAGGGAAGATTATTAATGATCACCAGAATTCATACAATGAAATGTGGACCAGTACTAGCAACTATTTATGCACACATGAATGCTCACATTCAATTTAGATGCAACACCCAAAGCAAATTCCGAAAGAGATACAAAAAAGTCAGAAATGAATCTATAATTCTTTGCTTATTAATCTTATAGGAGATTTGATCTGCCATAAAATTGTACATTACTTTAGTTCTTCACAGGATTACATTTTGAGGTGAAGATTTTATTTAAGGAAAAAAGCTTCGAAAACATAACTCCAGATACCACTTTTGATATGTGTGCCAGGTAAATATTTAAAGAACCTGACATTTCTTCTGCCAGTATGCATTGGGTTTTGTGCTCAATGTCATATAGGGAAATTTCATGAAAGACCCTACTGTAACTCAAGAGTTTTTCTGAATGCCTTATTATTCAGCAGAGGCTGTTTAATTTGAAGCAGTTATGTTGTCAGATTTTTGTACTCAGTGCACTGAAGGTATTTCCTAACTGAAGTATCTGAATAGAACTTTGGGTGACTGCATGGATGAGATCACTCTGCTTTTTAGCAAATTGAAATCTTCAACTTGTTTGTACTTTATATTTTTAGCTTGTTTTGCATAGTTTGTTCTTAGCTACTTTTCCAGACTGTACAAAAACTCAGAAATAACTGGAGAATCTCAGGTTCAGGATGTCTGGCAGCATCTGTGGAGAGAAAACAGAGTTAACATTTTGAGTCTATTGGCTCTTCATCAGAACTGGTGAGTCTCTGGACTTGAAATATTAACTCTACTCTTTCTTCACCGATGCTTCCAGACCCACTGAGTTTCACCAGCAATTTCTATTATTATTTCAAATTTTCAGTATCAGCAGTTTTTGTTTTATTCCACAAAAAATCAATTCCTTTGTTGTTACCTTTGCACATATTTTATTCAGTTCTTGAAACTTTGTCCAATTTGAACCAAATTCTGAAATACACTGAACATTAAGCATTTTGAGAAGGTAACGGAATTTTGCTTGTTAAGTTTAAACTCAAGGATATTATCTTGCTTTTAGTAATATTTAAACCATGAAACATAATTAATTACTTTTTATCGTACTTTATGTTATGCTTAATTTTGCCACTATGCAAGGAGAAAGATACAAGAGGAATATTATTACTGTAGGCATTCACCCCTTTTGTTGATTGTTCAATAGAATTATGCAAAATTCACAAGAGAGAACAATTATCTCTCAACTTTTTATGATTATGGCAAGAAAATTAAGCACAGTGAAGATCCGTTCAAGAATATCATCAGATGAATAGTCTGGTTTGAAGAAAATTTATCACATAAAATTGGAAAGGGCTGAAATTACACAAGGGTATCACAGTGAATAACTAATCCATGAAAATTGCTCCCAATCCAGGTAAGCATGTGGACTTTATGGCTGCCTGCTAATTTGCATGATAGCTCACTCCAGCCAGTGCTAATTGCACTGTTGTGTGTTTGCATGCCATAGTAGGGGTGCCAGCCAGCCTCTCTTAAAGGTGAGGTACATCTGAGCTGGAGAGGTTTATGAATCTGATTGGAGAAGAGAGGTGAGCAAGCAGAACGCTCAGCAATGCAGGAACAGCTTGTAGGGCAGTCTCGAAGGTTCTCTGATGTGACTCTATGATTTTGTCAGAAGGAGAGAAGTCCTGTATCCACAGGAGCATGGAGCGTATTTGAACAACTGTGCAAATGTGGTGGGACCAGATAACTACAGCATTAAGTAATAGGAGTCTAGCACTTAGAAGCTGGATTCTAGTGCCACAAGAATTCAATGACAGGAAGGCAGTGTTAAAGAAGAAATCTTATCACTCTCACAGTCTTAACTACCAGCTCAAGGACTGACATGGTGGGTAATGTCAAAGATATGATAGTGATGGAATATGCATGTCTTGAAGTAACAGGGACAAAGCGTTTAACAATCTTTGAAACCAAAGGGTATAACAGTGCCAGTCTGCCATAAGGGAAGGCCACATACAACAGCAGCTGTAGAAGACAGGTGAGAATTTCAATCAGGTAACCTACAGAAGAAGGCTGGAGAGTATCCACAGTTGGCAGAGCTGCCGAAAAAGCTTGTGCCAGCATCAAGGAATGTAGAGATATTTGGCACAAGGTTTGTGTAGAACTTGGAAAGCATCCTTTCTGGCATTGAAATGGTGGACAACTTCATTGGTACACTTGCAGACCTAATCATGGCTAAAACCTAGCTTTGACTGTAACACAAGCAACAGCCGTGCATCACTGAAATCATCTGGTGTGAGCTCACTCTGAAGCAGTGCAAAGTCAGCTTCTGCCACAGAAAAGCAGACTGCTCTCATGCAGCTTGCTATCATGCAGGTTTAGCTTGCTGCCACCATGACAGTAGGTGCTGGTATTCAAAGGTGACCACAGCAGTTGTGCTCTGTCAGATGAGTAGGATCGCCAACCAATTCATCGTGGCATTATCTTTGTGCAACTGCCCAATCTAAAAGACAGCTTTCAAACTTCCACCGCCACTTCATCAATGTCCTTGTGGTTGTCTCTCAGCCAGCTAACCCAGACTATTGTGACCCATGTTGTGAAGGTGCTTTCTAGAGACAATGTTACTCAAGGGTGTCCCACAACTCCATCTTCAGTCTCCTCCACTGAAATTGACTGGCCATGCTGTACCCACTATAGTAATACTATGCAGGGCCTCTAGAAAAGATACGCAGAAGGCAGGTACTAAGAAATGCACAAGATCGATTAGTTGATGATGTATTTAACATAGTATTGTTAAAGTTATCTATTTGGTTCTCTGTAGTTGTTCACTCATGTCTTTTGTTTCCAGGAGGGGTCTTTGCTTCAAGAGCTATCTGTGAGGAGTTACATTTTGATTTTCTAGGGGGTACCTTTACATTTTCAGGGACTCCTCTTTCCAATAACTTCTTTATTAAATGATGCAGTCAAATAGTACCATTACCACTGTATCTGTGCTTTTATTTTTAGGTTTCATTCTTTAAAAAAGATAGCACAAATCCCAAAGAAAGTATACCCACATATGTTATTAAATCATTTAACTTGGAGTCTGTAAATAAGATGTTTTTGCTAATTTATGCTAAACAAATCTCCCACACTCTTGCAAGATAAGACTTTGGATTAACCTGAATGGATGCAGTTGAAGTTGAATTATTCAAATTTAGTTGATGATGAACTAGAACAGGAGTTTAAAATTGAAAATCTGACAAATAATTACATATTGAATTAATTTCAAATATTTTCTCAGGCAAAATATCAAATAAAGATTATTTGTTTGACTTGATGCAGTCACACATGCATTGTAATCAGCCTGTCTTCCCTCACCATTTGCACATATCTCCTCTTACAAAGCCCTCTCCTTCATACTCACTCAGCAAGTAAAAAATAGTTCCTTCCAACCCCCTTTTACAATCCAAAATAATCGATATAATATTGGATTTTAGCATACATTTACAGAATGCATAATCATTTGTTGATCTCAACAAGGGGTTTCAGAATACTTATGTATTTCCACTGCATATCCACTAAATTGTCTTCATAAATTGCACCTTTCACTTCTGTAACATTGATGTTGGTTTAAAGTCCCTCCTACATTTCATTGAGGGCAGCCTTCATGAAGCGGAACATCTGATACACTGTTAGCTGCTGAACGCTGGACAGATAGAGTATTAAAAAAAATCAGTAGCTAACCTAGTTGATGATCCTTTTAAATACCATTGGAGATGGAGACAAGGGGAGCTTCGATCTGCTGAAGAAATGTTCAGAATGGCAAAGTTAAAAGACGGCATCAACTGGAGTGTTGAACTCCAAAAAGGCACTGATTGCTTCCACAACATGCCGATTTTTTGCACAGTTGCTGGTGATGTTACGTGTACATGTGCTTATGGCCTCACCAAGAATGGTGTCTCACCTCGTTCACATCAGCGTTAAGCATGCATGTTACGGGTGTTATTCTGGAGGCGAAATGGCACCGATAATGCTAAGACATCTAACGCCAAAGAACCAAATTTTGAATCTAAATAGACTTGCAAGACCATAGACTGCTTTCCTGAAAGAAAAGATGATGCAGAGACCGCAGCATCATTTTGGACTAGCTCTTCATCTTCTTTATTGTAATGTCAATTCTATTATATCTGTACCGTATGTGATTTCACAGTTACTTGATGTGTATATTTACATTTTATAATAAACCAGTGTAAGCAGTCAGGATCAGCAATCCAGATCAATTATCAACCACCCACAATAGTTTGCACTCAAATAGCTTAAGCTTGGAATAATGTCCTGAGGCACTTCATAAAGGCATAATTAGGCAAAAACAGGACGGCGAGACAAAGAAGGAGTCATGAGGAGGATTGAGTAATTACTTAAAGAGGAGTGTTTTAGGGAGGATCTTAAAGGAGGAGGGATAGGTCGAGAGACTTAGGGAGGAAATGGCAGATGTTGAGGCCTAGTCAGCTGAAAACATGCCACTAAAGACGGGTCAAGAAAATGGAGGCTGCATGAGGCTAAAGTCAAAGGAACTGTCGAGTTCACTGCTTCTTTTGATTATTTGTTGTATGTGAAGCAATTTGGTTATTTGATTTGATAATAAGATGTTACATAATGATGAGTTCTTTTTTTAGGGTGCCGCTTTTGTGACGTTGTGACTCATCGCACAGTTACACCGTAGTTCGCTATAGGCAAATTTACCTCACAGGTTATCTCTTAAGCATGTACAAGATTTACCAATTCTTGAAATGGGAATGCCTTTTAAGGTAATAGTGAATGTGTTGGAATCTTTCACTGATTTGAGGGTCAGTTTTAACTTGGCCCAGTTGCAGAAATGGGGAGGGAACAAGCATGAAGTGCAAGTACATGAATTATGTCTGTGGGACCAGGATTATACTTTCAGGATCTACTTCAATACTGACTTTGTCCACCTTGATCTAGCTCGGTCTTTAGTGCATCCAATATTCCACTGGTGGGGGGGGGCTTATGAACTGTAGAAAGTCAGCCCTTTGGGGTATGCAGGCCACTGCTGGCGTGCTGATGAGGCGTTGTCCTCGAAACATAGCAAGCATCTTCCAAGAGGAACAGGTAACTCAAGCCCAAGTGTTCTGTGGCTTGAGTTAAAGTTGCCGTCAATGTTGAAATGCTATTTATTACCCACCCACACAGAGGTTATGTGTTAAGTCTGAAGCGCCAGGCCTGACGTGTACAGGCACTCATTTGTGGCTTTTAGTTTCCTAAAATGCTGACTGATTCTGCCACCTTTTCAACTTGTTTATTTTCCACACAGCGAAGTAACTCTACACCCACGCTGTGTAATCTCAGTGAGTAATCTAATTCCAGTTTAGTGTTCATGTAGGCACAGTTCTGATTTCTAATTTCTTTCAATAATTTTCTCTGAATTATATTGCCAATAATCGTAACTTATTTGAGACAGTGCAGGCTAAGGTTTTCAGATAAAAAGAACTGAATATCAAGTTATATTTTTGATCAGTTTTACTAAGTTATTCTGGAATATCAAAATGCTGATACGTTTAGCATATTTTTGTGTTTTGTAGTGACAGTGGCATGGGGAATAATTCTTGGATTGATAACATTGTTGATTTTAATGGAATCAAGGGATATGTGGATTTTAAATAGCAAAGTGGAGTTGAATTCAAGTATCAGCCATGATGGTAGAGTACAGGCTCAATGGTCCACACTTGTTCCTGTTTCTGATTTTTCTCCACTCTTAGAGTCATAGAGACGTACAGCATGGAAACAGACCCTTCGGTCCAACCCGTCCTTGCTGACCAGATATCCCAACCCAGTCTAGTCCCACCTGCCAGCATGCCTCTTAAATGTTGCAATTATTGGAGGATTATTGGAGTTAGGTGTAATAGATCAAAATAGATATAACTCAGGTAGCTAAACGTGTTGGTCTAGAAATTCAAACACACTCAAAAATGCATGTGAAGCTATGCCCAGCATGCATCAAATATTAGAGCCTCGAGCTTATTATCATTGAGCTTTCCAGCTGCCAATTCCTAATGGATGTGTCCATGTTCAAATATCTTTCAGGGGAGATCTGCCATCATTACCTGGTCTGGCCTTCATGTGAATCCAGACACACAGTAATATGATTGATATTTAACTGCCCTTGAGAAAGGCCTACCAAGCAACTCCATTCAACAGAAAGTAGGATGGGCAATAAATGTTTGCACTGCCAATGATGACCACAAAAAAAGGATGAAAAAAGAAACTCATTGAAGATGTGACCAACATGAATGAAGAGGCGTTGTCTAAATGGACTTTAGTAAAGCCTTTGACAAGGTTCTGTATGGCAGCCTGTTTAGTAAGTTAGATCACACAGGATTCAAGGAGAGCTTGCCAATTGGAATCAAAATTGGCTTGACAGTAGGAGACAAAGGGCGGTGGTGAAAGGTTGCTTTTTAGACTGGAAGCCTGTGACCAGCAATATACTGTAGAAATTTGTGCTGAGTTTATCATTGTTTGTCATTTATATAAATGAATTGGATTTAATAAGTTTGTGGATGACATCAAAATTGGTGATATAGTGGACAGTGAAGAAGGTGATCTAAGATTACAAATAGATCTTAACGAACTGGGCCAAAGGGCTAACAAGTGGCAGATGGAGTTTAATTTGGACAAATACAAAGCAGTGCATTTCAGAAAAGTGAATACGGGCAGGACCTATATAGTTAAGTCCAATGAGAGAAAGCATGTCATATGCCTTCTTGATCATTCTATCGACCTGCATTGCCACCTTCAGAGTATAATGGACCTGAACACTCAGATCTCTCTGTACATCAATTTTCCCCAGGGTTTTTCCATTTACCATACAGTTTGCTCTTAAATTCTCCCAAAATGCATCACCTCACAATTGCCTAGATTGAAATCCATGTACCATTTCCCCACCCAACTCTCCAATCTATCTATATTCTGCTGCATTCTCTGATAGTCCTTTCACTATCTGCTACTCCACCAATCTTAGTGTCATCTGCAAACTTGCTAATCAGACCACCTATACCTTCCTCCAGATCATTTATGTATATCACCATCAACAGTGGTCCCAACACAAATCCCTGTGGAACACCACTGGTCACACTTCTCCATTTGGAGAAACTCTCTTCCACTACTACTTTCTGTCTCCAGATGCTCAGCCAGTTCTCTATCCATCAGGTTAGTATACCCTGGACCCCATGCAACTTCACCTTCTCCATCAGCCTCCCATGGGAAACCTTATCAAATACCTTGCTGAAGTCCAAGTATATGACATCTACAGCCCTTCCCTCATTTAGTACATGTCAGAGAGTTAGTGAATTTCCTGAGTGTGTCTGGGGTAGTTTTTTTATAACAGTGTATCTGAGAACCAAGAAAGGATCAGGACACAAATAGAGTTATTCATGAGTAATGAGATAGATTTAAGTAACACCGTAGCAGTGTGTGAATATATATTTGAAACAGGTCATGATATGCTTGAGTTCATTGTAGTGCTTGAAAGAAAGAAGGGTGAAAAACAACTACTAAGAGTCTAAGTTAGTTAAGACTTACTTCAATATGATGACGTAGACACTGTCCACATTAAATTACTGCTCTGTGAAAATGAGTACTTTCTTTTGCCATATCCTACTGAGTCAAGTTTTTTTTTATTAATCATGTTCTGAAGCTGTAGACATTGATCTGTCTTACATGGAATTGTATGTAGCACATCTTCATTTTGTGCAAGCAAATTTTCATTCTCCATCTGTTTATACATCTATGTTGTAGGATGTTAGTCCTTTACTGAAAATGTGTTGCTGAAAAAGCGCAGCAGGTCAGGCAGCATCCAAGGAACAGGAAATTCAATGTTTCGGGCATAAGCCCTTCATCAGGAATGGAGGAAGAGAGCTTCTGCAAGGAAGGCATCCTTGCAAGAGGATTCGCAGTAGGTTAAAATCTTCGAGGAGAAAGTGAGGTCTGCAGATGCTGGAGATCAGAGCTGAAAATGTGTTGCTGGAAAAGCGCAGCAGGTCAGGCAGCATCCAAAGAACAGGAAATTCGTCGTTTCTTGATGCCTTCCTTGAAGAAGCTCTCTTCCTCCATTCCTGATGAAGGGCTTATGCCTGAAACGTCGAATTTCCTGTTCCTTGGATGCTGCCTGACCTGCTGCGCTTTTCCAGCAATACATTTTCAGCTCTGATCTCCAGCATCTGCAGACCTCACTTTCTCCTATTAGTCCTTTACTTCAGCTTCATGAGTAGCTTGATTGTCTTCACTTTCCCTGCCTAGATGTTTCCCGGTGAACTACCACATTATCACATTTCAGTTTCGTTACTGATGATTGTTGCTTACTTACCATTACCTCAGTCACTGGTGCTGACAATCCTTCTATGGAAGACAATGGATTGAAATGCTGATCTTGAATTTGTGTCATCTTATCATTTGACATCTTTGTAAAATCAGCTAAAAACAAATGTTCACTGTATTATAACAAAGAAAATTTACAGCACAGGAACAGGCCCTTTGGCTCTTCAAGCCTGAGCTGATCCAAGTCTACTGTCTAAACCTGAGATTCCCTGCCTTCAGTCCTGATGAAGGGCTTTTACCTGAAATGTCGATTTTCCTGCTCCTTGGATGCTGCCTGATCTCTTGTGCTTTTCCAGCACTACATGAATCTAGACTCTGATTTCCAGCATCTGCAGTCCTCACTTTTGCCTAAGCATCTGTATTCCTCTGCTCCCCACCTACTCATGCATCTGTCCAGAAACATTAAATGAATCAACTGTGCCCGCCTCTACCACCTCTGCTGGCAACGCATTCCAGATACCCACCACCCTCTGTATGAAGTACTTGCTGTGTGTATCCCCCTTAAACCTTTCACCTCTTACCTTAAAAGCGTGACCTCTTGTTATTGAATCCTTCACTCTGGGAAAAAAACTTGTCTCTATCCACCCTGTCTATACCCTTGGTGATTTTGTAAACCTCAATCAGGTCCCCCCTCAATCTTCTTTTTCTCTAATGAAAACAAACCTACTCAACCTTTCTTTGTAGCTAGCACCAGGCAACATCCTTGTAAACCTTCTCTGCACCTTCTCCAAAGCGTCCACATCCTTTTAGTAATGTGGCGACCAGAACTGCACACAATATTCTAAACGTGGCCGAACCAATGTCTTGTACAATTTTAACATGACTTCTCAGCTCTTATATTCAACATCCCGTCCAATGAAGGCAAGCATACTATATGACCTCTTGACCAGTCTATCCACCTGTGCAGCAACTTTCAGGGTACAATAGACCTGCAATCCCAGATCTGTCTGCCCATCAACTTTTCCCAAGGCTCTTCTGTTCATTGTATAATTTGGTCTAGAATTAGACTTGCCTAAATGCATCACCTCACATTTGTCTGGATTGAAATTCATCTGCCACTTTTCCACCCAACTTTCCAGTCTACCTATATCCTCCTGTATTCTTTGACAGTCCCTTATGCGTTCTGCCATTCTACCAATCTTCACATCATCTGAAAGCTTGCTGATCATACCAACAGTACCCTCTTCCAGATCATTTATGTATATCACAAACAACAGTGGCCCCAACACTGATCCCTGTGGAACACCACTGGTCATCTTTCTCCATTTTGAGAAACTCCCTTCAAGCACTCCTCTCTGTGTCCTGTTGCTCAACCAGTTCTTTATCCACCTAGCTAGAACACCCTGCACGCCATGTCACTTCACTTTCTCCATTAGTTTACCATGGGGAACCTTATCAAATGCCTTACTAAAGTCCGTGTATATGAAATCAACAGCACTTCTTTCATCTATCAACTTGGTCACTTCCTCAAAGAACTCTATTAAATTGGTACGGCATGATTTCCCCCCACACAAAATCATGTTGCCGATCACTGATAATCCCATTATTTTCTAAAAATAAATAGATTCTATCCCTCAGTACTTTCTCCAGCAACTTTCTCACCACTGATGTCAGGCTCACTGGTCTGTAGTTACCCAGAATATCCCCACTACCCTTCTTGTACAGGGAGACAACATGAGCCACCTTCCAGTCCTCTGACACCTCACCTGTATTTAAGGATGCCACAAAGATATCTGTCATGGCCCCAGCTATTTTCTCTCTCGCCTCTCTCAGTAACCTGGGATAGACCCCATCCGGTCCTGGGGATTTGTCCACCTTAATAACCTCTAGCCTACCCAACACATCTTCCTTTCTTATATCAATGTGATCCAGACTAATCAAACTTCTATCTCTAATCTCAAGATTTATCATGTTCCTCTCCTCAGTGAACACTGATGCAAAGTAATCATTCAGAATCTCACCCATTCTCTCAGGTTCAACACACAGCCTTCCTCTATTATCCTTTAGTGGACCAATCCTTTCTCTAGTTACCCGCTTGCTTCTTATATAAAAATAAAATGCTTCGGGATTCTTCTTAATTCTGCTCACTAAAGCTATTTCATGACCCCTTTTTGCCCACTTGATTCCTCAAGTAAGACTTGTCCTACTCTTCCGATATTCCTCCAAGGCCCATTCTGTTCTCAGCTGCTTCCCTTTTCCTCTTGGCTAGTTGTACAATTTCTCCTCTCATCCACGGTTCACAAATCTTGCCTTTCCTATCTTTTGCCTTCAATGGGACATGCCGATCCTGCACTACCTTTAACCTATCTTTGAAAGCCTCCCACATACCAAATGTGGACTTGCCTTCAAATAGTTGTGTCTAATCCACATTTCCAAGCTCCTGCCTAATTTTGATATAATTGGCCTTGACTCAGTTTAGTACTCTTCCCTTAGGACCACTGTCGTCTTTGTCTACGAGTATTCTAAAACTTACAGAATTGTGGTCACTGTTCCCAAAGAAATCCTTCACCACAACTTCTACCACCTGTCCTGGCTCATTCCCCAATACCAGATCCAATATGGCTCCTTCCCTTGTCGGACTATTGAAACACTGCTCTAGAAAACTCTCCTGGACGCTTCTTACAAATTCTACCCCATCCAGACCTCTGACGCTAAGTTTATCCCAGTCAATGTTGGGAAAATTAAAATCTCTCATCACCATTACCCTATTGCTTCTACATCTTTCCATAATCTGTTTACCTATTTGTTCTTCTACCTCATGCTCACTGGTGGGAGGCCTGTAATACAGCCCCAACAATGTAACTGCACTTTTCTTATTTCTCAGCTTCACCCATAATGCCTCATTACCCAATACCTCCATAGTGTCCTCCTTTAGCACAGCCTTGATATCGTCCCTGACCAGCAGTGCAACTCCACCCCCTTTTTACTTCCCTCCCTGTCCTCTCTGAAGCGTTTATATCTTGGAACAGTTAGTTGCCAATCATCATGCCCTTCCTTCAACCAAGTCTCTGTGATTGCAATAACATCATACTCCCAGGCACCAATCCAAGCCCTAAATTCATCTGCCTTACACACTAAACTCCTTGCATTAAAGTAGATGCATTTCAGGCCACCAGTTCTTTTGCGTTTATCTGCTTTTCCCCTTAGTAATGCTATCTTCATGATTCTTACAGTTTCCAGTCTCCACTTCACTGCCTAGTTGTTTTCTCTTCTGGTTCCCAGCCTCCTGCCACATTAATTTAAAACCTCCCCTACAGTAGTAGCAAAGACTCCCCCAAGTACATAGATTCCAGTCTGGTTCAGATGTAAACCGTCCATTTTGTAATAGTCACACCTTCCCTAGAACCGGTCCCAATGTCCAACAAATCTGAACTCCTCCCTCCTACACCGTCCCTCAAGTCACATGTTCATCCTGCCTATTTTTTCATTTCTACCCTGGCTAGCACATGGCACTGGTAGTAATCCCGAGATCACTACCTTTGAGGTCCTCCTCTTTAACTTATCTCCTAGTTCCCTGAATTCTTCTTTCAGGACCTCAGCTCGTTTTTTACTTATATCGTTGGTGCCGAAATGCACCAAGACAACTGGCTGTTCACCCTCCCCTTTAGAATGCTCTGCATCAGATCGGTGACGTCCATGGCCCAAGCACCTGGGAGGCAACATACCATCTGGGAGTCCCGTTTTTGGCCACAGAACCCCCTATCTACTCCCCTCACAATGGAATCCCCTATGTCTATGGCCCTACAAGTCTTTTTCCCACCCTTCTGAACAGCGGTGCCTGCCACGGTGCCATGATCTTGGCAACTGCTGCCCTCTCCTGGTAAGTCATCACCCCCAACAATTTCTGGCTTAGCTTTCTGCAAAGCTCTATTTATTGTAAATTAATACTTTATACAATTAAAGGTTGTATAGACAGGTCAATGGAATGGTGGTCAGAGATATTGAAAATCCGGGACCTCATTGTGAATCCAGCAATTATACAGGATTGTCAGGTCCAGAAAACACTCCTATTATTACTGAATAGAAATATGAAGGGAAAAATCAGCAAAGTTTTCCAATATAAGAAGATACCGAGAACAAGAATGAGCAGTCCAACCTAGTTGAAGTCATTGATGAATCTTGAACTGAAGTTGTTCAGATAGTGGAACAATACAGAGCAGTGAGGAGAGAAGGTGGAGTGAAACAAGGGCTGTCGGGAACAGTAAGTTTTCCCACTTAAAAGGGATTTACCTCAGGAGTCAGGCCTCCATTTTTACAGAGTGCTCATTCTTGTTCTCGGTATCTTCTTATATTGGAAAACTTTGCTGATTTTTCCCTTCATATTTCTATTCAGTAATAATAGGAGTGTTTTCTGGACCTGACAATCCTGTATAATTGCTGGATTCACAATGAGGTCCCGGATTTTCAATATCTCTGTTTTGGGGGGAGATGACGGCAGGGAACACCTGCACTGCCTTCCTATTCTTTTTATGCCTTTTGGTCACCAATTCACTGTCTCCCTCAGCAATTCTAACCTGCGGTGTGACCAGTTCACTAAACGTGCTATCCATGACCTCCTCAGCATCGTCGATGCTCCACAGTGAGTCCATCCGCAGCTCCAGAGCAGTCATGTGGTCAAACAAGAGCTGCAACTGGACACACTTCTTGCAAGTGTAAAAGTCAGGAATGTCAGCGACGTTCCTAAGCTCCCACATCAAGCAAGAAGCACATGCCATGGGTCTGAGGTCCCCTGCGATTGTCAGCTTAGCTTTATATCAACTAACTAAAACCAAACAATGCACTTAAATATATGAAAAAGAAAGATAAAGAAAAAATAAAAGCCTTACCTTACAGAATCTTTTTCTTCTGGTTAGAGGAGAGGGGGTGGGGGGGGGGGGGGGGGGGGGAGGGCGATACTACAAGTGCAGTATCTCGGGTTCAGCCACTGCCCAAATATAAATTAAGCTCTTACCTTCTCGGCAGCTCTCGCTTCACTCCACCTTCTCTCCTTGCCACTCTGTAAAAATGGAGGCCTGACTCCTGAGGTAAATCCCTTTTAAGTGGGAAAACTTACTGTTCCCGACAGCCCTTGTTTCACTCCACCTTCTCCCCTCACTGCTCTGTATTGTTCCACTATCTGAACAACTTCAGTTCAAGATTCATCAATGACTTCAACTAGGTTGGACTGCTCATTCTTGTTCTCGGTATCTTCTTATATTGGAAAACTTTGCTGATTTTTCCCTTCATATTTCTATTCAGTAATAATAGGAGTGTTTTCTGGACCTGACAATCCTGTATAATTGCTGGATTCACAATGAGGTCCTGGATTTTCAATATCTCTGACCACCATTCCATTGACCTGTCTGTATAACCTTTAATTGTATAAAGTATTAATTTACAATAAATAGAGCTTTGCAGAAAGCTAAGCCAGAAATCGTCGATGATTTTGCCTCTTTGCAGTTGTCTTGAACCTAAACTTTTAGGTGTGGCCCAAAAATCACCAAACAAAAAAACTTTCCAAGACATCTTCCCGGGGAAGCTGGAATAGCTAATCTTTGGTCACATAATAGTAATTAACTATGATTTTACAACTCTACAATACTCAAGGTTTGTGTTTTTGGCCAATTCATATACACTTGATACAAAATCAGAAATTGCTGGTGAACTCAGCAAGTCAGGCAGCATCTGTAGGGAGAAAGCAAAGTTAATGTTTGGAGTCCGGTGACGCTTCATCAGAACCAGTTCTCTGCTTAGTTTTGTTTAATGTGAGGAAAATAGATGTTTCTTCTGTGGCAAGTTCTGTCTCACTGTCTGTGTTCAAAATCATGGCGCACACAGAATGGGTCATGTGACCTCTCCCTGAAAGTGTAGTGGTCTAAATGACCCCGAAAAGCAAAACTAACAGAAAGAACTGCAGATGTTGAAGATCTGAAATAAAAACAGAAATTGCAGGAGAGTCCCAATGGGTCTGGCAGCATATGTGGAAAGAAAGCAGAGTACGCTTTGCATAGTAATGCATTAATCAATTCTACTTCTTTCTCCCCCACAGATTCTGCCAGACCTACTGAGTCTTTCCAGCAATTTCTGTTTTTTACTCCAGAAAGCAACTCTTTTTCTGAGCAAATGCAACATTTTTACTGCTGTAGCCAGTCTCCTTAGTTTTCAGAAATGTTATTTTCAAAAACCTCAGGTGACATGGTGGCTCAGTGGTTAGCACTGCTGCCTCGCAGCACCAGGGACCCAGGTTCTAATTCCACCTGTGGGTGATTGTCTACGTGGAGTTTGCACATTTTCCCTGTATCTGCGTGAGCACCCTCTAGGTGCTCTGGTTTTCTCCCACAGTCACAAAGATGTGCAGGCCAGGTAAATTGCCCATAGTGATAGGTGCATTAGTAGGGAGAGGGGAATGGGTCTTGGTGGGTTATTCTTCGGAGGGTCGGTGTGACTTGTTGGGCCGAAGGGCCTGTTTCCACACTGTAGGGAATCGCAAACAAAACAAATATATGTGCCTAGCTACAGTATAAGTTACAGAAGGATTGAAGAATGCCAACAACACTTATATACAAAGAGCCCTTTGTATTAATTTTCTCTAATTGTCAACAAATGTATAGAATGTATGCTCTTTTTGAGTATGATCATTCTCAATTTGTAAATGTATCCCTTTCTTTCAGGTTGCAGAATGCAGCAGGTCTCCATATATTTCAGTATTTGACCCTTAGCATTGCAGGATTTCATGCCAACACAGAAGTAATCTGTTTCATGCATTTCTTGAAGCATCTCCGTTCATCGATGCACATTTCCAAATAAATACTAACAGTATCAAAGCCACAAATCATTTAGCTTTCATTGAGCTGATTGGCTGATTTATTTTGAATTCTCATCTTCAGGAGTAACAGTACCTCCTAAAATTGGCGCACATTAGAGACTGCAGCCAATACAAAATTGCCAGCGTGGCTGCCAAATTAAATTGTTGTTGGTTTTCAGTTAACTTACCCATAATTCCCACCTGACTTTGCTTCTCATTACAAACCTTACAGGAAAGCCATTGAAAACACATAATTACAGTTTCTTGTACTCATTAAAGCATGTTGAAACAATGATGCTTTCTCTCGAAATGTACTGTACTGCAAAACTCCTAGCATTTGGATCAATGGAGTGGAGGATCGTGAGATGAATAATTTTAATTGTGAATGCTTTAACAGACAAAATATCATATTGGGAATGAACCTAAAGCAAAAACAGACTAAGTGGTTTTCTGAGCTGTGAGGAGTGGTTGGTTACCTTTGGAGACCACTTACTTAAAATATTATGCAAGCTTACAATTTGTGAACAAAGGAGAAGGGGCATGAATATGGTAAATTTAACAGTAGCCTCAGAGCAAGTTAATTTTGTACTTGCCTCTTGCCATAATTTATTTTATATAACAGTAATTAAATTATTATGCAGCTTAGCAATGAATAACAAATGAAAAATAGAGTATTATATTGCAAATCAAACATACTTCAATTCACTGCCTGAAACGATTTTAACAGCAGATTCAAGAGTCACTTTTGAAAGGAAATTGAATATGCACTTTTACTTTACTTAGTTGTATTTTACAACAGACTAAATATTTGAGCTGCTAAGTTTTGTAAATTGTAAAAAGAGAAATAAGCAATAAATGGTTGTAAATATTGATTCCGTATGTATGTTGTGTTTGTCAGAAATGGAAACAATTGATACATTGACCACAATCTGCATTCTGTTGAAGTTACAAATGTTTGGTTGGAACAAATAATTGTGGTTTATGTAGAACATAGATCCACTGAGCACTGCATCTCTCAAAATTAGCACAAATTCAGGAATGAGATTGCGACGGTGAAATATTTCAGAATACAGATTAGCGTGTTTGTTTGAGTGAATCTTTAGTGATATTGGAGATAAGTTGTAGGATTTAAAGTTGGTGACGACACTGTTTTACAATATAATTCACACAGTTTTCCCAACATACAGTTCAGTCAAGTGAAGGCCGACAGACATTGCGAATCATGAAATTCCTGTTACAAACTTAGGTGATTGAAAACTTGGCTATAAAACACAAAGAATCACATGACTAATCAAGAGGTAGTGGAAGAGATTAATTTGGGAAGATGATGTAATTAGAGAAAAGCATGTCAACCAAATCTCTGTAACTGTATAAATTAACTCTTCAACCAATGTACGATAGAACCTCTATGATCAATTGTGAGAGCAAGAATTCTACTTGCATGTTCGCATCGAATAAAGATCATTCATTTTGAATAGGACTTCAGATTCTTGAAGTGTCACTGAATTTCAGGACAAGCCCTCTTCCTCTACATGTGACGATGAGATATGCCACATTGGCACTGTAGCAATGATGAGACTGATCAATAGCTGAGTATTTTGATTTATCACCTGTCTACCTCACAATTGCAGAACTGATCATTTCAGTGGGTATCAAAGAACTAGTGCCAGGAAATTCAAGTGCTGAGCGATCAAAGCGCATTTAGAGGAGCTTCAAAGGGTGACATGCAGAACTGTGAATCCCTGGGTGAATTCTTACCTATGGCACGACAGCTGGGCCAGAATCACCAGGGAGGGTATATCTGAACCATTGAGGTCACTGTCGGGAAGGGGCCAGAATGAAGGATGGATAAAACAACAGAAATCTGAAATTTGAAATAGTGATGAGTGGAAATATTGACACATATCCAAAGATGATATTTGCAACCCAAGTGGTAAATAACTAAAAGCCTAGTTGACAAAAGAGAAATTGATAAGGAGATAAAGAAAAACTTTTCAAATCTCAAGGACCCACTGGAGAAGCAAAAGATTTGGTGGGGTCTCAGCAGAGGGATAAGAAAGGTAAGGAAACAGTTATAATTAATAGATTCGTGGAACTGAGAAAACAAATGCAGAAACAATGCTGGACAAATAATAAAATCAGTGGCAAAACAAACTTGGACAGTTGCCAAAAAAGTTCATTTAAAGTACCATATTAGTTGAAGATTAAAGAAGGAAAATACATGTGTGCGTTTGTGTGTTTAGTTTCTGTGTGTTTAGAATTTAGTGAATAGTACTTGTGAATATATATGAAGCGTCACTGAACAATACTAAATCAATGTAAATTGAAAGAAGTAGCCAGAAGAAGGTATGATAAAATTGAGGTTTGAAGTTATTTAGAAGCATTGTTTTCCAACATGTTTGGGAGCAGCAATTTCTTGAGTGTGGGTCTGGGTTGTGTAGGTTTTGGAAGAACATTGAGGGGGGCAGAACAATGGATGAAGCTGTTCATATGAAAAGACACGCGGTGTGAGCAGCAGGAAGGAGAGTGTACCCAGTTGCAGTTAAAGTTGAGGAAATTAAGGGAAAAAGGATGGGTGTGCTGTAACTGACAAGACAAAGAATCAATTACAGAAGGAAAGGGATAAATGAGGGGCAGAATGATGCAGACATGTAGAAGAGATAAGTTACAGCAAAGGAAAGGGGTCGTTTGTGCTCTGTGATTGACCGGGTTCTGTACCCAGGACAAGCAATGGGGTTTGGGAGTGTCAGAAAAGGAATGTATAGTCCCATTCACTTCCAAGGAAGTGGAGAAGCTGGCCTTAGATTTTGGGAAACTAACACAGAGGCAAGAGCTCTATCATTCCCTTCCAGGTGAATCAAATGGGGGGTCTCCACAGTTTTGATGGGACAGTAGAAAATTAAATTGTTTTTGGCCTTGCTAACTCAGGGACTTATTCAGCCTAACTAGAGAAAAAGAGAATGGCTTGAGGCACTGGAGATGAAATGAAGACCTGGCTATCATGGGCTGTGGGACTCAGAAAAGGAAACATTTCAATTAGTGCAGAATATTCACCAAAGATTGACTGTGAAAGGCTGTTGCTGAAACTGTGACACTGTGGAGAAGTTGTTTCTTTGTTCTGTACTAAAGAGGGGATAAAGCCAGACTGGGCAAGCAGTTCTTCCAGCAGCATGTGTTTGCAGGCCAGTGTCTGAGTCATTTTTGTGATTATCTTCTTGGTGATTATTTTCTTGTTCAATTTGGCATAATTGATTTCTTTCTATTTTCCTTTCTAAGGACACATGTATTGCTTCTATCTCTGCAAAACAAAAACTGGATTTAATTTTATAAGCATGATATTTCTGTTTTTGAACTGATGGCATTATAATTTGGTTGGAAGGGGATCAAGGAATGGTTATGTTCAACTTGAAAATCAGACTTTGCACTTCGCTGACACAGACATTATGAGGTCGTGGTTGTCAGTGACTCTTGCATTTATGGACGCAGAAGGAAAAAGCTAATGAAAACACTGGATTCAGTAGGGAAATACAAAGAATTAATAAGGACTAAACAGTGACATACAGTGTTCTTTCTTTACAGGACCATGGAAACCTATTTTATCTGGTCACCACAGCTGTAGAAGGAATCAAACTATTGACCAGGCCCCAACAAGGCCTATTCTGTATGAACACACATAGGAATGTAAAATGTTAAATGTTTCAGTTAACAAACTAGTGTACATAAGGAGTAGCTCAGGGTGGCCGGGAGTGGGGACTAGCAGTGCCAGCAGTTGCAAAATGTAGCAAGAAAAATTCTCTGTAGACTTAAAGCTGCCATACATGAATCTAGTGCCAGTATCATCCACTGTAGTTTAAAATGTAAATCCTTGTAGTATTGGTATGAATTTACTTAGGAACATAGGAACAGGAGTAGGCCTTTCAGTCTGTCAAGTCTGCCTTGCCATTCAGTACAATTATGGCTGATCAAACCAATCAAAGCCTTTTATCCACCCTGTCCCCATAACCCCATACTCCATTGGGAATCAGAAATCCATCAATCTGGGTGGCATATTGGCTCAGTGGTTAGCACTGCTACCTCATTGTGCCAGAGACACAGGTTCGATTCCAGCCTCAGGCGACTGTCTGTGTGGATTTTGCACATTTTCCCCGTGTCTGCATGGGTTTTCTCTGGATGCTCCGGTTTCCTCCCACAGTCCAAGGGTGTGTAGGTTAGGCAAAGTGGCCATGTCCATAGCGTTCAGGGATGTGTAGGTTAGGTGCATTAGTCAGGGGTAAATGTGGAGTAATATGAAAGGGAAATGGGTTTGGGTGGGATACTCATTGGAGGGTCGGTGTAGACTTGTTGGCCTAAGGGCCTGTTTCCACACTGTAGGGATTCTATAATTCTAATTTCTACCTAAATTATTCTCCATCCTCAAAGATTGAGATACCACAGCTTTCTGTAGAGAATTCCAAAATTCATAACCATCTGAATGAAACCATTTCTCTTCATCTCAGACTTAAGTGGCATCTTACTCATTTTAAAATTGTGCCTTTTGATTGTAGGCTCCAAAGGAAACATTTTACCTACATCAACCCTGTTCATCCCTTTCAGCATTTGAAGCAAGACTACACTATTCCTGTACTCAAATCCTGCTGCAGTAAAGGTTTACATTCCACGATGCTTCTGCATGATGGCCTTCTGTGACTTATTGACAAGGACATTCGGGTCCCTTCGTACGTCTACAGGTTCTAGCATCATATCATTTCAGAAATACTCTGCACTTCTGTTTCTCTGACCAAAGTGAATAACACGCAACCTTCTATATTATATTCTCTCTGCCATCTTCCTGCCACCCACTAAGCCTGTTCAAATCCTCTTGAAACTGCTTTACAGCTTCCTCAAAACACACATTCCCACTTAGCTTTGAATCATCTGCAAATTTGGCAATATTTCATTTGGTTCCCACACCCAAATCATTGCTATATATTCTGGGGGCCCAAGTACTGATTCTTGCAATACCCCACTAGTCATAAACCTGAACCATGAGAATGACTCAGTTACTTGTGTTGGGTGAAGTACTGTTGAAGATATTTGTTAGCAAATTACTTAATTGATTAACAGCTGATTCAATTGTAAACATTAAGTTTTTTTAAAAAAAAACTTTAGTTGCTAAAATAAGTGTGCAGAGCCAGTCAGTATTTATTGATGAATTATAGCTGTTGGCTTTAATTACCTTGTTAACTTCTAGACAATATTGAGCAAGACAATGTTCAGATGAAATCATAAGTTTGAGTTGAATTTAGCCAACATGACAGCAAAAAATTTATGAGTAAAGGAATCATGGGAGATAACAATTGGCCAAAATGTTTCCAAATACACAGCTACATGACCAGAAAGGGTTCACTACTTTTGACATTTTGTAGAATCATTTTGGAGAATGATCTTGTCAGTCCACATCTTGTAGGAGAGTGACGAGAACTGTGAATAGTTTTAGTCTGACCCTAAACCTGTGCTCTTGAAATTTTCCATGCTTTGGCATGCACTTAAACAGCTGGCAAACCATAGAGAAAGTTAATACTGGGTGACCACAAGTAAGCTTCAATTCTAGTGCAGTGCGATCTGTTGCCCAATGAGTAACTAAAATTTCTACTTCCACACCCTTGGTCCCCAACAATTGAATATTTGGTGATAGCTGACATCTGACTTCCCCGTAGGGAGTCACTGAACATAAACAATAACCTAATGGAGGACTTGCTGAGATATTTAAATCCCAAGGGGAAATAAACGTCAAAACTGTCGGAACATTTACAGAGGACGAGGAGAGAGCCCAGACAGCAATCAAGCATTGTCAGCGATTCTAACAGGAGGTCAAACAAGTCAGAGGTTGTGGAGGCTAAACTGGAAGATGCACAGAGAGCTGGCAGGTGGCAGACAGTTTGGAACTGAGGACTTAGGGTAGATATTTCACCTCTGATTTGGGATTGCTCCCTCTGTACTGATGGTAGTGCAGTTGCTAATTGCGAAGGGACTTACACTTAAATGTTGTACCATGTCATTGTTAGAGTTATAACCCATGCATTATGCTAGCCTGTCGAGAATAGAATGTATCAGACATAGTTGAGAAAATGTAATTGCCTAGCTAACAGTAATGGAATGAGGAGCACAAAGTAGTTTCATTTGAGTAAAGGTTGTTGGTAAGTTATAGGTTATTTTATACATGCTCAGTATAATATATATTTCAATCACAAACTAAGCTTGATTACTATAATACAGTGGCATTAAGAAGATGTTGGGTAAGGATCCAAATCAGGTAGGATCCCTGCATTAGTCATTGATGATGGAATAAGTCCCACTTGGTCTTTGCATTGGAGGAACAGCAAGTTTAAAACACACTAAAGAACATGTTTCACCATGTTGGTGATTCTTCAGCTGCAGTTGAGTTTCTGTTGATATGCATCCCTGGAAACGGCCCACAAAGTACCAAGTTCTGAGTTACAGAGTTGCATGGAATGGAATTTAATGACCTAATGTTAAAGCAGGCATTCAAGCAAACTAGGCAACTAGAGAGGAAAGCAGAAAACGAAGAGATGCTTCAATACAATTTTGAGTCTCATTTTGAGCACATAGGCTGACTGGTCCAATATATGTCAAGAGGCCTGCAAATTGGGGAAGGAACCACTGTTTTGAAGTGGGGATGTTGTGATGGAAGAAGCAATGCAGGCAACAAGGTTGCCCAGCAGAGGACACCCAATGCTTTTGCAGATCTAGCCACTGATGGTATGTTTACACGGCAAAGTCATCTTTTCAAAATAAATTAAACAGATCACCTCCACATGGAAGAAGAATCTAGCAAATTAAACAAAAACAACCAGAAGATGCTTGGAACAGATAGCTTTCTTCAGTGATGTTAAAGTCCTCAATGTGCTGCACAGGACCAAGATTTTTGGTCAGCCACTTTAAAAGTTAACATTTAAAAAAAAAATTCTGGATTCAGACTTAATGATTACTTTTTCCTACTGTAAATTGACTTTACACAGTGCACCTTTGATCAACATATGTCAAGACCCAGACATTTACAAGCATTAACCTTCCAGCTCAAGATTGGTTGGAAGCAGCACTTACATACAGTGGTAATGTTATTAGGGAGCCTATTTGTATCTTGCAGAATCAGACCAAGCCTTGGTAACTTGGCAAGCTTCCGTAAAATGGAGTCTTCTCCAGTTCAAACAAGACAATTGGCAAGATGATGAATTCATCCTAGGTGATGATTATAACCCTTTGTTGAAAATTACCCTATTCACATGATGCTTATATTCTAGTTTGTGACAACATACACCAGCTTTTCCAGGACAGGAGACTCCTTCTAAAGAACATCAGATGATGCCTTTCCTCATAGATTCTGTGATGCTGTAGGACAGAAGATTATGTTTGTATGCTTCTGGCAGGTTGTTGCCCATCTAATTTAAACACAACTCAACCAGTAAACAGTTAATTTTGGGAATGTTATTTCTCTCCAATGATCGAATGGTTTTTGTCAGCTCAGTCAGACTTAGTGGTTTGTCCATACTCTCCTATGTACTGTCATCAAAGACCCCATGACAGAGGTCAGGTAGGACTCAGCATGACAATCAAATGCTGCATTGTCAGGGTTCCTTCCTATGAGGAACAAACTGAGCTAGTCTCCATGTTCCAGCAGGTATTGACTCTTTACAGAGCAGTGAATTTTTGCAGATTTCTGAGTTAACATTCTCCCTGAACTAATATAATAAAAAAAAACCCTTGCTCAATCAGCCCAATGCAGATTCTAAGATCCTACCAAAATTTTCCATATTGCAATAGTTGCTAGAGTTCAGATTGAATCATAGTAACTGTACCGGAGAAAGAGACCATTTACTGCATCATGCTGGTGACACTACAGAGAGTCCTGAACACAGCCCAGTCCATCATACCAACCAGCCTTCCATCCATTGACACCATCTATATGTCCTGCTGCCTCAGGAAAGCAGCCAACACAATCAAAGACTCCTCCCAACCCAGTTATACTCTCTTCCACCCTCTTTCATCAGGCAGAAGATCTCAAAGTTCGAACGCATGTCTGAACAGATTCAAGGACAGCTTCTTCCCTGCAGTTATCAGACTTTTAAATGGACCTCTCAAATGTTAATTCTGATCTTTCTCTCTCAGCAACGTCTCTCTGCCTGTTACAGTGTATACTTCACTCTGATCTGCTACTTTGTATGGTATGATCTGCCTGAATAGCACACAAAACAACACTCTTCACTGTATCTCAGTACATGTGACAACAATAAATCAAATGAAATCAAATCACATCAAAGAACTGGCCAATTACTTCTACTTCCCTGGTTATTCCTTTCAACCCTATACATTTCTTTTCAGGTTTTTATTCAATTCTCTTCTTATTCAATTTGCCTTTGTAATCCATTGCAGTAGTTTTAAAATTGTATTAACCCATTGCAGAAAAAATGTTTTTTTTTCTGTCAGGCTCCAATTTTGAAAGAACTGAGCAGGAGCCTGTAAAGGCAATCCAGCCCCTTCTCTTTAGTTGACTATTTAAAGGCCAGTACTGATGTTGTCAGCTCATTGAAGAGCCAGTTTCTGATTTTCTTTCTGCACTGAGCTGAACTTACCATCAGAACCACAACAGTGAGAGGGAAGGTGGTGACACCAAGGGGACAGATTTGGAATGACAGGAAAGAAGCAACAATGAAGAGAGAGCCCTTGGAAAAGGTCCTCATACATGGGCAGCTAAATGTATTCACTGGGCTGTTTCTTCTCTCTGCATTCCTAAAAAGACCAAGGCATTTTGCAGGGTGTGGAGTGGAGGGGAGATTGCATTTGTAAAGCAACTTTAATGGAGTAAAACATCGCAAAGCACTTTCAGCCAAAACTTGACAACAACTAGGTAAAGAGATCTTTGGACTGGTAATGAATTGCTTTCTTGCTATTTATTCACAGGACAGATGTATCACTGGTAAGGCTAACATTTATTGCCCAGCCCTAATTGAGAAGATGGGGGTGAGTTACCTTCATGAAATGCTGCAGTCAGTCTGATGAAAATATTCTCACAGTGCTGTTAGGTAAGGATGTTTGGCATATAAAACCAGGAGTGGCCATTGAGTCTGCTTTGCCAATGCATTAGAACAGGGATGATCAACCACCTCAATATCACTTTTCTGCATATTTCCATGTCCCTTGATGTCATTAATCTCCAGAAATCTACTGATTTCTGTTTTGAATTAAGCTTCCATAATCTCCTGGAGTAGAGAATTACAAAGATTCATGAACCTCAATGTGGTCAAGTTACTAACGGCCTAAGCAACTGGACCCAACGTAAAGTTGGCTAACAGTTTCTGCAAGCAAAGTATGATGGAATGCAAAGAGGCCAAGGCTACCACAGGTAAAAATCCAACAAAAATCAGCTCACACCTGTCTTGCATATTGTACAGATGTGGCCGATATTAGCAATGGGAGAATTGTTATGGCCTGAAACCATGGAGTAATCAGTATCATAGAAAGAGGACTGGTACACCTAGAATGACCTGGCATAACTTCATGGAGCATTGTGGCCCCTGCCCTGTGACCCCATTAATGGAAGAGAACATTCCAGATGGGCTGAGAAAGGGAGGGGTGAAGCTGGTATGAAGGGACACCAGGTGGCCATTCCCTCAGCAAGGATTTGGCTGGCGAAGATTTTTTGCAAGACTCAACTTTGTACTTTTTTGACAGATGTATGAATAGGCAGGGAATAGAACGATATGGATTGTGTAGAGGCAAAAGGTTTTCAATTTAGAAAGGCATCATGTGTCGATGCAATCTTGGTGGGCTGAAGGGACTGTTCCTGTGCTGTATTGATATTTGTACTAAGAAGACCCCGAGTGCCCTGTTGACAGAATTCAGCGAATTGAATCCAGCAGCCAAAGGGAGTTAGCCAGAATGGGTATTATATATGCTTTTCAGGAAATGAGCCCAATTTTGGGAAAAGTTATTGTAATTCATTTTGTCAGAGTTACTCATTTACCTTTTGAGTGTTTATTAAAATGAAGTTTAAACTGCAGTCCTTTGTCTCATGCAGTAAGAGCACCTGGGTAAACCTGACAATTTACAGTAATAAACTGGTGAAAGCATCTGTATAGAATAGTTTGCAAGCAACATTCAGATTGAAGACATTTATCATTATGTCATTCTTAAATGCCCTACCACTAATCTTGAACTGAACTACCCTGGGTCTAGACTGAACAGCCACGATCAACTCTGTCACATCCTGTAAGAATGATCTAAATTTCAATGAGATAAGCCTTATTCTTCAAAACCTAGAAAATACTGGGTCAGTATTCCCCAATCTCTCCCCATAAGATAATCCCACCTTCCCAAGGATTAGTCTGATGAACCTCCATTGCACTGCCACTATGACAAGTGTAGAGCTTTTTAGGTTAGGGGACCAAAATTGTACACAATCTGCCAGGAGAGGTCTCATGGAGGTGCTATACAATGGCAGCAAGATATCTTTACTCCTGTACACAAGTTCCCTTCCGATGAAGACAATCTACCATGTACCTTCCTAACTGTATTTGCAAGCCAGTTTAAGTGACTTATGCACAAGACCAATCACCCTTGGACACCCAAACCTCCAACTTCTCACCATTTAAGAATTATTCTGTGTTTCTCTTTTTATATCTACCAAAGTGAGTAACTTTACACTTTACGTTATATTTTACACTTTCGTTATATTCCATCTGTGTGTTCTGGCCCATTCACTTAGTTTTGACTATCCAAGTCTTCTTGAAGTCTTCTCAATCCAAGAGAAGATTGTGGATTGTGAAGTCTCCTCACAACTCACATTCCAACAAATTTCACATCTTAACCAATTTTGGAAATATTACAATTTGTGCACACATCTCTAGATTTACACTGGTTGTGAGGAGTTGTGGACCTGGTACTGATGCTTGTGGTAACAGCCTGCCATCCTGAGAATAATCTGTTGATTTCTACTCTCTGCTTTCTGTCTGTTGACTGATTCTCAATCCATATTCATATATTCTCCCCAAGCTACTGTGTTGTACTTTTATTTGCTAGCTCCTGTGTAGGACATTACCAAAAGATTTCTCAAAATCAAAATTCATTTCATTCACTGATCAATATTATAAGTAACATCCTGAAAAACTTCTACCCTGCTGTTAGAATAGAATTTAGGTGCCTGATCCAGTCACATTTCTGACCAAAGTTGATCTCAGGATTTTGATGGTGGGAAATTCAGTGATGGAAATGCTGTTGAATATTAAGAGGAGGCAGTTAGATTCTTCTGTTGTAAATAGCCACTGATCAGCATTTGTGTGACATGCATGCTCATGGTGTCAAGTGCAATCACTCAAAGTTCATCTCTGGAATTCAGTCCTTATATGGGTATTTGGATCAGGGTGCCGGGAACCAAATGGGGTCCTAGTGGATCCCAAGTGAGCAACTGTGAGCAACTTTATAACGAGCCAATGTTGCTTGTTGGCACTCTTGATGATCCTTCCCATTGTTCTGCTGACAACTGCAAGTTGACTGCTGCAGGATTGGCTAGATTGGATTTACTATGTTTTTATTTTTGTGGACAGGATATACCTTGTCAATTTTGCATTTTGTTTGGAGAGATTTCAGCGTTCCAGCTGGGGCAGAAATTCTGGAGCATAGATCTTCAGTGTGACAGTTTGGATGTTGTTGGGTCCCACAGACTTTGACCATAAGATCTTAAGAAACAGCATCAAGATTAGGACATTCCACCTTATCAACATTGCTCTGCCATTTAATGGTATCATTGTTAACCTGATTGTGGCCTTATCTCCAATGTTGAGTACTCATCTCCATAAACTTTGACCCCTTGCACAAGAAGTTCCTCCTAATCTCCATCTTGATGGAAGACCCTATTTTTAAATTACTCTAGTTTGTTCAGGGAGATATCCACTCAGCATCTGCTCTGCAACCACTCCCCCCCCTTTCCCCCCCGCGCACCCTCAGAATCTTGTATTATTCAATATATCATCTCTTATTCTTATCGAGTTTAGACCCAAATCTACTGAAGATTTCCTCTTCAGACAACCACTTTATCCCAGGAATTAGCCCAGTGAGTGTTCTCTCAATGCAGATATTATCCTTCATTCCCACCAGCTGAAGTGGAATAGAAAGCTTTCCTGTTTTTTTATTCCTTCCTCATCTTATTATAGCAGGTATGTTTAAAACTTGGGATGGACCCGGGTAAAAACAGTGACTGCATATGCTGGAAACCAGATTCTGGAGTAGAGTAATGCTGGAAAAGCACAGCAATTCAGGCAGCATCCAAGGAACAGGAAAATCGATGTTTCAGGCAAAAGCCCTTCATCAGAAAATACAGGCAGATGCCTGAAGGGTGGAGAGATAAATGAGAGGAGGGTGGGGATGGGGAAAAAGTAACATAGAGTACAATAGGTAAGTGGGGGTGGAGATGAAGGCGATGGGTCAGGGAGGAGCGTGGGGGAAGGTAGCAAAGAGTACAATGAGTGGATGGAGGTGGGATGAAGATGACAGGTCAGAGAGGAGGGTGGAGTGGAGAGGTAGAAAAGAAGATAGGCCGGTAGGATAGGTCATGGGGACGATGCTGAGCTGGAAGTTTGGAACTGGGTGAGGTGGGGGAAGGGGAAATGAGGAAACTGGTGAAGTCCACATTGATGCCCTGGAGTTGAAGTGTTCCAAGGCAGAAGATGAGGCTTTCTTAAATTTTAAATTTAATCAAGAGACATAGCTCAATAAAACATACAATCAAGAAAGAACCCACTCTACTCACTACTGCAGACTTACTTTAAGGCCGTGCTTAAAATCCACTTATCTGTTTCTGTGCTGTGACCTCTCCCAACAGGTTCCTCCAAGATCAGTTGTGAATTTCACTGTTTTTTAATTTTCCCAGATTCACTCCGATGTCCAGCGATACATGAATTCAAAAGCAAAGGCAGTAACTGCTAACTCTGTCAGTTTGCGATATGAGTTTCTTTCTCTCTCTCTCCCTCTCTCTCTCTCATGCACTGGCTTCACCATATGCTTCCTTTGTCTGTTCTTCTCCCTTTTAAAACTGTTTTTTTTTTTACTTTTTGTTTCTCCAAGTTCCAAAACAATGCAACAGCATATAAAACAGTAATTGCTGCTCCTGGAATTTGAGGAAAAGGGCAGTATCACAACACAAAAGGACAAGTTGAGGATATTGGGCTTTAAACTGTTCATTTATCTCCCAAGGTAAAGGAGAGTTCAAGATCTCAAGGATATCGAACAGCATTTCTGCCTAGACAAAATGCTGGTCTGATGCATGTTGCCATGGAAATGGCTTTTTGAGGGTACAAGTTTCTTCGTTATCCCTGAAAACTCTCAGGTAATGTTATTCTGCAGGGATCCAGGAAAAGGAGAGCAGCAAAAGATAGCAAGTTGCTGTGGTTCACCATGCAGGAACATGGGAGATTGTACTCGGTTTGAAAATATCAAATTCATGAGGATTAAGATGAGGCAGGAAGATTCTGCTAGTTTTGGCTAGAGGAAAAATCCCCTGTAAAACAAACTTCATGATAAAAAAACATTTTTGAGATTAAAAGTTCCAGGGCCGAGATCGGGAAAGAGCCAAAGTAAATCCTAGGAAACTAAAAATCCCTTTGTAATGGTTCCGTGAGAATTCAATGCCTACTTAAAAGGTAATGTACTGTGTTTCAGAAGTGGGAAATTAAAAAGGAAATGACCTGTTTTGTGGGTTCTAGGTAAACCTTGACTAGAAATATAATGTTTAATCAATTTTGCTTTTAGTTTTTCTTACTGTAAAAGCCTTAAAATGTGAGCACCTTGCACCTGCTTCCCATTAAACAATTGTTCCCCTTTAATCTCTTGCAATCAATCCACTCATGATCACTAACAGTAGAGGTCAGAACATATTTCATGGTACCTTTAATTTTATCTTAAGCTCCAAGGCCCTGAAGCCCTTCCACAACATTCAAGGCTAAGCTGAACGATATGGGTCTTAAGAAAATTATTGTATCCACTGCAGGAGATATGTGTTGTATGTGTAAATGTATCACAGGGATAGCTCAAAAGAAGAATGAAGTCATGAAATGGTGAACCTTCAACAGATCTGAAAATAATATTTCAAAGTAACAACTGTTTCCTTAAATGGTTTAATATTGTTATTGATTTTTCAAGAAAGATGAAGAGTTATTGATTACCTAGCTCTTCCTTCAGGTTATCAGGCCATTGCTTGTTGTTTCATGAAATAGTTGTAGAAAACAGTGCATTTATACTTCAAATATGATTTGTATGGTGTTTGCCTATTGCTCAGGAAATCCAGAAAATGGTTACTCAGTTAAATATTGTCACTTCTGCTAATGATAATGAAATTGATGTTTGAGTTCCTATATATGGTATACTTGAAATGTGCAATAACTTAAAAATTAATACACAATATTTTGATGTTTATTTGTTTGTACTTTAAAGTTCACAATTATCCAACATATACTTGAATACCTTAAAGCTCTTTAAAAATTGTTCCATAGGTTAAACAGCTTGAATATCCCATTAAATCAGATATGTTTAATCAAAGAGCACAACTCACAGAAACAATGCACTGGGCAAAAATATGACATTTAAGCTTGTGCTTTTTGGGAGAAGCTGAGGTTCTAATTAAAAAGGAACTTTTAATTAAGGGATTTAAATAAACAAAAGACAATTTATCTGATTATGAAATACATAAATGATTTTTGTTTGTCTATTTACACATATATTTTAATATGTCCACTCTAATTAAAGAGAAAATTTAGCAGTTGATACATTTTTTGAACAGCCTTAAAATAATGTGATTGTTTCAACAAACTGTAGCAGGTAACTGTGATCAAAAGAAATGTGCTTACTACATACAGAAACATTTTCAACAATAAATGTTGACATAGAAGCCTTATCAAAAGTTGCAACAACAGGACCTAACAAGACTTTTAATAATATGCTAGCTGATCTCCTGCAGTACAATATGCAGAAAGCGAAGACTAAATTTACCCTTCAGCAGGCAGAAGGTTATTGGATGATCAAACCAATGTGTACACATATAATTTAGAACCCATTCTAAAGTCATAAATCCTCATTTTAGTTTACCTTTTTATCATAAATTCCAATCTCGACTTTTATACTAGAAGCTTCCTTTGTAATTAGATTCTTGCACCAATGGTGGTGTTGTGGCGATATCACTGGGAGGAGGGATAATTACAGTATGACAAAATTTAGACAGCTAGTTTCTGTGGATAATTTAGGTACAGGAGTTTGTGATGATCTCGGTTGAAACAAAGCTTACACATTTTCAAAGTACTTTTATAGATTGATTTCCAACGGCGTAAGAAAATTAACAAATATTGAAAGGCAAAATTTCCGTATTTTGCTTCCAAGTTGAAGTTAATTGACTGTTGGTTTTTCTGAAAATACCACCTACAGAAGAACTTCACTAAAGGGAAAACATAATTAAAATGCAAAATACTCTGGGAAATAAAGGGCAGAGACATTAATGCTTCTGGTACTTGTTGAGCTATTTTTGCCTTGATTACTAAGTCCAAAAATTATCTGGTGTATCTTATGTTAATTAAATATTTTACTTAGCTTAATGAATTTTTCTCTTAGGATGATTCTTTTTGCTTCTAGACATACTGTTATGTTATTCAGGGGGAGCTCATGTGAAATTAGTTTGATAATGGTTTAGCCTCTAACTTAACAGGAACACAAATCTGCATTCTTTGTAGTCTGACAAAGCAAGAGATTGGGAGACAGTTTAATTAAGTTACCTTTGAGGCTTATATGTTGTGACAAATTAATACCAAAAGATTTTCTTTAATTTCCATTTTTTCTCTGCTAATGGAGATTATGTACAGGGTACCTGGTCAATATTAAAATTGGCTTGAAAATGTGTTGTGAAATCTGGTTAGATAATATCTCTTAGAGGGCAGATACTCATGTTAAAGAAGAACTAATTATTTACTGGTTTATGTGACAGCAAAAGTAGCACAGTCATGGGTTTGAGGGCAGGAAATGGCCAGACATAAATATGTTGTGAGGGCATTGACCTAAAAAGTCTAAAAATTGTTTCATGTGATATTAGCATAGCGCACACACACAATTTGAAAAATCCATCATTGATTTTCTTTGTTACTTGGGCAAAAATCAGTTTGGAAAACTTTATGTGTCAGTTCATAGATAAAGTCATAGAGATGTACAGCACAGAAACAGACCCTTCGGTCCAACCCGTCCATGCCGACCAGATATCCCAACCCAATCTAGTCCCACCTGCCAGCACCTGGCCCATATCCCTCCAAACCCTTCCTATCCATATACCCAGCCAAATGCCTCTTAAATGTTCCAATTGTCCCAGCCTCCACCACATCCTCTGGCAGCTCATTCTATACATGTACCATCCTCTGGTTGAAAAAGTTGCCCCTTAGGTCTCTTTTATATCTTTTCCCTCTCACCCTAAACCTATGCCCTCCAGTTCTGGATTCCCCAACCCCAGGGAATAGACTTTGCCTATCTATCCTATCCATGCCCCTTATAATTTTGTAAACCTCTATAAGGTCAATCCTCAGCCTCCAACGCTCCAGTGAAAACAGCCCCACCTGTTCAGCCTCTCCCTGTAGCTCAGATCCTCCAACTCTGGCAACATCCTTGTAAATCTTTTCTGAACCCTTTCAAGTTTCACAACATCTTTCCGATAGGAAGGAGACCAGAATTGCACGCACTATTTCAACAGTGGCCTAACCAATGTCCTGTACAGCCGGAACATGACCTCACAACTCCTGTACTCAATACTCTGACCAATAAAGGAAAGCATACAAAATGCCTTCTTCACTATCCTATCTACTTGCGACTCCACTTTCAAGGAGCTATGAGCCTGCACTCCAAGGTCTCTTTGTTCAGCAACACTCCCTAGGACCTTACCATTAAGTGTATAAGTCCTGCTAAGATTTGCTTTCCTAAAATGCAGCACCTCGCATTTATCTGAATTAAACTCCATCTGTCACTTCCCAGCCCATTGGCCCATCTGGTCAAAATCCTTTTGTAATCTGAGGTAACCCTCTTCGCTGTCCACTACACCTCCAATTTTGGTGTCATCTGCAAACTTACTAACTGTACCTCTTATGCTCGTATCCAAATCATTTATGTAAATGACAAAACGTAGAGGGCCCAGCACCGATCCTTGTGGCACTCCACTGGTCACAGGCCTCCAGTCTGAAAAACAACCCTCCACCACCACCCTCTGTCTTCTACCTTTGAGCCAGTTCTGTATCCAAATGGCTAGTTCTCCCTATATTCCATGAGATCTAACCTTGCTAATCAGTCCCCCGACTGAACTTCATATAGAACACATCTACTGCTCTGCCCTCATCAATCTTCTTTGTTACTTCATCAAAAAACTCAATCAAGTTTGTGAGACATGATTTCCCATGCACAAGGCCATGTTGACTATCCCGAATCAGTCCTTGCCTTTCCAAATACATGTACATCCTGTCCCTCAGGATTCCCTCCAACAACTTGCCCACCACTGAGATCAGGCTCACTGTTCTATACTTCCCTGGCTTGTCCTTACCACCCTTCTTAAACAGTGGCACCACATTTGCCAACCTCTGGTCTTCCGGCACTTCACCTGTGACTATCGATGATACAAATATCTCAGCAAGAGGCCCAGCAATCACTTCTCTGGCTTCCCACAGAGTTCTCGGGTATACCTGATCAGGTCTTGGGGATTTATCCACCTTTACCCATTTCAAGACATCCAGCACTTCCTCCTCTGTAATCTGGACATTTTGCAAGATGTCACCATCTATTTCCCTAAGGCTATATCTTCCATATCCTTTTCCACAGTAAATACTGATGCAAATATTCATTTAGTATCTCCCCCATTTTCTGTGGCTCCACACAAAGGCCGCCTTGCTGATCTTTGAGGGGCCCTATTCTCTCCCTAGTTACCCTTTTATCCTTAATATATTTGTAAAAACCCTTTGGATTCTCCTTAATTCTCTTTGCCAAAGCTATCTCATGTGTCTGTTTTGTCCTCCTGATTTCCCTCTTAAGTATAATACTTTCTTTATACTCTTCAAAGGATTCACTCGATCTATCCTGTCTGTACCTGACATATGATTCCTTCTTTTTCTTAACCAAACCCTCAATTTCTTTAGACATCTAGCATTCCCTATACCTACCAGCCTTCCCTTTCACCCTGACAGGAATATACTTTCTCTGGATTCTTGCTATCTCATTTCTGTAGGCTTCCCATTTTCCAGCCGTCCCTTTCCCTGCGAACATCTGCCTCCAATCAGCTTTTGAAAGATCTTGCCTAATACCGTGAAAATTGGTCTTTCTCCAATTTAGAACTTCAACTTTTAGATCTGGTCTATCCTTTTCCATCACTATTTTAAAACAAATAGAATTATGGTCGCTGGCTCCAAAGTGCTCCTCCACTGACACCTCAGTCACCTGCCCTGTCTTATTTCCCAAGAGTAGGTCAAGTTTTGCACCTTCTCTAATAGGTACATCCACATACTAAATCAGAAAATTGTCTTGTACACACTTAAGAAATTCCTCTCCATCTAAACCTTTAACACCAAGGCAGTCCCAGTCGATGTTTGGAAAGTTAAAATCCCCGACCATAACTATCCTATTATTCTTACAGATAGCTGAGATCTCCTTACAAGTTTGTTTCTCAATTTCCCTCTGACTATTGGGGGGGGTCTATAATACAATCCCAATAAGGGGATCATCCCTTTCTTATTTCTCAGTTCCACCCAAATAACTTCCCTCGATGTATTTCCAGGAATATCCTCCCTCAGCACAGCTGTAATGCTATCCCTTATCAAAAATGCCACTCCCCCTCCTCTTTTGCCTCCCTTTCTTTCCTTCCTGTAGCATTTGTATCCTGGAACATTCAGCTGCCAGTCCTGCCCATCCCTGAGCCATGTTTCCGTAATTGCTATGATATCCCAGCCCCATATTCCTAACCATGCCCTGAGTTCATCCGCCTTCCCTGTTAGGCCCCTTGCATTGAAATAAATGCAGTTTAACTTATTAGTCCTACCTTGTCCCTGCCTGCCTTGACTGTTTGACTCACATCTGTTCTCAGCTGTACCCATCTCAGATCGATCTCTTTCCTCACTATCTCCCTGGGTCTCACCCCCCACCTTACTAGTTTAAATCCTCCCAAGCAGTTCTAGCAAATTTCCCTGCCAGTATATTAGTCCCCTTTCAATTTAGGTGCAATCTGTCCTTCTTGTACAGGTCACTTCTACCCCAAAAGAGGTTCCAATGATCCAAAAGTATGAATCCTTCTCCCATACAATAGCTCTTCAGCCATGCTTTCATCTGCTCTATCCTCCTATTCCTGCCCTCACTAGCTTATAGCACTGGGAATAATCCAGACATTACTACCCTTGAGGACCTCCTTTTTAAATTTCTACCTAACTCTCTGTAATCTCCTTTCAGAGTCTCAACCTTTTCCCTTCCAACGTTGTTGGTTCCAATCTGGACAATGACCTCCTGCTGGCCCCTCTCCCCCGTGAGAACATTCTGCACCCTCTCTGAGACATCCTTGATCCTGGCACCAGGGAAACAACACACCATTCTGCTTTTTCTCTAATGGCCACAGAAACGTCTGTCTGTACCTCTGATTACAGAATCCCCTAACACAATTGATCTCTTGGAAGCCGACGTACTCCTCGTTGCATTAGAGCCTGTCTCAATACCAGAAACTTGGCAGTTTGTGCTACGTTCCTCTGAGAATCCATCACCCCCTACATTTTTCAAAACAGCATACCTGTTTGAAATGGGTATATCCACAAAAGACTCCTGCTCTAGTTGCCTACCTCTCTTACCCTTCCTGGAGTTAACCCATCTATGTGACTGTATCTGAGACGTTCCCCCCTTTCTATAACTGCCATCCATCAGTTGCTGTTGCAAATTCCCCATCGCTTCTACTTGTCTCTCCAACCGATCCACTTGATCTGATAAGGTTCGCATCCAACAGCATTTATGGCAGATATAATCCGCAGTAACCCTTAAACTCTCTTTAAACTCCCACATCTGACAAGAAGTACATATCACTGTAAACACCATTTTTCCTCCTTCACAATCTACAGACCCAGAAAATAACACTGTCTTATTCCTCTACAAACACTGCCACAGGTTAAATTAATAGCTATGGCTTATATTTTAAGTTTAATCAAGATACTTTTCTCCAAAAACACATAATTAAGAAAGAATCCATTGTACCCACTCCTGCAGCCTTTCTCTAGGACAGACTTAAAACAACATTTAACTTATCTGATTCTGTGCTGATGTAGATGTACTGGATGAAGTAGGAAACTGTTTCTTTGACAAAAGGGGATGATTCAGAAATTATAAATTGCTAGTATATAGTTAGGAATTAGGCTACCTCAGCATATGGATTTTTAGTTTGCAAGTTCCAGACCAGAAGTGTTTGGTTAGAGCCCTGATGAGGTTATTTGAGTTCAGTTGTGTGAATACTCAAGGAAGATGCTATTACACTGTCAAGACTGGTAATTGAAATAAATGTTTAAGTCAAACCAATAGATGTGATAGAGAAAGGAATTCTCTCTGGTGTTTGAATACTGTGACTGAGCGTTGAGTGTTGTGGTGCTATTTTTATAATGTGTTTCTAAATCATTCAAATTGTATTGCATGTAATTTACTTGGTTTATTTTATTTTATCTAATTTTCTTCCGTTTACTTGTTATCACGAGACCTGTAGCTTTGTGTACTTATGCTTCAGTGAAAGATCATCATCTTATGTAAAACAAAACAAACATGATGTTTCACACTTGGATCTGACCTGTCCAGTAATAACATCAACTGGGATCAAAATACCACCATACATGTTGGCAACAGCATATATTATCTATAAGCTGCACTGCAGTAACTCACCAGAGCTGTCCCAATAACACCTTACAAACCTGCAACTTATACCATCTAAATGGATAAGATCAGCAAATACATGGGAACACCATCATACAGATGCACAGCACAGACACAGGCCCTTCTGTGCAACCTCTCCATGCCGATCAGATATCCCAACTTATTCTAGTCCCGTTTGACACCATTTGGCTCATATCCCTCTCAACCTTTCCTATTCATATACACATTCAGTTGCCTTTTAAATGCTGCAATTGTACCAGCCTCCATCACTTCCTCTGGCAGCTCATTCCATACACTTACCACCCTCTGCATGAAGAAATTATTCCTTAGGTCTCTTTTATATCTTTCCCTTCTCACGCTAAACCTATGCCCTCTAGTTCTGGACTCCCCCACCCCAGGGAAAAAACTTTGTCTATTTATCCTACCCATGCCCCATGATTTTATAAACCTCTATAAGGTCACCCCTCAGCCTCCGACACTCCAGGGAAAACAGCCCCAGCCTATTCAACCTCTCCCTATAGCCCAAATCCTCCAACCCTGGCAACATCCTTGCAAATCTTTTCTGAAAACTTTCAAGTTTTATAACATCCTTCCGAAAGGAAGGAGACCAGAATTGCATGCAATATTCCAAAAGTGGCTTAACCAATGTCCTGTACAGTCGCAATATGACCTCCCAAATTCTATAATCAATACTCTGACCAACAAAGGAAATCATACCAAATGCCTTCTTCATTATCCTACCTACCTGCGACTCTACTTCCAAGGTGCTGTGAACCTGCACTCCAAGGTCTCTTTGTTCAGCAACATTCCCTAGGACGTTACCATTAAGTGTATAAGTCCTGCTAAGATTTGCTTTACCAAAATGCAGCACCTCACATTTATCTAAAGTAAACTTCATCTGCTAATCCTCAGCCCATTGGCCCATCTGATCAAGATCCTGTTGTAATCTGAAGTAACTTTCTTCGCTGTCCACTTCACCTCCAATTTTGGTGTCATCTGCAGACTTATTACCTATATCTCTTATGCTCACATCCAAATCATTTGTATAAATGATGAAAAGCAGTGCACCCAGCATCAATCCTTGTGGCACTCTACTGGTCACAGGCCTCCAGTCTGAAAAACAACCCTCCACCACCACCCTCTGTCTTCTACCTTTGAGCCAGTTCTATATCCAAATGGCTAGTTCTCCCTGCATTCATGAGATCAAACCTTGCTAACCAGTCTCCCATGGAGAACCTTGTCAAACACCTTACTGAAGTCCATATAGATCACGTCCACTGCTCTGCCTTCATCAATCCTTTTTGTTACTTCTTCAAAAAACTCAATTTCACATGCACAAAGCCATGTTGATTATCCCTAATCAGTCCTTGCCTTTCCAAATACATATAAATCCTGTCCCTCAGGATTCTCTCCAACAACTTGCCCACCACTGATGTCAGCCTCACCAGTCTATAGTTCCCTGGTTTATTCTTACCACCATTCTAGTTTCTGTCTAAGTCACACACCATGCTAACTTGAATATCATCCCTCTTCCTTTATCATCACTAGGTACAAATCTTAGGATTCCCTTCCTAACAGACCTGTGCATGTTTTTCATTCCCTAAGGACTGCAGTGGTTCAGGAAGGCAGCTCAAGAACATCTTCTCAAGGACAATTTGGGGTGGGCAAGAAATTCTGGCTTGGATACCACAGACAAACAAAAAAAAACAGCATTTCTATATTTTAGAATACTCAATGCAGCACTGTTGCACAGTTTCCAAGTGATACATTTGAATTCAGTTAATGATTTCCTCTTTGCTTTCACACATGTTGGAATATGTGATGCTATTTGTTGTTCATGAAAAATAAAATAGATTAATATAAAAAATAATAAGATAGAGTCTATCTGTTTAGACCAATGTTCATAGTAAAAGTCATTCAGGCAATTTTTGAAACTCTCTTAAAATATATTGATACTGATTGCATTGCCATCTGAAAGGCAGCACAGTATCATCAAGAAGTCTTTAAGAACCACTCCAAGAAATATTTTCAAAGTCTGTATAATACAACAAAAGATCTTCATCTTATTATCTGAAAATAACAATTAATAACCGATCAAAAGTCCATTATTTTGAACATCCTACATTAATGATAAATCAATACAAAATGGGACAAAAGCAGATAGGTGCTTGATGATCAGGGTGGACATGATGGGCTGAAGAGTCTCTTTCCATGCTGTAAAATTCTGATTCTAATATTAAAATCATATGATTCGAGGTGTGGATGTTTCCTTGAATGTATGTGATTATGTGCTTTTTTGGGGATTTTAATTTGAGCAGAAAAGGAAAATGCAACAGGTGATGAAGATGAGAAAAAGCATGGCCAAAAACCCAAGTTTGGTTGACAGTTTCAGTTGAGTTTAACAACAAAGGCCTACATTCAGCATTATGAACACGAAACATTCCACCTTAGAAATATGTGTTTGTTTGTCTTAGCATTGGTAGATTACATCTCTGTTGGAACTTATTGAACAGTTTTAATTCAACCATGTACTTGGTTGAATATCTAGGGCTTGGTTGAGACTACTGAAGTGCCACACCCACAAAATGCCCCAATTATTGTAGCAATAGGCAAGATGGCCCTTTTAAAATTCCAGAGGAGATGTTCATTTGCACATTGAGGTGGGGCTTTAATTCCATACTGGCAAAATGTTAGGACAGCACCATACTGCTCAAAGGCAGTAAGGACACCTGTTCCTGTCTGCTCCATTGTCTTCAGAAAGTCTCCAAGGTCAGGATATTGATCAGGGAGGTTATGAGATAGGTTCCATTGTCACAGATCTCAGCTGGTGTAGCCTCCCGTGAGAAACCAAAGGGGCATAATTTCTGCATGATACTTGGAAATCTCTGGATACATACCTTTTGAAATTGCAAGCAAAAGATCCAGTCACCATCTCATTGCCAGCATGAAGATGGCTTTAAGTAAGAAGAATCTCAGCAGAGTTCCCTCCTGCCTCACATTTTGTCTACATCACCAATCTGCCAACACTTCACCGTGGATTACAACAAAAATGTTGTGGTTTCAGAGTTTAATTGCCTTCCCCAGGGATGAACGGTTTTGGACCGCACATGAACATATTTGAATGTTAAGTAATTCATGTAAAAATGTGAAGCTTGACATAAAGAAATTTTATTCTTTTAAAATAAGATATTTTGAAACAATGTTTGCCAAAATGTTTAAATTAATCTATTGTTCTTTCTGCACAATGTCTTTCTGTTAGAATGACTTCCTTACAATCCTGGGCAATTCTCATTGGTTTTGAAGTTTTGTGACAGCTATGTATTGTAAAGTCTGCATATCTTGCACCATCTACTGGTTGTTGAGTGTGCTGATACAGTGTGGTAATAAATGCGGCGTTGGTGGGATAAATGACAGCCTAAAATAAGGAAAGATTTACCAATCTGCCATAAAGGGAATCTTACAGATTTATGGTGAAAGGACATCTAGCCAATATAGCAAGTAGAAGGCTTGAACCACATGAGGGCCTTATTAGTATTTTCTCAATGAGCAGTAGGTTCCAAATGAATGCTCATTGTAGCTGCACAAAAGGAGAGCAACAGGCCAGTTACTATGCTCCTTGAGGAAGACTGAATATTTGGAGTTCAGGGAGGACTGGAATAGGTGGAAGTGGGGGCAATGACTGGGAGGTGAGGCAGGTCTGGCATATATGTGATATCAGGTCCGTAGCAGTCTGCTTGATGCTAACTGTCTTCTGAAGTGACTCTTAGTTTAATCAAACCACTGAAACAATTATTCAAAGAATATAATGGGGAGGCAATGGCATAACTGCAGTGTGGCTGGACTAGCCATCCAGGACCCCAGGCTAATGTTCTGAGGACAAGGGGTCTGAATCCCACTCTGGCAGATGCTGAATCTTTAATTCCATAAAAATCTGGAATTACAACAAAAAGCTAGTTTAATGGTGACCACTGTTGATTTCTGTAAAACATAAACCTCTATCTGATTCATTAATGTTCCTTTGGGAAGGAAATCTGCCATCCTTACCTGGCTTGGCCTATATGTGACTCCAGACACATAAAAATGTGGTTGACCCTTAACACTCTCCTGGGCAACTAAAGAGGGTAGTAAATGATGAGCTGGCCAGCAATGCTTGCTTCTCATTTATGAAGAGTGAAGAAAAGGTGGACTACGCAACATTGATCCAAGCAAGCCCAGTTCAGTCAATTCTACAAAGTTCTTCTCAATCCCATCTGCAGACTGGGTTAAAATGGTCAGAGCTGGTCCACAAATTGGTCAAGCAATATTCTACATTGTCATACTTACAGAACCATACCTCAGCACTGACTCTGAACCCAGTGAACTCTAAAGGCGTCAGGTCAAACAAGGTAAGAAAACCCTTGAATGAAAACAAAGCACTGAGGATGCTGGAAATCTGAAATAAAACAGAAACAGCTGGAGAAACTCAGCAATGTGGCAGTACCTGTGGAGAGAGAAGCAATGTCTTTTCTCAGAACTGTTAACTTCCCCGTTGTTATAATCACATGCCAGACAATTCCTCAATGTGGCCTTTGAACAAAGGATTTGCAGACGTTATTACATAATGTGGTTTTTAATCATCATGTGTTTAAAGATAAACAGCAGCACAGCTTTATGGTTTAAACAACATGATGTTTTAAACAGTTTTATTGCTTGTTCCATGTTAATGACTTATTACCTTTTATTGCAGAATATGTAGTATTATAATTTTGCATTTGCATTACTACAAAATCTATGCTGGATGCAACCAGTTATCCAAGCATATTAGGTGGCATATAATATTGCCAGTGATGATTGCAATGATGGTACCAGCACAAAGTACTTGTGTTCAGCTCACATCCTTACATTGACTGGAATCTGAACTAGATTAGCGAGATAAATACTTTGGCTACAAGAGCAGGTCAGATGTTGGAAATTCTGCAGTATTCTGCTCCTGACCCCTTGAAGCCTGTCAACCACCTAAAACGGCATATGTCTAGAGAGCAGTGGGATATTCTCCACCTCTCTGAAAGAGTACATATTCAACAATACTCAAGGCTCAACACTATTCAGGACAAAGCAGCCTGCTTGATCAACACCCCATTCATCACCTTAAGTATTCACTCTCTCCATCATTGGTGCATTGTGATTGTGGTATGTGGTATCCACAGTATGTACTGCTACAGCTCCCAAGCCTGTTTCACCAGCACATTCCATCCTATCACCTGGAAGGACAAGATGCAACAATTGCATGGGAGCACCGCACCTGCAAATTCCCCTCCAAGCCACAGAAAATCTTGACTTAAGACTGCATCATCGTTCCTTCACAGTCACAGGGTCAAAAACCTACAAGTCTTTCAAATAGTGCTATGGTTGTACTTGCATTAAGTGGATTGCCCCTTTTCTAGAAGCTAGGTCATGATCACCTTGTCAAAAGTAAGTCAGAGTAGGTATTCACTTTGTTTGTGACACTCACATTGCTTGAAAGAATAAAGATGAAATCAAAGGGTCGTGTGATGCAGTGCTATTGTCATCACTTCTGGTTCAGAAGGCCTGGTTTCACTCCCATCTGTCCCAGAGTTGCCTCGTAGCATATCTGAACAGGTTGACTAGAAATGAAATGGAGTACTTACTGTAGCATATGATTTAAACAGTGGAAGAATTATGCAAGTGCTAGCATTGTGTTAAATAATAGAATCATTTAAATACAATTCATAACTAAAGAGTTTCTGGAAATTCTGTGTTCCAGTACCTTTCACGGTTCTCTCTTGTATTATTCATTGTGCAATGGGAGAGAGGCCAAATTGGTTACTTACACACAAAAAAAAATGGACAGTGACTTGATTGGCACATCTATAGCTGGCATATCGTTGATTAATCAATGTATATCAGAAAAAGATGCCAGACCATAAAGTTGGACTTTGATACCTATCAATCATAAAATAATTTATTTTTAGGTGTCAGAGAGTGTATCATAATTATGCCACATACACTAATAGAGTCATAGTGATGTACAGCATGGAAACAGACCCTTTGGTCCAACTCATCCATGCTGATCAGATATCGTAACCTAATTTAGCCCCATTTGTCGGCACTTGGCCCATATCCCTCTAAACCCTTCCTATTCATATACCCCCAGATGCCTTTTAAAAATTGTAAATGTACTAGCCTCCACCACTTCCTCTGGCAACACATTCCATACATGTGCCACACTCTGCGTGAAAAAGTTGACCCTTAGGTCCCTTTTAAATCTTTTCCCTCTCACCCTAAACCAATGCCCTCTATATCTGGACTCCTCCACCCCAGGGATATTTTCTCTATCCATGCCCCTCATGATTTTATAAAACTCTGTAAGGTCATCCCTCAGCCTCCAATACTCCAGGGAAAACAACCCATATCTGCCCCACTAACAAAAAAAAATGTGTGTTGCAGTTATTGGGATTGTATGGTGATTGTGTGTTGGTTGCGTCCAATTTAGATTCTGGATTAGTGGTGCTGGAAAAGCACAGCAGTTCAGGCAGCATCCGAGGAGCAGTAAAATCGACGTTTTGGGCAAAAGCCCTTCATCAGGGCTTTTGCCCGAAACATCGATTTTCCTGCTCCTCGGATGCTGCCTGAACTGCTGTGCTTTTCCAGCACCACTAATCCAGAATCTGGTTTCCAGCATCTGCAGTCATTGTTGTTATCCTGTGTCTAATCTAGTAACTGCCCCTAATCTTCCTTCTTCACAAAGAAAACAAATTGGTTGAAGATTTAATGACCTCTACCCCACTTTCCAATTAATAACACTTTATGGCTGAAACTTGTGCATTAACATTTGCAAAATATCTTCTCTTGAATCATATTTGTGATAATGAGTCCAAAAACAACAATTGAAAACAATAGTTTTAAATGCTTGCAGATGTGCAGGATAAATCCGGTTCAAAGGAGTAGCAGCCCTTTAAAGAGTTTCTGACACCTGATCCTCAGCCTTCTCACGTTCGTAGCAGTCTTTGTATTAATGAGAAACACACAGAATACGCAGAACATAATTGAATGGGTTGACCTCATGGAATCTGTCAAGGTCAGTTCTTCACTCCCCAGAAAAGGTATCACATTGAGTCGATGATCCCAGCTTTATTTATGCTGGGTTTGCAGATTTTTTTCTTCTTGTCACTTGAACAATTATATATATGTTAATTGCACAAATTTACTAATGTTTTGACTCAAACTTAAAAACTCAAATGATCTTATGGATCAACTCTATTTTATTGCTTCCTTCCTTATGGAATCAAAATTGTCTAGCATTTTTCAAGTACAAGATGATATTGTGTTTAGGTAAATATTGCCAATATAATTTTAGGGAAAAACATTAGGGACTAAGAAGATTTTTGAATGAATATATAAATATAAGAAAGCAGCTGTAGATTAAACAAGTGGTAACAGCTGGCATCAATATGTGGTTTGACACTTTATGCTATAAGCTGTTTTCCACATGTGCAGGATTCTGAACAAGTCTCATGCCCGTCTTATTATGATTCCTTCCTGGAAAGTGAAGGATATTTTAATCTTTAATTTCAAGTTAACATTCACTTTGAAAGTAAATCAAATCAATGTTTCCTGCTTTGGATTAAGATGTAGATTCCTTCAACAAGGTACGGCCGTAAATGTAAGTTTGTTTCACATCTCATTTTGTGATAAAATAGCATGAATATCAAAGCATTTATAAATTAATAATGTTAAATGGATTGTGCTGTAGTAAGTTTACCAAATTATCTTCTACTTTAAAAGGTCAAATTCCAATTACATTTAAAGAGTGTGAAACCATTTACTTGGACGTATCTCAGTCAAAATGCAGATTATTATCAAAGTTCCTTCAGAGCCCTTTATTTCCTGACAATTTTATTTTACAATATGTCCTTACATTATTATTCCCCATTAATCCTCTGCTGTTATTGTTGGATAAATTTACATCACACACAATGGAATTGTATAATATAGAAACTCTGTGCTGTACCAAATATACAGAGCTCCCTTGTTACCAAGTCTGGCATAATAAAAGAACAGATGGAAGTTGAAACAATGCTTCCCACATGAATTTCACATCATGAATGATTTAAAAAGGATGCTAGGTACTGATTGCAAGAAAATAAATTTATTTTGATTCAAAGCAAGATAAACTTTTCACGATTAATATTTTAAACTAAATGTATTTACATTGTTGCAGCTAAGAAAGGGATTTGATGTAATAGGATGGTTTTATTTTATAAAATATTTTTGAGTTCTCAAGCACGTGAATAAACCAATTTGTTAGAAGGTTCAAATATTTCATTAAGCTTGCATATTGTCAGGATTATAGATCATAACCCTGGACCACCTATGGACCTGTTGAACTTTTAATTGCAATGTGTGTTTGTTTTAAATGAGGAGATATGGCCATAAGATGACTCCAGATGGAAATTCAGTGGCACCCTGGAATGTCACACTTGAGGGCATCAAGGAAAGTTCAATGGGACAAAAGCCTGTGACCAGTGCTCTTCCACAGGGATCAGTAGTAGATCCACTTTCGTTCATCATTAATATAAACGCTTTGGATGAGAATATAGGAGGCACAGTTAGTAAGTTAGAGGATTGGTGGTATAGTGGACAGTGAAAAATTTTATACAGGATTAGAAAGAGATTTTTATCAGTTGGGGCTCAGGAGTGGCAGATAAAGTTTAATTTGGATTAATGTGAGGTATTACATTTTGGTAAAACATAAAAAAAACTTAAACAATTACTGGTCGAGCCTAAAGTAGGGTTATAGAATAGAAAGACCTAGGGGTTCGGGTTTATAATTCTTTGAAATTTGCATTAGGTAGAACAGGTACATAAGACAGCATTTAGCTTGCCTTCATTGCTCAGACCTTTGAGTATTGGAGTTGGGACTGCTGAGGTTCTATTGGTGAGACCTGTTTTGGAGTATTGTGTCCAGTTCTGGTCAGCCTGCTATAGGAAGGATATTATTAAACTGGAAATGGTTCAGAAAAGATTTACCAGGATGTTGCCGGGAATGGAGGGTTTGAGTTATAAAAATATGCTGGCACTTTTTTCACTGGCATGTAGGAGGTTGAGGGGTGACCTTATACAGGTTTATAAAATCATGAGGGGCATGGACAGGATGAGTAGCAAGGGTCTTTTTCCTAAGGTAGAGGGCATATTTTTTAAGGTGAGTGGAAAACATTTCAAAAAGAACTTGAGGGGCAAACGTTTTGCAAAGAGATTGTTCATGTGTGCCAAAGCATGGATGCAGGTACAGTTACAACAGTTAAAAGACATTTGCATAAGTATATGAATAGGAAAGATTCATAAGGATATGTACCAAATGCAGGCAAATGAGACTAATTCAGTTTGGAAACATGGTCAACTTGAACTAGTTGGAGTGAAGGGTCTGTTTCTGTGCTGTATGACTCTATGACACTACAAATGCCTTACAAACTGAACTGTAATCTCTTACAGGAGACAGTGTGAGGGCTGCAGATGCTGGAGATCAGAGTTGAGACTGTGTTGCTGGAAAAGCACAGCAGGTCAGGCAACATCCGAGGAGCAGGAAAATGGACGTTTCAGACCGGAGCCCTTCATCAGGAATATAATCTCCTACTTACCTCAGAGTGTGAAGTTGATAGAAAAAACGACAGTTGTCTGGGTGAGACATGTGTCTTTGTTTTCCCCTTAAAATAATATTAAAATGCAAGGGTTAAAAGGCAGTCTTAAACATAGTGTGTGTATGCATATTAGTGGGCTGAGTACTCGTGTGTGCTATCTTCCTTTGACCACTAATTTACTGTCAAAATCACACTCAAAGAACCATCCACTAATGCAAACTATTTTGCAGGTACAGAATACTCTCACTCAGAGTGCTGGAAATCTGTCAAAAACAGATGGGACAAAAAAATGACTGTTTCACCGCATGCTATAAGTCAGTGAGCAAACCAGCTTAAAAGGAAACAGGACAAAAAAATACTACAGTTAACCTTCAAAGCATGCATACTTTGCAAAGTGATGCATTTTGAGAGGTCAAATGCAAGAGCAAAGTACACTATAAGTGAGGAGCATTGATATACTGAGAGATCTTGGGGTCCAAGTCCATAGCTCCCTGAAAGTAGCTTGACGTCATCATTTGGGGCATTGACTATAAAAGTTGGCAAGTCATTGTGCAGCTGTATAAGACTTTGATCAGGCGACATTTGAAATGCTGTTCTGGGCTCTGCACTATTGGGAGGATATGGAGGCTTTAGGGAGAGTGTAAAAGAGGTTTACCAGGATGTTGCCTGGATTGGAGTGTATTAGCTGAAGGAAGTGGTTTGAGAAACTACGAGTGTTTTCACTGGCGTATTGGAGGCTAAGGAGTGACCTGATAAAAGTTTATAAAATTATGAGGGGCATAGATAGGTTAGATAGTCAGATACTCTTTTTCAGGGTGGAAATATCAAATACTGGGGGCATAAGTTTGAGGTGAAAAGGGGACTATTTAAGGAGATGTGCAAGGAAAATTTTATTTTTGCACAGTAGTTGCCTGGAATATGCTGCCAGGAGATGTGGTAGAAGCAGATTATAGCAAAGCTTAAGCGGCAATTAGACAGATACATGAACAGGCAGAGAATAGAGGATATGGACCATGTGCAGGCAGATGGGAATAGGTTAGAATAGCATCATAGTCAGCACAGACGTGTTGGGCCAAAGGGCCTGTTCCTGCTATAATGTTCTATGTTCTATGCCTTATCCTAGAAAAGGTGGATATATTCATCAACTCATTGGAAGGCCTTGGTTTGTGACCAACCAAACTAGAGAAAGTTTGATCAAGAAGGCATTAAATACATTGAACAACTTTGCAGTCAATAGGCAGCAAAGAAGGCAAAATGATGTAGAGAGCATCAAATCTCCCAACAACTTATATACACAACATTTCAATCACTACATACACTTCAGCTACCACCTACAGCTCATATAGAAGACTCTGGATATTGTGCATTGGACTTGGAACCATTCCACAATCCATTTAATCGTGTGGAAACAAGTAATCTTCAATATATTCCTGAAGAAGAGCTTGCTCCAGAAGTGTCAACTCTCCTGCTCCTCAGATGCTGCATGGCTGGTTGTGCTTTTCCAGCACCACACTTCTAGAATCCTGAGTAATTGCCTTAAAAAGGCCTTTATGATGATTACGTCAAACAATAATGCAATTTCAAGTTACACTTTGAGATAGATCAGTATTAGTAAGTACATGCACAATGATGAATGTTGAGACTCTTGGACTACTATACACAAGAAAATATAAAAAATAGACTAGTACAGAATTTATAAAAATTGTAACATCCAGCAAAGTGACATTTAGCTACATTTCTTTCTATGCTCTGTAATAGTTGAATAGTTTTAATGCCTTCTCCTTCTTTATTGGACTTCACCCATTTCTCCCACTACTTTAATTCCACATTTATAGAGTGGGAAAATCTCAACAATGTTGTGAGATTGAAGACAAGCATGAATAAACTTAGATTGGCCTTTGGTTGCTTAACCAACCAAAACAAAACATTTTAGCACAGGGGTTTAGCAATCTGAAAGTCAATCCACTTTGGTCCCCAGGGAAATGTTGGGTCTATATAGAAAAATGAACTCTGTTAATACCAAATTACCGCACTTTGGAAAATATTTTATGTGTTAGCTGCTACTGGACAGCAATTATGTTCCCTGAATGTACAAATATACAAAGGTCAAAATGCTCTAATCTTGCAGTTATATTTTGATCTTTTTTAAACAAATCATCTGTGGCTTAGAAAGGCAGTTTTGTAAGAAGATGGGCTGAAATCTGTAGCCTCTGTGTACCATGAGGAGGCTAGTATGTCGTGGAACTTAGTTAGTCCTTACTGATGAAATATTGCACTGGTAATCACATGCCTTCTGTTTTCAGGTCATTCTGCTATAATGCACATTTCGTCAATGCGAATTTGCTATGATGTGATTGACAAATTAGGGAAGCTGCTTCTAAAGCTTGAACTTTTAAAATGAGTGTTGGCTATAAAGCGCTTACAGCGCCAGCACTTTAAGCGCTGTTTGTAAAGTGCAATTTTTCTAAAACGCAGGGTTGCACAGGAACACAACCATTGCTTATAGAAGAAGTGTCTGTATTTGTAAAGTGAAATGTACTACACTTCCAGACAGTTAAATTCAGCAAGTTAAAAAAAATGTATATTCGATTTACAAGTAGGATGGCCAGCACTGGAGGCCACCAGAATTGGACACCTTCAAAACACATGTCGAGTGGCCGCATTGCATATGCAGTCACACTGTCACATTTGGGGATTCTGTACGAGTTGAGAGATGGGTGAGGGGGCTGGGGAACTGCAGGGAAAGGTATTTAAGCAAACCTGATTTTGCACCTCATCATATTGAGGATTCTACAGAGGGGGTAAGGAACAAGCATCATTCCCTGCTGAACCCTGGAGCTAGGTAGACTTAGTGTCAAAATACCAGATGTAAAGACATCCAATACCAGATAATGGACAGACTGGCTGAAAACCAAACATCTGGTCAGTCCACGTGTAAGATCGCATAAGAAGGACAATTCAAATGGTACATTTTAAGAAATATAATAGTGATTGGATTATTTTAAAAGGTATTTAAGTACCATTTCTGGGATCCATTCTTATACTGTCTGAAGTGGCAAATATTTGAACAAAACTATAAGAGAACTTAATACACAAAGTAATAGCTGAGTGTGTAAAATTCCTAAAGATTGCATAAACTGTAAAGAAACATGTAATAAAAATAAAAGAAAAATCCACCCCATTTCTAAATTTTCCAGACCCTATTACCCAAGAAAGAACTGATAAAGGGCTCTGGCCTGAAACGTCGAATTTCCTGTTCCTTGGATGCTGCCTGACCTGCTGTGCTTTAACCAGCAACACATTTTCAGCTGTGATCTCCAGCATCTGCAGACCTCACTTTTTACCCAAGAACAGTATTTTGTATCAATGCAATGTTGCATACATTTATCTGAAACTCATATCTTCAAATTTTTTCACTTTTCCTTGAACAAAACCCAACCTTTCAGCTTATTTACCTGAAGAAATAATCCTGGCCTAATTAAAATAGACAATCTGACACTGGCAACCATTCTGAAGTTTAGTGAAGAAAAATAAGTTTGAATTCAACTTTGAAATCCATTTCATGACTACATGAAATTAAATAATTTTCTCCATTTGTTGCAGGATAAAAGTTCAGATTTCATCACAATCACATTGCTATCAATTGTTTCTGTACACTAATGCTCTGAGGAGTCAATTAATGCTTCTGATTCACAGCCCACAATTAAAAGCAGCGATAAAGTGATGTAGTTAATTACGCGTTGTTGTTTCCTTGGCATTAGTTGTGGTCCTGATAAGACATTAGGCATGTTCTAAGAGCATTAATACTCAATAGATAATCTTTGCCATTTATGAATATTATTTTGATCTTCTGCAAAAAACAATATTAATTTTTGATTATTTTAAATTTAACCATCTGGCTGGCTTTGATTTGTATACAGTAAGATTAATCATATGATAATATTTGAAAGCCAGGCAGGTGTTTTTTGTTAGCACATGTAAAGATGAATGGTTGCTCTCGTATCAAAATATAATCCGAGCTTTATTTTTATATTACAGTAATATATCAGATGATTTTTTTTTCAAAAGGGATAATGGTTGACCTCTCCAAATGATTATGACAACATAACACAGGATGAAAATTGCACAAGGAATCGGGCACTGGATGTCACTGACGTATGAAATTACTTTCCATGTTTCCAGATCAGAGTGCTAAATCATTTAAGAAGTGGTACACATTCAAAATGCATCTGTTGACCCATATTCAATCTCCGGGTAACAAGACAGAAGTGATTATTTTTCCAAGAACCAGCTACATTTTATCCCCTGGCGTTAGCTCATAAGCCAATATAGTTTCTGATCTATGAAATTTTGTCACAACAAGGTAAACATAAAATGCCTCCCCTGTGCAGGCACCTTCCATTTCATCTCCAAACCAACCGGTTTCATTCTCCTTAATGAAATATCACGTAACTTTGAAATATTTATTTTTTCCTTTCTTCTCGAACATTCGATTAGAAATATCACATCAATGAAACAAAAAATTACCAACCACTTCATGACTCGCAGAAACAAGTTACTAATTCTCACTTACAACAAAACGTTTATATGGTTCCTTTCAGATTGCATGTTATTGACTTTTGGAAAACTGGCGGCTGTCTCTTAATGTAGGGCATGTTGGTGATAGGCATGTTAACAGCAGCAATGCTCTCATCGTTGAAACAAAGCATGTTGATTAGATGGGCTCAGTCAGAAAATGAAGATGAATTCTTCAAGCTCCACAGAAGTGTCATCTATGATATTGCCAGGTCGAGCTAGGGCTGAGTGTATATGCAAAGTAATTCTTCCTGGAATTATTACATTTTAGATATTGTACATGCAACCATTTGTGAGCCTGTCTTTTAAAGAAAAAAAAACAAAATTCATGATGCAGTTTGTATTATATGGTATTCTTGCAGTCTCAAACCTGATTGCCTCCTTCTCATTTTTGCCAATCTGAATAAGTGTATTTGAGTAAAGGAAGATTACATTTAAAAATGTGGAAATATATTTTTTGATTATTTTAGATCTAGTATTGGTTAAAAGAGAACATTGATATTTCAGATTCCATTCATGCCTATAGGAGGCAATTGCTATTTTAAAATGTATTTTAATTTGAAGCAATACTTGTGACATAGAAATGCAACATGCACTTCCATGTATGTGTTAGCTTATTTTCTTGGAGGAACAAAGTTTCATACATGGATTGAAGATGATAAAATTCACCTTTGTTTGTTACTGAAATCTAGTTCAATCACTGATTTATCATTTCTTGTTCTGGTTCTCAGATTTGCACTTTAACTTTTTTCCAAATCAGATCCATTTCAGCGTATTTTAACATTGCCTGATCATTTTCAAAAAATACAGGCTGCCTCATCAGTTTTGGCAGGTCATTAAGATGATGTATGTCTGGAATTTTTGTATGCTAACACTAATATAGTTTTCTTATATTTACATTAGTTGAATATTACGTGCAGCTGTTTTATATTTGTATGATAATATGCAAAGTCTTATCCAAGTCTAGCTACAAAGATTTTACTAAACCTCACAATCTGTATTCCTTTGAGATAAATGCATTGCTCCTCATCACACTCGTGGTATTTTATTGTTAGAGTCACATGAAGGCAATTTTGTATTTGATTTTTTTTTACTTCATAAATATTTTAGGTATCACAATGTGCCAAGGTGTTGTATGTTTCTTTTGTGCATTTATTTGAGGGGTTTAAATGTTCTAAATGTTAAAATTACAATGAAGAACCTCAATGGTCTTTGAAAATTTACTCAGAATATGTTAAAAATCATTTTGAATAACCAAAATTACATTTAGGAACAAGTTCGTTTGTTTATGTTTCATCTTACAGTTGATTTTCTTGCTTACTCACATTTGGATGGAGCTGTGGACATTAATTGAAACACGTATTGATTCTAATCTTTTATGCTTTACAGATAAGCAATTGCTAAATAATTGCATAAATAATACTTTTGGTTAAGTTGCTCTGATGACACAATGGTTAATATATTTATCCAAAAGACACTTATGGAGTACTTTAGCACAATCATGAACACATTAAATGAAATTACTAAAAACAGCAAAGATGACAATTCAAAATATGATTGTCTTAATCATAGTCACAAGTAATAGTCTCCATTTCAGTATTGTATTTGAGGCAGAAACCTGATAAGCAAGTGAAACACTTATACTGTCAGCTAGCATGTGGTGTAGAAGGGGAAGTTGGGTGATAAGCAATATAATGAGAATGGGATGAAAGAAGGTGATGGTGGATCTCATGGTCAAGTCACGCTTGGAGATCTTGAGGGTAGTTAGAAGCAACTGAAGAAAAAGGCAGAATCAAAGCTCGGATAGAGGTATCCTGGAGGAAGGTTCTGAATCAGTAGCAGTACATAGACTGCTGTGGTTCAAAAAGACAAATCACCACCACCCTAAGATTGAGAAATAAATACTGAAACAAGTTCTGTCAAAGAATGTTTTAAGAACAGATGGCCCCAATCATAGTGGCAAAGAAACCCATCAGTTCTCGGGAGATGTGAGAGCAGAGAAAGAAGAGTTGAAGGAGATTATGATCATGGGGAAAAGTATCTTTGCTCTCAGATGATCTTGAAAGAGTAGGAAGTTCTTGTGGAGGAGATTGAGACCGATAGTGCTTAATGTCATGTGACTTGTTCTGGTCCAAACATTTGTCTTACTTGGAAAAAATATCAATATGCAGGTACACCAAATAATGATGGAGATGAATAGATGCTATCATATACTGTGAGCAGACTTAATTTACAGATGTGGATGATTTTGCTTCGATTATACAGGCATGGGTGAGATTGTTGCTGGTATACCCTGCACAGTGTTGGTCACTTTACTTAATGATGTATACAAATGCATTGGAAACAGTTCAGTAAATGTTTACCAGAGTTGGACTGTTTAGGCTTTATCTGCTGGACTTCAGAAGAGTAAGAGGTGACTTGCATGAAAGATGTAAATTCCTGAAGGGACTTGATAGGGAATTGTGGAGAGGAAGTTTTCTCTAACAGGATAATATAGAACTAAATTTCACTATTTGAAGAAAAAGGGTTCTCCTTATAACAGAGATCAAGCTTTTTTTCTGTCCTACTGACAAACATGCCATAGCATAGCATGGCAAGGCAAGGCATGAATGCTGCAAGCATGCAGGTAGACACTAAGTGAGTGAGTGCTAAGGCAGTAAGTAAGTAGACCTGAGAGCTGCCTGATCCAGTCCATGAGCTAGGTGCCTGACCCTGTACATAAAGTTGTGTTACAGCAGTCTCTCAATGCACATTGCTGGCGTGCCTTGCAATGACAGTGTCAACCAGATCATGGTTGATACAATTAGACTAGTTCCAAGGAAAGATGTAGTCATTAACTGAAATGAGACTCAAAAGAAAGAATAAGATTATTTTGTTTCTGCAAGCCAATTAAGACAACAGGCCAATTGAATTCATTACTGCCTGCAGGATTGTCAAAGATATCAACATGAATGGAAAGTGAATATGTATGCATGAGACAGAAGAAAATTGCTATGGGATAGAGTCACCCAGTTTATTGAATTCTTACTATTACTCAGGAATAATATGCGTGGTGTCAGAACAAAATGAATGGAATCTTGATGGGATGAAATGAATACTATCATAATTTTATTTAGAAAGAAGTTTATTTCTGATTTTTTCTCAAACCACTCACCTCTTTGGGACACTAATCACGCTCCAATTCCTCACCCAACTTCCCATTTTTTGTGTTTGAGCTTTTTAAAAACATTCATGAATTCATGATGTAACCATGTTGAACTCCTGCTGAATGCCTCCCTGTCCACCTCCCTGTCCATGCCATTAGCTTGTCTAGACTCCTATAGGTTATTGAATTTGTTAGCCACGTTGGTTTTTGAAATGTAGTGCCCCGAACAAGCTTATGCAGTATTCCATTCATTTTCATAACACTAGTGAACAACAATCCCAAACCCATTCTGATATAATTCCAATGGTAACTGATTTCTACTTTGATACCTTCCTATACATCAGCTATGATCTCAATAACTTAAGGAATAGAATCAAGGGGCTAAATGGCACATTCCTCTTCCTATGTTTATTTTCTATCTTCATTGACTTGTGAATCCACCTATTGTTTTGCTGTCAATCGCATAGGTTTTAATTGGATGGATTAGACTGCTGTATGGAAAAGTTGCAATTTTTAAAAACATTATCAGGATAAAGGTTATGTCCCACTTATTTAGGTACCTGAAGAAGGTGGTGATTCTCCTTCCACCATGTCACACAATTGTGTAATTATAATGTACATTTTATAAAGAAGGCTACTTTGTTTCTTTAAAATAGAAAGCATCTCACAAATGGTTGTCAGAAGTCAAATGACTGATTTTTGTCAATTCATCTCAGCCAGAAAAAGAAGGCAGGCAAATGTCTGAATGGCAACCATAAAGAAACCATTTATAACTTTACAATTTCACAGACAACAAAAGGGATCCTTAAAATGGTGTGAGAATTTAAAAACATCTGAAATAAGCAAGTGATTGGAAGATTCTCCACACGCTCCCACCACCACAAGGAATTTCAGCATAACTGGTGATGCTCTTTGGGCCAATGACTCTCCAAAGTCACACATCTTAAGCATGAGACACCCCTTTAAGATAATTCTCCAGGAAGCTCTGAGACACAAAACCTTTCGAGAAATGTGAGCTTAAGAGGTACAGTTGGTAAGTTTGCAGGTGACTCCAAAATTATAGGTGTAGTTGACAGCGAAGAAGGTTACTTCAGATTACAACAGGATCTTGAACAGATGGGCTGAGAAGTGGCAGATGGAGTTTAATTTAGATAAATGTGAGATGCTGCATTTTGGGAAAGCAAATCATAGCAGGACTTATATACTTGATGGTAAGATCCTGGGGAGTGTTGCTGAACAAAGAGACCTTGGAGTGCAGGTTCATAGCTCCTTGAAAGTGGAGTCGCATGTAGATAAGATAGTGATGAAGGCATTTGGTAATGCTTTCCTTTATTGGTCAGAGTATTGAGTACAGGAATTGGGAGGTCATGCTGCGGTTGTGCAGGACATTGCTTAGGCCACTTTTAGAATATCGCTTGCAAATCTGGCCTCCTTCCTATCGGAAAGATATTGTGAAACTTGAAAGGGTTCAGAAAAGATTTACAAGGTTTGTTGCCAATGTTGGAGGATTTGAGCTATCGGGAGAGGCTGAATAGGCTGGGGCTGTTTTCCCTGGAGCGTCAGGGGCTGTGGGGTGACCTCATAGGGGTTTATAAAATCATGAGGAGAATGGATAGGATAAATAGACAAGGTCTTTTCCCTGGGGTGGGGGAGTCCAGAACTAGAGAGCATATGTTTACGGTGAGAGGGGAAAGATATAAAAGAGACCTGAGGGGCAATTTTTTCATGTAGAGAGTGATATTGTATGGATTGAGCTGCTTGAGGAAGTAGTGGAGGCTAGTACAATTGCAACATTTTGCAATTTGCAACAATTTGAAGGCACCTGGATGGGTATATGAATAGGAAGAGTTTAGAGTGACATGGGCTGGGTGCTGGCAGGTGTGACTAGATTGGTTTGGGATATTTGGTCGGTATGGATGAGTTGGACCGAAGGGCCTATTTCCATGATGTACATCTCTATAACTCTATGTCTCAGTCAAAAGAGAAGCTTTTAAAAATCAATCTAAAAGTCATGGCAAGCTGCAGTGCTTTAATCACAGAACCAGCAAGGAATACTAAACCTTCACTGCCTATCTCAACTTACTTACTCTGCCTGTGCAAGCAACTCCAACTATACAATGACAGAAAGTAGCACAGCTACCAAATTCTGACAACATATTTTCAATATCCTTCATTTTGATAAGATAAATCTTCAAGAAAGTAACAAACGTACAAACAATAACGAATGCACTTACTTTCATTTTAAATTTTTTATTCATATAAAATTTTAATCTTTTATTAACATTTTATCTGTAAACACTAGATCACATTTGACTGAGTAACTTTCAACAACAGTTGTCTAATAAACCAACCTTTGATCTTGTTTTAAAACTAAAATCATTGCTGCCAGTTTTTTTTTAAGTTGGAACATTCAAAAAATGAAAAGGGAGCTAACATTCAAAAATGAAAATGAGCTACATAAAATTCAAAGGTCACTGACCATGCTGCAGACACGCCTGGTAATCATTTCACACTGCAGTGCTTCTAGTAATGGAGGAGATGGGGAATTATGATACATTGAAAGCTTTATCCTGAATGGTGTCAAGCTTCTTGAGTACTGTTAGAGTTTCACCTTTCAGGCAAGTGGTGAACATTCTATAAGCTCCTTGACTTGAGCTTTGCAGATAATAGGCATTGAATAATTATGAGGTGAGTCACTTATGACAAAACTCCCAGTCACTTCCTTACTCTTCTAACATAGTGACATTGTTCTTCCTGTTAACCTTCTGGTCACTAATCAACACAGAATGTTGGCTAGTAATAATGTTAGCATTGTAGATCAGATGGGATGTTTTGTTTTTCCTTGTTCATTCCCTCAAATCCAGGTAAACAATATCTGCAACCTTATCTTTATCCATGGAGCTGTAAACATCTTAAGGAGAATCCATTACTTTGGAAACATACGCGTTCCTTCTGGAAACATAATATCAATTGACAATTAGACTCCAACTTTTTCAGATGATCCTTTTTCTGTTGTTCCTTAAATACTCTTCCCACAATCAAAGCAAATCTCACAGTTTATTTCTTGCCCCTGCTTTTAAGATAAAAAAGGAAAAAGTACTACATCTATGTAGTACTTTTCACATCTAACCAGATATCCTAAAATGCTTGACAGACAGTGCAATTATTTAGAAATCACACTTTTAATTTTACTATTGTAAAAAATGGGACATTACCAGACTGTAATCAGTTTGGGAATTAAATCCTGATGGGACACAGTTTCCTCATCTAACTATGTCAGTATTATTCTCTAGACGTTTTCATACCTTGAAACCTTATGTATTTTCAGCTTCCTAAATCACTCAAAATGTTTTCTACTTGTGACACTTAGAGTTTGCATTGTCTTTGTTCTGGCACAGATCTCGTTAATCTAGCCACTTCTCTCAGCCTTTTAACAATAACAACTTGTAATTTCACCACTTGCCTCAGCCTCAACTTCCTGACTTCTTCTGGTAAAGAGCTCAAGTTCATTAGTACCCTTTCTCCTGGTCCTCTACATACAACACACTACAGTATGAACAAAGCAAATAGTGTATACTTAAGCAAATTATATCAGGTGCCAAATAAACAAGCTGCTTTCTACCAATTTGGAGATGCAGGTGTTGGACTGGGGTGTACAAAGTTAAAAATCACACAACACCAGGTTATAGTCCAACAGGTTTAATTGGAAGCACACTAACTTTTGGAGCGACGCTCCGAAATCTAGTGTGCTTCCAATTAAACCTGTTGGACTATAACCTGGTGTTGTGTGATTTTTAACTTTGCTTTATCCTGGACAGTGTTGAGCTGCTTAACTGTTGCCCACATCCAGACAAGTGGAGGTACATCATCACACTCCTTAGTTGTGCTTGTAAACGGTAGATCAGCTTTGGGGATTTAGGAGTTAGTAATGCAATTTAATCTCTATGAACACCTTAAGCTGACTTTAAATGGTTGGAAAGCTGCTGTTACATGCAGAATTCCAAAATGTGCGACCCTGATTGCTCATTAACAATCCAATACCACCAGCCATGGTGACTGGGAATTTTCTGCCTGTCACTCAGGCTGCTGAATGATAGAGGCATTGAAGCATTACATGCATCAAGCAGCATCTGTAGCTTGTTTGGAGTCATACTAGAAAAATTCTCATTTTAACTCGGCCCGCATGTAATCTCAAGAGATGGCTTTTGCTTTGAGGAGCTTTAGATTTTCTGGTATTCCATTTGACACTTTTACCATAAGAGGAGCCCGAGGTCTGAGCAAAATCTTTTACAACTGAACTATTATATTTCAGAAAGTGTTTGAAACCAATAGAGTACAATTGACAGGACTATTAGTGAAAATGGAGGCCTCATACAGAGCATAAGCTAGTGATCTACATAAGCAGCAGGCATCATGACTAGAGGCAAATTACAGTGGTGCTGTGAAAATAAATGTTATTTTTCAAGTTTTGTCCTATGAAACGTCTTGGGAGGTTATTAACTACATTAAAAACACTGCATAAATGTAAATTGTTTCTATGAAGAACAAGCTAATAAAAGGCTGTTGGATAATGATCCAAGGAAGAAAATAAAATGCAGTTTGAACACTTAGTTTCCGGACTCATTCCACTCCTAAAGCATGTAAAATCAGCAAGGAAGCTAGTGATTAGACAGAAAATAACAGCTCAGAATTTTCAATGTCTTCTGAACATGAAGTCTCAGTGAGTCTCAATATTACAAATTCCTGCACAAATGCTTATTCCTGAATGCTGTTGAGTTTTTCCAGCAATTTCCATTTTTGTTTATGATTTCCAGCATTTGCAGTTCTTTTGTTCTTTTTGTTTAGTGCTGAATGGTTTTGCTAGAAGCTATTTTCTCCACTGGCATGGTGGCTCAGTGGTTAACAGTGCTGCCTCACAGCACCAGGGACCAGGTTCAATTCCAGCCTCTGGTGACTGCGTGCAGTTTGCACACTCTCCCTGTATCTTTGTGGGTTACCTCCCACAGTCCAAAGATGTGCAGATTAGATGGATTGACTCTGCTCAATTGCCCATAGTGTGCAGGCTAGGTGGATTAGCCATGGGAAATATAGGGTTAGAAAGAGTGGGTGGTCTGCTCTTTCAGCAGGTCAGTGTGGATTCAATGGGCCAAATAGCCTGATTCCACACTGCAGGAATTCCATGAATTAAAAAAAAGATGGAAACCCATTTGTTGCATCTAAAGAAGTTTCCAGTTCAATGCGTTCGGAGCTTGCATATGGATTTTCTCTAAATATGGAGGGCTGTTCAAACAAAAAAAATAAATTTCAGTGCTGCTGCAAATAAAACTGAATGCCAAGATACATGAATTAAGGACCTTGCAGCTCAACAAGATTAGATATCTTCACATTCATAGCTGTGGTGTGCTTAAGCCTAACTGCTTGTAATGTTTTAGAAATCTGTCTTCCACAGTAACCACCAAGTGACTTTTTTTAAAGTCCTGCCAATCAAGTGCAAAAATCTATGCCAAAAAGTGCATAGAAATAGCTAAATAGCTTCAATAACGGAAGGAATCCTTTGGGAGCATACAGAGTGTAGAAGTCATTTTGTTTTATATTTTACCTAATGCAATAGTTCAATGATTATGGCCAAAGGCAGCTTCCTTTGAGAGATCAAATGACACCAATACAATTACTGCCAGTCAAGGCAAAAGACAGGAAAAGCTACTGTAGTCTGTTTGGTTCACATCAATAAACTAAGGAGATCTATTTTACCAGTCAGGAAGAATTTCTCTCTGCTAGTGGATTATGCTTCATCTGTTTATATATGCGATTATCACCTGACAGACAACAAACCAAGATATTGGAGTCTAACCGAGATATTAGCAACATCGGGCTCAGCAGAGTTTCATGCAGATTATTTTCAGCCACACCAAGCAGACATTTATCTTTACCCATAGAAGGGTGCAAAAAATTCCTTGTAAGCACTTACACAAAACAGGAGGTGTTGATTTCTTTGGCACCTTTAGTGTCAAAGAACAAACCATTCCCTCATTTGACATCTGCAACCAATATTGAGGTTTAATTGATCACAGGCTGCAATAAAGGAGTGAAAAGTCTTTTATCATTGCAGAAGAATGTGGGAAGGCTTGAAATGCTTGTGCAAATTTAAAGTGACTTAAAGGAAAGGAAATGGCCCAGACATGCTAAACTTAAGGCACCACCTGTCCTATTTGCAAGTTAATAGCATTTATTATTATTGAGGCTAGTTTCTACAGGTTAAAAATATGAAACACATAACTGCTGCTCCTAAAAGATACTTTACATCCACACCACACACAGTATTTTTCCCCCTTAGTGTCATTTGTTATCTAGTCAACTTTTAAGGTTTAATTGAAATTATCATTCAAATCCAACTTAATTGTAAATCATGAGAGATCCTTCTCCTCTATCAGTATCAACAGATGTTTCAGCGTTTCAGGGTGTTACGTTAATAACTTCCCTACGGTGTTTAAAAAATTGAAAGGCATACATTTTAAGCACACACACTGCAAATTGATCAAAATTTGATCAAAATTGTGAGATTGTTGCTTTGAATTCTTTATCCACTTTACTGGCCTTCCAACCTTATCTTGACTCAAACCAGTTTATAGTTTGTGATAAAGACTGTCATACTTGATCTGGAAAATTAAGCAGTATCTTTGAGAGACGGTGAAAGGGGGAAGTAGACTGGGAACTGAAAATATGGAGAACTGATTTTGAAGGATTCTGTTGTTGCTTTGCCAGAAGTATGAATCAAAGATCAGTTCCAGAAGGTATGGGGTAGATTCTGGTCTCCTGGCTGACAATTGACAAGAACTAGACAAAGCAAGTGGAACAGCTCTCCAGGAAAATCTCTGAGGGTTCCTTTCCAATTCTTAGGTCACTCCTAATTTGCATGATGAGTGGTTGAGGAAAGCTGTTTGTGCAAGACTTGCTCCACAAGAGAGAGGAAATCTGGCCCTGGTGCAGAATCTTAAGTGCATGCCGTCGCTTAAAAAATAGTGCATTTTCTTTGGCTGAAGGAGAGAAGCAGATTCTGTACAGAAGCTGTAGGAAGGTACCTTGATGTACAAAATATTCCAACAGGGCTCTGAGGATTTAGTGCACAGCTAGGCAATGTTGGTTCAACAAATTCGCAATGTAAAGTGTGTCCTCTTCCCCTTGTTGTCAGTGGGTATTAAGGCAAATCTGTGAGTGTGCCAACATATGAAAGAGATCAGCATTTCTTGCAGAACCTTGCTGCAGGAGCGATGTGTCATGCTAACATCAGTGCTCAGTACAATGCAGCACCCCAAGATATTTATTTATGTGAGAATTATCTCCTCATTGTTTATGAATAATAAAAGTACATAACAATACATTCTTCTTTTTAAAAAATATAGTGCCTAGATTTCAATACAACAATCCTAATCATTTACATTTTAAATTAAAGAAGATTAACAATCAGCTTTTATAAATAAACTGAACTCCTTAAGAGTCTTCTGTAGTTTGTTTTCTCTGAAAAACATTGTTCAAGCATGTCATTGGTGGTCAGATGTTTTGGCATTCATCATTCTCAGTGGTGAGTTGGCACACTGCTCAGGCAATGTCATGTGTTGTTCTTGATTGTCTTGCTTGATGCTGCTAATATTGTGTCACTTGCTGTTGTTGATGTTTCAATGTTTGGTAGTGATGCTGCTGCTGATGTTGTGTCAGGGGTTACTAATGCTGCTGGGTTTGTTAATGATCTTTCCTGCATTTCCAGCTGGGATGCAGCTCAAGAATGGACTCTGATCTTTTTTCAGTTACGTCCTGGTTTCAGTCACAATGATGTGTAACTTTGAACTCTTTAGGGTCACCAAAGATGTTTGTACTGTTGAACACTGTTTATATTCAGCTTTTCAACAATTTGACATGCTTGTTGAGATTTGATCTCCTTTGACCTGTGCATTCATGAGTGGCTATCTTAGTTGCTCCTCCTAACTTGCAGGAACTATGTTACTTGGTAGAGTTATAGAGTCAGAGCGCTGTACAACATTGAAACTGACCCTCCAGTCCAACTCGTTCATGCTGACCAGATATCCTAAATTAATCTAGTCCTATTTGCCAACATTTGGCCCATTTCCCTCTAAACCCATCTTATCCATATATCCATCCAGATGCCTTTTAAATGTTGGAATTGTACCAGCCTCCACCACTTCCTCTGGCGGCTCATTACATACATGCATGAAACAGTTGCCTCTTAGGTCCCTTCTAAATCCTTTCCCTCTCACCTTAAATCTATGCCCTCTAGTTTTGTACTCCCCGACCTTGTCTGTTTACCCTATCCATGCCCACCATGATTTTATAAACCTCTTTGAGGTCACCCCTCATCCTCCAATGCTCCAGAGAAAAAGCCCCAACCTTTTCAGCCTCTCCCTATAGCTCAAATCCTCCAACTCTGGCAACATCCTTGTAATTTTTTTCTGAACTCTTTCAAGTTTCACAACATTTTTCCTATAGAACAGAGACCAGAATTGCATGCAGTACACCAAAAGTGGCCCAACCAATGCCCTGTACAGCCGCAACATGACCTCTCAACTTCTATACTCAATGCACTGACCAATAAAGGCAAGCATACCAAAAGCCTTTTTTACTATCCCGTTTACCTGGGACTCTTCTTTCAAGGAGCTACGAACCTTCACTCTTTGTTCAGCAACACTCCCCAAGGTCTTACCATTAAGTGTTTCAGTCCTGTCCTGATTTGCCTTTCCAAAATGCAGCACCTCACGTTTATCTAAATTAAACTCCATTTGCCACTCCTTGGCCAATTGACCCATCTGATCAAGATCCCGTTGTACTCTGAGGTAACTTTCTGTCCACTATACCTCCAATTTTGGTGTCATCTGCAAACTTACTAACTATACATCCTGTATTCACATCCAAATTATTTATTTTATCCTGTCTTCCATCAGGAGCACACAGCTGATCAGGCTCTGTGTTTAGATATTTCTATTCCCACATGATCTTCATGCATCTTTAAGACCCTTCCTCCATCATTTTGGATGTGACTATGAATCCAGCTCGAAGGAAACCATCCTCTACTGAGCTGTTATCTCTATGAGACCAGTGCTCCTGCACTACTAGTTGTTCTAGAGATAACTTATTTGCTTTCCCTGGAACATTCACTGAAAGAAACACTATAATTCTCCAACTTTGCTGGTCGCTTCTCTAACTTGAGTTAGTTTCAGTGATGTTACAGTCATTAAATGATGGATCTTGTATCTTTTGTTTCTGCTATGGTGACTTCCAAAGTAGGTTTTTTGCTTGCATCATCTCTCTAATGGCTTGTCAGGATTTTGAAGGCTAAAGAAAACTGCTGTAGTCTCCTGGTGCTTCACACAAATTTATCTTATAAATCCACTCCAGTGTTCAATGACCATTGTTCAGTATGAACTTTCTTCCATAGAGATATAGATGGAATTTCTGATATATGTGATTGCCAATAGCTCTCTTATTCTATGTTGCATATCTGGTCTTTGCTGTAGTTGCGATTGCTACCTTGTGGAGGGCCTGTCCTCCCTTCTACCAAAATATCTACTTGCAGGGTTGGAAGTTATGTCTGTTGTCACATGATAGATTTACCTCCTTACACATAACTTCTTTGAGTTTGTTGAAACTGCTTCCTTGACTCAAGCCACCAGACATCAGATTTGTCCTCGGCTGCTTTGGGAAGTGAGAAATGTGATTGCTTTGCTGCTTGCGAAGATCTTTGCATCCTTGATCTCCACCGAAGTCGTGCAGGAGGACTGGAGGGAGGCAAATGTAATTCCCCTCTTCAAGAAAGGAAATAGGGAAATCCCCGGCAATGACAGACCAGTCAGTCTGTCGTCTGCAAGGTGTTAGAAAGGATTCTGTGGGATAGGGGTTATGACCATCTGGAAGATCATGGCTTGATTGAATGCAGTCAGCACAGCTTTGTGAGGGGCAGGTCATGCCTCACAAATCTTATTGAGTTCTTTGAGGATGTTACTAGACAAGTTGATGAGGATCGAGCTTTGGATGTTGTGTATATGGACTTCAGTAAGGCATTTGATAAGGTTCCCCATTGTAGGCTCGTTCAGAAGGTCAGGTGGAATGGGATACAGGGAAATTTAGCTGTCTGGACACAGTATTGGCTGGTCGACAGAAGATAGCGAGTGGTAGTGGAAGGAAAATATTCTGCCTGGAAGTCAGTGGTGAGTGGTGTTCCACAGGGCTCTGTTCTTGGGTCTCTACTCTTTGTAATTTTTATTAATGACTTGGATGAGGCGATTGAAGGATGGGTCAGCAAGTTTGCAGACGACACAAAGGTTGGACCTGTCATTGACAGTATAGAGGGCTGTTGTAGGCTGCAGCATAACATTGACAGGATGCAGAGATGGGCTGAGAGGTGGCAGATGGATAAATGCAAGGTGATGCATTTTGGAAGGTCGAACTTGAAAGTTGAGTCCAGGATTAAAGACAGGATTCTTGGCAGTGTGGAGGAACAGCGGGATATTGGTGTGCCGGTACATAGATCCCTTAAAATTGCCACCGAGGTGGACAGGGTTGCTTAGAAAGCATATGGTGTTTTGGCTTTCATTAACAGGGGGATTGAGTTTAAGAGCCCTGAGATCTTGTTGCAACTCTATTAAACTTTGGTTAGACCATACTTGGAATACTGTGTCCAGTTCTGGTTGCCCTATTATAGGAAAGATGTGGATGCTTTGGAGAGGGTTCAGAGGAGGTTTACCAGGATGCTGTCTGGAATGAAGGGCTTATCTTACGAAGAGCGGTTGATTGAGCTCGGACTTTTGTCATTGGAAAAAAGAAGGAAGAGCGGGGACCTAATTGAGGTGTACAAGATAATGAGAGGCATAGGTAGAGTTGATAGTCAGGAACATTTTCCCAGGGCAGAAATTGTTATCATGAGGGGTCATAGTTTTAAGCTGTTTGGCGGAAAGTATAGAGGAGATGTTAGAGCGGGTTCTATACACAGAGAGTTGTGAGAGCATGGATGCGTTGCCAGCAGCAGTTGTGGAAGCGAGGTCATTGGGGATATTTAAGAGACTGCTGGACATGCATATGGTCACAGAAATTTGAGAGTTCGTACATTAGGTTTGCTTCACATGACGATCAATGGTTGGCACAACATCGTGGGCTGAAGGGGCTGTTCTGTGCTGTACTGTACTATGTTCTATGTTCTTTCTGTGTGTTCTGACATGTGGTATGGGACAAATCATGTCTCGATTAAGCCAAGGAAATTTCTCAACTCTTCCATTTCTTTGGAATCTTTCATTTCGAAGATGACCTTACCTTTATCAGTCCTCAGTATGATTCCATCAATTGTGCACACCTGTTTGAAGAACTAACATTCTGTCACTTTCATGACTTGTTTGATTCCATTTAAATTGATCCCAGATTTTCTGGTTTCCTTTTCAGCTTCATGTAAATAGTGGTCATGATCTTTTACATTGATGCCATGGATGAGGATATCAACACTTACTCTGACTATTCCTTTACATTTTTATAATATCTCATCTACTATATGCTGGAATGCAGCCCAGCTCATTCTAAAGTCAAAAGTTAGGCGCAGGAATTGATCCTGGACTAAGGGTGTGTTGAACCTCATCACCAATTATGATTCCTTATCAACCTTCACATTGCAGTACCTGTCTCTGGCATCAGCTTGCTATAAACCTATGCTATCTCTTCCAGTGTTGGAACAGGGTGCTGATTCCTCTTTGTTACTCATAAATATCTTTACGATCCAGACAAATTCTTAGCAATCTATTTGACTTATCTCTCACCACGTTGGAATTTATCCAATCTGTTGTCTCCATGACTCTAGCAATTACTTTCTTTTGTTCCACCTCTTGGAGCTCTCTGTCACACTTACCATTTAGTTTGAGTCGCAATTTACTTGGGGGATTACTCACATGTTTCATCGTTGAGTCAATAGTAATGTGTAACTTAAAATCTCCAAAGCATCCAATCATCTCATCAAAACATTCTGAGTACATTTGTGTCAGCTTTTATTTACATCTGATTGGAAGGTGGTTTACAATGTGTGTCATCTTTAAACCTCAGTGTTGTTTCTTTCACCTCGTAGGTTAGTCCGATAATCTGCAGGTTTTCACAAATGTTCAACTGCCCAGTATTGCAGGGCCATTTGTTTCAGTGATGTAGAACTTAATACTTTTTCCTGTGTGAAACCTTCTGACATTACTTGGTTTCAGAGCTTCCTTCCTTGGATAGCCATTTACTTTTACAATTTTGGGAAAGAGTTTCCAGTACACCCTGAGGAGGCAGATGATATTCTGTGCTGTGATTCGGTGTTTAGATTTAGTGTTCTGATTTCTATGGAGACCAATACACTTATAAAGAAATTCAATTATTAACTGAAAAGGTCTTGCAAAATGATTTCTCATTTTAAAGAAAAAGCCTGTTTTACTGCAATGACAATAATGGAGTATGTTAGACTAAGTCACGTAAAGGGCTGAAAATGTGTTGCTGGAAAAGCACAGCAGGTCAGGCAGCAGCCAAGGAACAGGAAATTCAACGTTTCGGGCATAAGCCCTTCATCAGGCTTATACCTGAAACATCGAATTTCCTGTTCCTTGGATGCTGCCTGACCTGATGTGCTTTTCCAGCAACACATTTTCAGCTCTGAGCTCCAGCATCAGCAGACCTCACTTTCTCCTTAAGTCACGTAAAGGGTTGACTGCATCTGTTTGTGACATTATTGAAGGACATGGCAAACACTCATGTTAGAGAGTCTATGAAAGAGGAGCATCGAAAGTAATTAGTGTAAAGGAGTGTTTTCATAGTTGTGAATATTTCACAATAGCGTGTATAAAAACAATTCCAACCTGACAACACAATATATCTGATAAGAAAAAGAGCATAAACTATTAACAACATTAGATCTAGTAAGCACATTGATTTTACTTAAAATTTTGGATATAACACTCCCATTCCACTTTAATTTCAACAAAGAATCCTTTTCTGCACTGCAGTTTCATTGCAGGAATAAATAGTTTCCTCAAGAGAAATTAACTAGACTCTCATTGTTTGACATCTAACACATCACATCATTGCTTCTCTGTCAGTATGCAGGCCTCCTTTTGATCGCTAATTACCCAAGCGTATAGTTAGCCTTTCAGAACAACTAATTTTCATTTATCGTCCATTAAAACTTACAATTTCCTAACTAAAACAAAATCTTAAAATACGTAAATTTGTACAAGAATTGTGGTCTTATTTCTCACTCTCCATTTGATCTGAAAGGTTGTGTGAATTTCTTATCTCTAGGAACTATTGGACCATGTAGTTTTATTGTTCCTATGTCTAGATTAGAGCTTTTGCCCGAAATGTCGACCTTCCTGCTCCTCGCATGCTGCCTGAATTGTTGTGCTTTTCCAGCACCATTGTAATCTAGACTCTGATCTCCAGCATCTGCAGTCTTCACTTTCACCTTAATGTTCCTATGTCTATTGTGTCCTAAGTTCATTGTTATCTTCCTGGGATGAATGTTTTGGTTTCTTTTATTTCACAATTGCCCTATTATGGTCTTAGAAATCTGATTCACCAACTTCATTTTCCCATGCATTGTCTCCAATGAATTGACTTTTTAACATGGTCTGCATTTGGATCCGTATGCAGGACATTGCCTTCCACTTGTCAATTTATATGGTTGTTCACAGCCCTTGCAAACTTTCCCTCTGTCTAGTGTGCATTTGTTTTGGTACTGTTTCACTATTCCAGCCTGGTGTCTTTCTTCTAACTTGGTTGAAAATTAAATGTTTGAGTAGTCAGTGGCTTCATCTATCTATTCATTGTTTAATGAGCTCTACAGTATTCTATAGCTTGTGATATTGTGAACTTGTCTTTTCCAAACAAATGATGTATTTCGGGGAGGTGGAGTCCCGAATGAGCTAATACACGGGCTCTTATTTGTACCTTCACATTTATATTTTCTGGCTGCACTTTGCAATCTTATAAAATTATCATCAAGCTCACCTAGTTCTTTTCTAAGACTGTGAAATTTAAATTGGTGGATTTGATGATGTGATTTTATTGAATAACTTTTCAAAAATATTATCTGGATTTGTGTTGTTATTTTCACTCAACTCCGAGCTACTAAATGAATTTAACCCTTTTCCTCCTTCTCTTGAAATTATATGGTTGACACTTTCCTCTTCATTGCTGTCTTTTAGAAAGCTAATCAATTTGATTCAAGATGTGACTAAGAAGATACATGAGGGCAACATGACAGATGTTGTCTATGTGGATTTTAGAAAGGCTTTTGACAAGGTTACTCATAAAATCAATCATAGAATCATGGAAGTCCTACAGTGTGGAAACAGGCCATTTGGCCCATCAGATCCACACCACCCCTCCAAAGAGTATGCGTCCCAGATTCTCCCCCACTCTCCAGGGTTACCTCTGTAACCCTGCATTTCCAATAGCCAATCCACCTAACCTGCATATCTTTGGACTGTGGGAGGAAACCAGAGCACCAATGGAAATCCATGCAGATGGATGCAGACTCCACACAGACAGTCATCCAAGGCTGGAATCGAACCCCGTTGTGAGGCAACAGTGCGAACCACTGAGCCACAGTGCCACCCATAACCAATCATGTTAGACTGGCTAGTAAAGTTGGATCACATGCGATTCAGGTAGGAGCTTGCCAATTGGATAAAAATTTGGCTTGTCGGTAGGAGACCGAGAGTGGTGGTGGAGGGTTGTTTTTTTCAGACTGGAGGCCATTGGCCAGCAGTGTGTCTCAGGGATCATTGCTGGGTCCAGTGCTGTTTGTCATTTATTGAAATAATCTGGATATGAATATTGGAAGCATGGTTAGTAAGTTTGTGAATGACCCTAAAGTTGTGGTATAATAGCCAGTGAAGAAATTTACGAAGGGATTTTGATTAATTGTGCCAATGGACCAAGGAGTGGCAGATAGAGTTTAATTTGGATAAATGCAAAGTGTTACATTTTGGGAAGAAGGACAAGGGCAGGACCTATACAGTTAATGGTAGGGCCTGGGGATGTGTTGTTGAACAGAGAAATGGGGTTTCAGGTACATAGTTCTTTGAAAGTTGCATCACAGGGTAGACAGTGTAGTAAAGAAAGCGTTTGACATACTTGCCTTAATTACTCAGACCTTTGAGTATAAGAGTTCAGATATCATGTTAGAGTACAGTGTACAGTGCTGGTCGCCTTGCTGTAAGAAGTATATTATTAAATTGGAGAGGGTACAGAAAAGATTTACAAGTTCAGGGACTGGAGAGGCTGGGACTATTTTCACCGGATCATAGGAGGTTGAGGGTGACCTTATAAAGATTTATAAAATCATGAAGGGCATAGATAAGGTGAATAGTAAAGGTGTTTTCCCTAGGGCGGAGTATGGTTCGCATGTGGAATGAACTACCTGAGGAAGTAATAGATGCAGGTACAGTTATAACATTTAAAAGACATTTAGACAGGTACATGAATAAGAAAGGTTAACAGGCATATGCATCAAATGCAGGCAAATGGGACTAGTTACGGATGGGAAACTTTGTCAGCATGGACAAGTTAGGTCTGTTTCCATGCTGTATACCTCTATGACTCTATAATTTGCAACTTTGTCTAAACTTCTCAAATGCCAGTATACATCACCTGCTCTTAATGCAGCATCTGCTAGAGCTGTATGTGTTTTGTTGCTGTGCTGATTCTTTTTTTTTGCACAATTCACTTAGTTTTCCTCTCCCTTTGTAGCAATTTTGTACGATGATTTTTCAATCTAATTCAACATTAAATTCATTTGAAACATTTGGATTTTTACTCACAGATGGCAATATCAGCATATAATGCTTTCTAGTTCCCATAAGTTAAAAATAATCACACTGATATTCAAAATGATGGAGCTTCATCAAGTGTATTACTTACATTTCTCCATATGGCTGGTGAACTGATTGACTCATACATTGTTATTTGATAGTAAAAATGCGATGCCCTGGGATATATTTCACACAGTAATTAGCTCTTAGCTCTTTATGAGTAAAATAACATAAGACATAGGCTTGTGGGAGTACTGAGGTGTAGCTTGGTAGCACATGGTAGTACAATGAATCATGCAATCATGAAACATGTGTCATTTCTAATTATAAAATCTCCTGAGCCCATGCTTGTGTTTCTGCTATCAGATAAGCTGGACCAGAGATCCAGGGACAAATTGAGTTCGTGTAATCTGCAGTGAGGACTTGACTACTGGCTATAGCATCTGAGGTGCCCTTGAATCAGCCAACATGAGTTCTTGCATTGTCCATAGTGAGGCTGAAGAGTGGGTGTGTTGTGGAAAATAAGTGTTAATGAATTGGTAATGTTAGAAAATAGCAACAGTAAAAGCAACAGAAATTGCTGGAGAAACTCAGCAGGTCTGGTAACATCTGTGTCAAGAAAGCAGAGTTAACGTTTTGAGCCTGGTGGCTCGTCATCAGTAATATGGTCACTTGACCTCAGTTTGCATATATCATGAAGCTTCAACATCAACAGCAATTTCATTGAAAAAAAACCAAAATTAAACGATGGAGGCTTTACCTAATAACAGCACCATAACTAATTGAGACATAACTAAGCACCAGAAGTCGCACCATTCATGGCACCTTCACAATATTCAAGCCACATGGTAGCTGGAGATCACCCATGATATTACTGACAAGCAATATGCTATTTGTCGACTGTAGTATTTTATGAGGCTCAGTGCAACTGTGAGTTGTCTTTCACTTCAGCACAATGAATTTACTAATGCATAGTTAGCTCAAAATATACACATTACACTTACTGATACTAGAAGATATGAGCTACAAATATATATTCCAAATATATACCAATACTGTAACATTAGATCATTATACCTGTTATTTGACTTTGATTATGTCAGTTTTAAAAAATTATTGAGAGTGATTTGAAAGATTTTGTGACAATTTTAAAATTGTGACTATGAGAATAAAATGTGTAATTTTATTGTTTGAGTGTCTGTGGTTACTTGCTTTTTGTCCTTAATTGGGGTATGATTAATGGATTTTCCTATGTCTGTGCTTGAGTGAATCAACACAGTCAACATGATAAATGGTATAGCAAAAAAAATGTCTGAGAGGCAGGGTGGGGTTCTGATGTGATTTCGGTGATTGTGATGCAAAGACATTATCTACATGTACAGATGGAGTATGGATATGCATTAAGTAACAAACTTGCATTTGTACAAATTTGATCATACCCACAATACAAGTCATTACGGAAAATATTATAATTAATGATCCATCTCAAAACCTATGTACTTGTGGAAAACTCAATGGTTACCAGTCTGAGGAACATATTTTGTGTTAAATCTGCAATAAGTTTGAAAAATATCAGAAAATATCTTTTAAAATTACAAAATATGCATTTTGAAAATGTGAACATTTTGATAAGAAGTTGCAATATCGAATTATATTACAGTGCATATTAATACATTTGTGGAGTAGTTGAAGCTGTTTCTTTGTTTTAAAGGTCTTACAAAAATAAAAATTCTTTCTGTTATGATGATAGAATTATAGAACATAGAACATTACAGCACAGTACAGGCCCTTCGGCCCTTGATGTTGCGCTGACCTGTGGAACCAATCTGAAGCCCATCTAACCTACACTATTCCATTCTCACCCATATGCCTATCCAATGACCATTTAAATGCCTTTAAAGTTGGCGAGTCTACTACTGTTGCAGGCCATGGGTTCTACGCTCATACTACTCTCTGAGTAAAGAAACTACCGCTGACATCTGCCCTATATCTATCACCCCTCAATTTAAAGCTGCGTCCCCTCGTGCTAGCCATCACCATCTAAGCAAAAAGGCTCTGACTGTCCAACGTATTTAACCCTTTGATTATCTTATATGTCTCAATTAAATCACCTCTCAAACTTCTTCTCTCTAACGGAAACAGCCTCAAGTCCCTCAGCCTTTCCTCGTAAGACCTTCCCTCTATACCAGGCAACATCCTACTAAATCTCCTCTGCACCCATTCCAAAGCTTCCACATCCTACCTATAATGTGGTGATCAGAACTGTATGCAATACTTCAAGTGTGGCTGCACCAGAGTTTTGTAAAGCTGCAGCATGACCTCATGGTTCTGAACTCAATCCCTCTACCAATAAAAGCTAACACACCGTATGCCTGCTTAACAACTCTACCAACCTGGGTGGCAACTTTCAAGGATCTATATACCTGGATACCGAGATCTCTTTGCTCATCTACACTACCAAGATTCTTCCCATTAGCCCAGTACTCTGCTTTCCTGTTAGTCCTTCTAAAGTGAATCACCTCACACTTTTCCACTTTAAACTCCACTTGCCACCGCTCAGCCCAGTTCTATAGCTTATCTATGTCTCTCTGTAACCTACAACATTCTGTGTAAACTACAACTCAACTGAACTTAGTGTTGTCCGCAAATTTACTAATCCATCCTTTGCCCTCATCCATGTCATTTATAAAAATGACAAACAACAGTGGACCCAGAACAGATCCTTGTGCACTAGTAACTGAACTCTGGGTTGAATATTTCACATCAACCACCACCCCCTGTCTTTTTTCAGCTAGTCAATTTCTGATCCAAACCGCTAAATCACCCTCAATCCCATGACACCATATTTTGTGCAATAGCCTACCATGGGGAACTTTATCAAACACCTTGCTGAAATCCATATGCACCACATCAACCAATTTACTTCATCCACCTGCTTGGTCACTTTCTCAAAGAACTCAATAAGGTTTGTGAGGCACAAACTACCATTCACAAAACTGTGTTGACTATCCCTAATCAACTTAATTCTTTCTAGATAATTATAAATCCTATCTCTTATAACCCTTTCCAATACTTTACCCACAACCGAAGTAAGGCTCACAAGTCTATAATTTCCAGGGTTGTCTCTACTCCCCTTCTTGCACAAGGGAACAACGTTTGCTATCCTCCAGTCTTTTTGCATTATTCCTGTAGACAATGACAACATAAAGATCAAAGCCAAAGGCTCGGCAACCTCTTCCCTTGATTCCCAGTTTATTTGGCCCAGGGGATTTATCTATTTTTACACTTTCCAGAATTGCTAACACCTCTCCCTTGTGAACCTCAGTATTCTCCTCGATCACATTGTCTTTTTTTCATGTGAATGCTGATGAAAAGTTTTCATTTAGTGCTAATTCACCTCCTCTGTCTCCACGCACAGCTTCCCAGTACTATCCTTGATTGACCATAATCTTATTCTAGTTATTCTTTTATTTCTGATATACCTATAGAAAACCTTAGGGTTTTCCTTGATCCCATCCACCAATGACTTCTCATGTCTCCTCCTGGTTCTTCTTAGCTCTCTCCTTAGGTCTTTCCTGGCTAAATTGCAACTCTCAAGTGCTCTAACTGCGCCATCACATCTCATTCTAACATAAGCCTTCTTCTTCCTATTGACAAGGGATTCAACTTCCCTGGTAACTGACAGCAATAGCTGGTCCTTGAATAAGCTCTACATTTCAATTGAGCCCATCCTCTGCAGTTTCCTTCCCTATCCTATGCATCCTAAATTTTGCCTAATCACATTTTAATTGCCTTTCCCCCAGCTATAACTCTTGTCCTGCAGTATGTACCTAACCCTTTCCATCGCTAAAGCAAACACAACTGAATTATGGTCATTATCACGAAAATGCTCACCTTCCTTCAAATCTAACACCTGGCCGGATTCATTACCCAATACCAAATTTAATGTGGCTTTGTCCCTTGCTGGCCTGTCTACATACTGTGTCAGGAAACCCTCCTGTGCTCACTGGACAAAATGTGCCATGGAATGATACAGTAGAAAAGGTGCCATTCCACCCATTATATATGCACCTTTATTAATTTATTATGGAGGCTTCCACCATCCTTTCAGTTTGTATCTATTCCAGGTCATACCAACTTGTATTAAAGAAAAATGATTCGTTATGTCGTCTTTTGCTCATTTGCCAATCACTTTATATTTACGTCTTCTCATTACCTATTCTCCTGTTATGGTAAAAGAAAATTCTCCTTATTTATTCCATCAAAAACATTCATGTCTTTTATCAAATCTCCCATTACAGTTCCCTACCTAAAAGAGAACAATAACCTCTCAAGTTTTCTACAGATGAAATCCCTCATTGCTGGTATCTATTGTAACACCTTCTACACACAGCTGAGGTTTAACCTGCATTGTACAAATATTTAACATACTTTCTTTGTTTTTGCAGTTTCTCTATTCTTGAAGCCAAGGATCCAACAAGTGTTTTTCACAACCTTCTTGACTTCTCATTTAACTGACAGTAAAAGCAATATGCACCGACACGTTAACACTAAATCCCATGAGCATTTGTAATTTAATCAACACTTTAGATGTAGCACTCTTCAGTTGAAAGAAGTTGGAAGAACTGGATCTCATTTCCATTTTGGTATTTTATAGCCTTCAAGTACTCAGCATTGAGACCATGAACGCTGTCCTCCATTGTGGTTACACCTCTTCGCACCCCCTACCTCTGTGTGCGTAGGTTTGTTCTCACAGAGTTGACCTATTTGATATGATTCACACCTATCATTAACAGCTATTCTGTATCTGTATCCCTCCTCTATTACTGTTAGCACTCCTTTTGTTTCACTCTGGGAGCCCTCACTGTTTGTTCCACTAACTCCTCTTCCCACTTTGTCAACAGCATGATATTGTCATTTCCAGACCATTCAGTTCCCTAGAAGATTCATATTGAACTCAAAATCAATGTTGTTTCTTTCTCCATAGATGTTGATAAAAGTGCTATGTTTCCCCAGCACTTTGTGGTTTTATTTTAGATCTCAAACATTTCTATTTACATTTATATAATGCCCTCTTCACAGTGAAACATCTCAAAGTACTTCCATGTGGAGTCAGCCATTTCCTCATTTGGAAAGAAGCTTAGGCTAGAATTTATGCCCCCATCCATGTCTCAACCATAGATTGTGACCTCTCGATGACTTTAAAGGGGCCTCTTCCTGTTACCACCAACTTTGTACTCGTTAAGTGAGGAGGGAGTTCATTTGGGGAACTCCCACTGTAGTCTACTGGCCTATCGAGGGTCTTGGGTTTCAGAGTCCCTCCTTTTCAGTCCCCAGTGGCAGAGGAAGGAAACCCCCAAGGACTCTGCACACTGGAGGAACTCTTTCTGCCCTTTCTATTGTGCACCCTACTTCCTGCTTGCTGGAGACTCCCTGACTTGCCCTGTTGAGCCCACTAATTTCCCTAACTCAGGTCACCAACAGTGCTCCTGAACAATGGTTTGCTGTAGCCACTAGAAGTGGCCATCATTTCCTGTGGGGCTAGAGGTCATCTGTTTGGCCTGAACCACATAAAATAGCTCCAAGACTTTTAAGGCCGACAGAGGTAAGGTCACTTCCAATTCTCCAACATATGAGTGGGGTCACTGCATTTAATTCTGACCTTAGCAACGACCTGCATTGAAACCTGGGACTGTAGTGCTCTCTCTGATACTCCTTCCATCAGATTTATCCCAACAGAAACATAATATTTTTTAGAAGTTTTAATATGGGACAACAAAGTAAGGGTTTTCCAATTTCTCAACAAAGAGATTTTGTGATTAACATTTTACTGAAGGAGATTAGGAAGATTTAATACTAGTAACCTCTGGTCTCTATGACTAATAAGTTGAGAATCATGTAATCTCTTGGGTCTTGAATATACAGCCAAAAAATTATGTGTTTTATTTTGCATCTGCCTTCTTTTGTTTTTGTTCTAAGCTGCTTTCTTTTTCAGATGCCATGTGCTTAATTGTAAATATTACATGCAATACAGAGGATTCAAGGAAAAGATAGATTTTCTCTTTTCCAAGAACTAGCCTGCTACGAGGACTTTTTTAAAACAGTTTTCCCTCGAAAAATCTGTATCGTAGAAGCAAGGTGTCAAATGAAATTATGCAACACAGATTCCCAAGCAATTACAAAAATTGCAACAATTACATTTTAAAAATGACTGTGCATTTTTCAACAAGATATGAATGTTGATAAAATGCAGCTTAATGGAGGCATGATGTATTTCGACAGATCACTCTCAGTTGTGGCTTGGTGGGATATTTTGTGGTCCTCAGCAGTATGATGTAATCACATTGTTAAGCATGAGCTCTGGAGCTGACATTAAAGGTGTTTCTTAGATCCTCTCATGTGATATGAACTGATATATTGCCTCCTACACATACTGATTTGCATTAATGAAAGATATGGCATACATGTGGGATATGAACACATGCCCATGACAATATGGTTCTTATCTTATTCTGAATCATGGGTAGAACTTTAAATGGCCTAATGATGTGGGCTATGGCATAAAATGAATCATGTGAAAACTCCAGTGAGACTTATCTCAATTTCAGATCAACTTTCAGTTGAGTTCCAGGCATCAAGGTGAGATTCTCACTAGTCTGCAGCATGTTACCTATTAAGGACGATATATGGCTTGTTGGCAACCTCACTAATTTGCCTCACTTATACACAGTTTTCTGAGATATCACATGTCAGGAACAAACTGGGTGTCAAGGTTTTTCGACATGAAGGTCAAAGTGGTCACCTGGCGAGGTCAGTTCACCACCAATTCCAAACAACCTCCACATTGGACATTGGGCACCAACCTCTGATATCACGCTTGATGGGGATTGGTCAAGTATGCCTCACATCTACAGAATTTGGCACCCATCATATTCCAGCTTCTAAGAGCCTTCATGAGCACACCTCCGATTCACTTATAGGCTGCTTCTGGACTTCAGCGCTGCACTTTGGGGCACAACAACACGATCAACGTAATGCTGCAATGAGGATGACTTGCTCTCACAAACAGGCGCTCAGCTCGTGGACTAGACCAGGCTGCATCTCCAAGCTCAGCACTCACTGTCACAGTGTTCACTTATTTTAAGCCTCCCTGCCATGCAGTGTCTTGCCTTTTTACACTTTGACCCCTCAGCCAGAGATACCAGGCTTACAGTGCTGCTGATTTGTCTTGTTGGTTAGTGCAGACACAAAGCCAGGAAGCTTTTAATGTTTGCTAATGGTCTTCAGCCGGGTCAAGGACATAGCTTTCAGTCAGGGAATCTCGGAATAATAAGTCCAAGGCAGCCTCCAATACCATTCCAATGGTTCGGAATGTGGTTACTCCCCCATTCAGGGTGGTCAGAGTCAGGACTCGTGAGGAGGTGAGGAGCCAACTGTCAGGTAGCCCACCATCCATTTTGATATTTTCTGCTCTATTGTGATCTTTTTTCCTCCTGGAATGAGAAAAAGGTAGGGATTAAGAGAGATGAAAGTATGTGGGGCAGCTATTACATTTGGTGCAGGTGAGTAGGTGTCCTGAACAAGTGGGTAGGCAGTGCCGGGGCATGCAGGGTGTTGGGAGTTGTGAGGGGTGATGATGAACAAGGTCAAGATGTTCCAGGCAAACATGGGAGTGGTAAAATATGAACCTGGCTAGGAGTGGAGTGCAGTAGCAGAGACAGAGTGAGTATGAGCTACTGGAGGGCAGATGGCGGTGGAGCACGGTTGGTTATTGACCCTCTTCCGAGAGTACTGTGCAGTCCTCCAGATGGCTGAGACTGTGCTGATCCAGGTGGCAACCATGGCCCAAGCTGGAGTGGTCATGGCCATCGCTGCTGAAATGAGTTTGGTAAGACGTGACAACAAAACTCATTAGGCCTTATGCAGAGAAAGGTGAGTGAAATTCGATGAAACTGACAGTTGAAAAAAGTAAGATTCAGGCCCCCAGTCATAATATTGTGCCAGATCTTTCCCAGAAAAGGTGGGTGATTTGAGTTGGGAAATTTCCTGCTAAATAACCAACCAACCTCCCCCCCACTCCCGCCAGCCCCCTCACTGTCTCATTGAAAACGTCCCCAAATGGGTCAGTCTTTTCTCTCGAGGGCTGGTGCTGATGGAGTTGGGGTCACTGACCCCAGAAATGGATTCAACGCAAATGTTTGCTCCTGACAAAGAGGGCAGAACTCATTTTCAGGAACAATGTAAAAGGTTCCCCTCTGGATGCAGTTCCTGCAATGAGGCAAGATGTTTGTGAATTGTTCATGGGAGGAGTTGTTTGTTATCAGTCAGGAGAGTAAGAAGTGTATTTGTTCGCCAGCTGGGAGATTTGGAAAAGGCATTCCATATAAACAACTAGGAATTACTGCTACCTCTTGGCCTTGAAGGAGCATACAGTGGAGTAACCCAAGGCTGGCAAAACTTCACAAAATCCAGTTGTGGAGATGGCAACATCTGGCTGCATCTGTATGTCCTGATGCTGTGCATTACGTGAGAGTAAAGTAACAGCTCAGGGGTTGATTGTTAAAAGCTGAATGCAGAATAGTTGCCAATTCAGAATCCATCTGTTATGCTTTGGGCATCCAATTATATTGCCCATTATTCTCAATAACACTGTTATTGCAGACAAGTGTTACTCAGTAAGCAGACCAGCTAGGTCATGTGTGTACCTTGGCACCACCATGTTGGCAGAAACGTCTATTAAGCCACTCTGCAATCACACAGTTAACCACCCCTCCGTCCCCTGTCACCTCCACCAACATCAGTCAGTGCTGAGCTGGGGAATAGGCTCCTGCATTTGAACTGACACAAGTCACATGTCACCACTAGCAAAGTGAGGAGCCTTATTTGTCCTCTTCACTGTCTTGTCAGAATGTCACAGGGAGGACAGATGCAGGAGGGAGAGTGCCCCGCTTCTACAACCAGTTCCTCCAGGCTGTGGTCAAAGAGGTGGAGTGAAGGAGATAGATCTTTTGCCCAAAAGAACGGAGGATTGATCCCAATGAAACTAAGCCAAATTGTTGCTGATGAAAATCAAGATTCCTGGATGCTGTGCCACAAGAGATTCCATAATCCACTTCACTCCAGCAAGGTGAGTTGTTTCGAAGAAGCTCACAATGGCCTGTCTGATAACATGTGATTGCAACGCTATTACAGGATAATTCTGGCACATACCTCTATTACAGCTTAGAGGAGTGTATGACCAATGCACTTAGGACAGTCCAGGTCATGATAGGGTTAGCATGCCATCATGATGTGATCACATTGAAGTGCTTTGTCCCTGGCGACATTGTTAACTTGCCTTACATCATACCATTCATTGTATTTGCGGGACAAGTGGGCGTCCAATGCCAGAAACATGACCTACAGTGGCACTGGATCATTGAGGCCTAAGGATGATTTGCTCAGTCTAGGAGACACTGGGGACATTATGCTGGTGGATATCAAGCTCAGTTTTGGTGAATGAGATGTAGTCAAAGCAGGTGCTGGAAGTGATCTTTGATGCACCCACCTTCGTGGTGTCAGTGGTGGGGGTGTTGCAATTAATGCACTGAACAGAATGAGAGCTTGGTCTGAGGTAGGAATAGGAGTATTGTATGATAAGGACTCTGCTAAAATGGTCAAAAGCTCAGGCCTGGATCTGTGCATGCTCTCAAAAAGTCCTGCTCATTTCCTCCTTTTGTGTGTCAAACATTCCAGCCACACTCTAGGCTTCATCCTTACAAGAAAAACAGTCCCAACTTCTCCAATCTTTCCTCATAACTGAACTGACTCATCCCTTGAACCATTATTATAACAGTATCATAATATAACAACTTACACACATGCTTAGGAGCTGTTGTTGGAATATTGTTATAGTTAACTCTTTATTTTATAGTAACTTGGAGCAGGCTTTCATAGTATGAACTCTGATCTATAAGGAGTATGCAAGGAGATGCACACCCATAACTATATTTGCATTACTGTACAATGATTCATGGAATGGATAAGAGCTATGTCTCAGTAGCCAGCTCTATTTATCCCTCATCAAAGCCAACCCAGGGTTCTGCAGGAGGGTGAGAAGGATGAGGGTTCCAAGAACATCTCAGCACCCTTACCCTCAGCCCATCCATCGGAGTGGATCGTGAACCAGTGACAATGTCCCTGCAGAACTTAAGAGCCCACAGTCTTGGGTAAGTCTACAGTTAGTCCCTGCAAAAACAGGCCTTCTATCACATTCCGCAATGTAGAATAATAGAACGATGAGCAGCCTGCCTCCACCTCTTCTGAGGCTACATGAGGAGAATGACAGAGGAGTGAGTGCTGTGGAAAGCAACATATCCACAATTATTCACCCCTTACATCACCGATGCTCAGTAACAATAGTGTGTACCACTGTATGCATTGTAAATATTCACCAAAAAAAAGGACCATTACCATCTGGAGGGACAAGGGCAGCAGATATATGGGAATATCACCTCCTGCATGTTCCCCTCCAAGCCACTAACCATCCTGACTTTGAAACAAATAACTGTTCCTTCAGTGTCGCTGGGTCAAAAGTTTGGAACTCCATCTCCCATGGTACTGTGTGCCTGCCTCCCCTTTTTTATTCACTCAGCCTTTGTTGCTTGTTTGCTGTCAGTCTTTAACCCCTCTTGTTGGATATTCCTATAAAAATAGGAGGGAAGTTTTACTGCAACTGTACAAGGTACTGTTGAGTCCACATCTGGAGCGCTGTGAGCAGCTTTGGTCCCTTTATTTAAGGAAAGATATCATTTCATTGGAGGAAGTTCGGAGAAGGTTCACTAGATTTGTCCCTGGTGGGGAAGAATTGTCATGTGAGCGAAGGCTGAACAGGTTGGGATTCTACTCATTGGAGTTTGGAAGAATGAGAGTGACCACATTTAAACATATAGGATTTTTAAGGGGTTTGTCAGCGTAAATGCTGAGAGGGTGTTTCCCCTCAAGGGAAGAGTCTAGGACACAGTCTCAGAATAAGGGGGTGCTAATTTAAGACTTAGATGAGGAGAAATTATTTTCTCTCAAAGGCTTGTGAGTCTTTGGAACTCCTTGTCACAGAGAGCTGTGGGGCACAGTCCTTGTGTATATTTAAGGCTGAGATAGATTCCTGATCAGAAGGAGAATTAGGGGTTACAAGGAAAGGACAGGAAAGTGGATGTCAAAGATGTCAGATCAGCCTACTCCTGTTCCTATTCCTTATACTCTTATTATGGCCTCACACAAAAAAAGTATGCAAAGCTGGCTTTCTACAGAAAGGGTGGAGAGACTCGGACCCTTCCTTGTCTCTTCTTGTTATGTCTTTGTCTCTGTTTGAAGTTTCCCTGACATACTGTAGATATGACATTCAATAGGTCACACACAAGACTTTGCCAGACAGCACTGAATTTACATATTGTCCTTTGTGTCTGTCTGCAGCAGTCCCCTTTTGAAGTACTTTGGGGTTCTGATGTGTCATTATGTAGCTCGGCTGCTCCATTGCGCGGAAATGACCAATATCTTGCACATTCTTGCATGCAAGTATCAGAGTGCTCCCCATGAACAATCAAGGCATCTGCTCCATAACGTCAGTAGATTGTTAGCTTTTTTGATGATGATCCTCATCTGCTGGTGGCAGATGTATCGATTGTAATATATTGATTTTGGAATGCCATTTGTGGTCACCTCAAGGGAGTAAGCAGCTACCTCCTTAATGGGTATTCTTTGCCCTGAGAATCCGACCAAAGTTCTGGGTGTGTGCTAGAAAAGGTATAACAAGGGTGAATATCTCAAACAGATGCTGCATGACAGCTACTGCGAAACATGCACAGAGATGCTGGAATGGAAGGATTCTCAGTTCACAACTCCCAGCTGCAGCATTGGTTCCTTTACAGCCACGTGGGTACTGACTACCATTTCCTGAAGCACAGGAGAACAATGTCATATCTGTTGGGACGTTGATGTGTTCCCCCACTGGGAAAAGAGTGAATCTATGACATTAAAAGATTGAGAGATGACACAGATCTGTGGTAGAGTCCTGGAAAAGCTCAGATACTTAGAAACTGAGGATAGGAGACTTTCACTGCAACTGGCAGGGCATGAGGATTGGCCTGATTGTGGTGTGAGATCTTTTTCCATCATGGCATGGATCTCTTCAACCATTTCTGTCACAGCTTGGAGCTTTTGCTGATACTGTCAATCAGTCACATCAAGGTCACATTTTTGAAGGCAATACACCCTTTCCTCAGAGTACCAACTCCTCTTCTGGCCACTCTTCCTTCCTGCTGCACTCTCTGGTGGCTCTGCCAACTTCTGGCCATGACCCCTGGTTCAATGCTGTATGTTACTATCAGTGCTCTTTCTCTATTGTCTATATTTAGGAAGGCGATGTGCCTATTATTCCACTTCCTTCCTCTGTCCAGTCTCCCATTTAGCTGCCTGAGTCCCACAGTAAACCTATGGAGAGATGTACCCTTTCAAATCCACAACACTCCCATCTCCCCAATACCCCACATTGTGGTCTGGCACAAATTTTATCTGCAAAATAAGTCTTTTATCTACAATTTTTAACTGGAAAATACACTAGGAAAATATTGCTTTTAGGAGATCTTCAGAAGCTTTAATGATTTGTTCATAAAGTCATGTCTTTGTAGTTTAGTCAATTGCGATAATGAAAGTTGTGTCTATTTAAATTGTGCAATACTTTAAAATACCTTGGCAGATTTGTGCATGTACAATCATACCGTACCATTCTCACAGTACCGGCAATCATGGTTTCAACTGGATGTTGGGGTAAGGACTTCTAAATCTGGGTCCCAGCCACTTTTACTGAAGGACCTCAGAGTCTTCCTTATTCTGCAAAAAATTTCAGTCTTGTGTATTCAGCTGACACTTGATTGGTATGATCTTACCGTGGTTTATGAATGTAGATTTTGAACATGGAGAGGTGAGTATTGCTCATGTTATGTATTTATTGTATCTCATTCATGTCACATCAACATCCAATAGAAATATGTGGTGTAGAATGCCTCAGTACTTGAGAGCGCACAACGTCACTGAGCTGTTAAGCAGTTTGCCAAAGCTCAAACCGGCATATGAAATAGAATTGTAAAGTTGTTTATTCTGGCTCAGTCCATGTTTCTTAGCATCCGTCTGTCACACACCCAAATCTTTCTATTTAGATCTCCCTTGGGGGAGACTACTCATTTTTAAAAACAATCTTTTCTTTCCTTAGTTCTTTCTCAGAAACCATGCATTGGCCAATCTACTTGCTCCTAAAACAAGAAGGAGGAGAAATTCAACGTTGGTTCTTCCATTTTGGAGAGTGTGAATGAAGTGAGATGAGATGGGTTTCCCTTACAATTCCCAGTACTCAACTTCCCCTTGAAGTACAGTGGGAAACATTTACATGCTTCTGTGTGAAACAAGGATTAGGTACCTTGTGTGTGTTCAAATCAGCTTCAGGATGCTATTCTGATGAAGGGTCACTGGACTTGAATCATTAACTTTGCTTTCTGTGCACATATGCTGCCAGACCTGTTGAGTTTCTCCAGAAATTTCTATTTTTGTTTCAGATTTCCAGCAAGTGCAGTTCTTTGATTTATCATAGCTATGCTTGGACCACATTTGAAATTTGTGTGTAAATGGGCAGACCTTGCAAATTTTAAATAGCTTTATCGGCAGTTCTTCAACTGGCCACTGGAGGCTGCTCAACAGCCAAAAACCTTTTTATATCAAGCTCGTATGAAGTTAGCTGCTGCAGGAGTTCTTTCTGTCACTGTATGGAGCTACAGGCCGCTGCTAACTAGGCTTGTCCACTCTCTTCTTCACATCCTCCTTTGTCTTTGAACTGATCTGGTTTGGTGTCGGAGCTGTGAAGATCTCATTCCACACTACTGATGAGCTGCCTGATTGTCCCCTGAAACTTCCCATTGAACACAAACGAGATCGAATTTCATTTATGAATGTTTTTCAGGATTTTTTTGTGGGGCTCAGAGGGGCATTCAAAGTAATTGTCCCTTACATCATTGGGCCTACAATAAGCCTGTGCTAGCATCACTTTCCCCAACCCCTGGATTCACTCCCTCCTCAACAGGCCCTAGTTGTTGTTCAGTTCCATGAAAAAGCCAACTGACTTTTTTTTTAACAAAATGCTGAGTGGCAGTATGCTGCCTGTTTGACTGTTGCTGCAGCACAACACAAGAAAGCATGAATGAACCTGAAATTATATTGCACTCCCCAGAGATGAGTGAACATTATGCAAATGTGGGCGGCATGGTGGCACAGTGGTTAGCACTGCTGCCTCACAGCGCCTGAGACCCGGGTTCAATTCCCGACTCAGGCGATGACTGTGTGGAGTTTGCACGTTCTTCCCGTGTCTGCGTGGGTTTCCTCCGGGTGCTCCGGTTTCCTCCCACAGCCCAAAGATGTGCGGGTCAGGTGAACTGGCCATGCTAAATTGCCCGTAGTGTTAGGTAAGGGATAAATGTAGGGGTATGGGTGGGTTACACTTCGGCAGGTCGGTGTGGACTTGTTGGGCTGAAGGGCCTGTTTCCACACTGTAAGTAATCTAATCTAATAAATACCAAAAGATTTGAGTCTATTTTGGACCCAACTTGAAAAGTTCCCTACAACGTGACTGGGCTAGGGTGATTGCACCCTCTACAGTAATTAATTTATTTGACTATGCAAAATCACAAACACAGCATCCAATTCTTTTCCTCACACAGTGTACTACCTTGCTGATCTCTTTCCCCTAACTATTTGCTGAGTAAACCCAATATACCAGAAATCCATTTTTATATTGTTTGGTGAAACAATTAAAGAAACAAATTAACTAATTGAAAGCCCTAAAAGGAGCACTTAACAGAAAGAAACAAAGGAAACCTAACAACTTAAATGAAAATCCCATTTTGTAGGGAGGTGATGAACTCCATTTCTTATAGCACCCGTTGGTTGTGAAAGATCTCATGTTCACTGGTGAATACTATATGCTTCCTCTTCAGTGGCCCTGGGATGTGAATGGAGCTAGAGAAAAGAGGCAGGTTGTTCCAGTCTCATTGATGGCCAACTTGACTTGGCTCAGGAGTAGGCCAACAAGAAAGATGGAGTGCGATGTCTGAGGGATAAATAATTCACACTCAGAAGTTTGCTGCCCACCCAATGCCAGAAGTTAAAAATGAATCCCACAGACCTTGGAAGATTTGATAAACATGTAAGTATAATTATATTTAGTTTACTGGCAAACTGAGTAGGAAATGTTGAAGGGAAACGCTAAGGATGTGTTTTGCAAATTACAGCGGAGAAAGTATTCATCCTTGCACTATGGGAGGGTTGTATGATGAAAGAAAACAGTTCCAGGAAAAACGCTATTTTTTTCAGCTTTTGTTAGTGAGAGAGTTAAATTATCATTGGGTTTACTATGTGGATGATTCCAGGAATGTGCATTATATTGTTCGAGTCAGTGAATGAAACTATCATAGTAAAGAACATTTTAGAGGGGAGGGAATATCCAAAGAAAGTACAGCCAATTGGCTCTTACCTACAGCAAAGGGAGAGCTTCTGTGGAACAGTCAGGTTAGAAACATTGAATCATACAGCCATTCAACCCATTGTGCCTGTGCAAACTCTGCAAAAGAGCCAATTAGTCTGAATCATTTTACGCAAAGGCTTCTTTTTTTTCTACATTTTGCTTTTCATGATTATAATGATTAAGGCCAGGTGATGGTCTAATGGTACTGTTAATATCACTGGACTGTTAATCCAGAGACCCAGGTAATGTCCTGGGGACCAGGCCATGGCGTATGATGGAATTTGAATTCAGTAAACATCTGGATTTAAGATGATGACCATGAATCCATTTCAATTGTTGGAAAAACCCACCTGGTTCACTAGTTTCTTCAGGGGAGAAAGTTGCTATCATTCTCTGCTCTGGCATCCACAGCAATGTGGTTGACTCTTAACTGCGCTCTGGACAATTAGGAATGGGCAATAAATGCTGGGCCTAGCCAGCATTGCCCTAATTCTGTGAATGAATATTGAAAATAATGAGAAATATGAATAGGGTTTTCAGTGTAGTGCACAATGAGGCAATTGAATTGGCCTTGCAGCTGGATGGTGGGATAAAGCTGCTGGCATAGATAGGGTTAGAAATCTCCTTTTGAGCTTTTTTTCCTGAACTGGCTGTAAGAAGGAAGCTGTTGCTCCTTTTGACCTTGGAGCACTATATCAATTGAATGACACATCAGGAAATGGGAGCACCTATCCATTCAAGTAACCACATGCAACCAGTTCACAGAAGCAAGAGTGGTTCCACCCTTTGTTCTGAGCAAGACGCATTGCCTCCATGTAGCATCACGTGCCTTCCCACACATCAGCATTTGTAGGTACTACTCGTGTTTGAAGTTCAAGCTGAATCGGCCAATAAGAAAATATCTCTGTCTAAATGTAGTATAACCGAGAGACTGGAAGTTTTTCAAAATGCCTCGGACGAAATATTTGACATGAAATATATACACAAACATAACCTATTCGGCGGGTCGGTGTGGACTTGTTGGGCCGAAGGGCCTGTTTCCACACTGTAAGTCTAATCTAATCTAAAAATTACAAGTTAGTGAAGTTTCACATTATATGCAGTTGATATATAATATAATTTCACAATTTTATTTGAAGGCAGAATATTTGGGGTGAAAAAAACAAGTCTGTTCATCATCCCTAACTAGAGACCTCAGCCAGTTTCAGAACAATCCAGTTCTAAAGCTTGTAGCATAAAGAGTTAATTACACCTTTGCTTTGTGACTAGCTACAGTCAGTTCTGCTATACTGTGTGTTTCTTCAACATGAATTGGCTATAAAGCAATTGAAGAATTTAGACAATTATTTATAGAATGTGAACTTTCCTTTCCTGTATTGGCTACAACGCGATTCCGGTCCAGTTGGTTTAACTTGTGCTGTTATTACGTGATTTTTTTATAACATAGGATCGCACAGAAATAGAACAACCACATTACATCAGAACAGACTGTACTGAGCATGTGCCAAAGGAGATATGTCACTGTGATATCAGAGCACATCAAACTGAAGCCTGAGTCAGAAGGTTCGAGAAAGACATCCTGTCATGCCTATAAATAGTTATGTTCAATAGATCTTGTTAATGTTCACTGATGGAAGTGTAGACCTCATCTTATTAGAGAGCAGGTGCTAATCACACTCTTCCTGCCAGTTCAAAGTCAACATGCTAAATAGATTAAGGCATAATCCATGATGAGGCAAATTATGTTAGAAATTGAATCAATTGTTACTTTGCGTTATTACTCTTTCAAAATTCACATTGGCTCCCTCTTCTGGAATCATTAGGACAACAATGATGATTGTATCAGTGGATATACATGTCTATTGCTGCAGTCATAAATGGAAAGATGATTAGGTACATGTATCCTTTGTAGCCGTCTAATGATGTTGGATGATAGTCAGACTTTGATGTTTCATTTTGCATTGTTAATTTTACTTCTACAAATAAATGCATGGTTCCAAAATGTAGCCTATTATTTTAGTACAATATTTCCCTCCAGAGGTACCATTAAGCTTTGTGTTTGGAAACCTATGTCATTATTTTGTAGTTATAGCCTCTTCAATCGTACACTTAATGTTTCAAATTAAAGGAAGTAAAAATAACACTATCCTTTGTATGTGCTGGACTATAAAGTGAAATAACAGAAACCAAATGAAAAATAATCAGTGAACTGTACACTGGGTAATTATTTGTTATGCAATACAGAAAAATTATATCTATTTTAACTGGATAAACTAAAATCACCAAGTGTAAAGGAGCATTTAGTGTAATGTAGCAATCACTTTTCCAATTCAAATGATAGAGAAAATGGAAAAAAGATAATAGATTAATGTATGAAGCTAGTGTATTTTAATAATAGTGTTGATGATCTCAACTGCAGTTAGATTTCTAGAATAGAGATTATTTCTGACAGAGGATGGAAAATCAGAACACATTTGAAGTATTGCTGTTCCCATATATATCCCAGTTAATAGACATTCACAGAACCTGACGGCAGATGACTTAGGTAGTATTTTACCCTAAAATTGTAGTATCCCCTATAATCACTATTTAATTGGTTAAGGACTATTGTTATCTAACTGAGAAAGCTAATGTATCCATATTTGTATCTATGTCTCTATATCTTTAACTTATAACATACCTTTTGCATGATCAGAATGCCCCAAAATGCTTTATAGCCAAATAGTTAATTTTTATCATGTCACTGTTGTTTCGGAGGCTACATTGGGAGTCAGTTTGTGCACAGAAAAGTTTTACATTGAGATTAATCCCCAATTAGTCTCATTTTTGTCATATATAGTGAATGATAAATATTGATCAGAATGTGAGGCAAAACCCCATTTTTTTAACATCCATCTGAGAAAAGGTGAAGATTGAATGTAGCAGTTCTTCTGAAAGAGAGCACTCCTATGACAATATTGTGCTCACTCAGCTCTGCCCTGAATTGTTGTTAGTCTAACAATTGGAGGAATTCAAATGTAATGTAGAATATTTATTCAAAACTACAAAAAAGGTTAATAGTTTAGTTGGGTTGACAAGCAAGGGCACTAGACAAACATGGTTTCCAATAGGATGGGAAGTTGGCTCAATACTTGGTGAAGAAAGGTTACATCCAAAACATTGACTTCTCCACCTCCTGATGCTGCCTGTCTGCTGTGTTCTTCCAGCTTCCTGCTTGTCTACTTTGGATTTCAGCATCTACAGTTTTTTTCTCTCAATAGGTCATGATGGCAGATATTTGCAAATGCTGTGGAGGAACTGCACATAGTCCTCCAGCAGAAAGTGCTGAAATAGGGAAGTTTTAAGCATGTACAGGAACAAGAACAGTCTTTTTGAAGATTTTTGTAAAAATGAAGAATCAAAGTCTCTGCTTGTAGACTAGATATTTTGGTAAGAATATGTAGAATATGGAACCTTGATTTGTGGAACTAATAATCCAGAAACTGGGCTACTGCATTGGAAATCTTTTAACATTGATAACTTTCTTGTATGTTATCCTACATTTTGAAAAAATATGCCTAATGGTCCTGATTGGAAAAAAAATACATTGTCATAATATTAGGATTGTTCTTATATTGAAATATTAGTTGCCATTAGCTGCTAAGTTAATTTCAAAGCATTGCTATGGTGGTTACACAGTCATATGAAATCAATGATTTAGAATACAGTTTTGATTGAGTAAATATTGCTCTGGAAGATTTTTCAAATATTCTCTGGTGGCACCCCTTCATTGACCTTTTAATTTGTCTCTTTGGATAGAATGCCCCTGACCACACAGACCCATTCCTACAGACATGCAGAGTTTGCTTTAGCAGCAATGGTTTTATCTTAACTGGGAAATTAATTGGCTAAGATTAATTGGCTGAGGATTTGCTTACAAGCAAGAAGGAGAAATCGGCTGTGGGAATTAATAAATGGAGAATTAATAAAAGGTGCTGTGAAAGATTGTACAGTCGAGAAATGCCTGAGGCATTCTGCTATTTTCGACTTGTTGCAAAACATTTACCTTACGGAGGTAGTGCATTCAAAATGTGCAGCAAATATTAATTAAATAAGTATCAGCTAATACCAAAACAAATATTGAGTGATTCATATTGTTTAATTCATCAAAAGATTGTGACAATTTAGCTGTTTCTAAGAACCATTTTAATCAACTAATTGACAAAGTTGTGCATTCTGAAAATAGCGAAGAGGAGACTTTGCAAAAATCCTTGCATTTTCTGACTAAGCCATAACACTGCCTTTGCTGAGATGAGCTATTTCAATATGGCACAAAGATCAAACCAAGGACATTCCTAGTCTGCGTGACTCAGAACCACTGAGTTAGAGTGATTATATATCACTGAATCAGAAATTTAAGCCAAAATTATTTCATAGCTTTTCAATCTGCAAATGATAACCTAAAGTGATATGATCTGATGGTGGTTCTATCCTATTCAGACAATGATATGTCCTCAAAGTTTCTGTTCTAAATGCAATGCACTAATTTTAAGTTTAGACAACTAGTTTTTTTTTTATTTTAAAAAAATGATAAAAGCAGTAATTTAGATGTGCCATCATCTGCTGATCAAAATCAAATCAGTACAGTACATTGTCATGCCTCTGATATAAATGCAACATAACTCTTTAAATATATGGAGCGAGCAAAGAGAAGATCTTGCACTGTGGGTCTGTAAGACTTACTAAAGTATGAACTCACAATAGTAGGATTGACTATGGCAGCTCTCACAGAAGTTCGAATGTTCTGAACTTTGCCTTACTACAGAGTGACAAGTTCTGACTGACATTGGCTGTAGATAGCAATTGTGAACTATACTGCATTGTAGTATTTGAAGCATAGTTTAGTAATAAGTGCTGGTATACTGAGCTATTGATTTATGTTATTGCATGTAAACAACATTTCTCTTTAGTGTAACAGCAATTATTCTTGCCCCAAACAATTTTCAGATTCTGCCATAAAATTCCAGATCAGTGTAGAATGGTCAAGTGTTTAACTGCTTGGGTGATGCACTATCTTCTTTCTCCAGTTGAGGGCAACATGAAACTCCCTGTAATTTTATGAAGTGAAGAAATTCTTTTGTTACATGTGCTTACTTGAATCAGTGTATTTGAAATTTGAATATGAGGCTTAAATATGCAACATGATGTTGCTGAAATACACTCTAAAGTTACATGTTATGTAATAGATCTTTAAAAACTAATAACAATAAATAAGCCGCTGCAATTCTGATTTGATGATGTTGCTTACCCACCTTAACAGAGCCTTTATTTTAATTCTACTTGGATGAACCTGGTTTTTTTAACAAATATATGTTATGATGCTAATTGTGTGCACTATTCTTTTGTCATTCTATAGCTACTAATTAGACTACCAGATTACATTATATTTTACATAATTGATGAGATTAGATTAGATTACTTACAGTGTGGAAACAGGCCCAACAAGTCCACACTGACCCTCCGAAGAGCAAACCACCCAGACCAATTCCCCTACATTTACCCCTTCACCTGACACTACGGGCAATTTAGCATGGCCAATTCACCTAACCTGCACATCTTTGGACTGTGGGAGGAAACTGGAGCACCCGGAGGAAACCCACACAGACACGGGGAGAATGTGCAAACTCAACACAGACAGTTGCCCAAGGCGGGAATTGAGCCCAGGTCTATGGCACTGTGAGGCAATACTGCTAACCACTGTACCACCGTGCTGCCCTTAATTATTAATTTCTTATTGCTTCTACTCAATTCTTCAGATTGTTTAACTTATACATTTCTGTGGTGAAAAGTATAAGATAAAAAAGTAAAATCGATGCTAATTGATAACTCATGATGAGCTAATTTTACCAGAAAATCAGCTACGTGTCGACATCAGGGAGTTGCATGGAGGGGTCCTCTCTGTGAGTCTAGCCAGTTATCTCTCATACAATCCTTTACATCTCATTTAATTATGTAGGCACTATGCCTCCATGGCTCAGTGCTTGCACTATCTTTGCATTTAGCAGTCCTCACCACTGTAGGCATCTTCTGGGATCCCTGGAATTGGCGCCAAATTTCAAGTGCAACAGTGCACCAGGTCAATTACTGCAAAGCAGGTACAGCCATTTACAGTTGCAGTGCCAGAAGCATTGCCCTGAAGGTGGCTGGTGGGTGGCAGATTGGCACCCCAATTTGATGACAGGCATGTATTTCTTATCCACTTCTATGGACACTCTTAAAACTGCACCCTCAGAGCTCCCGCTCAGCCAGTGGGGGTAGTTTCAATGAACCTGTGTGGGCAATATCAGAAACAAAGCAGCTCTCAGTACCATATTGTCCATGCTTTGGATATGTCAACCCGTTTATGCATTAATAACACTTTACCCAAGCACTTATGTTGGTGAGGCAGACAGGAGGTCACAGAATTCAATTTGCAATTCAACTCTTTTTTATTAACAAATTATTATTATTATATGACTACAATGTGAGCATTTCCCAAATTCCCACTGTCTATCTAGTTCTATCTAGTCTGAGAAAGTTTATAATCCATGTGGTTGAGCTGTAAGAAGAAAGTGAGGACTGCAGATGCTGGAGATCAGAGCTGAAAATGTGTTGCTGGAAAAGCGCAGCAGTTCAGGCAGCATCCAAAGAGCAGGAGAATCGATGTTTCGGGCATGAGCCCTTCTTCAGGAAGAGCTCATGTGTTTGAGCTGTGCCAATCACGCAGGGCCTTCCAGAATGTTCTGTGGCCTTTGGCCAGTGGAGTCCTGAGTGGGGTTTAAATCGTCCACTGGGCTCATGCCAACACCCTTCACTGTTTTCATGCCAGGGAGGTGTAAAGTGCACATCCTCAGGCACTGACTGGAAGTCAAGGTGACAGAAAGTGGCATTGATATTCCTCCAATACACAAGCCTCGGGCTGATTGTAACTGGTTCCCTTAAACCTTTGTGACCTCTCTGACCTTGATTTCCATGTGTTCTCTTTAACTGATAGCTGCTGGCTGCTGTTTAGTTTAGTTTGAGCAAAAAAAACTGCAGGTGCTGGAATCCAAAGTAGATAGGCAGGAGGCTGGAAGAACACAGCAAGCCAAGCAGCATCAAGAGGTGGAGAAGTCGACGTTTCAGGTGCAACCCTTCTTCAGGATTAGGGGTGGGTGTAGGGGAAGCTGAGATAAAGGGGGTGGTGGGAGGCAGGGAGGTGAAATGGGGATAGGTGAAGACAGGTAGAGGGTATGTCGTGGTTGGTCAATGGGAGGAACGAATTTGGTTAGTGGTAGAGAGGAGTGGAGGGGGAGAATGGGCTGAGAAGGGAGTAGGGGGAAGGGAAAGAAGTTATTTGAAATTGGACAACTCAATGTTGAGTCTTCCTGGCTGTAGGCTGCCCAGGCAGAAGATGAGGTGTTGTTCCTCCAATTTGTGATTTGGTTCATCATGACAATGGAGGAGGCCAAGGATGGTCATGTCAGAAAGGGAATGGGATGGGGAATTAAAATGGGCGGTGACTGGGAGGTCAGGTCAGCCCCTGTGGGCCTGACTGAGATGCTCAGTGAAACGTCCCCTAAGTTTACATTTGGTCTCCCCAATGTAGAGAAGACCACATCGGGACACAGTAAATTAGGTTGGAAGAGAAGCAGGTGAACCTCTGTCTTACCTGGAAGGACTCCAACCTCACCCCATCCAAATATGCAGCGCTCCACTCTCTCCACACCAACCTCGGTTCACTGTCAAACCCACTGACAAAGGCAGGGTGATGGTAGTCTGGAGAATGGACCTCTATGTCACAGAGGCCGAACACCAACTCTCCAACACCACATCCTACCTCCCCCTTGCCCACGACCCCACAGTGACCCATCAGGCCAAAATCACTCGCACTGTCTGTGCCGTCATTGTCTCCAGTGATCTCCCCTCAACTGCCTCCAAACTCATAAGCCCCCAGCCCCACACTGCCTGATTCTACCTGCTCCCCAAGATCCACAAGCTCAACTACCCTGGCCAACCCATCATCTCGGCGTGGTCCTGCCCCACCAAACTCATCTTGTCTTACCTTGACTCCATCCTCTCCCCCTTAGTTCAGGCACTTCCCACCTACATCAATGACACAAGCCATGCACTCCATATCTCCAGTTCCCGGCCCCCAATGCTTTATTTTCCCTGATGGACATGTGGTTCTTATACACATCATTACCTCACGAGGATGGCGTCCAGGCCCTCCGCTTCTTCCTCTCCAACAGACCCATCCAGTCCCCCTCCACTGGTACCCTCCTCCATCTCACTGAACTGCTCCTCACTCTTAACAACTTTTCCTTGACCTCCTCCCATTTCCTCAAAATCCAGGGCACCTGGATGGGCCCCAGCTAGGTCTATCTCTTTGTTGACTATGCTGAACAGTCCCTCTTCAGTACCTACACAGGCACAGTGCCCCAGCTTTTCCGCTGTTACATTGATGACTGCATTAGTGCAGCTTCCTACACCAGGCTGAACTGGAGCAGTTCATTGACTTCACCCACAGCTTCCAACCCGCCCTCAAATTCACTTGTTCCACCTCCCTCCCCTTTCTTGATCTCTCTATTTCCACCTCTGGGGACAATTTCCAGACAGATGTTTACTACAAACCCACAGACTCCCATAACTATCTGGACTCCATTACCTCAACCCAGTAAACTACAAAAACTCCATCCCTTTCGACCAATTCCTTATCTGCTCAGATGAGGAGACATTCCATTCCCAAGCATCCCAGATGTCCACCTATTTAAAACAACTTGCTTTTCCTCCATCTGTCATCCAGATAGCCCTTCACCACACCACATTCCCTGTTCCACTGCTCTAAACCCCCACCTCTAAACGCAATAAAGACAGAGTTACCTTGTCCTCACCCACCACCCCACCACTTGCCATATCCAATGCATCATCCTTAAACACTTAAACACTTCCGCCAACTCCAACTAGATCCTACCACCAAGAACATCTTCTACAAGGACCGTTCGCTTCAACAGTACTTGGTTTACGCTACTGTCACCACCAACACCCCTCCCCCGACCCTCGAAGCCCCAAGGACCTTCCTCTGCAACTGGAAAAAGTCCAAAACCTGCTGGTACACCACCCCTTCACCCCCACCTGGGGCCCCAAACAGTCCTTCCAGGTGAGACAGAGGTTCACCTGCATCTCTTCCAGCCGAGTTTACTGCATCAGGTGCTCCTGATGTGGTCTTCTCTACCTCGGGAGACTGAATGTAAATTTAGGGAATGGTTCACCGAGCATCTCAGACAGGCCCACAGGGGCCAACCTGATCTCCCAGACACAGCCCATTTTAATTCCCCTTCCCACTTCCTTTCTGACATGACCATCCTTGGCCTCCTCCATTGCCACAACAAACCAAACTGTTAATTGGAGAAACAACACCTCATCGTCCGCCTAGGCAGCTTACAGCCTGGAGGACTCAACATTGAGTTCTCCAATTTCAAATAACCTCCATTCCCATTCCCCAAATCCCTTCTCAGCCCCTCCTCCTCCCTTCCACTCCTCTCTACCACGAACCGGATTCATTCCTCCCAATGAGCAACCAAGTCATACCCTCTACCATTCTTCACCTATTCTCTTTTCACCACCCTGCCCCCACCACCCCCTTTATCTGCAGCTCCTCCTACACCCATCCCCAGTCCTGAAGAAAGGTTATACCCAAAATATCGACTTCTCTACCTCCTGATGCTGCCTGACTTGTTATGTTCCTCCAGCCTCCTGCCTGTTTTGTTTAGTTTGGCCATTTTTTTTTAAGGCCCGATTTCTCCAGATGTGGGTTAACTTAGAAGGTCCAATTTTGGGCCTGTGGTCACTTGACTGCAAGTGTGCTCATGGAGCAGTCACAGCACATGCACACAATAATATTTGAACAGTACTCTCCAAACACTGGGTACATGGAGGTCCCATTCAGAAGGCCAAATGGGTGCCTCTACATGGACCTTGCACACTATTGACCTGATTCAAATATATTCTGCTGAATCCTTTGGGCACACAAATAGTCACAGATTGTAAATAATGAGAACACTTCCCCCTGCCCCTCAAGTCCCCATCACCTCAACTACCACAACAGCCAATAAAGGGTAATGGACATTTTATAGACCGAGATGTGAAATGCGCAGCTCCTGGCCCTAGTGCAGACAAAGGAGCCTTGGAAGGTGATTGCAACTTTTTTGCAAAAAAGGTGATTTTTTTATATCTCCCATGGCTTTATTTGTGCTTCACAGCCATCACGGAGATTAATGTGTAACATTGAACAATATGATAAAGAGTGTTTGTGGCTAAAATTTTCAGTCAACCCTGTTAGTCAATGTTGAGGTCCATTTAAAGAATTATGTGATAACAGATGTCATTGGTCTGCACTGATGCCATTCCCCTTCAACACAGCATAAGGCCTCGGATCAGGAGTAGGCAATCCAGCCTCTTGATCCCACTTCGTTATTGATATGATCATGGCTGATCTCAGCTCGGCTTCCACTCCATTTTCCAACTCACTCTCTATAACCATTCAACCCATTGCTAATTAAAATCAGTCTAAGTCCTCCTTAAATTTACTCAATGTCCCAGAATCCACCACACTCTGGGATAGTGAATTCCACAGATTCCCAACCCTTTGAGAGTTGTAATTTCCTCATTTCTATTTTAAATCTGCTATTTCTTACCTCACTGTAGAGCTAACTCCCACAGAGGGAAGGAAATCATTTACTTCACCCACTCTGAGTGTGCTGGCAACTATTTTTCATTTTGATTGGGCACTTGAATGAGAATGGACAGCAACACAAGCAGAGTTTCAGAAAGTATTTTTTATTCATTTTGTGGGATGTGGACGTTACTGGCTGGCCAGCATTTATTGCCCATCCCTAGTTGCCCTTGAGGATGTGTGGGTGAGCTGCCTTCTTGAACTACTGCTGTCTACCTTCTGTGGGTTGACCCACAATGCCATTAGGGAGGGAATTCCAGGATTTTTACCCAGCAACAGTGAAGGAATTACGATACATTTCCAAGTCAGGACAGTGAGTGACTTGGAGAGGAACTTGCAGTTGGTGGTGTTCCCATATATCTGCTGCCCTTGTCCTTCTAGATGGAAATGGTCAAGTGAGTCACAGGTACAACCTCTCAGTTGAGATAACGTACCAAAAACTATATGTTCTTTTCTTCCTTTTTCTTAGGATTTGATCTTCCTCTTGCTGCCAGCCGCCTTTTTTAAATTCCCTCATGAGCTATGTGTATCGCTGTCTGGGCCAGCATTTATTGTACATCCCTAATTGTTTATGAGAAGTAGGTGTTGAACTGTTTTACACTATTGTAGACTATTAGCTATACACGCACAATGCTGTTAATAAGGGCATTCCAGGATTTTGACCCTAAAACTCAGTGTCAGCTATGCTGAAGAAAGAGTGATATGTTTCCAAGTCAGGATGGTGAGTGGTTTGGAGGTGATCTTGCAAGTGGTGGTGTTCCCATGTCCCTGCTCTCCTGTCTTTCTAAAAGAAAGTGGTTGCAGGTATGGAAAATGCTTCTGAGATGTCTAGATGAATTGCTACAGTACTTCTTGTAAATGGCACATGAGCATTGGAGAGAGTGGATGTATGTTGATGTGGTGCCAATCAAGTGAGCTACTTTATACTGGATGGTGTCAAACTTCTTGAGTGTTGTTGGAGCTGCATTCGTCCAGACAAGAGGAGAGTATTCTATCACCCTCATGACTTCTGCCTTGTAGATTATGGACATGCTTTGGGAAGTCAGGAGGTGAGGTACTCACTGCAGGATTCCTAGCCTCTAACCTGCTTTATTGATCACAATATTTATTCAATTGGTACAGGTCAGTTTCTGTTCAATGGTAATCCCAGATGTTGATAATGAGTGAATCAGCAATGGTAATGCAGCTGACTGTTTAAATTCTCCCCTGTTGGATGCTGGCTGGCACTTGCATGATGTGAATGTTACTTACCACCTTTTAACCAAAGCCTAGATATTATATTTGGACATGGACTGTTTTAATATCTGAGGAGTCAAAAATAGTGCTGAACATTGTGCAATCATTGGTGAATATTCTAATTTATGATTTTCTGATGGAAGAAAAGTCATTCATGAAGCAGCTGAAGATGGTTGGGCTGAGAACACCATCCTGAGGAATTCCTGCAGAGATGTCCTGGAGCTGAGTTGACTGACCTCCAATAACCAGAGCTACCTTCCTTTGTGTGGGAATCGCGCTACAACCAGTGGAGAGGTTCCCCTTGATTCCCATTGAATCTTGTTTTGCTTGTGCTTCATGATGCCACATTCAGTCAGTTGCAGCCTTGGTGCCAAGGACAGTCACTCTCGACCCCTATGAAGTTCAGCATTTCTGTCCACGTTCTAGATTAGAGTGGTGCTGGGAAAGCACAGCAGTTCTGGCAGCATCCGAGGAGCAGGAAAATCAATGCTTTGGGCAAAAGCCCTTCATCAGGAATAGAGTCTTGTAGAGAGACCAGGAATAATCTTGTAGAGAGACGAGGAATACTTATTCAAGGCAGGCATCCTTGCACGAGGATTTGCAGTAGGGTTAAAATCAACTAGGTTAAAACAAGGTTTCCATCATCTGCAGTCCTTGTTTTTACCTATTTCTGTCCACATTTCAAACAAGTCTAAAATGAAGGTAGGAGCTGTGTAACACTTGTGAATCCCAACTGTCAATTAGTGAGAGTATTGCTAAGTAAGTGCTGCTTGGTAGCACTGTTGATGACCCCTTCCATCACTTTACTGATGATTGAGAGTGGACTGATGGGACAGTAAGTGGCCGGGTTGGATTTGTCCTTATTTTTGTGTACAGCACATACCTGACAATTTACCACATTGCTGGGTAGATATCAGAGTTGTAACAGTACTGGAACAGTTTGGCCTGGGGCACTAGAGCACAAGACTTCAGTACTATTGCTGAAATGTTGTCAAAGCCCATAGTCTTTCCAGTATCCAGTGCCTCCAGCCATTTTTTGATATCACATTGGAATGAATTCGACTGAGGACTGACATCTAGGGACCCTTGGAGGTGGCAGAAATGAATCATCCACTTGGCACTTCTTGCTGAAGATGGTTGCAAATGCTTCAAACTTATTTTTGTGTGTTGGGCTCCTCCATCATTGAGATTATGATATTTGTGAAATCTCATCCTCCAGTGAGTTGTTTAACTGTCTACCTCCATTCACAATTGGTTGCAGCAGGACCATGGAATTTAGATATGATCTGCTGGTTGTTTATCATTTGCTATCTAAGCTGTTTGGCATTGGATGCTAGTCCTGAGTTGTTGCTTCATCAAGTTAACACTTCATTTTTAGGTATGTTTAGTATTGCTCCTAGCATACTCTTCAATGAACCAAAGTTTAACCAAAGTGATGAGAGAGTGGGAACATACTAGGGCATGAGTTTGAAGATTAGTTGGAGTAAACTTTTGCTGCTGCAGATGGCCAGCAGTACCTCATAAATGCCTGGTTTTAAATGACTAGACCTGTTTGCAGTCTTTCACTCTTACCATGGTGACAGTGCCATACTATAAGATGTAAGGTATTATCAGTATGCAGACACAGCTTTATCTGCACACTCTGGTATGGTGTTCACTACTACTGCCATGGTCATAGACAGATGCACCTGTTGCATGCAGACTTGTGAGTATGAGTTCAAATTCATTTTTCTGTCTTATTGGTTACCTTACTACCTGCCACAGACCTAATTTGCAACTAAATTATTTAGGACTCCAGCAGCTCACTCCCGAGTGAAGTCATACAGCATGGAAACAGACCCTTCAGTGCAACTTGTCCGTGCCTGCCAATTTTCCAAAACTAAACTAGTCCTACTGGCCTGCATTTGGCCATTTTCCGTTTAAAGCTTTCCTGTTAATGTACTTATCCAAATGTCTTTAAAGGTTGCTATTGTACCAGCATCTACCACTTCCTCTGGCAGTTCATTCCACATAGGAACCACCATCTCTGTGAAAAGGTTGTTCCTCAGATTCCTATTTAATCTTTCTCCTCTCATCTTGACCAGAGTTTCAATATCTTTATTCATCCATTGTTCTCTACTTTTACCAGTTTTAACCTTCACTCTAACAGGGACAAATTGCCTCTGAACTCTTGTTATCTCGCTTTCGAAAGTCTTCCACTCACCAGTTGTCCCTTTGCCTGCAAACAGTTTAGTCTGATCAAATTTGAAAGTTCCTGTCTCATACTGACAAATTTGCCTTACTCCAATTAAGAATTTTATATACAATGGCTATCCTTTTCCATAACTATTTTAAAATTAATAGAATTATGATCACTGGTCCCAAAGTACTCCCCTGCTAACACTTCAATAACTTGCCTAGCTTTGTTTCCCAAGAGAAGGTCATGTTTTGCTAATTCTCCAATGAGTACACCAACATATTGATAAAGAAAATTTTCTTGAACATATTTAACAATTTCCTCATCATCCAAGTCCCTGGCACTATGGCAGTCCCACTCTATATTTGGAAAGTTAAAATCCCTACAAGGTGAATGGTTTGAAGACCCCACCCCACATTCTGTACAAATATCACCCTGAGTGCTTCCTCCAAGTAGTGTTAAATATGGAGGAGCACTGAATCATCATCTCAGGGGGACAGCAAGGAAGTTTTACCTGATACCATGATGTTTCATTGGATCTGGAGTCGATGTTGAGGACTCCCAGGGTAACAAATTCCCAACTGTACATCATGATGCCACTACCTCTGCTGGTGGGTCAGGACATAACCAGGTATGGTGATAATATTATCTGAGCCATGGTCTACACAGCACAATTCTGTGAGTATGATTATGTTAGGCTGTTGCTTGACTAGTTTGTGAGACATTTTCCCAATTTTAGCATTAGGCCCCAGAGTTTCAGAAGGGAGATTTGTAAGTTTGACAGGACTTTTTTTTTTAGAATGCATGAAAGTGATCTATAGGTGTAGGTATCGCCATCTGAAAAACCAACGGCCTCACAGTGCAATGGTTTCAAGATCTTTCTTTTGTCCCATAATTTCTGTCATTCAATGTATACTGGATGCTATATTTCAATCTTATTCCTCTTATGATAACATTAACCACGAGAGTGTGACTGGTTCATAAATTTTGAAACCAAAACAAAAATAGTAACAGATGCCAATTTGTGGAGAGTGAGCACATTTGGAATATTAACACCGGTGAATTACTAGAATGATGATCACTGACAGATATAGCAACTAACTGAGACACTTGAAAAAAATCAGAAGTCTACAAGTCAGCTAAAGGTTTGCACAAGAGTCGCAAAGTTAACACACATCAGAAAATATTAAATTTAAACACTAGGGAGTAGAGGTCATTTGGCGCTATGGCACAATCTGCATGATACTGCATTAGCTGACCAGTACAAGATGCACTGAATATAAGCAGCAGGTATTCAGCTTCATTACAGTCAATAGAATTAAATATCCAATATTGTGTATAGTTAGTGACCATTCCATTCTGTTTTGTGCTGTGACTAAGACATATTTCTGTTTCTTAATATTTAAATATGGACAAATAAATTCAGTTACAGTTTTGTGCACGTCCTTCTAAGATTGACAACTGTATGGCTCACAGGCTAAAGAACTATTTACAAAATTGAACTGTTTTCTTGACTTGTCATCTTGATTGTGAAATGTTTTCAATAGAGTTTTTTTTTAAAAATCCAGATTTTACCCATGTTCAGGACAATGTTTTGATAGCGTTTATTTGTTTTTTTCAGAAAGGAACCTTCTAAAATGAAAGTGTGAAATAATTAGTGTGGTTCGAGATATAATTATTGTTCAACCTATACTTTTGTATGAAGTTTCGTATTAGTGTCATGGCTGTAAAAATACTAGGTTGCTGCTTCTTTTAAACAAAATAGGATGTGGAGAAACATCCAGGCACCAGTGAGCTGTAAAGAAACACATGTGTTATTGACACAACAGAAAATGGACAAGCGTATATAATAGGATGGAGCCAACCTCTGGAAAAAAAAACATGAAGTATGTAAATTAAAGAGAAAATAACAATTACCTGCGAGTCATATACAGTCAGATCCTGAGTTGCTTTGCACAATATTACTCAGCCAAAAAATTAGAATTGTGATCTCATATTAGAGTATGCTTTAGTCCGTAAGTGTTTGCATCAGAAGAACATGATGAATAGTATGAAAATAAAAAAAAAATTCAACTGGCCTTGGTAAAAACTGATTGTGAAGACTTATGGTGATGTATACAAATATACCCATTTGTTTAATTGAACAAAATTAAAAGGGATATTAAGAAAGATGTTTAACATTGTTATACAATTATTCATTTGTCTTAACACTAAATAATAGCATTTTGATATTTGAGAAATTTTCAGTTGTTTTTCTCTAGTTTGCAACATTTTAGTTTTTTGTATATATATTTTGTGCATAATAATTTTATATATATTTAAGTTATACTTTAGATCATGAGAAGATGCATCATTTCACTGATATACACAAATTGTCACTTTTAAAATATCACTTGGGGTGAGTTCTGTCACCTACAGTTTGCGATTACACAAAACAAACTTGATATTCAATTTTGCTTTACAATATGTTGACGTTCAACCATGAAATCATTATTAAGATGTGTGTAATTAATGCAGATTCCATGAACTGCAGCATTAATGAATATTTCTATTTGTATATCTCTGGAATAAAACAAAAATGGAACACAATTTGCCTCAGAAACTATGAGCAATTTGTGACCCAAATTTAGTAATGCTTGCCTGGATGATGACTGGAGTCATTGTCCAAATGAAACTTAAGGCCCAACTTGACATGTAATAAAGCTAAGATAGGTGTACTTCTGTTAGGCATTTTTGCTTCTTTAAATCTAAAATTAACATCTTCCAAAAAAGACCAAACAAATTGAATCATTTTCTGTTCCTCCATTCCTACAGATTCCCTTATATGGGACAGACGTCTTAAACAGCTATTGACAAAGTAAAATATCATTCTACTGGTTCATGTTTTTTCTTGAATGTACTTTTATTTAAAATTCAGAAGTTCTAATAAACATATAAGCCAAATCTGTGAGAGCAAGTGGTCTGCAACATATTATAGATAAAATAAGTCTGGACGTGTTTTGCGAGTAGAAAGGTATGGCTGCATTTTCTACTCCCTGCTGTGGCATGAATTTTGGCAAGAAAAGAAGGAAAATAGGCTGAGAATGCAAACATCAGTTTCTTCACAAAGAGAAAAAAATCTTGATTTTTCCATCAAGCCTTAAAAATCAATTTCAGAAACCTACCCTTAAGTGGCAACTACCTTATTTCCATGCTCGCAGCTCATTTTGGCATTGCTACCATAGGACTCAGATTGAAGAAAATGCGACTCGAAAAAGCTACTAACCTAACTGGGTCAAGAGAAAAGCTTCCAAAATCTAGGAGAGAGCCAGGGGAATTGCGAACCTTTATTTCAAGCAGGTAAGTGTTGGGCAATTTAAAGAAGTGGGTGCTTCTGGTCCAAAATTGGACTTTTTTCTTTTGGGGAACCTTCCAAATGGCTGTAAAAAGCAGGAAAAGGTCTGTTATAGGTCTTTTTCCCCAAGAGAGTCCAAACCTAGAGGGCGTAGGTTTTAAGGTGAGAGGGGAAAGATTTAAAAGCAACCAGTGGGTCAGCTTTTTCACATAGAGGGTGGTATGTATATGAAACAAGCTACCAGCTGGTAAAGGCTGGTACAATTGCAGCATTTAAAAGACATTTGGACAGGTACATGGATGGGAAAGGTTTAGGTGGTGTGATGGATGTGTTGAGACAAAGAGCTCGTTTTCCATGTTGTATGACTCTAGAACTACGCCTGCGAAAAGGTGGGAATCCTCCACTTCAATCTAAAAGGACAAAATCTTCCACACCAGCAGCAAAAAGGCCCTTTGGCCCATCAATTCTGCACTGGTCAAAAACAACCACCTAACTACTTTAATCCCATTTTCCAACACTTGGCCAATAGCCTTGGCAGCATGAGTGTACATCTAAATACTTCTTAAATGTTATGGTGGTTTCGGCCTCTACCACCCTTACATGTAGTGAGTTTCAGATTTTCAGTTCCCTCTGAATGAAAAAGTTTTCCTCACACCACTCTAAATCTCCTGCCCCTTACCTTAAGTCAATGCCACCGGACCATTGATCCCTCCACCAAGATATAGTCTCTTCCAACTCTCACTGGTATTCACCAGCAAGGAGACTCACCATGTGGGAACTTAGAAAACAAACCCTGTTGGGATTGCTTGCAGGCTTCAGTGACAGGAGGACCCACTTGTTGAAAGGAATTCAGTATTTGCTCAAAGGATCTGGCAACAGGAAGAAAGTGTGGGGCTATCGACTGAGAGTTGGGTCCCGATCTGGTTGCTGATTTGCGTCTTCCCCCACCCTATGGTCTTCCTCTTGCCAGGCCTGGATGGTCCTGCTCATCAGCTGTGTGCAGCACCAACAGCAGCCACCATTCCCTGGTGACACTGTTGAACAAATGCTTTTCTCCAATTGCAGTCCATTATTCTGGACAGTCCACCACTGCCCAGCTAAAGATCTTCCTGAAATGAGACACCATGAGGTTCTTCAACTAGGCAGAAGTGAGGACTGCAGATGCTGCTCCTGATGAAGGTCTTTTATCCAAAATATCGCTTCTCCTGCTCCTCGGATGCTGCCTGACCTGCTGTGCTTTTCCAGCACCATACTCTCGACCAGGAGGTTCTTGTTAATTCTCCAGCCAGAAGACAAAAATCCCTTGCTTTTGTTAAATTTTACCTGTAACCTCCCAACATTGCTCCTGCCCCTGAATTGATTATTTGCTACTGTCAATATAAAGCCAGGATATCACCTTTATTCTCGATATAATTACCTCATCTTTAACGCAAACCCAGTTTTTGACATGATATTCATCACATCTGTCACCTTCACTGTGAGAAATAGACACAAAATGGACACTTTCCACATATTAATTATTATATAGTCATCAATTCTGAACAGATCGTGCACTGCTTTCACTGACAAAGACAGGCTTGATCCAGTTATGGTTTTATAACAAAGTATTTATAGTCTTCAATGATTGGAGATGGTCTAGAAAACCTACAGAGGACTCTGTTCAGCTTTGAAATCATAATCTGAACTTGAGGACTAAATAAACAATTTTTTATAAGCAGTAAAGGATTTTCAAGTTTCTATTAATTTTTTGATACAGTCAGGTGACAGGTTATATACTCTATGTGGTGAGTTCCAACAATAAAGTACAGTTTCCAAGTTTAATCAGATTGTATGTTTGAGGTTATTGTGGTGAAGAATTCATTAATGCTAAGGTAATTGTCTATGAAAGATGTGTTTATTTTCAGACATTCTTTGAGTAGCAAAACAAACAAACATTTTTTGAGACAGTAGACTTAATAATCCTAAGAAGGAGAAACAAGAGTACGGTATTTGGCCCCTCAAGCCTGTTCTGCCATTCAATAGGACCATGACTCTCATTCCTCGTGTTCACTTTCCTGCCTTTTTACCATAGCTCTTGATTCTCTGCTGATCAAGGATCCATCTATCTCAGCCTATAAATACACACAAGAACTGTGCCCCCACTATTCTTTGTATCAAGGAGTTCCAAAAATTCACAACACTCTGAGGAGAAGAAATTCTTCCCCACCTCAGTCTTATATTGGTGCCCCTTTCTGCTGAGAATATGCTCTCTGCCCCTAGACTGCCATGCGGGGAATCATTCTCTCAGCATTTATCCTGCTAAGCCCCGAAAGAATCCAACATATTTCAATGAGATCACCTCTTGTTCTTCTAAATTTAAATGAGTACAGTCCAAACTATTTAGGCTTTGCTCATAAGACCATCCTAATGAACCATCTCTAACCTGCCTCGAATGAAATGATATTTTTATTTAAATAAGGGGACCATGAATTCTCACGGTATTCAGGATGCAATCTTACCAGCACCTTGTAGAGTTGCAGTAACACTTCCTTATTCCGACCCCTCCGAAATAGGGCCAACATTTCATTAGCCTTCCTGATTACCTGTTGTACCTGTGTGTTAGATTTCTGTGTTTCATGCACAAGTACCCTCACATCCCAATGTGTTGCAGCTGTCTGCAGTTTTTCTCAATTTAAATGATGCTCTGTTCTTTGTTCTTCTTTTCAAAATGAACGACTTCACATTTTTCTGTATTACATTCTATTTCAAATTTTTGTCCACTTACTTAGCCTATCAAAAGCATTCAGTAAACTGATTGTATCCCTTTTGCAACTTACCTCTCCATTTATGTTTGTGTTGTCTTCAAATTTGGCTGCTGTACATTTACTTCCTTCCTCCAAGTCGTTAATATGTATTGTAAACAGTTGCAGTCCCAGCACTGATCCCTGTGGAACCCCACTGGTTGTAGGTTGCTTATCTGTAAAAGAATTATCCCCTTATCCCCTCTCACTGTTTCCTGCTCATCAACCAATTCTCTATCCATGCCAATTCACTACCTTCAACACCTTGGGCTCTTTTGACATAACCTTTGGTGAGGTATGTTGTTGAATGTTTTCTGGAAGTCCAAATACAACACATCTACTGGTTCCCCTGACCTACACTGCTTGAGACTTCCTTGAAAAATTCTAATAAATTAGTGAGTGTTGTCTTCCTGCACCAATTTGTGGTATCAACAAGATATTTTTGGGGAGTTTTGGTGTTTGCATACTATTTGTAGCAAACAAGTAGCCTTATATTATCAATGCGGATAGGTTTACTTAAAAAATGCACAAAATCCTAAAAGGGTTTTTTTATATTTTAAGCCCAGAATGTAGGTTGTTGCACCCTTTCAATTAGCAAATAATTAACATTAATCAGGATAACAGAGAATTGTAGGGAAAGTACTAGCATGATCAATGCCCATAACATCGCCCAAAACACCTACACTTTAATTACATAATGCTGAAAAATGTGGGAATGCTGTTGCTTTTTACATTCCACAATTTGGGACGATGGGAACTGGTCCTCCCTGCTCCATCAGCTGGATCTCTTCTGATCTGGATCAAACCTGAGAACTTCCGTTGGTTTCTACACAACTTAGTCTCCGTTGAGGAGTGCATTTCTCATTGTTTAAAGTGATGCTGATGGCTCAATCACAAAGCACTATCAAATCAGCACAACAGAACAAAGAAAAGAATCCAACAAGTTTGGAATTAGCTCATTTATGATTCTTCAACACTGGAGGTTATGACATTTGCAGGACATTTGTAAGCCATGTGGTAAGAGTTCATGCTTTACTCAGTGTTACTGTGGTATAATTGAATACAAATGGATATCGCTTCTTTTGTTGAGAACAGTGCAGCTGTTCTCTAACAAATGTAAGATGTTAGATGGGCCAATACCTGAGAGGGCAGCGATAACAATCTAAAAGGCCTTGTAACATGACATGTGAAGACAGAAGTAGCTTTAAAACCACAAATAAAACATTACTTTTAGCAATGTGGCCGTTAGATTCTCTCAGTACAAGTTTGCACAAATCTAGCGCTACAGTAATGGCATAAGACTTGTGCTGCTGTCAAATTATGAAATGTCACCCTGTGGCAATAAATTCACCCCGCAGGGCTGGAGTGCATCCTCTTTCTCTTTTGTTCCAACAAGCACATAGTCAGACCTCTGGTGACCATGGTAAGTAATGTGTCTGTGAGCTGAGATCTGCTTTTACATGCTTGTGGGATAGCTTACGCCAAAATGAAACCGATGTTCAGTCATTTCACAGCAAGTGAACCATTCAAAAAAAGGAATTGTTTTGAAAATAGCATATGGAGCAAAACCCTAAAGAATGCAAAGGATGTTACAAGGGACTCCCACAAGTAAGACAAAGATATAACAAATGACATTTTGGAAAGAGGGAGAGCAGAAAAGGAATGCTTATACTGTATTCCTTCAACTTCTGTATTAAATCCACTGACTTTAAATTGGGTACTTACCAAATTAGTTTCGTGAGCAGATATATATTTATGTCTGAATTCCAGTGAATGCAACAAAAACTGGCAAAGTAGGCACATCAATATTTTGGGAATTCACTTTAAGTGCCCTTAATATTTGTCCGTCATTGGTTTTTTTTCAATTATCTTTGCCTCTATTTTATATAAACCAAAATTAGATTTTGTAAGGAACGCAAATATTTCACCATTAACCATTTAATAATGAAGCAGTTCTGTTGTGTTTTCTCAAACAAAAAGCTCAGCAGATCTGGCAGCATCTGTGAAGAGAAATGGTGGGCGGCATGGTGGTTAGCATTGCTGCCTCACAGAGCCAGAGATCTGGGTTCAATTCCCACCTTGGGCGACTCTCTGTGTGGAGTTTGCACATTCTACCCGTGTCTGCATGGGTTTCCTCCAGATGCTCCGGTTTCTTCCCACAGTCCAAAGGATGTTCAGGTTAGGTGAATTGGCCATGCTAAATTGCGTTAAGTGTAGGGGAATGGGTCTGGGTGGGTTGCTCTTCGGAGAGTTAGTGTGGACTTGTTGGGCCGAAGGGCCTATTTCCACACTGTAAGAAATCAAATCAAAGTTAATGTATTGGGTCTGGTAACCCTTCCCCACCGGACCCAAACAGTTAATTTTGATTTATCTTCACAGATGCTGAACTTTTCCAGCAATGTCTGTTTTCATTTATGATTTACAGCATCTGCAGTTCTGTTGATTTCTATTCTGTTCTGAAGAAGGGTCACTGGACCTGAAATGTTAACTCTGCTTTCTTTCTACAGATGCTGCCAGACCTACTGCATTTATCCAGCAATATTTGTTAGTGTAGTAGCAGCTGTAACAAAGGGGTATTCAGCCGCCTCGAATTATACATCAGATACCTTTGTTCATTCCCAAACTTGGAAAAGTAAGAATCACCTTCAGTTCCAGCTATGTAAAAAGAAAAATATGCTTACAGCAACTTGTGAAAGCAGGTTTGAAGGAAAACTTACGAAAGGTTTGAGAATTCACATGAGCAGTGGATTAGTCTTAAACTCCTCCAATTGATACCAGGCTTTTCAAAGCTAGTGAGTATTCTATTACAAAATAAAACAAAGAAGACCTAAAATTTACAATCTTCGTATTAATGTGGGCAGCACAGTGGCTAGCACTGCTGCCTCACAATGCCAGGGATCTGGATTTGATTCCACCCTCGGGCGAAAGTCTGTGTAGAATTTGTACATTCTCCCTGTGTCTGCACGGGTTTCCTCTGGTTGCTCAGGTTTCCTCCCACACTCCAAAAAAGTGCAAGTTCGTGGATTGGCTATGCTAAATTCCCCCATAGTGTCCTGGGATGTACAGGGTTAGATGGGTTAGCCTTGTAAAAAGAAAACCCAAGTAAGATTATGGGAATGGGGTGGATGGGATGCTCTTTGGAGGGGCAATGTTGACTTGATGGACTAGGTGGCCTCTTTCTGCACTCTCGGGATTCTATGATTAACACCCTCAGCCACAAACATGTGCATGATAGTGCTTTTTTCCTTTGTTAAAAGGAATGTGACTCCTGTACTCAATTCCCCGACCAATGAAGACAAGCGTACCAGGTGCCTTCTTTACTATTCTATCTACTTGTGTGGCCATCCTTGTTCTAATGCAAAACTAAAGCAATTATATCGATGGAGAAAATGGAATACTGTCAATACACTGATTAGCACTATTCAATAATGAACACAGTCTACACAAGTGTGGTAAATTGAATGCACCTTTGGACTATCAGCTCAATAGTTTGAAGCTGACTCTGTACTATTAAGCTATTAAAACGTTTATAAAGGCATAAGTAAGACTTAATACACACAATATTTGAGCAGTCACTTACAAGGAAAAATTGGAAGTTATGGTGCCCTGTTGACCATTGGTAGAATTATAACTTTATTCCATACACTTCCTGTCATACTGGCCTCAACTCAAAAGCCTGCAAAAGCCCAAGTGACTACGATTAGATGCCAAACATAAGTAGTAGCAACATTCATCCAATAATATATCTTCCATATCTCTCTGCTTTACCTGATCCATGGGACTAACTTTACACGTCCAGTTATAGTTTGTGCTTGAGAGCACAAGTTCCCCATTTTAAACTGGTGAAAAAAAATTGGATTTCCTTCTAAAAAACATTTTCATTTGGTGGTGCAATGTTTTGGAAGCCCCTTAAAAACACATGATTTCAGAGTTGGTGAAGAAAATGGAAAGTGTGCTGAAGTGTCAGGATCATTCAGTAAAGTTTAAAAATACCCTCAAATTAGATACTATATTGTAATATAGATTTTATTTTAAGTCAATGGTTCATCCACCATTGAAATCTGTCCTTTTAAAGGTAAGTTAATTCTTACATTGATTAATCTTGTATATTTGCTCACATGGTTTTACCCATGATTTTCAAAGGAGAAAGCACAAAAAAAGCTGTTGTGGTTCTGTTCGCCGAGCTGGAAGTTTTTGCTGCAAACGTTTCGTTCCCTGGCTAGGGAACATCATCAGTGCTATTGGAGCCTCCTGTGAAGCGCTGCTTTGATGTTTCTTCCGGTATTTATAGTGGTTTGTTCTTGCCGCTTCCGGGTGTCAGTTTCAGCTGTAGTGGTTTGTATATGGGGTCCAGGTCGATGTGTCTGTTAATGGAGGACACTATTCAAAAGAGCCACAACACACTGCAGTACACCAGAACTGCGAAAAGAGGAAGAGGAACACCTATACAAGGTATTCGCCAAAAACGGATACCCACGCAACTTTATCACCAGATGCCTAAGAGATAGACTACGGAATGAGGACATGCCACAACCAAAAGGACTAGCCACACTACCATACGTCAGGAGCGTCTCAGAACTGACAGCCAGACTACTGCGACCCTTAGGACTCATAACAGCACACAAGCCAACTTCCACACTCAGACAACAACTCACTAGAACAAAGGACCCAATAGCCAGCACGAGCCAAACTAACGTAGTTTACAAAATACCATGCAAGGACTGCACAAAACACTATATAGGACAAACAGGAAGACAGCTAACAATCCACATCCATGAACATCAGCTAGCCACAAAACGACACGACCAGCTATCCCTAGTAGCCATACACTCAGACAACCAGGAACATGAATTTGACTGGGAAAACACTACCATCATAGGACAAGCCAGACAGAGAACAGCCAGGGAATTCCTAGAGCATTCATCCACAAACTCCATTAACAGACACATCGACCTGGACCCCATATACAAACCACTACAGCTGAAACTGACACCCGGAAGCGGCAAGAACATCCATCAACAGACACACCGACCTGGACCCCACATACAAACTACCACAGCTGAAACTGACACCCGGAAGCGGCAAGAACAAACCACTATAAATACCGGAAGAAACATCAAAGCAGCGCTTCACAGGAGGCTCCAATAGCACTGATGATGTTCCCTAGCCAGGGAACGAAACGTTTGCAGCAAAAACTTCCAGCTCGGCGAACAGAACCACAACAACGGACACCCGAGCTACAAATCTTCAACCAGACTTTAAACAAAAAAAGCTATGCAAAATGTTACAAATGCTCTGTCAGCTTCTGCTACCATCATTTCTACTTTGACTGAAGTGGTTTTGGCTAATAATGTTTAAGAAACTGCCTTTGACTCTTGTTAAAAGTCTATATTTTATAAAAATTTCACAACTTCTCCCTTTTATTGATCGGTAGGCACTCTGCTGAAATTGAAGTGAGCACCCTTTGTTTTTACCTTCCCCTTGAGAAGTCTATTGTTTAGATAGCTCTGGCCAGTATTATTGTTTGGCTAAGTTTCAATTGCCAATCGGTTTCAGAGATGTTGCCACATTTGCAAGAATTTTTAATAACATATTTTCCATTTGATGTTTTCTGATTTGTTGACATAGGCTAGTAGGACTACAATCGTTGCAATGTTTCTTCATATTGCAAAATGCATTTTTTTCTCAAGATCAATTATATGGAGGCTTTTATTATACAGCAAAAAGTTATTTTCTTCCCTCAAGAATTCTAAAATATGTATTACTGATATGACATTACAATGAACCTGAGAACTATAGATACTGCATGCGCAGTGAGTGGCTTTAGAGAAAGCGGGATGAGGGGGTGCATGGGTGGTATGGGTAATCTGCGGGGACATGAAGGATACTGTAGGAGAAAGGGAAGCCATTTTCCTTAGGTAAGAGGGGACATACCCACAATACCAGTGATGACTCAAGCATAACAAAGGAATTGACTGTGAACATTCCATTTCCTAATCGGAGGAAACACATTAACTAAATGATTTGCTCATTGGATTCACTCACTGACAATGACACTTCACCTCCGCACCCATTGGTAGGAGACCCGAGGGCTTTCTCTGTCTAGGTGGAGCCCTAGCTAAAATAATGCCTCCGCAGACAAGTCACCAAACTATTTAATATTGATGACCACAGACCATGAGCTATTATGCACAGGATATGGCTGATTGTTTAACTAATCGATTCTGTCAGACCAGTAGTATTGTTAGCCCCTTTTTGATATTATTAAACTATCTATTGTAATTCAACCTGTATTATCTTATAATCAACTATCAACCATTTCTAACCCTGTATAAACTGCATATGCCTGTAACTGAGGGAAAAGGTTAAAATTCATCAGTGCGGAGCGGCCATTCTGTATCTGAGTGGTCATTGACCTCTTCCCATAATATTGTGAAATAAACAGGTATGTCAATTTCACAAGGTCTGTGAACGAGCTTTATTTGAAATTGGACAATTCTCCGACAAATACATAGGGGGCTGAGTGGTGAATCTGAGTGGGCAGACACAGAGGTGGCTGAGGGATGGTGGAGGTGAAGGATGAAACTTAGAGGGCCTCTAAACAGGGTGAAGAGTTAGAATACTGCTTGGAGAACTCAGGCAGTTCTTCTAATCTGTCCATCTCAACATCTTCACTCCTCATACACTTATGCACAGCTCCCAAACTGCAGTGTGAACCTGACCCCAAATTGAAATGACTAAAACGGTGGTTGGGTGTGTAATTTGTAACCCAGGAAAGCACCCAAGTCAGGTTTTCCTGAGGAAGTTGGGAAAATTCTGACCATGAGCTCTGAGCTAATGCCTATCCTGCAGACATGAAAGCCATCAGCTACGACCAAGTTTCACAACATTGTTATTTTCCCAATTTAAGTGGAAGATTAAATGTAATGGTGGACTTTCAAACCAAAGAGGTCCGACTAATTACTCTTCCATTATATTATGAAATTCTAGTCAATATGTTAACATTTTGAACACAAATATTTTTCAAATGGCTTCTGTAAACAAATTCACCATTGCGCATTGGGATCCAGACAGTCCTGAGTCTCAAGTCTCAGGATGAAGGGCTTATGCCTGAAATGTCGATTCTCCTACTCCTCGGATACTGCCTGACCTGCTGTGCTTTTCCAGTACCACACTCTCTACAGGAATAGGGATCGAGAGTGTGGTGCTGGAAAAGAGCAGCAGGTCAAACAGCAGCTTAGGAGCAGGAGAATCGACAAGACTCCTTCATCAAGAGTCAGGATGTCATGTTGCAGCTTTATAAGACCTTGGTTAGGTCACACTGAGAGTATCACATTCAATTCTGGTTGCCACATTATAGAAAGATATGAAGGCTTTGGAGAGGGTGCAGAGGAGGTTTACCAGGATGCTGCCTGGATTAGAGGGTATGAGCTATAAGGAGAGGCCTGAAAAACTCAAAGAGTTTTCTCTGGAGCGGCAGAGGCTGAGGGGTGACTTAATAAAATATTATAAAATTTTGAGATGCATTGATAGGGTTGACAGTCAGAACCTTTTACCCAGAATTGAAATGTCTAATACTTGGGGACATGCATTTAAGGTGAGGAGGGAAAGTTCAAAGGAGATATGAGGGCAAATTGTTTTGACACAGAGAGTACAGGTGTTTGGAATGCATTGCCGGGGTGGCAGTGGAGGTAGATATGATAAGGGAATTTAATGGACTTTTAGATAAGCACATGAATATGCAAGGAATGGTGGGACATGGACCTAGGGCAGGCAGAAGGGTGTCGCATTCGGCACAACATTGTGGGACAAAAGGCCCATTCCTGTGCTGTACAGTTCTATGTTCTACATTAACAAAGTCTGTAAGATAGTTTCAGAACAAATGCAAACTGAACTTATAAACTTCAAGAATAACACAAGAATATTTTGCGTCAGTGTTGACTGTAGAGAAAGTCATGGAAGGAGTGAATAGTTTTAAGTGTGGCCTTGGGGCCTTGCTGTACGTCTGCAGCAGTGAATAGAGTGGGTTGTTTCTTGAGTATATGTTTTATTGAGATATGTCTCTTGATTAAATTTAAAAATATAAACCATAATAAGTAAGTTAGCCTTGAGCAGTGTTTTGTAGAGGAATAAGACGATGCTATTTTCTGGTGAGTCCAGAACTAGAGGACATAGGTTTAGGGTGAGATGGGATAGATATAAAAAAGACCTAAGGGGCAACTTTTTCACTCAGAGGGTGGTGCTTGTGTGGAATGGGCTGCCAGAGGAAGTGGTGGAGGCTAGTACTGTTGCAACATTTAAAAGGCATCTGGATGGGTATGTGAATAGGAAGGGTTTGGAGGGATATGGGCCAGGTGCTGGCAAGTGAGATTAGATTGGGTTGGTATGGACGAGTTAGACCAAAGGGTCCGTTTCTGTGTCTACATCTCTATGGCTCTATGACTCGATATAGAATGTGGAGAAGTAAATGGTGACATCTTGAGACATGTCCATATTACAGAGGAGGATGTACTGGATGTCTTAAAATGCATAAAAGTGGATAAATCCCCAGGACCTGATCAGGTGTACCCTAGAACTCTGTGGGAAGCTGGGAAAGTGATTACTGGGCCCCTTGCTGAGATATTTGTATCATCGATAGTCACAGGTCAGGTGCCAGAAGACTGAAGGTTGGCTAATGTGGTGCCACTGTTTAAAAAGGGTGGTAAGGACAAACCATAGGGAACTGTAGACCAGTGAGCCTGACGTTGGTAGTGGGCATGTTGTTGGAAGGAGTCCTGAGGGACATGATTTATATGTATTTAAAAAGGCAAGGACTGATTAGGAGTAGTCAGCATGTCTTTGTGCATGGGAAATCATGTCTCACAAACTTGATTGAGTTTTTGAAGAAGTAACAAAGAGGATTGATGAGGGCAGCAGGGTGGACATGATCTGTATGAAATTCAGTAAAGCATTCAACAAGGTTCCCCATGGTAGACTGGTTAGCAAGGTTAGATCTCGTGGAATACAGGGAGAACTAACCGTTTGGATACAGAACTGGCTTGATGTTAGAAGACAGAGGGTGGTGGTGGAGAATTGCTTTTCAGACTGGAGACCTGTGACCAGGGAAGTGCCACAATGATCAGTGTTGAGTCCACTTCTTTTCATCATTTATATAATTAATTTGGATGTGAACAGAGAAGGTAATAGTAAGCTTGCAGATGACACCAAAATTAGAGGTGTAGTGATCAGTGAAGAAGGTTACCTCAGATTACAATGGGATCTTGATCAGATGGGTCAATAGGCTAAGGAGTGGCAGGTGGAGTTTAATTTAGATAAATGCGAGGTGCTGCATTTTGGAAAGGCAAACCAGGGCAGGACTTATACACTTAATGGTAAGGTTCTGGGGAGTGCTGCTGAACACAGAAACCTTGGTGTGCAGGTTCATAGTTCCTTGAAAGTGGAATCGCAGGTAGACAGGATAGTGAAGATGGCATTTAGTATGCTTTCTTTATTGGAAAGAGCATTGAGTAGGAGTTGGGAGATTATGTTCCTGCTGAACAGGATATTGGTTAGGCCACTTGAGGAATATTGCATGCAATCCTGGTCTCCCTCCAATCAGAAGGAGGTTGTGAAACTTGAAAGGATTCAGAAAAGATTTACAAGGATGTTGCCAGGGATGGAGGATATGAGCTACAGGGAGAGGCTGAATAGGCTGGGGCTAATTTTCCTGGAGCTTCAGAGGCTGAGGGGTGACCTTAGAGGTTTATAAAACCATGGGCATGGATAGGGTAAATAGCTTAGGTCTTTTCCCTGGGGTGGGAGAGTGCAGGACTGGAGGGCATAGATTTAGGGTGAGAGGGAACATTTTCATGCAGAGGGTGGTACGTTAATGGAATGAGCTGCCAGAGGAAGTGGTGGAGGCTGGTACAATTACACCATTTAAAAGGCATCTGGATGAGTATATGAATAGGAAGGGTTGCCATGAATGGTGGTGGGCATGTCCTGCACATTAATGCAAGAGTGGCCAGTACATGATCCATCTCGGCCTCCTCCAGAATTACTGAGTGTTCCAGATGCCAGTCTTCAGCCAAGTTGCATAACTCCAGGTGATGTCAAGAAACAGCTGAAGACACTGGCTACTACAAAGACTGAGAGCCCTGGCAATATTCTGGAAATAGTACCAAAAACTTGTTCTCCAGAATGTGGCCATAACCAAGCTATTCCAGTTCAACTGCAACTCTTGCATTTACCTGAAAATGTGAAAAATGTTCAGTCCACAAAAAGCAGGACCTATTTAGCCTGGCAACCATTTGTGATAGAAATGGTCAACAAGATTGCAGTTAAATAGATTAGCAGGAACTGCTCAATTTGGGTTCCACTAATGCTGACCCAACCTAGCCTTGGTTCAGACACGGACAGAAGTGCTGAATCTCAGAGATTAGGTAAGAATGACTGACTGGCAGAAACCGACCATGACATCAGGGTTGCATTTGACTGAGGAGAAAGTGAGGACTGCAGATGCTGGAGATCAGAGCTGAAAATGTGTTGCTGGAAAAGCGCAGCAAGTCAGGCAGCATCCAAGAAGCAGGAGAGTCGACGTTTCAGAGCTCATGCCCGAAACGTCGACTCTCCTGCTCCTTGGATGCTGCCTGACCTGCTGCGCTTTTTCAGCAACACATTTTCAGCTCGCATTTGACTGAGTATGGCATCAAGGAGCCCTCACAAAATTAGGGTCAGTGAGAATCAGGGGAAAGTTTCTGCTGTTTTGAGTCATTTGAAGATTGCATGGTTATTAGAGGTCAATTATCTCAATTCTGGTACACGTCTGCAAGAGTTCTTCAGAGTAATGTGCTAGACCCAACCATCTTCAGCTGCTTCACTAATGACCTTCTGTCCATCATAAGGTCAGAGGTCGGGAAGTTTGCCAATGATTGCACAATGTTCAGCACCATTTGCAACTCCTCAGATATTGAAGCAATCCATGTCCAAATGCAATAAAACCTGTACAATATCCAGCCTTAGTCAGACAAGTGACAAGTAACATTCATGTCACATGTGTACCAGGAGATGACCATCTCCAACAAGAGAAAATCTAAGTAATATCCCTTGACATTCAATGATATTAAAACCCTTAAAACCCTTTGCTATCAATATCATAGGCCTACTGTTGACCAGAGACTGAACTGGATTCACCATATAACTACTATATAGTGTAGATCTGGGGCTGGGAATCCTGCAGTGAGTAACTCACCTCCTGACTCCCCAGTGGCTGTTGAGTATCTACAAGGCAAAGTCAGGGGTGTAATTGAATACTCCCTACTTGCTTGAATGAGTATAGTTCCTACAACACTCAAGAAGTTTGACACCACCCAAAACAAAACAGCCCAGTTGATTGGCTTCATATCGAGAAACATTCATTCCCTCCACCAGCAATGTACAGTAGCAGCACTGTGTACCATCTACAAAGTGCAGTGCTGAAATTCACACAGGCTCCTTAAACAACACCTTCTGAACCCACAAAATCTGCCATCCATGGAAACTCCACCATTTGCAGGCTCTCCTCCAATTCACTTACCATCCTGACCTGGTGTGTCACTGTACCCTCATGGTTACTGGGTCAAAATCTTGGAACTTTTTCCTAAGGGCATTGTTGACTTACCTACACCAAATGGACTACAGCAGGTCAAGAGGCAGTTCAGCACCACCTTCCTAATGGCAATAATTCTGACCCAGCCATCAAAGCCCATATCAGCTGCTTGAATAAAAAATAAATGACAGCTTAGTGTAAGTCTTCTGTAAGTAACTGCTTTGGATTTTCTGTGAAGCAGCAATCAACTTTGGATTGGCTCTCCATTCTCCCCTTTCTAGCCAGACCTTCCAATCCCCTCTTCTTCTGTGACGCAGAATGTTTCATTACTTGGAAAGCACCTTACTTGCACTTTCCAAATAACAAGGTTCCACAAAATTAGTGGAAGGGAGGCTGTCATTTAAAGATCCTACTTGGACATTATTTGTGTGACTTTGCATCTTCAATTCAATATGTATCCCTTAATTGCAGAAAACTATTAATAATAAAAAAAATTAAAACTGGTCTGATGATCCCTACTTGAGGAGAATTATTTTTGAAGTTTTGATTGCATAAGAGAAAAGCTAGTTGATGGAATGCTTTACTCAATGTTGTAGTTTTGACTGAACCTGCCTTCAGGTAGGCCTTCAACATTTTCTGTTGGGCTTTCCTCAAATTCTCACCAGCATGAAACCTCTTGGCCCACATGCTGGGTGTAAGTGAGTTAGATCTTGCTGGTGAATCAGAGAGAATGGTTCCGAAGAACATAGCTGAGCACCATTGTTAGCTGTATATAAAAAAAACCTGCTCAACTTGTGTACGCTTCTTGTCTTTGTTCCTAATTAGAATTGTAATCTATCATGCCACAAAGTTTCTATTCATTTTGGTGATTGCAGTCATGACAAATGGATCTAAGAATAAATGGGATGTCAGCTCAGAGCATGAGATGGATGTGTTCTGCATGGGATGAGTGTAATAAGTACAGTTAACATTGGCAGCCAGCCAATCATGTTACCCCTGCTGTGTGAGCTTTCCCTCAGGCCCTGACCAAAGGTACTACACCAATAACTGGTTTCTCTTCACCTTGCATTCATTAAAAAGCTAATAATATATATGTTGTCAGGGATAATTAAATATTTTCAGCTGTCAGTTTGTGTTTTACACACAAACTTACTGTAGTAGTCAGATATTTTTCTTGTAAAATGCTGGTCAAATAACTCATTTATTTTGCACACTTGCAGAATTTTCCTCAATATCCCCTCAGAATATCCTTTTGACTTCTATTCTGCTAACTGTAAAAAATTAAAAGTGAAAATTGCCTCAACCTGACTCCAATAGTATCCCTCAGGCAAGTGTCAAGCTGCAATCATAATTTCTTTTTGGAAAATAGAACATAAATCAGATAATTTATGACTTCATACAACATTCACAGTGATCTTCTACTGTCAGCTGAGACAGACAGTAATTATTAACTGTTCAGCTTGAGTAAAGTGACCTTTAGAGAGTACAGCGTTGCTGAGGCTGTGACCATTATGAACTGATGCTTATATATTGTTCCCGATCTCATAAATGTCTAAAAATATAACCTGTTCTGCTGTATCCAAGATACATTTCCAACAGCACAGTCATTATAAATGATGTGGCTATTCTACCAATCACAGCAATTGAGATATATCAACTGAGTGAAGCTACACTGAGATCTTCCTCAGACAAAGCACATTCTCAAGTCCAGGTTACACTTGGTGATCATATGCATTTCTATTCATTCGTTTTGTCTGCACTGAGTAAATTTTAAGCAATGAATAAGAAGAATTTGCCACTCATGATGTTAGGAGAAGGGAATTTTTTATGTTTATCTTATCATTTTAATGGAAGCTATTATGTTAATATGGTTAATGTCTTCATGAATATACAGATAGAAGAATGAAATACAAATGAGTTAAGTGCTCGTTGGTCATCATCTCTGGTCAATGAAAGAAGGTCAATTTTAGTAGAACATTCAAATTCACAGGAGCGTCTTTTAATCACTTTGGTTTAATATTTGGATCCTCTATGTGTACTTTCAGCTGAAACTGCTGTGTTCAATATGCAAATATTCTGATATGAGCTGAGCATTTATGTTTACTATTCATGTCTGTGTAAAGTAGACTGAGCCGGTCACTAATGCCAGTTAGTAAAAAGGAGATTTTCATTAAAGGTTTTCTGAAATCTGACACCCAACAACTCTCTGTGTAATATATAAATCCTGTTTGCCCATGCTCAAAACTCTATAGTCATTGCTGTAACCTTGCTCGAGTTCTATGCATTTATCCATGTTATATATAAGTATATTACAAGAATTCCTAAACATGTTAATGACAGTCAAAGCAAGATAATGTTTCCTCATACATTTGTTTCATGTAGATTTATTCGCATAATATTGGCTGCAATAAGAAAACTTCTTTTCTCGGGTAAAAATGAATATCGGTGCCGATTTCAACTAATTACAGTTACAGAATAGAAGGAGATGGTGGTGTAATGTCTCTGACCTCAGAATCCAGGGCAATGTCCTGGGCACATGGGTTCAAGTTCCACAATGCAGCTGGTGCAAATTTAAATTCAGTCAATAAAATTGAGAATATAAAGATAGTCTCAGTAATTATGACCTTGAAGTCACCATTGTTCGGTGTACAAACCCACCTGGTTCACAAATGCCATTTAACGAAGGAACTCTGCATCCTTATTTGGTCTGGCCACAATGCTAGAGAACTATATTTACTGCTGTCAGAAATGGCCTAGCATGCTACTCAGCTCAAGAGCTGGACACTTTGAGGAAGGAGATAAGGTTGATTGTGGGAACTAGAGAGGGCTCTCCCTGCTGTCCATCACACAAAAGGTAATTGCAATACATCTCAATTGCCTCCACCTAATGATTGAAAAGCTCCTATTGGTGAATCTGGGGGATTGCTTAGCTCAGTTGGCATCGATGGTGGATTTGCAATGCAAGGATAGCGGCATGTGTTCAATTTTTGTACCTACTGAGGTCACCATGAAAGTGTTGGCTCTGAGGCTTGGTGATCCACAGACTAAGCTCTTTAATGAGAGAGCAGTCTACAACCTTCTGTGACTATGTCCATCATTGAATGCGGAAATAATTTTCACAGCAAGATGTGTCCAGGAAAAGCAGAGTGAGCAGCAACAACCTTTGTATGTGATCTTCTTTGACCTCACAAACCTCTTTGACCGTGTCAAATGGGAGACACTATGGAACATCCCTTTCTAAAATTCTGTCCACAGATATGAAGCACGTCATTTTCTGCCTGCTACAGATCCGCCACACACAATGTGTGTGAAAATCAGTTATTCAAGATAGTGTCATCGCTCTTCTCCATCTTTCTTACCATGACACCCCACCCTATATCCGTGAAACTTCCTGTCAGAATGCAGCTTCTTTACAACAAGAATGGGAAACTGGTCAACCTGTGCTGCCTGCAGAACCATGATCACCCCAACCTTTGTTGTTGAGCTGCAGTATGCAGACAATGATTGCAGGTACACAACACTAGGAGGCTAAGCTCCAAACCATCACGGAGGCACGTGAGAGAACCTGCTTTGGGTAAAACATTTGGAATGCAGTGTAATGCTGCCACAGCCCCTCCTGACATCAAGAGCAAACATGAAATAATGGAGAATGTGGTTTTCATACATTGGGGGGGCTTTCCATTCTGACGGGACAGAGATAAACAATAAGATCGACATTACTTCCAGGATGCCAATGCAATCTCGAATGAGCAGACTGTTTGAGAACAGAAGACCTCAAGCCTGGCCTCAAACTCATGCTCAACAGTGCAGTGGTGCTACCTATCCTCTTGTCTGCTTCAGAGACAGAAGCAAAAATGAGGACTGCAGATGCTGGACATTAGAGTCGGGAGTGTGGTGCTAGAAAAGCACCTGCTTTGCTTTTCCGGCACCACACTCTCGATTGCTTCAGAGACATGGACAGCGTAGAGTAGGCACTTCAAATTGCTCAAGAAATATCATGATCCTAGCGTCCACAAAATTCTGCCAATCCATTGAGATTATAATTGCTCTGACTTCAGTGTCCTTTCTCAGTACTGCGACACTAGTTCCAACCAATCAGCTGCATTAGGCAGACCATGTCATCTGCATGCCTGGCACAAGACTTCAAAGACATATTTTCTTCTCCAAGCTTTGTCAGGGCAAATGTTTACCAACACGTTATCAATGTTTCAAGCACCCTCAATATCCCCATGTAAAATTGCAAGATCTCCATTGACTTATGGGAATCTTTAAGTCTGTACTACCCAAACTAGAGATTTGAATCAGGGCGTAACATTTATACTGTTCCAGTCCTCTGGCCTGAACTCTACATTTAAAAATAATTGGAAGATATTAACACTGCCTGTATCTCCACAATTTCCTCCCTTAGGTTCACTCAGTATCCTTGAACATATCAACTGTGGCTCAGCTGATAGCACTCTGACCTGAGTCTCATGGTCTTATTCCAATGAGTAGTATAAAGGTCAAGGCTGGCACTAATTGAGGTGCCATCTTTCTGACGTGAGGTTAAACTAAGCATCTATCCAGCTGCTTTGGTGAATGTAGAAATCCTATGGTATAATTTTGGAGAAGAGTAGGGGAATTATTCTTGGTGTCCTAGCCAATATTGATCCGGTAATTGATACCACACAAAAAAAATCTGTTTATTTTCTTTTGCTGTGTGCAAATTAGCTGCCACATTTCTCACATTACAACAGTGACTAGACTTCGAAAGTAACTTGTTGATGGTAAAGAGCTTTGAGTGAAAAGTCTTATAAAAATGCAAGTCTTCCTTATCTTTTATTTATCTGGTCCTGATTACTTTTCAACTTTAAGCACAGCTGGCCTTTCCAATACCTCCTTTTTCACAATTTTTGGCCTAATCTTGTAACTTAACTCCTTCCTTTATCACTTGGTCTTTGGTGCCTTAATAAAGTCAGATGGAAATTGTTCATTTAGTATCTCAGCGATGTGTAGATCCCCTTTTGTCAACATCTCTCATTGTCTGTGCTGTCCTACATCAGGGAGGTTGCTGAAGCCGTGTCTGAGGAGAGAGAATTTGGTGTCAGGAAGAGTTGGTATGTGGCTTTGCCAAAGTAGTGGGCTTCCAAAGGAGTAGAAAGTTATCAAAGCATGTATATCTTCTATCTCAACAGGAAGATGTAGCAGATCTGAAAATGATTGCACTCTATTAAGATGTTGTTGATGTGCGATTGTACATGAGCCGTCATATTAATGATAAGCAGTCATATTGATAGCAGCCCCAATGCATTTATACCTCATTACTCCCTCTATGTTCTAGACACAATTTTAAACTAGATGGAGGCTACTTGGGGACCAGCTTTGCTGGCTGGGCCAGCATTTATTGCCCATCTCTAGTTGCTTTTGAAAAGATGGTTATGAGCTTCTGTCTTGAACATGCTGTAGTAGATTACATAGCACATGATTCACCTTCATCATCCAATACATATAGGCTGTACTCAGACAGTGAGAGCTATGTTATGACCAGGAATATCACTAAATAAATTAGTGGTGTTCTCAAACAACAGCTTGCTTGCCTAATCCAGTCAGGGAGAACTCGCAATACTCACCACAGTTTGTCCACAAATGTGTAAAATCTGTTGCTTACTAAGTAACTTGGCTCTGTACCCTTGCCACCAAGCCTGCAACATATGCCTGGAGAGAAGAGGGATAAGAAAGAGAGGTAAAAACATCTGGAACATCAATGTCCTGGAAAGGCTTTCCATGAGCAGCTCATCAGACTGCAAGCCCCTCGAAAACATCCTCACATAACTGTTTCTCCACAACTCCCCACTTTGTCTTTCCTCTAACATGGACCATCACCATGCGTCCTGAAATGAAAAAGAAAACCACTAAACAACCTATCTGCAAGAAACTTAACAGCAATAGTTACAACAATAAGAAAGTTAGAAATTGGAGAGGGAGTAAACTACAAGGGCCCTAAGATACATTCCACCATCCAATTAGATCATTACTGATATATGATGTGATTTTATTTTTTACTTCTCTGGCCATCAAACCATTAATTTGCTTCTTTTTATTTTTTCAATTTGATTTGGTATTGCCACAATTTTGATTGATTCCCCTTCACTTTCTCCTACTAGTCACCTATTTCTCTTCCAATCCTGTTGCATCAGTCTCTCCCCATCTCCTCTAGCCATCTAGTCTTAGGCCTCCATCTTCTTCTTCTTCCTGATGGGTTCCATCTCTGTTAAACTTCACACTATATTTCCTTTATGCTCTTAGAATCCAAAAATCTATTGCTATCAGCCATTAAATGACTCAATGATTGAACATCCATAGCTCTCTGGAGTAGACAATTCTAAAGACTCACAAATTTGTGAGTGACAAAATTCCTCATCAAGTCATTGAACCTTTCCCTGAGACCATTTCACTTAGTTCTACATTCTTCGGCCAGGAAATAACTTCTCAATATTTACCCTGTTAAGCTTTCTCAGAATTTCATAAATTTCAAATGATATTATATCACATTCTCTTGAATTATAAACCTACTCAATTATTCATTCTCAAAAATAATCATGTGAACTTTTGCTACAATACCTAAAAGACATCCATGTCCTTCCTTAGATACTGAGAACAAAATGGTGCACCATACACTTGGTGTGGTTTCCCCAACGCCTCCTACAATTGTAGCAAGGCTGCCTTACTTTTGTATTTCAGTCCAATTTCAATAAAGGCAAACATACAGGTAGGATAAGTGGTATGCCATTTAGGACTGAAATGAGGGAGACTTTCTTTGCTCAGAACGTGTGAATGCATGGAATTCCCTATTCCAGAGGGTTGCAAAAGCTCAGTCAATAAGTATATTCATGTCAGAGGTTGATAGATATTAAAGATTGTGAGGATACTGCTGGAAGGTGACATGGAGATGAAAGATCAGCCATGGTCTGAATGAATAGGGCAGAACAGGGTTAAAGGCAGAATGGTCTACTTTTGCTCCAATTATCTACATTATTTAAAAAGTACTTTTTCGCACAAAGATTAGGGTTAATCCCTTCTCCAAGAGCTTGTGGAACTGGGCTGAAAGAGTCAGTTTTTAATTTGGTGAAAATGATAAGGGAATGGAGCAAGTGAGGATAAATAAAGTTGGAGCATAGATCAGTCAGGATTTATTTGAATGGAAGAGCAGTCTTGGAATGCTGATGGTTATTGCTACTCTTATTTCTTATCTTATTATTGCAATTGTTGTTGGATCTAGGAGTTACTGAAATTTTACTGAGCATTTTTGGGGCTATATGATCAATGTCTATATCTAATCATTTAACAATATAATTTAAGAAAAACTAGCTTCTCTAATTTAACAACTAGATGACATTTTGTACATTGTGACATGCTTCAAATGTTTGCTGACAAAAAGAAATATAAATATTTTGCTGTGAACCTATTAAGTGAATACTCCTGATAGGTTCATCAAATATACTGAATAGCTTACTCACTAAATAGGAAGTGACACTTGCATTCTGTCAATCAACTTACATATTATTAATTGTAAGCACATAGCAGCTGTGTACAGGCACTTCACTGAAGTTCACCATGGGTTAAAGAGATGCAAAAATATTCACATAGTGTAATGAGTTTAGCAGTTGGGCAGTTCCCCTGGTGAAACTAAATACATAAAGCGGGCTGGGTGAAAATATTCACTCCCTTTTACATTGCTTATTATTAGGTCGCTTTTGTGTTAGTTATTATTTAACAAAAATATTTATCTGGTGCAAGTTCCATTCAGTTTTTATTATCATATTTTTAAAAAATTCTCAAATGACTACTTTGAAAGTCAAAGAAAGAAACAGTGAAACATTACATTTCTGTGATATTTCCATGAGCAGCTTGGACCTTGATAAAAACTCCTTGTTTTATGACAATGTGATGCAATCCATTCCAAATAAAGTAAGTGAAAACCTACTCACAATGACATGTAATTCCATATCCAGAAAAGGAACTAAAATTGAAGGAATAGTGTGTAGTCATGGGAAGGGTTGGAAGCAAATGGAGATAGCAGACATACATAATACACTCTGGAATTGCTAAAAATAAGCATGATGCTGAACTATGAAAGCTTGGCAATTCTTTCCAAAGACACATCTACTTTGAGAAAGAATTCCCATAAATAAATGCGTTTAGGCTTTTGTTAATATCACACTTTAAAATAAATCAAATTAGTCTCTGAGTTGAAAGCTTAGACTCCTCACTGGTGTAACTGTCTTCATTCTTCATTGTTTCACAAACTCAATGGAAGATGCCATCATTATGCCTTCCTTTATTTGAAATATAGTACATTTAAGAATTCTACATGGTGTACATTTAACTGCAAAATGTGGACTAAATTGTCCCGTATTTAAATGTTTGGTATTTATGTATAATTATTAATTATTCTGTTAAAATCCTATGAATAGGTTGAGAAGATTTGCTAATATCTGAGAGTTAATAACAGGTTTATTACACTTAAAGATAAATTTTCATGAAGTGCAGTTAGAATAGTTGTCGTAATGCATAAATGACTTAACAATGATAAGCTATTCAGCTAAAGTGACAATAGAAAAATAGTGCAATTTTAAAAATGAAGACTAAATTGTTTTAAGATTAATCGAGCATTTATCATTACTTGAGTCATAGCCTCTTTTGGCAAAGATACTCATTAGGAAACAGTAAATTATGAAAAATAAGCCCTAGAGCAATTGATAATATGGGCCACACTCTTTCATATCATTTGGAACTGTATAACTGCAGTCAGTCACTATTATATAGTTTATTTAATATTTTCCATTCTTTTAGTTGTTCTCTGTTGGACAAGCCGAACTCTGTTATCAGAGTCGAGAGTGTGGTGCTGGAAAAGCACAGCAGGTCAGGCAGCATCTGAGGAACAGGAAAATCAATGTTTTGGGCATAATTATGCCCGAAACGTTGATTGTCCTGCTCCTCAGATGCTGCCTGATCTGTTGTGTTTTCCAGCACCACACTCTCCACTCTGATCTCCAGCACCTGCAGTCCTCACTTTCTACGACACTCCTATCAACTCACCTCTGCACAGTATGGTTTGTAACCTCTCTTCAGTCAAAATGCTACAACAATTTTTATGTGATTGCTTCCAACAAGGCAGTTGCAGTAGAATGTTACCCTCACTCATGCCCATTGGAGGCAATCTTACTGGTCAAGCCCTAATACTCATCCCATTGACAAACTGCTGACAACATTTTTAGCAGCTTGCTGATTGGAAGTGGGTGAAAATCCAATGGCTCCACAACTTTCCCAAGTAAGTGCTCCTATGGTAGGGCCTGAAAGGTTTGTGCAGGTTGATTTTTTAGGGTCAGGAGGAGTATCAATTCTCAAACTTCTTCTAACTTCCTCAAAGAAAGCTGCTCATTACTGTAACCTTAGTGGTCTAAAAAACATATGCCTCCTCAGTAACACAACACAATAGACTGTAGAGAAAATGAATCTCTTGCTTCTTTGATCCAAACAGATAATTTTGAATTAGTGTCTGTTTTCTACGAAAGGACAATCAGGTCAGCTGCTTATTGCATACCTCAACAGATTTCCATTGACATCACCTTTTGTTTATTTAACCTATTTCTCTAAATACCCTGCTTGGAGATGATATTATACTTGACTGGAGCAGGGAGGGACCTGAATCTGGGTCTCTTGGGCCAGAGGTAAGAACACTACTACTGCACCATAAAAGCCCTTTTTATACTTATGCCCAAAGTTGGGATAATTCCTATATAGTCAGGAACAGTGCAAACCGGTGAATTTGATACAAGCGGACTTATTCAGCCTAGAATTCCCATTGACAAGTTTTGAAGAAAACCAAGGCTGCTCGTATTTTGCAAATGCATGCTAACATTCTGTATTAATGCAAACAAAAAGACACGTGCAGTATGAACAACAAAGCATTACCTTGTACTTCTCATGCTTATGAAACTCTTCTCTAGACAGTGCCCATTTTTAAGCAATTTTAAATGTAGAGCTAACCATCGCTTAGTGAAACAAGATTGCTAACCCAAAGAAGTAACTACAGATTTAATTGGTAGATTTTAAACATCAACTGTTCAAATGTGATGAGAGGCACGTACAAATTTTGAATCAACAGTCCTTTGATCTATAATCTAATTGGTCAATCAGTGCTGCAGATGACACTTGGTGGGTGCATATTTATCAAAGAAGCTCCAAACTGTGGTTAATGAGCATGGATGTTGAGCAACCCTCCCTAGAAATCTTTGTAAATTCAATTAAATATTAAGAAAAGTACTCACCTATTTTTCTTCCAGTGTTCAATTTATGATTCCCGTAATCCAAAATGGGTTTGGTGGCTACTACTTAAACTGACAGTATCTCATACAAAGGTTACATTACTGTATCAAGTCAGAAAATGCAATGTACAAATGCATTTCTCCAAACATTCCTCTTTACACACAAAAAACATTACATGCATTACCATTTGCAGTTACAACTTCCTTACTATAAGTGGTCAAAAGTTATTATTCATGTACCTTATTCATGTGTGTTAATGCTTGTTGTGTACTCTGTAAATGTTGGTGACATCTCAACTTCATCAGCTTTGTGTGAAGCTTCTTTATTTCTGTATATGTGCCAATGGTTATAATGACGTAGACAGTTGTTCACTTTCATGATCAAGGTGACAACAGCTTTACAGAAGTCCCAAATTGTTACATGGACTGACTTTTGATTTAGACATCGAATGTTTGGACTCTGACTGGCTCACCAATGCACAGCTCCACCAATAGTTTGTTAGTATTATTAAAGTGAAATTCAGCTTTCTGTTGAGTCACTTTGTTTTTGCCACTTGCTCCTGTCCTGCTTGTATTACTCAACAAGATGATTCCATTGATTAGGTTGTAGTACTTCAGCACTGGTCTTATTCCCAGTTGCTTGATTCATGTTCTGAGTCTCAAGACTATGATTGCATGTCTTCAGCAATGAGCTTGTGCAAAGTTTAACATCCTGATAATTAATTAAGAAAGAACTTTGCAAGATAGTTCATGAATACAACAAATTGTTGCACTGTTTCAGACCTGTTGGTGCTGCAAGTCTCTACAGCTGTCACCTTGTTTGGATCCAGGCAAAGTCCTTTCTTTGTCAGGACATGATCTACTTACAAAACCTCAGGTATCTTCAATTGGATACATTCTTGTTTCAGATTCATTTGGCAGGCCCTGTCCAGCAGTGCCGCAAGATTCTGATTGTGGTCTGTTATTGCTTTTTTCATTGTATCTCCAGGTCTGTGGAGTTGCAGATCATCCACAACAATTTCCATTCTGAGGAGATCACGGAGTATCTCATGTTGTCTACATTGATACACTTCTGGATCAGTGGAAATGCCAAACAGCATGCACAGTCATCTCTCTCCTCTAAATGACATCCTGACTGCTGTTAGAGAACTACTGTTTCATCCAAATTCACATGACTGCTGCCATCCTTCAAATTCAACATAGTAAAGACTTTTACTTTGGATAAATGTAGCCAGAAAATGACAATGTCTGGCATAGGTAAGTCAGGAAATATGACCCCTTCCATGTCTCCCTGACTGGACCATACCCAGTCTCAATCAATTCTGAAGCTCTGTTTGAGCCTTAAAGGAGCCTGCATTTATAACTTTGATAATGTCCACCTCTGTAAAGTGATTATAGATGTTTAGTGTGTCTCCAGAGCCCAGTGCCTGGATGACTGGCTTGTAATGTAGAATGATGACAACAGCATAGGTTCAATTCCTATCCCAGGTGAGGTGAGCATGAAAGCTGCACCTTTTTGACCTTGCCCTTGCCTGAGGTATGATCCTCTTGTTAAACCACTACCCATTGTCTCTTTGTAATAATAGAGTAGAACCATGGCGACTTTCAACACACATATGATGTACTTTTTCATTGCAACTCCCATTATCCAAGCCATTTTGGTTACTATTTCCAGTCCTAATGTCTTCTGATTATATTCTACTCTTTATGTCCTCAAATTTGTTTTCTTACCTCTCTTTGTACCATCGGCAAGATTTGGCTACAACAATATCAAAACACCATGTACAGTGTTTGGCTGATCTGATACCCAATGTTTCCATCACCCCAAGAAGGGTTTTTAATCCCAAAATATTCATGTGCAAATAAATGTTTGTGTAGGGACCAAGTGGTCTGGCTGCATAATTCATATTGTGCACTTTCAGAGCCTTGGAGAGAACATTCTGATATTCATATACTGCTGTTTGACTTAATCACACTTTAAATATAATAATCTATCATTGAAGAACAGTTAAGTCCTTATTATTGAATTGACAAGACCCTACATTTAAAATTCCCACATGTCCATCACTCAACCTTTATGAGCAAGATCCCGACAGCTTCTTCAAGCCTATCCTTCAGCCAAATGAAGGTTTCTTTAAAATGCAAAAATCAAGGTCGGATAATCACCATCTTGATACTTATTTAGAGAGATAAGCACCTGGTGGGGGAGCTGACTACCAACACTTACCTTCTTCCTTTTGCCTGAGTAAGTTAGTGTCCAATGTACCAAAAACACAGAAACCTCTTTATACCTTGCAATAATCAACTGTCCTTTCAATCTTGCTGAAGGAAAATGAAAAAGCTTGTGGTTTTTCTCCAAATGACTAATGCTGTCACCTTGTGGTACTTGATACCTTGACTCTACATGATGCTGGATGAAGGCGGTTTGAAGTATTTCATTTCTATGAATTCTCCCTTGTATGTCTGGAGCCTATCTGATGATTAACTGTAGAATATATGCCATGATAGAATATCTGCAGGCAAGGTACTGTCCTTAGGTAACAAGAAGATTTATAGCATTTTAGCAATCAGTACAACTACTTTTGGTTAGGCATAATTACTAGGACCTTATAGAGTTGGAATAGATACATCTGTGCTCTCTGAAAGCTGGAGTTGAACTCCCTGTCTCTCAGTAGAATGGGTGGAGCCAACGTAATATTAAAATTTAGCCCTTGAGAACCATTATCTTATATAATACCACCACCAGTGTGAAGCAAACTCCCAGATGCATCTTTCTCAACCTCTGAAATACCACAAATTAAACTGATACTGAAAGTAAGAAGAGGTAATCTGACAATCAAACATTTTGGAAATGTTTAAATGTTCAGGATAAATTAATAGTAATAAATGAATTGCAACTCTGTTGAGTAACTTGGACTATAATTGTACCATTTGTGAACTTACCCAAGGAAAATATGCTATAAAACAAAAAAAGTATAAAAATGTTTTTATTTGCTGTAAATTGAGTTTCAGTTATCAATTTCAAAACAACTTCCATAAAATTAGAAAGCTAGGAAGACAATGGCCTCATGAATTAGTTCCTAGACCTACTAATGTAGAGACCCAGGTAATGTTCTGGAAATGAGAGTTTGAATCGCACCATGGCAAATGATGGAATTTGAATTCAATAAAAATCTGGGATTAAGAGTCTTATGATGACTATGAAGTGATTGTCAAGAATAGCTTATCTTCTTTACTCAGTGTTTTTTAGGAAGAAAACAGCTCTCTTATCAGGTCTGACCTACATGTGACTGCCGATCCATTTCAGTGTGACTGACTCTTAACTGCCCACTGGGCAATTAAGGATGGGCAATATCCACACGCTGTGTATAATAATAATTCAACCTTTTATTGTAGAAAACTGTAAGTTTACTTGCAAATCACTAAATCACTCTAAACTACTTGTTTCAACAAATCACCTGTCCTTTTAATTATTAATTATTGACCAGATAGCACAGCATAGCAGAGCGCCATATTTGCTTTAGGACCTATGTTTGAGTCCGAGCAAGATCGATAGGGTGAAAGTTTTATATAATAAATTACATTATTTCTGAAGACGTTGTTGCATAGGTGTAGAGCTGTTTCTCAGAAACTATTCTAAAGGCAAATGTTTATGTATTTGTAAAACTGAACATATGCTAGAACCAATCTATTATTTAATATTTAAAAGCGTACAGTCAGGGCAATGAATGGTTCAGTGAATTAGCACCAATTTATTTCAATTCCCTTGTGCAATTATTGATAAGCATCTTACCTTCTCTATTGAGGATTTAGTTTGTGAAACAACCACCCAGAATTGGTCCACTGGGTCCAGACCTGCATGTTAATGGAATATAATTTGGAAAAGCATAACATCCCACAAGTTTAAACTCTTCCTCCTTGTAGCATAATTTGCTGCCTGAATGCTATAAGTTTGTACAAAAAGTCCCCCAGGCAGCGAAAGTCTTCATTTCTCTAAGTGGATCTAAGTGATAAACCAGTTGTTTCAACAAGTCACCTGCCCATTACATGGGATCCTGTTAATTATTGACCACATAGTACAGCATAGCAGAGCACCTATATTTGAATCCTAGCTAGATTGACAGTGTGAAAATCTTCTCTCAGTGCTGGCTGAATCCAAACAGTCTCAACTATTGCTGGTTGGCAGAGATCCATAAGTAAGCACAACATATCATTGAATTGTTAATCTTTTTCTAGACTCCCAAAGGAAAGAAATCTGGTTTGGGAAATGCAAGAACTGCTCTGGTACAGTTTGTTTTTGGAAATGAGATGTTGTTAAGGTTGTTACATGCTTTTGATTAGCGCTGCTGCTGGCAATTAGAGTACTTACTGAACTCCTGACTGGACTTTTTGGGAAGTGGGGCCATTGCAAAAAAATTAATGGATGAGGCTTACTGTACTGAACATTAATTCCCTTCCCACTCAGACCACTGCTTAACTGCTGCATATAAGTACAGGCAGGAGAATGGGATCTGATCTCCTGACCCATTTATGCAGAAGGGCACTAATAGAGACTTGTTAAAAATAATTAATTCAATTAAGAAGCTAATGGATCACATTTGCTAAGTATACCAATGAAGCTAGTAAATAGTTCAATGTTAATGATTTTATAAAATCGAGTTACACTCAAATAGGGTTTGGCCACTTATTAAAGTCAGTTATTTTTGTGATAAAGAAATTTCCAGCTCTTTAATAAAATTGCACCAACTTACCAGTATTAAATATATTAAATAGGATTTTTTAAAAGTTAAACCAAACATTTTCTAAAATGCAAGCCCATTGCATTGATTTGTAGAAGATTTTGCATTTACAAATATTTGAATCAACTTGAACAGAAACTAGAATCAAAAAATCAATTTGGTAAACAAATGTAATTTTGATCACCAAGGTGTGTCCAGATCACCAGTTTCAGACAAAACATTTTCTATGATGTAAATTTCCTGTAAGATTTATCCTATCCTCCTACATCATGATTTGTGAGCAACATTTTGTATGCCAGTCTAATATCACAATTAGTGACAGTAAAATAGCAGCAAATGTATGATTCAAAAGCTGAAAACTACCAAATAAAATATAACAGTTTTGACATGCATTTTTAGATTAGATTAGATTACTTACAGTGTGGAAACAGGCCCTTCGGCCCAACAAGTCCACACCGACCCACCGAAGCTCAACCCACCCAGACCCACTCCCCTACATTTACCCCTGCACCTAACACTACAGGCAATTTAGCATGGCCAGTTCACCTAGCCTGCACATCTTTGGACTGTGGGAGGAAACTAGAGCACCCAGAGGAAACCAACTCAGACACAGGGAGAATGTACAAACTCCACACAGTCAGTTGCCTGAGGCGAGAATTGAACCCGGGTCTCTGGCGCTGTGAGGCAGCAGTGCTAACCACTGTGCCACCTTGCAGAGTAGAAGCCAGACTAAATAACAAACTGTGTTGGTTGTCAATTAAATGTTTAAATTAGAAGGATGTGATTGAACTGGAAAGAGTGCAGATGAAATTTACAAGGATGTTGCCAGGACTAAATGGTCTGAGTTATAGGGAGAGGTTGGACAAGCTAGGACTTTTTTCTTTAGCGCATATGAGACTGAGGGAGGATATTATAGAAGTGTATAAGATCATGAGAGGCATGGATAGGGTGAATGCACTCAGTATTTTTCCCAGGGTTGGGGAATTGAGGACTAGAGGGCATCAGTTTAAGGAGGACTAGAGGTGAAAGAATAAAAGGGAACCTGAGGGACAATGTTTTTACACAGTCAAATGAGCTGCCAGTGGAACTGGTTGAGACGGGAACATTAACAACACTTAAAAGGCAGTTGGACAGGTACATGGGTAGGAAAGGATATGAAGGGTATGGACCACGTGCAGGGAAATGGGGTTAGCATGGATGGACAGTTTGGTCAGCATGGACCAGTTTGGACTGAAGTGCCTGTCTCCATGCTCTAAGACTCTATGACTCTATAACTTCAGAGGACTGAAATTTTGGGTCCTATCAAGGTCAGGGTTAGAGCGAGTGAAACAGCAGGTACCCGCCTCCATCTCATCTCGAATTTTGTAAAGACAGGATCAAGAAGAGTGAAGTCTGTACCCATCCAAATTCAGTGGGTAACCATCATGGCTTATTAATTGTTACCAATTAAAGTTGACTCAGAATTTCCCATCAGCTTTCAGGTCCTTGCAGACAGCTAGAGCTAAGTGAATATCCTGGAGGGGGTGTCTTGGAAGAAGGCTAAGGAGCCAGCACTCCAGAAGACACCTCTGTCTGCTTTGATGCAGGAATAGCCACTGGCTGCCATGTTGAGGAGGTCTCACTCCATCAATATTGCCATTGTGGATGTAAAGGCCATTTTTACATTGAAGATTTGTTAAAATGTTGGAAAGTGACTGTTTCCGTTTTGAAGCATGCTCACTTTCCATTACAGTCTGCTGCTCCTTTCAAGCTGTATGATCGCTGATTGGATCTTCAGCTTTGAGAGCCTGTTTATCGTTTTCAATTGGATTGCAAATTCATTTTCATGCAAATTGAAAACATCTGTTCCACTTGCCACTACCACATGTGGTTGAGAGTTGACCGTACTCTCTGAGTAAAGTAGTTTGCTCTGAATTGCTTCAGGGATGTATTTGTGACCAGCTCATATTTATGACTCCTAATTTTGGTCAATTCCTAAATCAAAACTTCATCCCTATATTTGTCCTGTTAAATCCCTTCATGATTTTAACATGTCAATTGAGTTGCTATTTGGCCTTGCATTTTCCAGAGTAAAGAACTCCAGGCTGATTGTTAATAGCCAACAGAATAATCGATCCAAATGTCGTTGTTCATTCCATAAAAAACAAACTTTTTCAGAAAGGCCTTTGGAACCAGATCTTCACTAAGACTTTTGCTGCAAATATATAACAAAGGCTTTAAAATGGAAACCACACAGGCTGGAACCACATATGGAGCTCTTTCAGTAAATAATTCCCCAGATTATTTTGCAACTTGTGAAAGAAGTATTTCTGCTGAAACGTTTTTGCTACGACCATGCCTGAAGAGCATTTCATCCTCTGTGTTTAAAAGTAAAGACAGACATGCAAAACAGCTCTGTCATATTATATACATAGAAAAGAATGACTATAATTTAAATGGAATTTAAATTCATCTATTTTAACATTTGGAGCAGACCTGGAATATATTTGCATTTCATTGCAAAATATAACTGGAATAGAATTTTCTAATTCTTCTGAGTAGTTGATAATGAAGAAATATTTATCTGTTGTTTACTTCAGTCACACAATCCTTTGAAACTAAACAGTTTTTTTAATTGGGGATTTGAGTATTTAATGTGATTGCTCAATTATTCATGTGGTGCACTATTTTTATCCACTTCTCCTTTTCATATCTCCACAGAATCTCAGATGTTTGGAATTATATTTCTCCCATCTTGCACCTCTCTTCCTCGGTTTAGCATCCTTTAAGTCATTTTTCCATCCTGTGTAATTTATTTTTAGAAATCTTGAATGCTGTACATTTTTTAGAAGGATGTGTCTGCATACTTCATGCAAGCAAAAGAAAATAAAAAAGTCAAAATTAGACGCTGCGCAGCAATATTAACTGTTTTTCCAGATAAATTTTCAGTTAATTACCACGCAAGAGTTTAATCCTGGAATTTTGATGAATTCTAACTGTAATAGCTAACTGCAAGGCCAGTTGTACTTTGTAGCTGAGGAATAATAGATACATTGGTTTCCATTTGGCAGGCTAATTTAAATTGTGAGGAGAAAGTTAAGACGAATGGAATATTTGCTTTAAATTATCAGAGATAAAGGGAAAGAGTATTTATTCCAGCATAATTTTATTAACTCTGCATTAAACGAATCCAGTCTAAAGAGAAATGCTATATTTTTTCCAGACACTGTGTGGTTATGATTTGATATATTACACAAGTTATCTTGTAATCTAAAGCTGATCAAATCTGGGTTGAATTTCCGAACAAAGGTTTCAGCAAATTTACTGTTAATCTTCTTCAGGTTTATGTGTCAAGTACCATAGCCATTTTAGAAATATTTAATGTTGTTTAGTGATGTTGACAAAATGGGTTCATTACTTTTGTGAAAAGATCACCTCACATTTAAAAGAAACTGACTTACCACCTTGAATGGATCATTTTAGAGCCATTGCAGCTGAATTAAGTAGCTTATTGCAGTGTCTATATACACTGAAGGGGAAATGATCTGAGGTTGCGTGCCACTATTGAGGCCTTGAACACAGCAGGTAACTGGTCAGAAAATTGTGATAACATCAACTGCTGAACTTCAACACGCTTCGATCAGTGAAGTGCTCTGAATTTATTCCAAGGACCCATTTTACACAATATTAACCAGTTAAGCAGTATTCAGTACAATGGGCTTTGAGTTCACAGAACCAGACATGTCTGACTCTGCTGCATCTCCTACCTTAATTATATATCTTCACTGAGTTCATGACATGCAATGAAAGTATTTATCTGGAGTTGACTCTTTGAGTTATAGGACATTGCTGTGTAGCTTCTGAGATGTAAAGCTTTGCAGCAAAGTCAAAGCGAAAAATGTTATTGATGGATAAATGTTTGGCTACATTATTAATTTATTGCCCTGAATTTAATAGTGTCCATGAGTTCCCTGAGTTACTGATCTAGCAGTAGATATGCTGATGAGAGAAATAAGGTAGAGGATTATTGCCACATTTTCTACTGGAGGCGATCATACACAAAATTTACTCAGCTTCAGTGAGTAAATAGGGTTTTTTCATTATTTCATGGGATGTCAGTGTCATTGCATGGTTCAGCATTTATTACCCATCTGTAATTTCCAAACATCAGTTTAGGGTAACCTGTAGAACTGGATAGGTAATGGTAGCAATTTTCCTCCCTAAAGGGCATTAGTGAACTGAATGGATTTTCCCTGACAATCAACAACAGTTGTCAGAAGATTCCTAATTCCAGATTTTTATTGAATTCAAATTCCAGCATGGTAGGATTTGACCCATGATCCCAGAACATTACTTGGCTCTCTGGATTAATAATCTAGTGACAATACCATGAGGCCATCAAAGTCGTGTTCATGACATTGCTGATTCCACCACAAAAGACATTGCTGAAATTGCATGAAATATTCAGAAAATGCTGATAAAGAAGTTAAATGAGTACGTAGGGAGAGAGGATTAGATTAGATTAGATTACTTACAGTGTGGAAACAGGCCCTTCGGCCCAACAAGTCCACACCGACCCGTCGCAGCGCAACCCACCCATACCCCTACATTTACCCCTTACCTAACACTACGGGCAATTTAGCTTGACCAATTCACCTGACCCGCACATCTTTGGACTGTGGGAGGAAACCGGAGCACCCGGAGGAAACCCACGCAGACACAGGGAGAATGTGCAAACTCCACACAGTCAGTCGCCTGAGTCGGGAATTGAATCCGGGTCTCAGGCGCTGTGAGGCAGCAGTGCTAACCACTGTGCCACCGTGCCGCCCACAAAGATTAGAGAATACAAAAACGCGGATGGGTTGAAATGCAGTATGGGGGTAGAATGGTGTAGAGCATAAATCCCAGCATGCATTTTTGACCAGTTGGATGGAGTGACCAGCTGCTATGCTGTAAATTTACATAATTCGATGCAGTATCAAACAAACGCATAACTCACTTTATAACAAATAGATTGGCAAAGTGGACAACTCTTCATTAGACTAATAGTTTTTCGTCAGTATTGTTATGACCACTGTTTTTCACACAGAGGGTGGTGCGTGTGTGGAATGGGCTGCCAGAGGAAGTGGTGGAGGTTGATACAATTGCAGCATTTAAAAGGCGTCTGGATGGGTACATGAATAGGAAGGGTTTAGAGGGATATGGGCCAGGTACTGGCAGGTGGGACTAGATTGGCTTGGGATATCTAGTCAGCATGGACGAGTCAGACCGAAAGGTCTATTTCCATGCTGTACATCTCTTTGATTAAATGACTCTATGACCAGATTCTGGACAAAATTCCAGACAGGATACCTCAAATCGATAAGCTCCCAGGTGATGGGGGCCGAATGTGTTTATTTACCCAATGTCACCCCCAGCCCCACACCGCTCAGTTATTCAGAAGAAAATTAATTTGAAGTGGATACATTCTCTACGAGATACATATCTTAAAATCAAATGAATTTGTGTTTTTAAAGGAGCCAAGGTAAGTGGGTTTCCTTGAACAAACAAAAAGAGTGAACTTATTAATTACCAAACTCAAGAAAAAGTGGGAATGCAACATGCATACACATGGAGTAGAATGTAAGACATGAGTTCAAAAAGATAAAAGTGAAAAAAAACAGGATTTATGGATGAGACTTCGAATTGTTCATGAAGAACAGTGAAGTTGATGTTATGACCAATATTAAATGGAACTCGCAGTGTAGATGTTGGCAGTTCAACAGAAGATTTTCAGATTCTTGGTTTTGTAAGTTGGCAGAAATTCTGTTGTTTTGATATCTCTAAACTGTGCCTGAATATCAACATTCAGAGATTTGGAGATGCCGGTGTTAGACTAGGGTGTACAAAGTTAAAAATTACACAACACCAGGTTATAGTCCAACAGGTTCAATTGGAAGCGCACAAGGAGCATCGCTCCGAAAGCTAGTGTGCTTCCAATTAAACCTGTTGGACTATAACCTGGTGTTGTGTGATTTTTAACATTCAGAGAGAGAGAGAATGTGTGTGTGTGTGTGTGTGTGTGTGTGTGTGTGTGTGTGTGAGAGAGAGAGAGAGAGAGAGAAAGAGAGAGGTGTTGAAAATATACTTTTGTTTTACTTGCAGTGTAGGGGTGTTTAAAGTAGCTTTTTTCAAATTGGTGGCATTCAAAGCACTTTGGCACATATTAAGCTGTCTGATCAATAATGCACATAGATAAGTACTGCAGATATTTTTAGCCTTTTTTGTATATCCTTGGAGGGTAAACCAGACATGTCTGAATAATTTGACTTTCTGCTTACAGTATATATAGTCAGCCTCCCTGTTGGCTCTTCTTAAATCTTTCCATGTTTGACATTTTCATCACAATTAACAGGTGTTACATTCCATGGGCTTCATACAGGACTTTGATACTCACTGAATTTATATCTGCTGCTTTTCTTTTCTGCAGTAGTGCTCTTTTCTTAAAAGAAAAACATCTTTTTGAAATTAAGTGTAAAAGTAATGATTTCTGATCTGTCATCAAAGCATTATTTAATGAATGTTGCACATTGTAGTTCTGATAAAAATACTGATAACCTCCAATTAAAGCTACCCATTAGAATATCCAAGCATCATTCATCAATAGGGTAGTTGCAAGTTTGGCAATTTGCAACGATGCCTTTCAATTCAGCCAACTTTATAAGCTATTTTCAAATAGATCAACAACTCCTTAAGACCTGCTGCTCCCACAATTCTCTGTGTATTTTGTATTCATTCCAATTCCAGTGGAAAAGTTCCAGGGAAATTATTCACCATGGCTTGACCTTGCTGAGAAAGTGGAAGTTAACTCAGAAATGACACCAAAATTGAAGGTGTAGTGGACAGCGAAGATGGTTACCTCAGATTACAATGAGATCTTGATCAGATGGACCAATGGGCTGAGGAGTGACAGATGGAGTTTAATTTAGATAAATGTGAAGTGCTGCATTTTGGGAAAGCAAATTTTAGCAGGACTTATACACTTAATGGTAAGATTCTAGGGAGTGTTACTGAACAAAGAGACTTGTAGTGCAGGTTCATAGCTCCTTGAAAGTAGAGTCGTAGATAGAATAGTGAAGAAGGCGTTTGATATGCTTTCCTTTATTGGTCAGAGTATAGAGTACAGGAGTTGGGAGGTCATGTTGCGCCTGTATAGGACATTGGTTTGGCCACTATTGGAATATTGCATGCAATTCTGGTCTCCTTCCTATCAGAAGGATGTTGTGACACTTGAAAGGGTTCAGAAAAGATTTACAAGGATATTACCAGGGTTGGAGGATTTGAGCTATAGGGAAAGGCTGAAAAGGCTGGGGCTGTTTTTTTTTGTCTTCTTATATCAAACATTTCAAAGGAAGTTGACCAGCTCGATTCTTGGAATAAAATGATGAGATTGTGCCTAAATAGATTCAAAAAATTAGAAGTTTTCTTATTAAAACATGTAACATTCTGAGGGACTTGATAAGGCATTGGCTATGTGGGTATTCCACACACATGATAATGTAGAACCAGTCAGCACATTTTAAAAACTAAGGGATCTCCCTTTAATACAGAGATGAAGGAGAATGTCTTCTCTCACAGGGCTGTTAGTCTTTGGAACTGACTTCCAGAAAGATCAATGGAGGCTGGGTGGTGAATTTATTCAAGGGAGAGCTAGGTGGATTTTTGATTGATAAAGTAGTTGAGAATTGTGGGCAGTCGGTGGGACAGTCGAGTTAAGGCTGCAATCAGATCAAACATGGCCTGACCAAATGGCACAGCAGGCACAATAGACCAAATGACTGACTTGTGCTCCTATTTCTTTAGTTTTTGTTGTTTATGCTTTGTGGAAATGCAGCAATCCTGACTCTGTGTGGAATTATTGGGTTTCAGTTGGTGATCAATATACTCTCGCTGCAATTATTTCAGAGCACTGACCCTACAATGCAATTTTTGTTAGATTCATCAGTTAATATTATAAACATGTAATTGTTACCAAATAAGCAACCTATGGTCTTCTGGTGTTGGATAGCTAACAGAGGTCCATCCATCACTGAGAAACTTTCGGTCTGCCAATACAGGTGAAAGACAGATAGGGCACCTCAAGGTGTAAGCATTGGCAGTGGCTAGGGTAGGGATGGGGTGTTGGGCTTGGTTGTTGAAGTGTTTCAAATGAGCAGAGCAATGTGGCTCTGGCTGTGTTTCCGGAGCACTACATGCCACCTGGAAAATACCATTTGGTGTAGGAGAGGGGGGGCCTTATTAGCCTCGTTGGTTGTATCAATAGAAACATCAGAAAATTGGAGCAGGAGTAGACTATTCATCCCATTCTACCATTTTACATGATCATGGCTAATGCTCTGTTACAACAACATGCTCCATTCTCTTCTTGTAACTCTTGGCAACTTTAGCTTCCAGAAATCTATCTCATTCTTTCTTCAATATACCCCATACTTTCTCCCCATAACTTTGTCCTGCCTTCTTAACAATGGCCTGGAAGAGAAACTTTGTGAACAAGCCAGCATCGCAACTGGCAGTAGAAAATTCCAGTACATGACTGTTTTTGTCCTTGCTCTGACGGGTTCCAAAATGTCATTCTATTCTTTCTCTGGGATTCCTGAATTAACCCCTGGTATACCTCGACTCGTTAACCAACTTTCCGAGCTTATAACAAAAATATGTCCCAATGTAGTTCGAAAATTGGCAAAATCAAAAAAATAAATAAAATGGGATTTAGTAAATATTACAAAGAAGTGTTCTGTATGGAATGAGAAGTTCTAGAGAATTAATGCATGTAATGCCAGAAACAATCAAAGGCAATGTCATGTCTGATCAATTTCATACAGCAACATGTAGTTATGTCACACCTTTAATGTAATAAAATATCTCAACACATTTTACACAGGTGTGCAGAAACAAAAATTGACAGGTGGGCAATATTACAGAAGTGGAATTAGCAGTCTTTGTGATATTACAATGATGAATTTTATTTTGGGTTAAAATATATCACCACATTTGTAAGCAGTCTAATTCAGCATCCAACAATTGCCAGGCAAAGGGAATCGAGGCAGTGGTTAAAGTCAAAACAATCAAATACCTCACCTCTCCCAATGTTTAGTTGGATGAAATTTTGGTTTTTCTCTTACTGAATGTAAGGGAACATTTTGAGGTGAGGGATGGTTCAAGAGAGGAAATGGTGAGGTAGAGTTTGATGATATCTGTGCATGTGTGGGAACTGAAGGTGTGCTTTTGGATTATGTCATCAAGGGGCACATGAATATGATAATGGGAGGAGGTAAATGATAGATTTTTTGAAGTCACTGGGGTAACCGGGGAAAGAATGGGCAAAGGAGCTATTACAGGCGATACTCTGGCTCTGGTTAAATAGATGAGAATGGAGCTAGAAAGATGCAGCCCCAGCCAATGGAATGGCAGTAAAGAAGTGTTGACAGACAATATGGTCAATCACAACAAAGGCTCCAGACAGGTCAAGAAGAATGAGGAAAGGTAGTTTACCTTTGTCACTGTCACATAGGATTTGTAACTTTGACAAGAACCATTTTGGTACCATGAGAGGGAGCAGAAAACTGATTGGGGGATTCAGAATTGGAGTTCAGGAAAGACGAACACAGATCTGAGAGCAACAGCATGTTCAAAGACTTCAGAGTGAAAGGTTCTCAGCCTTTTAGTATCTCTGATCAAAAGACCAATGACCTGAAGTGATGCTTCCTTCTCCATAGGTGGGGCTTGACATGCTGAATAGTTCCATCAATTTCTGCTTTTAGCTCTTTGACATTCCCACAACTATGAAGGCTGTAGCCAGGAGCAAGTGATCTCTGCATCAAGTTAAAACATCTTGGCTGGAAATGTGCCAGAAACTCTGGGGTGAAATTTCCTTCAAATCAGCTAAATTTCCATTTCAGGGTGTTTCATAGAAGTTTTCCCTTTCTGGGCGCCAGTGAATTCTGTGCTGCACATCTCTGCTGCTCACGCCATTACATACACACTACCTTGTGCTCACAAAGGTGGCTTGAGGTGACCACTGTTGTGACCATTTATAAAGCCCAGCTCAATCATTACCAGCAATGAATAGCCCTTTATAGGATATAGCGAAAGGGAAGCACAAAAGAAAAACTGATAAGGATGGTTCACTTCCACAGGGAGATTGTGGATGGAATTGATTGATTGAACGATTTGATTCATTTTCACGTGTACCTAAGTACAGTGAAAACCTAACTTTGTGCGCAGTACAAATCATAGTAAGCAAGGACATACAGATCATAGGGTGAAAAAAGAAACTTGGACAGAGTAAGGCATACAGGTTACATGACACAGGATGTGCGCTAGGCAAGAACAATGTTAGTAAGATTAACATTATTTGAAGTTAGAGAGTCCATTCATCAGTCTAATAACGGCAAGGAAGGAACTGTTCTTGAACCTGCTGGTGCGTGTGCTCAAGCTTTTGTATCCTCTGCCTAACGAAAGCGGTTGTAGGAGAGCATTACACATTTGTACATTGTTGACAAGTTAAATCATCCTCTGTCTGATGGACAGTCATCATTGCTGCAGCTACAAGTAAGAAGCAACATTCTTAGCATTGCACTCCTTCCCTAAAACCCATCATAGCATAGCATCTTGTTATATCCAATTTAGCAGCATCACACATTTTAAAGCCTTCAAACAGTTGTTAATATTAAATTTTATTAAGTAACAAAAGCAAAGAAAGTAAAACAGAAAAAGCTGCACTTGCTTCTGGAGCTAAATAAGGTTTGCTTTCCTACTGAACATCATTCAGTGAATTGTCATTGCACCCAGCTCACATCCATTGGAAGCAGACGATACATTCTGTCTGGAACGTACTTTAGGAATCCCCAATTACAAGCATCAGAATCTTATCATCAAGAAGCCTGTCATCTGCTCTGCAATGGTCCTGGATGAAGATGGGCCAAATTGTATCTACCCTCAGCCTTAGGTAGGTGGCTGTGTAACAGATACAATCATCAGCCATGATTGCAGAGGGTAGCCCTCGTTTCTCAAGCAGCTTCCCTTGTAAGGTATACAGCACAATTCTGTTTAGGTGTCTTGAAACATGCTCAGGCTGTGGCAGTCTTTTGTACATCCTCCTCATCCTGAAGGGACTGTCTTCTGTAACCTCTTCATGTGAAGGCTGTTCAGCTGCTGCCGGTCTTGGCCTTGTTGGTACCTTTGTTCCTCTTAAATTTCTTTGCACCTTCACTGTTGAGGGACCACTGTGATGATAACGCCAGCTGTGATGCATCAGTTGGTCATAGTTCCAATGAAAGAAAACAGCTCCTCAGTAATGTGAGCAGTCAACGGTTTTATCACATATAAATGAGAGTTTACCACAGTCCTCGATACCATGGGACATGGGACTCATACAAGCAGCAACACGGGATGCCAGTACATGAACCTTTAACATAGTGGACCTTGTTCTGATGCTGCAAAGCCATGTTGCACAAATATATTAGGAGATTGTAAATGAGGTAAGATTATTGAAAATTTGTCACCTCCCCTCACCATCACACAAGAAAGCTGCGTTGCATGTTAAGAAAAAGTTGCAAAATATTTGCAATTCAATGCACACCTTTGTGCAGCCCATGTAACTTCACAAAATCTCAAACATTTTACAGCGCAGAATGAGGCTATTTGGTCTATTACCCCTGCCATGACTCATTAAATGAGTGTAATTAGCGAGTATCAATCTCCTGCATTTTTCCACAGAGACTTGCACATTGCTTTCATAGAATCATAGAATCCCTACAGTAGGGGAACAGGCCATTCAGCCCTTCAAGTCGACACCGATCCTCCAAATAGCATCTCACCCAGACCCAATCTTCCCCATGGCTAATTGACCTAGCTTGCACATCTCTGAATGCTGTGGGCAATTTAGCATGGCCAATTCACCTAACCTGCACATCTTTGGACTGTGGGAGGAAAATGGAGCGCCAGGAGGAAACCCATGCAGACACAGGGAGAGCATGCAAAATCCACACAGATAGCCGCCCAAGGGTAGAATAGAACTTGGATTCCTGGCACCATGAGGTGGTAGTGCTAACCATTTAGCCACTGTACCACCCCAAGCAATTTTCTAATACCCTCTTAATTACTTCATATAAACTGCCTCCATCACACTTCCAGGTAGTGCATTCCACATTGTAACTAATCGTGGAATGAAATATTTTTTTCTTCTTGCTCTTTTGCAAATTACTTTAAATTGTTCTTTAACAAGTGGTACCAACTTTACCCTCTCTACTCTATCCATTCTGGTAATGATTTTGAAAACCTCAATCAGATTTCCTCTTAGTCTTCTCTCCAATGAGAACAGTCCCAGCTTTTATAATCTCCCCTCACAACCAATTTCTTGTCTCTGAAACCATTCTTGTAAACAACTTTATACTCTCTCCAACGTATTCACATCTTTTCTATTATATGGCACACAGAACTGTGGTCAAACAAGTGCCTTATACAAAGTTATTATCACCTCCTTGCTCTTGTACTCCATGCTCTTAGTAATAAAGCTAAGAATACTGTATGCATTATTAGCTACTCTCTCCACTTTCAATAATCTGTGCAAATAAAGATCCAGGTCCCTCTGCTCCTGCATCCCCTTTAGAATTGTACCCCCTATTTTATATTTTCTTTCAATGATTTTCCAATCTAAATGCATTGAAACTCCCCTGCTCCTACCTGTCCACTCTACCAACTTGTCTATGCCTATTTGGAATCTTACACAGTTCTGCTCACAGTTTACAATTTTATGTCATCTGCAAACTTTGAAATTTTCCTCTGCACACCCCAAGGTCAATTTGGATAATCTTTGGAAATTGTGGCCCCTTAGGTCTCTTTTCTACCTTTCCCCTCTCATGCTAAACCTATGCCCTCTAGTTTGAGACTCCCCCCACCCCAGGGAAGAGACTTTGTCTATTTATCCAGGTTTTGAATTTGACTTAGTTGGTCACAGCATGTGGTTCACAGAAACAATTCTATGATTATAGATGTCTTTAACCTGTACTGTGTAAGTGCCTGATCAATGTAGTTGCCCCTTGAAGGACCTCACATCACTCAGAAGTACAGCCCACTCCCTCAGGCGGTAAACATTGCAGACTCTGCCCAATCCTAGTGTGGTGTGAACGATTTTCTATTCCCACTGTGCATATGTGATTCAAATGAGGATAGGAGGTAATACAACAAGGGCATCACAAAGTGAGCTGTAAACACTGCCTTTCACTTTAGATGTCTTCACAAGTGACTTTCTTCCTTTCACTTCACTTCCTATCAACACCATTGAGTTTGTGTCTCCAATCCCCACAATTGTTTTCTCTGACTTGACCATCACAACAGTGGTCCCTGAAACCTCTCTTGACTTTCACTTTTCACTGACTGTGGCCCACACCCCTGACCAACTTGGAATGAAAGCCCCGACACATCTGCAATCTGTCAAGAGAGTACCAACCTATTTCCCTTTGATGTCTGGCAGACTTACACCAACACTTCTGATGATGGAGCAAAGGTTATTGATGAAGCAGCTGAAGAAGTTTGAGCCTCACAGACTATTCTTGCAGAGATGTTGTCAGTGAATGTATGAAAGGTGGCCTCAGTTTACAGATTGAATAAGAAGAAAGTAAGTGAAGAAAAGGGGGTGGGGGTGTGTAAATAAATTGAATAAACTATTCAAGGACTTGAAAATCAATTCAGATTGGATCATTTTTGTAAATCAGTTTAAGTAGGCCTATCTGTTCCAAACAATTGAATATTTAACTCTTCAGTAGCCATCATTGCACTACTGTGCATTGACATTTTAAAATAATATGGACAGTATTCAGTAAGTTAAAATTACACATCAAATCAAAAATTCTGTCAGATAGGTCAAAATATTTTCCATTTCGAAATGGTTGAGAGGTAGCAACAGACTCTCCTGTGGTAAGGCTGTTATGATGACAGGATTTATCAATCAAGTATTAGACAAGTTGATAACTACATGGAAAGTATGGTGTGAGCCAAACTGTTCTCCACCAATTGCCAGAACAATGGTGAAACATTAGCTAACATTGACTTAGTCATTTATAATAACAGTTTGCGAGATGCCATAATTAACTTCCTTTGCTAGGACCTGTCAAGGTTGTTTTATTGATGAGAGCACTAATGCACTCTTTTGCTGACCCCCTCATTTGTCTGATAGTTTTAACTTAATTTAGTACTTGGGAGCTTTCAATTAACACTCACAGCTGTGGCCTGGCATCAAGTGGGCTGTACCTCACCAGTTCCACACTGCACTGCTATAAAATACTATCTGGTGTTATGTGCCTTGAGCTACTACACTGGGAGTGCCAGTGTGGAGAAAATTGATTATGTTTTCCAGCAGCTTCTGGTGAATGCACAGTATTAGTTGACGTCTTTTGAGCTATTATGCAAGAGCTGTTTAAAAAAAAAGCTTATCAGCTGTTTTGAGTTTAATGTGTTGTATTTATAATAAGAATTATATATTTTGTTATGAAGGAGTACTAAGGATTTCCTAAGTAGGTGATTTTTCTCATAAATCTAGGAAATTCTGTTCTTATACAAATTAAGAGTAGATTATATGTTGACATTGTTTTTTGTGAATCCACTCCTGATGTTCTGAATTTGCATATTCCATCCATTTTTCTGTGAGCTCCCATCCACACAGTGGGACACCTAATGAAGCATTAACACAAGGTCAACAGCTGAGGTTGATTTCAAATGACTCCAGCACCTATTTAAACTGCAGCTTTCTCATTTGGAACAGAAGGGAAGGGATTTGCTGCTGATTGTGGAGGTTTCTTGACCATATACTAATGGATTTATTAGCTATGGCATAGCGATAGTTGATGATTTATTCTCAGAGATATGAGTTAGAATGAATGCTTTGTGTTAGTCTACCAGATAGGAGTGATGTATTGTAAGGAACCACTCTGCGGCAGCAATTTGCAGGCAGCATGGAAACTCTTCAGTGATCTGTCTTTTATTGGCAGCAAAACTTTCCCAACACTCTGCTTGATGGAGATTTGAGGACCCAGCAAAAATATCCTAATGATCTCAATGTTGGAGGAATAGAATGAGAGCAGCATACTTGTGACTGGGAAAGAACCAACAACCAGAGCTCTGCCCTTGATCACGAAAGCAAACAAAAACGTGTTGATCTCTGAATAAATGTTTTGCTTATCCTGATTTCTGCTTTCCCACCATTATAGCTTGAAACCTTCATAAAGTTTGTCTTATTTGCATTAGTTTTTATTCTGTAAGCTTTAACCATTCTTTCTGCCTCTCAGGATTTATAGAACTTCTGCTATGTTAGATTTTCAGGCCTTGTCTTCTGCAAATCGCACTATGTTTATCAAATGAACTCCTATTCAGGCATCTTTTTGTACTTCATCTAGTAATATTTTGCTCATGGCTGCCATGTGGATATTAAGGTGCAATGGTGAGACTAGTCTTCCTTATCTGAAACTGAACCCAATCAGCCTGAGTTTCCTTAAATACTGCCGTTTGCAACAATCTTTCCCATTTACAGAGCTGCAATCATTCCTTTATCTCTCTAACACTGACCAGCTCCAGTGCTTTCAAGAGCTTTAGCCAATTTACCTGTTGAAAGCCTTTTCATAATAGACAAAGGTATGCATTTCCTACTGGTATCCGAAGTTTTGTTGGCTTAATATTCATTTAATTTTATTAATTCCACAACTCTTCCTAAAACTAAATTGATGATAGGTATCGCAATTTTACTTTAGTTTCCACACTGTCTGCTAGGATCTTTGACATTACCTAAGGATGTCTGTGTAATAAAAGTTATGGTGGAATGCCTTGTGTGCTTTTTGATTTTTTTTTCCCCCCACTGTACTCAAAACATCTTCTAATTATTCTCGCTTAGTCCATATCTTCTTTCACAAGTTAGCCAATTCTCTGTTTGCTGTTTCTCCAAATTATTTTTATCATTTATATAGAAATTCCATTACATCCTTCTGATTTTTCTTGGCTCTGCACTTGAGAAAGTTAAAGCTAACCTTCTAGTTCAAGTTTTACCTCTTGAGAGGAAAATATATTGTAGCTGGAGGTGACTTTGCAAGTTGTTATGCAAGTCTGTACAATGTGAAGAAAGCCTGAATAATGGAGCAGCGTAGGAGACGGTGTGCTCTAAGTCTCTCAGACAAACCACCTTGGTAGGGCAGAAGTGAAATGCTTTACACACTAGGGGTCAGGAATCCCACTAAAAGGTACTGGGACCAGAGAGCTGTTGCAGTCAGTGGCAGGAGTCAAATTTTAAGTAACTGGATGGAGGATTCAAAACCGTAAAATGACACAAACACAAATGGTCAAGGTCAGTGAACTCATCTCAAATGCCACATCCTACAAGTGCAACAGTATCATCATATCTTTAGAAAGATTCAGCCCATTGTCTATGAATTCCCCAGCAACCATATGTCCCACTACAAATTCCACAAATACTTTACGGGTTCCACTCAAATCCTCAATCATTTTCTGTAATCACGGCCTGCAGTCCTTCGTGTGATTTTGAAAAGAACTGGCCCAGATCCTCTAGTCTTCAGATTGTACACAGTCTCAGACAGCAGAAGCCTGTACTATCAGCATCCTGTTGTGACCATGAACTGAGCCTCTAACTAATTATCCTCTCCATTATGGACCTCTGCCTTCCTAATGAGATCTTCCACCATACTGACACAGTTGATTTTTGGCTGAAAGCATGCATTTGTGCACTGCCAGGTTTTATTGTGAACCTCACCTCTTCAATCTCCTAATCTCCACACTCTGTAAATTCAGTTCATCTTTAATTCTACTGACCATACCTCAGCTTATTTCTTGACCCCAGATGACTCCAATTTACATTTCTTTACCTGGATATAATTCGCTTCGTGACCTCACCCTCACTGATCTCCTTGACTTTTCCAGCCCTAGCCTAACCCCCAAGGCCATCATCAACTCCAATCCTATTAGAACTTTCTGTTTCTCTGTGCCTGGCCTGCTTCTAAACCCATCACATCTCACCTCTCTATTAGCAGCTGTGCTTTCAGCCCTCTAATCCCTAAGCTTTGGAATAATCACAATATACTTCACTTGCCCCCTCTCCTGCTTGAAAAACTTCCTTAAAATCTAACTCTGCCATCAAACCATTGCTCTGCTGTTGCTTGTAGCTACCCCCTCCCAGAGGATCTGCTGTCATGGTACATCACGCTTATCACTCTTGTGCCATCCTCAACTATCTACTGTTGCTCATTTTCAACCACCGTGTAAGGTTCATCATCCAACAGGATCCAAGTTGACCCTTCTCTCTACTGCTTTCAATTTTTCCCTCTGAACCAAATGGCTGAAACACTGTTATTAATTTTTCTGGAGACCACTTTTTGAAATTGCTTTTGTTCTTGAAACATTTTTGCATGTGTGGTCACCCTTTTTTATATTCCTGTTGGTTTGCTCGCTGAGCTGTAGGTTTGATATCCAGACATCTCATTACCTGGCTAGATAACATCATCAGTGGCGACCTCCAAGTGAAGCGAAGCTGTTGTTTCCTGCTTTCTATTTATATCTTTCTCCTGGATGGGGTTCCTGGGGTTTGTGGTGATGTCATTTCCTGTTCATTTTCTGAGGGGTTGATAGATGGCATCTAGATCTATGTGTTTGTTTATGGTGTTGTGGTTGGAGAGCCAGGCCTCTAGGAATTCTCTGGCATTGCTTTGCTTAGCTTGTCCCAGGATAGATGTGTTGTCCCGATCAAAATGGTGGTTTTATTTATATCCATGTGTAGAGCTACAAGGGAGAGAGGGTCGTGTCTTTTTGTGGCTAGCTGGTGTTCGTGTATCCTGGTAGCTAACTTTCTTCCTGTTTGTCCTAAGTAGTGTTTCTGGCAGTCCTTGCATGGAATTTAGTAGATGATGTTGGTTTTGTCCATGGGTTGTACTGGGTCTTTTAAGTTTGTTAGTTTTTGTTTGAGAGTGTTGGTGGGTTTGTGTGCTAATAGGATTCCGAGGGGTCTTAGTAGTCTGGCTGTCATTTCTGAAACTTCTTTGATGTATGGTAAGGTGGTTAGGGTTTCTGGCTGTGTTTGGTCTGCTTGCTGTACTGCAAGACCCACTACAACCATGGACAAAACCAACATCATCTACAAAATTCCATGCAAGGACTGCCACAAACACTATGTAGGACAACCACATTTCAACTGGGACAACACATCTATCCTGGGACAGGCTAAGCAAAGACATGCCAGAGAATTCCTAGAGGCCTGGCACTCCAACCACAACGCCATAAACAAACACATAGATCTAGATGCCATCTATCAACCCCTCAGAAAACGAACAGGAAATGACATCATCACAAAACAGGAGAAAGATATAAATAGAAAGCAGGAGACAACAGCTTTGCTTCACTTGGAGGTTGCCACTGATGATGTTACCTAGCCAGTAATGAAACATCTGGATATCAAACCTACAGCTCAGCGAGCAAACCTACACCCTAAACCTCAACCTGAGCTACAAACCTTCACACACCTTGCAAAAATTCCTGTTGGCTCAAGCATCAGTTTCTGCCTGACTTAGAGCTTCTATGTAACTTCAAAGGATTATTTTCTATGTTATAAAAACTCAATTTGTTATTGTTGTATTCCTAGTAAAGGATAATTCTGCATTCCTTCGCGTGATTTTGAAAAGAACTGGCGCAGATCCTCTCGTCTTCAGATTGTACATAGTCCCAGAGAGCTGAAGCCCGCGAAAGTCCCAATTAAATGATTCTGTGGGGAATTACCCAGGAGTATTATTTTCTTTATTTTGGTTGGTAATTCCCCTGTCCCCTAGTATTTTGCTATTTATTACAATTTCTTTGTACAAAGTGAAATGACAATAATCAGGTAAATACTCAGAGGCAATGTCTGTATATAACGCTATTTATTAGGATCAGAAAGGCCACAAGTCTTATTCCTTGCATAAGACACTGCTAGTGAACAGAGATGATCAGGCTTTGGTCCAAAGAAAACATTTGTTCTCTCGGATTCTAGGTCAGTTCTCCCCAACATACGGTCCCATTCTTGAGTGTTGTTTCTGGGTTTTCACTATCACTGTACTAATTCGTATCTCTTTTATACCATCAGATCCTTCCTTCATAGTCCTGGACATGTCTTCAGTTATGTGCCTTTTATTAACTAACTTTATGTTAGTTTGCCCCTGCTATTTGATGAACTATTTTTGTAAGCAGCTGTATATTTGAGACATTTTTTTTAAAAAACCATTCTTTTTAAATAAGAAAATGCAACTCCTTGAGACAGGGGATAAATGCTATTTTGATTTCACAGACTATAGACACACAGTCACAGTCATTGAGGAAGGTTAAGATGTCATTTCCAGTTGTTAGAGCTACTTAATTTGGATTGCAAGTTCTGTACCACTGGATGGATTAATAGACAAGAATCAGAGTGGAAAGTACAACTGACTTGGCAGTAACTACACGTGGTTACTACAGCGTTCCTGTCAAAATAGCCGTAATGTTTGCAGATAGGAGATTCTGGCCTTTATGTACAAGCAATGCATTCACTGCCAAAATTGTCTGCTACCCAGCTCTCATTTACACTGTATCATGTTGTACAAGACTATTTGACTGGCTTCCAGGTAGCATGCTATAATACATCTTGTTTTCCCTCTCCAATGATCCTCTTAATCTCCCTTTTTGTTTTCTTTTCATCTTGTATGCTTTTAATTCTGTCACATTTCAGCTGTGTTGGCCTTTTTCACTCCAATTATAGCATGCACTGTTACCAGAACATCCCCAATGCATCAGCTGGAAGATAGCCATACAACATCTCTTCGGAATAGTTGCTAAAACAACATGTGTCAATGTAAGCTTAGAAAATGCCTATTAGATGTGTTTCTGTGAACTTTGATAGAAAAGTAGAACTTTGTTAGATTAACAGACTGATCATGATATGGCTGGTAAACATAACTGTTATATATGTAAGAACATGATACTTTGCTATGAATGTTATACTTAATTTTTTTTTAGATATTTATCCATGTTTTGCAAGCCTTGGTTTCTGTTAGACTTTGTATTGTTCTACTTTTGTGGTCTTGCATATTTTCTGCCTCTAATAGGGTCCAGACAATTTATGTGAAAATCAGTTCACAATTTATAAAAAAAATCATGCCAAGTTATGAATAGAAGTAAACGTTTCCTGCATTGTGCCAAACAATATTTTAAATTGTTGTAGCTATTAGTTGGCTGTGCACTGGTTCTATTAGCTTTTAATCTTTGTTTTCTCTGGTTTAGAGGATTCTTCCCACATTTTCAGGAAATTGGTATTTCTGAAAGCAAATGAATTAAAATCAAGAGACTGAGATTAGAATTCTTAACCTGCTAACTGAACCATGTCCAACACAATCAGAAAAGCTTATTGTTGTGAATATTCTGATATCTTGGCACTTGTGAAGTGCTGCACATTTTATCAATTGTCTGGCATTAATGTGATAAATTTGCATACATAAGTATTGCAATGGCAGTTTTATCTGCTGCAGTCAAGTGTTTTGAATCATAACTGTTTCGTTCTGACTGCCCTTCAACACATTGGATCAAATACCTGGGCAAAAGATGAGTTTTCCTTCAATTATTTTTTTAAGTGTTCAGAAGTAATTTCTCAAACAACTTTTTTTTTCTCCCCTGCAGATAAAGTCCTGCTCAGGCATGCGTTAAAATGCAACTTGTAAAGGATCTGGAGACTAGATAAAGGAATCAAATTTTCAAACAAGTCAGCACTCAAGCCATCTTGTGTGAAGAAAGGCTGTGGTTGGCCTAAGGCATCTGTGTGCACAGGAGACAGCTCCACATTTTTCATAAGGTGGTGGGTTTGGTGTGAGCACAGATGCATTTTGTTCTCCTATGAGGGAATGATGATTACATTATCAGAAACAAAGCTAAAATAACAGGGCTTCCTGAATATTTTCTTTTGTCCCTTGTGCCTCTGCTATTCCTACCACTTATCAAAGTTACTAGTTTTTGCTTTGTAAGCTATAGCTCAAAACTGGAGTGCAGCTTATTAATATGAAAGTAACAGGCTCCTGTTTATTACATGTAACAATGTTGAATATGACTGTTTAATATAAAGCTGACATTTAAATTCCACTTAGTCCTCAGATATGAATGATTTAAATGAATAACAATTTACCCCAGAGTAAACCTACCCTCAGTCTGCATTTGAATGTATTGAAGTTTTTCAGGTAATCAGTTTTTTTTCAGAGGAACCAAATTGTGAAGACATCTGTTATGTTATTAATTTCACATAAATCTTAAGCTCCTTGAGGCCCGAAATGAGGCTTCATTCAAGCCGAATTAATGAAACATGATTGTAAGTCCCTTGCATGGAAATGCTGTCATACAATATTGAGTTGCCTATAATCACTGAGTAATCTTATGGGCTGTCGAGGGAGCATTAGTTCAAATCCCTCCATAAAACAATCTCAGAAAAATATCCAAATCAAAATCTTAACTATATCCTGAAAGATTAATATCAGATAAAATTCTATGAAACAAATCACAGATTCCCAGTAAAGGACTCAGATGCTTCCTGTTATAATATTTTGTGTAATGTAGTAGATGATAAGGTTTTTCCATATAGTACATCGAACCATAAATGCATAAATGCATAAATGCGCATGATTAATTGAAATATATAATCTTATGAGATTTTAATTACATTTTTAACAGTTATTTTACTAATGACATTGAGTCGTACAAAAAAAGTATAGTTTTTTCACACTCTTCCTCCAGTGAAGTAATTGCTTTTAAAATCCAGATGATAATCAAACCAGATATGCAATCCGAAAGCAACTGTAACAATAAAATAGAATTATTTATTATTTTCCAACTGTTATTGTAATGATGCATCTGATCAACACAGTTATACCGTTTTCACATTCATGGTGCTTAGTTGCATAAAATGAGTTACTAGGTGACAAAGACAATTCATTTCTGAAAGAGTTAATGCTGCAGACTATCTCCAGACACTGCTTCAAAGGTTAGTTCTGATCTGTATTTAGGTTTAGCCAATCAGACGCAGTCACTAGAGAGTCTACAGACTGCAATAAAAGCTATCTGTGTGTATCCTCACTTTAGGTAATCCCTAGTCCCACAGGCATTATTGAATTTATAGAGGAGAGAGTGATTCTTTAGTGTCAGTTTTGGATACTTGATTCTCATTCACCTTCGCAAATCCATGTCAAAATAAACTTAGACCTTTCAAGACACCATCTTTTGATGTGCGTACATATAAATGTGCAATATCTGCCACACTTATAGGGGTAGGAATTATCAGTAAACTAGCTTCTCTTCACCATGTTCTTTTTAAAAGGATATGGGATTGGCAGCGGGTTGAGGACTAGGTGGTGGGCGGCTGTTGTATTCTGGTTTTCAAACCTAAACCAAATAATTTATTCAGGTCCACACACAGGAAAATGATTTCTTTGGTGTAAGACTTGCAGTTGCAGTCTTATCAGTGGCAACCCATATCTACTAAAAGCATTGCTGCAGGTGCTTCTCTCAGAAGCGACATACTGCAGTGCATTTTATTTACAATATATGTCGCTTGCTTTCATTTGATTCCCTCATTTTAATAAATAGTCACCAATTTTGTGGCATTGTAATGCAACAACCTTATAGTAGGTTCTAGCCAGTGTTTGCCAATTACATATTTTATGCTATATATTACTCAGGATGGACATTACTTTTTGCTAAGTCTGATAACTATTCAAGCACAGATTAAATATACTCTGTGTTATGTCTCCAAAAGGCAACTTGGATTGTCACTACTGTGGAGTGTGTGTGTGTGTGTGTGTGTGTGTGTGTGTGTGTGTGTGTGTGTGTGTGTGTGTGTGTGTGTGTGTGTGTGTGTGTGTGTGTGTGTGTGTGTGTGAGAGAGAGAGAGAGAGATGGGGAAGGTGAGGAAAAGGCATGATCAGGGATTGGCCTGAGTGCGGTGGATACAGTTTGCAGCTCAGATCTGGGTCTTTACCTGTTCTACATCATACATTAGCTTCTAGTTGAGTATTAAAAGATGCCTTTGGTGTTTCATTGTATTCTCCTGTGGGTTTGTTAGGCTTCGATATATGGCCAGACTTCTTAGTAAATATTAAACAATATTTATTGCTGCATCACAGTTAGACTACAGAGTATTATGCTATGGTTCGTAGTAGAACACTAACACATGACACAGGTCGCAAGGCTGGGGGAGGCTGGGCTGTTAAACCAGAGACCTGGGTAATGTTCTGGGGACCCAAGTTTGAATTCTGACACGGCAGTTGGTGGAATTTATATTCAACAAAAATCTGGGATTAAAAGTCTAACGATGACCATTGTCGATTTTTGGAAAAACCCATCTGGTTCATTTATGTCCTTCAGGGAGGGAAACTGCCATCCTTACCTGGTCTGGCCTACACGTGACTCCAGACCCACAGTTGACTCTTAAGTGCCATCTGGACAATTAGAGATGGGCAATAAATGCTGGCCTAGCCAGCAACATCCTCATCCCATGCATGAATTAAAAAAAAATACATGACAGCTTACCTTAGTGGCTTATCGTCATATTTGTTACACCTTATCACTGCATCTCCCTAAAAGTACCTTTCTAGTTTCCAACAAAAACCATTTCCTCAACACTACAAGCTGAAACTTTTAGCAAAAGACATTTCCCTTAAATCTGAACATATTTTCAAACCCACCATCTCTCCACAAAGTCCTTTGTTCATAGATCCCTATCTTGTAGGGGGCTCACAATTCTAGCTGGACTACTTATTCAAAATGGTGTAGAGGAATACTGTGAGGAAATCTGAACAGATACCGTGCTTTTAGCAGCTGAAATGAAATCAATTTAATTGGTAATAGTGCCCCAAAGAACTGAAAGGATTGATTAACCGTCAGATGCTGTCTGGGAGTGAAAATATGTGAAAGCTTATCAAGAGGGTACAATTTTCATCTGATGAAAAACCAGTTTAAGTTTTTTGTCATATAATAAAGAGAAGATCTGGCAATGAAAATCTACTAAATGATGAATTTGCATCTTTGAAGAAGAGGACTTTGACCTATTTTTGAACAAAAATTCAACAATAATTTTCCTTTTCTTCCAACAGCATCTGTGTGGTTGACATTGAGCTAAGACTTCAAAAATGATGTTAAAATTATTTCAAGAGCAAAAGATTAAACATTTAAAGATAAAAGCATATTTTAGAATGCAAATAATTTATTTTGAAAATTGCTTACACTAATGCATAATTATTCTTTTATCATTATTGACATAAACACCTCAGTAAATAAATCAATTCTTCAATCAAGAGATAAACTGACATCCTGTCAGTCAAATCCAAAGTTGGTTAGAGACAGAAAAACTGAGATACTGGAATCCAAGGTAGACAACCAGGAGGCTGGAAGAACACAGCGAGCTAGGCAGCATCAGGAGATGGAGAAGTTGACATTTTGGGTATAAAATGAAGAAGGGTTCCATCCGAAACATCGACATCTTCACCTCCTGATGCTGCCTGGCTTGCTATGTTCTCCCAGCCTCCTGCTTGTCAAACCCAAAAAGTCATTGCAGTTCATCAAGTTAGCAAAAAAAAACACTTTTTCTACAAAGGTCTAAAACTTCAAAGTGGAATGAAAAGAAGTTAAAATAGAATTGCAGATTCATTGTGTCTTTCTAAGTAATTCAACTTAAAATCATTTTAAAAAGCCAAGATAGATTATCTTAAATTAGAAACTTATTGTATTCAAAGTGAAGTGCATGGGTTTAGTTGTTGAAGTTGGGAATATTTTCCAAATAATTCAAAAAAACTCCAAGAATTTGGAAAATGTATTTCTGAACTTGAAAGTGAAAATTGATTAAATACCTTCATGTTTTTGCGTTTCTGAAGTTTGACTGTAGAAGACAATAAAGAAAAATGAATCTAATGGGAGATGGCCATGGATCTTAAAATAAAAGATATAGTTACGTTCTAGGAATTTGGAGATGTTATGACAAGAGTAAAGTAAACCTGTCTTAAAAAATCAAAATAAATGAATTGTATAAGGCAACAAATTTAAGCATACATGTGAATTGGTCGTTAAATTTTAATATTTTCAAACATGTGAAATTCTAGTTGGAAACAATAAACATTTCAGGTTCACTGAATTAAATACTTTTTATCACAGCTTTGAGTATTCCTTATTAGAAAAGTAATCTGTGTAACGTTAGATGCATCTGTCACCAGAGAGCTAGAAAATTGTGAAATCCCTAAGATGTTAAATGACAGTTCCCCTAAGTAGTCTGCAGAATGCAAATACAAGTGAAAAGATAACAAAACATATAAGCTAACTAAAGTACATTTTATTAAAGTTGATATTTTAAATATATCCTACAGGTGAAAGCTCCTTTATTTTATCTCATTTCTCACTTGCTATCTTATGCTCTTTTAAATGGGAGTTTTAGGCTATTGTCATTGAACTAGTAATTTTGAACCATAGTTAATTCTTTAGGGACATGGTGGCTGCTGGAATTTGAATTCACTTAATAATAATTCTGGGCTATGATGTTAGCCTCAGTAACAGTGACCATGAAATGACTACTGATTGTTGTAAAAACCCATCTAGTTCAAGAACGTCCTTTAGCAAAGGTCCTTGTCTGGTCTGACTTACATGTGACTCCAAACCTACAGCAATGTGGCTGGTTCTTAACTGAACCCAGATATGTTACTCGGGCCGGGGGCAATTAAGGATGGCCGACAAATGTTGGCGTTGCTACTTCTACCACATCCCAGGAAACAAATAAGAGAACAAACATATACAAGATGAACATAAATTGCAGATGAATCTTGTCAGCACTGGAAAGAAGGTGGAAATTATATGTTTTAAAGTACATTGGAGTAATTAATAAAGAACTCTATTTAAATGACAGTAATCAGAACCTCAGGAACTCCCAAGCTGTTTGCAAACAATGACATTCAAGGACTGAGTCTTACACCTTTTGGCTAACTCTCATGATTTTGTAAATTCTGCAATTTTCTCTGTCAGGTTGTACCCTCAGTCTTTGACAGACAAGTGAAAACAAATTTCTTCTTATAGCTAAGATCTTCCAAGCCAGGCAACATCCTGATCAACCTTTTTTGTACTCTTTCCAAAGCCTATACTTCCTTCTGGTAGTGTGGCGACCAGAACTGTACGAAATATTCCAAATGTGGTCTTATACAGCTGCAACATGACTTGCTAATTTTTATACTGTATGCCCCAAGCGTTGAAGGCAAGCATGCTTTGACCACCCTTATCCACTTGTGTTGCCAATCTCAGGAAACAATGGACCTGTACATCTCGGTCGATCTGTATGTTAATGCTTCTATGAGTTCTGCCATTGACTGTATACTTGCCTCCTGCAAAGACTTTCCAAAATGCATCACTTCTCATTTGTCCAGATTAAATTCCATCTATCATTTCTCACCCAAGTTTCCAGCCTAAGTATAAAATTGCTGTGTCCTCTGGCAGTCCTCCTCACTAGCTACCTCAACCTTTGTGTCATCTACAAACCTATTAATCAAGCCACCTACATTCTCCTCCAAATCATTGCTATATATTACAAACAACAATGATCCAAGTACTGATTGGGAAAGAAAAAGGGAATCAAAGCAATTCCCCTGAATGCTTTTGTGGGCTCTGCTAGACTGATAGCTGAACACCGCCCCCATCCCTGCCTGAGACTGTACTGGGACAAATCCCCTGACTGTGAGCATCCCAAGCGGATGATTGACTATGCAAAGCCCCTGTGCCCCTGTCTTGAGATTCCGAGACCAATTACAAAACAGCACCCTCCACCAACTGTACTGATAATTAGCCCCCACCCACTTTCTTACATTGCCATGTTGAATTAACTTTCATTATGTTTGCCAAACAGGCAGCTGGTATAAGCTAGTGATGATATATTGATCTTGTGGTGTGCCCTACAGCATGATGTCCACATCCCCAGACTGATCCTTACTGACCAGAAACTTCTCTGTGTGTCTGCACTAAAGAGCTTCTCAATACTGCAACAGGGTTAGACTTTGGCTCTGGCCGAAGTGCCAATGTGCTAACAGATAGGTCAAGGTAGGGCAAGGTAGGGCATGGATGTTATGAGCATGCAGGTAGACTCACAGTGTGCAAGTTTGAAGTCTGCAACCCTACGATGCAGTTTGCTGCATCCTGTGAGCTGGCTGTATGTCCATGTATGTAAAGTATCCCCCCTGCAGCCTTCTTAATGCTAGCTGATGGTACACCCAATAAGGAATTCTGTGCTTCCTGTGCTACCTGGAAGCATATTGGAAAGGTGTGATGATGGTTACATATTGTGGGTAGATGATGGATCCCAATGTCTGTAAACAAAGGGTGCTTATGGCTGGTACCTGTGGATTGTGCTCTGAGATGAAGTGACCTAGCTCCCAACATAGACATGTTTGGAGCGAGTGGTGAGCTGAATCTGCCAGCTACATGCTCTGGTTTCCTTATTGATTTTCCTCAACACTGAGTTGGCTTGGCAAGGTTGATAAAATGGGACGCTCAATGATACAAGTAGCATTATTGACAAGATGTTTAACAAGTGTCACTGTCCATCAATTGGCCTCTCGCCACTGCCCAGCAAGAATCTCACCGTACCATGTGTCAAAATCTTAAAAGATAGAGTGAAATGAGTTTGACCTCAAGGTGGTCCTCTCTGCACTTGTTCCCCAGTTCTGTCACACATCTCATAATGGCCTACATCACTCCGACCCCTAAATGATTCTGCTTGTAAGCTTTAATAAGCAGCTTGAAGGAGCAAAGAGCAGTTTAAAAAATTGATTTGCATTTACACAGTGCTTTTTACAACCACCAGGCATCACTAAGCACTTTGCAACCAACTTAGTTCTTTCGAAGGATGGTCGATGCTATAATGTTGGAAACAGAGCAGCCAACTTGTACTCAACCATTTCCCACAAACACCAAATGTAATACTGACTAAACAATCTGTCCTTATGATTTGATTGTGGGATTAGTATTGGCTGGCCTGCAACTTTGTTGTATTTGCTGCTCTCAACCATTTCTTGAAATCTCAATCTGGGTTAACAAGGATAACTTTACATGATTTATTATGCATGACCAATTCCTCTTGTTTTACTTATAAGCATTCTGCAATAAGATAGCTTTCTGTGAAAATAGTAACATTTAAAGAACTGAGAATTTCGAAAGATTGCTACATTCAATAGTTTTAAAAGAGTAGTTACAATTGATTCTATCTTGCAATGGGGCAGGATTTGTTGCAAGATTTTCAATCGGTCACTCAAAGGGGTCGCAGAATAATACTGTAGGTTAGAGATGGAGCAAGAAAGAGAGAGGGAGGGAGGCAAGCTCCATAATGAACATGACTGCTGTTAGCTGTGCTGCAAAAGGAAATTATTCTGTATTGCTTAGATTCAGGAATCTCCAGAACAGTTGAATAATGAGAGACCGGGGAGCTCCCTGTCATATGAAGGGCTCAGAAGAGTCTGGTGCAAAACTAATAGTTCAGTACTAGATAGAATGGGTTTGAAACTCCATAAGTAGTATTTGTTATGTACAGCTGAATTAAACTAGAACTCAGGAAACACATCCTGCTAGGTACTGGCTTGTTGAAGCTCACTGCTTGAGAATAGTTGGAATTGTGCCTGTGTGGAAGTGATACAGAGCAGTTTCCAAGGTGAGTATAGTGCAGGAAAGGGGAGGTGCACAACCAGAAGTAAGCATTATTGAGATGGTCCGTGACAGTAGTTTGTAAGGGGGTTTCAAGGCCAGGTCATTGAAAGTGAAGAATCATAACTCTTTGGGAAGTCATAATGCAATTTGATAACACATAATGTCACTAACATCTCCAGGCAATTGATGAGAAATCCATGGAATTGATTTGATTGCTTTGCTAGTTTATATGGTCTGTAAGATGCTCAACCATCATTCATTTGTTAGCTCTGCTTGTCTCATGCTGAATTTTGGATGTTCAATATATAATCCATATCTGTCATTGTACAGTCTAAATCTTCTATTGCCAATAATCTTTGCATATTTGAGTTTTTTTATTAGTTCACAGGATCTAGACAACATTGGTTAGGCCAGCATATATTGCTTATCCTGCTAAATGGATAATTTAGCTTTTTTCTGAATTGTGCTCAATTTACCAGATTTTTGTCCATTCACTGAAAACATCCATTTTGCTCTGTACCAACCTTAATACAACTTTTTACAATTTAATTTCCTAGTTACCTTTCAGTATTTGGCAAAATTACCAACCATACATTCCATCCCTTCATCCAAATCACTTATATAAATGGTTAAAAAGTTGAGGTCCCTGCACTGAGCCGTCAGCCTCACTCAAATTTCTTTGACAATTATTTGTCCACGTTTCCTCTGAATGTCATGAAATTTCTTAGCAGAGAAAGTGCTGGAATTTTGAATCTCATGACAACAGGGCAATCAGGAAATGAACACATTTAGGTTGACTCAGCATGGCTTTAGGAAAGAAAAAGCATTTTGACAAACCTCAAGCTTTCTGGGAGTGTGTATAATGGGGACTATAATGGGAACTGCTTCAGTGTGAGATCACCTTTAATGGTGTGGTGAGGATGATGGATTGCCAATGCCAAGATGGGTGGATGGGGGATCAAGGAGGATCAAGGGGGATGGCAGCCATGGATTGTGCAGAGATATTATGTAGAAGATGCTGTTGATTGATGGCTGGGACCAATATCTGGCAAGCCACAGCCACAAGGTACCTGCTCTATTTTACCCATCAGGAATTTGTGCCATATAGTTTCTCATTGGTGGAGAGGGGAATTGGAAATGCAATGTGAATATAGGAAGTGGGGTATTTGTGATCTGCAAATACGAGGAACTAGCAGTTTCCACTCAAGAAAGAGATTCTGAGATTATCAGTAAAGACTTGAGAGGAAAATTGTACTAGGTTTTCTTACTGTCGAGAATCTGACTTTTAAAAAAATTCTCTCCCTCTTTAGTCACCTCACTTACCAACACCGTTACCACACTAGTGTTGGGGAAATCCTGCCCTATGTTATATATTGGATGGTCAGTGTGACCCTGGAAAAGCACAGCAGGTCAGGCAGCATCTGAGGAGCAGCAGAGTCGATATTCAAGGCCTTATGCCCGAAACATCAACTCTCCTGTTCCTCAGATGCTGCTTGACCTGCTGTGCTTTTCCATCACCACTTTTTGTCTCTAATCTCCAGCATCTGCAGTCCTCACTTTCTCCTCCTCATATTGGATGGTCAACATTGCTCCAACATTTAGTCACTCTTCTGTATTCCATAATTGATTGACCAGGCTTTTTTTTTAAATCTTTCGTTGGGATCTTGATAACTGATTGAAAAGTGGAAAAAAGAACATTATTCCAAATGCATCTTTATTAACCAGCTTTTTTCTGTTATTTTGACTATTGAATTTGCATTTGGGTTAATTAACCACAAGAACATTGATTGTTACAGTCACTATTTTGACTGGCAGCTCTAACATAAGAGAAGTAGGTATCAACTATTCTTACCTATAGAACAAAGTAGGTTCTAAAGTTCCAGGGAGAAATTTGAACACACTGGCATATATTAAAAATCATTATTAACTATTCACAAAATTGGTTCAGTGTCAACTTTCTTCTGCCTTCGGCTGTTTTACTCTGCGTGAAAGCTATGAAATTGCTTAAATGTTTTCTTCTGGCAGTTTCTCTGCAACCATTTAAGTTGTTGGTGTGAGGTAGGGTTCACCACACAGTTTTAATAAAGTTCTCCATTTGAGTTAGCAGTTCAAATAACCGTGTTGTTTGATGTGAGTTATTAGAAGACAAGGTCAGAGCTGATGCTATCACCAGTTTCAGTAGAAGAGTTCAAGGTTCAGGTAGTGATGGTTCAGGTATCTGAAACAAAGACTTGGAATTAATGCAGACTTTCTAAAAGAATTTATTCAAGAAAAGGTCACAAATTTAAGTCCCCTCTTGTTGAGTACTGATAAAGGAGAAAAGACTTAAATTTTGTTAGTGGCATAAATTAGTGACATGAATTAAATATCCTCACCAAATGCTTTTCAAATTAAAATGTGAAAATTAAAATGATCTCATCAACTTTTACATCGATTTTGAAATTACACAATGGAAGCTACTTTACATAAATGAGTTTGCATCACTGCTAAAATAGTGAAAGAACAATTTCAGGAAAAAAAAGGTGCTTACATTCTGCAGTGTGTTGCAATTACACTGTGATATGTATTCAGTATTCATCTTCAGTAAACAAGAAAGAAAATTCAATGAGAACTAAGACAGTGAACAAGATATTATAGGTTTTAACATGTTTCGAGTTATTCTATAATTTTTACTAAATGCCTTGTGGAGATCACAAAAATTGAGTGTTTGCTTTCCAATTCTGAACTTTGATGAAAAGACAGTTTGCTCACTGAATTTTGCGTTAGGGCTTGGCATCACTTGACAGTTAGTTAATTAACATACCAAGCCAGGGCAGAGATGCTCCATGACCTTACTATCCACTTCACTGCTCTGCCAGCTCCTGTTGCTTTGTCATTCATCCATTCAGCTTTTCCTATGCATTATGTCACCATTGCAGCTTTAGTCTTTTGTTTATACAACACTTTTATGTTTATCCTGCTTCAGTCATTTCGTCAAACGCAATGAAATATCTTGATATGAAAGGAGACGGATGCATTAGAACCATTTTTTTAAAATGCCTGAAGGAAGTGAATTTAGATTAAACTTTGAGTTGATGCTATTCCAGAGATCTATAGTTATTTGCCAAGGATAAGACCTGTGTCATAAATAGTAGGAAGAGTCCAGGTTTGATTTCCTGTGTGAACTACAGATGCTTGGGTATCATTAATATATTCCATCTTTAACATCCCTTGTTCTGGATAGAAAAGCTTTTCAGGACTTCTCCTGCTCATTATTCTCTTGTTGCTGATGTGCATCAATAATTAGCAAAGTTCAGGTTAGATTCAGCTGTTCTTACTACTGCAGTTAAGTAGTTCACAAATACTGATTTGTCCTGATTCTGATGTGAAGAAGGGCAACATTAACAAGGCATAAGAATGCTGGCACTGCCTGAGGAACCGCACCAGCATCAGCCAGTACCTTAAGGAGGGGGGAAAACATTCAGAAAACAAAATAAACATTTGCTGGACTCTGCAGGTGGAGTCTTTTCACATGTGGAGGATGTTGCACTGTAGCCATTACTGCAGATTAGTTGGATTGGCCATGCTAAATTACCATAGTGTCCAGGAATGTGCAGACTAGGTGGATTAGCCATGGGAAATGGAGGGTTACGGGGACAGGGTAAGGGTGAGACAGGATGGGATGCTCTTCGGAGGGTCGGTGTGGAGTGGATGAGCTGAATGGCCTGCTTCTGCACTGTAGGGATTCTGCGATTCTATGATAATGGGGTTCTGTCTGACCAGTGAATTCCTTCACCCTTATGATCCACGATTGGCAGGATTTACACATTGTTAATGAACCTGTGTGACTGTATTAGGACGCATCTTCAGTGTCCCTCAAGTCTTTAGATAGGACTTGAACATAGAATTTATGGTCCAGTTATGCATTACAAAACATCCTAAAAACAAAATAGTTAATATTTACAATACGATGTGCATCTTTATTCTTGTTTCCTTGTTATTTTTACTTGCAATACAGAGTGAAAATGACCAACCTGTGGGCAGATTTCTACAAATCTACCTTGAGTAAGAGGTGCAAAGTTTATTTGATTTGGATTGAATGTCAACACTTTTGGTTATGATGTAGATTAGATTCCGTTAGTATGGAAACAGGCCATTTGACTCAACAAGTCCAACTGATCCTCCGAAGATTAACTCACCCAAATCCCTACTCTATATTTAGTCTAATGCAACTAACATTATGAGCAATTTAGCGTAGCCAATTCACCTGGTCTGCACATCTTTGGATTGTGGGAACAAACCTACACAGACACAGGGAGAATGTACAAACTCCACACAGACAGTTGCCTGAGGTGGAAATCGAACCCGGGTGCCTGGCGCTGTGAGGCAGCAGTGCTAACTACTGAGCCAATGTGCTGCATGTAAAATGAGCTTCAATTCACAAGATAATCAAACCTAAGATGTTTGGACAACTGCTTCAATAATTTGTTATGCCTAATTTCCTTGTACTTAATCCACTCAAAGCTTTGGCTTCTCCATCACTTTTCAGAATGCTCCATCTTACCCCAAAGCCGGATCCATTAAGAAGTAGGCAATAGAGGGTAAATCTAGTAGCATGATGAATATGCTGTGTATCATTAGCAGTTGTACAATTATGCAACACTGTAAACTATAACAATCACAGGCCTAACCCTCACTCATTCATCACTATCAAGTGGGGTACCAATGCTATCAAATAGAGAGAGTAGAAGGGCTTTGCAAGAGTAGTGTCAAGCAGACCTTAGAATGAAGCAGTAATGTAAAAGTTTAGCATGAATTTGTTAAGGGAAGGTGGTATTAGACAAATTTGTTCGAGTTTTTTGAGGAGTTAACCAGGGTTTATGATCAAGGTAATGCATTTGATGTGGTCTACATGACTTTTGCAAGGCATTCAATAAGGTCTCTCAATGGCAGACTGGTGAAGGAAGTAAGACCCTATGGGATCCAAGGCATAGCACCTAAAATTGGCTGAGACGCAGGAAGCAGGGAGTGATGGTGGAAGAATGTTTCTGTTACTGGATGTCTGTTTCCAGTGGGATTCAGCAGAACTCAGTATTGGGTCCATTGCTGTTTGTGGTGTAAATTAATGATTTAGACTTAAATGTAGGATATAGAGTCATGGAACCATAGAGCACGAAACAAACCCTTAAGTCCAACAAAATCAAGTGCTGGGGGATAAGGCAGGAAAGTGGAGCAGATTAGCCATGATCTCATTGAATGACGGAATAGATTCAATGACCCAACTGGCCTATTTTAGTTCCTATGTTATATGGTCTTCGAGATTCACTCTTCCACCCCTGACAAATTGTGGTAGTAATAGTGTGTATCTTCTACAAAGTACCTTGCCGCATCTCATCAATGGCGTGTTTACAGCACCTTCCAAACCTAACAGATAAAGTACCAGAAAGGACAAGAGCAGCAGAAACTTTGGAGGATCAGTACCTGCAATTTCCCCTCCACGCCAGCACAGTGGGTGTAACAATCCCTCAACAGACTGCAGCACTTCAAGAAGGCAGCTCACCGCCATGTTTTCAAGGGCAATTGGGGATGGCAGCCAGCAAGCCCACATGCCACGAAAGAATTTTAAAACAAGTCTCATTCTATTTGGAACAACAAAAAGCAATATGAAGTACAGTATATGTGTTACAACTATATCAAATATCTTACCTGGACATGTCTCTGTGGCTAATGTGAGTTGATTCTCTTCATGTCAGCACTGGTGGATGCCTGTGTAAGTGGACAGAACAGTTGAACTGAATCCAGGTAATTTGGATCAGATAGGTCAGAGTTCTATTGTATAAATAGGAATCATGTCAACTAGAACAAGGTCTAGAGTTTCTCTGGCATTTCTGCCACTGCCATCAAACCTCATAAAAACTCCTGTGTGCCCTATTTGTCCTTAGTGTTGACAGTGATATTCTGTACTGTGCTTATGGCTCTGCTTGACAGTTATACCCTGTGGTGTGTTACAGTATCTATGTTGACAGAAACATCCCTGTGGTCTTCTGTGAAGTGCCAGATCAAGCAGTAATTGAATTTTAGACCAAGGAATGTAGTCTCCTTAACAACCGACTATGTACTAAAAATGTATTCTAAGCTCCCTTTTTATAAAATGTAGTTGGGATATTTACCGCATGTTGTAATTTTATGTGTGCATTAATTGTATTGCTCTTGGTAAAGTGTTTGGACCACTTTTGTTGATTCAGTGTTTACTACAGCATTTAAAAAATACGATTTTCTTTAAACCTTATTTTCTTTTGAAACATCTGCATCACCTTTTTTTTACACGCCAAATATATCTACGGTTGTAAGAAAAGGCTCAGTATTACATTGCAAGAGAACATTGTGCAGATTTTACATGAATAAATACTCTCTTGTCTTTGTAAAATGCCATTTTCAGATTTAATATCAAGATGTTTAGATGTTTTGTAACTATTTTCTTTTAGCTCAAGGGGTACTTCCAAAATGAAATTGTAAAGAAAAGGATCAAATGGAACAATATATCAGTGAAACCTAGTGCTGCTTGGAGCATGTTAACTAAAAGGTGGGCTCAGATCTCTCAACTCCTCCATAAAAGCTGTAACCTAAATCTACTATACTTGAACAAGCTTCCTCTGCCTTGCAGGTATTTGAATACAAATGTGGCTTTCATGTAGTGATTGAGGGTCTAAACCCTGCAATAAATGAAACATATAATCTCCTTGATTCCCAGTCACATGGCTCTTTGATTTTCTTCTGGTTATTTTACCTCTCTTTGTCTAAATGGCAGAGTCGGATTTCCTTTGGAGAATGTAAGAATCTTTGAGAGAGTTTATTTTCTATTGTTAATGCATTGATCTAAAGACAATGTTGTGTGTCATTTGATTGCTGGTATAGTAAATTCAGAGACACCACATGACAGCATGGTTTCTGATTTGATATTTATTTTGTTGGAGAAGGCCAAATTCAACGAATCTCGTTTAGCTCTCTGATACACCTCTGAAACCAACATCTCTTCCCATGTTCTGCACTGTCTACACAATCCACAAACTCTTTAAAATGACAAGAATTTTAAAAATGTTGTTGTTAAATAGTGTAAATTCAATATTGTGTGAAACTTGAATCAGCCTACGTAAATAGAAGGCACCACTTAAAGCTGTTTTACTCCAATGTGTGGCCATCTCCTGTTACTTATTAACATACAAGATTTGATTTTATGTTCAGAAGTAGCTAATGCATATTTGTACTCAAGTGCACGATTTATGTTCCTTCTACTGTACTTTCTAGTACGTCCGCTTGAATATTCAATGTTAGAAAATAAAATGGAACATATCCATTTTCAGGCAAGCAGTTTTAAATTGTTGTGTTGCCAATAATGGCCACCCAAAGTGCACCTAAAACCTTTCTTTATTGTACATATGTATAATCTAGAATTGCAACAAAATAGATATCGTCTGTTTTGTTTGGACTGTTGCCCTACAATACACAAACGTTCTTTGTTTCAAGTGAGTATTGAAATTGATAGCATAGAATTCAGCTGGAGAACCAGAAGCAAGGTACAAAATCCACTGTTATTTCTGTCGCAGTGAAAAGTATAAAATGCCCTATATGTATAACTATTCCACTTCTGAATTTTGCTGACCCATTGTTTCTTGACATGAGTCCAACTATCATCATAAAACCAAATTAGGAAACCATAGCTATGTGTCTGCTATTCCTCAATTGACTCTAAGACATCAAAGCAAGTCATACAAAATCATGCTTCAAGCCTTATTCATACAGGGGTCAAAACTGAACATGAATCTACATGTTTCTGCCACTTAAATCTGTTCATGCTTTTTTCCAGTAACTCTTTTTACTGTGGTCATTGTGGGAGATCAGGGCAACCTCTGTGGAAATCTGTGGGGAGGGGAATCAAAACCTTCCTGAAAAATGGACTCGATCCAAGCAAGAAGCTCTTGATATGATGACAAGGACGTTCACACATTCAGTGCCAAAAAGCACACCTATTGGGGCAAAAGGCAGCCTCCTCAAAAACAACTAGATCAATAAGCATGGAGTAGGATTACAGATAGAACATGTAAAGAGGGCATTCAGTAGAGTATAAGCACTGCTACGCTGTGTTTACACAATATTGTTGCAATAAATTAATTATGACACTGTAACTACAAAATTAAAAACCAAGATCTTTTGATTTAAGAGCCTCCCCTTTATTGAGAGTGCTTCATATCAATCCACATCCAATAACCTGCTCTGAAAACTCTGCCTTGATTTTTGACAATTGTGACAATTCTACGAGCACAATTGAAACAATCCATAACATCTTAAAAATGTCAAGAACATTTCAAACAAAATTAGAAATAGTTATTTAAAAAATTTGATTAGTCCCTATTATTCAATGTCTACAGATTGATTAAAATAATTCCAGAGTCCACATGCAGACTTGCACATTGGTAAAAACTAACTACTTCTTGTCTGGACCAATAAGGGTTGGGCAATAAATGCTGATCAGCCAGCAATGCCCACATCCCACAAACGAAAAAATTAAAAAACTCATTTGTGTACCCCGTTTTGTTGAATTCTGTCCGTTACTTTATAAGATATATTGTTTATAGACAGCTAGACCAGCAGACAAAAGACTAATGAGCAGCAGTGAAAATATTAACGTTGCCATCTTCAGTGACAGTGCCAATCAATGCTTTTTAATAAGATTCAAGTAGATCTGTGTGTATCTCAGGAAGAGGTTGGCTCAGTGAAAGGAATTTGCTACACAAGAAAAGAATTCCATGTCGAGTTCTTTTCCAAATTTGCATGGCATAATTTTACCTTGGCCACCTGAAACAGATTTAATGTTGATCTATTCTATGTATTATTGATGTTTTTCCCGTGCAGTGCTGACATTCCATAACCAGTCCAAAGAACTGTGATCAAATGAAGTCAGGCAACAGAGGGTGAATACAAACAGCAGTTTATAACTGAAACAATAATCAAACACAAAGGTTCAGCATGAGGGTATTTTTAAGGGAATGGAAATACATGATACAGTTCATGTGGTGGTAGTGAGGAAGGGCATTTACGTAGTACCTTTCATCATCGAAAGCTCTTTAAAACCGACAAGGTATTTTTGAGATGTGGTTATTGTTGCTATAGAAATATAGAATGTAGCAGCAGGAATAGGCCATTTACACTTGCTCCACTATTCAATAAGATTATGAATGATCTGGCTGTGTTCTCAACTCCACTTTCTTGTCTGCTCCTGTAACCCTTGACTCCCTTGTTAATCAAAATCTAATGCCACTTTGAATATTTCAGTGATGCCACCGCACTGCTTTCTATGGGAGAGAATTCTATATACTTATGACCCTTAGAGAAAAAAAAATCTCCTCTTCTCAATCTTAAAAGTGAACCCATATGCAGGAAACAAGAAAGTGAATTCACAAGTAAAGCCTCAGAAAAATCAATATGATAATGATCCAGTCATTTGTTGCTTGCGATATTGACTTGGAGATAAATATTGGCCAGGACAGTGGTGAAAAATTTCTTGCTCTTCAAAATAAGATCAAATGTGTCTTTTATGACCTCTTGTTGAATCAGATGGGTCCTTAATTTAGTGCCTTATCAGAAGGGCAGCTCCTCTGAAATTGTGTCTCTCTTTCATTACTGACCCACTACTGAGACTGATAAGGACACTCAGAGGGCTTGAGTATAGGAGCCTCAGCGTTTGTGATTGTCCAACAGGTTTGAGGTTTGTTCAGAATGCTTAGATGAGAGTGGGGGTCTGTAGAGTGGATGAGCTAACTGACCATGGCACCATTGTGCAAGAAGCCATTCAACTGCAGAGGAGCAAAAAGGAATGCAATGTTAGTAGGGGACTGCATCGTCATGGGAACTGACATTATGGCAAAGAGTGAGAATTCAGAAGGCTTGTTTCTTGTTCAGTGCCAGGGTTCAGAATATCTGTTGACGACTAGAGGGGTACTTAGGGAGGAAGGAGGAAGATTTAATCCCTATGGTCACATAGGTACCGATGACAAAGACACTAAATAAAGCAATAGAACCACAAAGATTAGATTTTATGCAAGTTGGTGTTGGACAAATAGGATTAGAGAAATGAATAGTTGGCTGAGTGACTGGTGCAGTAGAAATGGATTCTAATTTATGGGAGATTGCCACCCATACTTGGGAATGTGATGGTTAAACTGTTAGGATAGTCTACATCTGAACTGTGTTAGGACAAGTGTACTCTTGAGCCACATCTCTAGGAAAACAGAAGTAGTGTTAAACCTATTTTGGGCCGAGGATCAAATGTAGAAAGATGTGGGTAATAAAAGGGGAGTGCCAAGGTAAGTGCAATGATTCCTGCTAATGGTAATGCTAGACAATGTGTTTCCTGTGCAGTCCCAGACCTGACTTGTGGGCTGACTTTTACTGAAAATCAGTTTCGTCGTGTCAATTTTGGGAAATTTCCTGGAGAGTTTCTCTTCATGAGCTCTAGCGAGTTGTCTCATATAATTCTCTGCTGCTCACCATATCATGTACACACCAAGCCTCTTGTGGTACAGCATTCACATTATCTTACACTCACCAACATTGGAAATACTCGCCACTCCCTGCACCTTCTAGGACTTTCACTGTTGGTGCTTTCTTTAAAGGTAAGCTGTGTACCAATCAATCACTGCCAGTCATGAAAAACCCTTCAGAGCACACATAGTGAGAGGGAAATGAGAAAAGAAAGCTTTTGAGGGAACTTCAGTGGCACGTGTGACTTTTGATCCTAAAACAAGTTTACAAATGTATTGCCACTTTACACCCAGACCTATCTGATTGACTGTTATTGTAATGTTAGCTGCCAGTTATGCTACACAATACACATACTACCCACCCTTAGCACTGTACCCTGTTAGAATTCTGCCTCAGGAATTGCTAATCTTTCCCAAATGTAGTCGTTTGCGGGCCCATCCCAGCAGATGGCATCATTCTGTGATAGTGTCCTACTACATTCACAGTCAACGGCAGCAATGTGCCTCACTCATCTGACGAAACAGCAACCAAGATGATAAATTCTGTGACTTCTGTGCCTCCTCTGCAACCTGAGGGGGACTTCAACTGCACTTTTAGACATGGAGGTTGTTTGGCAGCTTCTGGGGGTTGTTGCTGGTCTTGGACTTGCTACACAACCGTTCCTCTTCAGCTGCTCAGATGTCGTTGACTTTTGTTTAATTTGATTTATTGTTGCCACATGTAGCAAGATTTGATGAAAAGTGTTGTTTTGCATGTTGTACAAGTAGATTATACTAGACAAAGAGCATCAGGGGAGCAGGACAGAGAGCAGAATACAGTGTTACAGCCGCAGAGAAGGTACAGAGAGAGACAGAGATCAACATTAACATTCAAGAGGTCTATTTAAAAGTCTAATAACAGCAGGAGAGAAGCTGTTCTTGAATCTGTTTGTATGTATATTCAAACATTTTTATCGTCTGCCCTGTAGAGGGTGGAAGAGAGTACAGCTGGGGTGGGAAGGGGTGTTTGATGATGTTGGCTGCCTTCCTGACGCAGCAGGAAGAAGAGATGGAGTCAGTGGTTGGAAGGCTGGTTTGTGTGAGACAGGGCTGTGTTCACAACTCTGTAGTTTCTTGTGGTCTTGGGAAGAGCAGTTACCATACCATGCTGTGATGCATCCAGATAGGTCCATCATAGGTGCATCTATTAAAATTAGTAAGACTTCTTGTGGACAAGTCAAATTTCCTGAGTCTTTTGAGGACTTAGAGCTATTCAGGAGTATCACATTGATGTGGGTGTACCAGGACAGATTATTGGTGATTGTCACTCCCAGGAACTTAATGTTTTTGATCATCTCCACCTCAGCATCATTGATGGCCTCCACTCTGCTTCCTGAAAGCAATGTTGTCTTTACACCACACCACTAAGCACTCAATCTCTTTCTTGTATTCTGTCTCGTCGTTGTTTGAAATCCAACCCACAACCGCGTAAATGGATTTGGGATGAAAGTTAGCCATACCGTCCTGAGTGTGCAAGGAATACAGTAGAGGGCTGAGTATGTCGCCTGTGGGGCAACAATATTAGGGATTATGGTGGAGGAGGTGTTGTCACCTATTCTTACTGTTGCAGTCGATGGGCCAAGAAATCGAGGGTATGGTCATAGTGGGGGTGCTGACACTTAGGTCAAAGAGTTTGGAGATGAGTTTGTTTGGAATTACAGTGTTGTAGGTAGAGCTATGGTCAATAAGTAGGAAACTGGCGTAGGTGTCCTTGTCAGCTAGGTGTTTCAAGGATAAGTGTAAGACCAGGGAAGTGGCATTTGCCGTGGACCTGTTGCCCCAGTAAGTGAATTGCAAAGGATTAAGCCAGTCTGGGAAGTTAGAGTTGATGTGAGCCATGACTAACCATTTGAAGCACTTCATTATTATGGAGGTCAGAACCACCATGCAGTATAGATTGAGGCATGTTACATTAGTTTTCTTTAGCACTGGGATTCCAATGGATCTTTGTGAAAAATATCAGAAACAGAACCAATCCATACTAATGTCAGCAGTCAACAGTTGTTCACACACAGTGAAAGTTTAACAATGGCTATGATACAGTGGGATATGGAGAAGTCTGACAAGAAGACGATGAATGTTTGAACATTGTACTTTGTCAGAGTGACCTTATTCAGATGCGATGATTTGGAGTTGCCAGTGTTGGACTGGGGTGTACAATGTTAAAAGTTACACAACACCTGGTTATCGTCCAAAAGGTTTATTTGGAAGCACTAACTTTCAGAGTGCTGCTCCTTCATCAGGTGGTTGTGGAGTACAAGATCGTAAGACACAGAATTTATAGCAAAGGTTTACAGTGTGATGTAACTGAAATTATATATTGAAATCTCCTGAGGAGACAGATATGAGCTGCAACTGACGGGTACCCTTCGTTGTCCAGTACTTCCCAGGATCAAAAAACTATGCCATGTTCTTCGTGACCTGCAACACATTTTCAATGAGGATGAGCATCTCAGGAAGACCTTCCTCACACCTCCACTTCTTGCCTTTAAAAAACCACCAAGCGTCAAACAGATCATTGTTTGTAGCAAACTGCCCGGCTCTCAGGACAACACCATACAACCCTGTCACAGTGGATGCTGCAAGATGTGTCAGAGTGTGGACATGGATACCACCATATGCTGCAGGCAAAGATGCACTGAGGCATGAGACATTGGCGAGACTGAACAGAGGCTCCAGCAATGGATAAATAGATACTGCACAACAATCAACAGTCAAGAATGTTCCCTCCCAGTCAGAGAACACTTCAGTGGTCCAGGTCATTCAACCTCAGACCTTTGGGTGACCGTCCTCCAAGGCAGACTTCGGGACAGGCAACAACGAAAAGTGGCCGAGTGGAGGCTGATAGCCAAGTTCAGTACCCATGGGGATGGCGTCAACTGGGACCTTGGGTTCAGGTCACACTACAGGTGACCCCATTGCACAGTACGCACATACAGACTCAGACACTCCTGCACAGACGTGCACACATTCCTACAGCCACATACATTCTCCTACAGACCCATACACTCATGCAGACCCTCTCTCATACGCTCACACATAGACTCCCACACTCACAAATGCACCCTCTCACAGACTTATACCTCTTTACATTCACACTCACACATACCAGGGGTAAGCAACGAGGTTCAGGCCTCTGGCACGGAGCCTGGCCCCGTTGCTCAGAAGGGTAGGGTGGAGAAAGGTAGAGCAATTGTTCTTGGGGACTCGATAGTGAGGGGTACAGACAGACGGTTTTGTGGGGGCGACAGGGACTCACGTTTGGTATGTTGCCTCCCAGGTGCAAGGGTACGTGATGTCGCTGATCGTGTTTTCCGGGTCCTTAAGGGGAGGGGGAGCAGCCCCAGATCGTGGTCCACGTTGGCACCAACGATATAGGTAGGAAGAAGGGTGAGGATGTAAGGCAGGCTTTCAGGGAGCTAGGTTGGAAGCTCAGAGTTAGAACAAACAGAGTTGTAGTCTCTGGTTTGTTACCCGTGCCACGTGATAGAGAGTCGAGGAACAGGGAGAGAGAGCAGTTAAATGCGTGGCTACAGGGATGGTGCAGGAGGGAGGGATTCCGGTTTCTGGATAACTGGGGTCCTTTCTGGGGAAGGTGGGACCTCTATAAAAAGGATGGTCTACACTTGAACCTGAGGGGCACCAGTATCCTTGGGGGGAGGTTTGCTAGTGCTCTTTGGGAGGGTTTAAACTAACTCCGCGGGGGCATGGGAACCAGGACTGTAGCTTTAGGGTACAGGACCTTGAGTGTAGGGAGGTTAGGAATAATGCAGCGATCTCTAAGGAGGGTGCCTGTAACCAGAAAGGTGGATTGAAGTGTGTATACTTCAATGCCAGAAGTATAAGGAATAAGGTAGGTGAACTTGCAGCGTGGGTTGGTACCTGGGACTTCGATGTTGTGGCCATTACAGAGACATGGGTAGAACAGGGACAAGAATGGCTGTTGCACGTTCCAGGGTTCAAATGTTTTAGTAGGATCAGACATGGGGGTAAAAAAGGGGGAGGCGTGGCATTACTTGTCAAAGACAGTATCACAGCAGTGGAATGGACGATGGAAGAGGACTTGCCATCTGAGGTAGTTTGGGCTGAGGTTAGAAATAGGAAAGGTGAGGTCACCCTGTTAGGTGTTTTCTACAGGCCTCCTAATAGTCCTAGAGAAGTAGAGGATAATATTGCGAGGATGATTCAGGAAAAGAGTGAAGGTAGCAGGGTGGTTGTTATGGGGGACTTTAACTTCCCAGATATTGACTGGGAGAGCTATAGCTCGAGTTCATTAGATGGGTCGGTGTTTGTACAATGTGTGCAGGAGGGTTTCCTGACACAATATGTCGACAGTCCAACAAGAGGGGAGGATATATTGGATTTGGTTCTAGGTAATGAACCAGGCCACGTGTTAGACTTGGAGGTAGGTGAGCACTTCGGGGACAGTGACCACAACTCGGTGACTTTTACTTTAGTGATGGAGAGGGATAATCGTGTGCCGCAGGGCAAGAGCTATAGCTGGGGGCAGGGAAATTATGATGCAGTGAGGCATGACTTAGGATGTGTGGATTGGAAAAACAGGCTTCAAGAGAAGAACACTAATGAGATGTGGGGAGTGTTCAAGGAGCAGCTACTGCGTGTCCTCGATAGGTATGTACCAGTCAGGCATGGTGTAAAGGGCCTTGTGAGGCAGCCGTGGTTTAGTAAGGAATTGGAGTCCCTTGTGAAAGGGAAGAAGGCGGCATATGTAAAGATGAGGCGTGAAGGTTCAGTAGGGGCGATTGAGTGTTATAAGGTAGCCAGGAAGGAGCTAAAGAGGGAGCTAAGAGAAGCGAGAAGGGGACATGAAAAGTCTTTAGCTGGTAGGATTAGGGAAAACCCAAAGGCTTTCTATAGGTATGTCAAGAATAAAAGGATGACTAGGGTAGGTATCGGTCCAGTCAAGGATAGTAGTGGGAAGTTGTGTGTGGAGGCGGAGGAGATTGGAGAGACATTAAATCAGTACTTTTCATCAGTATTCACTCAGGAACAGGACACTGTTGCTGATGTGAATATGGAATCACAAATAATTAGAATGGATGCCCTGGAAATATGCAGGGAAGAGGTTTTGGGAATATTGGAAAGGATGAATATAGATAAGTCTCCTGGGCCTGATGGCATTTACCCCAGGATCCTATGGGAAGCTAGGGAGGAGATAGCAGAGCCATTGGCCTGGATTTTTATGTCGTCGTTGTCAACAGGAATAGTACCAGAGGACTGGAGGATAGCGAATGTGGTCCCATTGTTCAAGAAAGGGAGTAGGGATAGCCCTAGCAACTATAGGCCAGTGAGTCTGACTTCAGTGGTGGGCAAAGTCTTAGAGAGAATGGTAAGGGATAAGATTTATGAACATCTGGGTAGGAATAACGTGATCAGGGATAGCCAGCATGGTTTTGTGAAGGGCAGGTCGTGCCTCACAAACCTTATTGAGTTCTTTGAGAAGGTGACCAAGGAAGTGGATGAGGGTAAAGCAGTAGATGTTGTGTATATGGATTTTAGTAAGGCGTTCGATAAGGTTCCCCATGGTAGGCTAATGCTAAAACTTCGGAGGTATGGCATTGAGGATACATTAGAGGTTTGGATTAGGAATTGGCTGGCTGGAAGGAGACAGAGGGTAGTAGTTGATGGATTATGTTCATCTTGGAGCGCAGTTACTAGCGGTGTACCACAAGGATCTGTTTTGGGACCATTGCTTTTTGTTATCTTTATAAATGATCTAGAGGAAGGACTTGAAAGCTGGGTAAGCAAGTTTGCGGATGACACAAAAGTCGGTGGAGTTGTGGATAGTGAGGAAGGAAGTGGTAGGTTACAGCGGGATATAGATAAGTTGCAGAGCTGGGCGGAAATGTGGCAAATGGAATTCAATGTAGCTAAGTGCGAAGTCGTTCACTTTGGTAGGAATAACAAGATGATGGATTACTGGGCTAATGGTAGGCTACTTGGTAGTGTGGATGAGCAGAGGGATCTTGGTGTCCATGTACACAGATCTCTGAAAGTTGCCACCCAGGTAAATAGTGCTGTGAGGAAGGCATATGGTGTACTGGGCTTTATTGGCAGAGGAATTGAGTTCCGGAGTCCTGAGGTCATGTTGCAGTTGTATAAGACTCTGGTGCGGCCTCATCTGGAGTATTGTGTGCAGTTTTGGTCGCCATACTATAGGAAGGATGTGGAAGCTTTAGAACGAGTGCAGAGGAGGTTTACCAGGATGTTGCCTGGAATGGTAGGAAAATCTTATGAGGAAAGGCTGAGGCACTTGGGGCTGTTCTCATTGGAGAAGAGAAGGTTTAGGGGAGATCTGATAGAAGTGTATAAGATGATTAGGGGTTTAGATAGGGTAGATACTAAGAACCTTTTACCGCTAATGGAGTCAGGTGTTACTAGGGGACATAGCTTTAAATTAAGGGGTGGTAGGTATAGGACAGATGTTAGGGGTAGATTCTTCACACAGCGGGTTGTGAGTTCATGGAATGCCCTGCCCGTATCAGTGGTGAACTCTCTTTCTTTATGGTCATTTAAGCGGGCATTGGATAGGCATTTGGAAGTTATTGGGCTAGTATAGGTTAGGTAGGATTCGGTCGGCGCAACATCGAGGGCCGAAGGGCCTGTACTGCGCTGTATCCTTCTATGTTCTATGTTCTATGTTCTATATAGACACACTCTCTCACAGACACTCATAATGACCGTGTCCGCACCCCCCCCAACACACACACCCATCCACATGCAGACACACATATATAAATTTGTGGGGTGAACTTGTACTTGCAGAATTACATCTTACTTTGCTCAAAATTGCATGAATCCATGTAAGATTCTGTAAATCCAGTTTTTAGATTAGAATCAGTCTGACCATTGTGGCACAGACAGTCTCACACAGGACACCTCACACCTTAAGTGCATTGCCTGGGTCGACATGACACTAATTGTTAAAGTTCACTTGAGAATGTAACTTTTAAATGTTCTGCGATTTACATATGAAAGAACTGAAACCAACATGTTCATCCTACAATAATGAGAGATTTAACAAATAATCCAGGTCTTTTTTAACATATAATTTCAGTTACATTACACTGTAAACTTGTGCTATAAATTCTGTGTCTTATACTTCACAGCCACCTGATGAAGGAGCAGCGCTCCGAAAGCTAGTGCTTCCAAATAAACCTATTGGTGAAAAATCTGGTCTTGTGCGATTTTTAACTTTATTCAGATGCATGGAGCACATGTAGAGCAGGAGATTTCAAGTGCTGTTTGATTCCTGAAAACTACTCCCCCAATCCTTATCCCTACCCAAGAAAAACAGCATTTCGAATAAAACATGTTCATGATAAGAAGAAATCACTCCATTCCCTTGTGCAGCCTGTGAGACCTTGGAATGTCTAATTGGCCCGTGGGTGAAACTTTTAAAATGCCCGTGATTACTTCCATCTCACAGACATGATCGTGATCAATCTGCAATGACCAATGATATTACCAAGATTGTTTATTGCCAGGCTATGAATCTGACACAGTAGATTACAGTATGTGGTTCACATGTACAGTTCAATGATTGCAGATGTCTTTAACCTGTACTGTGTCAGAGACTGGTTAATGCAAAAGTCCCTCAAAGGCCCCACATTTCTCACAAGTGGAGCTCGTGTGCTCAGACAACAAAAAAAACTTACTCCACCCACTTTGTGTATTGAGGCAATATGTTTGCATTTCGAATGCCCATTTGCGACTTGATTGAGGTTGGAAAGCAACACAGGTTGTGCTTTACCGAGTGAGTAACAGACTCTGCCTGGTAAATTAGGAGACTCCTCCAACACCAATGTCAATATGTCTTCCTTCCTTATACTCCTTGTTGGTTCATTCAGGGTGTGTTCATCGATTGTAACCACCACTCTGGTCTTGAATGGGGGACAGAACACCATGATGGCTGACTTGGTTAAACTGCACGTCTGTGACTCGAGATGAAGATTCAAATAAATGAGTTCAGTGGGAAGTTGTGGAAACTTGGAACTGAGTGAGTAAACAGGGACTGCAAGGAAGACGTTGGTAGGTTGGGGCACTCTTACACTGTAATCCAATCTCCCTTCCTTTTCTGTTGACTTGCCACCGTCATAATTATTGTCCCTTCTGCATCTCATCATTCTGCCTCCAATCCCCACAATTGACTTCCCCAAATTCCCTCCAATGTCTGGCCCATGATAATGTCCCTTGACTTTCAATGAACAGACCCTGGGACTGGGCACCAGCCACCCACTGAGCAACTTGGAAGTGTAGTCCTGATTGAGTGATCGGGCCCTTGATCAATCTCTATGCAGCACCCTGACTGACTTACCACAAATCGTGGACTGGTTGCACTGTGTACGCAGGACTGATCATGGTGGCCCACTCCCAAGACTGTAGTCTTACAGAATCTCTGACACTAATGGGTCTAAGCAGCCAGTGTCAAAGCCCCTGGAGCAAGATCAGGTGTATCTTTGATTGTGGTGGCATCCCTGTTTGACGATAGTCCCTCAACTTGACAGAGGACTGCTTCCTTTAGACTTTGAGACATGGTTATTTTGTTGAGGCACATGCGGTGAATCTGCCTGCATAAGTGACTAGCACTTTCTGTTGGTGTGACGTTAATGTAAAAATTGACATTACAGTTTGTAAAGGTTCTAGAGCAGCAGAACATTTGTTTATTATATAAGAGTAAAACACAAAAAATGTATAAGGCAGGTAAAAAATCAGATCTTAATATTAACAATAAAGCAAAGTTTAACTTATTCTTTAGCATCATCCTTTATCATTTGTAGATACTCAAATCATGACAAATATCTCTCTTATCTCAACTCTTCATTGTCCTACTTTAGTCACATCTCCCATTTCTTTTCCATTGACTGCTGAGACAGTTTTATGATTCCTTTCTAAGTGTTCTGAGATGTACCTTTCTCAATGTTGATGGCCTGGATCTCTTCCAATTGGATTGCTGCAACACTTAAGAAACTGTCAGAGTCTGAATGCTTCAGTGATTGCAAACCATTTCTGTGAAGGGAACTACTTCCCCTGAACTGAAAACGTAAAGCAGTACTCTAAAGTCAAAAGAAAACTAATGACTCTGATCTGCTTCTTCTGCCAGTCATAAACTCAGCCATGTCAACACTTCATCCATTAACATCAAAGTTGTTTGGCAAGCACTTACCCTCCTTCTTGAAAATGATGTATTTAGTTCAATGTACCAAATGATTTTCTGACTTTTCTTTTTAAAAGAAAATACCTTCACAGAGCTGACCAAAATCCATTTGCCTATATTTTAAACTTCAAATTCCAAATGAATACATTTGTCACACAAGAGAAAACAGTGTTAAAATGGAAAATAATAAACAGGCTATGAAAGTAAGGAATAGAGAGTACAAGCATAAGAATAAGTCAACAGATGAGGCTAGTGATTCCAAAAATAACAAAAGAGCAAAACTAACAGTTCTGTATCTGAATTCATGAAGCACTCGAAACAAAACAGATAAATTAAACACAAACAAAAGTATGTAAGTATGATCTGATGGCCATTACAGAGACATGGCTGCAGACTGACTGAAATTGGGTTCTGAATATTGAAACAGAAAGAACTTTAAGGAGGTACAGGAAGCCTGATGAAGGGCTTTTGCCCGAAACGTCGATTTCGCTGCTTGTTGGATGCTGCCTGAACTGCTGTGCTCTTCCAGCACCACTGATCCAGAAACTTGGAGAGGTGGCTATGTCAATTGACAATGTTATAATAGCACAATAGAAAAGAAATCACCTGGATGCCAGGGTGGTTTAGGCACTGATGAGAAATGATGAAGTCAAGAAGTCATTTGTGTGAGTGGTGTACATGCATCGTAATAATAACCGCACTATAGGATAGTGTGTAAATGAAAAAATAATTGGAACTTGTCAGAAAGTGTGGTCCTAGGAACCATATATATCTCCTTGAAGACATTCAATATTTTGGCCTTAATTGCTTTCTGTGGCAAGAATTCCACCAGCTACCACTCTCTGGGTGAAGAAATCTTTCCCCATCTCAGTCCTAAATGCTGACTATTATCCTTAGACTATAACTGCTGGTTCTGGACTTCCCAGTTTTTGGGAATATCCTTCTTATGTTTATCCTGTTTAGTCTGTTTGAATTTTAGAGGTTTATTTGAGATCACGCCCTCTCTTTCTTCTAAACTCCAGTGAACATAGTCCTAACTGATCCAGTCTCTCATCGTACAACAGTCCCATATCCCAGGAATCAATCTGGTAAATCTTGGGCATACTCCCTCGCCAATACACCTTTCTTCACATAAAGAAACCAAAACAGCACAAAAATCTTCTCATCAAGGCCCTCTACAGTTGCAGCAAGTAGACTCCTATACTCAAATTGTCTTGCTATGAATGCTAACATATCATTTGTCTTTTACACAGTCTGCTGCACCTGTACTGCTTAACTTCAGCAACTGGTGTACAAGGACTCCCAGGTCTCTCAGCACCTTCCCTTTCTCAATCTATTATCAACCAGATAATAATCCACCTTCCTGCTTTTGCTACTAAAACAGATAACTCCTTCAGCCGCCATATGTCAAATGGGCAAATCAAATGGGTCCAGAAAGGTAGATTAGATACGAGCTCATTGACTGTTTTCTGGAAGGTTCATCATTCTGGAACCAGTCAGAGAGCAGGCTATAGCATGCCTGGCATTGTACAGTGAGCTAGGATTCATTAATGATCTCAGAGTGAAGGTGCCCCTGAGTAGCCAGATTCAAAATGTTTGAAATTTATTTTCAGTTTTCAGGAGTGAAGAATTGGTCCAAAACCAGCATTTTAAAATTAAATAAGGGAAATTATGAGGACATGAAAGCAGAGATGACTAAAGTGAACTTAGACAATTAAGGGAAGATTTGATTTTATATATTCCAGTTAGAAATTGAATTTGAAACTAAAAAGAAATGTTTACTGATCTTTGGTTGAGATCATAACTAGCCTATCATAAGTTTGTGAAATGAGTACTGCGGCAGTTACAGGATCAACCTTTTATTGCATTGTAGTAAGTCTACAATATATTTTAGCTCATAGAATGCATTTACATTAACCTTTCTAATAAGGGACAGTTTGAATGGTGAAAAGGATGGTGGAGTCCACCAATCCTGACTGTTCTTCTGATGTCTACTAACGCTTTCCAATCACACCAGGATAATTTTACATTTCAATGGCATTTTTAACAATAATATATAAAAGGCTGTTTAAACAAGTATCATAAGATCTGTACAGCAGTTCTCATCAAGCTCCTTTCAGTCAAACTCAAAGCAGTCCTTACTTTGACAATAGAGGACATATTTTAAGCCATCAGTTCTCAGTTTTCTGATTAGCTGCAACCCCCTCCCAATTATCTCTCAGCCGCTCAGCCTACAAGCCTCATTCCTATTGAAAGGCTTGTGCCTAAAACATCGATTCTCCTGCTCCTTGAATGCTGCCTGACCGGCTGTTCTTTTCCAGCACCACATCCTCGACTGGGAATGAATAACTAATTATACTGCTGACCATTCAGAATCTATTCCAGAGCTATTTGCAAGAGTAACATTTAAGATAAAATGTTTTCCTTTACCTGTAAGCAGTTTGAAATCAGCTGTATGAGCTGGTATCTTTTTGTGGGTTTTGCTGTAGACTCATAGAGTCATAAAGTAGAACAACATGGAAACAGATCCTTTAATCCAACTCGTCCATGCCAACCAGATATCCTAAATTTATCTAGTCCCATTTGCTAGCATTTGACTCATATCCTTCTAAACCCTTCCTATTCATGTACCTATCTAGATGCCTTTTAAATGTTGTAATTGTACCAGCCTCCACCACTTCTTCTAGCAGCTCATTCCATACATGCACCACCCTCTGTGTGAATAAGTTGCCTCTTAAGCCCCTTTTAAATCTTTCCCCTCTCACCTTAAACCTATGCTCTCTAGCTGTTGACTCCCCACCTCTCGGGAAAAGACCTTGACTCTTCACCCTATTCATGCCTTGCAAGATTTTCTCAAACTCTAGAAGGTCACCCCTCAGTCTCTGACGTTCCAGGGAAAACAGTCCCAGCCCAAGGGCTAGGATTCTAGGGGGATCATTTATAATTTTTGTCAAATTTGTATTTTATACCAAAATGTATCCTGTATTTATTATTCATTTGTAAGATTTTGCAGTGTAAAACATTCAATTGGTGCAGACACAAATATGAAGGACAACATAGGTCTTTCACATCATCAGATCAATTCAAAATACTGGTTAGAACCATTTCATATTTTAAAAGGAAACTGAACTCCAGTCTAAATTGTTTCCTTCTTTTTCAGCATGAGCTACCCTTTCCCTTATTTTAAAAAATTATGCAGTTTATGTTAGGAACCAAGCCCAAAGACCAGAATGCTATTGACAGGTGGAGAGAAGACAAGATAGCTCAGAAAGGACAAACAGATATTGCTAGAGAAACTCGGCAGTTCTTGTTCTTGTAAGTAATTTGTAAAAATCAAATGTAATGTTGTAATCTGCTTTGTACTGTGTTCATCTAAATACATTGACATCTCTGACTGTTTAAGTTTGAATTTGTGATACTGCATGATATTGATCCAAAATTAAAGTGTCCATCATGAACTCAGCAATTTTAATATGTTTTGTTAATGGATTTCTTAAAAGTCTGAATGTCTATACATTATAACTATTGACATGATACACCAATATATATTGACAGAATTTATTCACAGCAAATGAAACTCACTTTCACATTTTTATGACTTCTTTATGTGTTTAAGATCATATATTATTTATAAACCTGGCAAAATTAAATTAAATTTCTTTGATTCACTCTAAATCTTGTTTTTTAGCAGCTTATTTAATATTCCCTGTTACCTTCATGATATTGACATATTATTGATACATAGGGGCATTCATTTTAACTAACCACTTTCTATCCTGCATTTGATGTCAACAGTGTGAATCATTCTTATCTTTAAAGAGCAATTAATTAGAATCATTTTATGAAATGAATTATTTGGATTAGTCTGTTGTAATTGTTGTACTTACATGGGGGCAGCATGGTGCTGAACTATGTGGAAGCTATGCACATTATGTTGTAAGTTCAGCACATTTCCACTACAAATGGAACCTAATGTGCCTTTCACTGTGAAGGACAAATTCCTTTAAGCAGTGAGGCTTCTAGTACATCACCAACTTCAATGGAATCTACAAATGGTTAACGTTTAAATACCAGCAGTCTTGGTAGCCTTTGGGAATTGTACTTATACTGAGCAGTAATCAGTAATGCAAATGAATAATATTTCCGAGCTATCATTTATTACAAATTCAAAAATAGTATTTTCACATATTGGTATTTGTCCAAGCCATTCTGTCATTGCATATAGGCTATTAAAGATCTTCCCAAGTAATCATAAGGTTTTTATCTCCGTGAAATAATTCTGTGAAGACAAGATGCCGCACTTGCAGACTGCATCCAGAGAGTGACAGTGTGGGCAAATCACCTGCCTGCGAGTCTCACATCTCACACAGCTGTCTTACTAACTTGTCATCCTCTATTGACCCCAAAGAATGTCTTTGATCTCCTTGTTGACACCAGCAGGTCTGACTGTCATCACTCCCATAGATACTCATCCCCAGTGGAGGTGTTGGCTCTCCCTTGCACCTGCCTGTGTACAGGTGTCAGTTGCTGTTTTTATTCTGCTGTATAAATGAGCAATATAGCTCTCAAGTCTGAACATACTGGTGAACAGGTGCAAGTGCTCAAATGACACTCAAAAAGGCTCTACATACTTTCAAGTTGTTTTTAACTATCGTACATCTTTGTATTATTTATGTTGCTTTGATGTATTGGTTTACAGTAATAATTTGTAATGTCCAATTTGTTGAACTATTGCAACCTGCAAGGATGTTATCTTTACTTCATACTGCAAAGGATTTAATTCAGCAAAACACAATGACCTAGATAAATACCATCCTAAAATCCTCAAGAGTAATTAGGTTTCTTACTGTTCCTATGGTTAACCATACATTCATTTTAAAAGGACTCCCAGCTGATTAAGTTATAGTCACAGTTATTTAGGGTAATTTTTTGATTTATCTAGGGATCTCGCACCATTAAGAAAAGGCTGATTGAAAGTTTGAAATTCTTTCAGCAATTAGAATGTTAGCGTGGGCTGAATTCTTAGTGATCTATAGTGAAGTTTCATCAGCATAAGTTACAATGTTTCCTTGGTATGACAGCTTGAAAATATGGGTGAATTTACAAAATGCTACTAACTCCCTTTAGATATTTTAAATAAAGTTGTGGAAAGATATATTTAAGAGAAAATAAACATAAGGCATTTGATATACATTCTAACTTCTTATATCTAGATTTCAGAATTTTCTGCATTAGAATGCCTAGTCACAAGTGTATGAACCAGCTAACACCGTTATTGTAAATATTTATCTGAAATAAGAAAAAGCAATGATGAAATCCTATGAAGCAATATAAAAATGATGTTACTTATCCAAAGAATGTATCTCCCATGTTGCTGTGACCAAAGTATCGTCAAAATGATGCCAACAATGCTGAGGAAATGTTTGGATCTATTCAAAAAATATCAAGACAATTAGTGTTTTAAGAACAATAGATTTCTAAATGGAAAGGGTTACAGTGCATTGAAAATAATGCTTCAATAAATCAGTAGATTTGTGCATTTTGCACTCACAATTTAAAAATTTGCTCTGCAAAAATGTTTATAAATTCTACAATAAACTTGAACATGTTTAATTACATTTCCCATTTGTTTCTGTCAAGGAAGTATTGGGATTCTAAGTGATCCTTCACCTGGTAGCCTGGTAAATAACTGGCAACAACATAGTCACTATTTAGAGTAGTCAGTTGGAAGGAATCATGCACAATATCCCCTACTGATGGCATCAATCCAATGCTGTAAATGGTGGAAGATGATCCATAATCCATTGTCGTTGACAGTGTTGAAGGCCTAGTGAAGTCAAAGAAGGCCATGTACAAGGGCTGGTGCTGTTTTCTGCATTTTACTTGTAGCTCACAGATGGTGAAGATCATGCCTGTAATGCCCATATGAGGAATCTGCTTTGTCAGTCTGGAAGGAGCTCTTCAGTCCCAGAGAGAAGACGACTGAGGAATGTTCTTCTGATGACTTTTCCTGTAGCTGACAGCAGGCAAATTCCACTGTAGTTATCATAGTCAGATCTGTCACCTTTCTTGAAGGCGATCACAATGATGGAATCTTTGAGATCTCCAAGTATATTCCTCTTCTTCCAGATTAGGGAAATAATGTAATAAAATCATACTAATAGTGCTTCTGCACCATATTTCATTGTTTCAGCAAAGACTCCATCTGCTCCTGTTGTCTTGTTGTTCTTTAGTTTTCAAATACCTCATCTCACCTCGCACCCAGGGTGAGGTTGTGGGTGGGATGGCATTCTGTGGACAAAAATCAAGGACACTGACCTTGAAGACATGGTATCTGTGAACGAGTTTTGAGAAGATTTGTAGCTCAGGTTGAGGCTCTGGATGTAGGTTTGCTCACTGAGCTGGAAGGTTCATTTTCAAACATTTTGTCACCATGCTAGGTAACATCATCAGTGAGCCTCCGGATGAAGTTAATGTGTTTGTGATTGAGTTCCAGTTGGAATGTCATGATTCTACTTTGGAAACACATTGACTTGGAATCCCATTTACCACCACCTGATAAAAAGAACAATAAATGACATCTGAATGTCTGAAAATGAACCTCCCAGCTCAGTGAGCAAACCTATATCCAGTGTCTGTAAAAGAGATCCTCTAAATCTTCTTCCCAGTGGGCACACTCTGCCGCTCTGTCCTTGATGAGCATCTCTCCATTCTTGGCCAGCAGTGCAGAAGTATCTTGGCTGCATGGATTGTAAGTAATCTTGACTTTACTAGAGCTCATGCACATCACGGTTGTCAGCTTACTGCCGGATCTCCTGTGTTTTCTCCCCTACAACCAGTTCTTTAGGTCACAGATTATTTTTGCTGGGCTGGCTTTCTAGTTCCCAGGTTAGATTGCAGATTCAGATTCAGAAATGCCCTGTGTTTGCAGCTCCTGGATCTCCTGATAGTTTTCATCGAACCAATCTTAGTGTTTCCTGATCGAGTGACCACCGTCTCTTTGCTGGTGCTGACTATAAAAGCCTTGAGGGCAGACCATGTGCTACAGAGACATTGTATCTTTGGGCTTAGTCATCAGTGGAAGTGAGATGCAGGCTGAATAAGTCTAACTTATCAGGGTTGGTGAGTGTGTCAGTATTGGTTTTCCTACAACGTTATTTCTGTTTTTGTCCCTATTTTAGTGCAACATTGATATTGGTGTGCAGTTGAACTGGATATTTTCCTTCTGAAGTATGAATCTTCCTTTGAGATTACAAAAATAGCACAATTGACAAGGATAATTACCAGAGAATCTTTCTGGTTTTGTGTATTTGATTTCAATTAATCAAGAATTCAAGAAGAATTGTTTAGGTTTGAATGCATTATGTTGTAGATGCATTGCTGAAGAGAGAGCTTTAATTTTCATGATCCACATCCTCATTTGGTCGTTAAGTTTAAGTACGTGATTAAATAGTTATTCCTACTGGATATAAATCTAGCTGATTGTGTTGTATGGCAGCTAACAGAGGTGCTCCCAAACAATATTTTGTAACTGCAGTCACTCCAAAGGCATCTGATTCTCAATGATTTATGATGTACGTCTATGTGGATTTCTGTGTCAGACTTGTCTCAATCTGTCAGTGTGTACCTGTGGAGCAAAGCAGCTCTTATAATCAGCAATTAGTCTTTAAGCTTTGGAGATTGACATGAAGGGAATATGCATAAGGAAGGATGGTTGCTGAATGGGAACATTTGCTCCTGTTTGATGTTGCAGCACACCAATCTTTTAAATAAGCCACAAAATCACTTTGGGGAAGAACTTGAGATGCCTGGTGAAGTCTGCTTGCTCACAAAATTTCCTCTAAGGTAATGGGGATCATTTTGTGAACAACTTTGAATCATTAATTTAAATGAGCTGTGTTTTCTTAGACGTTAATTTTCATTACTCTCCCATTCTCTCAAGACACGATTCAATAAATGTGCTGCAGCCAAAAGGGCCCATCTAAATCATGCAAAGACAAAGATGTCACATATAAAATATATTGCACAGATGTACTTGACAGTCAATGATAAAATGGGAGAGGGCATTGCTCACTTATCAATCTTCTGATGCAGGCACAAATAGAATACATAGTGTATGAGAAAGGTAGAGAGACAAAACTGAAAAACGATGAGGTGAAAACTCTCGGACCAAATGGTAATGTCTCAACAAAGGTCACATCAGCAATACACAGTGAGCATCCAACTGTGGGAAGAACCAGGCAACCGTTAAGCTTTACTCAGAAGAATCCTGTTTCCAGATTTTACTCTGGTGTTTGAAATGGGCTGAACCTTCTGGGTATTGTATGAAGTATGGGTGACTGATGGGTGGAATGCAAATCTTTGAATTCTCATCATTGGGTTGAGATGCGGAGACAATGTCGACATTTTTGTTTGTGGCATATCAAACTTCATACCGCCTTGTGTTGGGCTCATCCTTGCTATTAATGCTCATTAACATGAAACAGCCTTTACCAAGTCCATCCATCAGAAATGTTGGTGGTACCTGAGAATTTTGTGTTACCTGATTCATATCAATTTAGTGGCTTCATGCAGTTGTGTCGGAATTGAATGGTTTCTATGTTGAACATGTGGCACAAGGGTGTGTGTAGAAAGGTGGGCTTTTGGGTGCAAGAGGATGTAAAGGAGTCAAGTGAAGTAGGGCAGGGGCAGCATTCATGTGCAGGGAGGCGCAGAGGAGAAAGGACCTAGCACCTTTGGTGGTCCTCCAAGGGGCATGCATGGTTCCAGGTGGGAATGCTATGGTGAATAATGGGTGGGGTTGGTGCTACCAGTGTTAGGGTCATGTGGGTTGAATGGAGGCTGCTAAGTGAAAACAATCACAATTAAAGCAGAAATTGTATTTGGTGGGGAATTGGTGGAGTGGTGCTGGGGTGGGGGATAGTCAGGCAGGTTCCTGTGTCAGGAATGGGTTTTCAAAGACAGAAACTTGAATGCTGAAGACCTCAGTGTATTGAAAATCTCCTGCATATATAGGCCTGTTCTCCTCAACCTCCCCTGCCAGACCTCTTGAGGTCAATGGTGGAGGGGATGAGGAGACACTACTCACTCTGAGATGTCCTGAGAGGAACTCCCTGAAGAACACAGCAGGTATGCACTCCTCCATCTGGGTACTCAATAGCAACTTCCTATCTCCCTGAGGGCAAGGGTGTTCTGGAAGGAGCTCCATGGGTTATGTTCCCCTCTTGCCTAGCTATTGCTGTGCTGAGTCCAAGGATAGACCAGTGGAATGCAGGCTCATGCACAAATGGATCAACAGCTTGATGGCGCCACATGGTGGTCACCATCCTCTCTACATGAAGTCATGTATTCAAATGCTTAGGAAAAGACAGCAGCCATGGCATGCTTAGACTCCTTCAAAACTCACACAAAGACCCAGTGAATAATTCTTGGTACATTTCACATATTATCCCTTAGCATCTGCTGCATGTCCTACAGACTTTTCATGGCTACTACCTGAGGCCTGTCATCAGTGTGAGTCTTGTCAGTTTGATTACGGACCCAGCTTTCCCATCTGCCCCAGCTGCTGGGATGTGCCTGTAATATCCTCCTAGATTGTGCTCCAATCAAATTGTCAAATCCTCAAGGCAATGTATGTTGGTGAGATTGAGGATGATGACGTACGTCCTCCTGAGTTAGCGACTACATTTATCCCCTGGGGTGGAGAGTTTAGGATTTCATTTGGTCCATCCTGACACATCCTGGATAATGCCCTCTGCTGCCTTACTCCTGGCTAGTCCAGCCTCACTTTCTGCAAACCTTCACACTCCTCCGCATCAGCAATCTTCATCTCCTTCTCCTCAACTGTTCCAAAGAGCCTGATGACAGCCATTCTTCCTCCTCCCCTCTCCATTTTTTAATTCATTCATGGGATGAGGATGTCAATGATTAGGCCAGTTAAGAGTTAACCACATCTGGAGTCATGTGTAGTTTGGCAATTTCCTTCCCTAAAGGACATTAGTAAACCAAATTAGTTTATCCGACAATCATCTCGTGGTCATCATTAGACTCTTAATTCCAGATCTTTACTGAATTCAAATTCCACCATTTGCCATGGCGGGTTTCAAACTTGGGTCACCAGAACATTACTTGTGTCTCTGGATTTACAGTCAAGTGATAATACCACTAGGCTGTCACCTCTCCATCTCTCACACGATCAGGTCTACTTATCCTGCATGATCAAGTGCACAGTTAGTGACATGTCATGTGACATGTAAATGCCTTTTCTCCATGCATTTCCATCACACATACTGGCCTGTCAATCCTGTGTTACATCCAGACATATGTAAAAGGCAAACTTCCATATAGTCAGCCCACAATTGTCATGTGGCACTAAGTGTGATCATGTATTCGCTTTTCTGACGTAGCTGCACTGATATCTCACTGATAGCAACATGGTGGGGTGGGACTTCTGCTGAAAATGTAAAACTAGCACTCTAACCTTGCAAACTGTTGACCCATTTCATACACTGGATCCAGGTTCTTCCATTGTTACTCAACTCCTCCTAAACCTCCTTACTTTGGGCACTGGGATGCCCATTGGATACTATCTGCAGTAAAAGACATCCCTCACCTTTCCATTGTAGCCTTGAGGAGAACCTGCAGGAAGGCATTGCTGAAGCATGTGTCTGGATGCTGCATGGATTGTCAGTGGGGTTTATTTTGGGAAACCAATAGTAAGGGATAAGTCTATGGGGAAAGCGATCTGAGGAGCAGATGAAGGTTCTCCTCTGGAACTGTAAAGACTGTGCACCAGTGGTTTGTCTGGCAGCAATGCAGAGTCTCTGTGTTTTAATCAGGAGTTTCTAGTTTAGCCCAACATCAGCTACAACAGTGTTAGCTGGCTTTGGCTTTCACCACTGAAAGGTTTTCCCCACCTGGGAGTTGCATGTGTTTATCTTGCATGCTGTTGGCACTAAATTTTCATTATGATTTCGTGGGAAATAGGAAAAACCAAACAGGTGGAAGTGAGTGCACGCTTCCAGGACTGCAATCAGGAATGGTCTGCCAGCTACATTTCTTGTATTCTGAAGAGGTTAGGAGTCCATATCACAAATTTCTACAGCCATGTGAATGCCAGCTTGAATTTGGTAATGAAGAAATCAAAATAATGGAGGTGGAACTGTGACATCCAAAATTCATTCATGTCAGAGTTTGGATTAGTCATCTTTCGAAAAGCTGATCTGTTTATTCATCTGGATTTCAGGATAGGAAACTATTTGTACCCATTACTCTCCCTCACAGGAACATGGCACCGTTCTTGCTGGTGTAGATATTGCTGATAGCATTACAAAAAACCTATTTAGGAACATTCTGGTAAATGTTATCAGCACCTGCTCTATCACAGATATCCTGATGGAGTATACTGAAGAACCTCCAGATCATATTTTTAGCTAATGGAAATTCAGTCTGTTGAAGGCAAGGAATAAATTATATTGAACAGTATAACTAGCTAATGTGTCATTCATACTGAAGTAGGAAAACAGAGGATCAGCAATAAAAAAGTTCCCAAAATAAGCCATCTCCTAAACATTAGCCTAATGTCCTAATAGAAGCCGGAGAATGTCTTATGTAAATTGGAAAGCAAAAATTGCTACCTGGGAATTTGCTTTGTCATATGGAGGTATTTAGTTGTGCAGCATTAGTAATCATACTGATTTATAAATTCAGATATAATTTTACTGTAACTAACGTTGTTCATTTATTTTCTTGCTCTTATATACTATGCTGTTTATGTTATTTGGCAGTTGCTTCATTTCATTTAATATATTTTAATGAGTACTTCAAATAATGTATTACAATGATGTCTTATTCAATGTGACATAAATTCAGATGCTATTTTCTCATTGGAAAGAAAGAACAATAGCAGTCTTGTCATAGGAGAAAAATAAGAAAACGCTTCAAGCATTTTGGACACTTGACCTGTTGAAGTCAGGCAGAATGGCTCCAAATACTTCATTACTGCATGGGATAAGTAAATAGCAGTAAAGTAAATCTGAAAATATCAGGTGTTGTGTTTCAGCTTCACTGTAAATACAAAAGTCAGTTTCTCCTTTGTAATAACAAAAGAAACGCAAAAACTTGCGAACTAGACTTTCATCTTTAAATGCCAAGGTAGAAGGATTTTTGCCATGATTCAAATCGAATTGAATTTAACCCCAAGATGGTTGAAAGAATTGGTTCTTGAAGTTACCTTTCAAAGAAAACATCATCAAAGATCATTTTAAGTTGAGGTTAGTTAGCACATGGCTGAAGATATTGGTTAGTCTGTAAAATTGTTTCACCCTGTATCTTTGACCTTTATCAAAACCTATGACAAGAAGCCTATTTTTGTGTCAATGATTGATTTAGATACATTTATACATAATAAGTATCTCAGCTGACTTGAAATGAGGAAATAACTCCGAACACACCATCTTTCTCCCCGGGGGGATGAGCATGCTCATTCTTGAGAGGAATAAAGTGAAGAACTGAAAAACATGTATTTCAACTATTGACACTTGTGTAAATGAAGTTGAGAAAAACCTGCATAAGAATTAGGCCATTTTCTTCCATTCAATAAATTAATTCAGGAACAGCAAGCAAAAATATAGCTACCAATGATGGCAGCAAGTCTCAAGGTGCAGAGATAAAAATAATATCAGCCTTGAAATTAAAGTACAGGCAGTTCTTCTATAACGCGATTGTTGTGTTCTTGTGCGATACTGCGTTAGAGAAAAATCGCATTTTAGAAACAGTATTTAAAGTGTTGATGATGTAATCATGTTAAAGCCAACACACCTTCTAAAAGTTTGCACTTTAGAAACAATGTCCCAATTCATCAATCAAGATACAACGAATTTGCTTTGACGAAATGCATGTTATGCATGTTGTTTCCGTTGCCATCCCAAAGTTTTAAAACGACAGCAGGCCAGAACTTCATTATGGTAAATGCTTTGGCATCCTGCAATGTTAATAGGATATCAAAGCTATTTTTATGAGTGTCACAGGAGGTTTTATTCAGACTGAATCAACACAGGGACTGCTACTTATGAGGGAATTCACATGCCACCACTCACAACTTCGGTGTCTGTGAACAGCTTGGCGAATCAGACATCTTCAGTATTCTTTGATTTGTAATTTATTTGAATTCACAGTTCCTCTGCTTTTACATCCTCATGTAGGGTGAAGATAGGTGTCATCTTTAACATTCCAGCACATTTGGAGAAAAAGGTCTAATCGGAGCACTTGGGCTTGGAATTTCAAGATGTGGAGGTGCTAGTGTTGGACTGGGGTGGACAATGTTAAAAATCACACAACACCAGGTTATCATCCAACAGGTTTATTTGGTAGTAAAACATTTTGGAACGCTGCTATCTTTTGTCAGGTAGCAGTGCTCTGAAAGCTTGTACTTCCAAGTAAACCTGTTGGACTATATCCTGGTGTTGTGATTCTTAACTTGGAATTCCAAGGAATTGCATTTGGATATTTCTGTAGATGACATGAAAGTGGGAATCCTTACCCAGTTCACATGATTCTGGATGCAGGCTGAGACACATTAAACATTCTGAGGAGCAGTGAGGCAGGAGGATGACATTCTCCTGAGAGACTTTCATATACCTGTGTCATCTCTTACAAAACATCCTCCCAGCTAATGACACAGATTCCAGGCTGCAGTACGTGGCATTAGTCACGAAGGTCCTAACCATATCTGCTCCAAGTAAGTCACTGGTGCCCATTTTGCCAGGACAATGATTGAATTACACTTACTATAGATGCCAACAGTCATCAGGTCAGGCAGTAGAGATTTTGCATAAGTGCAGTGACCCCAGTTGCCCTCATGAATAAGATGGGCTGCCACTCTGCTAATGTTGTCCTGTTGAGTAATCTTGAATGGAAAATGTGGTGCTGGAAAAGCACAGCAAATCAGGCAGCATCCAAGGAGCAGGAGAATCGATGTTTCGGGCATAAGCCCTTCTTCAGGAAGTAATCTTCACCGTCAAATCATAGAATGTGTGTCTGTGTTTATAATATTTGTCTTGCACTATATCTGTTCCTCACTGTCTGACCTAGCTCAGGACATCAGAGACCAAGACACCCTAGTAGGACAAGATTCTCATTTGTGCATCTGTTTTATCATTCACAATCCAATTCATACACTTCTGCAGGTTTGTGATTTTAAACAAAGCCCCTGGGGTCACTGAAGTTGTTGTAGATTGCTCCACTGGAGAGTTCAAACAGTGTTTTTTGTTGGCTGGGAAGATCTAAAAGCTCTTAAAATGAAGCCTACAGTGTGACGCCAATACTGTTAGATTCGGTGCTAAATATTATATAATTTCAGTGTGTAACTGGGACTGTATACTGAGAAAAGCTTTCCAAACAAAGGAACAGGAGTACATTGCTGTTTATGGTGAAGCAGAGTTTGAAACATAAAAGAAAGTGTCTGTAACTAGTGTTATTCACCAGCAGTTGATTGTTCAACACTAAATTTTTTGGTGAGGGGGGTGACAGTGGCTCAGTGGTTAGCAGTGCTGCCTCACAGCACAAAGGACACAGGTTCAATTCCAGCCTTTGGCAATGATCTGTGTGGAGTTTGCATGTTCTCCCTGTGTCTGCGTGGATTTGCTCTGGTTTCTTCCCACAGTCCAAAGGTATACAAGTGAGATGGATTGGCTATGCTAAATTGCCCATAGAGTCCAGGGATGCAGAGGCTAGATGGATTAGCCATAGGAAATGCAGGGGTGGGGTAGAGTATGTTAGGGAGGTGGATCTGGGTGGATCTGGCTGAAAGCCTGCTTTCACACTGTAGGGATTCTATGAGTTGATCTACCCCTTTCCCCTTTATATTAGCATTCCTTAATACAACCTCAACCAGTACTTCCAACAAAGTATTTCCAGGCAGGCACCAGCTGACTCTTTGGAAATGTAGTTACTTTGAAACCAAGCTTCAAAGCTGTAAAGTAAAAAACTGAATTTTATTAATAGCTGACACAGGAGACATTGCTCCTTCATTCCTCGATTATTTCTTAGTGTTTTTCTTAAGTGTCTTCTTCTTCCCCATTTACCAGATCTAAGGTGCACTTCCCAGTGGTTTCTGCATGAATACTGGAAGGCTGTAGTGTTCCAAACTAGAAAGCGTGACATGCATATGATTGGTCATATCCAGTCAGAAAGGGCTGGATACTGCCAGAACAGACTGGTCCAGTTAGTAATGGGCAGAGGTTGAGTGGATATTGAGGAAGTAGATAGACTATCAGCCTGAATGTGGGCAACTTATGTCATGCCTGTGGCCACTTGGGCAAACGCATGGGCTGCAATTTATTCCTCCCTTTGATCTGCTAAATATAGGGGATTAGTGGTGTGATTGAAAATGCTTCATTGTGCTCTCCCCATCTTTTGAATGCTGGTGGAGTCCCAAGCCTGATGAACACCATTTGGGCATTGATTGAAGCTGCCTGAATTGGTGACCTATCTTCCTGGTGTGAAAGGAACATGATTTATTGCCTGCCCCTGCATTGTTTTCAATGTAGCAGAGAAGCAAGCTGTTCTTGTCTGAAACATTTGAAAGTGCCGATCCTCCTTTGAAAGCAGTGAATTAAATTCAGTGGAACTGTGCCTTGCATTTAGGATGGAATTTTACTGGCCCCGTAGTGGTGGGCATGAAGACATTTGGATGGGCCATGAAAATGCTGAAGCAATGCATCAAGGGAGTTTAATGTTCTCCTGCCACCAGTCAAATTTCCCTGAGGTGGTTGAGTCGTGGGATTTGGAGCATGAATGAGGCAGAGGTTAGCAGGATGTGAGGCAACCACTTGAGAGCAATTTTGAATTAAATTTCAAATTTTGTATAAAGTCTACTGGTTTCACAACATGGCAGTGGTTTACCTACTGAAAGGAGACAAGGGCTCAGATTGAGCATCGTCCAGATGTCACAACCATTGATTACAGCTGTGTTGGTGTTATCTATGAGGTAGTCACAGTTCAGATAAGCAAAGTTTTAACATCTGGAGGGTACAGCATGTGACCTGCATGGGAATGTGGTTCACCCAGCTCCAATATAAAGATGCAGACAGCCCTATGGGGTTGAGAAGTACTGAAGAGTGAGGGCTTCAATTCTCAACAAGTTCTTGAGTTTCTCTCCTGTTTCCCAATTAAATGGCCTTGCAACCTGTTTTGAGACTCAACATCGAGATGTCCTCCATCCTGTTAAATTCAGCCTCAAGTTTCTACAGATTTCCTGTGGAATATTTTTATACAATTGACAATTGTTCACAATACATATTCACAAATTCACCTATTCAGTGGTTTGGACTCAGTGCCGTAATGTCTTCATAATGTATTCCACAAACTGAGAAGCTAATGCAAGTTGTTAAACTGCTATTAAGTGAATTAGACTTGTATTATAAAAAGGCTAATTCTGCTCCAGAGTAAATGGTTTGATAAACTCCTGTTAACTGTTCAGTCATAATTGTAGTCTTGAGAAATGAATTTATACCACTGTACTGGAGGTCCATTGGTATATTCTTAATTGCTATCCATTTAGACCCGATTTTGTTGATAAAATCCTAATAACATTTTATTTAAGTGAAAGATAAGTAAACTAGTTATAGTGCATAGCCACAATATAGTATTCAACAATGAAGGATATTTATAAGATGCTGATTAAGAATATACTTTTGAAAATTTATCATAACCTTTCATTGACATATTGTGCTGCAGTAATGCCAATTATATGTCGTTTAATGTTTATTTACTGGTATTATTCTAATGACACATTTTGGCAATAACTATGATAAGTAATGGCTCCTGAATATTCAAGGTGCATGGAACAATGATGATAGTTACATTTCTTGTGATAGCTAGGAACTTAAGTGTCTGATAACTGTTGTGTGGCAACAAAATAGCTTAAAATGTTTGCCACTTACTTGTGAGAAAAAGCCAAAACTCAAAATCTAAATCCAAAATTCCTGGTATCAGGACAATTTTGTGAATTTACAAACTATGATGTTACTGAAATCCTAGTTTTATGTCTGAAGTGCAGCATGCCTTATTCAATGTTTTGACTAATGTTTGCCCGTCCTAACCTGTATCAGGATTTGATTAAACCCGAAATTTGACCTTAGAACTAAACAAGGTTTATTATTGACAAGCCTGCTTGTGATTTGGAAGAAAATAAGTTTCAGCAGCAGGTGTTAAAACATCCTAAGAATTACATATTGTATGACTGGGAAAAAGGCAAGAACAGCACATTGCTTTAAGGGTATGTCATGATGTAAACCTTATGTTTCAGTTTACAGTGGTACATTATATAAATGCTAACACTATACACCTATAGGTATCCATCGAGACAATGAATTCTTCTGATCCATGCAACTTGAGTGTGATAAAAGTTTACCTTGCTAATGTGGCATGCACTTCTCTATGAACCATTTCAGTTAGTTTGTAGCAAGGACTCAGAACCAAAGGTATCTGACACTCAAGTACAGATCAAAGTAATGATGTTGCAGGCATTTCTTGCTTCACTGTTACAATCTGCATAGATACTGAAAGATTCATGTAGTGCATGTGTCATTCGATTTCTGCATGAGGTGTTTTTTCACCAAAAGTAAAATCAAAAAAATAATTTGCACAGGTTTAAGCATTGAGGGTTGGTCAGAAACTAACTTTGAGAATCCTTTGAAATAGCAGATATAATTCCCAGTTGAATTTATGTAAAATGTTCGATTGGTAACATTGCAACAGTCCCAGTGTATTCAAAATCAATGGCATTGATGTAATGGTAGACCTACTGTTATTCTTAATTTGTTTATAATTTTTAAACCTGTACAAGCAATACTATTTTTCAAAAGAAGGGAAAGTGGAATCAATCAATATCCAGATGACAAAGATGGGCTGTAAAAAGAATGTGCAAAATAGATCAACATTAATTGAAATGTAGTTTTTTTCCCCAAGTCCTTTTTTTATATTTTCTTGATAAAGAATGGAATATGAGCTATCATTAAATCTTCTCTAAAATGACACACCAATTGCATAAATGTTGGCTATTCACTTATCAACTACTGTAGAAAACCCAAACAGTAGAAAGATAAAATATACTTACATTAGTACACACAACGTTATGAAAAGTTAATGATTTTACCCTTTTGGATTATTATCTGATGATTATGCTACACATGGTTATTTTTGTAATCTGGATATTACTGGCAAACTCAGCACTGCTCTCTTGACTGTCCATCTTCCTTCCCACCTATCCGCTCCACCTTCCTCTCTGACTTAACACCTTCATCTATCTATCACATTTCCAGTGACCTTCCCCCAGTACCACACCACTCCCATTTATCTCGCAGTCCCCGAGCCCAGAAGTCTCATTCCCGATGAAGGGTTTATGCCCAAAACATTGATTCTCCTGCTCCTCAGATACTGCATGACCTGCACCACACTCTCGACTCTTATCTCCAGCATCTGCAGTCCTCACTTTTTTGGATTTCTAGCAAAGCCAACGTTACCTTCTCAAGGGCAATTGAGAATCATTAATTAATGTTCAGCTGTCTGCTTAAAGCACTGCAGTCCATTTGCTGCAGCAAACATGCCTCAAAATTCTTTGACAAAGCACTGGAGGCCTTGGAGTATGAGGTGAATGCACAGAGAGAGGCTTTGATCTACAACAGTCCTGCAGACAAGCTTAAAACAGACAGTGAGAGCCGATGACCATCATTGTTAATTAAACCCAGTGAATTCAGAATTCAGTTCAAGAAAAAAGACAGTGATCTTACATGAGGGTGGAGGTCAGTGAATTAATGTTCAAGTCCTTTCCTCTGAAGTACTAGTCTCATGCAGTGCTCATTGACCACATCCCTTCTTTCACCTGGCTAATAACCGTAATTCATGCCTAACCTTCATAGCTGCAGTTTTTTCTCACCTCATTACCATTGCTGCAAAGCTCGCACCCACATCATTACACACACTACCATTCAATCAGGGCAACCACATCAGCTACACAGGTAGGCTTGCATTCACTGATTGTAATGTTATGTTAAGTAAAGCCATGGGGGGGTCTTTCCATGGCAAGCACCACCCTGCTGAAAGACTACCCTCTGCCTTGTGATTCATTTCTCCCCTGTTCATATGGGGTCTGATTGGCCCTTGTGATCCTTGAACCCATGTCTTTAATCTAAACCTTCATGATGGTTACTGCTCCCAAGTTTCCCAATGGTACTGGTGGGACTGAAGTGCTATTAGGTCACTAATTGGCAATCAGCTCCTGAGAGCAGGCATCACACTGAGCAGGATGAAAGCCATGACACCAGGCAATTAATGATAAGAAATGAATTCTCTTTTTTTTAAACAGGTAACTGCATCATTGTAATACCTGTAGTACATTTTACCTCAAGAGTTTTCTTTGCAGAGAATGATTGCTTTCCATAATCTCTGAACCAGGCAATTTTCTCTTCTTGATAGAATCATTGAGGTCCGAAATAGACAATTTCTTCTTGACTGTATCCAAGACCTTTAGATCTTGGTCATTGCTTCTCAGTGGTGCCTTCTATGGAGTTGTGTGCAGCACATCGTCAATCCACACGGGTGGATTATCCAAAATGCTTGCTTACTTTAATTGGACTATTTAGTTTGTTCGTTGGCCTGATCTCTGTTATTGATGTTGTGGATTTGTCCTTAGAGGTTAAGATAATGAAATGTTCTGCTTGAATATACATCACCTCAGTATCAAATATTAGTCTGAAATATGTTGTCACTATTTGTTTACCAAACTGTGCTATTCTCTGAGTTATCTCAGTTGAAGGTTTATTAATGAGCACTAGTGGGATATGCTGCTCCTTGGCTGTTGGTGTCTTCTGGTTGATTCTTACAATCTGAGCTCTTTTTAGGGTGGATGGCAATAGAAAACATTCTTGCCAATTCAATACATTCCCATCTTGTAATAATTCTGTCTGTTCTGAATTCTGACCCTTGTTTTTCCACTAACCTATGGGAATTATTAATGAAATTATCTGTGCATTCCACTAGATGTTCAGCTATTCTATTACATCTTGATCTTTCAATAATTCTATTTGTTCTGAGGTTAAAGTAATTATCAAAAGCTTTCAGAACTTCATCAAAGTATATGTGGCTCCATTTACACCTTGAGCTATAACATAATCAGTTATACTCTGAATTATATAGAGAATTGTGTTAACCTGTTCAGCCTTTTATTGAGTATCTGATTTGTAAACAATTATGTGCCTCAATAATAATTTTCTCCCAGAGATCCAGTCCTATGGCCTATTTGGCTCAGCTCTGAAATGAAATGTACCTGGCAACAATATTTCTGCTGCCATTTCTTTGTAATGTGGTTATTTATTTTCATTGTTTCAGAGGCTTTTAATTCTGCAGTACAGCAATGTTGCTACTGTGTGCAATCTGTGGAAAACTTGACTGGTGCTTATGTGGTCAACGGGAGATTTCCCATATCATGCAGAATTAATGGATGATCCTGACCTTTGGCACAGCTTCTCTAGCTGAATCTCAAAGTATAGCTTCCATAAATGATTCCCAATCCATTAAAAGCACAACTGAATTAATCCTATTGCCTGTAGTTTCAATAATAATTCTTGTTCTCTCTTGAGTTTAGCAAATGAATCCTGCTCTTTGCAACCCTGTAAGATGGATTCTGGTACTTCAACAGGTTTTCCTAGATGACTCCTGTGTTCTGGTAGTCCAAATAACAATTCCCATTGCTTTCAAGATTTCTTGTCTTTACTACGCTTGAAGTGATGGGCCTCCCACCTTTCCTGAGGCCTTATCCTCTACCTTCACACTTCTTTTTGTACTCTTGCACTAAAACACTTAAGTTGTTCTGCAATTCAGATTTCTGCATTAGCTCTCAATTTAAGTTATACTCTGTCCAAAAACAGAAATTGCTGGTGAAACTCAGTATGTTTGGCAGCATCTGGGTCAAGAAAGCAGAGTTAACATAATTCAGGGGTAAAAACAATGATTGCAGATGCTGAAAACCAGATTCTGGATCAGTGGTGCTGGACGAGCACAGCAGTTCAGGCAGCATCCAAAGTGCAGCAAATAATTCAGGGGTATAACTTTCTCAGGATCCTTCTAATTAGAAACAAATAATTGTGTTTTTTCACACATGCACTTCCTTAATCTCTCTTAAAGTGGACACAACTAACATGTGATGAGATATAACCTGATGTGATTCATTAAGCTGCTTTATTTGACAGTGAGTGAATATGTAAACCAAGCATTGTGACTCTCAGTTTAGTAATTACTATTTGTCTTCATCCACTCATATAAAAACAATGAAATCATTGCGCTTCCCTGTGCCAATTGGTTTATTGTTTCACTTAAACTAATTTGTAATTCCTCTTTTCTGCACTGGCACTTATTAAGCTCCAGTCAGATCCAAAGAACATACAAACTCTTTGTGTGTTGCAATACAACAGGGAGGTTATTATTCTGAAGCTGTGCACCCTGGAAAAGCTCAAACAAATCTGAACAAGCTCATGAGCACTGGCTGAACACTCACCAGTGTCATGTGATTCACCTTTTAAAAAGACAATGTCCTAGATATACGTAATGTTTACAAACAATAACACACAAAACACCTTGCTGTATCCTTTTTGCAAAACCTTTCTGGACCTAATTGATTTGCAGCTTTTAAATTGCGTAATTTCAAATAACACATGCAAGAACCTATACTTTCTGAAAATGCGTAAAACTCTTAACTTCATTTTATAAAATGATCTGCATTTTCAACAGATCTTTGAGTAGTTTCTAAACCCAATACTGCCCTAACAGTGTGCACCATGTGAGTTCAAATTCAATATCAGAGAAAACATCTCATCACAACGCAGTCACCATTTTAACTACTAGATTTTCATTATTGATATTACCTACAGAGACCCTATTAATATTTCTATTTTAAATGATAATACCATTTATATCTTAAACTGGTTTTAAATGCAAATTGCAACAGTGACAGTCAGTACCAGAGCTATCTGTAATGCTGAGGAGGCCTGGCTAAGTTTAAACTCATCGAGGAAAAAGTGAGGTCTGCAGATGCTGGAGATCAGAGCTGAAAATGTGTTGCTGGAAAAGCGCAGCAGGTCAGGCAGCATCCAAGGAACAGGAAATTCGACGTTTCGGGCATAAGCCCTTCATCAGGGCTGATGAAGGGCTTATGCCCGAAACATCGAATTTCCTGTACCTTGGCTGCTGCCTGACCTGCTGCGCTTTTCAAGCAACACATTTTCAGCTCAGTTTAAATTCATAATTTAAGACCTCCCTCTCGCGTTACAAGGCAAGTTCAGTCTTTCTTGTCAAGGTTTTCTTTCTCCAACTCCAACCACAATTATCCTTATTTGCTTCTTGATCTCTTTCTTGGGGCAGCATGGTGGCTCAGTGGTTAGCACTGCTGCCTCACAGGAACCCTGATTTGATTCCAGCCTTGGGCAACTGTCTGTGTGGAGTTGCACATTCTTCCCGTGTCTGCGTGGGTTTCCTCTGGGTGCTCTGGTTTCCTCCGCAATCCAAAGATGTGTAGGTTAGTTGAATTGGCTGTGCTAAATTATCCACAGTGTTTAGGGATGTGTAGGTTGGATGCATTAGTCGGAGGTTAAATGTAGGAGAATGGGTCTGGGTAGGATATTTTTCGGAAGGCTGGTGTGGACTTGTTGGACTGAAGTGCCTGTTTCCACACTGTAGGGATTCTATACCTATCTTTAACTGACTAATTCTATCTTTGGAATTACAGAGTCCAGGGTCTCAGGAAGATGAAGATTATGTTGGAATCGAGTATCAAGGTTTGAGACAGAACTATCTGAATGCCAATAGAGGAATCAAGCACAGGCAATAATCAAAAGATTTGTGTGGGAACACACATTGAATCAAGCAGTGTATAACTTAAAAAAAAGTAATACAAGAAATTAGGGAGCAGCTGAGTACACAGTTGTGAGCTACCAGGGAGAATAACAGGACTTTGTTAAATGCTGGGGTCAAGAAGTAACATTTTCAGGTATAAAACAAATTTTTGATGGCAGAACCAGGAAGAAAGGTAGAGAGATATAGAGGCTGAGTGGCAGCATGACAAAGAATGAAGAAATTTAGAATTGACCCAGCTTCAGGGACCTTGGCAGAAAAGAAGGGGAAAAGAAGTCATGTGGTATCACCATCTACTACAGGGAGATCAGCAGTGAAGGACAGTTATCTGAATGTTTCCATTAGGGAATCAGACATTCCATAAGGAATAATGAAAACGTAACAATAAAGCAAGTGGGACAGCGTGAATACATGTAGGTGTAAGACAGTACGTGTGATATACGTAGTTATATTGTTATTCTTGTTGAAATAATATCCTGAGAGTTTCTTTTAGCAGTTTTGGGAGATGACCCATCTCAATGCAGTGTCAATACATTCCACTGTGACATTACAATTAGAGATTGTGTTGAAATATATTGGAAGGGAGTTCTGTAGGTATTATTTACATTTCTGCATTTGTTTTTGAGTTACTTTTGGATTCAAATGCAATTGGTTATATAAATAATGCATTTTTGTTTTTCATTCATGTATTTTCAAACTAAATGATTAACTGACCATGAATTTTAGTTGACTACAGGTGAATTCAATTATTTTTTGAATAATCACATAACCCTGCCACAAAAGAGTGGCCTTGAAGCATCTTTATGCATGTCAATGTGTGTGCCAGAATGGTTCGTAAAAGGTTATCACCTAGGAAACATATTTTTCCTAAGCATAAGTTAAATATGCAAGTCAGTGCACCATACACATTTAATTTAGTCAGTCAACCCAAACATATTAATATTTTAACATAATCCAGTGAGAATATTTTTTTTATCACATTTCACTTGAACATTATAGAAAAGGGGGAAAGGACTTGAAAAACAAAATAGTTCAGCATACTGAATAAGCTTAGTATTGAGTGGGCTATTTAATGTTTCTGGCATTTTGTTGCCCTGGGGATTCTTTGGATGGATTTAACAATCAAGCTTCATGCTCCCTTGGCCACAAAATTCCAAAAACAAAAAATAATCTAGACTTCCAAGCTGACAAATCTTAGTCGACACTGAACTCCATCTCAATGGGACTTTCTACATCAGCATTAATCATGTGTTACATGGAGTACTATGAAAGTAAATCTCACAAGGCTAAAAACTGAAATGGAAGGTATTTGGTCAAAGATTTTCATCAATTTTATAAAACATAATGACAGCTTGTCATTGTATCTTTCTAAGACTACAGCACAGAATCAACTGCAATAGGAATTTTTACAAATGCTATTCCTAGGAAAGTCATTAAGCAGTTTCTGGACAATACATTTGTTGATTTGGTTCATGTTTGTATAGTTCTTATTCCATTTGTATTTGATTTACTGTAGGACACAATTTGCACAAAATCATAACAGTTAATTTTCACTTGCACGAATTCTGTTGTACTGCTTTTTCCCTTTAACCTGCAAACTTGAGACTCGTATATAATCTCTTTCACTTCTGCTTGATTGTTATGGATTTCTGATAGCATTGCTACAGGCATAAATGTTACTCTCCGATCTTTTGATTCACAAGGAGCAACAATTGCTCTGCATTCAATGAGACCCAAAACAAAATGTTGCAGTAAATCAAAGATTCAGTATTCCAATACTGTTTTTGCCTTGGGCTCTGAGCCCATCTCAAATGCTGAAGATCGGTAGACATAGTGAAGACATTTGTCTAGATTAGAGTGGTGCTGGAAAAGCACAGCAGGTCAGGCTGCATCCGAGGAACAGGAAAATCGATGTTTCGGGCAAAAGCCCTTCATCAGGAATAGAGGCAGGGTGCCTGCAGAGTGGAGAGATAAATGAGAGAGGGGTGGGGTTGGGGAGAAAGTAGCATAGAGTACAAGAGGTGAATGGGGTGGGGATGGAGGTAATAGGTCAGAGAGGGGGGTGGGTAAAGGTAGCATAAAGTACAATGGGTAAAAGGGCATGAGGATGAAGTTGACAGGTCAGAGAGGAGGATGGAGTGGAGAGGTGGAAAGGAAGATAGGCAGGTAGAACATAGTGAAGACATTTGTCCTCTGGATACTGTAAAACACCACAGAGCCTTCTGTCAGATTGAAGGGAACCACAAGTCTGCATTGAGTCAAACACCAGAGGAGCTAATATTTCTTTCAAAACAGAAGCATTGTAATGAGACCATAAGTTTATTTTCGATAGTGATTATTTCCTTAGCATGTTGATTAACAGTTTATATAGGAACTATTTTAAACACAGAAAGGGATCAGAAACTGTTCTCAAAGTATTTCGTTAGTGATAGGTTTAACAGTGACATTTCAGGGAGAATTCCAGAAGTAGTCCAAAATCATTCCCAACCACCTTCAAAATGCTGGCATTGTACAAGTGGAGTTGGGATACCAACCTACTGGAGTATATTTTGTTCAAAGTAATTACTGAGGCAGAAACAAAGACAAATCAGGTTTTACCTTATGCCAGAAGTAAAAAAAAAGTTGTCCTTGGATTTTACAACTTCCAGAGACTAAATGGATGGGTTCTGGAATTTCTGGAATCAGAGAATCTGGAGAATGCAATTTTCACCTTAAGGAGGTAGAGACGTGGGGCAGAATCATATTACTGCTTTTGCAGCATAATTAGTCGTGTGTGAATTATTCACTGACCCCTTTTCTTCAAAAGGCATGTAATCCTTCCCAGGAAACACCATCCTTTGTGGGCTACACAGATCTCAGCATAACTTACAGCAGTCCTTTGTAAATTGATCCAATTTTACTTTAGAGAGAGAACTGTCCATGAACAAATGCAGGAATCTAAAAAGTGGAAAGAGTGAGAACTGATTAGGTTTTTGGTGCCAACGACTGGTACTAGATGTAAAAATGTACATAAAATTCCTACAGTGTGGAAGCAGGCCATTCAGCCCACCAAACCTTCAAATAGAATTCCACCCAGACCCACCCTGTGCCATGATGAACCTATATACATCCTTGGACACTTTAGCATGGCCAGTCCACCTAATCTGCACACCTTTGGACTGTGGGAGGGAACTTGAAAACCCAGATGATTCCTACACAGACACAGGGAGAATGTGCAAATGCCACATAGATTCCTGGGGTGGAAGCGAATCCAGGTCCCTGCTGCTGTGAGGCAGCAGTACTGATCACTGAGCAACTGTGCTGTCCTTTCTGCCCATGAGCAGAGAGAGTACAATATGCGTTCTGTTTTTTCATATTCAAAAGCAATTTCAAGAGCGAGCTTTAAACATTATTCATGTATTATTTGGAGTGTAAATTAGCTTGCTTGAATAAAATAGCAAAAATCTCACTCCACAAATATAAATCCACTTTCTAAGACAATTGTTTCTTGGGAGTGAGAGTTGCAGTATCCAGTTCACTGAGCAAGAGTCTTAATTGTTAACCACTATCGATTATAGAGAAGAGAAACTTGCATTTAAATAGAGACTGCACAACCTCCGGATATTCAAAAGCCATTCATAGCGAATTCATTAACCTTTGAAGATTGGTCATGGCTGAGGTGCAAGGAAGCACGGTGGACAGTTTGTGTAGAGCTAGTGTCCAAAAGCAACAAGGAAACAAACGGCCAAATCATCTGCTAAACATTCTTTGAAGAATAAATGCTGACCAGGACACTGGAAGTAAAACTCCCTGACTTCTCTTTGACTAGTGCTATGGGATCTTTTACCTCTACCTGAAATGGCAGATGGGGACTCAGTGGTGCCTGGGTGGTGCCATATTATGTGGGAAAAGTAAGCTGTTAATTGTGATGGAAGCCAGCTTTGTTTAATAGGAAGAACTAGTGGCATTGAACCTTAGAAAAATCTAGGGCAGACCTAAAATTTGTAGCATATGGGTAAAATACTTCCTGACTATTTATTAAACAATTGTTTAGAGTATTGAAGATTGCCATACCTGGGACTAATAAAGGCTTCAAACTCTATTACAATTTTCATTTACAAAATCATTTACAGTATGAGAAAAATGTGTTTTTATATTCACAGTGGAATTATAGAATTTATTCAATAGATAGAGTGCCTCTGGCATAATTATTTATTCACCATTTGAGAGCCATTTATTGCTTTTGTAAACAGTAACTCTGATTTTGTTTCAGTGATCCTATCCAAGATTGAAGTTTAGTGATATCAAAAATACAACAGGAAATTAACTTTAAAACATTAGCATAATTTTAAACTAAAACCGCTCTTTTACAAATTCAGTTTTTGACTTAGGGTGTCTTAAGTCATCATCAGGATGGATAACAGTAGGATCACTGGAGAAAATTGAACAACAAGACCAATGGAGTCCCTCTCTTCATGATTGTAATAGGCACCCTCTACCCTTGCCAGGATCACCATCAGACACTCCTTCCCTAACCATCGAATGCAAATAACAGCAGTGATGCAGATCTAGGGTTGCTCTCATCTTTTGACACAGCTTCCTTGATAACCAGAGGAAATTTGGGGCTACTACGTATCCATCCATTTTGTGATGATCGCTCACTTCTTGAGTGCCTTGTGTTTTAAAAAAACGGAAGCCCGATGCTCAGATACCACCTTCACACATTCCCTACATCATCTGATTCTTCAGTGACACCAGCAATAATTTTCACCTTTTTCCTTGAAAATCTCTCACTTTCAGGAGAAGCCACTGGGAATCCTCCATCCATGAGCAATGAAGTTGAATTTGCTGTCACAATAACATTAGATTTAGGATGCTTGGTGTTATTTATGGTTAATTAGTACAACAAACTTCAGGTGATATGTGGCTAACTGTATCAGTGTTCTCTGAGTAGTGTTGCTCCTGTGATAGTTTCAGATTTTGACCATAGTATTCCTGCAATTTCAGAAATGGATTTCTTGATATTTGCCTATTGATTTCCCAATGAATGTGCTACAGCAAGGTTTGCATTACATGCATCCCTCTAATTCATCTTGGAAGCAGAGAACTTGTATATTGATGAAAAAGTCACATTTATTACAACTTTTCATCCCACACACATCAGGATATTGTAAGTATACTATACATCTCAAACACTGGTGGTGTGTATCAAACAGCATGCTCATTTGGCTATTCACATCTGACTGTGCCCAACCAATGCAAGCTGAAAAACTCAAGACACAGCATTTCCACACTGTACGCAATGACGTTTGCTAAATAATCTAGAATGTGCTAAGAATTACACTGACAACCAATTTAAGATCGTTAGTCAGGCTTGCAGTATGGCCCATTTACACATTACGCAAACTACATGTGTGAATACACAGGGCCCTGTTATTTTACAGATGTAAAGAACATGTGCACATATTGCATTCATTTCAACTCACCTAAACAGGTAACAGCAAATAGGCAAAAGTGAGGACTGCAGATGCTGGAAACCAGAGTTTAGATTAGAGTGGTGCTGGAAAAGCACAACAGGTCAGGCAGCATCCGAGGATCAGGAAAATCGACGTTTCAGGCAAAAGCCTTTCTTGATGAAGGACTTTTGCAGATAACAGCAAATGTCTACTTTTCTTTCGGTAAAGCCTCACTCAATTAGAGTTAATCAAGCTGGTTTGAATTTAAAGAAAGTTTGACAGTTAACTGTCAATCACTAAATTAGTGGTGCATTCTCCATGGTAACAACTTAACCAATCTAAGAATCCACTTGCCAACTAATCAGCATTCTCTTTTCATACAGTATAAAATATCCTGCTCCCAGTTTTGCATTTTGCCTGTAATATATTGCTGAGCACACGACAAAATACTTTGATTAAATGTGCCTTTTTCAGCATGTTTTTTAATAATATTACAAGTATACGTGATAGTCATTCCACCATGTTGACATGAAGAGAATCTCAATACATACGTGGAGCCTTTTTCTTCAAGTTTAGCATTTTTGGGGAGGAAGCCTTCAGTTTTCCCCCTTTCATTTACTCTCTTCCTTAATCCTTCCAGTGTTTATTTCCTGAAACTTCAACTTGAAAGTTAACAAGACCTCCTGTTGCAAGACCCCTTTACAGGGTTTCCCACAGTACTCCCTTATCAGAACACATATTTTCAGCAACAGTTTGGGCAAAGATGTTAAGCTGGAGGGTGTACAGCAGAGGCTGGGAGATGTTCTGTGGCACCAAGTTTATGATCCAATGTCTTCCATAGATCAGGATGGTGAGCAGAAATCCCTTTTGCTATCTCTGCCCCTTTCCTCTGCCTGAGGCAGACCTTAATATCTTAAGTTGTTCATAGTGGTCTTCAGTTCTCCATTTTCTTCCGTATTCATGAACAATGTACTAATTCAGTTGCACTAATATTAACAGTTAAATTTCTGCTAATATTCCCTGGCTTTCTATGTATCTGATGATCAATGAATAGGGATGCTCCCAATCAGGGAATTACATGCACACTCTCGGGAGGCTATGTTTTTCTTTGAAGTAAAAGAGGTCATTTTTTTGAAGAAAACTTTTATAATTTGAGGTCTTCTTTCTCTGAACCAAAATCCCCTGCCATTCTGACTCTGGTGGTTATTTAAATCTTAGATGTTCAGCATCATCATTTTTTAACAATTATTCTTGGCTATTGTCTTGGTGTAGTAAGCCTGCTTCCTTCGCATTCTGCAATTCAACTCATTTTTCTGAGATGCGCTTCCTCCCATTGGAATCAGCAGTGAGGTTCCATCATGTCGATTGTCAAGAACTTCCCAAGTGCAAACACATAGCAATAGTTACAGTCAGCTTTATCATCTGAACATCAGCAACATCTATATACCTATTACTGATACATGATGAACAGCTAACTCTTTAGAAGTAGTCTTTGTGAGAGTGGACTGTCACTTTCTCCCTTACTTTTCCCAACAGAATTAATATTATTAAAGTTGAAAGAAAACAGTAAGTTGTTGCAAACATTTGAATGATGACATCTAATATCTCTCAGATAATGTTCCAGTCAACACTATCACCATTCCTGGGTATGTCCTGTCCCACAATGGATGCGGCAAACTGGCGGTACATTGGTAGACAATAAGGAGTGAGTTGCCCTGCAATCTTCACGATGTCTCAATTTAAACATGGCCAAGGCAACTTCCTGCCGAGTACTACATATTCTTATCGCAACCCGTCAGCTGAGGAACCAATCCTCCTCTAAATTGAGCACCACTTTGAGGAAATACCTAGTGAGGCAAAGTTGCAGCATGTACTCTGAAGAGGGTATTTCAATATCCCCCATCAAACATGGCTCAGCAGCATAGTGCTGTCTGAGCTGGTAGAATCCACCAGGACACAGATGCTAGACTGAATCTGTGGTCAGTGGTAAGGGAACAACTGAAGGGAGAAATGAGAAATTTTTTGACTTATCCTCATCAATCTATCTGTCCATGATGGTGTCAGTAGGAGTGACTACAGCACAGAATTTGTGAAGACATACTCCCATAATTATATTGAGAATACCTTCCATTATGTTGTATGGCACTATAATTGACCGAAATGGGATAAACTTTGAGCAAGGCTGGCTATGCAAAAAATTCTGTGGGCCATCAGCAGCACCAGAATTATACTCCAACAATCTGTAAATTCATGCACCGACATGTCATCCACTCTATGATTACTATCAAGCCACGTGATTAACACTTAGAGTCATAGAGATGTGCAGCACGGAAACAGACCCTTCAGTCCAACTTGTCCATGCTGACCAGATATCCTAACCCAATCTAGACCCACCTGCAAGTACTTAGCCCATATCCCTGTAAACCTTTCCTATTCATATACCCATCCAGATGCCTGTTAAATGTTATAATTGTACCAATTGTACCACTGCGTTGCCAGCAGAGGTAGTAGAGGCAGGCACGGTAGATTCATTTAAGCTGCATCTGGACAGATGCATGAGTAGGTGGGGAGTAGAGGGATACAGATGCTTAGGAATTGGCGACAGGTGTAGACAGTGGACTTGGACCGGCTCAAGCTTGAATGGCCGAAGGGCCTGTTCTTGGGCCGTAAATTTTCTTTGTTCTCTTTGTTCTTTGTTTCAATCTCCACCACTTCCTCTGACAGCTCATTCCATACACTCACCACCCTCTGCATGAAAAAGTTGCCCCTTAGGTTCCTTTTAAATTTTTCCCCTCTCACCCTAAATCTATTCCCTCTAGTTCTGGACTCCCCGACCTCAAGGAACAGAACTTGTCTCTTTGTCCTATCCATGCCCCTCATGATTTTATAAACTTCTATAAGGTCACCCCTCAGCCTCCGATGCTCCAGGGAAAACAGCCCCAGCCTATTCAACCTCTCCCAAACCCTCCAACCCTGGCAACATCCTTTTAAATCTTCTCTGAACACTTTCGAATTTCACAACATCCTTCTGATTGGAGGGAGACCGGAATTGCATGCAGTATTGCAACAGTTTCCTAACCAATGTCGTGTACATCTGCAACTTGACCTCCCAACTCCTATGCTCAATGTTCTGACCAATAAAGGAAAGCATACCAAATGTCTTCTTTACTATGCAACTACCTGCGAATCCACTTTCAAGGAACTATGAACCTGCATTCTAAGGTCTCTTTGTTCAGCAACACTCACTAGGTCCTTATCATTAAGTGTATAAGTCCTGCTAAGACTTGCTTTCCCAAAATGCAGCATCTCGCATTTATCTAAATTCAACTCCATCTACTATTTGTTTGATGAAGACAGTAGGAGGACAAGCCAGGAGCATCTCCATTCCAGGATATTATTGTTGAAAATAAGGTATCAAGGCAAAGTTACAAAACATGACTACTTGCACGCAAAACAATGTGAGCAGCAAGTGATAGAGCAAAGAAATTCCACATCCAAAGGATCAGATCTATGTTCTGTAGTCCTGTCGTATCCAGTTGTAATTGCATAGACAATTAAACAACCAACAGGAAGTCAACATCACGCAAATATCTCGTTCCTAAAAGATAGGAGACTCCAAAAATTCAGTACAGAAGGACAAGGTGAAGCATTTCCAATGATCTTCAGTCAGAAGTGCCAAATGGATGACCAATCTCAGCATCTTCCAGATGTCCTAAGCAGCACAAGTGCTAGTTTTCAGCCAGTTCTATTCACTGTACATGATATTAAGATATAGCTGAAGGCACTAGATACTGCAAAGGCACTGGGCCCTGACAATGTTACAACAATAATACTGAAGACTTGTGCTCCATAAATTTCTGCATCCCACCAAGCTAATTGTCACTCCATCAATTCATTCTTGATCATCAGTAAAGTAATGGAAGGGATTTCCAACAGTGCTATCAATCAGCATTTGCTTAACAGTAACCTGTTCACTGACACTCAGTTTGGACTCTACCAGTGCCACTCAGCTCCTGACCTCATTACAGCCTTGGAGAAAGAAATGCTGAATTCCAGAGGTGAGGTGAGAGTGACAGCCCATGACATTAAGGCTACAATTGACTGAGTGTGGCATCAAGGCGCCCTAGCATACCTGGAGTCAATGGGAATTAGAGGGAAATCTCTCCATCTCTTAGAGTCATATGTAGAACAAGAAAGATGGTTGTCATTGTTAGAGATCAGTCCATTCCAGGATATTATTGTTGAAGTTCCATAGGATAATGTCGTTTGTTCAACCATCTGCAGCTACTTCATCTTCCCTCCATCATAAAGTCAGAAATGGGGATGTTCACTGATGGTTGTACAGAGTTTAATACCATTTGTAATTCACCAGCTACCGAAGCAAGCTAAGTCCAAATAGAACAAGAACTAGATGATATTGATTTGGACTGACAAGTCGTAGGTAACATTTGCACCACAGAAGTGTCAAGCAATGATCATCTCCATCAATTGCTGAATCCTCCACTATCAACATGCTGGGGGTTACCATTTGACTAGAAAGTGAAGTGGACAAGCCATATAAATACAGTAGCTAGATAAGCTAGGAATCCTGCAGCAAGTAACTGACCTCCCCAAAACCTGTCCACCATCTACAAGGCCTAAACCTGGAGTGTAATGGATTACATGCCTGTGAGAGTGCAGCTCCAACAATATTCAAGATATATCATGCCATCCAGGATAAATCCACAAACATTCATTCCTTCACTACTTACAATTCAGTAATGTGTACTATCTATAAGTTGCACTGCAGAAATTCACCAAATATTCTGAAGACAGCACATTCCAAATCTATGACCATTACCATCTAACACAGTGCTTCCCATTTTCCCTCTGTGACCTTCATTAAAATTTGAAACTTATCATGACTCTTCAGTCAGATCTGTGATAGTAGGGACTGTGAGAGCAGGAGCCTGTTAGAGTGGGAACACACATATTATAAATCAGTTGGTACTCCTTGGTGACCATTGCTGGCTCAGAGCTCAGGACCCAAAGTTTTAGCTTATCATCCCTCTTAGGTCATGAGTACCAAGTTTGGAAGCTTTAATCTTTAAGCAGGTACACAGGAATTCTACAACCTGTAAGTTTGTCTCCAAATCACACAACAAAACTGTCTTAGAAATTTTTGGCTGTTTCTTTATTTTCTTTGAGTCAAAATTCTGGAATTCCTTCCCTAACATTATGGGTCTACTTAAACTATATGGACCACAGTGGGTTGAGAATGCACCCCACCACCTCTTTCTGAAGGGCAACTAGGGATGGGCAATAAATGTTGGCCTACATCCCCTGAAAAAAAAAGCCCAAATCCTATCCCCCTCCACAAAGAATTGTGTTTATTCCACTCTTGCGCTGAAATAAATTTATGTCTCTGATTTAAAAAAAGTTTCTGGATGCTGGTGTTCATTAACATGCTTTGTATTCAATACATGCAAAGGTTTTTTTTATGAATTTTCCAAACAAGCACACTCATGAGAAACCTCAATCAGCCAGCAGCTTGACCTGACAATGGCTCTGTCACTACTCCAATCCTGTCACTGTGACTTTTGTTTGTTTTCAAAGCCCATGTAGCAGTTGGCAAAGTGACACGAGGTGAAACTGCAAGCTGTTTGTCAATGGGTTACCAATACTGCAATATCAGGAAGGACATTTTTTTTACTAGTGAGCTTTTGCAGTTACTTCAAAGTGCTGAGGGGCTTAGTGACAGTAAATACTGTCGAATCGAAATGAGATGTAAAATTGCATAATCAGAAATGTAATGATAATTGGGATATTTCTGACATGTACCACTTTTTTCTAGATTTCTGATCAATTTACTTCTTTGGATTTCACCTCATTTTCTTTTTTTATAACATTCTTAACCTACCATCTGCAACACATTGAAGCAAAAAAAATTGTTGTTTAATTTGTTGTTTTAAAACAGAAAGGAAACTAATTCACATTCATTTATGCCTCACTCTGCTGTCAAGAGCTTGGAGAAAATTGCTTGGTGTGATTGCTAGGCACCTCCCCAGAATTACACGGCTGAGATCAAGCACTCACCATCTGGGGGAATCGCATGCTGTTCCTCTTTCATTCTTGTAGTCTCTTTATAATGATCAGTGTTGTGAATATCCAAACCGTTACAATGTTCAGTTGGTAGGAGTGTCAAAAATGGCAGGAATAAGGCAAAAGTAGACCTACCTCAGTGGGAGAGCTGTATCTTGTCATAGTGACACACTCATTCTGTTGTCAAAGACAATGGAATCATGCCTGGTAGCCTAATGAGGAAGAACTGTAGGAATGTATCATAACATTGGCTCCATTCATGGGATAATTTGCAGTATTTTAGTTAAAGTAAAATTAAATAAATGAAAATAACATGGATAATGGCATGTATTCAATTTTTAAAAACTCATGACATTGTGCAGAACTGACACACAAAAGCAAATTTACTATAGCTGCTGGAATTCTGAAATAAAAACTGAAACTTGCCGGGAACACTCAGCAGATCTAGCAATTCCTATAGAGAGAGAAATGCAGTCAATATTTTAAGATTGTGAACTTTCGTCAGAACATGCAATTATTTGAAGTACATGAAAGAATCTCGACAAGGCAAACTGCAACAGACGTGACCTGGGAAACAACAGCAAAATCTGAATCAGAATTTGATCCATTTTCCTTTTTTAGATCAGTTCATGAACACTGCACCTAAATTTGGATGGAAATGGAGTGGATATTCTCTGGGTGAGTTTAGCATTGGAAGTACAAAAGAACTATTTTTAAACCAATGTTGTTTGAGCCCTTACAGTTTTGAATAAGGTTGAAAAAGGAATTATGGACATATTGTTGAGGCTTTTTGTTTTGCACTCAACAGGACAATTCACAAGGATTTCCAAAGTAGAGTCAGAGTCATAAAGCACGGAAACACACTCATCCATGTCGACCAGGTTTCCAAAACTGAACTAGTCCCATTTGCCACTGTTTAGCCTATATCCCTCTAAATCTTTCTTATCCATGTACCAGTCCAAATGTCATTTAAATATTGTAGTTGTACCCACCTCTACTACTTTTTCTTGCAGCTCCTTCCATATATGCATCTGTGTTAAATAGTTGCCCATCAGAGTCTATTTGTCAATCTTTCCCCTCTCACCTTAAACCTCTAGGTTTGGACTCCCCTCTTCTGGGGAAAAGACCTTGGCTATTCACCTTATCTATGCCCCTCATGATTTTATAAACCTTCATAAGGTCAACATGCAGACTCCTATCCTTTAGGGACAAAAGGTCTCCGCCTATCCAGCCTCTCCCTATAACACAAACCCTCCAGTCTTGGTAATTGTACATCTTTGTTGTACCCTTTTTTAGTTTAATATCATCAAGTAAAGATGCATCAATGTTTATAATATATGAAAGGAGAGTGTTGATTGGTTGCCAGGTGGACTCTGATTGTAAAGGGTATTGTAATGGATGATGCACCAGTGAGATGGATACTAACAGCTGGAAAATTTTGCTTAAATTTTAACCAGGAGGTTAAGTCTCATTGATCACGATATTGCAATGAGAAATGAACCAGAGATTGACTGTCACCTATTTTACTGAGTTCAAAAAGGCACAGTAATGTGGATGTTCTTTCCCCCTAGAGAGATGGAACCTTGTGTATTCATACATGTAACTTACAGTATACACAAAGCCTGCGTGTCAATCCTACATTGCTTGTAACATAACTTTTCACATATCCAGGATTATTTAATAAATGTTGCCCAGTTACAGAATCACATCTAATGTTGGACTCAGTGATTTGCGTTTTGCAGCATAAGTTAGTTGGGCATGGCCCGCACCTTACTTCTTTTCAACAATGTAGAAAAATCATTGAAAAACTTTTTTTTAAGAGCTACCCAAATTCTGTACAAACATGTGACTATTTGTAAATGTCACAACTTTCTCAATACACCGTTGTTAGGATGCATGGCTACTTTCAGGGACATTAGTATATGCTATACTCAAACCTCCGTAGGGAAGAAAAATAAATACTACTGAAAAGCATCTGGATCAGTGTTTTCAGATGGCATTATGTTAGTTAACAGAATAAGTAGCATAGATGAGAGTAGGAAGTTACAAAGAAACATGTGCAAAGTGAATGGGAAAACTATTTTGCAGATCAAGTTCATTGTGGAGGAGTCAGAAGCCATTCACTAAGAAGCAGAAACTGAGGTAGCTTCTCAATGATATAACTGAGTGTGGGAGCTCAAGGGGAGTTAAGGTGTCCATGCACACACTTGCTAAAAGCTAGTGTGCTGATAGAAGAAATCCTAAAGGATAAAGAAGGTGTTATGGTCCAGACCAAACCCCTTCAAAATATTAGTAGATAATCTAGACTCTAAACTTTCTTATTGTGCAAGGTTTGTGAAGGTTTGTAGCTCAGGTTGAGGTTTAGGGTGTAGGTTTGCTCGCTGAGCTGTAGGTTTGATATCCAGACATTTCATTACCTGGCTAGGTAACATCATCAGTGGCGACCTCCAAGTGAAGCGAAGCTTTTGTCTCCTGCTTTCTATTTATATCTTTCTCCTGGATGGAGTTCCTGGGGTTTGTGGTGATGCCATTTCCTGTTTGTTTTCTGAGGGGTTGATAGATGGCATTTAGATCTATGTGTTTGTTTATGGCGTTGTGGTTGGAGAGCCAGGCCTCTAGGAATTCTCTGGCATGTCTTTTGCTTAGCTTGTCCCAGGATAGATGTGTTGTCCCAGTCGAAATGGTCGTTTTTTTCATCCTCAAGGGAGAGGGCATCGTGTTTTTTTTGGCTAGCTGGTGTTCGTGTATCTTGGTGGCTAACTTTCTTCCTGTTTGTCCTACGTAGTGTTTGTGGCAGTCCTTGCATGGAATCTTATAGACGAGGTTGGTTTTGTCCATGGGTTGTACTGGGTCTTTTAAGTTTGTTAGTTTTTGTTTGAGAGTGTTGGTGGGTTTGCATGCTAATAGGATTCCGAGGGGTCTTAGTAGTCTGGCTGTCATTTCTGCAAGTTCTTTGATGTATGGTAAGGTGGTTAGCGTTTCTGGCTGTGTTTGGTCTGCTTGTCATGGTTTGTTCTTGAGGAATCTGTGAACTGTATTTTTTGAGTATCCGTTCTTCTTGAATACATTGTATAAGTGGTTCTCCTCTGTTTTCCGAAGTTCTTATTGTAAAGGGACATGTAAGCTGTTGCACTCCAGATTTGATTAGTCAAACCAATGGATTTAAGGCAAAAACACTTTATTCATCCACCACAATTAAAATACAACAAAAGAAAAAAGGAATTGAAATAATTTTAATCTATTGGAAAACTTAACAGAATAATAGATACATTAACTATTAGGGGAGATGATGGCATAGTGGTGTTAACGTTTCAATCAAAAATTCAATAAATGACTTGGGTTCAAATCCTGCCATGGCAAATGATCAAGTTTGAATTCAATAATAGCTGGAATTAAGAATCTACTGATGACCATGAAACTATTAGGGGCGGCACGGTGGCTCAGTGGTTAGCACTACTGTCTCACAGCACCAGGGTCCCAGGTTTGATTCCAGCCTTGGGCGACTGTCTGTGTGGAGTTTGCACATTCTCCCCGTGTCTGCCCGGGTTTTGTCCGGGTGCTCCGGTTCCTCCCACAGTCCAAAAATGAGCAGGTCAGGTGAATTGGCCATGTTAAATTGCCCATAGTGTTAGGTGCATTGGTTGGAGGGAGGTGGGTCTGAGTGGGTTGCTCTTCGGAGCGTTGGTGTGGCCTTGTAGGGCCGAAGGGCCTGTTTCCATGCTGTAGGGAATCTAATCTAATTAGCTATTCTAACATCCCATAAACATATTCTTGGCAAAAATCAAATTCAGAAAATAGATTGTCTCACATACAACTCTGGTAGCAGTAACAGAACCCCCAGCTTTTGGCTGTAACTAAGGAGGGAAATAAAGTAGTTGATGTTGAAGACCCCAACATCAACTGCTGAAAACTAAAACGAAAAATCCTCATTCTGTGGGAGCTCGATCACACCCATTCAGGCCGCTTCTATTGTTCCAACTTAAAGAAAATCCCAAGGCCTCACAAGTTGTTTATCTAGTGGCTTTGGGAGACTGCTCAGTATCTCTTCTTTAAAACCTCTCTTCGAAAAAAATGAACAAAATGCACCTCTTAAAGCCATAGCATCATCTCAAATACTAACCTCTACTTTAATTGTGTTTGAATGAAAAAGTGGAGAAGTGATGCTTCAGATGTACAAAACCCTATCTATTGTATTGCATTCACTTTTGGGCACTGGATATCAGGAACAAAATATTAATATCTGAAAGAGGGTACAGCTCTGAATCATAGGTATGTTGCCAGGTCTAAAAGGACAGGTTACATTTTGAGGACAGGTTGAATTGACTTGATTTGTATTTGTGTTGATCTAAATATGGCCTTTTAAATAATAAAGGGATTTTTTAAAGTTGAAAATTTAGGAAGAAAAATATCTGTTTTCTGGTGTAGGAAAATCCAGAATTCAGAATTAGGGCCATAATATTAAAATTAGAGCCTTTGCTTTAGGACAGATATCAGTAGAACGCTGTAACCATATAATAAGGTAAAGTTTGAATTCTTCTCCTCAAAAAGTTGTTGATACTTCTCCAAATTTTTTTTTTCAAGATTGAAAATTATAAGGCATTGTTGATTCAGAGTGTCAAGGGATATGGGACAAAAACAATTATGTTAAGGTACAATGGAATAGCAAAACTTGCATGACAGTTTGACACCGAAATTGGTAGTGTAGTGGACATTGAAGAAGTTATTTCAGAATACAAAGGGATCTTAATCAGATGGGCCAATGGGCTGAAGAATGGCAGATGCAGTTTAATTTAGATAAATGTGAGGTGTTGCATTTTGGTAAGACAAATCGAGGTTGGAGGGTTTGAGCTATTAAGAGAGGCTGAATCGGCTGGGGCTATTTTCCCTGGAGTGTCAGAAGCTGAGGTATCACCTTACAGAAGTTTGTAAATCATGAGGCACATGAATAAGGTAAATAGTCAAGGTCTTTTTCTCAGGGTAGTGGAGTCCAAAGGTAGAGGGCATAGGTTTAAGGTGAGAAGGGAATATATAAAGGGGACCAAAGAGGAAACTTTTTCATGCAGAGGGTATTGCATATATAGAAGAAGCTGCCAGAGTAAGTGGTGGAGGCTGGTACAATGACAACACGTTAAAGGCATATGGTTGGGTATATGAGTAGGAAGAGTTGAGAGGGATATGGGGGTTAAATGCTGGCAAATGGGACTAGATTAATTTAGGTTATCTGATTGCTATGGACAAGTTGGACCAAAGGGTCTGTTTCCGTGCTGTACAACTCTAAACTCTATGACCTGTTCCTGTTCCAGCATCTTATAGACCCTTTGGTTGAGGTGTTATATTGATCCACTATCAAAGAATCTCTCAGCCTTTTGGCATGAGGGAAGAAAACCTAAAAAAGACATGATCCAGGTACAAGGAAAATGGTGGCTTTGGAAGGATACAATCTCATCCTGTTGATAAATGCCAGCTTGAATGTATGTTGGGCGTATGTAATAAGTTGTTACATTCTTGTGTTTTGTCTTAAGTGGAAATGGGACACAACCTAAGACAAGAATAACATGCATTCAGCAGTACAATCCTCCCTACTCCTCACTTTCCAGTTAATGAATCTTCAGCAACTTTCAAAATAGCTTCTCATTGATTTCTCCGGGCTGTTGTTTCAATTCTTTAAGTGCTTTCTGTAGTTGTTTCATGTTGAAGGGTTTACAGTGAGTGTTGTGACAGGTGCTGAAGGAGATTTTCCTAACTTCAAAGCCTCTGCACAACTAAAGAGACTGACTGACACAGGAGTAGAATGGAGTCTGGGGACAAATACCTAAAATGGTTTGCTCTGTGGCATTATTTTCAAATAAACACTAGCTGTGGTTGCTTCCTCTTAATCGTATGGACAGCAGCAAAGGAAAAGAAGAAGGAATAAGTGCAAGAGGGAAACAGCAAGGAATAAGCAATTTTTCTAACCACATTTGGTTTGGGGTATGCATGGAGAGGCTAACTGAGTGCAATAACAGAAACCACAGCTCCAGGTCCCCATTCACCAAAGTCCCACTGTTTAGCATCAATTTGGTCAGTGATGATCACAGTGTCTACAATGCAAAAATAAAAACCACCAAAAAATATACATTTGAAGTAAATTTTAAAATGAATTAATTCCATTTTACATACATTTTTAAACTGAGGACTGGCGTATCTGTCATCCTTGTGGCATTGCTTAATCTCATGCTCTAATGCAGCACTATGCTAATGTCATGATTTGGAGATGCCAGTGTTGGACTGGGGTGTACAAAGTTAAAAATGACACAATGCCAAGTAATAGTCCAACAGGTTTAATTGGAAGCACTAGCTTTCAGAGTGCTACTCCTTCATCAACTACCTGAAGGAGCGACGCTCCAAAAGCTAGTGCTTCCAGTTAAAGCTGTTGGACGATAATCTGGTGTTGTGTGTTTTTAACTTTCTACACTAATGTCTACACCATAGCTGGTGGTGTGGAGCTGACTTTCAGTGGATGAAGTTACATTTACTGACCTTGAACATTCACATGAGATCATTGCAACTCTTGCAGATCTGCATCCAATATATGAGTTGTTTGATTCTTGGCATCAACTGACTGCTGTCAGCTCCCATTGCCTTTGGAATACATTTCTGAAGATGGCCTGACCCTCTTTTACAGACACATGGCATCTTTCCCACTTTTCACCTCACCTCCCATTACATAGAGTACATCGCTGGAATATCGTGGAGCCTGTACTCTCTCCCATGTTGTACCATTCTTCACTGTCTCCCAGGTCAGATTAAATTCCTGTACAACTACCAAGACAGGCTTCAGACATAATGTAGAGAAAGTGAGGACTACAGATGCTGGAGATCAGTTGAGAGTGTGATGCTGGAAAAGCAAAGCAGGTCAGGCAGCATCCGAGGAGCAGGAGAATCAACATTTCGGGCATAAGACCTTCATCGGGCATAAACCCTTCATCATTCCTGATAACATCGATTCTCCTGCTCCTTGGATGCTCCCTGACCTGCTGTGCTTTTTCAGCACCACACTCTCGACTTCAGTCACAATGTACCTGTACCTGTCCTTTAAAAAGTGTAGACGAGCTTTAAGCAGTGTTGGTTAGCTTTACCTGTTGTTAGCCAATGATGATTTGGACCAATCATTAGTACAGTTAGTGCCAGGTGCACACAAAAACCATTCAAATGTGAGCAGAAAACACATGGCTAGCGCATTGACTGCTTTACAATCAATAGAAGCAGGTAAAGTGCCTGTTGTGATCCCCATACTTGCTTGAGGCAATCCAATAGTATCCCAGTATACCAAACATATGCAGAAAGAAAAAAAGAAAAGAGACAAAGGTAAAAAGGTGTGACAGATACTGAGGGAGGATATTTCCGGAAATACATCCAGGGAAGTTATTTGGGTGGAACTGAGAAATAAGAAAGGGATGATCACCTTATTGGGATTGTATTATAGACCCCCAAATAGTCAGAGGGAAATTGAAAAATAAACTTTTAAGGAGATCTCAGCTATCTATAAGAATAATAGGGTGGTTATGGTAGGGTATTTTAACTTTCCAAACATCGACTGAGACTGCCACAGTGTTAAAGGTTTAGATGGAGAGGAATTTCTTAAGTGTGTACAAGATAATTTTCTGATTTAGTATGTACCAACTAGAGAAGGTGCAAAACTTGACCTACTCTTGGGAAAGAAGGCAGGGCAGGTGACTGAGGTTTCAGTGAGGGAGCACTTTGGAGCCAGTGACTATAATTCTATTTGTTTTAAAATAGTGATGGAAAAGGATAGACCAGATCTAAAAGCTGAAGTTCTAAATTGGAGAAAGGCCAGTTTTGACGGTATTAGGCAAGAACTTTCAAAAGCTGATTGGAGGCAGATGTTCGCAGGTAAAGGGACGTCTAGAAAATGGGAAGCCTTCAGAAATGAGATAACAAGAATCCAGAGAAAGTATATTCCTGTCAGAGTGAAAGGGAAATCTGGTAGGTATAGGGAATGCTGGATGACAAAAGAAATTGAGCGTTTGATTAAGAAAAAGAAGGAAGCATATATCAGGTATAGACAGGATAGATTGAGTGAATCCTGAGAAGAGTATAAAGAAAGTAGGAGTATACTTAAGAGTGAAATCAGGAAGGAAAAACGGGGACATGAGATAGCTTTGGCAAATAGAATTAAGGAGAATCCAGAGGGTTTTTATAAATATATTAAGGATAAAAGGGTATCTAGGGAGAGAATAGGGCCCCTCAAAAATCAACAAGGCGGCCTTTGTGTGGAGCCGCAGAAAATGGGGGGCTACTAAATGAATATTTTGCATCAGTATTTACTGTGGAAAAGGATATGGAAGATATAGACTGTAGGGAAATAGATGGTGACATCTTGCAAAATGTCCAGATTACAGAGGAGGAAGTGCTGGATGTCTTGAAATGGTTAAAAGTGGATAAATCCCCAGGACCTGATCAGGTGTACCCAAGAACTCTGTGGGAATCTAGAGAAGTGATTGCTGGGCCTCTTGCTGAGATATTTGTATCATCAATAGTCACAGGTGAGGTGCCAGAAGACTGGAGGTGGTGCCACTGTTTAAGAAGGGTGGTAAAGACAAGCCAGGGAACTATAGACCGGTGAGCCTGACCTCAGTGGTGGGCAATTTGTTGGAGGGAATCCTGTGGAACAGGATGTATATGTATTTGGAAAGGTAAGGACTGATTAGGGATAGTCAACATGGCTTTGTGCATGGGAAATCATGTCTCACAAACTTGATTGAGTTTTTTGAAGAAGTAACAAAGAGGAATGATGGGGGAAGAGCAGTAGATGTGATCTATATGGAATTCAGTAAGGCGTTCGACAAGGTTCCCCATGGGAGACTGATTAGCAAGGTTAGATCTCACGGAATACAGGGAGAACTAGCCATTTGGGTACAGAACTGGCTCAAAGGTAGAAGACAGAGGGTGGTGGTGGAAGGCTGTTTTCAGACTGGAGGCCTGTGACCAGTGGAGTGCCACAAGGATCGGTGCTAGGCCCTCTACTTTTTGTCATTTACATATATGATTTGGATGCGAGCAAAAGAGGTACAGTTAGTAAGTTTGCAGATGACACCAAAATTGGAGGTGTAGTGGACAGCGAAGAGGGTTACCTCAGATTACAACAGGATCTGGACCAGATGGGCCAATAGGCTGAGAAGTGGCAGATGGACTTTAATTCAGATAAATGCAAGGTGCTGCATTTTGGGAAAGCAAATCTTAGCAGGACTTATACACTTAATGGTAAGGTCCTAGAGAGTGTTGCTGAACAAAAAGACCTTGGAGTGCAGGATCATAGCTCCTTGAAAGTGGAGTCACAAGTAGATAGGGCAGTGAAGAAGGTGTTTGGAATGCTTCCTTTTATTGGTCAGAGTATTGAGTACAGGAGTTGGGAGGTCAGGTTGCAGCTGTACATGACATTGGTTAGGCCACTGTTGGAATATTGCATGCAATTCTGTTCTCCTTCCTATTGGAAAGATGTTGTGAAACTTGAAAGGGTTCAGAAAAGATTTACAAGGATGTTGCCAGGGTTGGAGGGCCTGAGCTACAGGGAAAGGTTGAACAGAGGTTTTCCCTGGAGTGTCGGAGGCGGGGGTGACCTTATAGAGGTTTATAGAATTATGAGGGGCATGGATAGGATAAATAGGCAAAGTCTTTTCCCTGGGGTCGGAGAGTCCAGAATTAGAGAGCATAGGTTTAGGGTGAGAATGGAAAGATATAAAAGAGACCTAAGGGGCAACTTTTTCATGCAGAGGGTGGTACGTGTATGGAATGAGCTGCCAGAGGAAGTGGTGGAGGCTGGTACAATTGCAACATTTAAGAGGCATTTGGATGGGTATATGAATAGGAAGAGTTTGGAGGGAATGGGCCAGGTGCTGGCAGCTGGGACTAGATTGGGTTGGGATATCTGGTCGGCATGGACAGGTTGGACCGAAGGGTCTGTTTCCATGCTGTACACCTCTATGAATCTATGAGATACCAGATGTGTGGTGACAAAATTAAGAGACAAAGGGAGAAAGAAAGATTCAGTAGCACCTTTAAAAATACTCTATCTTACTCTCTTTCAATTTCCCGAACATTGTAACTTCCAACCATTTGCTCTAGCCACTTTTTATACAATGGGCAATTTGTTCCAGCTTATGGGAACAGTTTTACAATGTATTTCAGTCTGAATTGTCAGGATCTGGAGTAGAACCTGACCATGCAAACAGTCGACATGGTAGCTAATTACATACATTCCTCCTTCTCTAGCAGACACAAGAAACAAAATATACATATATCAGAAAACACTGCAAAACAACAAACAGTGCAATTGAAATGGATGTGACAAAAAAAAAATCTGTCTTCCTTCCAACTTAATGTAATCTTTGAGGGTTCAGGTCATAACTGTAGTCTGTAGGTGGGTGAATGCACATCAAAACCCACAAGGAGTCGTCCAGTCAATTCTTTTCAGCGACTATACTGGCTTTCAAACGTGTGGTGATCTTTGGAGAGACTGAATTACTAATGCTTAAGGATTCTGCCCCAACCTTGTCTGCCCATCTTGCTGTGGCATTAAATAGCAGATGGAGGTTTATCTCCTTGTAATGCCCAGGAAAGCTTTCAGTTCTGGATCAAATCAGGCTTGTCTTGGATCTATACTGTTTACCTTCAGCCATGCAACGAGAGTTAGGAAAGAAGTGCATTTGTGTGGAGCTTATATGGATGATCACATTTAACTGTTGTTTCAAACATCTCTGCAGCACATCAAACTAATTGCTCAAATTGTATTTTCTCAAAACAGCAAGAAGTTACATCCAAATAGGTATGGGGCATTTCCACGCAATTACTGGAAAACAGAAATGTAAATTACCCATCAACAATTGAGATAAAATTCCAACAAAATGTCAGAAGCCAGCATACTGCAACAACTCACATAATTAAGGAGCAGAGGGTGACAAACCTTATTTTTATTCAGTCTTTTTTGTAGTGATTGTAACGAGGTCAGTCAGGTACACTGCACAGAATATGAGTTCCCTGATTGGGGCGGTTAATCTGATCCAGTCAGGGAGCCCTGGCTGACAGGAGAGTCAGAGGCTCTGTTCCCTCTGAGAGCTGGCTATAAGGGAGTTGGGTCAGTGTCATGTATTATGCACATGTAAATGTAAGGTGACTTGGCGACAGGATATCGGCCTTTATGGAGTTATATCAATTTTATTCACTGTGTTGAACTCTCAATAGCTGAAAAATGTAACATTGGAAATAATTGTAACACAATAAACATTAAGAATTGCACAATTTATAAGAACTGAGTAAAACTGATCAGTTGAACAGATATTTTTGTGTTTAAAGTATGTCCGACAGGATTTTTCATTGGAGACCATGCCTTTCTGAGAGCCTGCGGCTTGAATTATTGGTCCTCCCAGAGCAATTAGTTTACCAGCTGAAGAGTTAACAACTAAAAGCTTCTGTTCCTACAATTCACTTCATCCAAAATCAACATAAATCTTTGCAGATAATCAGTGTCTTTGTAACTTGAAGCTTCTCATTTTTTTCCAACTATAATGATGATGATGAAGGTATTTTTCTTAGATTTAAAAGTCAGTTAAATCATGAAATATGGAATACCATCTGAGATAAAAGCTGGATAGGAAAACAATTTTTGAGGAGTGAGAAAAGTAGAAAAGAGACAATCAGAATTCAATTAACTCAATCGAGTGTTTTTTTGCTAAACAGAGACAATTGATGAGGGTAATGTAGTCAATGTGGTCTAAATGGACTTCCAAAAATCACTTGATTAAGTGCCACATAATAGACTTGTCAGAAATGTTGCAGCCCATGGTATAAAAGGTACTGTAGCAGTATGAATATATGGTTGGTTGAGAGGTAAGAAATAGAGAATAGTAGTGAGTGGCTGTGTTTTGGACTGAAGGAAAATATGGAGTGGAGTTTCTTGGTATGAGGACTACTGCTTTTCTTCATATATTATTACTTAGACTTGAGGGTATAGGGTCAAATTTCAACACTGGCAGATTACACAAAACTTGAAAGTGATGTGAACTGTGAGGGGGTTAGGAATAGTATTCAAGTGAAATAGACAGCCTAGAGGAATGGACAGATATGTGGCAGATAAAATTTAATGCAAAAAAGTATGAAGTGATGTAAAGTAAAGGGAACAATTCTTAAGAACTGACGCATGACAAATTGGGAGGTTTATGTGCACAAATTATTGGAGCTATAGGGTACATAAATACCTTCAGATTCTGAGAGCCTTAGAGAGAAAGAACTTGACCCATATTAATGGAAATGCATGATTATTTATTAGCTTTTACTAGAGCTTTCTCCATTGGGTTCCAATGCTGTGTGAACTCACATTATCTAATGCCATTGATGATGCAGTATAGCTATCAGCATTTCAATGTAAATGTCATATACTATACAGTGCAGATTGAAAAAGTGGTAAAAGCACATAGCTTATTCAGGGCTTTATAAATAAGACATATTGGACAAAAACAATGAAGTTATAGTGAAAGTTATAGTACTGGTGCAGTCTCAACTGGAGTATTGTGTCCAGTTTAACACCATACTGCAGGATGGAGAAAGCTTTAGAAAGAATGAAGAAATGAATTACAGGAATGGATTTTGGGATGAGGGACTTCAAGTTGCATGGATTGATTGGAGAAACTGGAACTGTTCTCATTAAGTAAGGTAAGACTTTAAGGTGGCACAGTGGCTCAGTGGTTAGCACTGCTGCCTCACAGTCCCAGGGACCTGGGTGCGATTTCAGCCTCAGGCGAATGTCTGCGTGGAGTTTGCATGTTCTTCCTGTCTCTGCATGGGTTTCCTTCAGGCGCTCTGGTTTCCCCCCATGGACCAAAGCTGTGCAGGTTAGGTGAATTGGCCATGCTAAATTTCCCATAGTGTTCAGGGATGTGTAGGTTTCGTACATTAGTCAGGGGAAATATAAAGTGATAGAGGAATGGGTCTGGGTGGGATACTCTTTGGAGGGTCAGTGTGGACTTGTTGGGCCAAATGGCCTGATTTCACACTGTAGGGATTTATGAAAGATTGCCATGTGATTTGTTGGCAGTATCTGGACAGGATGGGTGGACAGACATGGTTCCCAATTAGGGCAGATTGAGATCCAGATGAGACAGAGGTGAGGTGAAAGGCAAAAGTATAAAAAGAACCAACATGATACATGGGAAATTACCTTTGTAGAGGAAATGTTTGGGATCTGGAATGTACTTTCATTCCCCATCTACACAAGCGCATTGTACTTGATTGGTGTTTTTGGTTCTCTGAGAGGATGGGAAGTATGTGACTTTTCTATGTAGAGCAGAATGGCAGCTTCTGAATGGGCTGTAAGGACTTGCTAGTCTTTCCATGGCTTGTTGATGCACTTCCTTTATACCCTCCTACAGACATCTCTGCCGATCAATAAGTTATGGCCATTGATTATTAATTGCTTGAAACTGCTGTACCTGTTTTTAATAGCTGTTTTCTAAGGAGTGAAGTCTTTCTCTAAAAATGTCAAGTCTGCATCGATATTCTCTGTGCATGATTGCAAGGATGTATTACATACAAGTGCAAGTGTGGCACCATCCATCTTGACTGAACCTTCAATGGTAAAACATGAGGTCTGCAGATGCTGGAGATGACAGTTGAAAATGTGTTGCTGGTTAAAGCACAGCAGGTCAGGCAGCATCCAAGGAATAGGAAATTCGACGTTTCGGGCATAAGCCCTTCATCAGGAATGAGGAGAGGGTGCCAGGCAGGTTAAGATAAAAGGTAGGGAGGAGGGACTTGGGGGAGGGGCGATGGAGATGTGATAGGTGGAAGGAGGTCAAGGTGAGGGTGATAGGCCGGAGTGGGGTGCATCCACTGCGCCCGATGTGGCCTCCTCTACATTGGGGAGACGGGCCGCTTACTTGCGGAATGCTTCAGAGAACTCCTCAGGGACACCCGGACCAACCAACCCAACCCACCCCGTGGCTCAACACTTTAACTCTCCCTCCCACTCCACTGAGGACATGCAGGTCCTTGGACTCCTCCACCGGCAAAACATAACAACACGACGGTTGGAGGAAGAACGCCTCATCTTCCGCCTGGGAACCCTCCAACCACAAGGGATGAACTCAGATTTCTCCAGTTTCCTCATTTCCCCTCCCCCCACCTTGTCTCAGTCGGTTCCCTCAACTCAGCACCGCCCTCCTAACCTGCAATCTTCTTCCTAACCTCTCCGCCCCCACCCCACTCCGGCCTATCACCCTCACCTTGACCTCCTTCCACCTATCACATCTCCATCGCCCCTCCCCCAAGTCCCTCCTCCCTACCTTTTATCTTAACCTGCCTGGCACCCTCTCCTCATTCCTGATGAAGGGCTTATGCCCGAAACGTCGAATTTCCTATTCCTTGGATGCTGCCTGACCTGCTGTGCTTTAACCAGCAACACATTTTCAACTGAACCTTCAGTGGTGTTCACTCTGTTTTGAAGCTTTAAGACCTCTTTCTAGCATTGAAGATCTATTTCCAACTCAGTAATTTTGGATTTCTCTGATTTGGTAATCATTTTAATGGCTGTAGAAATTTTATAACCGTCACTTACTTTCATTTGAGAGTGAGCTGGTACAAAGTCATCTTCTTGATTTCCAGCAATTGTTTGGCTTTCACTCTGGGAAGAAGTTCTTCATCTCACTGTGATTGGATTTTCTGTCACTGCATCGCCCTTGTGGCAAAAATTAAATAACATTATTTCTTCAAATTGTTCAAGAAATAACTCATTCAGCATCTTCAGATTCAAACAACTGAAATCTGTGTGATGGATTCTTTCCAGGTAACTGTGTTCTGAAAGGTAAGCACTGCCTTGTGCCCTCTGTTGGCTGGTACTCAATCTTGCCTTTTTTTAGAATTTCCTTTCTCTGCAATTTCCAGTTTTTCATGAAATGCCTATGGTGCAGAAAGAGGCTATTCAGCCCATTGAGTCTGCCTCCTAGGAGCATCCCATTCAGATGCAACCTCCTACCTTATCCCCATATCCTGGCATTTTCCATGGCTAATCCACCTAGAGAGCACGTTTCTGGACACTGTGAAAATTTAGTATAGCCAATCCATCCAACCTGCACATCTTTGGGCTGTGGGAGGAAACTGGAGCATTCAGCAGAAACCAACACATACACAGGAAGAAGAAGTAAACCCCAAGGCTGGAATCGAATCCAGGTCCCTAGCACTGTGAGGTAGCAGTGCTAATGATTGTGCCACTGTGATTTGTTTTTGCTGTGAAACTAACTGATTGTCTGCTCCGCCCTTTCGCAATGCAAAGACTGAAAATACCTTTGGCACCTGCCAAACAAAAAAAGTCTATAGCTACACAAGCATATCAACTTTACAAAGAATCATCATGATTAGGAATCTTGTCCAAGATTTCCATATTCTCATTTTCATTGTAGTGGAGTGCCATGTGGATCTGCTAACTTCCTCTGAATCTGCTATTTACCAGGGCCCAAAGTATTACATAGGATGGTCTGATGAATCACTTTTTCTAACCATAATGTAGCATAAAAACCAATTACTATATCTTCCCTAATGTCTAATTTGAAATTAGTGTTTTTGCTATTTACCATAATACCTGTATCCTAGAATTCATCTTGTGAGTTTATCACTCGAATTGTTAGGGCCATTTATTTCTTGTCTTGCCAAGTAGGCGGTATTTTAATTTCTGAATTATAATTTCAAATCACTTATCGCTGCTTTACCAAAGGGACTACCCTACGGCACGCAAGGTATTCAGCATCCATGGTTGGGCAGGTTTGTCACTGCTGCAGTCTTTACCTGCCTCGTTGCAGGCGATGTGCCATGGTAGAACAGAATAATTTTTCCATCATGTTTGATGTCTTGCTAGCCCATTAGCAAATTTTTGATTAATGAACTAGACTGAGTTAGAGTCAGTGATCTGACTCCAAGGACATTCTCTTTCCTCCCAGATAAAAAGCCTATTTTCCTTGTCCTCTGTAGCCTATCTGGCATACTGCGCTGTGTTTTGTAACATGATATCTTCTTTTGACTCTGAAACCTCGAACAAGGATTCATCTGACTGCCACTACAAAGTGATCCGATACGAGCTGGTGTTTCGTGTTTCAATATTGGTAATCATCCGTGAGGTGGTATAAATTGCTTATGAGAGTCAATTATTTTCCTAATCCTTGCTTATGTTGATTAAAATTATACCAGTCAATAATAAGGTTTCTTCTTAAACTGAAATCTGCGTTGAATGCTTTAAGTACACAGTCATTTGTTGAAGTTTCTTCCACAATACCTTGTCTGTAAGAGTGACATTGGTGTTTCTGCTGGCCAGGTACAACAGTGCACCGACCTGGTCCTTCTCTGGTTTCTTGTCAAGACCTGCTGCAATCTGGTATCTGCTGAATTGTCACCACCAATTTACCTAAGACATAGTCTGGTCAAGGCATTCCATGGTTTCTAGCTGGTTTGTAAAAATAAGGCTTTTTCAGTCATTGGTGTATTTGTGCTAAATTATTCTGATCTTTCCAGTCCTTTTCCTTGTATTGAATAGATTCCTTTATCGTACTTTTTACTTTCCTTTAGACTTCTGATTTACTGAGATGTGGCCAATTTACTTCTTCCTATTGCTTACCATTTACTCTTTGTGGTCTTCTCCCACACTTTTGTCAGCTTCTGAGTGAGTTTTCCCATTGGATGGTTCCCTTGGTCCACCTCAAAGTCTGACACTAGCCTGCCCTTACCATGGCTGAGCTTCACTTTGGGTAAATTCTGGATTTAGATCGCTGGTCTGACCTTGCAGTTTTATTAATTCGATGATGGGATGCAGGCAACATTCATTACCCATCTTTAATTGACCTCAAGAAGGTGTGGTGAGCTGCCTTCCAAAATTGCTTGGGGTGTAGGAGCATGTTAGGAATGGAGTCCAACAATTTTATACAAGTGACAGTGAAGAGACGATGAAATATTTCCCCAAGTCCAGATGGTGTCTTATCGAGGATGGTGTTCCCAAGTATCTGATACTTTTGTCCTTCTAGGTGGTACAGATCGTGAATTTGGAGGATGCTATCACAGGAACTTTGGTGAATTACTACTGTATATTTTGTAGATTCAACACACTACTGTCATCATGTATTTGTGGTTAAGGGAGTGAATGCTGTAGATTGTGGATAGGGCACCAGTCAAGTGGACTTTATCTTGGATGATGTTGAAGCTTCTTGAGTGTTATTAGAACTGTGCTCATCTAAGAATTGGAGAGTTTTCAATCACAATCCTGACTAGTGCCTTGTGAGCAGGCATTAAGGAGCTAGGAGGTGAGTTGCTTACAGTAAATTCCTAGCCTTTGACCTGCCGCTGTTGCCAATGTATTTGTATAATTTGTCAAGTTATGTTTCTGGTCAATGGTAATTCCCAAGATGTTGATAATGGAGGATTTAGCGATGATAATGTCCTTAAAACTCAAGGGGTTCAATTCTCGCTTGCTGGAGATGGTCATTGTCTGGCATTTGAATAGTATAAGTGTTACTAAAACACTTGTCAGCTCAAGCATTGATATTGTCCAGGTCTTGCTGCACTTGGACGTGGACTACTTCAGTATCTGAGGATTTGCAAATGGTGCTGAACATTGTGCAATCGTCAGCAAACATCTCCATTCCTGACTCTATGATGGAGGGAAATCATTGATGAAGATGGTTGGAGATAGGACACTACCCTGAAATACTCCTGCAGGGATGTCCTGGAGCTGAGATGACTGAACTCCAACAGCACAACCTTCTTCCTTTGTACAAGATATGACTGTAACAAACAGAAAGTATCCCACTGCCCACTCCGCCCACAGCCCAGGAGAAAGGGCTCTAACTAACAGAGAATTTTCCCTTTGATTTTTATTTGCTCCATTTTTGCTGGGGCCCTTAATGCCATATTTGGTAAAATATGTCTTTGATGTCAAGGACTGCCACTCTCACCTCACTTTTCGAATTCTGTTGGCCATGTTTGAATCAAGGCTGGAATGAGGTCAGGACTTGAGTGGCTGTGCCAGATCCCAAATTAGGCATCACTGAGCAGGTTATTGTTGAGCAGCCAAAGGGTGTTGTGATTTCACCTACAGCATATGTACTGCAGCAGTTCAAGAAAGCAGTTCACTACCACCTTCTCAAGAGCAGCTGAGGACTGGCAATAACTGCTGGCCAACCAGCGATGTCCATGTCCCATGATTCTGTGGGTCTGTTTACCATTGCCACTATGTACTAAGATGAGGTCTCATTTTATGTGAGTGAACATTAAAAGTCATTATTGAACACATAACTATATTCAGATGACAGCAAGTCAGCACATGGTCAAGAACCAAGTCAAGAGTAAAGGTACAATTCTTTCCACTCTCCAAATGGGAGCAGCCAAATTGCTATTGCAAATTGCTGATACAGACATGCTTGGCTAAATGTCTTCCTTCTGTGCTGTAATCATCTTACAATTCTTTTTCTGACTGAAGTCCATGTATATGGACTTTGAAGGGTCACTACTCCATCTTAAATATCTTAAAAAATCTTAATCATACACACTGAATATACAAAGTCATGTATATTTGTCTTCATGTAGCAGTATAATTTATCAGATTTATCGTATGCAATACTATACAATAATGCCTTTTGAACTAAGGTAGTGCATTATATAGTCAACTTGATTGTTAAGTTAAACACAGTGACCAGAGGTTAAATATTACATGGTGATCAGTTGATCATGCTGGGTTAAGTTAAGAAATTAAGGATCTGCAACATACACAGAATTAAGCTGATTTGAAAAGAAAGGCAAACTCCAGGGAACATTTCTAACATGCAGTCCCAGTTAGTTCAATTTCCAGGAGACAAAACAAGTCCCAAAGTGAAACCTCTTGGGTTATCTCCAATGATCTCAGATTTTCTTTGCTTCAAGCTTTTACCTTCAGGCTAATCTTCCCAGCAGGCACCATTTCCAAAGCAGCCACGAAGGTTAACGCTTCATATTTCTTCAGTCAAGTGTTCCACTTTTTTCACTACTTCTCTAATGTACAATTCTTTGCAGAATGGTTTCAGTCTTTCCCTCACACAAAAACTCTTTTGGAGACGTGTACTTCCTGAGCTGACTGCCCTTTGAGCTCCTTGGTCTGCTGGACATACCCTGCACTGAAACCTGAGTCACAAAGATTATAAGTTGCCTTGGCGCCTGGACAATGATATGTCAGCATAGTTGTTAAGAAAATACTAAGCTACTTTAGCTGTGCCCTTCAACCCTAGGAAGGCAATTAACAGTCGAAGGCGATGTAATAAAATCTTGCTTTCCCCACAGGAATGTCTTCAATGTTAAGCTTTGACTAACTGAAAACTAATAAGGTGTAACAGTGCTAACAACCAATACAGTAAAAAAGCTGGTAAACTTAAATAATGATTGAAACAATATTTGTCTCTATTTTATAGTACATATAATTGATTAATATTTTATTTCGGTAGTTTAGATCAATCATACCAGGGTCCATTGCTGCTCAGACATTATGATTACAAAAAAGGCAAAGTTTTCGGACCTTTTAAGTTTACACCAATATCGTTAGTACTTAGTTCAGTCCTTCTGCATATGAGCCCTTGATTTATTTGTCAAAAGTTAAGCCCTATGGCCTTGAAAATTCACGGACCAATGATTCCAGCAATTAGGCAAGGACTGTGCCTGCTGGAAACCTTTGCTACTGACCCTTGCAGACTTTCTGGAGTCAATGGGAGATTTTCTAATTAGCCTGCCATTAGGAGGTAGCCATACCAGTATCAGTACATCTGTAGTGCTTGTCCCTGGAAGAACATTGGAAAATTCAGGGGAAGTGGTCAGGGATGAGAAAATTTATGGTGTGGGACATCTCTCATGAAACAAAAACAAAGCTGTGCTTTCAGTCCTATCTGTATCACTTTTATAATGTAATCAAGAATTGTCTTTGTCTTCCCTGCTAGAAAGGACCTGGAGTTGTAAGCATTGACGGCAATGGTGACCTTTACAGCCACTGGCAAGGCTTTCTTCACCCTGCTGTGAGATTCCAGGAGGGGGAACAGCTCAGTAACTGGCTTCTTGTTGTATCTGAGCTGCTTTAAGCATTGGTCATGGGTGTAGCGCTGGCCCATGATACTCCCAAGCAACTGTTGATGGGTAAAACTGTCTATGTGGAGATTCTTCCTCCTTGCAGAGCTTCTCCTCTCTTTATCATCAGTTCCTTTTCCTGGTGCAGACTAATAGACACTGTCAATATAGACACAATACCCAAGTCCTCCCTGAGTATAAACAGCAGCGATCAAAAACTATTCAGAACACATTGCTTTCACAGTATAGCCTAAAAAGCAGTGTCTACCTTTGAATCAGAAGGCCTGGTTTTAAGTCCCAACAGCTCTGTAGGTGTGTAATAACATTTCTGAACAAGTTGATTCGGAAATATCTAAGCAGCAATACATTAAAAACATCTTGAATGCAATTTTTTTGGGCTGAATGTTTAATGACCAATGGTGCATAGTTCTTCTTGAGGCTGAACACTTGATTTTTGTTGAATGAATCTGTCAATATTTACAATCTTGTCTAACTTCCGTGCTCACAGGAAAAGTACGCTTGAGTGCCTTTGGCAAACTGGTGTATTCTGTGAGATGCAGCAGAAATACCTCATGGTGCATTGTGCATCCCAGGGGTGCCACTCCTGCCAGTTCCTTTGAATATTTTTGCATATCAAGTGTCGGTGACCTTGGCTACAATGGCTCTGACATCAAGGAAGTGAAGGATGGTGGTCTGACAGAAGCAGCCTCCAGGTATATGTCTCTTATATCTCACCTGAAAAATGGCTACCTGGTAAAACACAGTTGATGGGTGCCTTACACATTCCTTTGACACCATAGTCTGATTGATTCATTTCTGACATAGAATGGGACTCCCGCACGCCTGTCCTAAATAAGTCAGCATCCATTTTGTGGCTTTGTTGCCACCTAAAATGAGCAGACTATGTGCTGCTATGTATACCAAACCCTGCAGAGAGGCCAGATGTTGAGCATCCTAAATAGTGGGGACTTAGAGGAATAACTGCAAGCCACTGATCACAAACAAGGTTTATTCTTTTAAGATACTTGTGTGACATTCCTCTGCTGCCCAACATTAGCCATCTGGCCGACTGTCAGCCCAGATAGTTTCTAATCAATCTGTTAATACATATCTCTGGATCAGAAGAGACTCAAACCTAGACCTCCTATTTCAGAGGTAGGAGCAATACCACTGTGTCACAAAAGCCATCCCCTAGTACCAGCCCATTTCCACCCTCCTAACAGTTACCAGCAGGTCAATGAGCAACCGTGCAATACTGATTTGATCCTTGCAGCTTTCAGGGTGAATTGGGTTACTGTCGAGAATTCCCACCCCCGTTATACCAGTGGAGGAGAAAGATCTAAACCAACCTGAGTTCCAAGTTACTTTTAGGGGTGAGTAAAATGGAGGGAAAGAGAGAAAACATGGCATTTAATTATATTAAAAATCATCAAGTCTTTTATCAGTTAATAGGCCTGACTCGAAATTTGGAAGGCTAATATATAATGCAATGATTAAGAGATTTTGAAAAGATTGAATGGAGAAAATAGGACAAGTTCTTCCGATGTCTTATGACAAATATTCATTCCTCAACCAACACTACTAATATTAGATTATCTGCTTACTATCACATCGCGGCTTGTGAGATCTTGCAATGTGCAAATTGACTGCCATGTTTCCCAGATTCCAATAGTGACTGCACTGCAAAAGGATCATTTGCTGTAAATTGCTTTGGGACATTCTAAGGCCGTGAAAATCTCTATATAAATGCAAGGCTTTCTTATTTATTATACACCTGAAAATCAATAACCTGTCTTCTCTGCACAAATTCTGACTGCTTCACTTTGCCAGTTCCAGCAGAATCCAACATGCAGATTTCCTGCTTGTTTGTTTTATTTTTCAAACTGGTTTAATTAATATTATTTTTTGTGTCTTTTACTAGAAATTCCTCACAAAATTTTGTTACACTTATTTTTCAGACAAATTAAGTGATCTAGAATGGATTCCAGTTACGATAGAAATCTTCCATGGTCCTGAGGAAACAGTTCAACTTAATCTTAAATTCAATGGTTGCTTCTAGCATATGCAACAGTTAACATTTACATTAGCATCATCCTATAGGACATTTTATTTGCATTGCAGTGAAGTACCTGAAATAGTCTGTGTCCAGTAGTGGTCAGATTGTTGTGAAAATAAATTGTTTTAATAAATGTTCTTTCTAATACTTGCTTACTTGATAATTGAATAAATGCTCACTGTATCATTAAGCCAACAGTAATTGTGCCAATATATTATTCTAAAGTATAAAGTTTTCTGTAGGCTCTAATGAAATCTGCTTTTAACAATTTGTGGGTTGACACAGTGGCTGTTAAACAATGTGATGATTTATGTAACAGCTTATGTTGTTGTGCACTTCCTATATTATTAAAACATTGTATGATGGAAAGCTACTCCAGACTAGTTAAGGATAATAACTTCAAGTTCCTTAATTATAAGCTATAGAGAAACTTAAGTAATAATTTTTAATCAAAGCAAAATAAATGTCATCATTTGTTCTTTTGTAAAGATGCAATATGTGGAAATGCCATACTTATTGCTGATGCTTGCTTATTCATTAACTTCCCATTGCATACACCTCTAAATGAAACACACAAACCACATTCTCTTTCAAGAGCAGTTTGTTTAAAGTCTGCAAGGCACTATTATTAGCACTATTTAATTATGAAAATGGCAACCGTAGAGAATTCTGAACACACTATTTCCCTTGATCATTAGCTACAGGGCAAAAAATGAAACACTTTCAACAATGAAAGGTTCATATTTCAAGCGTATAGCTTCTAAAAGGGTATACACAGAAAATCAATTTTATTAAAGTCCTTCAAGCACTAAAGGGACGTTCATGCAGCTAAGCAATTTTAAAAATATGTCCACAGGCTGTGACAGTTTTGATTCATGTTTTAACAGTGTAATGTTTTGACTATTTTCAATATTGTCCTATGAGAAGGTCGGCTATAATTTTTAGGATCACACTTAAATCAAAATGCATTTATTACAATTCTGTTTTACTGTTTATAATCTTTATGGCCTGTGTAAAAGTATTTTTGTATGGAATCCATACAGATTGTCATCTCATTAAGTAAAATACATTAACGCTCAGACTTTGTTTTACAAGACGTGTGATTTAGATCTAAACTAATAAAGGCTGAGATTCCTGCACTGATTGAAGGTTTTACCAGTAGAGTTCAATCAGACTTATAACTGAAAGAAATCATAAATCCCTACTTAGATCATGTCGGAAACATCACGTTAACATAGCAGATTGCTGCTTGCTGCTTTGCTGCAATAAACAGAATTAAACTTCACAGAACATTTTGATCTATTTAGTGCACCAGATTGATACTGAGTAAGAATGGAATTGATGAAGATATAGTAATGAATGCCATCACTTTCCTGAATCAGTTTAGCTTCATTATTTTGACAAATATATGAGTTTATTTTTTAATGAGGCCTGAAAGGACACAATACTAAGCTGTCCTGGCCATCTGACTATGATTATATCTGTAACAATTTGAAGTAATGTGCAACAGAAATTGACTTGAAAAGTTATAGGTATTTGCCAGAAGGCTGTTGATATTAATTTGAGGAGCATTTAGTCACTTGTAATGTACAAAAAAACGAATGGTAAATTATAAATGTGTGCATAATTCTGCCACAGTTTCAGTAATAGGTATGGTGGTGATCAGTGTCGTCATATTAGTGACTGAGCTGATAGCTTGGGGCCAATAAATTGTTAGGCCAAACTGAGGCCAAAATGAAGTCAGAGGAGAGTGAAGGAGTACAGCTGAGTCCAAACTTCACTCAAAAATTCCAAAATACTTTTTCAGTATAAGCTAAAAGGAAAACTCCTGTCAAAAGATTAAGTTGCCTGAAGACCATATTTTCAGTGTTATGGCTGTTGTTTCAAGTCCAAAGTGGTGACATTGCTTTAGTCTGGGCTACTCCAGGTGCCTTTTGGGACACACCATTAGCCCATAAACAAGAAGTGTACAGAGTAAGCAGAGTATGATGTTAGTCAGTTTGCAACACTGATTTGAGTAGCAATACCAACTTTGACCTCAACACACCTCACTCTTGAGCAGTTAAATATGTTCTGCAGCAGGGGCACATTCCCGATGTGTTCTTGCACTCTCACTTGTGTAACTTAAATGAGTCACCAACCACTTTTAGGTTAGTTGTTGACTGATTTCTACTGGATATTAGTAAGTGAGTAGAAGTGTTCGTAAATTTCACTGTAAAGTAAAGTTGCAGCGTTTTACAGGAGGCACTTGATGATGATTGGAGTCTTGTTTATGATTCTGTTCAGACCACTTTCACCCAGTTGTGGTCCAATGGGTTTAATCTCCTTTAGTGTGCAGTGAGCTGAGGAGAGAAAAAAAAAACAGAGGTTGAGGAGCACCAACAATTTGAAGAGGAAGGAACAAAAAGACCATGGATATCCAAGACCTTAAGGAGGCAATTTTCTTATCTCATTCTTACCAAGGAACATGATGTACAAAGTCTTTATTTCACTAAAGAGATGCTCCCTGAAATTTGCCACTTATGATGCAGGTAGACTTACATTCTCACAATAAGATAAGGACAGCTGTAAGGATGAGCATGGACATGAATCTTTAACACTAGCTGATTGTAGGCTGGTCTAGATTTCATTTCTAACACTTCAACAGTTGAGTATGGGAGATCTCCAAGATTCTCTATGCAAAGAGAAAAAAATGCAAATGTCTCCCGTTAGAGAGGAGCTGACGAAGCTAGAACTCAGCTTTGCCAGGATAGTAGTTTTTGCTGAAAATGTGTTGCTGGAAAAGCACAGCAGGTCAGGCAGCATCCAAGGAGCAGGAGAATCGACGTTTCGGGCATGAGCCCTTCTTCAAAAAAAAGAACACATTTTCAGCTCTGATCTCCAGCATCTGCAGTCCTCACTTTTTCCTAGTAGTTTTTGCCACAGAGCAAGATATCATTAACTGTGTGCATATTGTTCTGTGGGCAGTGCATGTCAATTCAGAGATGCCTAGGTATTCCACTCTTTCAATGCCCAGTTGGTGTCTGAACAACTTTGCTCAACACATCATGTAATTTATTGCTTGGCATCCTGGTAATAGTCATGCAGCATTAATCCTGCTCTAACCCTTTATACCATCAGCATTGTCGTTAAGGGGAGACCAGAGGATATTCACTATCTACTGGGCCCATGACTCCAGTGTGCAACCCATACACATATGGGCAAAATGCTGTAACAAAAGCCAGTCTGTAATGTAAACTGTCATCCAGCAGACCACTGGGAGGATTGGTAATGCTTACATTCCTTGGTCTGCTCTCAGTAAAGCTGCAGAATTTACCAGAGTGTGTATCACAACATTATGATGATGTATCACAACAATATCACACCATGAGGCCACAGTTCATGCATCAGATATTCTGGTGGAATGAGGAGGGAGAGGAATACAAGAATAGGTGAACCAGGTGCAGGACTAGGCCAGTTGGCCTTTCAAGTCTGATCTACCATTTGATAAGGTCATAGCTTATCTGATTGTATCTTCAACTCCTGTCTGTTACTTGTCTGTTCCTAAAAAATCTTGATTCCTTTGTTGATCACAAATCTATTCAGCTTCAGACTATCTAACTCAGCCTTGAGTGTAATCAATGACCCAGTCTTCGTTGTACTCTAGAAAGAGAATTTCACAGACCACTAATTCTCTGGGAGAAAATAATTTCTTCTCATCTCTGTCAGAAATGTAAGAGACCATTTCTTTTTATCTGTGACCCCCAGTTCTAGACTCCCCACAAAGGGAGTCATTTTCTCAGCATGTACCCTGTCAAGTCCCTCCTTATATGCATCATTAAAATCACTCATTCTTCTCAACTCTAATGGGTCCAAGCTCAACCTCCCACCTTTCCACATAAGATAGCCCCTTCATCTTAAGAATCAGCCCAGTGAGGATTGCTTCTAATGCAATTATACCATTTTTAAAGTAAGAAGGCCAAAACTATACAAGATACTGTAGATAGAGCCAGACAGCTTGGAAACAGACCCTTCACTCCAACCAATTCACACTGACCATGTTCCCAAACTAAACTAGTCCTATATGCCTCAGCTTGGCCCATATTCCTCCAAACCTTTCCTACTCATGAACTTATCCAAATGACTTTAAACTTTGAAGCTGTACCTGAGCCTGCATCCATCACTTTCTCTCGAAGTTCATTCCACACACAAACAACTCTGTGTAAAAATGTTGTCACTTCTGTCCTTTTTAAATCTTTCTCCTCTCAACTTAAAAATATGCCTCCTTGTTTTGAATTCCCCCATTCTAGGGAAAACACTCGTGTTATTCGCCTTATCTATGACCCTCATGATTTTATAAACCTCAATATGGTCACTTCTCAACCTCCTAATCTCCAGTGAAAAACATCTCAGCCTTTCCAATCTATTTTAATATCTCAAACCCTCCATTCACAACAACATTCTGGTAAATCTTTTCTGCATCCTCTCCATTTTAATAACTGGGCAATCAGAACTGCACACAGTACTCCAGAAGAGGCCTCACCAACATCCTATACAACCTCAACAAGACGTCCCAACTCCTATACTCAAAGGTCTGAATAATGAAGGCAAGTGGGCTAAATGCCTTCTTAAACACTCTGACTACCTGTGATGCAAATTTCAAAGAATTATGTACCTGAATTCATTGGTCTGTCTGTTTTACTATAGTACCCAGGGCCTTACTTTTAATTGTATAAGTTCTCACCTTGTTTGTTTTACCAAAATGCAATACCTCATTTTTGTCCTAAGTAAACTCCATCTGCCACTCCTCAACCCATTGACCCAATTAATCAAGATCTCCTTGTAATCTTAGATAACCGTCTTCACTGTCCACTATATCACCAATTTTGGTGTCATCTGCAAAATTACTAACCATGCCTCCTATATTATTATCCAAATCATTTATATAACTGACAAACACAAGTGAACCCAGTATTGATCCCTGTGGAACACTGCTGGTCACAGGCCTCCAGTCTGAAAAACAACCCTCCACCATTACCCTCTGTCTCCTACTGTCAAGCCAATTTTGTGTTCAATTGACAAGCTGACCCTGAATCCTGTGTGATTTAACTTATTAGGCCTACTATGCGAAACCTTGACAAAGGCTTGACTGAAGTCCAAGTAAATGATGCCGACCACTCCGGCCTCATTGATCTTTTTGGTTACTTAATTTAAAAACTCAATCAAGTTTGTGAGACATGTTTTTCCACATACAAAACCATGTTGACTATCCCTAATCAGTCCTGACTTCTCCAAGTGCATGTAAATCCAATCTTCAGAATCACCTCCAACAGCCTGCTCATCATTGATGTCAGACTCACAGGTCTATTGTTTCCTGGCTTCTCCTTACAGCCTTTCTTAAATAAAGGAGCAACATTAGCCACCTTCCAGTCCTCTGCTACTTCACCTGTGTTTGTGGATAATGTTTATAGATACAAATGTTTCTGCTGGAGGCCTTACAATTTCCTCCCTAATTTCCTACAACATTCAGGGCTATACTTGAACTGGTCCTGGAGATTTGTCTGCTTTTATGTTTTTTAAGACTTCCAGCAGTACTTCTTCTATAATGTGAACTGTTTTCAAAACATCAAGGCTTAGTTGGTGGGTGGTACAGTGGCACAGTGGTTAGCACCACTACCTCACAGCACCAGCAACCCAGGTTCAATTCCCGCCTCAGGCAATTGTCTGTGTGAAGTTTGCACGTTCTCCCTGTGTCTGTGTGGGTTTCTTCCCACAGTCCAAAAAACGTGCAGGTTAGGTGAATTGGCCATGCTAAATTGCCCGTAACGTTAGGTATAGGGGAATTGGTCTGGTTGGGTTGCTTTTCGGAGGGTCAGTGTGGGCTTGTTGGGCTGAAGTATCTGTTTCCACGCCATAAGTAATCTAAAATACTTATTTCCCTGAGTTTTCTAGCCTGCATTTCTTTCTCAACAGTAAAAACAAACACAAAATATTCATTTAATATCTCTCCCATCTCCTGAGGTTCAACACAAAGATGACCTCATTGATCTTTAAGGGATCCTACTCTCTCTCTAGTTGTTCTATTGCTCTTAAATGTATTTGTAGAATCTTTTTGAATTATCTTTAACCTTATCTACTAAGGCTATCTCATATCCACTTTTTCCCATCCTAATTTCCTGCCCCATACTCCTTAAATGGTTTAAGAGATTCAGTTGATCCCAGATGCCTATATCTAATAAATGATTCCTTTTTATACTTGACCAGAACCTCAGTATCCCGAATCTGACCAGCCTTGCTTTTCACTCTAATAGGAACAAGGAGATAGTGAGGACTGCAGGTGCTGGAGAAGTCAGAACCGATAAAGTGTAGCACTGGAAAAAGCATGGCAGGTCAGGCAGCATCTGTGGAACAAGACCGTCAGTGCTTCAGACTTAATCTTTCATCAGGACTGGAGAGGGGAAAGGAGGCTGAGAAATAAATGGGTGTTGGGCCCTGGGAGAATGGTAATTGATAAGGCCACCCACAAACTGGAGGAGGAACACCCCATTTTCGACCTCAGAAATCTACAACCACATGGCCTCAACCTTGAATTTACCAGTTTCCAGATCTCCACTTCCACCTCATCCCAGATTCAACCCTCCAACTTGGCATTGCCTTCTTGACCTGATCTTCATATCCATCTTTCTTCCCACCTTTCCGCTCCACACTTCTCACCAACTTATCATCATCACCTCCTACCTTCACCTACCTATCGCCAAATCAACTACCTTTCCCCCAGTCCCAACCCCCATTTCTTTCTCAGCTCCCTTCCCCTTCCCCAGTCCTGGTGAAGGGTTAAGCCTAAAACTTCAACTCTTTTGGCCCTCAGATGCTGCCTGACCTGCTCTGCTTTTTCCAACACCGCACTTTATCAACTCGAACAAAAACATAATGCCTCTGAACTCTCAGTATCACGCTTTTGAAGACCTCACACTTGTCAGTTGTCCCTTTACTTGTGAACAGTATACTCCAATCAACTTGTGAAAGTTCTTGTGTCATACGCTTAAAATTGACCTTACTACAATTAAGAATTTTTATGGAATATGTATCTTTTTCTCTAATGATTTTAAAACTCATAATATTATGATCACTGATTCCTCTGCTAACACTTTGCTGGTCACTTGCCCTGCCTTATTTCCCAACAGAAGGCCAGGTTTTGCTCTTTCTCCAGTAGGAACATTTACATGTTGAAAAATAAAATCTTCTTGAACACATTTAACAAATTTGTGCTAGAAGGAGAGGCTGAACATGTTGGGGCTGTTTTCCCTGGAGCTTTGGAGGCTGAGAGATGACCTTATAGAGGTTTAAAAAATATGAGGGGCGTGGATAGAATAAATGGACAAAGTCTTTTCCCTGGGGTGGGGGAGTGCAGAAGTAGAGTTAGGGTGAGAGGAGAAAGATATAAAAAAGACCTAAGGAGAAACTTTTTCACACAGAAGGTGGGTACGTGTATGGAATGAGCTGTCAGAAGAAGAGGTGGAGGCTAGTACAATTGCAACAGTTAAAAGACAATTGGGAATGGGAAGGGTTTGGAGGAAGCCACGTGGTGGCAGGTGGGACTAGACTGGGTTGGGATATCTGGTACAGCCTTATTATTTTTACATATATTTGCGATCTCTCTATATATTTGCTTCTCAATTTCCCTCTGACTATGAGTACAATCTCATCAAGGTGATCATCTCTTTCTTATTTCTAATTTTAAACCATACATTTTCACCAAATGTTCCCTCAGAAATATCTTCTTTAAATACAATAGTAATGCTTTCCTTAATCAAAAAATGCCTCTCCACTGCCTGTCTTACCTCTCTTTCTATCCTTTCCATAACATCTAAAACCTGGAATATGAATGTCAGTCCTGCCGTTCCCTCAGCCGAGTTTCTGTGATAACTAAAATGTCCCAGTCCCACGTTCCCATATATGCCCTGAATTCATCAGCCTCACCTGTAAGACCTTCTGCATTGAAATAAATGCAAATGAAGTCTGAATAAAGCTGTAACAATATCTCCCTACTTTTGTATTCAAACCCCCGCAATAAGCACCAACATTCCAGTTGTTTTCCAAGTCATCATTTGCTGTAACTATATTCTAACCTTTTGTGATTCATATACCAGGACACCAAAATCCCATGGACTAGAGCGTTCTGTAGTTTTTCTACAATTAAATGGCGTATTGTTTTCAATTCTTCTTGCCAAAAGGGAGCGAGGAGGGAACCAACACAACTGGTCCTGCCCAATGCCTTTGTGAATATCTCCACTATTGAATGTGACCCCATTGAAGATCAGTCACGTCTTATTATCTGCTGTCACTGACCATCGCTATATTCTCTTTACCCAAGACTCTATAAAAGCATCTGTTATTATTGTTGGGTGTCGGTAAGGATAAAGGTACAATGGTAGAATTCCAATAAAGTTATATATAAATTACAAGGTACAAGCTTAAGAATCAGAAGAAATTGTGGGATGAGAAGGAAATAAGATTAGGAAGGAGAATTGATTATTGATATTCATCATATTCAACATTTTTGACTGTATCACTGCCCACAATATGAGTCATGACTGTTTGCTTGATGCAGAACCTCCATTACAGTGACAGCATGAAGCTGTGCCTGTCCCCTACCAATTAACTGCAGTCATCAGCCACCTTGTCCTGCAAGGGAAAAGGGAAAAGAAGTATACCATTGATTATGTGTATGAGGCTGCTGCACTATTAATAGTGTGAGAGTAAGATGAAACTATGAATATGAAGGAAGAGTCATGTTTAATGAATAAAAATGTTGGTAATGAATAATGGAGGTGCAGTGAAAGATGCAGAGTGTGAAGCTAATGGTACAGGTATGTCCTGTGATGATGCATTCACTGACCTTGACTGTTAGTGTCCCATCATTGACTTCTTTCTGCACTGCTTTTCATTAACTGGACTAGTTTCTGACTCTACTGCATCTGCAGTGTCCTTCCTGTGGACTTTCAGATCCTCTGTTGACAGAAGACTTCTCTCCTTCATTTCGTCTCCTACATCCAGCCTCCACTGGAACTTCAGTGAATGTTGGTTCCTGGTCTCATACATTATCTGCCACTGTTGTGTCCTTCCCAGATCTAACTCACTTTAGGAATGAGTACCAATGCCTGCTGCAGGCAAATGTGTTAAAATCAGAACACCAAATTACTGCAGACATTTTTAACAAGTAATTCCAAAATATGTTTCTTAAAAGAAAATTGGCACAGCCGAAATTGGTTGCAGATATAAATTAGATGGTTCTCCCAAGAGACAGAAATGCACAGAATGTCACATCTGAAGATGTAAGAGAACTTCAAATAACAAACCATCAAAGGAGGAAGAGGCAAATCAAAACAGATTGATTATAATCACTTGTAAGCGCAAAGACATTGAAAGATTGACAACCTGCTCAGAAGCCAGCCACCCCAAGGATTACATTCCAAATTGCAGACACATTTGGTGTTTTGTTCCTTTTGAAGAGTACATGAGGATTGCCAAAAAAGCCAATTTTAACTTTAATGGAATGTGCCAGTGAACCTAAACATTCTTGCATAGATTATTGAGATTGTAGGTGTACCATCCTGGGTTATACTATGAAGATCACAGTTGAAGAACAATTCCCTCGGACACCTCTGCATTGCAGGTAAATGTCATCTTTACTCTGAATGCTAGAAACCAGCTAACTTGCAAGCCAGATGGAAAGAAATAGCATAACAAAATGACTCACTATTATTCCGAATGCTGAAGTTCAGTGAAGAGCTTCTTAATTCAAGAAAGCCCAGATAAATAGGCTTCTTTTGAAACCCAAGTTGCTTTGAGTTTGGGAGATAGGTTTTCTCAAGTGAAGGGATCCTTTCTAAACTATGGCAACCAAATGAGAGAATGGGTGATATAGCTGGGGAGGCAGTTCATGCCTCCTCACTCAAGGGCTTAATAATTTGTGGTATCCTGTCTGGAATCATAACAAATTGGTTTGGAGGGATATGGGCCCGCTGCTGGCAGGTGGGACTAGATTGGGTTGGGATATCTGCTTGGCATGGACGAGTTGGACCGAAGGATCTGTTTCCATTCTGTAGATCTCTATGACTCTAAATTGAGGGAACCTTACTGGGGATTGGGTGTATAAGGCATTTAAGAAGGACAGTCTGATTTTAAGTAGTTTGGGTTAATTTGAACTCATCCTAGCCTTCACAATTTTCATTAGGTCTAGTTGCTTGTTCTAGTTATGTAAATTTACAGGGAGCATGAATTTGACAAGCACCAGGATTGGTTATGGGTAAATGATGCACGTCCCAATACTCATTTTCAGGACTTATGGAATTTTGGGCCTTCGGTATCTGTATAGCACCTAAATTACAGGGGCTGTATTTCAAAGCACCTAACTGTAAAGTGTTTTGAGATTTCTTGAGACATGAAAGGCATCAAATAAATGCAAATCATTATATGTATAGAAAATATTATACATAACTCTAAATGGCTAATGCAGAGTTACCTTGGTTAAAAATAGCTTTGAAAACAAACTAATTTTTTGATTGCTTTACCTTTTCGCTGGTCAGTCATTTTGCCTTTTGCTCCTTTTGGTTCATTAACAAGTATATGGCCAGATATGAGGTGCTTATAGATGCATTTACATCACTTGTCAGGACAACAGCCCATTCAATAAGTTTTTACTGTTTGCTGGGATAATTTATTGAGCTGTTTGCATTGGGACTATTTTTCTGCACTCACAACAAGCTCAGCCAAAGTTCAAGAATGTTATCATTTAATAATTTATTGTCAGCTAGTTTTAATTTGAAGCTCCATGACTCATTGACATTGTAAATATTGTAAGGATGAAAATATATTTTACAATTGTCAGACAGCAGAGTGGAATGAAACTGCAAGTGCCTCTCCGTTGCTGGCACTTGGTAGCTTGTTGCATACCTGTATTGTTAAAATTGAATTATGCTCTTGAAATATTTAAAATGCCAATTCGTCACAAAGCTAGAAATTTGAATCAACTCCATGACAAGTTATTAAAATATACATTTGCTGGGTTGCACTTGCCCATAATTTTTAACTTTAATCCTTGCTAATGGGATTTCAGATTGCAGACAAGATCCTCTGGAGAGGGGATGAAGGCTGCTTGATGTAAAAACATGCAAGGTATTAAATCTTCTAATGTATAACACAGGTTAAAATAAATTTCAAATAATTAAATATGTGAAATATGATAGAGCAGACCTCAGTTGGTATCAATTTTTTTTATTTTCACGAGGAAATAGGGGTTTGTTAAATCACTGAGTGGATAATTCTCTATTGTCAAGTCAGCTGTAAATTTTCAATACAATAGGTGCATAATTATGTTTTACACCCAGCTCATGTCCATAGCATTAAACATTTCAAAAGCATCACTTCTGAATGCAAAAGTTTTGGTTTTCATCTGAATCACATTGAACTGTAATATCCAGAGTATCCAGTGAAATTGAGGCAGAAAATGTACAAAAAAATGGGAAGCTCAAGCCACAGGGAATAAATAATTTTCTACCGTGTTTTGAACAGTTATTAACCCAAACTCAAAATTCTGAAGTTATGATAAATCTTGTCTATTAATCAATGGTATCTATGGGCTGAAAATTGAAAGCAGATTTTCTGACATGCATTTAAGTTCCTGGTAGCGGTGACGTCCTGGAAAATTCACTTCACAATGTTATTTTAGACTGTGATTTGGAGATGCTGCTGTTGGACTGGGCTGTACAACTGATGAAGGGGAGGTGCTCCAAAAGCTAGTGTGCTTCCAATTGAACCTGTTGGGCTATAACCTGGTGTTGTGTGATTTTTAATTTTAGACTGTGTTTGAGTGTATTGCTTGAGTCAGAAGATAATATTTATGAAGCATGTCGGACACTAACCTCTGACTTCACAACTAAAATCTTTCAGTCAGTCAGGTTCCAACAATGTTAAATAACTTTTTTCCTCAAAGATTATTCATTGGAGATTCAACAGTGAAAATAGCTTCCAATGATAATGACACACCAGCAATGGTTTCAGAGCAGACTACAAATCTACGACTGGCAGAAAGGGAGAGACAAATTGATTCCGAAACATGAAAAAGGGTGGTTTTCAAGGGTGCAAAGAAAAATGAACAATTGATAAGATAATTGAATCTTCAGAAAATATGACTAGTTCATGAAGGGAATTGGAGCAATAATATGAACATTCAATCATAAACAATTTTGAGAAGTGAAAAGCAAAATTATTTGCATCTCAATCAATTATTTTTTGGTAAACTGCAGGTCAATTACTTATAAAAAGCATATAGGCACATGTATATTTTATTAGCAGTCAGATGTGTAATATTTGTAACCTTGTGTGACAATTTGATTTCTTATAATGGGATAGCTACTATATTGTTAGCTTACAGCAGAACCTGGATAAATGTTGGAAATAATATCCTAGGTCCCAGCTTGTTCATGAGGATTATGATGGGTCATGTGCTGGCAATCAATAAAACACCTAGTTAATAAGGAAAGGAATAATTTAGAGATTCTGGAAATCTGGTGGCTAACCTTCTTATGCTTAAACTTTATCAGCTCACTATATTTTGAAAGAACATTGTTACCTGAGTGAGGAACAAAGACTAAGGAAGAGATTTCAGATCTTTGATTCTGTATTAAGGTAGTGGTATTAAAACCAAATATTGTGAATTTACATTTCATTACCTTTTAGCTATCAGTCAGAAATTTCTCACCGCAGATTAAGTAGGTAAGGCTGTTTGAGAGTTGCCACAAACTAATGCAAAAGCAATTTACAATAGAGTTAGTGCTCACATGACTATTGCAAGCCTGCCTGTAAACTATGAGAAAGCGAGGACTGCAGATGCTGGAGATCAGAGTTGAGAGTGTGGTGCTGAAAAATCACAGCAGGTCAGGGAGCAGGAGAATCGACATTTCAGGCCGAAGCCCTTCATCAAGAATGCCTGTAAACTATACACAAATGCATTTCTCCAAACATTCTCTTTACATAAAACTGTATACATTGCCAATCGTAGCTGCTAATTACCGAAGTTATCCAATAAACACGATCAACAAACAGAAATTATCATTCCTGAACAAACTGTGATAATCCCAGACTGTTCTGTTTTTATCAGTCTCTACCCATTTCATCCATTATCTCTAAAGTCCCCAGGTTTTTAAACAATATACACATATGTTGTTGTTTGATATCTGTTCATTGCTGAGTGATGTTTCTTCCCTGGGGAGTTTTATTCCTGCATCAAGTTCTTAATCAAAACTAGATGCTCATCCTTCAGATTCAATGTCTCTGCTCGGTTAATGACTTCCAGAACATGTAAATCCATTGTTGTTAGTTTTTACATTTGAGTTAAAACTCCTTCTTGTTCTGTGCCCCATTACAATGGCCTATCCATAACAGTGAGCTTGCATAGGCAACTATATCCTGATGACACATTTAGTAAGTACTTTGTTAGGTAGTTCACAAATCCAACTAGTTGTCGCACTGCTTTCACAGCTGTTAGTTGGTATATCTGTGCTCCAGTTCTCACCTTTTCATATCCTGGCAAAGTCCTTTCACTAGCAGTCCATGGCCAATGTACTTGAATTCAAGAATCTTCAATTGATTCCTTTTCATCTTGTCTCATTCTGCTTCCTTGTCACACTTACTTTTCCTGCTTTGCTGTGATGATATGCTCTTCAGCTGTCATTTGCTTGTCATTCAGCTGATGGCTCTGATTGACCTTCTTTTCTTCCTTTCTGGTTCTCAGCACCTCCTGGGTCTGGGGAGTTCAGTAGCTACTGAATTCTTTAGCTTGTTTTTCAGGTAGGACTTCAGGGCAGACGGAGCTCTCTGGTCCAAGTTAGTCTGACATATTTGCAGACAACTCTCACCAAGAAGACATTCAAGACCTGAAAGAGCATATTTGTAATATTCTGGGATCTACTCAATAGTCATTGGCTTAATGACCTGCAAAGCACAGCAAATTTGTCAGCTACATATCGGGTTGCAAGTTCATACATTAGATTTCTTTCAGCTGAGATGGGTGGATTTTGCTTAACATCTACTAACTGGATGCCTGGAACTTCTTATTCTCATTGTTTTGATCTTTATTTGTCCCCTTAGGATGAATATTGTTCCATTATATAGCCTAAACCTTCCTTTCGAGGGCTTCAGTCCTAGGGCCACCATCTTGAGTCATTTCACGCCGGTCCAAAAAGCTCATGATGTTGCACAAGGCAAGGGTGTGTATCTGACACTTTCACACTTGACATTCTCCTTCAACAATCATCATTCAAATAGTCACAAACTATTGATCACCTTTAGATCTGACAATATAAATCTGTTGCATGGTGCAGAGGGATTCCATCAGAATCCTATTCCGATGATTCATCATAATCATCACTCCAGCAGTCATAATTATAGACTTGATATGTTCCTTTCTAGATAAACATTTGTGTAAAACTGATCCAGCTGTTAAAGCACTGCTCTTCCCATACTGCTTTCTTTTCTTTTGTGTGGTATCCTCGGCAATATTTCCACCCTGATCTTTTAAACATTACTTTGGCTCTTCTGCAAGTATTTCTTTCTATCTAACATATTGTTCTCATTTTGTCTGGAATGTCTCTCAGCATAATGCAAAGCCTCGTCTCTTTTCACATAACTGGAAAGCTGAGAATTTCTACACATGTCAATAGCTTTCCAGAAAAGAAATTATCACTGCCCCCTCAGTGGACATACTGTCATGGTGGGATATCTCATACTCAAGGTAATCCTGCCATTAAGAGATCAACTTTCAATTGTCTAATCTTACACCATTCAGCTAGATGCCAGTGCCATCACATACTGATCAATACCCTCCATCTCTCTCTACCTTCTGGTGTTGAACATATCCTGTTCATGAGTAGCATTTAATTGAGGTTCAAAGCTTCAAAATCTTCTATTTGGCCTCTGTGTTCTTCAGTAAGGTTTCAGATGAAATGCAGCCTTTAGCACTCTTTCTCCAGTACAGATAACAGGATTGTTATGCTTACTTGTTCAGTCTTTTAATTCAGTTCTGTAGCTATCTCATAGTTTTGCCACTGAGAGTGGAAATAATCCAATGCTGTCTCATATCTCGTTTCATATCCAGAGCAGCAGGGAATGGAAATTCGCAGCTATTTTGACTCGCCCAACACTTCAAAGTTGCAAACTATGTTTTTTTTTAACAGTCGTGACTTTAAAAAAAATCACTCAGTCTCAAATTTCACACTGCTGACATCATGTTTCAAGTGATATGTTTAATTGCTGCTGCAAACTAAAGTGAAAGCAACTTACAGTAAAGTTAGAGGTCACTCTCTAGGGCAAGCCAGCCACTGTACTATGTACAAATGTACTTCTTCAAACAAGGACAGATCTTGTATTGAATCAATGTGTTCACAGCCTTTACAAAAGAATATACATTTTCCCAGTTTTCCTACTATCCCCTTATGCCTGTAAAGTTCAGGTTTTTCACTTTTTTTCTCGTGGTGAATTACATTGTCACATCATCTAAATTAAATATTTACCAAAGCAAGAAAATACTGCAAACACTCAGAACATAGATGTTGACATGACAAGTGACATAACTTCAGTAGAATTCTGATGCAGAGCCCACATCTTAAACATCAACTTACTTGTTCCCTGTATTGACTGCCCAGCTGAGCACAAGTAGCATTTTGGTTTCTTTTTCATATTCCCAGTTTTTTGCTTTGATATTTTGACCTATCTGTTGTCTACTTTAATGATTTTTAATGTAAACAAGCAGATGACAGTAAATAAGGACAGGAATGTTACTCCATACGTGAGATGAAGAGCATTCCTGATGAAGAGCTTGTGCTCGAAATGTTGACTCTCCTGCTCCTCAGATGCTGCCTGACCAGCTGTGCTTTTCCAGCACCACACTCTTGACTGTAATCTCCAACATCTGCAGTCTTTTCTTTCTCGCCATGACAGGGAGATAACTGGACTAGAGTGTGCAAGCATGAATCAGTCTATATTTTAAATCATGCATGCTGTCCTTATTTTTGTGTTTCTATCAGGCACTCTTATGTACACATTTGTGACAAATGCCAGAGGGTGTGGGTTTTGATGGCCTGATCTGGCCGATGCTGTGGTGTGTCACCTGAGAAAGTGGTCGTGATGCCACATGACTATACCACCCATCTCAGTTTCTCATGTCTCTTAATTTCCCAAGGTACTGTAGGGTGTGCAGACATGACCTATCCGGATTTTCTGGGGACAGATGCTTCTCAGTGTTTGTCTGAATCAGACCTGCTGTATCCAGGCAAGAACTGTGTCAGCAGTGTCTCATGGAGGTGGGAAAAATTTATAAAAGTAGTAACTCTTGTTTTCCGCAGTTTGAAGTACTTATCTCTTCAAAATAAAAGCAGCCCATCACAGATCAGTGGAGGAGCCAACACCAAGAACATTGCTAGCTCAGTGTAGTGGTTGGAGTGGTTGGCAAGGCTATTTAGACACCTCTCCTTAACGCCAAAGAAGAAACAGGTGATTTCAGCATTTAATACCAGTGGAGAAAGGGACAAATGGTCAGCACATGGAGGTTAAAACCGTGGGCATCAGGAAGCCACAGGAAAATGATAAGGGGCATGAAGGAGAAAGAGATAGCTGAGCACAGGATCTACAAGCAGAAGTGGAATGAAATCAGTGTTGGCTTTTCTGGTATTGCACAACCATTGACCCACTGCCCTCATAACAGAGGACCCCTTGCCTAAGGCTGGATAACACATCAGATTCATAACAGGTGGGACCGAGCAGACTCAAAGGGCATCCAGTGCCTGGACTGGTTCTCCAGTGCCCTGCAATATCCTAGTTCTAGGGACTTGGTTATTGTGGTGATCATTATCTCACCATAATGTGGTTATCCTGTGAGATGAGGAACTTGAGGTCAATGAGGTCCTTGAAAGAGACAGCTCCTTGGGTTGAAGCAGGAAAAGGAGGTAAAAGAGGAGGTAGAATTGGAGACAGAGGGGATGACACTGAGGGAGTTCTTCCCGCTGCACATGGGGGTGGGTGATGGAGTTTGGCTAGTCTTAGCAGGCTCCTGGAAGAGGACTTTCCTCTCCCCCCTCATGATGCTGTCCTCAGGATCTCCCCCTTACATCTCATGGCACAGTGATGGCTTTTGGCACAAACTGTCTTCCTCAGTTTCTTGAGAAATGGTTGCTGTGTCTGAAAGCCACTTCCATTCTTACTTCCTCTAGCTACAATTGGCCAGGAAATCCACCTTCAGATCAATTAAGGGCTTAGCCCTTATGAACCTCAGTCAGTTACCTAACAGAGGAACATTTCTACCACAGAAGCTGACCAGTTCTTTTTCCATCTTTGTGTCAAGAACCTCAACATCTAATAGGACAATTGTATTCTCTAGTCATTAGTATTTCTGGAATACCTCCACTGGGAAAAAATGCAATTAGAAACACTGACAAAGGCAAAAGATACAAATTTAAAATGCGGTACATTGACAGGAAATGCATGGTTTTTACTATCCGTATAGAAATGTATATGGGCAGTGTATACAGTTGTAAGATCTTTTGTCCTAGAGATTCAGACTAATGCATCTCCAATGGCATTGTTCACAGTGATTATAAGAAGGTGCTCCCTCATTTCATTGTTTTAGTGTAGGAGGATGACACACATAGTGTATCTTTTCATATTGTGTCTTTGCTTTGAATTTCTCTGTCTTCTTTTACATCTTTTGTCTCTGGCATCACTCTCTTCACTCTTTACATCAACTAATTATTCCTTCCTTTTCTACTTCTATCTGATTGTATTCCTCTTCAGCTCCCCCATCTGATAATATTCCCTTTCCTCCTATGCATCTATGGTTCTCTCTGCCTTCCTCTTGCTTCTCTCATGTTTGTCTTTTGACATCCTGCTGCCCTTTCAATTCTTCTGTTCTATCCCTTTTGAATGAGTGTATAGGTCAACATTTAGGTGGTGTGAAGTGATTGAACTAGGACAAGAGGAGAAAAGTCGTGTGAGAAAGAAGAACAATGGAGAATTCTGTCACTGTGTTAGATACCTTGGAAGTATCATTAGGAGCAAAGACATAGGAAAATCTGAGAAATTTAAACATGATAAGTTATGGTTGATATTTAGGCATAATAATTAGAGCACCCAGGTATGACAACATCTTACAATGTTAATCATATGCTGTGGCATGTGCAGGATGTGCAGGCATATATAAAATAAATTGTATATTCTATATTTAAATCAGAATAGTATAGCATATAGAATACAATGCCTAAAGTTTGACCTACCACTGTGAATGTGCTTTTGTACATTGTCTGTTGAGTGTACTCCTTGCCACTTAACTGGATAGCTATTGTAGAGTTGGTGTCTAGAAATAGTTCACAGGATATTATATGGTACATTATTTAAATGAATTCATTACCTCACAATGATTATTTAATTTCAGCACAGTGCTATTACTTCAGTGAAATCCTTAGCAGCTGAAAAAAAGTCATGTTGAGGTATGTGCAGCAAAGAAACTTGTGCATCACATTGCAATCAGCTCTTATAAGCATTCGTAGAGTTGTATGCTTAAGGGGAAAGTTCTGATACTGCTGTCAGAGTACACTAATAGTACCAGCCATGCACAATGTATTTTCAAATGAATTTGAGATTATAATGATTCAATCTTCACTCAACCTATTTAGTTAGGATTGCTATCTTTGTATTCTGGTCTGGTGATAACTGGCAGGCTTTGTAACTTGTCCCATTGAAATGCTGCCAAAAATTGTCATGGAACTTTTATTCAACAAATATTACTAAAAGCAATCTTGAGGATGTTTTCCCAGCCCAATCTGTGTGTTGATCTAGATACACGTTAAAAGAAAGCGTTTTGGTCATGAACAGCCACACTTTCGCAAAAGAAGTATGATGTTCTCGGAGTTTTATACAATTCATTGTCTGGAGCAGTCCAGTCCTCACTTTTTCTGTATTGCAAGATGTGTTTTTAAAAATGGAACAACCTTAATACGATCACTACTTTTACTTTGAGATCAGTTTTCTCTATCCATGTCTGCTGCGAGCCTCAAATTTCCATCACTGGCTTTTTGACACAGACTGAACTTGCACTGGGGCAATTGTGTTTGAGACTTGTGAAGTTGTGTGTTAAGCTTCAGCCCCATAGGCTTTTCATCTTTGTTATCTCAAATAAACTGAATCTTAATCCCTGCTCAGCAAGTACATTTTTCACCTAATCCTCTTGAAGGTCTTCTGTTTGCACAGATTTTCCCTGTGAACATGCTGTTGACTGTAGTCACAGACCTCGTGCTGATGTATGGCAGCACCTCATGTAATTAGTAATGGCTCTCACCACAGAGTGTAACACTGTTGTTTCATTGACATTGGATTTTTGTAGCTTTGCATCAGTCCACAATGTTGCCAATATGTTGTCTCATGAACTGTATTAAATACTATCATTCTGCCTGTTCTGGCTGCCAAGATTCATAGAGATTCTGACAAGCTTGCTTTTTATTATTTCTTTTATTTGAGTTTATTAAGCAGTCATTTACACTAGTCCTGATAAAGGTCACTGACCTGAAATGTTAACAAGAATTCCTCTTAACATATGCCACCTGACCTGCTAAGCATTTGTAACATTTCCTGTTTTTAACTCAACCACGCTAAGCTGTTTTAAAAGCTGAAGAGTTCCATGACTTCAAAGACAAAATATCTCCAACTCAGCGATACATCTCTGCAGAATATCAACGTAAATTTAAACCCTCAAAGGACAAGGCATTAGGATATTAACTGACCATTGCCTTTTGCACATTTCAGTCACATGTTATTAATGTTGCCATCATATTGGCTTGAAAACTTTTTAATATATCAATAATAGTTAAACTTCTTCACTTTTACAATGGAATTGATCTTGCAAATGTGAAGGACCTAGTGATGTGCATCAAATAAACTTTGGTGGGACTTTTAACATACATTTTTGAACAAGATAATTAATTATAAACATTTTTAAATTGTTAGTTAGCTCAGTTCACTTTCTTCACCTTCTTCATGGCAGTCCCTTAGGTTCATGATGACTTTCTTCCACTTCTGTGTGGGTCTTGATGTGACTAAGCGGTGCAATACGTGATCCACAAACCCTGTCCCTTGTGGGAAAGATGGTGTTTATTGAAGCAGCTGGATGGGACGCTTAGGTTCATGCATGTTCCTTCCACTGTTTGCACTCAGCTTCCAACTAGGCCTGTCAGAGATGCTCGAAACAGTTCACTTGAATCTTCTTTTGTGGAACAGTTTGCTAACAACATGAGAGTGGATCAGTTCAGCTCAATTTTACAAAGAAATGCTGAACTTTTTGAGTAACTAAATCCGAAGAGTGGTATTTGTAAAAATATCCTTTGCAGTTAGGTCTCTATCTCCTATTAGTTCTTTAAAGCATCTATTTTAAAGCACTCATCCTTATATTTAATCCTCTCATGGCCTTTCATTTTTTATATCAATATGACTTCTGGCAGTTCTAGAACCACTTTATTTTGTTTTCACCAACTTGAGCCTCTTGTATACCCTTCCACTTTCCTCACCATTTGTGGCCATGCATAAAGCCGCCAAGGTGACGCAAAATATAATTTCAATACTAACTTCCTTCACCTCCCTCTCTTTCATTAAGGCGACACCTTTGACAAATGTTTGGTTGCTCTCTCTTATTTCTCTATTCAAATTCATACCTCCATACATCTTGGATCTTTTATGTATTAAGTGTATGATCTAAAGGTGGGCTGCCATGAAGTCTTTTATCATTGGATGTTTTTTCTTAGCAGCAGCTTTCTGCTCCCCCATAAAGAGAGAAGAGTTGAAAGATCCAAGTCGTCATCCATCCATGTGGCAGGCACCAACACTTACTCCTTGCTATGGTTGAAGCAGCACCTCGGCTTTACTAGATGTCTCAGCATTGTGGTTAAGATCGATAACTGACTAGGATCTGAAAGCAATAATCCACTTTGTGCTATACTATACCACAGCACAATGACATTACATTTCTTTTCTAAACCCTTTTGCGGGCAATATCCACTCACAAGGTTTGAAAGTCTGGAAGTGCAAACTTATCAAAGATAGATTTTTTAAATGTATTACTTTATGTGTTTATAAAATGTCTGGAATAAAAACAAAATTAATTAGACCATAAGTAAATCAGCATGATTGTTAGTGTCTTTAAGAAATGAACATTAATTTAGGTAAGGGATGTTTAAGGATAATAATTCTTCCCGCTAACATCACTAAACAAATCTTATAACTTTTCCTGTTCCTTCTGCTAGTATAGGTGCTTCGATGTTTGTGCGTCAATCAACCCTTGAAACCTTAAAAATCTTTTCAAAAACAGGGAGTGACTTATACTCCGAGAATAAAAGTGAATTGCCGGTAAAGGTGATTGTTATTTTGAAATGACATCAGCAACAATGCAAAAAATAAGCATTAATACAACAAATGCTGGGGATTGCAATGAGGCAGACAGCATTCATGGAGAGGGAACAAGATAAAGTTTCAAGTCTAGATGACTCTTCACCAGAGCTGAAGTGAAGTGTGGAGGGGGTAACATTTATGCTATATATGGGGGGTGTGAGCGTGGGTGTGAGTGTGGTGGGTTTTAGAGTGCTGGGGGAGAAAAGATGCCGATAGTTCAGATCAAGTGATGGGAATGTGAGAATGGCAGAGCAATGGTGTGTCTAACTGCCAGACTGGAAAGAGCAAACAGATCCACTGACATGGGGGGAGGGAAGAGAGGACATTGTGATAGAGAATGTAACAAGTAAAGCTAAAAGCAAGAGAAGACATGGGAGATGGTTCACATCTTGAAGGCTTTGAACTCAATAGTAAGTGCAGAAGACGGTAAAGTGCCTAGAGTGAAGTTGAAATATTGTTCCTCCAGTTTGCGCCTTGTTTCACTGGAAGACTACAATATGCCAAGGACAGACACGTGGGCACACTCTGATCACTTAATCTGAACTATCGACATCTTTTCTCCCCAGCACGCTACGCCCCTCCACACACAACGCCCCTCCCAACTATAGCATAGATGTTGCCCCCCACATCCGCACCCCGCCCCCCCCCCCCCCCCCCCCCACCTCGACACCTTACGTTATCTCTGATTAACACTCATCTAGATTGGAAACATTACCTTGTTTTCTTTTCATGGATGCTACCTGACCCACTGTGGTCTCCAGCATTTGTTGTTTTCAGTCCAGATTCCAGCACCTGCAGTAATTTGCTCCTACAAAGAATAGGCATGTCTTACACTCCTGCATATGTTTACAACAAAGTCCCTTTTGCCTGCTTGATCATTTGCATCCAGTTATAAACTCATGTGCATTTTTAGTACAGAAAACTGATGCTGATGTCTCATGCAAGTAAAATATATTGTAGCTGAACAGGGGAAGACGGATAATGTTCACTTATGTGCAAAATATGTGCCAAAGCATGAATTTTGAAACTAAAGATGTGGGTCAGGTTTGTTACTTGAATGTTGTGATTTGTAATAGATTCAAAAGCAAAAACTTCTGTGCATTGTGGAAATTTGAAATGAAAAGAGGAAATATTCCAAATACTGAGCAAGTTTGTCACCATTTATAGAAATCATAATACAATGCATGCTTCAGGTTAAACATCATTCATCAGAATCCTTTGGAATTAATTTAGGTAATCTAGGTACCAAAGCCTTCAAGATGTGACCATCTCCCATGTCCTCCCTTGCGTTTAGCTTTACTTGTTACATTCTCTATCACAATAAAATAAGATACATTAAACTCCAAACTTCTGGAAAGGAATAACTTGTTCATTAAGCACCTTTCATAACCTCAGGACACCTCAATGTACTTTACATCCACCAGTTATGTACTTCGAAATGAAGCCACAGTTGTAATGTGCACATGACATTTCTCTCATAGAAGGATTAGAAATATCAATCCATCATAGGACAGAGTAAGTTTTAGTTTAAAATTACCAGTCTGTGATTATAAATTGGCATTTGCGTTATATATGAGAGGATATGGGCCAAACACAGGCAAATGGGACTTGTTCAGTTTAGGAAATCTGGTTGGCATGGATGAGTTGGGCTGAAGGTCCTTTTCCATATGACATGACTGTCTGAATCTCTGAATCATCTTACTGCTTTGAAGATAAGAGTTTTGAAACACTTTGTTTAGCATTTAAATTATTGTACTGATCAGTGCAAATTTACTTAATGTAATCTTTTAATAAATGGTTGCATCAACAACAGAACAATATATGTCAATGCAATGAACCAAATCCAGCTTTGGTCTAATGTTCAGAAAATGATGGAGAATTGCTATAGAGTGGGCTTCTTCACAGTGGACTTATAATGATGATGTGCACTCATTTTATCAGTAGAGGTCACCAGAGTTCCATTTCGAACTTTAGGAACAATTGAGGTAACTAAAAGTAAATCTATTGCTCTAGCAACAAGAAATTAACCATGCTGAGTGACAGAAAATTAAAGAATGCAGTAGGAGTACTCTAGAAAGGCTTACAATATTCTGTAACTCTGCAGGTACAATATATTGCCACTGTTACAGTGCAGACACTAACCAGTGTTAGTTTTGGATGAAATATAGGAATTGTACCTAATTTACCAAACATTGTTTAAATCCATGTCACTCCATTCTTCAGCAATCAGCTAGAATCAAACTTCCAATATAATGCTGAAGGTGTTCACTGTTGCAACAATGTTTTGAACCTTTCAAACAGTTTTGTGAGAGTAAACATTAAAAAAACATTCTGGCATTTAACTTCTTTAAGCAGAGACCAATGAGACTGTGTGGATCCAGCTATGACAAAAACTAATGGAGTTGATTAGATGCAGGTAAAAAAAAACACAGATAAACTAGAAAGGCACAGAGCCTAAGCACAGATAGCAATCATAAACTGTGTGTCCAATTGTGGATTTGGCAAGAATGGAAATTTGGTGTAGTCAGCCAAGAGCAAGTGCCCCTTTTTGCTTTAGAACACATATGATGATTTGAATAAGCTTGATAAATACATATTTAAAACTTGGAATTGATATTTAAGATTTTATTAAATTCATAATTTAATCCAGTTACATGGATTAGTTGAATAAAAACATATGAATGTATTAGTTAAAACTGGCAACTTTACTTTAAGTTGTACCACAGCTATTGAGAGAATATGAGAATCGAGAATCTGTGATGTTTAGCACCATATCTGTCATGTCAGAAACTCAAGAAACATACAAAAACAGAAATTGTGGGAGAAACTAAACATGTCTGGTAGAATCTTTGGTGTAAGAAACAGAATTAATGTTTTGAGTCCAGTATGACTTTTCAAAGGGTCCACTGTACTCAAAATGTTAATTTGGAACCATTTGTGTCTGTTGTTCCTTTCTAAGTTAGGTTAGATATTTAGTTAGCAGTTGAATCTGAAACATGGCAAGATGCCTCAGTCCAGTAAATACATATCCATTGCCATGTGGAAGCTCATAGAGGCTTCTAAGTCCTGGACATCTACATTGTCAGGGAATGTCATCAGCTGGAGGAGCTCAAGCTCCAGGTTTTGGAAGTTGAGCAGCTGCTGGTGTTACTGCAGTGCATCCGTGAAACTGAGAGCTATGTGGATTGCACATTGCTGGAGGTGGTCATTCCTCCGCTTAAGAGTGTACAAGTGGAGACTACAACATGAACAAGGAGGCTCAGGCAGAAGTGCAGAAGACCCTCGAATATATTTTGCTTCCTTATCAGTATTCAATCCTGAATTCTGGGGACAGCGATGGGTCCACTGGGGAGTGCCGTTGGAGCAAAGGTCACTGAACCATGGCTGATTCAACTGTGGAAGGGTGAAGAGAAAGGTCAGGAAACCAATAACACTAGGGGATGCAATCCTGAGGTGAACAGAGAGACAATTCTTCAGTCACAGTTATGACTTTGGACTGATATTTTACTTCCCTGTTTCCAGGGTCAAGGATGTTATTAAACAACTCCAGAACATTCTGAGATGGTAGTGTGAAGGTCAGAAGTTGACTAGGCTGAAAAATGGGACAGGTTTGAGAGAGCTAGAAAATCAATTAAAAGGCAGGCCCAGGAAGGTAATAATTTGAAGGTTACTACTAGTGGCACACAATAGTGAGTGCAGAAATAGAAAGTCGGTTCAAATTAATTCATATCTGAAGAGGTGATGCAGAAGGGATGGCCTTAGAAAACTTTAACATTGGAATTGCTTCGAAGGGAGAGACATGTACATAACAGAGTTTGTCCCACATCGGGGCCAGGATCAATATGTTGGAGGGAGGATTTCCTGTGATATGACAACGGATGAATGGACACCACACAACAATCAACAGACAGGAGTGTTCCCTCCCAGTTGGGGAACACTTCAGTGGTCCAGGACATTCGATCTCGGACCTTCGGGTGACCATCCTCCAAGGTGGACTTGGGGACAGGCAGCAGCGAAAAGTGGCCGAGCAGAAGCTGATAGCTACGTTTGGTACCCATAGGGAGAGCCTCAACTGGGACCTTGAGTTCATGTCACATTACAGGTGACCACCATTGCACTATACACACGCACAGATACTCCTACACTCACACACACAGGCACTCCTGTACACACATACACACAGATACACATATACACAGATGCGCACAGACACTCACACACACCCTTACAGACACACGTATTCCCACATTCACACATACACCCCCTCACAGAATTAAGATACTCTGTACTCACTACACATACACATACGCTTTCTCACACTCACAACCCCCAAACCAGACAGACAGACACACACAGACAGACAAAGACCCACATGCACACAAATACTTTGTGGGGTGAATTTGTAATTCAGGGTTACATTTTTGCAAGGTTTGTGAAGGTTTGTAGCTCAAGATTACATTGTACTTTGCTCAAAAACTGCATGCATTCATGTAGAACTCTGAGCTCAAAACTGCATGAATTCATGTAAAACTCCGTTATCTCACTTTTTAGATTAGAATCAATATAAGCATCATGGCATAGACAGAGAATACAGGGGGCTAACACCTTCAACATATTGTCTACCCATCACCATTGTTAACAGCTAACCTGAGAATGCAAATTTAAAAAAAAAGGTTTTGTGATTTACACATGAAAGAAGTGAAACTATCATGGTATTCCAGCAGATGAAAGGCTTAACAGACAATCAATTTTTCAATGTATAATTTCAGTTACATCACACTGTAAATTTTTGCTATAAATTCTGTGTGTTAGGATTGAGCCCTCCACTATCACCTGATGAAGGAGCAACACTCAGAAAGCTAGTGTGCTTCCAATTAAACCTGTTGGACTATAACCTGATGTTGTGTGATTTTTAACTTTGTACACCAGCATCTCCAAATCATGACTACATGGGATTGTTAGCCTCGTATTTTGTGCTCAAGTCTTAAAACTTTGAACCCTGAACTTTGTGACTCGTTGTTTACAAGAGTGCTACTGACTATGTCCCATAACCAACAGGCTACACCAAGAGCTGAAACATACTAACCTAAATCAGTTAGTGCACATACGAAAGGTCACTTGTACAGTTTTTTAAAAAACATTTGTTCTCATCCATGTTTATAGCAAATACACAAAAGACTGCTGGTGTAGTGATTATAATGAGGTCAGCCAGATGGGCTTCATAGAATATGAGTTCCCTGATTAGGGCTGTTAACCTGGTCCAATCGGGAAGCCTTGGCTGACAGATATAAACAGGCATGTCAGAAGTTCTGTTCACTCTGACAGCTGACTCTGAGGAAGCCAGACCCTCAGTGTCAAGTACTATGTATACGCAAATAAAGGATGACTTGGTGACTTGATACCAGCCTCTGTGGAGTTATTTCAGTGGAGATGAGAGAAAAAAACTGCTCCTGAAGAAATTCACTTGCAACATTGCCTTTGAGTTGGAGTAAGCATACTGTTATTTGGGAAGGTTGACTTGTTTGATCCTGCCATTGTAGATTAGGATATGGAACGGATGCATTTTGTTTCTGGGCAACTGACATAGGGGCAGATGAAAAGCAATGGGTAATTCTCCTGACAGTTTGTGGGCCTGCAGCTTTTTCAGTTATTAGAAGCCTAACATTTCCTGAGGCACCAGATACTGAAACCTTTCAAGTGTTGACGGATTTAGCTAAGGAATAGTATAACCCTAATCATCTACTAATTCTGAGACACTTTCAGTATTATTCAGCAATTCAAGAACCTGGGGAATCCATATTGGGATTTTTGACTAGGTTGAGATGACTGGCAGAGGCTTAACCCTCAATAAGATGTTCAGAGACCATTTAGAATGTGGGATTAATGATGTAACCATGCAAAAGTACCCACTAGTTGAAGCCCAACTGGACTTCAAACAGGCACCATAACTGGCTTTGTCATTGGGAACTGCGAGAAAGAGAGGACTGCAGATGTTGGAGTTTAGAGTCAAAAAATGTGGTGCTGGAGAAGCACAGCCAGTCAGGCGGCATTCAAGGAGCAGGAGAGTTCCTGATGAAGAGCTTATGCTCTAAACGTCAATTCTTCTGCTCTTTAGATGCTGCCTGACCGGCTGTGCTTTTCCAGCACCACACTTTTTGACTCATTGGAAACTGCAGCAAGTGGAGCATATGCATTTTAGGGAATGCAGATGGAAGTGCACCCTCACCATTCTAACTGAGTCAGAGAACACCACTTGAGTAAAGGTAAATCCATAGCCTCATTCATGACATGTTCTGAACAGAGGGACTCTAGGCCAGCAAAACACCAAAACAAAGCCAAGCCTCAGCCAAGCAGTTAACATTTTCTTCAGGATCCAGGTCATTGAGCCATTGTAGTTGCTGCCAGCATGTGGACTTGAGTCAGAAAAGCAGCCTGACTAGCCCTGAATTGAGCAAGAGAATCTCATTGGCCAGCATCCAGGAGAATATACACCCCTGGAAACCCCATCTACATCTAGTTTGGATCAGTTTAATTGCTTAGCAACTTCCAAATCAAAACAAATCAAATTAAGTGCCTGGTTAAATGATCACCTTGTTGTAATGGAAGTTGAAACAGGCACGGCTGTGTCAATGGCTATATCACGGACTATCTGTGATTCTACAAGGCCTGTCCAGTGTCATTTGCTTTATGGGTAAAAGTACAGACAGAAATCAGGAGGCTGGATAGTGAAGGAATTATCAAAGCAGTGCAGTTTGAGGAATGGGTAACACTGGTCATTCCGATTGTGAAATCCAGCTGTTCAGTTTACCTTTGTGGGGTTTGTAAACAAAAGGCAAATGGCTTCTTGCAGCCATTGATGTTAAACTTGCCAGCCAATGATTGTTGGGTTTGATAGGTGTGGCAGCACAGCAATACTGAAGGGATTAAGCAGTACAATATACAGGCCAAGCACAAAAAGAGAAAACTTTGTTCACAGCATGATAGAATTTCATATTAAGTTTGAATTAAGTTTGAAGTTAGGGTCTTAAATTGAAAGAAAGCCAATTACAAAGGCAATTAGCTGAAATTGATCAGAAAAGTAGATTAAAAGTTGACAGTAATGGCAAATATTAAAATAAAAAAATTATAATTCTCAACAAATATCCATTCCCTTGAGGAAAAACATTCCACTGGAAAAATTATTTACTGGAGGAATTGAGAACAGAATTAGATTAAAAGGAAAAGCTAAGAATTTTGCCCAAAATATGGCAAACCTAAGGTTTGGGAGCGTTTGAAAAATCAGTGCAGAATGGCTGAGAAACCAATATCAAGGTAGAAAATAGAATATGAAGTAAAATAGCAAAATAGTAAAAATTAACAGATAGTACGATGTTATAAAAATACATAAAATGGAAGTGCTATGCAAAGATTAATGGAGTCCTTCAGAGTTAGGAAAAAACAATGGAGTTTAAGGAAATGGCGGACACATAAACAAATGTTTTGAGGAGACTTTCACAGCCAAGTAAGGTGAGTTTATGTGTTTACCAGGAGTTAAATCTCTGAAAGGAATATCAAGTCAGGATCTGACATCTTCCCACCTTTTTGTCCCAGATTACTACTGGTTGGGATTGAAGGCAATCAAGAATCTCTCTTGGATCTGACATGTAAGTACTTAAGGCCATTAAGAAGTCAATTGAGAAATGTTTTAACCTCCAATTCTGGATATCCCAGGAGACTTCCTGTCAGCAACTTGCCAAGGTCACTAAGCTAAAAGTACAGCAGAGAAAGCTTCCCCAGTGAAACGCAGAAACTGGGAAGACTTTGATCAGTGTAAGAGAAGAGCTCCAGTCAAGGCCAGGGCAAGGAATGTTGTTCAGTTTCTTGGAGGATACTTTCTTTGATTAGCACTTCACTCACCTTCAGCTGCACTTCCTTGCTGCCAGGTTTCGACATAGCATGGGAGCACTTTATACAGCTCTAAATTCTACCTCCGTTGAAGGGCATGAGAGAACGGAGTATTGCTGCCATTGGCATTGACAGCAGGAGCTAGGGCAATGTCAGCAGTAGCATTGCTTTTCTTCTCCTGGCTCTCGTACATCCATAGGCCAGGGCAGATCAGCACTGAGATTCTGGTGGAAGACGGCGTGCATCAAACCCGCAGATAGAGAATCAGCTCTGTCAAGCTAGAATCTCCTTCCCTGTGGAATAAGTGAGAACAAATTCCAGAGTCTTTTCTTTTCTTGTTCTTCTTGAATGTGGGTGGCATTAGCAAAACCTACATTTGTTGCCCATCTGTAAGTGACTTGTTCGCCTGTTTTGGAGGGCAGAGTCAAAATGTGCGGTGCTGGAAGAGCACAGCCGGTCAGGCAGCATCCAAGGAGCAGGAGAATCGATGTTTGGGCATAATCCCTTCATCAGGAATGTGGGGAGGAGGAGAACTTGTTCAAGGTGGACATCCTTGGAAGAGGCTTCGCAGTAAGGTTCCTGCTTCTCAGATGCAAATGTGTTGCTGGTCAAAGCACAGCAGGCCAGGCAGCATCTCAGGAATAGAGAATTCGACGTTTCGAGCATAAGCCCTTCATCAGGAGATGAAGGAGATGAACTCTCCTGCTTCCTGATGAAGGGCTTATGCTCGAAACGTCTAATTCTCTATTCCTGAGATGCTGCCTGGCCTGCTGTGCTTTGACCAGCAACACATTTGCAGCTGTGATCTCCAGCATCTGCAGACCTCATTTTTTACTCCTGCTTCTCAGATGCTGCTTGACCTGCTGTGCTTTTACAGCACCACACGTTTTGACTCTGATCACCATCTTCTGCAGTCCTCACTTTCTCCTAATTTGGAAGGCAGTTAAGAATCAATCATTTTGCTTTAGATCTGGAGTCACACTGGGCCAGTAGGTTTGAGATGATGCACAGCGTACTCCTGCTCCTATTTCTTGTGCTCTTAACAAGAGGAAGAAAGGAAAAGGAGGACATATCGATAGAGTTTGATGAAATAGGGTTTTGTAGATTTGTGTGGAGCATGAACACCGGCATTGATGAATTGAGCGAAATGACGTGGTTCTGTCCTGTATATTTGGTGTATTTCTATGCACTGCCTCTAAGCTGCATGAAAATATAAATCATGATTTATTAGAAAGATTGGCAGTAGCGATATAATTTTTTTCAATAAATGTATCTATTAGGTGAGTCAGAAAGGATTGCACTGGGAGGTGATCTTTTTTACTAAAATAAATATGATGCAATGCATTCAATCTGAATATTTCTGCTCAGCAGACAAACGATAAAAATTACCTCAAGACCAAAATAGATTATTCTCAGTTGATTCTCTTAGAAGTGCAAAAAAAAGTTCAAAGAAGCAAGCATGTTCAGATAATGAAATACCAAAGTACTGAAGAATAGGGAGAAACTGGCACCAGAGAGCTAGAATGTACTACCCAATGGATAAAATACTTGGATGAAACATGGTGAAGCTATGAATGGCAGCATTCTCGTTTCTCTAGAGAACCAATGCAGACAAAATCCAAACTTATTGACCAACTTTCATCTTGAATGCAGAACATCTGCATAGCAAAAGAACTCTTTCTCATAGACAAAACAAAGCTTTCACAATCTTCACATTGGCAGGAGCAGCTCAGCACCATAATAAAACTTTTCACAGGGCTGGAAATATTTTCTTGGAATCCAATTTAGTTTCTGAATATTTATTTAAGTAGTTGACTTTTCTGCCTATTAAGTTGCCTCAAAATTTGAGCTGGGGCAAATACAGTGAGAGTGCAATAACCCCGTTTTTAAAAACAGGAGTAAGTAACTTCTGACATAAATGTAATGCACACTCTGTTTCTTAGGACAAAACCTACTGTAGGTTTTTTGAGACTTGGATCAATTGTAGATCTGTGCAGAACTGTAAAGCTAAATTCTTGACAGTTCTGGCAGACTAGGGGCTGTATTTATGAAGAATGTGAAAAGGTTGATGACCTTGGCTTTGACAACCCTTTAAGGTCTTTTGTGCAAATTTCAACATTTTAATAAAATTACATGATTATGCATTTCAATTTATCTAAGTAAGTTGATACAATTTTTGTAATTCCACAGTTCTGTAATTTAAGCCAGCGAAGGTGCAATTAGTATTGAAGCTGCAATTTTTCATCCCAGATGTTAATTGAAAACGTTACAAAGCACACTACTTACTCTAAAAACTAAGTTATTTCTCTGATGTTTTTTCTCCTGAGGCCATCTGAGGGTTAAACAAAAGAAGTTGCACACTATCCAATGAATTTGCACTATTTCCAGCAAATCAAGAAGGCATATGTTTGTGTAAATAGATGACTTGATTATATGTGACATACAGAATATATTTATGATAGTAAAGTTCACTACATTTATGATATACCATCTGATTCTTATATAAATGCAGCCAAAACAAAAACAGAACTTGCCAGTAATTTTGGTACAAAGTGGTTGGTTGGCAAATGCTGCAGCCATAACCTATTATTTTAACCATAACTAATATAAAAAGATTAAAACAACATACGTGTGGTGAGCTTTACCTTTCAACACAGTGCTCTGCTGGACAGAATATGTAATCACCCAGATTTAGTGGTCTTTTCAAAGGTCACTTGACAAGACCACTGAGTAACAGTGCAAATGGATAGAATATGTGTGGCACTTATAATTTGTTTATAAAAATGAACTTCCACTGACATCACCACTAAAAGGTCCATTGCCACTTTCAGGCCTGTATTGGGCAGTTTCACCTGGGCACTGTGGTTAAAAAGTAATCAAGGACATGATCAGGAACGTGTCCGCTTCAACTAGTCGTTTCCCAAATGGGATACAGAACACAGTTCAAGTGACAATGAAAGATGGAGGAAGAGATATCCCAATGGATTGTACGTTAATTGTGAAGAAGATCTACTTAAATTCTGTGGTTTCAAAGCTATGGATACCTACTTCTCAGGACTTCTCCAGCAATGGATATGTTGACGCAACCTTCAAAAACATCACGGCATAAAGAGAGTTTGTTAGGGTCTTTGCAGAAAGGTCGAACCCACAGCTATCACAAAGAGACTACATGCTGACTCTGCATCTACACAATCCTAATGTTCCTGCTCTGCATATACTTCCTAAGCAGAATGTCGATAAGGTTGGAAACTGCACTGATGTTATGGCTGCCTTTGGGATTTGGATAAATAAATGGCTGGTCAAACAGACTGTGAAGATGAATAATAAGACAGTGATCCTCGACCCTCCCTCCAGCTTTCACTGGGTATCCCTGGCTACCTGGTCTCTGCTACAATGTCCAAAATGTGTTGATCCTGTGTCAAATCTGGCCACGTGGTATCCAACTGTGTGCTATCCTTTGTAAGACCTGCAAGGCCACCAGGTAAAGGACTGCAACTAAGTGCTGCATCTATGTCTTGAAACAGCCTATTTTTATAAGTGTTGCCCTCAATGCTGCCTCACTCATGTACAGGCAGCTAATAAAACAGTGAGACATGCACACAGAACAGTGAACGTGACCAGCATCAAAAAGTCCTGCAACTCCCTGGCCTTCCAGAGAGCAGAACGAGTCAAGGGAGGCTGCAGGGAAGGTGCAGAGGAACGTAAAGAATGAAGCAGCAGACTACCAAGCACTGACATCCCTCCTCAAGTATCTCAGTTCTCAACCAGAATCTGTGGAGGAGAAACCAGCAGAGAAGTAACCAGGGAAAAGGCAGCTGGTGAAGAACTCCATAAAGAAGAAATGCCTGAGGACTGACCAAATTACATCTTAAACACACAGCCAGAGGTCACTGCATCCCCACAGACCATAATAAACGTGTGTGCTTTTGATAAGTAAGAACAGTGGAAGTGGAGGAAAAGCTTAAGGAAGCTAAACACCAGAAACAGGCAGGCTGGAAAGAGACCATGCATCCTAATCACAAAACAAAGGAGTCAGTGAAATCCAATCACAAAGTGAAGGGACCAGTTTACCCCCATCACAAAGTGAAGGGACCAGTTCATCCCCATCACAAAGTGAAGGGGCCAGTTTACCCCCATCACAAATTGTCAAAACCAGTTCACCCCCATCACAAAGTGAAGAGACCAGTTCACCCCCATCACAAAGTGAAGAGACCAGTTCACCCCCATCACAAAGTGAAGGGAACAGTTTACCCCCATCACAAATTGTCAAGACCAGTTCACCCCCATCACAAAGTGAAGAGACCAGTTCACCCCCGTCACAAAGTGAAGGGACCAGTTTACCCCCATCACAAAGTGAAGAGACCAGATCACCCCTGGGATGCTGCCCGAAAGGACATTTCAAATGAGACAAACCTGATCAGTTTTCTTAAGCCATAACAAGTCATACGATTTGTGATTGTTAAGGATATGCAGGATCAGACCCACGGACTTTTGGAATACTGCATTACCTTTGGAATATTGCGTGCAATTCTGGTTTCCCTGCTGTATGAAGGATATTGTGAAACTTGAAAAGGATCAGAAAAGGATGTTGCCAGGGTTGGAGGGTTTGAGCTACAGGTTGAGGCTGAATAGGCTGGGTCTGTTTTCCCTGGAGTGTCAGAGGCTGAGGGAAGATCATATAGATGTTTGTAAAATCGAGAGAGGCATGGATAGGGTAAATAGACAAGGTATTTTCCCCAGGGTTAGGGAGTCCGAAACTAGAGAACATAGGTTTAAGGTGAGAGGGGAAAGTTTTAAAAGAGACCTAAGGGGCAACCTTTTCATACAAAGAGTAGTATGTGCATTGAATGAGCTGTCAGAGGAAGTGGTGGAGGCTGGTACAATTACAACATTTAAAAAGCAGCAGGATGGGTGTATGAACAGGAAAGGTTTTGAAGGATATGGGGCACATGCTGGCAAATGGGACTAGATTAATTTAGGATATCTGGTCAGCATGGACAAGTTGGACTGAAGGGTCTGGTTCTGTGCTGTACATCTCTATGACTGGAACTGTTTATGACAAATATTGATGGCAAGAGACAAAATATTTGAAAATGGACATGAAGATTACATACTATGAAGTTAACTAGGGGGCTATATGTATATATACACACACATATATATATACATATATATATGCATGCGTAAATTTTATTTATTGTAAGTTTGGGTTTCTGGGGTTTGAGTTTTTATCTGATGAGTTGTTTATGTGTCTGAATTTAACAATTAACTTATAATTTTTTTTCTGTCACCTTGGTGATTTCTTTTAAAACAGTTTTTGAAGATGAGCTTTTAGAGTGTATGGATTTCTTAGAGATTTTTGAAACTTTTTTAACCTTGAATAAAACACCCATAGTTTAGAGAAGAGGCCTATTGCTTTCTGTTTTTACTTTGAGTGTTTTGCAGTCTTATGTTTTTTTTTAACATGATGGCTGTGTAGACCAGTGCATCTGAGAAGGGAAGGGTATATTGTGAATTAGGTTACCTTACAGTGAGGAGTCAGTGTTAGTCCCAGGCCAGATGGGATAAAAGCCTGTAGAGGTTAGTTAGTGCTGAGTACATTTGTAGTACATTTAAGCAGAAGTATGATAGCTCCAGGAAGAAGCTATCTACAATTAAGGTCTAAAAGACACAAAGCTTAAACCTAACAAGGTGTTAGATACAGTGATTTAGTTTGGCTATTGTATGAGTAGTGCTTTGGGTACTGTATCAGGGGCATGATTTGGATTTTTTTCAGTTTACAAAACAATGTTTTTTTGGATTCATAGGATTACATGTTGCTGTGCACTTAAAAATCTTTGAATTTGTATCAAAAGTGGATAGTTTGGAATATTTGATTTTAGCTTAAATTGTTTTGTTAATAAATGTTTGGTTTATTGTTAAAGCAAAATTTGCAGCATTGCTTGCCTCTGTTAAGGATAAAACAAATCAAAATATTGCCTATCATGCCTGGTGATCTGACTTGTTTAGTAAAAACCTCAGCTGGGGTCATAACAGTACATAGCATTCAGTATAACACCTGATGAGTTTCAACCTTGTGCCACCTGGCCCAGGCTAAAGTGTGGACCTGCTTCTGCAGGCATGGGCAATATTCCACTTGAGCTCCTACAGACAGTGATCAGATGGTGGTCCCAATGATCTATTTAGATGGAAACACTCATATTCCTCTGCACTGGTAGGGAGATTGCTATAAGCTATCTGACATTAAGGAAGTGGTGGGCAGTGTAGTGTTGAAGCAGATGTAATGTAGATAAATGTCCTCTCCTTCATTAACAAGTAAACCCTGGCTCGAAACTGTGAGCAATGGACCAAACTTCAGCTGCTTCCATCGCTGCTGGTGATGTCCAGGCTGGTCACTTTGGACAGTGATGGCAACTGCATCATTGATACAACTGGACAATCCGACAAGGCTGACAGCAGGCGCCATGTACAACCTCCTGATGGAAATGGTAAAAGATACCAAGTTGTACAATATCTTCAACAGCCCTCAGACAGAGTGCAGTGTAGATACCGTTGGTCGAAAACAGGTGGGACTGTGTGTTCCAGAATGTACTTCCAGCTTGTATCGTACGTGTTCATGGTCGGATCATTAATGTCAAGCCTTCGTTCATCTCTGATTGCAGTCTCCTACTAGCTGGGCTATAATCTACAGGAAGACCCAAAGGGGTGGCAGAAGTTCATGGAGATTGATTGCAAGCCTGCTGAAAACAACTCTAAAAGAATTTCAAAGGCCAGAGAACTGTGAAGTCTCTCTTTGAGTCTGCAGGAATCTGCTGGGAAGCAGTCAAGGTAAAATCAAAGGTTCTTCATTCTCAGAGGTGTCCAGAAGGTGACAGAGGAATAGAAGGAAATGTGTTGACTCCAGCAAAGCTGCAGAATCTACTCTGGCTGTGGTCCACTCAAGGAGGATTTCCACAATGTGAGGAACCAAAATGCCTTGCTTCAAAATGCTTCTCTCTTCTGGTCATCTTCTGGTTAAGTGCCCGTACCTGGAGCAGGATGGAACATGTTTGGATTTATTCTTCCAGAAGGTACACAGAGAGACTGCTGTGATCAGCGGCTTGTGGGAAGAAGATGGCTCTGTAAGGTAATTGCAGTCTGACAGGATCAAAATCAGCATATGCTTTTATGCTGGACTGTCTGACATAAAGCCCAGATAGATTACAGTGTCTTAGACATTTCTGTCCTTGTCATAGAGTTCTTAGACAACAGTACATGGGAGAGGTCTGGACAAACTGCTAACTCTGGACAAACTGTCTAAGGCCTTTGAATCCTTTATGAAGAAAAAATTCCCAGAAGTGAGGTCTTAACAATTGATTGTATTCATCTCTACGAAACCTGCTTAGCCAGGAGCTGCTGGAAGTGTATGAAAGTATGCTTCTGAACAGCAACATGGAGCAAACCATGAGGAAGGGCATCATCACCTTCAGCTAGAAGTGAAAAGAAATTAGAAATTGGAAATACATCTGACTGCTGAATGTGAACTGTTAGATTCTGCCAATCAGGTCAGGTCAGTTCAGGAGTTGGCGATTCACCCCGACAAGACCCGTACTGTACCCAACAGAAAGATTTCGGACAGCTTCTTACTATCATGGATATAATCGCCTATATGTGCGACATGGATGTGAACACATGCCACTTCAGCCTGGCCCAGGAGAAAACCTTTGACAGAATGTCACACACCTACATGATGGATGTGCTCCCCAAAATGAGCGTTGGGAAGGGAAACCACAATGGAATCCCACCGATCTAGGAGGCCATGCTTTATCCAGATGGCTCTGTGACATAGGACTCTGTACTCTATGGGCTAGCGTCAGGGACGTCCACCAGAACAAATATCACCTGGAGGACCATCACTCAGTGAAAGACACTTTTCAGTCTGCCTGAATCAGCCACTGCAAAGAGATGTCCTTGATCAAAAGTTGCAGACTGATAAATAGCATGGTCTAGGACAATGTGCATAGTTTCATACAGTACAGAGGAGATCCTTCAGCCCATCAAGTCTGCACCAACAAAAGAAAATCAGTCAATGTGTGCGAGTCCAACTTTCCGGCACTTGGCTCATTGCCTTGAATATCATGCCATTTCAAGTGCTATTTAATTTTCTGTTTGGGGCAGTCAGCATGAGCAAATGGGAAAGGCCTTTCAGCCAGAATAGATTGGGGGCTGGAAACTGTAGATCCCTTCAGGCTGCAAGTGTAAATAATTAACTTACATTCTGTATCAAGAGTACTGAAAACATATCGAGGCACCTCAGAGTAGAACATGCTGTATGATAAACAAACTATTATAAATCTTTTATATTTTCTGTGATTTCCAATTTGAAATGTTTTTGCCCTTGTCCTGTACACCGGACTGGGATTGTATTTTGTAAACATTAATACTATTGAAAAGGTACTGAGTGAAACATGCTGTGTGGGGATAAGTTGCATTTTATTGAAAATATTGTGATATTTGAGCTGATATGTTTTGAAATGTATTTGTTTTGCAAGTTTTAAAATCAAAGTGTATATTTGAAAAATATAATAACCACGCTGTTCTCAAAGGGTACGGGTCATCCCTTAATGAATTGCTTTTCATTTTGAAAGTCTATTTTAGAGGTCTGCGGAATTTCAAATACATGTTAAAAAATAAATTAAAGGAAAACAAACAAGGAACTTGTTTTTCGTTATTATGGAGAAAATGAAGAGCATTGATGGACTACTATTGAGGGTAGGAAATATGGATCACCTGAAATCCAAACAGATGCTTTATATCCCTTGTGATAACTTCAGTTATTTCATTGCACAGTTTTTGTTTAGCTTCTTTGCAATCTCACATTGCAGTTTTGCACCCTCTCCAATGCCTTCCACCCACAACCGCACAGGTACAGAAGAGTTGCCTTAAGACAGCAAACCTCTTCAAGTGCAGAGTAAAGCTGCATTATAATGAGCAGTATTTTCATGGAGGATATTTTATATTTATTTTCTCTACTCATGCAGCCGCTATAAATAATTTAGATCACACCAAAGGATCACAGAATGTAATGGCGAGGTACGACTGTAATTAATGCTTTTCAGTTGCAAGCGGTCATGGCTCCCCAATAAAAAATATTTATACTTAATAAATCACTCTTACCTCAAGGAAATCACAACAATTTAAGGCAACTTGCATCAAAATATTGCAAATAAAATCACTTAACTGTGTACAATTGTGGATATATTTGCCACAAATATAAAAATAATGATGAAAAACATTGTCTTAACTTCTTTCCTTTTAATCTTATAAATATGTAGTATGTGTCAAATAATTAAAGGTGAACGAACTGTCTAGGCACTGAGATTGAGAAATTATCATCATGGATCTTTGAAAAGACTTAATGTATTGGATGCTGAAGGAAATGCTGACCTATATGCAAGAACAGACTCCAGTAAGAGATACCCTGTTCTTTTATTGAATGCATCACAACAGTGCTGTCAATGTTGCAGTCAAAGAAGAATTATTTACTCCATTTTCACACTAGCCCTCCAAAGGCCAACAACATGTGCCTGCAGATGGCAATATCTGTGCTCAGGATAGCAATTGAAAATATTTATAATTAAATTTAAGTAGCTAATTATTATTTCATTGCCTCTGCAGCAATTATTTCAAAAGTTGTACATTTCTTGGATTTGAAGGAAGAGAGAAACAAATGTGCCCAGAAAGATGAGAGACGATCATTTTTCTTTGCATTGACATTGACATCATCAGTCGCAGCTTTTTGGGCAAGATGCTTAAGAAAACATCAAATTCGAGAGCTCTGGCAATGTCCCAACACAAGCACCTTGACACTGCTGCATCATTTTATCCTCAGGTCTGTTCAATGATAAACCTCTGTATATGTGACCATTTTGGTTCATATTTAGATTTCAAATTTACATTAGCTCAAGTTGTTAACTTTGCAAAAAAAGCCATCTGGCAAAGGGAGAATTTTGCCTGATCCTATTTGGGCTAAGTTCCACAGATGTTTAAAACTTTGGTTTTTTTATATGTTTTCTTAGTTGGGACACAGGATAATGGGGCTGCAGGAAGTATAGTAAGGTATTCAATATATAAGTATAGGAAAACTCACACAATACCAGGTTATAGTACAACAGGTTTAATTGAAAGCACTAGCTTTCGGAGACTCAACCACCTGATGAAGGAGCAGCGCTCCAAAAGCTAGTGCTTCCAATTAAACCTGTTGGCCTATAACCTGGTGTTGTGTGATTTGTAACTTTGTATACTCCAGTCCAATACCAGCATCTCCAAATCATAAGTATAGTAAGGTATCTTGCATTCTGTGAGTATTTACTACCATTCAGCATATATAATACTCTGATTGTAATAATCATCCACAACGTTCATAACTTTTAAGAAACAGATTAGATAAATCTGAGAGATGAGACAGGACTGGTGATTTAGAGGCCTGGACTAATGATGTGGTGACATGAGTTCAATTCATAACTGGAGGAATTTATTAATCAGAAATAAAATACCAATCTCAATTGTTTTGATGGAACTGTCAGAATGTCATGAAAAGTAAATGGTTTACCAATGGCCTTCTGTGAAGGAAGTTATCCATCTTCACTCAGTGTAACCGAAATGTGATTCCAGGCCCAGAGCAATGTGAATAACTTGTACTGACCTCTGAATGAGTCCAGCAAACTACTGGTATCAGACTACTGGTATCTGATGAAAGTAAAGTCAGACAGACTTAGAACCATAGAGGGGATGATGTGGCACAAAACTGGACAAAAGAACTGGATTCAAGAGCTGAGGTGAGAGTGACTGTCCTTGATATCAAGGCAGGATTTGATCATGTGCAGCATCCAGGACACTAGCAAAATTGATATCAATAGGAATTGTGGAGAAAATGCTTCACTAGTTGGAGCCATCATCATCTCAACCACAAGGCATCACTGGCAGAGTTCCTCAGAATTATGTCTTAGGTCCTAACGTCTTCAAACGCTTCATCAATCACTTCTCTCCATCATAAAGGCAGAGTGGGCATGCTCACTCATGATTGCAATGTTCAGTATAGTTCACAATGCTTGTGAAACTGAAGCAAACACAGGAAATGCTAGAGAATCTCAGCAGGTCTGGCAGCATCTTTGAGGAGAGAAATAAAATTCATATTTCAACACCAATATGGCTCTTCAGAACTGGACCAAAATCCTGGAGGATGATAAACTTCTTATTGTCAAGTGTTAAGTACCAGAATTCAACCTTTGCTGTATATGATTGTATTACATTGCAAATATAAATCTCCCAACCTGACAACATCACACAGGAATAGCACTACAATTATTTAAGTTATCCTGTCAGATACATTGTGATATCCTTTCAAATCAGGTGGACTTGAACCCAGAACTCCTGGTTCCAAGGTAGGGGCACTGTACTACAAAACTCTAGTTATTTTTAATTAACCTTTTCAGATATTTTACGACACAGTTCCAGGGTTGGGGGAGCTTGAATCCGGATCTCCCATTTTCACAGTGCCACAAGATCCTAATGTCTGTTGCACAAGTAACAATCTAATGTGTGCCACTTATCTGTTGAATTTAAACTTAATTTGTGCAATTAACACCAAACAGTAGTTCGAAAGGTAGCTCACATTCTGTCTTCTGAAGGGCAATTAGGAATGCCTGGTCTGAAATATTCATATTCAATGAGCGAATATAAAAATGGATAAGCTGGGCATTGTAAAAGTATCTCAGGGCTCTTTTTCGTTACTTTGACTCTGCACTGGCAACAGTATAACTCCGGGCTATTACAAAGATACATTTTAAAATAGATCATGTGGGAGCTTTTAAACTTTGCAAAGCAGAAAATCCTTTTAATGTTATATGAGAGGACAGAGGATCCCATCCATTTCCTTCTAATGGTAAAAATGAATCAATCAGGAGTAGAGCTTTCTGCACGCATCCAAGCATGCATGCAGAGAGTTCTTTGTTACTTGACTTTAATGCAGTTTGCAGAATCATTTTCCATCTGTTATCTGCATATTTCACTTCACAGACACAAGTAAAACTGCATCCTGAATATAAATAGATAGATGGGGAAGTGGAGGTTGGGGGCGGGGGCATGAGAAATACAGGTCTGAGCGGTAAAGTACAGAAAACGGTGTGGTTATTTAATTGTTTCAAGGTTTAGAAAAAAATCAGTTCATTGTGTTTACTTACAAAGCTACTGTGTGTAAACCAAAGTTTTTTTTGGTTGAAAATCTTGCTAGACAATAGCGAAGATATTTCACTAATACACAGCATTAGTTTATTGTATTAGTTGCAAATAAATTTAATGGTGAGCTGTAAAATTGTGCAAATGTTGCTTCTTGAGTGTATGGGTTTAATGTGTAATGATGCTAAAAATGCTCTCTGATTTCCTCATCTCCTCTCTCCCAAAGATGCTAACTGATGCAAGAATAATGTTTAACAGCTTCTGGCAACTCTCCAATATTTTGTCCGTTACTGAACCACTGGTTATCCTGTTGTTCAAAATTTGAGTCATTGTAAGTGAGTTCAATCCTCATGTCCACATACATGTAAATTTCATTAAAGATCCCTGTGTAATAGTCAGGAATGGGAATATTGGCAAATGTTTCTCCTTATTCAGTGAATGATTTCTCAGTGTCAGTTTTCACTTCCCTGTTAATATTCTCTATGAAATTAACCAACTATCCACAGGCACTCACCATCCTTTGTGTTAAAAACTTGCCTGCACATCTCTCTTAAACTTCCACCCTAGCACCTTGAACCTGTCTCCCCTAGGAATTGACCTTTCCACCCTGGGAAAAAGTCTCATACTTTCCAGTCTCTCCGTGCCATTCATAACCTTATAAACTTCTATTAGGTCGCCCCTCAACCTCTTGCGTTCCAGTGAAATAAATCCAGTATATCAAACCTTTCTTCATAGCTAAAATCCCCCGTACCAGGTAACATCCTGGTAAACATTTTCTGCACCCTCTCCAAAGCATTCACATCCTTCTGGTCATGTGGTGACCAGAACTGTATGCAATATTCCAAGTGTGGCCCAACTAAAGTTCTATAAAGCTACTGCATAACTTGTCTATCTTTATATCAAATGCCTTTTCCAATGAAGGCAAGCATGCCTTTAGGCCTTTTTTTACTACCTTATATTCTTGTGCTGCCACCTTCAGTGCTTTGTGGACCTGCACACCAAATCCCTCTGCATATCAATATTCCTAAGGGTTCTGCCATTCACTGTATAATTGCCACCTGTACTTGACCTTCCAAAATGGATCACCTCACATTTGTCTGGATTAAACTCATCTGCATTTTTCTGCCATGCCTCCAACTTATTTACATCCTGCTGAATCCTCTGACAATCCTCCTCACTATTGCAACTCCACCAATCTTTGTATCATTCGCAAACTGGGAAAAAGCCTCATACTTTCCACACTAACCATGCCATTCATAATCTTATAAACTTCTATTAGGTCGCCCCTCAACCTCCTGCATTCCAGCGAAATAAACCCAGTATATCCAACCTTTCTTCAGAGCTAAAATTCCCCAAGGCCCCAAAGTATCCTTCCACATCCAACTTGTACTTCCCCACATGTCATCTACTGTATCCATTGCACCCGATGTGGTCTCCCCTACATTGGGGAGACCGGATGCCAACTCCTGGATCATTTCAGAGAACATCTCTGGGATACCTGCACTAACCAACCCCATTGCTCTGTGGCTGAACACTTTAACTCCCACTCCCACTCCGCCAAGGACAAGTAGGTCCTGGGCCCCCTCCATCGCCAAACCCAAACCATCTGACACCTGGAGGAGGAACGCCTCATCTTCTGCCGTAGGACCCTCCACACATGATCAATGTGGTTTTCACCAGTTTCCCCATTTCTTTTCCCCCTTCCTGATCCCAGTCCCAACTTTCCAACTTGGCACCGCCCTCTTGAGTGGTCCCACCCGTCCATCTTCCTTCCCACCTATCTGCTCCACCCTCATCTCTGACCTATCACTTTCACCCCCACCTTCACTCCCCCATCGCATTCCAGGCTGCCTTAACCTCCAGTCCCACACCCATCCCATTTACCTCTCACCTCCCTTGGCCCACAAGCTTTATTCATGATGAAGGGCTGATGAAATATCGATTCACCTGCTCATTGGATGCTGTCTAACTGGCTATGCTTTTCTAGCACTACACTCTTTGACTCTGATCTCCAGCATCTGCAGTCCTCACTTTCTCCAAACTTATTAATTAGGCCAGCTACATTTTCCTCCAAATCATTTATGTAGATTACGAATAACTTCCTCTTCTTTGTGACTCGGTTTCATACCATATCCCTGTAAGAATCCATTGAAGGGAATTTGGTCTCTATTTAGACAAGTCAATTAATCAGTATCAACTATTAGATTCTCCAGATGTTTGTCCATCTAACAGACCAAATACATATTATATCTATTGCAACACACAAGGGGCTAACTCTTACTTCTTTTTAGCTAAGTCTAAGTTTTGGATTTTTTTTACCAGGAGGCCTAATGGGTTTTTTTTTGCCCTTGTATTTTAGACTCACCAACATCCGCCTCTTCGGTATCTTTAATATCTGATTTCCAACTCATCTTACCAAGCTCCATTCTCAGAACAACTCTGCACTCAGTGGATATCTGCCAAAACACTGACATCCTTTGCAACAACTTTATGACCTTAACAAATAGGAACAGAAGTAGACTTGAGCCTGCTCCACCATTCAATAGAGTCATAGAATCATACGACATGGAAATATACACTTCGGTCCAACCAGTCCATGCCAAAAATAATCCCACGCTAAACTAGTCCCATCTGTCTGCACTTGAACCATTCACCTCCAAATATTTCTTACTCCCATACTTATCCAAATGCCTTTTAAACATTTTAATTGTATCCACGCCCACCAATTTCTCAGAATGTTCATTCCACAGGTGAACCAGGCTCTGTGTTAAAAAATTGCTTCGTGATTCTTTTTTACAACTTTCTCATCTAACCTTAAAAATATGCCTCCAGTCTTGAAATCCCACACCCTAGGAAAAAACACCTGCCATTCACCTTATCTGTACCCCTCATGATTTTATAAATCTCGATTAAGTTACCCCTCAACCTCCTACAATCCAGTGAAAAAAGACCCAGCTCATCCAGCCTCTCCATATAACCCCAACCCACCATTCCCAAAAACATCCTGGTGAATCTCTTCTGAACCCCCTCCAACTTTATGATTTTCTTTCTATAACAGGGAGGTTAGAACTTATCACAGTACTCCAGAAGAGGCCTCACCAACATTTTGTTTAACATCAGTATTGCATCCCAGCTCCTATACTCAAAGGTCTGAACAATGAAGGCAAGCATGCTAAATGCCTTATTAACCACCTTATCCCAATGTGATACAAATCTCAAAGAATTAAGTATCTGAACTCTAAGATCCTTCTGGTTTACAACATTACCCAAGGCTGTACTTTTATTTGTGTTCATAAGATCATAGAGTCACAGAATGTACAGCACAGAAATAGGCCCTTTGGTCCAACTCATCCGTGCTAATCAGATACCTTAAATAAATCTAGTCCCATTTGCCAGCATTTGGCTCAAATCACTCTAAACCTTTCTTATTCATATATACATGCAGATGCCTTTTGTATGTTGTAATTGTACCAGCCTCCACCACTTTTTCCTCTGGCACCTCATTCCATACATGCATCACCCTCTGTTTGAAAAAATTGCCCCTTAGGTCCCTTTTAAATCTTTCCCCTCTCACCTTAAACTTGTGCCCTCTAGTTTTGGACTCTCCCACCCTGGGGGAAAGACCTTATCTATTTACCATATCCATGCCCCTCATGATTTTACAAACCTCTACAAGGGGATCATCCTTCAGCCTCCAACACTTTGTGGGTGGCACGGTGGCACAGTAGTTAGCACTGCTGCCTCACAGCGCCAGAGACCTGGGCTCAATTCCCGTCTCAGGCGACTCTCTGTGTGGAGTTTGCACATTCTCCCCATGTCTGCTTGGGTTTCCTTCGGGTGCTCCGGTTTCCTCCCACAGTCCAAAGATATACAGGTTAGGTGAATTCGCCATGCTAGTGTTAGGTGAAGGGGTAAGTGTAGGGGTCTGGGTGGGTTGCGCTTCAGCGGGTCGGTGTTGGGCCGAAGGGCCTGTTTCCACACTGTAGGTAATCTAATCTAATCTTTATTTCAGGGAAAACAGACTTTTCATCCTCTCCCTATAGTTCATACCCTCCAACCCTGACAACATCCTTGTAAATCTTTTCAAGTTTCACAACATCCTTTCCATAGCAGGAAACCAGAATTACACGCGGTATTTGAAAAGTGGCCTAATCAATGTCCTGACCAGCCGCAACATGACCTCCAAACTCCTGTACTCAATACACTGACCAACAAAGGCAAGCATACCAAATGCCTTCTTCACCATCCTGTCAACTGCGACTCTTCTTTCAAGGAACTTATAACCTGCGTTGTAAGTTCTCTTTGTTTAGCAACATTCCCCAGGACCTTACTATTAAGTGTATAAGTCCTGCCTTGATTTGCTTTTCCAAAATGCAGCACCTCACTTTTATCTAAATTAAACTCTATCTGCCACTCCTTAGTCCATCTGACCAAGATCTTGTTGTGCTCTGAGGCAACCTTCTTCACTGTCCATTCGTTTTGCCTTTGTTTGTTTTACCAAATGCAATACTTCACATTTATCCAAGTTAAACTCCATCTGGCACTCTTCAGTGCATTGACCCAATTGATCAAAATCCCCTTATAACCTTAGATAGCCTTCTTTACTGTCCACTATACCACCAATCTCGGTGTCATCTGCAAATTTACTAACCATACTTTCTATGTTCTTATCTAACTCACTTACATAAATGACAAGCAAAAGTGGACCCAGTACCAATCTCTGTGGAACACTGCTCATCACAGGCCTCTAGTCCAAAAAAACCATCACACTCTCTCTCCTGTCATGAAGCCTATTTTGTGTCCCATTGGCAAGCTCACCCTGAATCCCACATGAACTAGTCTACCATATGGAACCTTGTCAAAGGCTTTACTAAAGTCCAAGTAAGCAATGTCTACTGCTCCGCCCTCATCATTCTTTTCAGTTACTTCTTCAGAAAAAAGGTACATGGCTGATCTAATGTTCCTCATGTCCACTTGCCTGCTCTTTCCCCATAATCCTTGATTCACCTACTGATCAAGAATCTATCTCAGCCTTAATAAAATGCCTTATCCATAAAAAGCAGGACAAAACCAACCTGCTAAAACTATTCAAGGTCTTGTTGACTGTGCTAACAAATAGCAATTGCATGTCAATAACCTGTTTAAACTGAACTAAAATTCAGTTTGGTTTTACCAGAGACACTCAGCTCCTGACCTCATTACAGTATTGGTCCAAATACAGAGAAAATAACTGACATCCAAAGGAGAGATTAGAGAGACTGCCCTTGACATGAAGGCAGCAATTGACTGACTGTGGTATTTAGCAGGCCTAGCAAAATCTCAATGAGATTCACTGAATAAACTCTTCACTGGTTGAAATAATAGCTGGCATAACGGAACTTAGTTGTCCTTTTTTATATCCATTCACAGGATGTGGGTGTGGCTGGCTAGGTCACCATTTATTGCCCATTCTGATTATCCAGATAGTAGTAAAGAGCTCATCATATTGAAGTTGAAGAGTGTGGTGCTAGAAAAGCACAGCCGGTCAGGCAGCATTGAAGGAGCAGGAGACTCAATGTTTTGGGCATAAACCCTTCATCCTTGGATGCTGACTGTCCGGCTGTGTTTTTCCAGCACCACACTCTTCGACTCTGATCTCCAGCATCTGCAGTCCTAACTTTCTACTCTTAATCATATTGGAGTTACGTGTACACCGTGCATCAAGTCCTGGACAATATCCAATCTTGGGTTGAAAGTAAAATTTGCACCACATATGTGCCAATCAATGACAAACCAGCAAGCAATTATTTGATCATCTCTTGTTGAGATTAATTTATTAAAGTCTCAGAGATGGAAGAGAGTGACAATCAAGAAACATAGGTAAAAATTGTGCATTTGTTGAATCTTCTCCAACAAAAGCATGTTTTGCTTTACTTCTGTTATAGGCTAATTACTAGAGAACATCATTAAATGGATGGAAGATGGAAGGTAATAAGTAAGAACAGACGACAAAGTGCAGAACATTCTTAGCCCCTGAGCGAATTGGGCCATGGTGAGAATGTTAGGATAATTCTGTGAGATAGGAAATGAGGACCTATTTGACATCAAGAGCAAAATATTCAATTTTCCAAGCTAGTGTTGAACAGTGAGACAACATTCTCATTGAGACCCATATTTTTACAGATTATCACTCATTATTACCTTGGTTATTATATAATCCCACCTCATTGATATGCAGTTCCGTAATCTCTCACTTGGTGGATAGAAACGGGACAATGAGAATTCCTGATTTGAAAGTCAATGCAGTTACCTGGCAAATCCAGCTCGCCACTTGCTTTTCTGGATCTCTAGCCCTGAATGTCTCAGAGCAAACTCCATGGGCATTAAGCATATGTGCCCAATGTCCACAAACAATGGCATAAGCCAACCTCACCACATCATTATAGCACATCTCTAATCCACTTACTATGTGCTTTTGCACTTCAGTGCTGTATGTTAGAGCACACCGGCACATCTCATTGGAATACTGCTACAAGGACACTTTGCTTGCTGGTTCTGGCACCCATTCCAGCACACTCCTCACTTAGTCTTTTAGCACGCACTCACTTTGAACCTATTTTGTCGCTTACAGCATCTTTGCTTTGTCTTGCCATTTTGCACTTTGTCCATTCAGCAATGTTAATCTCTTACTTTTTCCATATGTCCTTGCTTATTATTTTATACAAATAATCATCTTGAATATTTCAATTGAACTTGCCTCCATCACACTTCCAGGCAGTGCATTCTATACCCTAACTAATCACTGAATTAAAATGCTTTTTCTCATATCATTCTTGCTTATTTTGCAAATCACTTTAAATCTGTACTTTCATTCTTTTTCTTCTTTTACAAGCAGGAACAATTTCTCCCTATCTATTCTCAAATCACTCATGATTTTGAAAACTTCGATGAGATCTTTTTACCTTCCTTTCTCCGAAGAGACAAGTCCTAACCTCTTCAATCTATCCTCAAATCTGAAGCAAATCTCATTCCCAGGACCATTCTTTTCAATCACTTCTGCTCTGCCCCCCAGTACGTTCACATCCTTCCTGTAATGTGGCATCTGGACTGTCAACAATACATTAACTGAGATTTAACAAATGTTTTGTATAAGTCACGATTACCTCCTTGCTATTGTACTCTCTGCTCCTATGATTTAAGTCAAGGGTACTGTGTACTTTATATACTGCTTTCTCTACATGTCCAACCATTTTCAATGATCTATGCTCACACCCACACACAGATCCCTTTCTCCTGCACTTCCCCTTCCTCACACCCATGTAGAATTGTAACCCATATTTTATATTTTATTTCAATGTCTTCCTACAAAAATGCATCACTTCATAAATCTCTGCATTGAACATCATCTGACACCCATCTACGCGCTCTACCAATTTGTTTATGTTTCTTCGAATTCTACATAGTCAACCCCAATTCTTCTAAGTTTTGTATCATTTGCAAACTTTGTAATTGCCTCCTGTATAACAAGATCTGTAACATTAATATACAGAACAACCTCTGTTATCCAAACATTAATTATCCAAATTTCGGATTATCCAAACAAGATCTCAAGGTCCCATTATCCAAACTATCAGTTATCTGAACAATCATTTATCCAGACAAAATGTTCTCCACCCATTTTGTGCAGATAACTGAGGTCATTCTATATAAAAGCAAGGGTCATAATACTAATTCCTGAGGAACTCCGCTGCAAACCTGCTCTAGCCTAAAAAATATCCATGGACCATTACTCTCTGTTTCCTATCAATCAGCCAATATTGTATCCACATTGCTACTATCTCTTTCATACCAAGACCTTTAATTCTCCGCACAAGTCTGTGGTGTTGCTCTTTATCAAATGCCTTCTGAAAAACCATGTACACTCCACCAATAGCATTGCCCTCATCAGCCTCTTCAAAACCCCCCAGCAATTTAGTTAAACAATTTCTCCTTTAGAAATCCATACTAACTCTTTCTAAGCAAGCTATTTTCCTGTACACCTAATTACTTCCCGAAAAATTGGTTCTACAAGTTTTACAACTGCTGAAGTTAAACTAACTGGTGTGTAAATGCCGGCATATCCTCACAACCTTCCTAGACAAGGCCGTCATGTTTGCAATTCTTCAGACCTCTGGCACTGTCCCAAGCTGAGGGAAGACTGAAAGAATATAGGCAGTGGCCCTTCAATTTCCACACATTTTTCTTCAAAATCTTTGGGTCCTGTCTGGTCCAGGTATCATGTCAACTTTAAGTAGTAATGGTGTACCCACCACTTCTTCCTTAATTTTGTGTCGCTGTGGCAACAGGTTTTCTCCCACTGCCTATATGATATTTCCCTCTTTGGTAAAGACGTGGCTTTTTCTACCATATTGTGAGCCATTATCTCCTGGAGTGAAAGAATATGAGTGTCTGAGTGTGATGGAAGTAGGTGGCACAGCTATTAGGAATGGTGTAGGTGTGAGAAAAGTGTCTTAAGAGAGAAGGTGAGAGGCACAAAAGCCACGCAAGGTTATTAGTAAGTGGGTGGGTGAGAGCGTGTGAGAGAAGATGCTGCATGTGTCAGTGGGAATGGTAATTCATGAGCCTTGGTTCCAGGTGAGTGCAGTGCAGAGATAGTGTGAGGTAGCAGAGAGAAATGTTGGCACTTTCCCTGGCAGTGTGGAGAAGGTAATTGATACTCTTCCCATGCTGCTGGGTTTTCTCCAGTATGTGGAGATTGCACTGATCCATGTGGCATCCTCAAGCCTGGCTGGCACAGTCTGGTGTTATAATCCACACTGACAGACCTGGGAGGCAAGGGTGGCTATCCTCTGCACCACCCCATCCACCAGGGTTTAAGGCTGTCTGCTACAAAGGAGCCATTGATTTCCCTTTATCTGCCATGTCTGAAGCAAATATTTGGAACTGTGCAGGACAGATCGGGACCAACACTTTTGTCTGGATACGCAATGGCTTGTTAAATATGACACGTACACCAAGATGTCCAGACAGTGGCAAGAATTTCTGGTTATGGTTAGTGGTAGAATTGGGCTGACATTGGATAAGTGGGATGCCATAGGGGCATGGTTCATAGTTAATGAGGCAAGTTTGAGACAACAGTATTGCTTGGCCTTGTGGTGAGAAATTCTCCATGAAACTCAACACAAGTGATATTTAGCCTATTTCTGGTAAGATTCAGCCCAATGCATCCAACAAACAAGGATTTCCATGATGCTTTGAACAAATCTTATTGAGGAACAGATTTAAAGCAGGCCTTATTTTCAGGCAGTGCTTTTGCTTACATTTTATTTTGCTCTGTTAATATTTTCCATGATTAAAAAAGGTGCTTTTGCTTCCATGAGCTCATATGAAAAACACATGAAAGCCCTGGAAAATAGACTCTCTCACTGCTACAGTGGATTTAGTTGGAAAAATTTATATGTGAGCCCATTATGAAAAATGAAAATTAGAGGAATGAATTTATTGTGAAAAATCTTGAGTTTATTTCTTATATTTTTAGAAATTTGTAGGACACTTATGACAACACAAAATAGATTTAAAATTGGCACACTACAGTAGAAATATCACCATTTTATTGTAATTAGTAAGGGCAGCAAAAAATGACAGGTGAGAAAGCGTCTGATATAGCTAATTGATATTAAAATAAATGGTGCAGCAGAATTGATTGGTAGTTCTTTCTTGGGCTACTCAGTGCAAGCTAGATTTATTGCAGCTCAATCTTTATGAGATAAAGGGTAGAATAAGGAAAATGTACTTTCATTTTTTAATATTGCGGTGTCACATTTTGTATTTTTAGTTTCAGTGCAAAACAAGTAATACTTTTATTCTGATGTTAAGTTCCTCTTCGAAATGTTGAAAGGTTTAGATTTGAATTTTATTTTATATGGAGAGCTTTCAAAGTCAATGACTCACAAGACAGCAATATGTAGAATATGTCCAAGGTTAGAAATGTTTTTAAAGGTGTATGTGCACTAAACGACTGACTGACTGAAAATAATGCAGTCTCTATTAATAACAAATGTTTACAGAGGATTGAATCTTGACTATCACTGCAATAAACTCTGCACCGGTCTATTGAAATTGATCTCATCTCCCCTGTCGAGCTGAGCATCTGACCTCACAACCTCTCCATGCAAACACTGTCTATTTCCAAGCCTGTAATATAAACTGAGTCCGCTCTGTGCTTCAGTCTACATGCTGAAACTTACATCCTTTCCTTTGTTGCTTCCAGACTTGACGATTACAATGCTGTCTGGATGATCCACCCCTATCCCCTTCATCCTCCATGTTCCAGCCTCCATAATCTTCAACTCATCAAAAACTCACTTGTCTATATCTTTTCCTGTTCATCCATCACGCCTGCCCTCACTAACCACTAATACCCAACATTGGCTCCCTGTCTCCAAAGCCTCAAATTTGGAATTATTATCCTCCTGTTTCAGTTTATGCACAACTTAGCCATGCCCTATCTCCACAATCTCCCAATCAAAAACATGCCATTCTTCAGCCCCTGACTTTAGTTCAACTCCCCCTCACTTTGCCTCACCTGTGGGAGTTGTTCCTTCAGCCAACTAATCTGGAACTCTCTCCAAAATCCTATTGACTCTGCATTTCTTTCTCCTCCTATAAGATCTATTTTAAACTTACTTCCTTGATACAGGTTTTATGTTACCTGCCTAAATTGATTACTTTAGCTTGGTGCCCATTGTTTCTTTGATTATGCTCCCGAGAAATTCCATGGAATGGTTTGCTGGATTAAAGGTGCTGCATAAATACAAGTTGTTGTATGGAAGATCTTACCTGAAAAGAAAATCAAAACTGCATAATGCTCTGCACTTGAATGTGGTGCTGTGACACCTAAAATTGAAGACTAAGTGGACTGGAGATCTTAAAAAATCTGCAGAGAGTTGTTTGGCGAGTGTGGAAGACAGTTTTAAGACTTCAAAGCTTTTGTACAAAGCTAAGCACAATGCTCTTGCCACTGCACTACAGCAATAGCTATCAATACAGTCCGAGCTGCAGTGTTCAAGTGCTGGAGTGTACTGTAAATGGACCAGAGGTGTGTCACAAGGTTCTTAGAGGCAGTCACATGTCGGATGCTGATGTTTGTGGACACGAGGGGGCATCTGACAGGTGCCCATGGAGCATGCCTGGCCTTGTTGGTGCCCCCTGTATCCAACATGGAGCAAGCTCCAGGCAAAATTCACCAGGTTCCCACTCTGTTGAGTTTTCCTAATGCCCAGTTTGCTTGGTGAGTTTGATAAGATCAAAAGCTGAAAATTAATGAGTCAGGGTGAGCCATGAACAAGACTTTTAACACCAATCCCATTTGACTGGAAACCTGCCTTTACCTAACTCTGCTTATGAGTATAATGGTAAAAACAATGACTGCAGATGCTGGAAATGAGATTCTGGAGTAGAGTGGTGCTGGAAAAGCACAGCAGTTCAGGCAGCATCCGAGGAGCAGGAAAATCGACGTTTAGGGCAAAATCTGTATTCCTGATGAAGGGCTTTTGCCCGAAACGTCAATTTTCCTGCTCATTGGATGCTGCCTGAACTGCTGTGCTTTTCCAGCACCACTCTACTCCATTATGAGTATAATGTCCCATCGTTGAGATAGATAGGCAGGAGGCTGGAAGAACATAGCAAGCCAGGCAGCATCAGGAGGTAGACATTTCGGGTGTAATCCTTCTTCAGGACTTACACCAGAAGAATCGGACTTCTCTGCATCCTGATGCTGCCTGGCTTGCTGTGCTCTTCCAGCCTCCTGCCTGTCTATTTTGGATTCCAACATCTGCAAATTTTCTTTTGTCTCTACCCATGGTTGAGATGGACTGCATCAAACTTTACATTTGATTCTGCCACATATCTGACTAGACCCTAGGTTGCTGCACCACACTGTAAAAATCCATCTGCTTCACTACCTTCCTTTCGTGCTGGATATCTGCTGCTTTTACATGGTCTGGCCGACATATGGTTCCAGCAATGTAGTTGATTCTTAATCACCTTATGAAATAACTTGGAAGGCCAATTAGCGCAAAGGAAACCAAAACAAAAATAGGAATTGCTGGAAAATTCCAATAGGTCTAGCAGCATCTGTAGAGAGAAAACAGAGTTAATGTTTCATGCCCAGTGACCCTTCTTCAGAATTAACAATGGGCATCAAGTGTCATACCTGCTATACTCAGATCCCCTTTCTGAATTAAATTTTAAAAAACATGAAAGGGAGGTAGAAGTCATGCTTGAGTTGTACGAGGTCCTGTGTTTACCCACAGCTGGAGCACTGTGAATGGCCTGGGCACCAGACCTTTTCGAAGATTAGTTAGAGCTTGAGGGAATAAAACATTGATGACACCAGAACTTCAAGAGTTCAATTGTAAGGTGAGATGACTCAATAATGTCTTTTATATCATAAAACATGGAAAGTTAAGGGCTGTTTTGATTGATTTTTCAAAATATTGAGATGACACGCAGATTGATTGATTTGATTAATTTATTTATTGTAGTTACAGTTACCTAAGTACAGTGAAAAGTTCTGTTTTGCAAGCAGTTTGCAATCATAGCAAACAAGGGCATACAGATCATAGGGTGCTTAGACAGAGTGAGGCAGACAAGGTTACAGCTGCACAGGAGGGGCACAGAGCAAGATCCACATTGACCAGAGCATAGGGAGAAATAAATTACTTCTATAGGTTGGGGAGCCTACAGCTGAGGGCTGAAGGAGAGGAGAGAGGGGGATATAGTTTAAAAATTGTACTGATTTAATTAGTCAACACTCCAAATCACAAAGAGTGTTAGAGGTTTGAAACTCTCTTCCTCAAATGACAATTGATGCTAGACCAATTGTAAATTTTCAAACCAAGAATGATAGATTATTATTAACTCAGGTTGTAAATTTGCTCACTGAGCTGGTAGATTTTTTTGCGGATATTTCGTCACCATGCTAGCTAACATCATCATCAGTGAGCTTCCGATGAAGTGGTGGTGTTCTGCCCCACTTGCTATTTATCTCTCTCGGTTTGTTGTGGTGGGTTATATCAGTTCTGGTTCAGTTTCTGAGAGGTTGGTAAATGGGCACCAAATCGATATGTTTATTGATAGAGTTCTGGTTTGAATGCCAGCTCTCTAGGAATTTCCGTATGTGTTTTTGTTTGGCCTGTCCCAGGATGGATGTATTATCCCAGTTGAACTGGTGTCCCCCTTCGTCGGTGTGTATGGATACCTGTGATAGTTGGTCGTGTCGTTTGGTGGCTAATCGGTGCTAATGTATCCTGGTGGCTAGCTTACTGCCTATTTGTCCATTGTAATGTTTATTACAGTCCTTGCAGGGTATTTTCTATATGGCATACGTTCTGCTAGTTGTTAGTATGGGGTCCTTTAAATTCATCAGGAGCTGTTTCAGTGTGTCGTTAGGCTTGTGGGCCAACAAACCAGAACTCCATTACCAAACATATAGATTTGGACCCCATTTACCAATCTCTCAGAAACAGAACTGGAAATAATATCACCCACCATAACAAACCGAGACAGATAGTTAGCAAGTAGGGCAGAACACCAATACTTCACCGACGGCTTACTGATGATGTTACCGAGCATGTGTGACCAAGCGCCTGAGAAAGTCTCTACCAGCTCAGCAAACAAATTTACAACCTGAGCTACAAATCTTCTCCAAATTCTCAGTTATTATGAACTCAAATTATTAAAGGATGAAGCAAATGAGTGCACATTTCATTGAATGAAATAGCAGGCTGGAGGTGAGAGCTGGAATGCAGATGCTATTATGAGATGGATTTTGTTGAAGATGGATATTAGCGGGGCCAAAAGCAATTGGGGATGTGACTCTGCTGATGACAGGACCCAGGGCCACACCTTACATTGGCAACCAATTACATGGTAAAACATAGCTCCATTTCTCAGTCTGACTGATAGAGTTGTGGTGAGCTGAGTCATGTCTGAGGTTAATAGTGCACTTTGTTAGATGGAGCATTTAAAGATATTTTCTCTGACCGTGACCACAATTGCAAGGTTAGTGAATCTTTTGTACAAGGTTTTAAATCACACAACACCAGGTTATAGTCCAACAGGTTTAATTGAAAGCTCTAGCTTTCAGAGGGCTGCTCCCTCATCAGGTGGTTGTGTCTCCAAAAGCTATTGCTTCCTATTAAACCTGGTGGACCATAACCTGGTGTTGTGTGATATTTAACTTTTTATACCCCAGTCTAGCAACGGCATCTCTGAATCTCTTGTAGCAATGCATTCTGGTGCTTTGCGCTTGGTCGCTGACATTGTTGGGCTATATGGTCCCTGACTTTCTGTCCATATGTGTGGAGGTCATCCTGACACCTGCAGATATCTAACATCACTCCTCTTTTCCATTTTGTTCACCAAGACCTGAATACAGTGTTCAAATACTTTGGAGATCACCCACTCTCATGGTGCCATTCTCTGCCTTTTCCAGCTAAGGTGCAGCGCCTACAGGTCTATAAACCCCTGTTTTAATCACCCAGCACCTTTTGTTTAGGAAACCTGGTTAGCATGAATGAGTTGAGCTGAAGGGCCTGATTCCATGATTTATGCCTCTATGACTGTAAGGTGCTAGCTAGTTTTGAACTTTGAAGAGTAGCTTTATCCTGAGGTCACTACTCATGATAATGACTTACTTCTCAGGCAATCAACTGTGTGATTAGGGTTGGCTTTGATGGTGAAATCAAGCAAGGAGCTCAAATGTGCATGTGCTACCAATGCATTACAACGCTGTGGCTTGCCCAATCCAAACCTTTTTTGAGGCAACAAAATTGAGGCTGCAGCTTTGTCCCAGCTAACCCCCATTCTGCAGTTTACAGCATTTCATCTTAAAAGAGCCCTTGTTTAAAATACCTACCTCACAATACTCATATTACACTGAGAGCCAAATTGTATAAACTGAAGCTTATTTAAACAGTGATGCCACCACTTACTGCAGAATTCTGCTGGGGATCAAACACTCTGACCAAATCCAGAACAAACAGTTTTATTACCTTGTGGAATGAGAGCTTCGAATTGGCTTAATCCATCAATAGCAGCGCTGGTGGATCAGACACATCTTTCATAGAGATAAATATAAGGCAGTGAATTCCAACACACTCCAGCCTACTAATGGCCTTTGTTGCAAAGGTAGTGAAACACTGTGATATCCACAATATGCTGTGGATTAATTAACGAAATACAGAACTGTGTATACAGAAAATCTTCTGCCGAACATGAAGTCGAGGTAGAGATTAAGCAAAAATATTACAAACGCTCCTCGATAACAATGATGCTGCAGATATTATTACATTTTATCATTCTGAATCTATTGTTTGAAACCCAAGAGTTCACTCAGCTGTTTTGACAGGCTTATTGAGGTAATTGGTGTTGAGAGTGTGGTGCCGGAAAAGCACAGCAGGTCAGGCAGCATCCAAGGAGCAGGAGAATCGATGTTTCAGGCATAAGCCCTTCATCCTAATGCGCTTTTCCAGCCCAACACTCTCGACTCTGATTTCCAGCATCTGCAGTCCTCACTTTTTCATTATTGAGGTAATTGCTTGTTTAATTCCAGTCAATTAGTAGTTTTACACTCCCTGTTTTCAAATCAATGCAATTCAGCATAGTTACAAGTCCTTCAGTTCACCAAGAAAAGAGAAAGAGAGAAATGACTGCTCAGTTAGATCAAATTAAATATCACTTTGAGACTGATGCCTTTTTTTTGTCCTGCGTTAACTGCATGTAAGTTTCGTCCTCAAGGGAAAGAGTTTTTGGATCACTGAGTAAAGTTATTGTCCAATCAACCTGTTCAGTGATGTTATTTGGAGCAGGTGAGACTTGAATCCAGGCAACCTGGCTCAGAAGTGGAGGCACTACCACTGTACCTCAACAACCTATTAAAGTTTTGAAACACTTCAGCAAGAATTGAACACAAAGCCCATCGTTTACAAGTCCAGTACTCTAATCACTGAGCAATGGGACCCAGAAAAACTCAACAGGTTAGTGACTGTCCTGCAAAACAAGCTGAGGTTTGTAAATTGGAGGCACGAAACAAGCACTGTTCAAAAATGAACTTGAAAACAATTACCGTATGTTGATCGAGAGCTGCTTATAGCTGACTGCCAACATTTCTACAAATATTTTCATAAAAATTACTGTTTTCTTTATTTTCTGGAGATAACAATTTAACAACAACTTGAATTTATGTTGCAGCTTTTACATAATAAAGTGTTTCAAGGTAATTCATGGAATATTGTAAGGTAAAATACCAGCCATCTGTCCGGTCTGTAACACAGAGTGAGGGTATTTGAGGTAATTCACTCCCATCAATCCTTCTTTGTCCATATTGTTGGCTCGGGACTATTTAATGATCAGTGGTCAAGGAAACACACTGTATCATCCTTAATGAAGAGACACTGTTCTCAGTTAGCAAGATGGCTTATTGCTTTATAGCCACAAGTACAACAATATTCTAGTCAGGCATAATTATGAGACTCTCAGCAGCAGTACTGAATAGCCCTGATCCCTACATAGGGTAGCGCACTTCACAAAGCAGGGAATTACGTGTCAATCTCAAACAGATAGAACAAATACAACAATAAGTGAATAGCAGCTGGCACTTGGAATACGAGCACAATTCTGAATTTTCAGTTTTTCATATCTGCAAAAGCAGTGTTAATGTGCCAAATACTGTCTACAACTTACAGGTACAAATCTAATGTTTAGTTTTGTGTGAGATCTTACTGCAGCTCCGAGTGTAGTTGGTGGAATTTGATAATGAATAAGTATTAAGAGGGAGCATAAAAACTCTGAATGGATCTCAATGAAAAAACACAGTGCAGATAATGGTGGACTTATTTCATATTTATAAACTTGCTTAAGAATCTGCTTTAATATAACATCAGAACTTTGATAAACAACAGTATAATTTAACAATAGACTGTACAGTAGTATGTGAAATACCAACAAAAGGATAGAATGTTAATGTAATTTTTTTTTAAGTTTAGAATTGCACAGCACCATAATTGAGAAACTCTTTAAATATTTGTCGTTTTCCCAGTTTGAAAGCAAATAATTCTAGCAGAGAATGAGAACAATCACTAACATTCTAATCATAGAAAGGGATACTTCACAATTTATTTGAATATTATTTGAAGTCAGCAATGTATCCAAAATTAACAAAAACTACAAAAATGCATTGAAGATTTATGGCTTTCCCTAAGCTTTGTTCTGTCATATATTTGTGAAAAAGAAGCATTACCAGCATTACCACAATAAATGTAGTGTATTACATGATAGCAAGATATGACTCACAATGTCTAATTAAATATAATTACAAAGACTATATGGAGCCAGAGGTGAGGCCTCTGGCCATATCAGGATCTAGACCAAGACTATGTGACATCATCACCTTGGAGGGAACCAAATGCAGTCTCTAACATTACCCTTATCAGTACTATTTTACTATAGAACATCTCTCCAGAAGTTACTTCCCCATAATTTACATTTATATATTCAGGTATACAAGCACTTTTATATTTACCACTATCCCACTATCTCTGAGGTTCCTGGCTTCAAAAATTCAAGCAGTCTAGAAATGTTACAATTTTGCTAGATTGCACTTTTATTGGACTTGGGAGATTGGTAGGTTCTTGGCTTGAGCACTGTAGATCTTAGAGATCATTTCTCTACCAGAGAATCTTTTATCTCTTGGATGTCCTTCACAGGTAATCATATCCCAATAGCTTGTCCATCACTTTCTTTGGAGGACCTTTAATCACATGATTTCTTTTTGCGGAGGAACTCTTCTTCACAATCTCACATAGTTGCCTCATAACATCACCTAAGGGATGGTTAATCTCATGTATATCCTTCCTGAAAAATGGTTGCTCTGTGGAAACAAGTTCTTTTACCTCATGGCATCATGGATCTTCAGAACCAATAACTTCCTGTTTTTGATCATCTCCTGAATCTGTTCACATTGGTCTGGCTTTCATGGAGTTATATGTAGCTCGCTGTCATTTTGTTCAAGCAACTATTGACTCTCAATCAGTTGACACATCTGTACTGAAGCATTGAAGGACTTTACTTTAACTGGTTGAGTAGGTTGGGCATGTTCATTTGCCTTCGATGGATGGTTTCTTGCTGAACCAGACATTTTTACTTCCTCAGTCATGGTACTAGAACATTACTTCTTACTTTGAAGTATTGTTGCAACTGGGATTCATCATTCTTCTTTAAAAGACAAAGGACCAAAATTTGCTTGTGAACTTGTATCAGCTCATCACCTGGCTTCAAAGCGACCTTTATTGTTTCCATTTATTCAGGAAACATCAGTTAAAGATTTGGCAATAAGCTGAAATGGGCTGTACAGCTCATTCTTATTTACATATTTGTTTTTCTGATAAACACACGTGATCTTTCCGACATGCTTCAATGATGATGGGAATAGGAATAGGTTATTGAAGCATTTCTACCACTCCTGTCAAGTCACAGATTTCCTTCATGTTGCCAGTATGCAACAATTCCTTTGAGCCACCATAGATATTGTCAATAGATTATTTTTTTCTTTCAGCGTTCCACCATGAACCTCGTGATCCCAATCAAATCTTCTACTGATTTCCCCTTACCTGGTTGGGCAGCATTTTTTCCTCAATCAGTTGATATCTCAGAATTGCTTGATCTCCTTCTGCTACTTCAAGGATGTTGAGATCAAGACATATATAAACTCAAAAGCAAAACATTTTCAACTCTCTCACACTGTTTGTGCTTTAGCATTACCTTTTCCATACCTTTACACTTAAGAGTTATTTTGTCTGGAGCATGTAGCCTAATCTGTGCACACTGTAACTTTTGTCACTTCAACCAAGGTATTTAATCTGATAGGACTGTAACACTTGCCCTATATCAAACTTAGAACAATGAGATGTCTATTGATGCACCCAAGTTCTGCCAAACCTGAGCCAGCTGCATCACCAACTTCCCTGAGGAATGCCTTCGGTATATTTTCAGTGGTGGGCATTCTTTCACATTAGGTGAAAGTGAGGACTGCAGATGCTGGAGATCAGAGCTGAAAATGTGTTGCTGGAAAAGCGCAGCAGGTCAGACAGCATCCAAGCAGCAGGAGAGTTGACGTTTCGGGCATGCTCCTTGGATGCTGCCTGACCTGCTGCGCTTTTCCAGCAACACATTTTCAGCTCATTCTTTCACATTAGCAAGCATTTAGCTATTCACTACTTCTGCTTACTTCTGCTCATCTTCTGGAAGTGTCCCATCTGAATTTGACACATTTCTGTCACAGCTAGGCAAGCTTACCTGTGAGACGATTTTGTTGCATAGTGCTGACTCTGAGTATTTGCTGCTTGGCTTATTCTTTATATTGGTTTGGCACCTGAGTTTAAAGAAAGTTTATACCGTACAAACTGTATAGGTTCTGTTGGTCTCTTGTGGTGAGGCTGTCCATCTCCCCTGAAAACATTATTCCTGAAACTTTCGAAATGTTTGCTTCTCAGATAAGCCTTGAATTGAGACTCCCTCCTACAGTTCCTCGTTGTCTAAGGACCCTGTAACTACCAAGTGTGACAGGTCTTTTTACTCTCTCTTCCTAGCTCACACTATGTTTCCTACATCTCTTGTGAGCCCTGATGGGAGGATTTTAGCTGAGAGAATTGTTTTTCCATTGCTATTCTTTCCATGAATTATGAAGAAGACTCCTCAATTCAATTCCTTGCAGCTCTGAATGCCTGTTTGATTATTCTTAAAACGGTAACATTCTCAAAGTAGTAAATCCACTGTCTTCTGAAATTTCCTCGACAGCAGATACTCAGGAACATCACCACCTGCAAGTTCCTCTCCAAGCCATTCAATATTTTGACTTGGAAATATGCAGTCAATTCTGCTATGATGCATATGTCTTCAATGTGAATTAGCTTTAATGCGACTGAAGAACTTAGACCATTATCTGAACTTTCCTTACCTGTATTGGCTATAACGCGATTCCAACCCCGTTAGTTTAAATGGTGCGGCTATTGCGTGATTTTCTTAAAACACGAGATCGCATGAGAACTATCGCTTTATATCAGAACTGACTGTTTCGCTATTCCTTCACTGCCACTGGATCAAAATCCTGGCTTTCCCTCAAATGGCATTGTGGGTCAACCCACATCAGGCGGACTGCAACAGTTCAAGAAGACAGCTCACCATCACCTTCTCAAGGGCAACTAGGGATGGGCAATAAGTGGTGACCAGGCAATGACGCTCATATCCCATAAATGAATTTTAAAAGTTCAATTTTTATCATGGTTGTTACATTGGCGTATTTAAGGAACAATTCCACTGCTGACCCGGCAATGGTTGGGGTAGGGTGCTGCACCAATTGTCTTTACACACTACGTCTACGGGTCTATTTGGTTGACAATGGCAGAGGGTAAACCTACCAATGAATCTGTACAAGAAGAGGTACTTGTCTTAAAACAAGGTACAGATTATTGCTTTGTAGTGATAGGTCCAAGTTATCATGGCAAAGCATAATTATTAAGAGCCAGAGATAATACCTCTGTCCTCATCAGGGATCGAGAGCTGGATTCCTCAAGCGTTCACCAAGATTATGTGATATCATCAGGTAGAGTGGAGCCTAAAGTAGTCTCCACTCCATTTAGAGCTATTACCTATATTATTCACAAGATATCACTAAATAATTACTTTTCAAAATAATCCAGCAGTGTTTCAATTAAAATTTTAACACAAGATCTAATTATTTGAATAATACATTGAAACAGATAGATACTAGTCAAACATTTAATTAAAAGCAATAATGGTAATACATTTAATTAACGTTGTAAATAACAAATGGCCATTGCACTTTGACAAATTTGAATTATAGGGTAATAATGTCTTTTCAGGACATTTTGTTACGCAGTGACAATGCTCCCATTTCTGGGTCAGAAGCTGCAGTTTCAGTCCAAAGCCAGGAATCATTGGCCATGGAGGGTGAAGTCATAATGTGGGCAAACAGATTAATTATAACTCTTACATCCTTCCAAATTACCTGGTAGCAGGTGATAACAGCGGGACTTCCTTGGTCAGCCATCCTGTAGAAAACAATGGCAAACCATTGCAGTACTTTGTCTATAAACATGGAGTGGTCCAAATGAAGTCCCACACATCAACACTTAAAAATAAGACAGAGGACAACAGACAGGCAGAATATCTAATTAAAACACCTGTTCTTATACCTGATAAGTGTATGTTTGAAGAGGCATCTCTCAACTATCTATGCCCTTCAAAAAGGTATGTGCTACATTTTGGGGAACACAATTACACTTTATCTTGTATAAAGAAACATTTTCTCCCATCTATGGTTTCGTGACTCTTTTCATCCTGTTCTGTGTTCCTTCATGCAATACAGTTTTCACGATCTCTCTCTACAGAAGAGCAAAAAAGTATTTCTGGCAGCTGGCGACATTTCAGCAATCCATGCAATGTAGATCATTTTCATACTGCTACATGGTAAACAGAGCCAGTTCTAATTGTGTTCCCTGATATAAACCTTGAAGCATGGTGTTATGTCAATTAATATCAGCAGATTCAAACTTAACGACAGAATATTATTACAGGAACCAAGATGTGATAAATATAATGGTTCTTGCTGACTTTGGTTTTCAAAAATGACAGAATTGCTTTTGGAGTTTTGTTCAGGAAATCACCTAAGAATCTACACTACTGTCTTTTTTTTATGGTGACTGGTATTGTGTCGAAAGATAATTATAACAATTTGGAAATATTATTCATTGGGTTCAATATTCAATTGCCATTCCAATGTAAAATTGTTAAAAAAGGAATATTAGGATCCCTCTCAGGAACATGAAGTATTGAAGAACAAAGTATTCCATTTTAAACTAAATCTTCCGGCAAGTGTTAAATTGGAAATTCTACTTTTCTGAAGTTTAAGTGAGTATATTGGTTTTACTATTTAAAAAGCAAAAATAAATGTTCTTAGTGGGCACTTCTTGCATATGCAAATTAGATTAATTAGAGCATGTTTTTCACCAGAAGTCAAACCACAGCTATCTTCCTAAACTTGTGAAACACATTGCACTATTGTGGGTAATAAATTATGCAAATGTAGTCTATATTTGTATTCTCAAATTAGGTTATTTAAATGTTCCCCAACCAAAAAAAACTATGCTATCCTTACAAAACTTGCAAGGTTATATTCATGATCCTATCATGGATGCCATAAGTGATTAATTCTGCTAATTAGTTGTAATTTGCATAAGCAAGACTTTCCCCTTTCACTGAAAAAGTCACTTTGCCAAACAGGAAATGCAGAGGGAAAACACCATGGTATAGTTTAATGAACATCCTCTCATGAGCTTTGTAATCTATATGGTGCACTGTCTTTCATAAACATGGCCTAGCATTTAAGTACAGATCCCAATGGTGATGTTCTCGATTCCTTAAAATCCACAATAAACCTTTGGCCATAATTAGTAGCAGTTAGCCTTTTAGGTATTAGCCAGATTTTTGTTTCCACAACTGAAGCCCTTTACTGGACAACAGCTTCTCCCTTTTGTCCTCAAGATGATTAAAGGTTCAACTGTATTTCCTGAGTATTATTGTCTGTTTATAGACCTCTGTGTTTACGCCTGTAATCGGATTAAAACTCAGCATGCACAGCAGATTTAACCACAGTATAACATCCTGCCAGACCAGATTCAAGTAAGCTTCTGTGAGGCCATTCGCTAAAGCATAGCAGGACCAGAGAGCTCTATTTGTGTAACACAAGGCAGAAAACCCTGAGGTGGTTGCCAAGTGGGTGAATGCTTTGTGAATGACAGTGACCTATTAAACAGGATGAATATCTGAAATTTGGTTGCTTGTGTTATGGACTAGACCACTCAAAACATTCTTAAGCAGGCAGCCCAGACCATAACTTTGCAATTTGTTTCGGTAAGTGTACAGTGAAAATTACTTGGATTTAGTTAGCGAAATTGACTACAGGCTCAGAAAGGAAGGGGAGGGAGAATTGCAGAGAAATAGTTGTGGGAGATTCAATCATAAAAGGAACAGACAGGAGATTCTGTGGTCGCAAGTGAGACTCCTGGATGGTATGTTACCTCCTGAGTGCCAGGGTCAGGGATCGGATCTGCAGGATCCTTAAGGGGGAGGGAGAGCAGCCAGAAGCCGTGGTACATAAAGGTACCAATGACGTAGGTAGAGAAAGGGAGGAGGACCTGGAAAGATAGTATAGGCAGTTAGGTTGGAAGCGAGAAGGCAGTTTGAGCAGAGTAATAATCTCAGGATAGCTACCCGTGTCATGTGTTAGTGAGGCTAGGAACAGAGAGCGAGTGCAGTTAAAGCATTGGATACAGGGCTGTTGTAGTAGGGAGGGCTTCAGATATGTGGAACATTGGGATAACTTCTGGGGAAGGTGGGACCTGTACAAGAAGGACAGGTTGCACCTGAACTGGAGGGGCACTAATATCCCAGGTGGGTGGATGCTAGATCTCTTCGGGAGGGTTTAATTAGATTAGTGGGGGGAGAGTGTGGAGTTTGGGAAACTGATCAGATGATGGAGCAGGTAGTGCACAGCCAGATACAGTGTGCAGAGAGTCTGTGACGAGAAATAGGTACTTGATCGGGCAAAGGTGCAGTCAGTGTGATGGGTTTAAGTGCGTCTATTTTAATGCATGAAGTAGCAGGAATAAGGATGGTGAATCCAGAGCATGGATCGTTGTGGCCATTACGGAGACTTACACATTACAGGGGTAGGAATGGTTGTTGGACGTTCCAGGGTTTAGATGTTCCAAAAGGAATAAGGGGGTGGTAAAAGAGATGGGGAGTGGCATTGCTCATCAATGATAGTATCACTGCTGTAGAAGGGGAGGTTGTTGAGGAGGGCTTAGCTACAGAGTCAGTATGGGTGGAAGTCAGAAACGGGAAAGGAGCAGTCACTTTACTGGGAATTTTCTACCGGGCCCCCAAATAGCAACAGAGACATGGAGGAGCAGATTGGGAGACAGAGTTTGGAAAGGTGCAGAAGTAACAGGGTTGTTGCCATGGGTAACTTTAATGTCTCCAATATTGATTGGAACCTGCTTAGTTCAAATAGTTTGGATAGAGCAGTTTTTGTCAGGTGTGTCCAGGAAGGGTTTCTGACGCAATATGTGGATAGGCTGACTAGATATTGGATTTGGTGCTTGGCAATGAACCATGCCAAATGGCAGACCTCTAAGTGGGACAGCATTTTGGTGATAGTGATCACAATTCCCTTACCTTTACTGTACTCATGGAGAGGGATAGGAGCAGACAGTATGGGAAAGTATTTAACTGGGGGAGGGGGAATTACAATGCTATTAGGCTGGAACTGGGATGCCTCAACTGTGAACAAATAGTCTCAGGGAAATGCGCAACAGGAATATGGAGTTTGTTAAGGGAGCACTTGCTGATAGTGGTGGACAGGTTTGCCCCGCTGAGGCAAGGAAGGGATGGTAGGTTGAAAGAACCTTGGGTGACCAGGGGTGTGGAACATCTAATCAAGAGGAAGAAGAAAGTTTACTTAAGGTTGAGTGGGCAAAGATCAGACAGGACTTTAGAGGGTTACAACGTAACCAGGAAGGAACTGAAGACTGGGGAGCTAGAAGGGGACATGAAAAAGCTTTAGTGGGTAGGATTAAGGAAAACCCAAACCTATGTGAGAAACAAGAGGACGGCGGGTGAGGGTAGGGCCAAAGAGGATAGTGGAAGGAAATTGGGTCTGGAATCGGAGGAGGTAAGGGAGGTCCTTAATGAATACTTTGTTTCAGTATTCACTACTGAGAAAGACCTTGACATTTCAGAGGACAGCATGAAACAGACTGATATGCTAGAACAATGTTAGGAAGAAGGATGTGCTGAAACTTTTGAAAAACATAAGGATAGATTAAAACCTCTTGGACAGATGGTATATACCCAAGGTGAGTATATGAAGGAGGAAAGAGATTGCTGCGCCTTTGGCGATGATTTTTGCGTCCTCACTGTCCACTGGAGTACTGTCAGATGATTGGAGAGTGGCAAATGTTATTCCCTTGTTTAAGAAAGGGAATAGGGATAACCATGGGAATTATAGATCAGTCAGTCTTATGTCATGGTGGATAAAATATTGGAGAGGATTCTGAGAGACAGGATTTATGATTACTTGGAAAACCATAGTTTGATTAAACACAGTCAGCATTACTTTGTGAGGAGCAGGTCATGCCTCACAAACCTTATTGAATTCTTCGAAAATGTGACAAAACACATTGTTGAAGGTCGAGCAGTGGATGTGGTGTACATGGATTTTAGCAAAGGATTTGACAAGGTTCCCCATGGTATGCTCATTCAGAAAGCAAGCAGGCATGAAGTACACGAAATCTGGCTGTCTGAATACAGAACTGGCTGCTCCATAGAAGACAGAGGGTGGTGGCAGATGATAAATATTCAGCCTGGAGTTTGGTGACCAGTGGTGTTCTACAGGGATCTCTTCTGAGGCCTCTGCTCTTTGTGATTTTTATAAATGACTTAGATGAGGAAGTAGAAGGGTTAGTAAGTTTGCCAATGACACAAATTTTGGTGGAGTTGTGGATAGTATGGAGGGCTGTTGTAGGTTGCAACGGGACATTGACAGAATAGAGAATTGAACTAGTAAGTGGCTGATGAAGTTCAACCTGGACAGGTGTAAAGTCATCCATTTTGGAAGGTTGAATTTAAATGCAGAATACAGGGTTACAGGCAGGGTTCTTGGCAGTGCGGAAGAACAGAGGGATCTTGTGGGCAAATGTATATAGATCCCTCAAAGTTGCCAAGCAAGTTGATAGCATTATTAAGAAGGCATATGGTGCATTGGCTTTCACTAGCAGAGGGATTGAGTTTAAGAACTGCGAGGTTATGCTGCAGCTCAATAGATTCCTGGTTAGACACCACTTGGAATATTGTGTTCAGTTCTGATCGTCTTATTTTAGAAAGGATTTAAAAAGGATGCAGAAGAGATTTACTAGGATGCTGCCTGGATTGGAGAGCATGTTTTATGAAGAAAAGTTGAGAGAGCTAGGCCTTTTCTCATTTGAGTGAAGAAGGATTAGAGTGACTTGATAGAGTAAATAGCCAGAAATTTTTTCCCATGGTGGAAATGTCTGTCACGAGGCGGCATAATTTTAAGGGAATTGGAGAAAGATTTAGGGGAGATGGCAGAAGTAGATTCTTTACACAGAGCGTGGTGGGTGCATGGAATGCACTGCAGGCAGTGGTAGTAGAGTCAGATACATTAAGGACATTTAAGTGACTCTTGGATAGGCACATGGAAGATAGTACAATGAAGTGTATGTCAGTTAGCCTGATATTAGAGTAGGATAAAAGGCCAGCACAACATTGAGGGCCAACGGGCCTGCATTGTGCTGTCCTGTTCTATGTTTAAAACAGACAAAAAAATTTATTCAAAAAATTACTCACTGAAACATGAAGAACAGAATAAAGAATCCCTACAGAACTCAATCTATCCAAATTAAACTTAAGTAAGCTGTTCCAAATATTCACAACAATCACCATAAGCAAACACAATACAAAACAGGGGCAGATGCTTACAGGTAGAAGTTAGAAGGGCTGAAGCGAGAGTTTCCACTCAGCTCACTGTTGAACTCGCAACCAGTTCTGGATGAACTAAACTGCTCAGCAAGAGAGCTGATCACTCTCCTTTCATTCTACACGTCACTTCTTAAACATGACCACCTTGGTCTGAAGTCTCATCTATTTACATATAAACAAAACGACTCTCAAAATCCTTCTCATCTCTGTACCAAAACAGTCTGATCGGAGCCCAGCCTGGTTTAATACCCCTGTGAAAAAAAACACAAGGACAGAGTATCCTTGAGCTAAGGAACAGCTTTTAGGAAAAAAGGACTAGCTTTGTGACACTTGACTCAGCTGATTTACATGTCTCAGCCTGGTAATAGGTCCCAAAGTTATATTCTTTAGTTCTGCCTGTAAAATGCGATCATCTCATCACATCATGTATGCTGTTCTCAAATTGCATGGTGAGATTCTCACTCGGTAGCAGTGAGATCTCAGTTGATGCTCATCATTGTTTGTAGGTGCCTTGTAAACAGACCAACTCACTACAGGTTGCAATCTTAGTAAACTCGCCATAACGACTAGTCATTGGAAAAACCTGACATGGAAACTAGAGCAGTTTCATGGCCAGTTAAACTCATTGTTTGCTCCGAGCGGCTTCAATGATGCTCCTCAGGCTACATTGGCAACTACCTTTGTAATGCTACAGCAAGGACACTTTGTGCTTAGCGACAGACATCCAGCTCATAGCTTGGACCAGGCTACACCTTGGGCTGTTCACTCACTGTCATAGCATTCACTCATTCTGAGGCTACCTAGATTCTCACAGAACCCCTGCCTTATATTGTCTAGTCATGCCTGTTTGCACATTGCCCCCTCAGCCAGAGATACCAGGTTCATATTATTCCTGTCCTGCCATGCCATTTGGTGCAGACACAAAGCTAGAAACCTGCCATAATTGTCAGCTGGCCTCAATCTATTCAAAAACTTAGCCTTTGATCAGGGGATGATGACACAATAAGCCAAGGGCGACCACCCATACCAGTCAAGGTCCTGCTTGATGCAGTCAGAGTCAGGATACTCTGCTGGTAAATGGTAGGGAACTGCACGACAGGCAGCACAACATTCGTTTTGACTCTTTCTATCTTATTTTAGGCAGTTTTCCTCTTGGAATGAGAAAGTGGCATGTGTTATATTTAAGGGAGTTGAAACAAAGTAGATGAATTAACAGCACAAATCATAGTGAATGATTATGATGTGGTAGGCATCACAGAGACATGGTTGCTGGGGGTTCAGGCTTGGCAGTTAAACATCCAAGGATTTACAACTTATCAAAAAGACAGGGAGGTGGGCAGAGGAGACGGGGTTGCCTTGTTAGTTAAGAATAAATTTTAATCTATGGCACTGAATGACAGAGGGTCAGATGATGTAGAGTCTGTGTGGATGGAGTTGAGGAACCACAAAGGCAAAAAAGTCATAATGGGAGTTATGTAGAGACCTCCTAACAGTGATCAGGACCAGGGATGCAAGATGTACCAGGAAATAGATAGGGCATGTCAAAAAGGCAAGGTCTCGGAAATCATGGGGTATTTCAATATGCAGGTGGACTGGGTGAATAATGTTGCCGGTGGATCCAAAGAAAGAGAATTCATGGAATACTTACAGGATGGCTTTTTGGAACAGCTTGTGATGGAACCCACAAGGGAGCAGGCTATTCTGGACTTAGTGCTATGTAATGAGCCAGACTAAGTAAGGGAATACTTAGGAGGCAGCGATCAGTTTGAAAGAGAGAAGGCAAAATTGAATGTAATGGTGTTACAGTTAAATAAAGGTAATTACAAGGGCATGAGAGAGGAACTGATGAAAATCGACTGGAAGCAGAACCTAGTGGAGAAGACAGTAGAGCAACAATGGGCAGGAGTTTCTGGGTGTAATTGAGGACACAGTACAGAGGTTCATACTAAAGAAAAGAAAGATTATGTGGTGGGGGATTAGATAGCCATGGCTGACAAAGGAAGTCAGGAAATGTATCATAGAAAAAGAGAGAGCTGATAAAGTGGCCAAGAACACTGGGAAATCAGAAGATTGAGAAGACTACAAAACCAAATAGAGGATAACAAAGGTAAGCTAGCCAGAAATATTAGAAATGATGGTAAAAGTTTCTTTCGATACATAAGAAACAAACGAGAGGCAAAAGTAGAAATTGAGCCACTCCAAACTGATGCAGTATGCATAGTGCTGGGAGATAAGAAAATAGCTAAAGAACTTAATAAATATTTTGTTTCAGTCTTCACAGTGGAAGACATGAGTGATATCCCAACAATTAAGGAGAGTCAGGGGGCAGAGTTGAGTATGGTAGCCATTGCAAAAGAGAAAGTGCTAAAAAAAGCTAAAAGGTCTAAAAATGGCCCCGATGGGCTATATCCTAGAGTTTTGAGGGAGGTGGCTGAAGAAATAGCAGAGGTGTTGGTTGTAATCTTTCAAAAATCACTGGAGTCAGGGAAAGTCCCAGATGATTGGGAAATCACTGCTGTAACCCTCTTGTTCAAGAAAGGATCAAGACAAAAGATGGAAAATTACAGGCCAATTAGCCTAACCTCAGTTATAGGTAAAATTCTAGAATCCATCATTAAGGATGAGATTTCTAAATTCTTGGAAGTGTAGAGTCGGATTAGAACAAGTCAGCACGGATTTAGTCAGGGGAGGTTTTGCCTGACAAATGTGTTGGAATTCTTTGAAGAGGTAACAAGTAGGTTAGACCAGGGAAACCCAGTGAATGTTATGTATCCAGACTTCCACTAGGCATTTGATAGGGTGCCTCACACGAGACTGTTGAGTAAGGTGAAGGCCCATGGTGTTTGAGGTGAGCTACTGGCATGGATTGAGGATTGGTTGTCTGACAGAAGGCAGAGAGTTGGGATAAAAGGTTGTTTTTTGGAATGACAACTCGTGAAAAGTGGTATCCCACAAGGTTCCGTGTTGGGCCGAGCTGTTCACTTTATATATTAATGATCTGGATGAAGATACTGGAGACATTCTGGTAAAGTTTGCCAATGGCATGAAGTTAGGCAGACGGGCAGGTAGCTCTAAGGAGTGGGGAGGCTGCAGGAAGATTTAGACGATTTAGGAGAGTAGTCCAAGAAATGGCTGATGAAATTCAATGTGAGCAAATGCGAGGTCTTGCACTTTGGAAAAATGAATAAAGTCATGGACTACTTTCTAAACGGTGAGAAAATTCATAAAGTCAAAGTACAAAGGGTTCTGGGAGTGCTAGTCTAGGATCCTCTAAAGATTGACATGCAGGTTGAGTCTGTGGTTAAGAAAGCAAATGTAATGTAGTAATTTATCTCAAAAGGGTTGGCATGTAAAAGCAGCGATGTGCTACTGAGACTTTGTAAAGCTCTGGTTAGGCCCCATTTAGAATATTGTGTCCAATTTTGGGCCCCACACCTCAAGAAGGACATACTGGCACTGGAGCGTGTCCAGCGGAGATTAGATTCGATTAGATTAGATTACTTACAGTGTGGATTCACGCAGATGATCCCTGGAATGGTAGGCCAAACATATGATGAACAGTTGAGGATCCTGAGATGGTATTCATTAGAGTATAGAAGGTTGAGGGGAGATCTAATAGAAACTTACAAGATAATGCATGGCTGATAAAGGGTGGACACTGGGAATTAGTTTCCATCAGACAGGGATACTAGGGCCCATGGGCACAGCCTTAGAATTAGAGGGGGTCAATTTAAAACAGAAATGAGGAGACAGTTCTTCAGCCAGAGAGTGGTGAGCCTGTGGAATTCATTGCCTTGGAGCGCAGTGGAGGCTGGGACATTAAATGTCTTCAAGGCAGAGATTGATAAATTCTTAATCTTGCAAGGAATTAAGGGATTCGGGGTGAGTGCAGGCAAGTAGTGCTGAAATGCCCAGCAGCCATGATTAAATTGTGGAGTGGGCTCATGGACCAAATGGCCTTACTCCCACACCAATGTCTTATGGTCTAAAATGGATGGTACAGCTATTAGTGTCAGTGCAGGTGGTGAGGTGTCCAGAGTGAGTGAGTAGATATCATAGAAGGTGTGCAGGGTGTTGCAGTTTGGAGTGGGTGAGGGTGAGTGGGAAAGATGTTGTGGCAATAGTGGGAGTGAGGAGAGCATGGGCCTTATTTGGAAGTGTGTACACTAGCAGAGATAGACTGAGTGTGAGGTATCAGAGAGAACTTTGACACAGTGGGAAAGGACATTGCCCTTCTTTCTGTAGTGTTGTGCGTTCTTCCCAAGGTTGGGATGTTGGGTGTTTACTGGCAGGGATGCTAGTTGTGGAGACTTTAGTCCTGAAGGCAACCCATAACTGCAACATGCAGTCTTCCTCCATGGAGCTGTCAGCCTCACCAAGCAGTGAGTGGTTTGGTCTGATAATGCCCAATGCAAATTAGTTGTCCATCTTAATTCGCTGGCAGACAATCAGATTCCATTTGCCTTGGGAACCTTCCCTGGTAGTGAAAATGCCACGCCCACCTATCTGGGCACAGATGCCCCTTATTTTCCTGGTCCCGCCGTGATGACAAATGCACTATCACAAGGCCAGAAAGATTCAGCGCAGTATGTATGAAGGATTATCTGAAGATTTTTCGAAAACATGAAATTTTATTCTGCGTTTTCTCCAGACATAGACATTGCTTTATGGAACTCTATTGCTATTAATTAGATAGATTTTACGGGGAAGAGAAAAGTAAACATTTGAGTTTATGCTAATTAACTTTTCACTTCCAAGCTTCTTGTGGAGAGTGCCATCATTATATAATAGTCCAAGCACATAAATAATAAATACTTTCATCATGTTTGCCATGAATATATTAATTAGATTGATATCGTATGCACTTTTGTGTTAGATATAGTGCTTTGTGTGGTCTAGCGTGCGTTAGTGTCTACTATTTTGGTAATAATTACTGTTTCTGTGCACATAATGTTAGTAAAGAAGATAGACAGCTAATTAGAGTATGGGGTATAACTAATCAGTTTGGGGTGGCTCATTTCAACATTAGACCCATCCATTATTATTAATAGTAGCTGGGGCAGGGACAGCCTTCAGATTTGTTCTTAAAATGTTAGTAGTTTCATTTATTTTGCAAGTGATAGATTTTGATCTGCCATGCTTTCTTTATGTTTGCAGATATTTTTTACCTTAATTCAGCAATTGCCTTCATTTTAAACTTTTGTGCTGTCAGTTTCCTCAAAACGTCCTACTTTGAATACACCTACTCTTAAATTCCTGGGTTAAGGCGATATTGTGGCAATAACAGATGGGCCCTACACCCTCTAGGGTTCCATGCATTCAGAATTGCATCACGTAAGTGTAATCAATGCAGTTTGTACATCATAACAAAATACTCAGGGAGGTGAATGAGTATTCAGCTTTCTTGATATACTGAGATCTGCCATGACAATTTTATATCCCACCAATGTAGAATGTTATTATAACAACAAGGGAAAGAGCAAGATGGCTGCTGAGAGAAAAGGAATAATTATTGGTCAGATTCCTGTCCTTAACTACATTAGCAAACCAGATGAGCTTTTAACTACAATTGATGGTAGTTTTATGTCATCATTACTGAGACTAGGTTTTAATTCTACATTAATTAGTTGAACTTATGTAATCAGTTAAATTTTAAATTCTGCCAGTACTTGTTTTGGATTTCTAATGAATGTCTCCAGAGAATTAGCCTGGGTTTCTGATTTACAAATCCAGTGTCAATACAACTATGTATACACTGAATACTCTCTCTGGCAATTATTGAAGCTGAACCAAGTTTGGTTTCATGGTGAGCTTCAAAGCGATCTCCATGACTGCATATTTCACAGCCAATCCCACCCCTGCCCCATCTCATCATGCATGCCTATGGCATCTGTACATCTGAATACTAATGCATTCTTGGCTGGTGTTCAATACTCTATATTCTATAACAGGAGATCATCCAAACCTCTGCTGCCCGTGTCCTTATGTCACAAGGCTAGTCCTTTATTTTTCTGAAAGCTGTTCCTTGGCTCAAGGATACTCTGTTCTTGATTTTTTTCAGAGGGGTCATAAACCAGGCTGGGCTCCGATCAGACTGGGTTGGTACAGAGATGAAAAGGATTTTGAGAGGCCTTTTGTTTATATGGAAACAGATGAGACTTCAGGACAAAGTGGTCATGTTTTAGTAGTGACTTGTAGAATGAAAGGGGAGTGGTCAGCTCTCTAGCTGAGCAGTTTAGTTCAGTCCAGAACTGGTTGCGAGTTCAACAGTGAGCTGTGTGGAAACTCTCTCTTCTGCCCTTCTAACTTCAATCTGTCAGCATCTAACCCATTTTTTGTACTGTGTTTTGAAAGGGGATTTGCTTATGAGGACTGTTGTGTATATTTGTAACAGCATACTTATGTCTAGTTTGGAAAGACTGAGTTCTGTAAGGGTTCTTTATTCTGTTCTCCATGTTTCATTGAGTAATTTTGTAATTTTGTTTGTTTTAAACCTGGTAGTCAATTTCGCTAACTTAATCTGGGTAATTTTAACTGTACACTTACTGAAACAAATTGCAAAGTTATGGTCTGGGATACCTGCTTAAGAATGTTTTGAGTGGTCTGGCCTAGTCCATAACACTTATCATACCAAGTCATACTAATCCATTGCCCCACCACTATTCAGCTTTTGGCTAAACAATGGGACATATATTTCCATTGAAGCTCTCTACTCCCTGGTAGATATTTCTTCTGCTCCACAGTTCAATGATTTACAAAGTAACAGCCTTTTAACACAAAAGATTTAAAATACAACAGATACTATAACCAATCTATTCTTTTACTCTGCTGTGTTTTTTAGCCCATTTTACTTAATGTGGTCTTGCCCTTCGGAGGGAATAAACCATTTTTGCTCAACATAATGTATAATGCAATGAAGTATGGATTCTTGTTGTAAATTTGGTTCAAATATCTTGCATTAATTGAAAGCAAAATTGGTTCTAAGATTATAAACTGTAACTAAACCATTTAGTTTGCTTCAATCCTACCAATAAACTGGGTTATGGAAATTGACATTTTTATTAAAGAAGAACTAATCCATTAACAAGATCCAGACAAAATTATTGAGTACATTTTTGTTTAACTTGTGGATATTTTCATTCTTACCATCGAATGGAGGATAGGAATGCAATGAGTGTTTACTTCAGGAAAATGATAATGTGATATTACAAGTAAGTGAGGAGGGATGAGTTAGTTCCCTGTTTAAACCCCTTTCATTCACCACAGAAAGGTTTTTCATTCTTTTTGGCATGCAGCTTTATCAAATGCCAATTAAACTGTAGTTCTGATTCAAATTAAAGAGTCAATTGCAAGGTTTCTTTGAGTGAAAGGAAGAGGAATTTTCTTACTTAGCCAGAGGAAACTTTAAAAATGCAAGATTGAACATGTACACAAAAACAGGTGTAAAGTTTAATCAGGAGAGTTCAAAAAGGAAGATTAAGGATAAGCAGTTTAAAAGTTCTTGGAGTTCTTGAAGAGTTAGCTTTTAGTGTAAAGCTATAGTTGACTAATTGATAATTTGTACCCTCTGCAAAATTGATGTTTACAGATATATCCAGAGAACTCAGAAATTATTTCAAGTTGCTTTAAATCTGAGCATGTTTTTGAGTTCTCAGTTCTGTTTTTACCATTCTATCTTTTTCCTCCTCCAAACAGCCCAAAAGCTGTTGGCCTGAAATATGGTCAACTTCTGTATTCCCATGTCTGCCTTCATTGTCTTTTTTTCTGGTTAGTCTTCAGGTGACTAGCATCCCAAAATGAGAAATTTCTGGAAAGGTGTGAATCAACCAACAGATACTGATTGAGTTCTAATGCCGTTTTATAACAATGCTAATTCTGAGTCAGACTAATTCTTGTTTATTGATGGCTAATTAACTTGTGGCCATCTTCAATCAATGTTTTTCTTTTTAAACAAACATTTTAGTCAAGTGATGAAAGTTCAAAATTAGCACTTTCTACCATCATCATCTCAGAGGTAGAGGCGTTATTTATACCTTAAGTGTGAATAGAAATTCCTCTGATTCTCTTATATAAACTTGCATATAAAAAGTGTACTCATACAATTCCATTATCATCAGTTGCAATTAATTCAATATGTTCCAGTCTGATGGTATTGTCAAGGGAATGTGTATTCTTTTCTCTATCATATGCCCACTAGAAATGTTTGGAAATAAGTGCGTGTTCACTTATTTGGTTACGCTGACTGCCAGCATAAATTTGATTAGATCACATTCTTGTTTGCAAAAAGCACTGTTTACTGCCAGAATTGGCAGGGGAAAAGACAGCAGTGTTAGTACAATATGGAGGCATTAGTTTCTCCTGCTCCCATAACACGTCTGTATAACTCAGAAACTTAACTGTTGAAGTCAACTGTTTAAGTTGTTTTCCATTTGACTTTCAATTCGGAAAGTTTTTTTTTCCTCGCATAACCCCTGATTCTGGCAGCTGTTCTCTTCTTTTAAATTTGACCCATTGTTCCTCGATTCCAGAGCATCCAAGTTATTACCCTCACTCCCAGTGGTTCTGCTGAAGATGGTCACTGAATGATTGCTGTGTGATTGTGGCAACAATTGTCTATACTCTGCTTGTTATGGTGTGGCATCTGGTTTTCAGTAGTTCCAGTTGATTGGTGGCTGAGGTTGACTGCAAGTTTTTTATGTGTTGCTGCTGGTGGTGGATGGGTGCCTTTCAGTAACAAATTGATGATGGGGAGGATAGGTGACCTCTGGTGAGCAGAGCTAATGATGCTCTGAAAAAAAGTATGGTCAGTATTATATAAGAGGAGAGGGATTTACCAGCACAGATAAAAGAGATATCATCTCAGTTTATAAGAGCATTAAACTGAAAATTCTATTAGGTGATATTTTATCATGAGAGATGTTGAATATAAAAAGCAAGAATTAATGATAAACCCATATAAAACGTTAATAACACTTCAGAGAACTACAGGCAGCATTAATTTCCATTTTACAAGAAAGATATTAAGATGCTTTTGACAAGGTGCAACACAGATTCACACAATTGTTGCCTGTATGGTGATATAAAATGAGGAGAAACTTGAACACTTGAGTCTTCATGTGAAGTTTTTTGGCCATCCCATTCCATGGATTCCTCCAGTCTTATTACACTTCGGGGTTTTGTGACCACAGTTACCCGATATAAGCGGTTGACTATTTCTGAAGAATTTTCAGATTGTTTCTTATGTTTGTTAAGAAGCAAAAATTTAGACATGATACCTTAGTTAATTAAACATAAAGGAGTATGGAACCTGTGATAATTGAGGGTGGTTCACTGCTATCACAGGAAGAGCAGGCAGTTGGCATGGAGTGCATCAATCTCAATAAAGTTGTGAAAGCAGCATCCTGCTTTCGAGCTAAATTGTCAAGGAGCTCTTCTCTGTGAATTCCCTGTTTCTTTTCTGGCCCATTTTCCACCTGAAAATGAAAGCTGCATGATGTGGATTACCATCTGCAAGGGCCACCTGACAAAGATTGCCCCCAACCCTGAAGTTGATATATCCTATTTCTAAGGGCTTGCAACTGACACAGTGTAATTTACACGTCTAATTTGCTTTGTGTAATTTGAATTCCTCCATTCCACAGACCTGGGGCAGCTACTTAACAAAGAATCATAGAAACAATAGGATGCAGAAGGAGGCTGCTGGATGCACCATGTCTGCACTGCCTCTTCAAATGAGTAACTTCACTGACTAACAATTTCCAGCTTTTTCCCTGACACATTTCTATCCAAACAACCATCCCATTCCCTCCTGAATGCTTCATTCACAGGATAACTTATCCACCTTCATCTGAAGATTAGATGTAATTTTTCTAAGAACAAACTGTTTATTTTCCAAAATGTTGCCTTGATAATAGGGTACACATAGTGTCATTTGATGTCAACCAAATGGAACATTATGCCCTCAATCATCTGGTAAACCTTTAGTCATTATTTAGTAGAAACTGATGAGGACTTACATCCAAAACGTCGATTCTCCTGCTCCTCGGATGCTGCCTGACCTGCTGTGCTTTTCCAGCAACACATTTTCTACTCTGATCTCCAGCATCTGCAGTCTTCACTTTCCCCTGGAAATTTGATGATGCCTGGGGGAAAAAGAAACATGATTGCAACAGTGGTTAATTAGGATCTCATGCTACTCAAGAAAATGTCAAAAAATGCAGGGTTTAAAAGGACTCCAATTTCCAACAGTCTCCTGCTATAATTATGGCGAGAGATGGATGAACTTAGAAACTGCTTATCTGCCAGTTTTTAAATGTTTATGGTCTTCTACCCAAGAAATCCCATAGAATTTCTAAATAATAGTGATTTGAGCAGATCCAAAGGGCAATCTGAGCACTTTTTAAATCATTGCTTCACAACAGAATTAACTTAAAATACACCCATATTTGTAACATCTTACTGTCACATTAAGTGATATATAATTCAATATTGTGACTGGAGTCAGTAAATAACCAAATGTTAAAATATTTTTCATTTAAAATATACATTTTAGGAAACTTCGCCCTCAGCTTAGTATCGCTCAAATCCAAATGACATTAGTTACAAAAGATTATCAAATTATTTCAATTTAGTGGCTCTCGTGATGCAGCAGTAGTAATCCTACTGTTGAGTCAAGAGGCCTTGGTTCAAGTCTCACCTGTCCCCGAGGTATATAATAATGTCTCTAAACAGGTTAATTAAAGAATTAAAAAATAATAATTTTAGCCAATTATCACAGAACTGATACATTGTATAACATCAGCAATGCGACAGACGACTACTTCAGTGAGTAAACCTAACAAATTCTGAAAGATATTTTGCAGCTTGTGATTTCACAGGTAACTCACACAATTCAAGGAACCAATGTTATCCAACTGAATTCTTATATTCCAGCCCCAACTAATAATTTGTATTATATGATTTAAGGAGGTTTAAGATCTGTCAAACTCAGTGCACACTAACTAGTAACAAATGCAATATCAGGATTCTTCCTTTATTCTCGGGAGAACATTCCAGGAAAATGGCTCACATTTCCAAAATACATAGGCCCACTCAGCTGCAGTTCAAAAACCGTTTTGTTTTTCTTTTCTGGAGACAGCTATATTTTTCATGCTTTTAAACCAGAGCGGTTTCATTTTGGGTATGGAGTGAGTGAACGGGAAATGGGGAAAGGAAATCTAGGTCTGTTTCCAAAGAATTAGAGAGTTGAACCACATGCAGTATAAATTTCAACAATGTCGGCTGTGTATTATTAAGTGGTGCCCCAAGAGAAAATTCTGGCCGACTCTGTGGGAATGACTGTGCCAACTATGTCACCCACCTTGGTTACATGTGTGTCCCAGAAGAATTGAATCAGGTGAACACCAGAATGTATATAGTGAAACAGGAACACTGCTGCATCTCCTCCCAGGATGTGTACTCAGTGTAATACATCCAAATATATTTTAAATGAATCCTTTTTAGATCCAATTACAGGTTAACATGTAAATGAGCTCCCTTGGCTTTCCTACAACAGGCAGTCAGCAAATTATATACGAAGTATACTTACTTATTTTAACAACTTTCACAAAACATATCATGTTTTTGATGCAACCTTCAATTGCACAGTGGATTTTCCATAGGTTGAAAGGGGTAATTACATTTGTTATTATTGGCTTTCTGGGCAGCTCTGTGGTTGGCCTGGGGAAATTTGTAAATGTCATCGTTCCAATCAATTTGCTATTGCTCCCTTAGCTACTGAAAGATTTGAGTGTTTTTGTTGGATAAATCTTTGAAACCCCTTCAGTTTGCCAACTTCCCAAACCACTAGACTGTACTTAATGATAGCTCTGGCAAGCAGAAGGCAAGTGTAGGGGTTCCGGGAGATATTAACATATTCCCAATGCTTTTGCCACATTGCATATGTTAGTCTCATTGATGGTTCTAAGCTGCAAGCACAACAGCTGGAAACTCACCCTATGAGGCATACTGAAGTGATTTCAGAGGAATAGAGTCCACTGCCTTCAGATGCAGAAAGCCTCAGGAAATCATGTAATTTAATGTTGGTTTATCTGAGTGTTCCCAGGCCTTGCAATGAGACAAGATAAAAGTAATAAATACTAAATAGTATAGTGTGGTTATATTCATTAAGAAATTAGAACACAACTGGAAACCGGGAGGAAGGAGAAAAATCACACCAAATTCAGAAGTGAAGAAGTTATCTTTGATGTCAGAAGCTATATGCATAAGAAAAAAAAGAAAACATAGCAAGATAAATCACTGTATTTGTTAATAATTTCATTTTTATCTATGCAGAAGTACAGGGAATTATCATTAGCAGGAACGTCAAACCTAATTTAAAGGGTTGTTTGTAGAATTGCTATTATTATAAGATTTTATAAGATCATATTGCTTCAGTTAAAGCCATTTGATCCCATCCACCTGAATATCAACTGTATTACTTTCCTCTTAATTTGGTCTTTCGCTAAATCACCCTTATTGGTCACTCACCCCAACTAATTCAGGTCAAAGACACATTTCCAATCTCCAACTTAAATTTGCTTTCACAGCCAGAAATCTGTGCTTGCAATGCTGCTCTGATGGATCTGAAAACATTCTGTGGGTTTACTTTCTGTATCTGAGTAAGTACCATATACTTTTAGAAGGTCCCTCTGGGATCTATTGGTTACACTGAAAAGCTCGAGCTTTTTAAATCACTCCTCGCCATTATCCCCTGACACATCAGTTGAATTTAATAGCAGCGATGGAATTCTACACACAGCTGGGAGGGGGGCCTCTTGTAGCACAGTGGTTGTGCCCCTACCCCTTGACTGAGAGGCTCCGGTTCAAGTCCCACCTGCTCCAGAGTAACTTTTAACAGGTTGACTAGAAAAATAGGTCTATGCTCATCTGGCATTGATATGCTTTGTATCGAAAAGCCTGCAGCTCTTCATCCCAGCACTTCCACCAAAAACAATGGTTACTGCGAGCACTCCAGCCAGTCACAACCAGCAATCATCATGGAGGAGGGTCTAGGATTACTCAAGTCATTGAGCAGGTTCAGCAAAGCAGTCAGATAAAAACAATGACTGCAGATGCTGGAAACCAGATTCTGGAGTAGAGTGGTGCTGGAAAATCACAGCCGTTCAGGCAGCATCCGAGGAGCAGGAAAATCGACGTTTCGGGCAAAAGCCCTTCATCAGGATTAATTATTCTACTCCAGAGTCAGCAAAGCAGTCAAGTAAGCACTGCTGAGCTGAAAGGCTTACTATTGAGGAATTGGAGGCTTTTCAATGAAGCCAGTCCTTGCCACCAGGGGAATGGCTGGACACCATGGACCCAGACTGCCTGATCAAGCACTCTCTTCCAAACCCCAAGCTTTCACTGGGTAGCTTGTCACATGGGAAACTGCAACTTCAATTTTATTGTGCTCCTTTTTATAGCCTAAGGTTTGGATAACTTCCCTTTGCTGAGGCACTTTGGAATGTCTGAAAATCTCTGGATACAGCCTGTGCATGGCATTATATAGCTTCAATACATTTTGGAGGATTTAATTTGGCAAAATGGAACAGCATCCTATTTGCTTTGTTTATTCTTATAACACATTGTTAAACATGACGAATGTTAGGTCAACTCACACCCTGGGACCTGTTTTCCTTCTGTGCATTAAATTACAGTCAAGGAGTATGCAGGCTTGCAATTTTTTACATTCAATATGCAGTATCTTCCAATGGAATGCTAAAGTTGTCTTTACTGCTGGTTCTACAGCTGCAAGTTCAAGTCTAAAATAATGCCCAGGTTATGTGCACGCACCTCTGCTGCTGGCTATGTTGAATGCCATTTTTGTGAGGTTGTTCGCATGAAAGCGAGATGCTCTATTGTCTGCAGAATGATGTTTGTGACATGAGTCAGTACATCACAGTGATTCATCTCCAATCACATAATTTCTCATGTCAACACTCCACCTAACACTCCCTTGTAATCCCAAACAGCCCAGGAAGGTCCCTGAGCTATAGCGATTTAAAGAAGATCATCAAAAACGTAGTTGCTGATTAATTTCCAATGGTTGATGCAGACTCTGTAGACCTGGTTGAACGTTGCACCCCCACTTCATGGTATCTCCAAGGCGTGGGTTTGGCATGTGATAGAGTCTTTGGTTCTGTCTTGAAGGTTTCTGTCCTGACCTCATAGCCTCAGTTCTGGGTGCTGGAGATTTTCCCCATTCTCCCCAGAATGATTAGAAATGGCACAGAGATGCCTATGCTGCTCAAAGGTGAGGCAGAGCAAAGGGAGAAGGGCTCTCTCTTTATGTCCATATGCGTCCAAGATCTTTAAGGAGCAATTTGATGGATCAAATAGCTTACTGTTGTTTGATGGCCTGATTGATCTACTTCTGCTGTTATATTTTATGGTCTTATCGTTAAGGAAATAATTTAAAAACACACAGTGCATGATCAAGAGATCTGTTGTCCAGAGGGAGGGGCATGCTGAGAGTCTGTCCTTGTTACCAATTGACCATTCACCTGATCTTTGTCTGATCCAGCTACAGCCTGATTGTCTGGCATCTCTCAGTGGATAGGGTTAGGTCACCTAGAGTGCTGATGCCAAGAAAAAGCTTACAGCTGGCCTGTCAAGTGCCCGATGGGCTGATCATACTGACAGACCTTGCTGGATAAAAGCAACATGGTACTTCGCTGGCTGTCTGTTCAGCTGCTGAGGTCCTTGGCACCAGCACAAGATTCTGTCTATTGTATTCTCTCTTTCCAGAAACAAGCAGGCAAAGTGAGGACATGGGTTTTTCAAGTCTGCAGTAAATTTCACAGTTGTCATTAATTGCTGACGTCAGTTTGCAGGAAGTGCATCACAATTTGGAGATATGCTTCAGCTCTGATGATCTGGAAGCAGTCCATGTCCAAATATGAATGTTCAAACAATCTGGACAACATTCATGCTTAGGCCCGAAAGTGGCAGGTAGCATTTGTGCCACACAAATGCCAGGCAACGACCACATCTAAGAAGAGATAATCTAACCGCCACCTTTGACATTCAATGCATTGTCATCACTCAGTCCCTCACTGTCAACATCCTGGGGATCATCAATGACCAGAAACTCACTGAACTCAGCATACAATTCCATGATGAGGAGGTGCCAGGTTGACAAAGTTAAGCATCACACAACACCAGGTTTTTAACTTTGCCCATATAAATATAGTGGCTATAAGAACAGGTCAGAGGCTAGGAATACTGCAGTGAGTAACTTACTTGCAGACTCCCCAAACCGTATTCATGAGGCATAAGACAGGAGGGTGATGGAATACTCCCCACTTCCCTGGATGGGTGCAGCTCCAAAAATACTCAAGAAACTTGACATCATCCAGGACAAAGCAGCCCGCTTGATTGGCACTATGTCTACAAAGATCTCCTCCCTTCATCACTGACACTCAGGAGCAGCAGTGCAGAATACATTACAGAACTTCACCATAGTGAGACAGTACCTTCCAAACCCAAAGGCACTTCCATCTAGAGGTCAGGGACAAGTTCCCCTTCAAGTCACTCACTATTCTGACTTGAAAATATGTCATCGTTCCTTCATTGCCACTGGAATTCCTTCTCTAAGGGCATTGTGGATCAACCTACAGCAGGTGGGCTTTAGCGGTTCAGGAAGACAGCTCACCACCACCTTCTCAAGGACAACTAGGGATAAGCAATAAATGCTGGCCCAGCCAGTCCTGCCTTGGTCCATGAGTGAATAAAAAAGGTTCACTTTCATCAATGCCCACTTGCAGTGTGCCCGGGCTCATGCAACAGGCAGCAGAGTCATCATGCTTCCATTCTGTGCAGTCTGCTGTATCATCATCATTTGAGCCATCATGAAATAAAGGGCTCGCTGCTGACGATCTGGCTTGTATCTCCAATGCACAATTTACACAAATATGGACAGTTAGTGCACAATAAGAGCCATGCTATCCCACATAAGAGACATTGAGCAGTCCTGGGATACTTAAAGAATACTTTGCCACCCACACCATTCGAGAGAAGCTCAGTGCTGCAGTATGCAGGCCAAGAGTCATCAGGACACATATTGTAGTCTGCACAACCTTCTATTGCAAGGGCACAACACTTGCTACCACATATACAGTGAGAAATAGAGGAGAGAAAGAAGGAGCAATAGGATCAGAAGAGAGGAAAGAGGTAGCTAATGTGATCTCCTTCTGGGTAGGTTGTCATTTATCAACAACCTCCTTCCCTCTGTCACTGACCATCCATATACTGGTCCGTAGAAATACACAGCTGCTATCTTGGTGATGGCTGTCTGCTCCTACCCCTTTGGAGTGGTTGTATGGAAGGCCTACTCCTGCCCTGTGGATGGCAGGATTCTCCCCTCCTGACTACCTCCTGCACAACGGCCACGGCGCTAAGTTGAAGAACCTCAAACACCATACTCTGTGTGTTATTTTACAGTCACTCTTCCCCAGTCAGTTCTCTAGTCAAAAGCCATTTCCCCTTTTTGAGAAGTAGGTTACCTTTAAGCAGCACAGCTAAGATGGAACTCCTTCCTACACCTTATGAGATTGCTTCCTGTGCTTAGACATCTGGCCAATCACAAGCATGTTAGCGCTGTCTGCATACTGAAATCATACACAGTACATTAGAAAGTAATACACCGGGTTAGGAAGTAATGGATGTGGGTTAATCTTAGATATAAAGTTACTGGGATGCTTTTAATTTTGCTCTTGGCCAAAACTGCAGCTTCAATCTGTTCATTCCTGCTGACATAACTCTAGGGCAGGTAAGACTTGAACTAGGACCTTCTAGTCTAAAGGCAGGGGCATTGCTGATGTGCCACAAAACCCTCTGTCGCTTGTTAAAATTTTGCTAATAATAAGCTTGAGTTCATCCTAATTTAGGCTAGTGCTGAAATAAATTACAATTTGTGAACATTAATTGAATGGAACAGGAAGACTCTGTTTCTAAACCTGAATTTATGAAGCAAACAAGAGATTGTTGAATAACAAAATGATTCAGTGACTTGTATCCAAAATGGGTCTTTTACAAATATGATTTTGTCAATTTTGTATGCTTAATTGAGTTGGAAAGCCATTTGTAATAACTAAGAAGGATGCTTTAAAAGAAAAAAAGGCACGAGCCCTAACAACAAACACTGCAAGTCTATGCTAACAGGACTTTCTATATTTATCTTTCATATGGAGTGAAATGCTGCCAGAGTTGACCTGACATCAAAAGTAATGAGGCTTTCTCCAGGACACAGGGATGAATTTTCAGTTCTATTGCAGGATGAAAAGCTGGGCCAGTTTGCACACCAACCACGTACAAAGCCAATCAAAATGACAATCATTTTCTGTCTGAAACTGGAAGTAACAATTCACATGCAATCTGTTATTAATATTAATCTACATAGGTCAGAGTATAAGTGGCATTGATATAAAGCTTAACATCCAGTGCTCCTTTATAATAATGATCAAGGACTGATTTCCCTATTTTGACAAAATAACCAGTAATAAACCTCTCTTTTTCTTCCAAAAACTGATTAACCTATTGTGTACACTGATGATTTATTTATTTATAGCTTCTAGAATACACAGTTCCTCGTTTTATCCCCGATTGTACCATGAACTAGTAAGTAACAACAAAAAGAAACGAACAAAGCCTGACGGGATGGTTAGTTGTACACAATGCATTAGTTTAAATACTGCCAATCTTGCACCCATCCTGGTATAAGAAGGCGGAAGAGTTGTAGATACCATTATACAACTGGTATCATTGATATATCTACATCACTGGCACTTGTGTGATTCCAACTGAGCCAAATTTGGACACAATATTAGGGCTGGGGGGTGAGGATTTAATCATGAAGGAGAGTAGTGGTTGGTGACCTGACTCTTCACAAAATCATAGAATCACAGATTGCTATGGCATAGACGGAGGCCATTTGCCTATACTGGTTCTATTCTCTAGTGCCAATCTCCCTTTTCCCCACATTCCTGCAAATCATTTATATCTAAATAACCATCCAATGCCCACTTCAGTGCCTCAGTTGAACCTATGTCCACCACACTTCAAGGTAGTGCATTCCATTCCCAAACTACTTGCTGTGTGAAAAAACTATTCTCACATCACCTTCACTTCATTTACACAACACTTTAAATCTATGCCCTGTTGTTCTTTTTTTCTTTTACAACCAGGAAGAGCTTTTCCCTATCTACTCTGTCCAGCCCATTCATGATTTTGAAAACAACCACCAACTGTCTTTTCAGCCTTCTTTGCTCCAAGGAGAATAGCCCCAACTTCTTCAATATATCCTGCTGCCTGAACTTTCTCATCTCTGCAACTATTAAGTTGCTTCTGCACTGCCTCCAATGCATTCACATATTTCCCACAATGTAGCACCCACAACTGTACACAATACAACAGCTTACTCTAGCTGTGTAAGTCCAACATCACTTCCTTGCCCCTGTACTCTTTGCCCTGACTAAAATAGCCAGGAATATTGTATGCTTTATTAACTGCTGTCTCAACTTATCCTACCATCTTGAATGATCTGTGCACATATATCCCTCTGCTCCTGCATCCCCTTTAGAACTGTACCTCTGATTTTATATTATCTTTTGATGTTTTTCAGATTGAAGGGCATCACCTCCCATTTCCCTGTGTTGAACCTCATCTGTCACTTTCCCATCTACTCCACTAATTTGTCAATGTCCTTTTGGAGTCCTGCCTCCTCTCAGTTTACAATGCTTCCAAGTTTAGTAGCATCTCTAGAAGTGCTCCTTAGCCACAAGTCTGGGGATAGAAAGCTTGTGGGCAGTCTTCCTCTCCCACCACCAACTGAGGACATTCAGTGGACAACTAATGCTCATAAGAGCTTCATCTCACTAAGTTTGGGATTCAACCTGCCACGGTTGCCATACTGGAACCTGGAACAGCAAACCCTGATCGAGTCACCTGGCTTGCTAACCGCCTCATCCTGCACCTTCTGCCAACTTCCATCCATCCCTTTATGCTACCCTCAGTCCTCAGCCCCCAATATGCTCACTTGCATGTGACCTTCGTCACTTACGAATCCATTGTCGGAAATTGTCATCCCTGCTGCTGGTTCTGCTTACCATGGACTGAAACAAGGTTCTGATTGGTTGGCAGCCCCCAGGTGGGAGTTAGGCATCCCTCCAGGTCCTTAAAGCCAGGGAATCTCCCAGGCACCTCTTTAGGACTAGATTCCAGTTGGCCTTTCTGAAAGGCAGCAACATGGAGCTCTCATGACTCTCTTGCAGGCAGGTGACATCCCACTCATCCTGATTAAATACCCCCGGCAGAATATACTGTTACATCCAGTTCCAATCCCAAAATGAACCTTCTCCCGTATAATTGGGATTCTGGTTCACAATTGCTGTTCATATTTTCTAGATATGTGTCAATTATAAGCAATCCCGACTTAATAGGATACCCACTTGATTTCATTACCCAGTTGCTGGTCTCTTTTTTTATATCCTGATACAGTATTTCTCATGTTGAAATAAATAAGTGGTTAAGTAGCATCTGTTAAAAAATTAAAGTATCATAAATGCCTTAGTTAATAAAGAGAGAATCATGCATAAGCTTAGAATACACATGGAGTCATACAGCACGGAAACAGACCCTTCGGTCCAACCAGTCCGTGCCAAACATAATTCCAAGCTAAACTAGTCCCATCTGCGTGCTCCTTCCTATTCATGTATCTTTAGATTAGATTACTTACAGTGTGGAAACAGGCCCTTCGGCCCAACAAGTCCACACCGACCCGCCGAAGCGCAACCCACCCATACCCCTATATATACCCCTTACCTAACACTACGGGCAATTTAGCATGGCCAATTCACCTGACCCGCACATCTTTGGACTGTGGGAGGAAACCGGAGCACCCGGAGGAAACCCACGCAGACACAGGGAGAACGTGCAAACTCCACACAGTCAATCGCCTGAGGTGGGAATCGAACCCAGGTCCCTGGCGCTGTGAGGCAGCAGTGCTAACCACTGTGCCACCATACAAACATGGTTGAAATGTGATTGTACCTGTATCCAATACTTTCTCAGGAAGTTCATTCCACATGTGAACCACCCCCTGTGTAAAAAAACTACCTCATGTCCTTTTTAAATCTCTCTCCTCTCACCTTAAAAATGTGCCCCCAAGTTTTGAAACCCCCATCCTAGGGAAAACACAACCACCATTAATTCTATCTACATTTTTGGTTATTTTGTAAATTCCTAAAAAATATACAGGAAATTTTGGAATGTGTAGTTCAGCAAACCCTGAAACTTGAAAATATCAGTCATGCATATCTTCCAGTTTGAACACATTTATAAACCTGTCAGAAAATTTATCCTCTGCCTTCCATAGAGGTTTTCTTAGAGGTTTGCAAAAATTAATAAGTTTTCCATTTTCCTCCTGTTTGCAATAATAAACATCTGTAATTTGCTCAGTATTTTGAGATAACTATTTGAACCAAGATTATGTTGGATTTTCACAATTTGATTAAGTGTGTCTTTAATCTGCAGTTGTTCAGTTCACATATTTCTGTTCCTATTTTGTCATATACAATAGCAGAGCAAAATTTGATTTTTCACATGATGCAAAATTCTCTGGAAATCTCAAACTTTCACTGCATCCAACACATCTGGGTTAGGAACTGGTGGAAGTGTTTTCTCAGTGCATTTGGATTAATGAAGATAACTGCTTCACCACTGGTGAGGTACATTATTATAAGAGGTTGAAAAAAAACGATGGGAAGAGTGATTTGTCCATGATCTCTGGGAAAAGGTATAAATCAGTGGCTGGAAATTGGAAAGAGTGTGTTGCTCCGCAGCTGAGGATGCTCCAATTTCTGGAAGTGACTTTTTAATAGAACTGAATGTCTATCTGAAACATTGATGTAATGTTCTCTTTTCAGACATGGCTCTGTACTGTCCAAAATTACTGTTTTCATTGCCAGTCTTTCCATGTCTGCTGTTTTGTTACAACTGCATCATTAAATGGCTTTTATCCCAATTATTCAATCTTCTAAAGAAAAGATCTAAGTACCCTAATCCTAAACTTCTATGGATCTACCAATCCTCATATATTATTCAAATCTGACCTGATGTATTCCAAAGATCATTCCCATTCCCTGTTTTACACCCTTAGCTAAGTAATCCTCTATCGTGTTGATTCCTTAATCATTTTGGCCTGTCATTTCTCCTTGTAATTTCTGGTCCAGTTACGGATCAAACATTCATCCAACTTTTTTAATTTGCTTATTAAAATATGTGGGCATCATTGGGAAAGCCAGCATTTATTGTTCATTGCTAATTGATCTTGAGAAGGTGCTAATTAACTGCCTTCTTGAACCACTGCAGTCTGTGTGCCATAAGTGCATCCACAGTGTTGTTAGGCAGTGAGTTCTTGGTTTTTAACCCAATGATATTAAGGAACAGCAATACATTTCCAGGATGGGATGTGATTCAGAGGGGACCTTGCAAATGATGATGTTTCCATATGCCTGTTGCCCTTGTCCTTTTAGGTGTTGTGATTGTACTTTTGACAGTGCGGTCAAAAAAGTCTTAATGATTGTTCAGCGCTTGATTGCTTGTCAAAAGAAGGATATGTTGCTTTCTATTTTGCTCTTATCAGGACAAAGGTAAGAATTCAAGCCATCATAATATACACAATATGAGAAAAGGCTGCTAACTGGTTGACATACTAAGGCTGATTGACCAGAGCATTGCCTTTATTTTGGTTGTACAAGCATAGTTTGGTTGAATACCATCTGTATAATTCCAATTACAAATTACCAAACAAAGCATGTCCTTTTAATGTATTCCATAATTGGACTGCACTTGCTGAACAAGCTTGATTGTATGAATAGACGCACTAAGTATCAATTTGAGATTGTCCATTGGGTTTGTAACCTAATTTTGTTTATGCTTGCTAGGGAAATGTTCATTGGATCCAGAGACCTGTTCTCTGTGAACAAAAGGGATGTGTTAAGCCTTCCACCTTTTGTAAATTACCTGGGTGTTTGAAGAGAGAATATGATCCCCATTGCTTTCTCCATGTCAACATTGACCAACGAGAAATAAAAATTGTTACAGTAATTTGAATTGTGGCACTCTTGTTTTTGTCCAGATGAGTGTGAGATGAAATCTTTCAACAACATGTCTCTTTTGCAGTTTTTTTGGAGCTGTGGTAACCAAATGAATAAAGAGCATTCCATCGTGGTAATGATTTGTGCTTTGCCTATCATGGCAAGGCTTTGGGAATCAGGATGTTTGTCAATCACTACAAGTTATCAGCCTCTGACCATTCTTGTAGCCACAGTATTTATACAGCAGGTCTATTTAATTTTCTGCTCAATGGGTGACCCCCCCACACCCCCTCCCAAGATATAGATGGTGGTGAAATCAGGAAATGTTTCAGCTCTCTCTTATTGGAGATGGTCCTATGTTGGCAAATGATCAGCCTAAGACTGAATCTATGGACCTTGTCACATGTATGCACAGACTGCTTCAGTATTTGACGAATTCTGAAAGGTAGTGAATGCTACAAAAACATCACAGATCATCGGCACTTCTGCCACAAGAATGGAGGGAGGGTCATTGATGAAACATTGAAAATGGTTGTTTCTACAGCAGTGCCCTGAGAAAAGTGTTATTTCACAGCCTCAACTACTGTATGTCAGGAGTCTGTCCTACATATCTCTACTGGGGATGGAGGGCTGATTTGGAGATGCTGGTGTTGGACTGGGGTGTACAAAGTTAAAAATCACACAACACCAGGTTATAGGCCAACAGGTATAATTGGAAGCACACTAGCTTTCGGAGCGACGCTCCTTCATCAGGTGATAGTGGAGGGCTCGATCGTAACACAGAATTTATAGCAAATGTTTGCAGTGTGATGTAACTGAAATTATACATTGAAAAATCGATTGTCCGTTAAGCCTTTCATCTGTTAGAATACAGTGATAGTTTCACTTGTTTCATGTGTAAATCACAAAACCCTTTTTTTAAAAGTTGCATTCTCGGGTTATCTGTTAACAATGGTGATAGCTAGACAATATGCTGAAGGTGTTAGCCCCCTGTGTTCTCTGTCTATGACGTGATGTTTAGATTGATTCTAATCCAAAAAGTGAGATAACAGAGTTTTACATAAATTCATGCAGTTTTTGAGCTCAGAGTTCTACATGAATGTATGCAGTTTTTGAGCAAAGTGCAATGTACCTCTGCAAGTACAAATTCACCCCACAAAATATATGTGTGCATGTGGGTCTATGTCTGTCTGTGTGTGTGTGTCTGTCTGGGGTGGGGGTTGTGAGTGTGAAAAAGTGTGTGTGTGTGTGTGTGTGTGTGTGTGTGTGTGTGTGTGTGTGTGTGTGTGTGTGTGTGTGTGTGTGTGTGTGTGTAGTGAGTGCAGAGTGTCTGTGACGGGGTGCATGTGTGAGTATGGGAGTGTGTGTGTCTATAAGGGTGTATGTGGGTGTCTGTGTGCACGTTTGTGTGTACCTGTGTTCGTGTGTATGTGAGGGTGTGTGTGTAGGAATATCTGTGTGTGTGTGTAGTGCAATGGTGATCACCTGTAACGTGACATGAACCCAAGGTCCCGGTTGAGGCCCTCCCTATGGGTACCGAACTTAGCTATCAGCCTCTGCTCGGCTACTTTCCTCTGCTGCCTGTCCCGAAGTCCACCTTGGAGGATGGTCAACCGAAGGTCCCTCCTGTCTGTTGATTGTTGTGTGGTGCCCATTCATCCGTTGTCATAGCCTTTGCTCGGTTTCCCCAATGTACCATGCCTCCGGGCATCCTTGCCTGCAACGTATAAGATAGACAACGTTGGCTGAGTCACATGAGTACCTGCCATGTACAAGGTGGGATGGAGGGGTTAGGCATGGAGATATTTCTGCCAATTGACACTCTCAGGCAACTAATACAAGATACTCTCATTTCAGCACCTGACAAGTTAGTATCAAAGCTTATTTGCTGATCCTGGAAAGAAGCAATGAAACACCATAGAGTTTTATGACTTTTCCAACTAATATTTTTTAGAAATCTATTGGGGTGCTCACAGGCCCGTTATTCCATGAAAAGACCGCAACAGAAAATCCATCCTGGGTATTTTTGATTTTCTGCTGAAAAGCTGGAGACAGTTAAAAGTGAGGTGGGCAATCGGGAGGGTCAGTTACTGCCTCAGATTATTGTGCACATTTTTCCTGGTCTCGCTGCAGAAAAAAATCACTCTTTCCAGAAATCCTGGAGCTGTGGCAGCAACAAACTGCTGATATAATCAATAGCTGCACTCACTTCCTCTATGCTGCACCAAACACAAGACATAGGAAAACATGTGGCAAATTTTAAAATGAGTATGTTCTTCACTAAATTAATAAGAATGGTTTAACAGCCCCTGATGGGACACTGTAACTGAAATTCAAATAATGATTAACAGAAATTTATATAAGGAGAAAGAAAACTTTTTTAGAAGTAGCATTGTCCAGAGTGATGATGCAGCTCACTTTCTGCAGTGCCTGTTAGTCTCTAAAGGCCTCTATTAAACTGGTGAACACCAAGTGCTCTGCCTCCATTGATACCCTTATGCGGATGTAACCACAGAAGAGGGGCATACAATCAGGTGCAATGACTCACTTCATGACCTGCTGCCTGGACCTGTTAAAGGCACTTTCGCAGGCTTAAGAGCTGACCCATAAGAAGGCCCTCTGACCTGTCCAGCCCTGCCCTCACAGTGTCTCTGTAAATCAGGAGCTTGAGGTTGAAGTGCAACAAAAATACTGAAGAGCGGCCCTTTCAAAACAAAACTAAAGAAAGAATAGCAAGGGAAAGGAAACTTTGTAAAATGAAATAGTTTCATCCAAGCCACAAAAATTCAAGGCCTTGTCTGGCACTCAGTACAGAGGAACCTCAATTCTCCGAAGGACCCAGGTGGGGAGCATTTTGTTCGGTTAATCGAATTCCAGATAATCGAATGCTGGATAGCATTGTTTAGCCAAGCATCAGGAAGTTGCCATATTGCCGGATAATCTGATATTTGTATAATCGAATGCCAGATAGTCAAGTTTCCTCTGTATACTGACTGAAACGCAGATATTTTCGGACTGCAGTGAACAGCACCTTCTACCCCAGATCCCCAGTGGGAAAAAAAAGGTCCCCTTTTGTAGATAACTCTTCACTGTGGACCTCTGCTCCTGGATGATAAAATATTTTCCCAGGGCATATTCAAGTGGCGGACTCGATAAGTATGTTCAATGCAAGGTTAGAATGACTTCTCTTGAATTACAGTCAAATGCTTTACTGTTACTTAATAAACTTTATTATCAGCAGCTTCACTTTACTGCTAAATAATCAGTAGTCACACCTGGATTCTCAGCTATTAGTAATTAATGATGCTGCTTAACACTTCCCATGGCTCCTGTTCCAAAACAAAATTACCCTGTGTGCCATCGCGTTAATGGAAAAACAAATTTTAAAATAATTTCATATTTAAGTTAAACCTGATTGTAACTTATCTGTTAATATTCAGAGATTTCTGAATTCTGCATCAAACACAGATACATAAACATACTTATAGGAATCCAGGACCCAGGGAGAATGTGATCTTGAAGCACAACAGCTAATCCCACAGTGACATAAGTGCAATTGATGCTTGTAATTTGTTTTTGTGAACCCCATTCTAAGTAAAGAAGCAAGGATGTAGAAAATTGTAAATGTATTTCCATTAGTGTTGCTTTGGTAGTGCTTTGGGGGATTTTTTTTTGTATGGTAATATACTGAGGTTATTTTTTAAATATTATGTTCAAACTTTTCATTATTTACCCGTGTGTTTGTAATGTAATGTAGGATATCTCCTGTTGCATGCAGCATATCATGTTTCATACAGTGATGCAATGTAGTGTATTTTTTCTTATACACTGTCCCCATTTATGTCTCTAATGGAAGATCTCAGTGTGGTGGCATCTCCTGAGAATATAGGTGCAGTTTTCCTGGATGCAGATTTCCATATATTATAGAAGCAGGAACCATGTGTCAGGAATAGCTTGTCATGTTCTGTCTTTGGATGCTTGCTTCTCCTTATTTGTATTATAATAGGTAATGGTAGTAACATCAAAGTTACATGCCTCATTCTTTTCTGTGTATGTCAACTCCTTCTGAACACTGAGTTCAGATGGTGGCCACTGAACTATGTTGACAAATGCAATGCATTGCTTCAAGTTCTCTGAAGGTCTCCACCCACAATTACCTCGGTTTAAGTTGCTTTGCTATAACATCATTAGTAAGATATTCTAAGAGATCACATTTGTTACCTACACATCTACTGCCTCTTCTGTAGCTTCCAGCATGATACTGCTTTCTGCTCATCTGCAGGCATTGCATCAATCACTACAGCTACCCTTCTTCATCCGTGATCAGTAATTCACATGTTCTACAGTGAAGCCCACTTGAAGACCTTACTGGTAGTTAGTACCTTGCACCATATCAGTGAAATAAAATAAAACAAATAAGCAGAATGTGAAAATTAATCATAAATAAAATGTCTTAAAATTTCTACCGCACCCATGACAACCTGAGGACTTTCCAAAATGATTCACCATCAAAGACGTACTTTGGAAATATTTAGGCACTGTAGTAATATAGAAAATATGGCATCAAATTTGTGTCAAACAAGTCTTGCAAACAACTATGTGATAATGATTAGATAATTATCTTAGCAATTTTGATTGAGGAATAATGTTTGTCTAGGATATTGGAACAACTGCCTTGCTTTTCATCAAAATCCTTCAATGGCATCCTTTACATCCACCTGAGAGACAAATGGGACCTCAATTTAGATAGATCCCCAACACAGCCAACACAAATAATGCATTGAATATCAGTCTATGTTTTGAACTGTGTCTGTGCAATGGGACTGAAAATAGCAACCATCTAATTCAGAGGCGAGAATGGTGCGCTATGGGTCACAACTGACACCTTTGTTGTTGAATGTCAAGTGAAGGAGTTGGGATCACTTGTGAAAGTCAAAAAGTGATAAGCTTAGTGAATATATGCTAGAATTATTGTTAAATTAGAAATGTTGCTGTCCTCAGAAGCCTCAGCATCTTCCATCTCCTTTTAGCCTTCCAGCAAATGATCTCCAAATTTGTCTATTAATTTGAAATTTAAGGATTTCTTCTGCTATGTATTATTATCAGGCTATTCCAGTGGTACCTGGTAAAGACCATCTAATTCTACAAAAAGAAAAGTAATAATAATTGCATGATGCGACAGAACAGTATACATGTTGCTTGGCAGAATAGAATAAAATGTCAAACAACTTGCACACTGCAGTTAGAAAATCAGAGTGACCACCTCAGAAAGTCTCATTCAGTGTGTGCATTAGATGTCTTTTGTAACGTTTTGGATACTCCTGAAATATCTTCATAAGATCACTTAGTGGGTAAGTGTCCAGCATATTATTGGACCAATTTGGATCAATATTGTTCTGTGAAACTAGCCAAAATTGGCATCTAGAAGCTTAATATTCAGGAGAATCATATTTATAATGCTTATTTTCTGATATAACACTGAAAGCTTAATGACTTTAAAAACATACAATGCACTTTACCATTGGCAGACATCTTATGGTATTGACTAAACACATTCTCTGTGAAGCAAACGTTTCTACATCTTGTTCCATTGGCACCCAAACCTATTGATCAATACATGCATTATACAGCCTTTCTTTACCTTGGTCATTTAATCTAAGAATCTGCTTTTCTTTTATTGATAATGTTTATAAACATCATCCAATTATTTCTTGCAATCTTTTCTGACTCCAGAAGTTAGCTAGACAATTGAATCTTTTCCTGTGAAGTTGTAAATTGATTTGAACAGCTAGTGACACAATGAACAGGTTCAGCCTTAAACATTCCTCACTAATTGCCTTGGGTATTTTGGTTATTTCAAAGTTGCAAATCAGATTCAAAATAATTGGCAGCCATAGGATTTTATGAAACAAATTACATTAAGCTTTTATGTTCAAAGTTGTTTTGGTTGTTTTGTCTTAGAGATTTTGAAAACCAGTGTGAAGCAATTTTTGAACACCTTAATCAAAGGAAGTTTGTTACAACTATCGCGCCTGCAGATATATTTTTGAATGTTTATGTACAGCAACTGGAGTTAATGTCACAACCACCAAATAAAAGTACGTAACATTGTACAAAACAGTGGAGGTAGAATACTCATATTTTATTTTATTTACTTTATTAAACTCATATTTTTGAGAAAATATTGCAAATATGTTGATTATCTTTTAAAGCACTCTTTTGTGTTTCTAATTGGTACAATCCTTTCATTATTTAGAGCTGAAAGGGCTAACTTCATCATGTTTCAGAACCTTTCACAGATTGCCAAAGGATATCGCAGTCTTTGATTCTGACCAGCATGTGCCATCAGTCCATGGGGGCAGCATGGTGGCTCAGTGGTTAGGGACCAGGGACCAGGGTTTGATTCCAGCCTCAGGCAACTGTCTGTGTGGAGTTTGCACATTCTCCCTGTGTTTGTGTGGGTTTCCTCCCACAATCCAAAGATGTGCTCATCAGATGAATTGGCCATCCTAAATTGTCAGTAGTATCAGGTGCATTAGGCAAGGGTAAATGTGGGGTTAGGGTGGGTTACTCTTTGGAGGGTTGGTGTGGACTTGTTGAGCTGAAGAGCCTGTTTCCATACCTGAGGGAATCTAATCTAGTCCCAAAATATAGTGATTCATCCTTTATCAATCAATTTCATTCTGCATTCTGCCTAAGTACACTACTAAGAAAATTTACTTGATCATGATTGAGTTAGTCCTAACCTGATTCTTACACAGAAAATGATCTTGAAGTCTTATTTTAGTTAGCTATAAATAATAAAGTGATCTCTGAGCTCACTCACATCACCTGATTTTTATCAACTCTCTTTTATATGTTCAATAATTAAAGGAACATTTAAAGCAAAAGAATAGAAATTATATTATTTCCATTTGTCTAGAAATGTGATATCTTTTTAGACTCTTAAAAGGCTACTGCTCCAATGGAAGTTGCTGGTGTGCTCCAGTTGATGTGTTGAATTGCATCATACATGGCCGGAGATGTGCCATGAAGGAGTGATGAGGCTGTCATATGTTGGATGCCAAAGTATGTAGTTAGGGTGCATGTCCCAAAAGGAAAACGGACAGGTTAAAATGAACACGCTAGTCTTACTGGAATTTCATTTTGAAGTCTGAACAGTATGCTACATTTGTAAGTTTCATTTTTTTTTGTCCTTCTAGGGTGGTCTCTGCCCAAAGTGTGTGCTCTGGGATGTTGAAGTGTTTTGGAGCTGGAGATCTGGAGGAGCAACCGGTGACTTGGAGTTACCAGGTAACCCCTCAGACTTTCCTATTGGAAATTGTCACTGTCTAGTTTCTCTCCAGCATTTGGGAGAACAGGAAACTGAATATTAAGGTGAGTTTAGCTAATAACAAGATGCTAATACATGTAACTAGGCCTATTGCCACTCAACCTCATCTCACCTGGTTGGAAAGTAGGGCTGTTTGCTCTCGATGTGAGAAACTCCTCTCTGGCCTTCACACATAATTTCCCCAACTTTCTCATCAAGGTCCATCTGGGTTAGGGCCTGATAATTTGATTTTAAAAATCCTGACATGAAACCTGTATTGAGAGTATTTGAGAGGAATGATTTTATGACCCTACAGTTCGAAACAACATTGTTATGTCCAGGCCAATCCACAATCCAAACACTCCCACACACTTTGGTAAAGCATAATCATTTCTTGGAATAGCAGGTTAATATGGCTTAAATCATAAGGCAGTAAAGGTTCCCTTGTATCTGGAACTGTATCAAAATTTTCAATCAAATAAGTTTACTCAACTGTGAATCTCATCATTATGCAAAATAAAGCTCAACTTTTTAAAAATATATGATTTTATAATAATATACCTCAAGTAGATATTGGTGATTGATACCAGAAAACATAAATATTCATCCTCACTAGTTCATTAAGCCTTTATTAAAAGTTGAATTGTTGGAATGAATTGTGGAAAACCTCAACCTTTCGTTTTATGCAAATGTGGCAGACAAATTCAATTGCTTTGTCCGAAGGATGCAAGGAATGGGACACATCACTTAAAATGTTTTTCAATAATGTTAGGTGTTGAGGGGATAGCCAATTACTCAGCACAGAGTTGTGATTTAAAGTAAAGTTGCTTTATTTTAGTCATTACATCAATCCTGTTACAGTTGTTCCCTTTATTGTGGACCAGTAGGATGCACAATTTAAATCATTAGCATCACAGACCTGAGAACTGATTGCTAAGAGAAACCCTTTCGTAGTAGAGTTGCATAGAAGAAGGTCAGAATGAGGGCAAAAGAAGTATTCAGGGTCGCATGAGTATCGGTTCTTCATCACAATGCTACCTTTTCATCAGCAGCCAGACACTTTGAGCAGCCTGATAATTATCTTTGACAATATTCATTAGCAGGACTTGTACAGACATCAACGTACCAGGCATTCCAACAGCAAAATACACAATCTCCAACAATGCTTTACACACATTTCAGCTAGTTCTTTGACAAAATGTAATGAAGTGGACACATCGATCCCATCATAAACATTTCAACCTGGTCTCATTGCCAGGGAACTTTGCTTCAAATACTTCTGAACTGGCAAAAGATGTACTGACACTCATGCAATCAGCCAATACACGTCCGAGAGAAAAGACATCAAGCTATGCTGCACAAGTTTTTATTTCTTTAGTTATTAGAAAACATTGCATTGCCTCTGTATTTTTTGGAATGAGTCAATAGTCTTCCAAAGGTACTCCTCTATCTAATCTGGAGTTATAGAAAGCAATATTCTACCCTGTTCTCTACTTTGAACCTCAGGAGATGAGATGAGAATATATAAATCCTGACCCAATAACTTAAGTGTTCCGGTCTCCACAGGAGTGATATAATGGTCATTCATCCCATATCCCAGCATTATGAAAAACTTTTAAATTACAATCGTTAGCACTATTACCTGTTACATTAATCTATATAAACACAGGCAAAAGCCTCAAAAGGCTCAAGGCTTCACTTGCCTTTTTTCCACATGATTTAGCTGCTTTTCTATAATGGTATGTAATTACAGTTTCCATACCTCTTCATTCTTTGCAAAGTTATTATGCCAGTTACAGTTGCTGATGGTACTGGGTGAGTAAAATGGCATTAATCTATTACTGTTCCCCCATTAATGATTGTTTTCCCCTTTTCTAAAACAAGATTTCACAACAGTCCAAGAAGATGTTGAAGTATTAGGATATTAAGCAAAATGAGAATTAACACATCATTGCATTCTCATATTGTCAAGAACTCTGAAAGATGGCACTAGCATATTGTTTATGAAAGGTTAATGAAGGGATGTTGACACGGGACAATACACATGAATGAACAGGAAAATAATGAAAGCACATTTGTAACATGTTCAGAGGAGTTATTAAGGATATTATAATATTTAAATCATCTTCAAGTGTCCTTGTTTTGGGAAGAGTTTGCTCAAGCCTATAACAAGAAACATGAATGATTTTAATTATGCTTGATAGGTTGTTGTGCTTTTCCAGTTACATTTTGAAATAAAATGTAAAGTGTTATGAAATGTTGCTGTATTAAATGCATGAATCCACATTTTGCATAGCTTACTGGTGCTACTAAAGCATCTTCGGTTATTGTCTGGCAAAGACTTAATCAAAGAATGCACCTGCTGTTGACTCGTTTCACTGATGTGTGTGTCTACATAGCTGTGTCTGACACACAATGATCTGACAAGCAAGGAGTATTCATTAACCTTTAGCAGAGTAAGGTTAAATGATAAGGTACATACTCTGCAATTGCCGTTCTGATAGTTGGATTATTGCGTTCAAATTGCTGTATCTTCTGTTCAAATAATCAAACCATCCTTCATTGAAGTATATTGAAGCATATTCTTGCCAGAAGATTATAATGTTTATATACACATAGGCTGTGATGTGGCAAAGGGCATTCTGATCTTTCATGTTCCTCTTGAAAGACTGTAAAGTCCAAATTTAGATTCATCTTTTGGTATGTAAGATAAGTATCCAAACAGTTCCTTGTAACTTAAAATTCCTAGGTATGCAATAGAAAGTCTTCCTTTTGTCCTTGTGGACTACCCAGGATTAAGTGATGAGATAAACTGAATGGATACAAATTGATTTTGATGCAGGTAATTTTAAGGAGCTTTATTTTTGTAGGAAGACTAAGGAGGTCACACATTCCATGGAAAATAATATTGTAAATGGGGTCAATGAACAAAGGGTTTTATGAACAAAGATTCATAAATCATTAAAACTAGAACTACAGATTAACAAGGCTATGAAAATGTTAACAGAACCATGAAATTATTTTGAGATGAATAATATTGAAAAGTACAGAAGTTACATGTAATTTCAAAGAAGCTTGATTGTACCACATTTGGGAAGACTGTGCGTATCTTTGATCTTTAAATTAGAAAGAAGATAACAAGGAAACAGGAAAGTTGCAAACTCGATATATCGGGATGGTATCAGAATTGCCAGTTGGAAACAATCTAGAAAGATTAAACAGGCGAAAGCATTTTCTCCAGAAAAGAGAAAAATGACAATTGAATGGAGGCTGTTAAAATAGAGAATTAATTAAGTAGGGTATGCTTGGGTTGGTATCCAAAATGGAGTTTCCCTTTTTTCTGGACAATGTGGTCAGTGGCAAGAACATTAGAAAAATGCAGCAAAAATTTTTAAAAAGGGGTTCCTTGACATTGATTAAAAGAAAGTCGAATTTTCCCCTTAAGGTTTCAATGATTAATAAGATTTTTTTATAGTGAAGCAGAGAGAGAGAGGTCTGTTTGCATATATTAACCTTTCATCGTTACCTAATCCTGCCTCAATTATATACGGTTGGTATTCCAGTGAGAACCAGAATGCATCAGTTCTTGATTTGAACGTCAAGTATCTGAAAGCTGCAGCTCACCAGAACTTTCTCCAGGTGTTCATGTTAACCATCATTGCCACAACATACCTCAAGGGCAGAAACCATGTTGATCTTCCATCCACAGACATCAACATCTGTAGAAGCACCAGTATCACTACATCATCACGACACATCTTGGACTAACTTATAATACTATTCGGCAGTCCAGCTCTGTACCATTGGACTGTACTGATGCCCTCCATTGCAAGGTTGCTGCCACCCACTATTTGTGTAGCGACAGATACCTATTTCCTCCACTGAAGCAGGATGCATCTCAAGGCTCTTAGTTTGCTTTCTAAGTTTTCACTCACTTTGTACTAACTTGCATGCTCACCACATCTCTGCTTTGCGTTGCCTTTTAACATGTTGCTGCTTCAGTATGATCTTATGGGCTCTATCTTACCTTGTGTTTTAGTGCAGCAAGAAATCCAGGAATCTTGCCATGTTTGCAGCAATTACCAATCAAGGAGAGCATCATGCTGCTTTAATGTCACACCTACAGCATGTGTTAGCAACTTACACATTACTACATGTGCTTTAACCAAATGATGATATCTTAATATCCAAGGGTAATAATCCTTAGTCCTGTCAAAGGGGACTATGGTTATTTAGGAAGTATCAGTGAGCAACATCCAATCTTAGTCCAGGTAGTTGGTCCTTGTCACCTAGCTGTTTGCTGTGAGCATGATCCACAGATCTGTCTCCCAACATTTCAGGGTTTAGGCCATAGTCAGGCTTGCAGCTCTAGGTCTAACCAATCCAGGAATTACCGGAAGGGTAGTCATGGAGCTGCACCGAAATCAGTCAGGGGGCTGATCTATTCTCAGGGAGGTCTGTCCTTCCAGATCTATTGGTTGCTCATGATCTGCTCTGGGGATTTGTTTACTATATGTCAACAAGTGTTATTGGGGAAGACCTGTGTTGGCGATCTCAAATGCACGGTTAGAGGAAGCATGGTGGTGTGGAATGGATGATCATTGTAAAGGGAACAACGCTAGATATAATGAAAGGTGACATAACATTGGAAAGAATGGGGTAATTGAGGAGGAGGGATCATTGATGATCACCACCAGTCTGGTTTCACTGGGAGGCAATGCATGAGATTGATACTTAGTGGGCTTCGGGCTTGCTCAAGGATGTGGGTGTGTGGGAGAGGGGGGGTTTGTTGAAAAAAGAAAAGGCTAGATTGGGAATGTGGGGAGGCTCAAACCTGATTTGGGTGGGGGGGTGTGGGAGGTGGAGTGGTTAAGGAATTGCAATGCAGAGGAGATCATGAAACTTTGGGATGACCTAGATTAAGAGGCAAAGCCTGCAGCTCATTCTCAGAAATAATGTGTAAATGCTTCTATCTTCATCCAATTCTCAACTGGATAATACAAATATAAAGTGATGGCTGGCGCACCTAGATTGGACATGAGTAAATTTGCTCCTTTATTTGTGGGCATGTGACTGCCTTCATGAGCCAACTGCATTTATCAGGCTAATATGGATTCAAGGTGAAAGCGAATATTTCATTCCAAAGGGAAACGACCATGTTTGAGCTGAACCCATCACAATGGTGAGCCTGAAATGTGTGTGGCGTCTCCGAGTGAGTGGTCCCAGAGCTGTCAGCACTATGAAAAGCACCTGAAGGAATACTGCAAATTTAGCTGCCAACACGAGTGTATAGCAGCTCAGAGCCAATACTCCCCAGTCCTGTGCTCCATTGTTCAAATGTGACAGGTGAGTGAATGTAAGTCCTCAAGTGCAGCAGGGGAGCACTGACGAGGGTTAAAAACCTGAAGATTGTTGGTTATCAGGACAGAAGTGAGAAACTCCACAATTTTTGGGCTTTAGAATGGGCCACAATGAGATATGAATGCTGAGCTGGAGTTTGTCACGTGCCAGAATCTACTTGTAAACTGGAAAAAGCAGATGTGTTCAGTGAGAGTGGGAGAAGATTGATGTAAAATAGACATCAAAGGTGTTTCACCTGGAGAGGGAATGGCCCACAACTTATTCATTACAGCTCTCTTGAGTCTGTGGCTTTAAGCCTCAGTCAAGAAATTGCAACAATTTGTTCCACATGTGACTCTTAAGTGGGCATAAAGGTAGTTACAGCAAGATTCAAGAGAAGCAGGGGCTCCTCCCTGATGTCCTTACCAATATTTATCTTTCAACCACTGTCATTAAGATAGATTATCTAGCCATTATCCTATTCGGATCTTGCCTTATGCAGATTACATGCTGACTTGTTCAACATTCTAACAGTGATAATAGTTTAAAAAAAGCCGTGGAAAATAATTTGGAAGTCTTGAAAAGAGGAAAGGTGCTATATAAATCCAAATCATTTTTTGAATTCTACACAATCTGGCAAAGTGTGAGGGTAATACCTCCTGAACTCCAACCACATTGCAGATGACACTTCAGCCACATTTTCCCGTTCTGCATTGTGGGATGAGAATTCCAGAACCAAGGCATTGCTGAATCAGGTACCAATGTATGTTAGTGAGTTACAAGGGTTGTTGGGTGAAGGGTTATTGGTGCAAGGCAGAGCACGGAGAGCGGAGTTTTAAATGACCTCCACTCTGTGCAGATTGGAAGATGAGAAAAGAGCTATGAGAATATTGGAAAGTTCAGTCCAGAGGCAGCAATGTCAGTGATGGAGCTTTGAACTCAGGCATCAGTCATATCAAGTGATGGCAAAGTGTAAAGAGGTGGTCTTTGTGATGTCAGGAAAATTGGGTTGGAATCTCAAGGTGCAAGGACAAAAAATATGTTTGATAAAACCCTGGACAGTAAGAGCAATGGAGCTGATAGTCAGAGAATGGAATTGTGGGAGCTGATAGTCAGGGAATGAAGATAGTGGGAGCTGATAGGGAATGGAGATTGTGGGAGCTGATCGGGAATGGAGATTGCAGGAGTTGATAGTCTGGGAATGGAGCTTGTGGGAGCTGATAGGGAATGGAGACTGTGGGAGCTGGTAGTCAGAGAATGGACATTGCAGGAGCTGATAGGGAATGAAGATTGTGGGAGATGATAGTCAGGGAACGGAGAATGTAGGAGTTAATAAGGAATGGAGATTGTGGAAGCTGACAGGGAATGGAAATTGCGGGTGCTGATAGGGAATGGAGATTGCAGGAGCTGATAGTCAGAGAACGGAGATTGTGGGAGCTGATAGGGAATGGAGACTGTGGGAGCTGGTAGTCAGGGAATGGAGATAGCGGGAGCTGATAGGGAATGAAGATTGTGGGAGCTGATAGTCTGGGAATGGACATTGCAGGAGCTGATAGGGAATGGAGATTGTGGGAGCAGACAGGGAATGGAGACTGTGGGAGCTGATAGACAGGGAATGGAGATAATGGGAGCTGATAGTCTGGGAATGGACATTGCAGGAGCTGATAGGGAATGGAGAATGTGGCAGCTGATAGGGAATGGAGAATGTTGGAGCTGATAGACAGGGAATGGAGATTGCAGAAGCTGATTGGGAATTTAAATTGTGGGAGCTGGTAATCAGGGAATGGAGATTGTGGGAGCTGATAGGGAATTGAGATTGTGGGAGCTGATATTCAGGGAATGGAGATTGCTGGAGCTGATAGCTCCCACTATCTTCATTCCCTGACTATCAGCTCCTGAAATCTCCATTCCCTATCAGCTCCCACAATCTCCATTCCCTGACGAACAGCTCCCACAATTTCCATTCCATGACTAACAGATCCTGCAATCTCCATTCCCTATCAGTCCAGGAATGAAGATAGCGGGAGCAGATAAGGAATGGAGATTGTGGGAACAGACAGGGAATGGAGATTGTGGGAGCTGATAGAGAATGAAGATAGTGGGAGCTGATAGTCAGAGAATGGAGATTGTGGGATCTGATTTGGAATGGGGATTGTGGGAGCTGATAGACAGGGAATGGAGATTGTGGGAGCTGATAGGGAATGAAGACTGTGGGAGCTGACAGGGAATGGAAATTGTGGGAGCTGATAGGGAATGGAAATTGTGGGAGCTGATAGGGAATGGAGAATGTGGGAGCTGACAGGGAATGAAGACTGTGGGAGCTGATAGGGAATGGAGAATGTGGGAGCTGATAGGGAATGGGGATTGTGGGAGCTGATAGGGAATGGGGATTGTGGGAGCTGACAGGGAATGGAGAATGTGGGAGCTGATAGGGAATGAAGATTGTGGGAGCTGATAGACGGGGAATGGAGATTGCAGGAGCTGATAGGGAATGAAGATTGTGGGAACTGATAGTCAGGGAATGGAAATTGTGGGAGCTGATTGGGAATGGAGATTGTGGGAGCTGGTAATCAGGGAATGGAGATTGTGGGAGCTGATAGACAGGGAATGGACATCGCGGGAGCTGATTGGGATTAGAGATTGCCGGAGCTGATAGCTCCCACTTTCTTCATTCCCTGACTATCAGCTCCTGAAATCTCCATCCCCTATCAACTCCCACAATCTCCATTCCCTGACGAACAGCTCCCACAATCTCCATTCCATGACTAACAGATCCTGCAATCTCCATTCCCTATCAGTCCAGGAATGAAGATAGTGGGAGCTGATAAGGAATGAAGATTGTGGGAGCTGATAGGGAATGAAGATTGTGGGAGCAGACAGGGAATGGAGATTGTGGGAGCTGATAGGGAATGGTCATTCCGGGAGATGATAGTCTGGGAATGGAGGTTGTGGGGGCTGACAGGGAATGCAGATTGTGGGAGCTGGTAGGGAATGGAGATTTCAGGAGCTGATAGGGAATGGAGATTGTGGGAGCTGGTAGGGAATGGAGATTTCAGGAGCTGGTAGGGAATGGAGATTGTGGGAGCTGAGAGAGAATGGAGATTGTAGGATCTGATAGAGAATGGAGATAGCGGGAGGTGATCGTCATGGAATGGAGGTTGTGGGAGCTGATAGTCAGGGAATGGAGGTTTCAGGAGCTGATGGGGAACGGAGATTGTGGGAGCTGATAGTCAGAGAATGGAGATTGTGGTAAGCACACGAGTAAGAGAAAAAGGAACAGGAATAAGCTATTCAGCCTCTGATGCCTTCTCCATCATTCGATAACCAAATGGCTGATCTGGAGTTGACTCCTATCCTCTCTGGACCCATAACCCTAGACTTTCTTATCGATCAAAAATATGTAGAACTGAATATATTCAGTTACCTAGCATTCACTACCCTCTTGTGAAGCAAATTCCACTCTGTATTGATCCTTTGTGAAGAATATTCTCATCCCAGACTTAAATGGAAGATGCATAATTTTTTAACCATATCTAGGCTCCTCTATAAATGGAAAATATTCTCTTTATTTCCATCCTCATGGCAGGCTGGTCCAGAAGATTAAGTCGTATGGGATCCATTGTGAATTGGCAGTTAGATACAAAATTGGCTTGGTCATAGAAGAGAGAAAGTATTTGTCGAGGGCTGTTTCTCTCACTGGAGGTCTGTAACCAATGGTGCTCTCCAATGATCAGTGCGGGGCCCTCTGTTGTTTGTGATGCAAATGGTTTGGATGAAAATGTAAGTGGTCTGATCGGTATACTTGCAGATGACATAAAAATTGCTGGAGTTGTGCATAGTGAGGAAGGTTGCAAAGGTACAGCAGACTACCAAGCAATTGGAAAGCTGGCTGGTGAAATGGCAGATGGTCTTTAATCTGGACAAGTGTGAGGCAATGCATTTTGTGAGGTCAAATGCAAGAGGGATGTTTACAGTAAAAGCAGGACCCTTAGGAGCATTGATATACTGAGGGATCTTGGGGTGCAAGTCCACAGCTCCCTGAAAGTGGCAACATCAGTGGATGAGTAAATAAAGCCATCGCAAGCTTGCTTTCATCAGTTTGAGTATAAGGTTGGTAAGTCATGTTGCAGCTAAATAAGATGAGTTAAGCCACAGTTGGAGCATTTTTGCAGTTCTGGTCACTGCACTACATGAAGAATGTGGAGGCTTTGGAGATGGTGTAAAAGAGGTTTATCAGAATGTTGCCTGGAAGGGAGTATATTAGCTTTCTGGAGAGTCAGAGGCTGAGGGAAGACCTGACAGAAGTATTAAAAATTGAGAGGTATGGATAGGGTAGATAGCCAGAGTCTTTTCCCCAGTGTGGGATTGTCAAATACTAAGGGTTACAGGTTTAGGATGAGAGGGGATATGTTAAAGGAGATGTGTGAGGACAGTTTTTTTTCCATAGAGGTGCTATGCACCTGGAACACGTTGCCAGGGGAGGTGTTAGGAGAAGATGCATTAATAAATTCAAGAGACATTTAGACAGACGCAGGCAGGGAATAGAGTAATATCATGCACAAGCAGATGGGATTAGGTTAGAATGGCACCGTGGTTGTCACAGACATTGTAGGCTGAAGGGCCTGATCCTATGCTGTGCTGTTCAATGTAAAGACATTTGCAATCACAAAATTCTGCCTGTACACCTCCTGCATTGACCAACTTTGTAGATAATAAAACAAAACACAGAACTGCAGATGCTGGAGATTTGAAACACACAAGAACAGAAATTGTTCTAGAAACTCAAAAGTTCAGGCAGCATACGTGGAGGGAGAAACAAGTTAATGTTTCGAGTCCAGTGTCCCTTTTTCAGAACCGATGGGTGAGGTTCAGCATTACTACAGACTGAGGATGGTCTGAAGAAGAGCTTTACTGGACTCAAAATGTTAACTCTATTTCTCTCTCCACAGATGGTTCCAGGCCTGCTGAGTCTTTCAGCAACTTCTGTTCTTGTGTTTGAAGATTGTAATTCCCAGCCAAAGCTAATTCTGAACTATGTCATTGATCATTACAAATTAATCCTAATCATCCCTGTGATGTTGACATGCTGACAGACGACCTTTAAAGAGAGGATTTGTAATAAATGTTTTACAACATCAAGTGAAATAAACTGTATAAAGACTGTGTGATATAAACTATACGATTTACATTTATTATAAGAATAATTTATTGGAAGTTTGAGTTCTTAAATTCTGGATTAGTGAGAGGCATGGGCTTTTCTGTGCATCTGAAGTTAATAATCAACTGGTAGTTCTTTTGTAGCCATGGTGATTTCTATTAAATCAGTTTGTGGGAGGAATTTGACGACCAACAATGGACTTTTGTTTACCATAGATTGTCTTGTGACCCTGCAAGGTAAATAATCAGGCCTGAAGGTTTGTGAGAAATTCCTAAAACATATTTTAAACTGAAGAGAAACACCCACAGCTTATGTAGAAAGAGGTCTTCGTTTCATTTTCCTTTGATTTTTGAGCTGTTACTTTTCAGCCTAGATCAACTTGTTAGTATAAAACTCTGAAGACGTTACTTGAAGTTGAGTAGGTTTAAGCTCAAATTTATAATGGCTTCAGAAAGAAGCCATCTACAGCTCCAGTCTATAAACTAAAGTCACAAGTGGCCTCAACCTATCAAAGTGTTACAGACAGGAGCACTGGTTTGAGTATGTTTTATGTTTTGGGATAATAGATAAAAATGCAGTTTTGCTTATCAAGTGTTTAGAATTAATGGGATTAAACTTTTGTTGTTTGTTTAAGAACCTTTGAATTTTATTTTTTAAGTAAATAGTTTGGTTTGGTTTATTTTCATTTCTTATGTCAATAAACTTATGCTCTTCTGTTAAAAGGTGCAGCATTGTGTGCTTTTGTTGCAGTAACAGGTCACTTTGTTCAAACCAAAATAAACAAATTGTGATCTATCAAGTCCGGTTTCAGTCTGGAATATGACCTATCCAGTAATAAGGAGACAATGGGAACTGCAGATTCTTCAGGACTGAAGAAGTGTCCTGCCCGAAACATTGACTCTCTTGCTCCTTGGATGCTGCTTGACTTGCTGTGCCTTTTCCAGCTCCATGATTTATGAACCCAATCCAGTAATAAATCCGCTGGGATCATAACAACTGACATCTGTGATGCAGGGTACAACAGAAGAAGAATAAAATGGATCATCCCTTGCGCTGTTCTATCAGAAAGGGATTGAAAATGTCTCAATCACTTGCAGTCACTGTTCAGTTCGCCCATTTTTGAGTGTGGGGATGTCTATAGAGCTTCATATTCTAGTTAGTTTTAGAGTCATAGAGATGTACAGCACAGAAACAGACCTTTCAGTCCAACTCGTCCATGCCGACCCGATATCCTAACCTAATCTAGTTCCATTTGCCAGCATTTGGCCCATATCCCTTGAAACCCTTCCTATTCATATACCCATCCAGATACCTTTTAAATGCTGCAATTGTCCCAGCCTCCACCACTTCCTCTGACAGCTCATTCCATACCCACACTGAGTATCAATCATAGTTCTTCTAACTTTAGCAAATTTGTGAGGTGGACTGCGCATGATGTTCCTTTCTGGTTGATAAAAAGTTATCTAAAGGATATAAAATATCAAGTCGCAGTAAATGGTTGTTTTTTTTTAAACTGAAGATTAAACTGAAGACAGAATGATAAAGCTGTTGTGCTAATGTTACTGAACTTGGCAGGAGTGTCAGTGAGGATGGTGTAAATCAATTGCAGCAGGACATAGGTTGGCCAGCAGCATCTGTGGTATAAGGTATTTAGTACAAACAAATGTGAATTGATGCATTTTTGGCATTTGAGGAAGAGGCAACACAGATGTAATGGCACAATTCTTAACAGCATATAGGGACAGAAAGACCTGATGTTCCTGCACATAGATCTTTGAGACCACAGGACAGATTGAGAGCATGGTTAGAAAAGCATAGTGAATCTTAGGCTTCAGAAAGAAAGCTATTGAGTGCAAAAGAATGCTAAAAGGTTCACAAAAATGTACCTTATCATTAACAGAGCATGTCTCTGGAAGATTTTGGAAAGCTCCTCATCTTGTTTATTCCTTGCATGACAGTGTGCACTGTACTCCCCAGTTTGACAGTACCACTTCTTACAAATTTCAGGGTGAAGCGTGGGCTCTGTCTGAGCTCGCAATTTGTTTGGCATTTTCTTCTCCATACTCCTACACCTTTGCTTTCCCTGCAGATGTGAAAGGACTTTACCTGCATTCTAGGTTAGGCAGGAAGCTCTGCTTTTAGTCTGGAAAGATTGTAAAGGCAAAACAAAAGCACTTCTTTACTCGAGAATTCCCCAGTGCTGGTGATGCTACATTAGTCATTGACTTGGAAATTCAGCTGTAAAGGCTAATGGGTTGTCTCCCTTGTGTCTGTAATTGGCTCTCCCTGATGAAAAGCATGATGAAAACTATGCTTATGTGACAGGGTTTCACATTTCTGTCCTTGATCAGACTAAACGACACTTGACTGGAATTGGTGAGCAAATCCTGCTATCTCAGGTTCAAGGTGTTAAACAACCTGACTCTTGATACAGGACTAGATACATGTACAGAGAATGCAGCTTTCACCTTTGGCTAAGTCATGGAGAAACAAGCTGACTGTTTGGATAAAGATGCAGCTTCTGAGGCCTGGGTTCTTTGTGCCTTGCTGTATGGCTGTGAAACTTGGATGGTTTACAATTATCAAGAAAGGAAGCTCAATAAGTTTCTTTGAAATTTGTGGTACATGATATTTGCAAGTGCAAACCATAAATAAGACAGACCTCACAAAGGCAAATGTCCCAGGTGTGCTAGCACTCATCGAACAGAGTTGATTTCACTGGCTGCGATACAATTGCAGGATGGAAGATTGGATTCCTAGGGATATTAAACATTGGGAAATAGCTGGAGCCAGAAAAGAAATAGAACGTTCAAAGCTGTGCTTCAAAGAAACTTGACTGTATGCTGTGAAGGGATTAAACACACTTGGAAGGCATTAGCTAACTATAGAAGGAAATGGTATAATTACCCATAGGCACATGCACAACTACAATGATCAGTGACTTCAGCAGTTTGATGCCAACACCAAAAACTATAATCCACAACAGCATCTGGTAAGTGCCCATGTATGCCAATTGTGTCAGATTCTGCCTCTCATGAATTAGCCTCTTCAACAATTTGCAAACTGAAACTATCTCATCAATAATAGATTTTCTACATATCCTTCATTGCATACAGATGGAAAAATATCAATCAATTCGTTGGTGCCACTAAGAGTCATCAGAAGATTACTGCCAGTGCCTTTGCAAGTTCACATTTATTTCTTTCACAATATCCTCAAAAGTATCTGATCTAGTCCTGGTGGCTTATTAACTAGAAGTAGATGTAGCCAATCTAATACCTCCTTGTTATCAAATTTTAACCCATCCAATATTTCTTCAAAATTTATTCATTCTGTGGGATGTGGGCGTTACTGGCTGGCCCGCATTTATTGCCCATCCCTAGTTGCTCTTGAGAAGGTGGGGGGTGAGCTGCCTTCTTGAACCACAGCAGTCCACCTACTGTGGGTTGACTCACAATGTCATTAGGGAGGGAGTTCCAGGATTTTGACCCAGGAACAGTGAAGGAACTGCGATATATTTCCAAACCAGGTGGGTGAGTGACATGGAGGGGAACTTGAAGGTGATGGCGTTCCCACGGATATACTGTCCTCATTCTTCTAGATGAAAGGTGGTCATGGGTTAGATAGATACTGATCAAGGATCTTTGCTGAGTTTCTGAATATCTCAACTACCTTCTCTTTCAGTCAAAATTTGGCATCATTTCCTTCCTTGATTTAAAAAAATGCAACAGATTCATTTATCACTTCAGCCCTGCTCTCTGTTGCATTGTGTAAATTTCCTTTTCTCTCCCTCATTAGCAATACTGCCTTCCTTTTATGATCTTCTACACAACAGGGATATGAGGGACGTTGGCCTCAGTCTAGATGCCCCTTCCTCATAAAAAAGGCAGGACAGTGCCAGTGGGCACCTCCATGTACAGAGCCTCCAAAGACTCATCTCAGGGCACTCCAGAGGTACCTGGTCCTTCCACTTCTGGCCTGCCTGCAATCCCCAATCCTGTCGAACATCAAGCTGTACAGTTTAATCCTACATCAGGGTACCCACAGCATGCCTTCTAACCACAAATATCCCCAGGATTGTTTGCTCAAAACTCCAAGATAAGCTGATTCCACTATAGTCACAGGCTTGCTCCACCCCACCTGCAGACATCAGCTAGAAAAAGTGGAAAGGAAAGGTAAAATAAAACCTTATGAGGAGAGTTAGGTGGCCTGGTTAAGAGGCATTGTAAATACATCATCAGATTGGTACAAATGTGTTCACTTTACATCATCAACTGTGTGAGCAAGTGTTACATTAGCTGCAACTACAAGCATCAAGGCAGGGAGCCAAGCCATCCTTAGTACATACAATGTTTTAACCCTGTCAGAATAACAATCTTTGCCATCCTTTCTGTTGCACTCATACAAGCGTGAAACTTTGTCAGGATTAAAAAAGGCAGCATCTTATGTTGTGAGGGCTTCCATCCAGTTGTAAGTTTAACTTTTCTTAATCAGCTTGAATCAGGGAGAAAGATCAAAGTGTTGAGCTGTGTTTGCAGTTGGGATTACACAGGGGATGCTGGTCTCTGCAGCATCATAACACTTCCAGTCGGTGAAAGATGACTTCACACAACTCCTTCCCATTCAACAAGATCCACAAAGAAATCCTGCCTCCATTGCTTTGGCTGATGCTGCTACGCTGTAGAAGAAGAAGGTGCTGTTCTGTCTGAAGTATTAGCCTCATTGTCTTTACTCGGCTGGGAGTAACACAGATCTCCATCATTCAACCCCAGAAATGATCTGCAAGGGATCCTGATGTTGAGGAGACATAATAGATACATGGCGATCTGACCCTCACCTCTAAACAGTTCAGTGGCACTGTCCCTCTCTCATCTGCACAGCATTCCATGGAAGATGAGTGACCGTGGGTTTCCTGCATTTCCACTACATCACGAGAGGATGGAATCTCCACATTTAGGAGGCTGTTTCATAACTGTAGGAGGTTGCTGTTGGTGCTGGGATTCCACACACCTGTGCTTCTCATCTCCTCTTGCACAGGCTGTTAGTGCAGCGAACACAGAGAGGACCATCGCCTCTGTGCCTGGATCCATTTGGGATGGTTCTTTTGATCATTCAGCAGTCTCTACATGCACAAACAACATTTAAACATTGTCATCCAAGCACTGAGTCATGGAGGCCTCTGTCAAGGAGCACCATGGGATGCCTGTACACGGATCTTGGCCAAATTCGGCTGCTCAAGCTTTTGGGCACACATGTGATAGGAGATTGTATGTGTGGGAGGATTAGTGAGAATGTGTTTCCCCAGCTTTAGAGAAAGATGGCATTGTATATAGGATAATACTGTGGACATGTTGTAGTGTGAACTATGAAGTGAGCAGCTCCTGATGTGTGTGCAATGGAACCTTGGAAGGTGATTGCCACTTTTGCAAAGAAGGTAAATCTTTAAAGTTCACATGAAGTTACTTGTGCTTCACAGCTATTCATAAGACTATTTTATAATGACATGGTCAAGATTGCTTGTGGTCAAAGGTTTTAGTCGAGACGTGTAGTCAATCCATGAGGTCCACGTACCATAGTATGTGATAACAGATTAATTTAACCTATACTGTGTGAGTGACTATTTCATACTATTTCCCCATGGACAACCTCACATCACAGAAAGGTAAAGCCTGCTCCTTCACAGGAATAAGGAATACTGTTCACTCATTCCAGGTATTGGTCAGCCATTTCTTATTTTGATTGTGCACTTGCAATTTGAATGAGGATGGAAAGTAACAAAGGTAGCACTTTCACAGAGTAAATCACTGTCAGTCTCTCAATCTAGATGAGCTGCACCCCCACCTTACCAAACCTTCACGTTCCCTCCTGCCTTGCTATCCTTGTCAACCCCTTCAGCTTTTATCTTCCCAAATTCTCAACTCTTTCATTCAACTGTTCAACTCTTTAACTTATCTTTGAGCCCCAGATATATAGCTTAGTCATTCCAAACATAGTTATGACCAGTCGCCTTATTGGTTACCATCAATGGTCCCATCCCCATCCCACAGTAACCTTTGCACTCTCATGCTCGATCATCTCCTACCCTTACATATTGAGGGTATGTCCAGTGCACATCTACAAATGTTGATAATCCCACTTTGACTTTGAATGAACACATTGCCTGACTGACAGTGACCCACCCCTGGCCAACTTGGCAAGTCAGCTCCAACTGATGAGTGGCCAGACCCTTGACTGGTCTCTATGCAAGTCCCCGACTGACTTCTGACAATCCATGAATTGCATTGGACCTGAATAATGGCTGTGGCCTAATCCCTAGACTAGGAGAAAGTACGAACTGCAGATGCTGGAGATCAGGGTGGGGAGTGTGGTGCTGAAAAAGCACAGCAGGTCAAGCAGCATCGAGGAGCAGGAGAATTGATGCTTCGGGCATAAGCCCTTTATCAGGAAACTGTTCCTGATGAAGCGCTTATGCCTGAAATGCCTATTCTCCTTCTCCTTAGATACCAACTTTGCTTTTCCAGCATCATACTCTCGACTCTAATCCCTAGAGTGTAGAGAAACAGACTTAAAGGATGACTATGGCCTAATCCCTAGACTGTAGACGAACAGACCTAAAGGATAACTGTGCCCTAATCACTAGACTATAGAAAAACAGACCTAAAGAATGATTGTGCCCTAATCATTAGACTATAGAGAAATGGATCCATAACCATGAATGCCCCAAGCACCTGAAACACCAGTTCCAAGCCTCTGGACTGATCTTGGAAGATGCCATTGACTAACTCTTGTGGTACCACTTGACTGACACCTCCCTGTTGATTTGATTTGAGAATGCACCTCTTTCATTTTGAGACATGACTGTTGGCTTGAATCACACACATTGTGCGAGTTATATAAGTTGTTGGCATGTACTGCTGGGGTGACATTGATGGAGCAGGGTGCCATACATCAACATGTCCACCCGTTTGGTTGATCATTGCTGATAACTATGATAACTTTGTGTCTGCACTAAAGGCAAGGTGACATCGGCATGTTGTGAGCCTTTTAAGATTTATAAAAGGTGGAAAAGCACAAAAAGGCAGGGATGTGGTGAGCACATTCAAGTCAGTGCAAAGTGATTGAGCACTCTGGACAACTTCGCAGGAATCCTGAGCCTCACCCCACTCCACAAGCTGGTTGTTTGATTCTATGTGCTGTGTCCTGGCAGCAGCATTTATATGAATGGTGGTGGTATACTTCAAAGTGCAGTATGAAGTGGATGACTGTATTTAATTGAGTCAGAGATGTGCCGCGATTTTCCATTCAGACTGGTGCATGTCCAATGATGCTTGTAATGGACTGGAGTGAACATGGAGCACCCTCTGAGATGTTGGACAGTGCTGGCCAAGTTGGGGGTCTGGAGGAACAAGCAGCAATCAGGAGCTGCCAGGTACCTGCTCTAGGTTTTATGGTGTAGATTGTGACCATCTGGTTTGGCTCCGACATGTGGGAGAAGAGGAAAGTGCAATTAAATGAGGTGTCAATTGGTGAGAATAAGATTTTAATGTATGCATATGAGCATTTCACCGCTCACGAGTGAGACTTTTGTCTCACTAAACGAACCTTAAGAGAAAAGACCAGACTTTTATTTCTCTCATGTTGAGAATCCATTTATTCACATTTCCTGATACTTTGCTGACTGCCTCATTATTGCCCACATTATTTAGGGACTGAGAAAGTTGTCTATCGTTGTCATGATGAGAAGGTGCTGGTGTTGGACTGGGATGGACAAAGTCAAAAATGACACAACACCAGGTTATAGTCCGACAGGTTTATTTGGAAGTACCAGCTTTCAAGATGCTGCTTCTTCATCAGGTAACTAGCAGCACTCTGAAAGCAAGTACTTCCACATAAACCTGTTGGACTATAACCTGGTGTTGTGTGATTTATTTTTACTTCTATCATTGTGGTCTTTCAGTCATGTTCTTCAGAAACTATTTATCATTTTCCTGGCACCAGGTTATACTCTAATAGGTTTATTTGAAATCACAAGCTTTCGGAGTGCTGCTCGTTCATCACATAAATGAAGAGAAGCATCTTTCCATGGCCTTCAAGATATACAACAATGCAGGATCACTGAACAGAAACTGATAGCCAAGTTCCATACTCATGAAGACAGCCTTAACCATGATTGTGGGATTGTCATGCTACATGTATCCCCGCCATACTCTCCTGTATCAGTAAAATCTTCCTTCCTGTCCTGTTTCGATATCATCACCTTGATAACCTGTTATGATCTCACAACCATAATTAGGTTGTACAGTTTTAGATTACTTGCTACTTTGGTTAGACCCTCAGCATATGACTCAAAACCTAAGATGTTATTCTAGCCATTTGGCTTGTTTTCCAGTACCACTTCATTTTTAATTTTTTTGTAATTATCTCTGCCTCAATTAATCAAATTATAGATCATCCCTTCACTTGCTATCATCTGTTGACACTTTACTCATATGTCTGATACTCTTGGCCACCTGCAGAGATTTATTATTCAGCCAATTGACACTCCACTCACACAATTTGTCTGATCTTTTGATCTCTCTGCCTATAAATGTGGTGCCTGTATGCTTCTCTTCACTCCACCTGACAAAGGAGCAGCACTCTGAAAGCTTGTGATTTCAAATAAACCCTGTTGGACGATAACCTAATGCCATGTGACTGCTGACCTTGTCCACCCTGGTCCATCAATGGCACTCTCACATCATTTTAATGGGTTTCTTTGCTTTTCACTTAACCGTCTGCAAAAATGAATGGACTTCATTTACCATTTATACCTCATCCAAGCTAAGGTTAAAATTTATGCTGGAAAGATATAATTTCATACTTCTTTGTTAGTGATAATAGTGAGATGATTTACTTCCTTGTCATACAACAGATGGCATCTTGCCTAGTTTACAATCAAAAATGTTGCTTGGTTTGAGAAAAGTGTGCTAATCAGCAGGAAATAAAGGAAAAAATTTAGAGTCATACAAAACTCCTTTAAATTTCCAAGATGCTATTGGTACTGTAAAAGCAGTTACATATCGGATTCATATGGAATTAAAATGCATTTTTTTTACATTTGTCTTTTAATTTAAGATGCCTAATTCATACCCAGACAGCAAACTGTCACGTCTCGAGGAGAGAATCTAAATGCCTTAATAAAATATTGATGCAGCTGCACATATGAAGCCGGACCAAATATCTCACCCTAAATACTGCAGTCAGTCAAATAAAATCATCACCCTGATCTTCAACAGCACTTCTTGCAGTAAAGTGGAAAGGTTCAATGTATTGAGCTACTTCAGCTCTGAATGGTGAACAGTTCAGAAACAATAAAAAGCAATACATAAAACAAAACACTGTATCTGAAATACGCAAGGCCTTCATATTAGTTATATTATAGAAAGAATTGTACATTGCTTAACTTTAATTTCCTGGCACTCATATTTCGTACAGTACATTATATGAAGACGTACCATTTTTATTAAGTATTAATTCTACCATTTTCAATTTTTTCATGTTTCATATTAGTTCTGCATCTATCCCAGCTACAATTTTAATCAAAAACAGTATTCAGAATATGATTTCAAAAGATTATATCTTTGGAGATTTGTGATACATATCTTCGCTGTATGACAGATTGCATAGACTTCGGATCTGACTGGATAATCTGAATGACTGTTGGTTGACCTTTAATAAAAAGAAAATAATAAAATGTCTTACAAGATGGCAAACCGGTCACATTCTCTTCTTAAGAAATAGCTGGACCCATCGATGTTTCTTAATTATTATTTTCAAAGAATAAGTCTGCATCGGTAGAAATATAAATCACTTGGTATAAACCTTTCAAATATATTCACTGATATGTACAGACATTTGAGTACAGGACAAAAGACACTATTGTGTCCATGCAATGTCAGTCCGATTAGGATGGTGCTGAGCAATTCAGACAAGGAAGTGTTAACTGAGTAAAAGATATGCTTTCATTGCCTCATATTCATCAAGACATATGGTTTATTCTTCATGTAATCATTTCCTCGACATTTATAAAAATGTTACAGAGCAGATTATATGTTTCAAAACTAATCAGATGTTCTTTGATATTATGTCCACAAGATTTCAATCTATGAAGAATTTCAGAGCAAAATTAATACCATAAATTTAACCCTTTGTATTTTTTCCCCTTTACCGCTAATTTGTTTTCCTCAAACTGCTTTACCAGTTGAATCTGGTATTTAATTGTTTTGCAGTAGCAATAGCATATTAGAAATGTAAAGGAGTTATGTGACTCCAATTTTTTTTTACCAGCAATTAAACCCTTTATTTCCTGCTGAGTTGACACACTTTTCCCAAACCATGCTACATTTTTGATTTTGAAGTAGGCAAGATGTCATATTTTGTATGACAAGGAAGTAAATCATCTCACTATTATCAAAGAAGTATGAAATTATGTCTTGCCAGCACAAATCTTAACCTTGAACAATCCTGATGGCTTGGACAAGGTATAAATGGTAAACGAAGCCCAATTATTTTTGCAAATGGTTAAGTGAAAAGTATAGAAACTCATTAAGATGATGTGGAAGTGCCATTGTTGGACCGGGGTGGACAAGGTCAAAAGTCACATGGCATTATGTGAAAGACCTGCTTGGGTACAGTTCTATGAATGGAATTTTTTTGTCTCGTACTTCTTTCAAGTGTCTTTGTTACACTTGACCATAAATGTAGAAGGATTATCATCTTCAAATCTGGAGATCAAGGAAATTATGTTCCCACTTCAGTGGGTATCTATGAATCTGTATTTCCATCAAGAATTACTGAATATCAATCAGGAAAGTAAATTCCAATCAGTTTATTCTTTCTAAGCTCGAATGTTTAAGACTAATTTTAACACAGATACAAATGCTCAAATTCAAATCAGCTAACTCTTACATTGGGATCCTCCTAATCAGTAAATTCAGCTATTTTATAAATAAACTTCATGAGCTATTTGGAACTTCACTATTTTGTTCTTGTAAATGAGGAACATAAGTTTCAGATTCTTTGAATGGTCCTTATGTATGTAGAAAATCATTTAGTAAGGGAAAATGTCCCACAGTGCATCAAGCAACAAACAGAGGTAGATGTTAAGCTCTGCATGACAAGGAGTTGAGGATTTCAGAGACTGAGTCAAGGAGAGCAAATGAGATGCACAAGTAAAGAAGAATCAAAGTGCAGGGGAGGATGCAAGAGGAGACCTAAGCCATTGAGAAGGTTGTAGAGGTGAAATGGGGTGAAGCCCATGGAAGGATCTGAAGATAAAGATATCATTTTCAATGTGATTGATTGGGTGGAAAGGAGGAGGTGAGAAGCCGTATTAGATTTTTGATGATGGGAAGAAAGATGAAGGGCTTAGTGTGGACCACAACGTCACTTGTGAAGTTATGGACTTGGGAGTATGGAGGGTAGGGAGCTAGTAAGGAGGATTTTTGAAAATTTGACAGGAGAACGGATAAAGGTTTGTTTTTAATTTAAGTTTACAGAGACAGTGTTGATGTAGTAAGGGGAGAGAGACAGAAATAAACAGACTTAGAATGTAAGGTTTAAAGCACAACTTCTGGGGTGAACAGAATGCAGTCCAGTTTAGCCTGAGTACATAGGTAAGGATGAAAATGGATCTGATGATAAGGGTGCAGGGTACATGCCGAATAAATTGATTAATTTATTTTAATGATTCTAAATACAGAATAAGATCATCTTTTAAACTAAACTTTGTAGACAGCAGCCATTAACCCTTCACCAGATATCTTCATCACCAGATGATGGCTGCCTATGTGGGGAAGGTAGAAAATACAATATATAATAATTTATTTCATGAGCAAGATTCTCTTAGAAACAAAACGTTTTAAACTACAATATTTAAAACACATATGTGTTCATCACTAATCTTTAAATGTACATTTTTCTGATTTAATTGCTAAAGGATAAGAAAGCAAAAATGGGGACATTCAAGCCTTTGAAAAAACACAACTAGCTGACATGAATTGCTTCAAAGCAGTACTTCAACTTCAGTGAAACTAGCAGTAAAAAGCCCAGACTGAATCTCAAAGGAATTAATGGATCAATATGCAGGCTAAGTAGCACCAGTAGCAGTACAGATCCGATCCATCATCAAGTCTTATTTTCAGCTCTCCACACCTATATTATCTACACAGTATCTGTAATCCTTATACACAGCTTCATCAATTCACTTTTAACTGGAATGTCTGTCCTGGTTCAGTTGGTAATACTCTCAGCTCTATGTTAGAAGTTGACAGTTCAAGTTTCACTTCTGAGACTTGCGCACGGAATCTGCACTGCTCCTCCCAGTGCAGGACTGAGGGAGTGCTGAAGTTGCTGTCTTTTGGATGAGATCTTCAGCTGAGTCCCCATCTCCCCTTTCAGGTCAATGTAAAAAGATTTATGACACTGTTTTGGAAAATGGGTCATTTGCCCCAGTGTACTGGTGACTATCCTTCAATTTAACTCACTGAAGTAGACTGATTATGACATTGCTGTTTACAAAAGCTTGCTGTGTGAAATTGTTTGCCATGTTTCATGCATCACAACAGTGATGACACTTCAAAAGTATTTCATTGGATTTAAAGCACAATGGATGTCCTAAAGTTGTGAAAGGTGTCTATGTATTCATGCAGTTATTTTTCTATAGCTCCTCAACTGCAACTGTGAATTTCATACATCAGAATTTCACTTGCATTTAAATTTGTCTGTGCTTTAGGATGCTGTGGTCAGCATGGTGTGCAGTCTGTCTTGCCCCATCATTAAAATTGCTGGCCTGGGTGAAAATTGGCACTTTAACCTTATGTGTTCTACTAAATTAACTTCTAAAAGCGAATGTGGGCTTTACTTCCAGCAGGGTATTTTTACCTGATGTATCAATGCTTATGCTGTGCAAAAAAATGCTCACATAAGAAACTTAGCAGAATAATATTGAAAGATGCTACAGACATTTATTAAGCTGTTTATATTACATTCACAAGCGCATCAATGTCTGGCCTGCTGGTATTGACTACTGAGTTGCAGCAAGAGGACATGCTTCCAGTGATCAGAGTGAAAGTGGTGTTTGAGACCTTTATATCCTGAGGCTATAGGCTATAATACTCTGATGACAATATGAGTGATAATACTATGCATATCATGGACATTGAAATACTGACTGCAAGACACAGCAGAACAGAAACTATTTTGCTCCTGTTACTTTCTTGATTTTAAACATGAGTTAACAACAAACTCAAATGTGATCCCTGAAGCAGGTATATATGAAGATGACATTTTATGTGGGGCTACTGCATGTTGCTGTTATATTATCTGTCTATTCATTTGTTAGTTTCTTTGAGGATCAGGCAGAGTTTTCACTATTAGGTAGATCAGTACAGCTTTTAACTGGGGACATTGGTTTTCCCAGAAAGACTCTAGTGCAATGTTATAGAAAGAAAAAAAGTGAAGATATAGAAGAGGTTAGGTTGGAGACAGAATAGAATACATCTTTTTTTCTACATATCAACATGTACAGACAAAGGGAGTATTGTTTAACCTTTTCTGACCGTCAGTGCCTCTGAAGACTCCACTTTCCTTGTGAGGCTACAGAGAAGAAATTTCAAATGCTGGCTGAACAACTGCTAGCTGCTCATACAGGAAAAGTAATGTGAATCATCCCAGTCAAAGTCATCACAACCTTGAATTTTGTTGCAATTGCCTGGCTGCATCAGGTGACTTTTGTCATATTAGTCAGGCAGCGAATGCACAAAAGCATCATGAAGGTCACTGCTGCTCCACTCAGGACAGTGGCACAATTCATAACTGACCTATCAGAACCACAAAGAACCGAGACATCGAGTCAGCTTAACAAGCAGACAGGGTTCCAGCAGATGCAAAAAACAATTGACAAAATGGGCGTGACAGACACATTTATACATGAAAGCTCTTTGTGTTTTAAGGACAGATGAGGTTTATTTCAGATGATGCTAGTTATTATATCACTTGCCTGAGTGGCAGATGATAAGGAAGTTGGTGTGATCAACATATGACAATTGGCTACACTAACCTTAATGAGTCGAGCTTTCAATCTGAATTGTTGGTTGATAATCAGAGTTATCCTATGTATTTCAGAACATAAGAACCAGGAGCAGGAGTAGGCCATCTGGCCCTTTGAGCCCACTCTGTTATTCAATAAGAGCATGGCTGATCTTTTCATGGCCTCAGATCTTCTTACTCACCCTCGTACAATAACCCTTAATTCCTTTACTGTTCAAAAATGATCTATCTTAGCTTTTAAAATATTCAATGAGGAAGCCTCAACTACTTCACTGATCAGAGAATTCCATAGATTCACCGCTATTTTGGTGAAGAAGTTCCTCCTCAATTCAGTCCTTGATCTGCTTCCCTTAATTTTAAGGCTATGCCCTCTTGCTCTACTTTCACCTGCCAGTCCATGCTTCTATCTTATCTATTCCATAAGGTTGATAAATTCATTTATATGTCCAAACAAGTTATGTATTAAGGCCCACACCACATTCAGTGTGATAAAACAGTCTGAATTTTTGATAAAAGCAGAAAGAATTGCTGATACTGGATTAGAAACAAAGACAGAAGTTGCTGGAAAAGCTCAGCAGGTCTGGCAGCACCTGAGGAAAGGTCACTGGATGTGAAATGTTAACTCTGATTTCTCGCCACAGATGCTGCCAGACCTGCTGAGCTTTTCCAGCAACTTCTGTCTTTGTTTCTAATCCAGTATCAGCAATTCCTTCTGTTTTTATCAAAAATACCAGCAATTTCTGTTTTTGAGTCAGAATTCTTGTTTTAGATACTTGGATAAATCTGATAGAGCTTGCAATACAGCAAGTGGCAATCTTAGGAATTATTGTGGATATTGCATGCAACATATCCTTGAGAGAGGGATAAGTTTGTGCTTCTGCAAGACAAGGCCTTAATGATGAAATGCAGATAAGGACAACTCACCAAATAAGCACAGTTCATACACTCTCAGTTCTGCAAACCTCAAAATGTTTCAAGGGATCAAAGACTTCTGTCCTAAATTTCTAAATCAGACAAAATTCTACATTCATGCTAATGTCATCCAAGCCTTCATAAGTTGAAATTGTAAGTAAAATCATGTCAAAATTTACATCATATTTTTAGTACAAATCACTAAAGGGTATCTAAAGCTAAAATCATCCTGTCTTCAATTACTAACCTGTCATGAATGTTGTGTTTATGCTTTGGATCAGTTAAGTTATATGTCCAAGTTCTTCCTCATTTATCTGGAAAGCTGCTTCCTGAGTGTTGTGTAAAAAATGAGGTCTGCAGATGCTGGAGATCACAGCTGCAAATGTGTTGCTGGTCAAAGCACAGCAGGCCAGGCAGCATTTCAGGAATAGAGAATTCGACGTTTCGAGCATACGCCCTTCATCAGGAATAAGAGAGAGAGCCAAGCAGGCTAAGATAAAAGGTAGGGAGGAGGGACTAGGGGGAGGGGCGATGGAGGTGGGATAGGTGGAAGGAGGTCAAGGTGAGGGTGATAGGCCGGAGTGGGGTGGGGGCGGAGAGGTCAGGAAGAGGATTGCAGGTTAGGAGGGCGGTGCTGAGTTGAGGGAACCGGCTGAGACAAGGTGGGGGGAGGGGAAATGAGGAAACTGGAGAAATTTGAATTCTTACCTTGTGGTTGGAGGGTTCCCAGGCGGAAGATGAGGCGCTCCTCCTCCAGCCGTCGTGTTGTTGTGTTCTGCCGGTGGAGGAGTCCAAGGACCTGCATGTCCTCGGTGGAGTGGGAGGGAGAGTTAAAGTGTTGAGCCACGGGGTGATTGGGTTGGTTGGTTCGGGCGGCCCGGAGGTGTTCTCTGAAGCGTTCTGCAAGTAAGCGGCCTGTCTCACCAATATAGAGGAGGCCACATCGGGTGCAGCGGATGCAATAGATGATGTGTGTGGAGGTACAGGTGAACTTGTGGCGGATATGGAAGGATCCCTTGGGGCCTTGGAGGGAAGTGAGTGTGGAGGTGTGGGCGCAAGTTTTACATTTTCTGCGGTTGCAGGGGAAGGTGCCGGGGGTGGAGGTTGGGTTGGTGGGGGGTGTGGATCTGACGAGGGAGTCACGAAGGGAGTGGTCCTTGCGGAACGCTGATAGGGGAGGGGAGGGAAATATATCCTTGGTGGTGGGGTCCGTTTGGAGGTGGCGGAAATGGCGGCGGATGATACGTTGTATGCGGAGGTTGGTGGGGTGGTAGGTGAGAACCAGTGGGGTTCTGTCTTGGTGGCGATTGGAGGAGCGGGGCTCAAGGGCGGAGGAGCGGGAAGTGGAGGAGATGCGGTGGAGGGCATCGTCGATCACGTCTGGGGGGAATCTGCGGTCCTTGAAGAAGGAGGCCATCTGGGCTGTGCGGTGTTGGAATTGGTCCTCCTGGGAGCAGATGCGGCGGAGACGAAGGAATTGGGAATATGGGATGGCATTTTTACAGGGGGCAGGGTGGGAGGAGGTGTAGTCCAGGTAGCTGTGGGAGTCAGTCGGTTTATAATAGATGTCTGTGTTGAGTCGGTCGCCCGAGATAGAAATGGAAAGGTCTACCTATTAAGACTGCACTGGAGCCTTATGTTTCATACATATCGCTCGTGCCAGTGAAGCTGCTGTCTTAAAGGGATCGGCTTTCTGCAATCTTTCTTCAGCCTCATGAGTGTTTAGTCTATTCCTCAGCGAACCCCATTCTGATTCACTATCCACTTATCACCACCCGTGAACTTCTGGGAACGTGACAAAAAACCTGTGGATCTAGAAGTTAGTATGTGGTCATTAAACGGACCCAAGAAAGCCTTAGAAGCTATTTCTTCATAAAATGTTGTTAGTGAAAGGACAATTTAGTACTTAAACAAAGTCATTTTGATAAAATTAAGACCATGGGTGATGATATTTTACCAAATATCTGTTGCCAACTCTTCTTAAGCCATCTCATCCCACAAAATGTCCAGTTCCTGTCTTCATCTTATACCTAAGGCCTTATACCTAAGGCCTTTTCCTGCTTTGAACTCAGCTTTCAGTGACAGCTCTCCTCCCCCAGACAGGTGATGCTATGTGTGAACTTTCTCTTTGAGAAAAGGAAGACAACATCAAAGGAATTAAATTGGCTGGAATATTTGAGCTATTGAGTCAATACATCCCATGATGATGTGATGAGCAAGTATGTAATTTGCAAGGATTATGAAAGACTTTGATAGCTTAGACATACAGTAGGTGTTGCAACTTGCAGACAAATTGGGAAATAGCAACCACAAACTGAAGATAGTTGCTCGTAAGTTCAGTCAGAAATTCAGCAAAATTGTCCTTACCCCAGACAGTGGTGAGAATGTGGAGCATACTATCACAGGGAACAGCCAAATGAATGTCATTGATGCTTTCAAGAATAAGCTAGAAATGCTTTATATATATAAGGATATATGAAATCAGTTAGATAAAGTAGGAGGAGACTTGTATGGAATGAATGGGATGAATGACTTGTTTCTAAGCTTATAATATTTTGTAATAAGTAAGTTTTCCTTGAAATGCTAAGGGAGAAAGAGCAAGATAGATGAATAGATGATGAAGGCTATAGAAGCATCAAGGCAGCAAGTAAGAGTCAAAGAAAATCCCAAAAATACTCTCTGAATCCCCACAGAGAGACTCCTGAGTCAAGCTAATCTGGTACAAAGGACAGCTTCAGAAAGATTCCAGCAAAATCTAAAAAAAGAAGCAGATTTGTAAAAGCCTACTTAGAATGTGAGCATGACAGTTCAGATTGCAGTAAGATTAGATTAGATTACTTACAGAGTGGAAACAGGTCCTTCAGCCCAACAAGTCCACACCGACCCACTGAAGCGCAACCCACCCATATCCCTACATTTACCCCTTTACCTAACATTACAGGCAATTTAGCATGGCCAATTCACATGACCTGCATATCTTTGGACTGTGGGAGGAAACCAGAGCACCCAGAGGAAAACCCATGCAGACACGGGGAGAATGTGCAAACTCCACACAGTCAGTCGCCTGAGTCGGGAATTGAACCCGGGTCTCTGGTGCTGTGAAGCAGCAGTGCTAACCACTGTGCCACCATGACGCCCACCAATCATTCTCATGAGGTAAACTACCTGGTCTCTCAAGACTACAATGCTTTATTGAAGAGTTTAATCAAACAACCTATTCCAGGATAATGAGATTTTCAACATGGTAATGCAATGAACACACCTCATCTAAAGCTCTGGTGATGGATTTAATTTATGCAGTCATCTCCTAATATGGCAGTAGTAGTTGATGACAGGAAAATCTTGAAGAAGCTTCATGTTTTTTCTCAATGAAACTTGACATATCTCTTCTTACAAACTCTCATCTGATCGCTAATCTCTCTTCTCTCCAAAGACTTTCAATGTGTTTTCCCCTTCAGATCTGTGCCCTTCTCCCCAAAACTCCCTGTTTAATTCCTTCTAATGGTTGGACAAGGTTCTGAAGTGATTTGTGAGATTGCTACATGAAGCGCCTCCTAATCTGATCATGTGACACATTCCCGAGTGGAGAATCAAGCAATCTTGCAATGGAGTCAGAAGTGTAATTATGTCTAACGGGTGGAACTTGTATCTATTGCTATTGAGCGATAAACTATGCAAAGCAATAATCTTTCTTTGATCTATGCTCTATTACTGATAGCTAGAAAAATGCTGAGACTCAGCATAAAAAGGAAGGTTGGAAGGCTTCTGTGGCACAGCAGTAGTGTCCCCACCTCTGAGCCAGAAGGCCCAACCTCAAGTCTCACCTGGCCTACAAGTTTATAATAACATGTTGATACAGAAAGTTTAAAAAAAATGGAAGTTTTAAAGGATCTTGTGCTGCTGGGATAGTGTCCCTATCTCTGTGCCCCAACAGTCAGGTATGGAAGGACTCTGCAGTTTTACATCAGTTGTCCTGGAGAAGCGTTTTCTGTAGCGAGTGTGCATGAGAGACAGAGGTGGACTCCCTCACGATTCCCGCTGGTAGAGGATGCAGGTTTAAAGAAGGCTCTGGTGGGGAAACTGGAAGTGGTAGTTAAATATTCTGATCTGGCAAACCCATCAGTCAAAATGGTCATGTAAATCCCTCCAATCTTGGGCAAGTCTCAAGTGTATGTGATTGTCACTGAGATCCCAATTTACACCACACTGTATGATGTGCACTACACAATATTCCCCTGCAGCTAAGTGAACCTTTGCAAAGGAATGACTGGGAGGAACAACACTCTCCTCAAGTGAAAGTGAATGAATCGGAGGAAGAGGACATGACTGTTCATAAACCTCTGATGGATGCCTAAGACATGAAGAGACATGTCAGTTTGTAAAATACCACACAAGTCACCCCTGCAGCCCTAGAAATTGCCAGTTGCAAAAATGTTGAATGCCTCATTTACAATGAGGGTGACAGGCCTGCAAATACTCCCAAATCCAGGTTAATAAAAATCCAAAGTGTTTCAGTGACTGCCTCCCAAGATAGACTCAAGCATCCCTGACATTGCCAAGCAGATATGTGGAAGGAGTCTGTCCACATCCTGAAGACCCGCTGACAAACCAGTGACCTTTCACTTTAAGTTGGAGATAGTGAGAACTGCAGATGCTAGAGAAAGTCAAAAAAATCACACAGCACTAGGTTATTTGGAAGCACTAGCTTTCAGAGCGCTGCTCCTTCATCAGGTAGTTGTGGAGTATAAGATTGTAAGACACAGAATTTATAGCAAATGTTTACATTGTGATGTAATTGAAATTATATATTGAAAAAGACCTGGATTGTTTGTTAAGTCTCTCATCTTTTAGAATGACCATGTTGGTTTCAGTTCTTTCATATGTAAATTGCAAAACCTTTTTAAAAGTTACATTCTCAAGTGCACTTTAACAATTGATTAAAAATCACACAACACCAGGTTATAGTCCAACAGGTTTAATTGGGTGAACACTAGCTTTCGGAGTACACATTTTTTACAAACCCACCGACTCCCACAGCTACCTGGATTACACCTCTTCCCACCCTATCTCTTGCAAAAATGCCATCCCGTATTCCCAATTCCTCCGCCTCCGCCGTATCTACTCCCAGGAGGACCAGTTCCACCACAGAACACACCAGATGGCAACCTTCATGAGAGACCGCAATTTCCCTTCCCACGTGGTTAAAGATGCCCTCCAATGCATCTCGTCCACATCCCTCACCTCCGCCCTCAGACCCCACCTCTCCAACCGTAACAAGGACAGAACGCCCCTGGTGCTCACCTTCCACCCTACAAACCTTCGCATAAACCAACTCATCCGCCGACATTTCTGCCACCTCCAAAAAGACCCCACCGCCAGGGATATATTTTCCTCCCCACCCCTTCTGCAAAGACCATTCCTGCCATGACTGCCTAGTCAGGTCCACGCCCCCTTACAACCCACCCTCCCATCCTGGCACCTTCCCCTGCCACCACAGGAACTGCAAATCCTGCGGCAACACCTCCTCCCTCACCTCCATCCAAGGCCCTAAAGGAGCTTTCCACATCCATCAAAGTTTTACCTGCACATCCACTAATATCATTTATCGTATCTGTTGCTCCTGATGCGGTCTCCTCTACGGGACGCCTCCTAGCAGAGTACTTCAGGGAACATCTTCGGGACACCCACACCAATCAACCACACCGCCTTGTAGCCCAACATTTTAACTCCCCCTCCCACTCTGCCGCGGACATGCAGGTCCTGGGCCTCCTTCACCGCCGTTCCCTCACTACCAGAAGCCTGGAGGAAGAACGCCTCATCTTCCGCCTCGGAACACTTCAACCCCAGGGCATCAATGTAGATTTCAACAGTTTCCTCATTTCCCCTTCCCCTACCTCACCCTAGTTCCAAATTTCCAGCTCAGCACTGTCCCCATGACTTGTCCTACCTGCCTATCTTTTTTTCCACCTCCACCCTCCCCCTGCCCCCAACCTATCACCTTCATCCCCTCCCCCACTCACCTATTGTACTCTATGCTACTTTCTACCCACTCCCACCCTCCTCTAGCTTATCTCTCCACACTTCAGGCTCTCTGCCTTTATTCCTGATGAAGGGCTTTTGCCCGAAATGTCGATTTTACTGCTCCTCGGATGCTGCCTGAAGTGCTGTGCTCTTCCAGCACCACTAATCCAGAACCCAATTAAACCTGTTGGACTATAACCTGGTGTTGTGTGATTTTTAACTTTGTGCACCCCAGTCCAACACTGGCAAGTCCAAATCTTAACAATTGGTGTCATGTTGGCCCAGATAAGGCATTGATGGTGTTAACTCCCTGTGAGGCTGTCTGTGCCACAATGGTCAGACTGATTCTAATCTAAAAAATGGAATTTCAGAATCTTATATGGATTCATGCAGGTTTTTGGCAAAGTAAAATGTAATTCTGCAAGTATAAATTCACCCCACAAACTTATATGTGGATGTGTGGGTGGGTGTGTGTGTGTGTGTGGAGGTGGGGGGGTGGGGGGGGGGTGCGGGTGGAGGTGGGGGGTGTTATGAGTGTCTGTAAGATGGTGTGTGTGTGTAAAAGAGTTTAAGTCTGTGAGAGGGTGTGTGTGTGTGTGTGTGTGTGTGTGTGTGTGTGTGTGTGTGTGTGTGTGTGTGTGTGTGTGTGTGTGTGTGTGTGTGTGTGTGTCTGTATAGTGTAGTGGGGTCACCTGTAGTGTAACATGAACCCAAGATCCTGGTTGAGGCCTTCGCTCATCAGCTCCTGCTCAGCCACTTTTCGGTGGGGGTTGCCTGTCCCTGATGATTACGTCTCTCCCCATTAGTTTCCATAGAAAGTATGTGTCTCTACATAGCTAGGCTACAAATAGTTAGCTTGGCAACTTGGAATATTGGAATCATATGCAAATTTGTATCTCATCTCAGCAACACCTGTGTTTCAGGGCTACCACGCTATCCATTTAATTAGCTCCATTACAAAGTGTAAATCTTAGACTTTCATAATGAAGCTTGCAATAATGAAAGGTAACACTGAAACTTATTATTGTCCAGTTTTTTAAATCTGACTATGGTTTACTAAGGAGATAAATATTTGTGATTTTCTTTGCTTTTTATTGAACTTGATGGAATATTTATGTGTATGAAATATTCTAGCAAAGTTTTGAACTATTTGGTCCAGCTAGATGTATGCTTCCAGTACATTTAGTTTTCCTTCTATTCATTTCAGACCTAAGTAGAAAAGCAAGGATGGTCATCACTTACAAATTTCAATGTATTTAGAAATAAGATAAATCAGAAGAATGGTGACATTAGTCCTGTTTCATATTCATCTTTACTTTCAATAATGAGTTTTAAATGCAACAATTGATGGATCGTGAGAAATCCATGTTTAATGTCCCCGCAGACAGTGTTATTCAACTATTAAAGCCTGTGTGTTGTTCTTTGAATATTAATTGTTTGATCCTACATAAAAGCTGGCATGATGCCAGTATGTAGTGATAATCCCCCCATCAAGCTGTTTACTGCCCTGTTTCTTATTTATAAACAGCACAAAGATGGTTGTGATTCTAATAGCACATATGAAAAACAGATAGGTCACAGTAAATCTGCCTATGCCTTGTTTGAAAGTTCCACACTTAGCATTTTTTCCTAATTCCTTGGGCTTTCAGTAAATATGAAGTTTCTCAGACTGTGTGAAACCAATTTTCTTTTCCACGTCTATCTCACCTCAGTTTCAGTTTCAAAGATTGCCAGCTGTCGTTGTGTACTTTATAAGGTTTGGAAGGATTATTGCAGAAAGGGTCCTTTGTCATCTACCTCAAACAACAAGAAGCCCAGTCCATCACAATTTAAGGTGAGACTTTCATTCGATGATGTCAGGCTATTGAGACATCCACAAATTGCTTTGCTTTCTGCTGAACAGAAGCCCTGTTTGTTCTTGTCACATTGCAGTTGTTATATATTCATATTGATTAACACATTAAATGTATAAACAATGCAAAAATGTTTACTCTAATTGCATTTCAGACCAAGAATATCCAGTAGTTGTTTCTATAATTGTTATTCCACGGTAAATGTAGAAAATCCACAAAAACAAAGTATTCAGACCTTGTTTTTTCTCTTTACTTTCAAGTTCTTCCTTAAGTTTCTTACATCTTTCCTTCTGCCTTCCATTTGACAAAATCCCTTATTAGTTCAGAATGCTTCAGGTAAGTTTTAGAACTATGTTGACAAATTAGAGTTTACTTTGACTATTTATTGCTGACTATTTAAGTTTTGAGGAGATTCTCCCTGAATTTTAACATTTCTCTTTGTTCTGTTGTTTTATTTATATGTACAATGTAGAGGGAGGGCTTTAATTGTCCTAATCCTTTGTGCATGCTTTGCCTGTAGAAAGATCCTTGACACAGTGTCTGCAGATGCTTCATCCTGATCTGTTCCTTCTGACAATTTTTTTTGAGAGTACAAAGTTAAAAAACACACAACACCAGGTTATAGTCGAACAGGTTTAATTGGAAGCACACTAGCTTTCGGAGCGACGCTCCTTCATCAGGTGGTTGTGAAGGGCTCGATTGTAACACAGAATTTATAGCAAAAATTTGCAGTGTGATGTAACTGAAATTATACATTGAAAAATTGATGGTCTGTTAAGCCTTTCAACTGTTAGTTTCAAAACTATCACTGTATTCTAACAGATGAAAGGCTTAACAGACCATCAATTTTTCAATGTATAATTTCAGTTACATCACACTGCAAACTTTTGCTATAAATTCTGTGTTACAATCGAGCCCTCCACAACCACCTGATGAAGGAACGTCGCTCTGAAAGCTAGTGTGCTTCCAATTAAACCTGTTGGACTATAACCTGGTGTTGTGTGATTTTTAACTTTGTACACCCCAGTCCAACACTGGCATCTCCAAATCATTTTTAAGAGTGGTAGTTTGCTATTGTTTACCTTAGCTAACACTAGATTCAAACCCAGGTGGGTGGTGGTAATCTGAACTAAATACTAGCATGTTGAGCCATTTGCCCACCTCACAGTTATCCTAATATAAACCTGCATTATAATTTTGTAAAAGACAGAGAAATTAAAAAATTTCTCAAACGTGTTCGGGAATATTTTTACATCAGTTTGTTTTCAGTTCAATGGAAAAGGACAAAACTCAAACAACACCAGATTATAGTCTAACAGGTTTATTTGAAATTGCAAACTTTTGGAGCTCAGCTCCTTCCTCAGATGTAGTTTGATAAAGAGGTGTAAGATGCAGTATGTATCAGCAAAAAGTTAACAACTTTAAAACCAGCTACCCTTTTTGAATCCTTTAATCGGTTAGGAGGTAGACTGCTGATTAAAATGCAAAATCCAGATTCCTTTCACGTCTTTGTCCCTCAATAATTAAAGGTTTTATCAATGTGACATCTTAGGTTAAACAATGCACTTTGGGAAGCATTGCTGAGTCTAATTCTGTGGAATGAGGTGGAGTAAGTAGATCAAGTAGGGGAATACTTAAGGAATGGTAAACATAATATTGTAAGGTCTAGGTTAGCCACTGAAAATGAATAAGGAGTAGTTCGTTGAGGGAGGGCCAACTTCAGTGAAGTGAGAATTAATCTAACCCAAGTAAATTGGAATCAAAGATTGATGAGATAAACTATGAGTGAACAATGGGCTGCTATTAAAGAGGAGATGTTTGGCACAGTTGACGTATATTCCTATGAAGGAGAAATATAAGACAAAAAAACCTACTACTCCCTGGATAATGAAATAATGAATGTGAACCTGAAAAAGCGTGTATAAGGAAGATGTCAAGTTGATTATACAAGTAAGAACCAGGCTAAATATAGAGAAAATTTGGGAGCTAAAGTATAAAATGAAATAAGAAAGGTAATGGAGAATGAGAAAATCAGCAGCCAAGAGTAAAGAGAATCTAAAATTCTCCTCTAGGTATATAAATAGTAAAATGTTAGTAAAAGCATTATGGCTGAAGATAGTTAGAAAGATAAGACAGCAAAAGAGAGATTTATGCATTAAGGCAGAGCATATGGCTGAGATACTAAACAAGTACTTTGGAGCCATCATTACCAAGGAAGAAGAAGTTACCTCCTGCCTACTTTAATGACCTTTCAAACCCTTATTTAACAAGAATTGACCTGCCTCTGCCTTAAAAATATTCAAAGCCTCTGCTTCTACCTTTAGTTTCACTAAGAAAAATCCAAAAATTCATGATCCCCTAAGAGAAACACATTCACCTAGTTTCCGTTTTAAATGGGCATGCCTTGTTTTTTAAACAGAGGCCGCTAGTTCTAGATTCTCCCACAACAGGAAACATCCTCTCCACATCTACACTGTCAAGACTCCTCAGAAATTTTTATGTTTCAATTCAAATCACTTCTTACTATTCTAAACAAATACAAGTCTAACTTGTCCAACGTTTCCTCATGAGACAACCTGCTCATTCCATGTATTAGTCCAGTAAAACTTCTCTTAATGGCCTCTAATGCATTTCCATCCTTCTTTAAATAAGGAAACCAACATCTTGCACAGTACAATCTCATCGGTGCTCTGTGTCTCTGGAGTATCACCTTCCTATGTTTGTATTCAATTTCCCTCATGATAAATGATAGCATTCTATTAAGTTTTCCTAATGAGTCACTCTACCTGCTTACTAACCTTTTGCAATTCTTGTACAAAAACACCCAGATCCTTCTTCATCTGGAATCTCTGCAATATCTCACCATTTCGATAATATGCTTTTTAAAAAATTCTTCCTAAGATAGTAACCTGTTTTTTTTCAAAATTGTTAGAAATTCATTTGTTAGTTGACAATGTGTTAATTATGTTCATTTTTATGACATACACAGAAAACAAAAAAAGGAACCATTGGTAGTTTGAGTTGAACTAAATCAGGTTTCAGTTGAGATGAATCAGGTGTCCATTTCAGAAAGAACAGCTTCATCCTGTCAAAAAGGTAAGTTGGATCATGAAGTCTCTAAGCGTGAGAGTTAGTGTAGAAGGTTTCAAGCTGTCAGAAGTGAAAAGAAATTTCTATCAAAGCTGGAAACTGTCATCTAATAAGAAAGTAAACCATTTATACAGGAACAACACTTTACTTGGATTGAGTACGGAAAAAAAAGTAGCTTGGGAGAAGGTTGAAATGTTATTTTGCATTTTATGTTATGATTGTCCTTTTCTCACCTTTGCACAATAAACATACATGCTTTAGTTAAAGACCATTGTTAGCTTGCTTACAAAATCTTAAGTGACTAAAACCCCAGAATTCTGACAGGTGTTTGCTGTTTGTGTAAATGATCTGGATGAGAATGTAGAAGGCATGGTTCGCAAGTTTGTGGATGACACCAAAATCTGAATATACAGTGAAGAAGGTTTTCTAAGGTTACAAAGGGACCTTGATCAAATGAGTCAATGGGCTGAAAAAGGGGAGATGGAGTTCAATCAGGAGAAATGGCGTGGCCGGTGGCGCAGTGGTTAGCACTGCTGTCTCACAGCGCCAGGCACCTGGATTCGACTCCAGCCTTAGGCAACTGTCTGTGTAGAGTTTGCACATTCTCCCCATGTCTGTGTGGGTTTCCTCTGGGTGCTCTGGTTTTCTCCCACAGTCCAAAGATATACAGGTTAGGTGAATTGGCTGTGCTAAGTTGCCCATAGTGTTCACGGATGTGTTGGTTAGGTGCATTAGTCATAGATAAATATAGGGTTGGGGGATGTGTCTGGGTCAGTCACTCTTCAGAGGATTGGTGCGGACTTGTTGGGCTGAAGGGCCTGTTTCCACACTGTAGAGATTCTATTCTATTCCATAATTATGATGGTAACAAACTGCAAAAATTAGACTTATTATCTATAAAGTCAGCTTTTACTCTGGGGTCTGACTTGTCTTGTATTGTCATCAGCTGAGATCATTTGTTCCTGCATGAATTATCAAAACTGGATCAGATGGTGGAAATTACAAAAGCACAGTTCATAATCTTCCAATCTTCCTTAGTTATAGTGCAATGCCAAAAGACTGGAGAATTGCAAATACTCAAAACAGTTTGCAAAGGTCAACCCTGAACTGTAGGAAGTCAGTTTAACCTTGGTGATGAGCAGACTTTTAAAAATGATAATCAGGAGCAAATTTTTTTGTAAATTCTATCATGGGATGGGTATATAGCTGTTCTGTTCTCCATCCTGAAATGCCCTAAAATGAATTGTTTGCGAGGCAAATTTCAAAGAGCGGTTAGGAATCAATTATGTTGCAATAGATCCAGATCACATGTAGATTAGATTGGGTAACAATGACAAGTTAGCTTTCCTAAAGGTCATTAATGAAACAAGTGGAGTTTTTACAGCAACCAATAGTCACATCACTGAAACTCACTTTCAGTTCTAGATTTTTTTGGCTGAATTTAAATTTCAGCAGCTAGTGGGGTTTGAACCTGTGTCCCTAGAACTTCAACTCGGCCTCAGGATTATCACTCCAGAGGCATGACCACTACACCACTACTTCCCCAAAACCGTCACTTAGTTAAATATGGATTAGTTAAGGAAAGCCAGCATGGAATTGTTAAGTGAAAATCATATTTAACTAATTTGATTGAGCCTTTAATGAGGTAACAAAGGAGATTGTTGAGGTTGATAAAGTTGATGTCATCTATGTGGACTTCCAGAAGGCATTTGATAAAGTATCACATAATAGATTTGTGAACAAAGTTGAAGCCTATAGAATGACAGAGATAGTGACAGCATGGGACCTGATTTTGCTGAACAACTGGAAAAAGAGAGTGGTTAATAATGATTGTTCTTCAGACTGGAAGAAAGTAAAGGATGGGGTTCATTATTAGGACAATTGCTTTAACAAATTTACCAAATAAGTGCAGAGGTAGACCATTTATCTCCTTAAATCTGTTTCATCATTCAATAAGATCAAGGCTAACCTGTTGTGTTTCAAATTCCCATTCACATCTCAATAACCCTTGGTTCCCCTGAGCAACAAGAATATCTGACTTGAAAATAAAATCAATGACTCCATTTCCACTGCCTCCTGAGGCAGAAAGTTCCAAAGTCGCACAATTCTCTGTAATAAAAGAAGTTCTCCTCATATCTGTCCTGAAAGGATCAGTTCCAAAATGTGCTGATGTAAGAAATTATCTTGACTTAGTGACTTAGAAGTCCAGGGCATAATTTTGAAATTTGCAAATGGCAAGTTCTTGGAACTATTGTGCAGTGTGAGGAAGATAGTGAAAACAGTAAAGAAGATGTTGGCTAGCTAGGGAAATGAGCAGACATGTGTACCTTAAAATTTGAGGCTCAGAGCTGTAAAATGATATCTTTGGTAGGGAGCATTAGAAAAACCAATATGACAGAAAGAATATAATTCTAAAGCAGTAGATGGATCAGGGTTGTATCCATGAAAACCATTGCAGATAGCAGGTTGAAAAAGCAGCTTGTGTGGCAAAAGAACAGTGGCATAGGCTTTATGAATGGAGGCTCAGAGTACAAAAAACAAAGACATTATGGTGAAATTTATAAAACACTGGCTTAGAGTATTGCATCTAATTCTGTGCACCACCACACATTAGGAAAGATGAAAAGGCATCCATAAAGGTGCAGAAAAGGTCTACAAGGAAGTTCTGAAGATGACTATTGTTAGTTGTGAATAGTTTGGAGAAGCTGGAGCTTCCTCCCTTAGAGAAGAAAAGATGAAGAAGAGAGTTGACAGCGAGTTCAAAATCAAGAGGGATCCGGACAGGATAGCAAGGGAGACAATGGTCCAGTTGGTGATAGGGTCTAGAAGCAAAAGACAAAAAGCGGCAACATTTTCACACAAAAGGTGGTGCATGTATGGAATGAGCTGCCAGAGGACGTGGTGGAGGTTGTTACAATCACAGCATTTAGCAGGCATCTGGATGAGTATATGAAGAGGAAGGGTTTAGGGGAATATGGACCAAGTGCAGGCAAATGGAACTAGATTCATTGAGGATATCTGGTTGGCTTGGACGTGTTGGACTGAAGGGTCTCTTTCCATGCTGTGCGTCTCTATGACTCTATGACACTGATTTAGAGTGATTGGCAAAAGAAACAGAGATGACACAAGGAAAATAATTTTTACACAGTGCATAGTTAGAATCTGGAATGTACTTCCTGAGAGTTTGATGGCAAACATTTCAATCAAAGCTTTCTAAACGGAATTAGTGAATCCTCAGAAAAGAGAAAGAAATTGCAAGACTACAAGAAAAGGTTGGGGCATAGAGCTAACCACGTTGCTCCTGCAGGGACCCAAGACAAACATAATGGGCCTCTTTTCTATGCCAGAGCATTCTATAATTCTATTCTAGATATTTGTTGCTGCTTTATTCCTGCAAAACAATTGAACTGATTTAAAATGCTTTAGTAAATCCTCCTGCAATGTTATTTGGTTTGAGGAAAGACCTAGGTTCAAATACTGATCTTTTTTGCCATATTTAAACCAAATTCAGAGTCCATCAAACTATAGATAAATTTAAGTACTGTGAGATTACAACTCACTTCACTGGGATTAGGTCTGAGTGTATCAGACTATTGTTGTAACATAAACATAGATATTCATGTTGGAATCCACAGTTACCTCAGTAGGAAATCACTGGGCAGAGTCCAGGGTCAGTGGCATTTATACTTCTACAGACCTCTGAAGTAATTCTGCATGTAGTGAGATTTGACAATACTGGTGTATTTATTTTTCTTAAATCTGGAAACAAGATAGAAGGTCAAGGCTCCCTCTGAAGTTTGACCAAATACTATTTAACAGTGCAATATGAAACCATACTCAAAAGGCAGAGTTTTTTTTGTTGGTAAGGTTGGAGCTGCAGTGAGGACTTGTTCCAGAATTTTGGGGATTTTTTTCAAGGAAGCCTGGGTGGGCCTTATTTGCAATGATTCTATGCTTGTAGATGAATTTTCCATTTATTGTTCACCATTTATTGATGGACCTAATACAACTGGTGGCGTGACAATGCCCTCGAACGTCTTGAGGCCGAATGCTATAGTTACTGTGCAATAGTTTTTATTGTTAGTTGATGTTGTCCATCTTCATGGGAATCCTAAAGTAAATAGGTGGCCTACAGTGCAATCATGTCCACCTAAGACTGGAATTTGCATGGTCCAATAAGGCCTGTAGGAGAAAGTGAGGACTGCAGATGCTGGAGATCAGAGCTGAAAATGTGTTGCTGGAAAAACGCAGCAGGTCAGGCAGCATCCAAGGAGCAGGAGCGTTGACGTTTCGGGCATGAGCCCTTCTTCAGGAATGTGCTGATTTACATTAAGGTGAACTTGGCAGTATAAATGGAGCATTAACTGAAATGAAATGGTCTCTCGAGGTAGGAGATTCTGAATCTGAATGAAATTACTGGAGACAAGTTTTTACTTGGCCACGAATAATTTCGTGCAACTGATAATTAAAACTATGTATAACCTCGCGTGGCTGCAAGCGAGGTTAAAAAAATACCGACGGAAGGACCAGTTAGTATAGGGTGAACGAAACTGCCTCTCAAAAAGGAGGACAAATCATAATCTGCAATTTACTCAGGTGGCGTACAGTGTTTCTGTAGAATTATTGCAGCTGTGCTAAGGAACATAGATGCATGGATGGCGCTGGGATTTGCTAACAAGATTAAGCATACCTGTAACTCGAATTTTTTTCAACCTTCAGAAACAAACGTGTAAAAAAATGCGTTGTTGGAAGTTTATCGGGAGTAGTTGTACATAACTAAAGCCTACAGCAAGCACGGGGTAGGGGTAGGGTGGAGGTGCGGGGAAAGGAAGCAAAGGGAGGAGGGGGCACGTCCTTATATTTATTCCGTACACGTCCCACTGTGTCCAAACCACGTAAGAACTTGCAAGAAGCCTCAGAATCAGACTAATACTCTTTATTACATGAACTAATCCCTTCCAAATCCGACTTGAAATAATGTTTATCTTTTGCCAGCTTAATTTCCCAGCCTGAAATCCCTGGGTCAGTCCCAGCATCAGATATTGTGCCATTTCGACAACCTCGTTTAAAGATAACTGCCTTTAAACCAAAACTATATATACGTATATAAAATAGTGTATTCAAACTACAACAAAAGGGGATATTCATAATATAGAAATGTGTAAGGGCACAGAGAAATCTTACAACTTATACTGAAGGAAGACTTGAGAGTTTCTGATTCTTTGTAGATCTCAAGTTGTAAGATATCATTTAAAATCACATCTCTCGGCTGGACAGCAGTGGATATATAGTCACCAAGGTTACTGAAAACACGTGGGCGCTTTCAAAATGAATCGTAATAAAAATAATGTTGATTTAATCTTTCAGATCTTGATCAAGTTTGTGAGCAATAGACATTGCCCGAATATGATCATATTTGGATTTTAAAGGAACATTAATAATTATTTTAATGATTTGGGTTTACTGTAAAACAAAATCCAATGTTAACTTGAACGAGCTGGCTTCCGGGCTTGTTTTGTTCAAATTAAGTACATTGTAAAATTATAATGACGAGAGTAAATTCAGAAGGATCACAGATCCCCGTAGGCAATAAATACCTGTACTTGTAGGTGGAAAACATCAAGTGAGCGCCTTTGCAATTTAGACCATAGGTTAACAAAAACACTTGACACCAGAAGTGTCATAATAGGATGATGTCATGTCTTGACGTTAGCACTGTCCACTTGAAATTGGTGAGACAATATGAGAACCCCGAACACTGTTTCAATCACTGTACCTGTTAGTGTAGCGTGAGTGGGGATAGTTTTCTGTAATGAACTTTTCTCTGCCAAACACTATGCGCGAGAATTTGGTGCTTGCAGCACCAGGCTCTGTAAGATTCACTGGGCTGTCTCATTAAACTGATCCTTTAGCACTGCGGCCTTTCCCTCTGCCGCATTGGGTTGAGAGGCTGCAATGATCACAAAATGGAAAGTGATAATAACAACAGTAAAAGTATTGATTGTGATCTGATTTAATTCCGCAACGTATAGACACACTTCCCATTTTAGGCCACGGCTCACTATATTCAGCATCTTGAATAAAACTGAATCTTAAAAGAATCGAATGCATCAAGGCTGCACAAAGAGAGTGCACCAGACTAATATAATGCTGCAACTTCTTACATTATTTATCTTGAGCGTTCTCTGGTGATTTGGACGTCCTGTTTAATTGTAAAGTAGGTAAGGGCTCTGTTTCCTACAAAGCGTAGCATTTGTTGAATTTTTTTTTGTATTTAATAACAATTCCAAACTTGTCCTTTGTTAAAATAATACTCCAAATGAAACAAGCGAATTTCTTCTTTTGCAATGAATTTCTGAAAGTTCGCTTATGTCTTTTGGCGGTAAGTGAGGGAGACGTGGTTACATCTAAAACTTGGGATTTTATGTTGCACCTTTTTATTCCAGAAGAGAAGATCGTAGAAAGAGTATGTCTCGACTGCAGCTTTAGGTTATCGCCATATCTTTTCGATTAGGTGTGTGTGGGTCTTTGTTTTAACGCTTTGGCCTTTAATCTCAAAAGCAGATCGGTTTGAATCCCTGAAGTGACTAACACAAAATCCAGTCTTTATAGAACCCTGTAATCAAGGCACGCGTTAGCCCTACAACATTGCAACTTTCTTTGCACAGAAGGACAAAGGGGAATTCTTCTCCTAATTCTGTCCTGCCTATTTTACTCTGACGAACAGTATACAAGCAGAGCTGTCAGTCCTAATTAGTAGCAAACGACATAGAAAGTTGTCGCTCTGTATCCGTGTATGTAAAGTGCACAATGAGCGCCCATTGTTTGGGGTTTAACCGACTGAGTTACACGCTCTGCATTTCAGCAATTAGGAGCATTCCATAACATCGCAAAATGCTTTTTAAAAATCTCTGCAAACTGTTAGTGTAAAATGGTAAATGGTCAATGAAATCACAATTGCAAAATATTTCCCCATGTCCTTTAATTGTTGCTGGGGAGTTGTCAGCATCTTGATCGAATGTACCGTACCGGACTCCTAGTGGGAGAACTCAAGGGGGAGAGGGTAATAATGTGGGACATTTTCAAATCGTTACTTGCAATTGAACTTTTTTTAAAAAATGTTGAACGCTGAAACCATTCCTTACAAAAACAAGATATCTATGTAACGCTTCGGCAATTTATATGATTAATTTAATTGCATAAATCATACCTTCGTTTGTAACTAGGTCACCGTGAGTCTGCAGTTTTTTTTACAATTATCACATTACACAGGTTTGACAAGTGTAATTTATTCCCATTTCACAGCACAAACTAAATAAGGTGGCGGGGCTGGGGCGAGTTGAAGGTGGGGGCGATGTGGGACTCTAATGTAAACCAGTATACGTATCTGTATAAAACGCAAAATAGTTTTGAACCAAAGAGTAAATTGCAAACAACGCGTGCTCCAATTAAAACGGTAAAAATAAATCGAAAACCAAAAGCAATGAGCAGCAAGATGTGAAGTGCTTTCATCATTATTGTAAGGTATATTTCGTCGAACAGCCCAACGGCCTCCCCTGATTCTTGTACATTTTTTCCCGAGTTAGAACAAGTAAGGAAAACCCATTGGAAGCGACCTTTCTGTTTTCTCTTGAATGGGATCATTAGCCGCTGGTTAAGTCAAAGCGAATCAGTTTTACAGTCAATGCCAGTGCTCGGAAGAAACGGATCCTGTCTCATTTCCAGTGTATTGTCAATCACTAGTGCATACAATAAAAGGAGTTGTGCGGCATCCACTTGGTCTACAGCGTCCTGGTCTAAAACAAGCCTGTTTTGTTTTGAAATAAAAAAAAGTATATGTACATATGAGTATGGCACATTTAACGATAAAACAAAATCGTCAATCACGCAAACCACTTCTGAAAAGGTGGAATTCCCAGCACCCCCTCTCCCACCAACATCAGCAGGCGGTCAATATGTCGAATTAGAAATGAAAACAAAATTCGGAATAAAGGTTATATTGTTTTACATTGCATTTTAAGTGTCCCCAGTGACGGACACGTTTAGTTTCCGATCAAGCTAAGCCAATGACTTTGAAGCAACTTTCAAACCCAGTAAAGCTCATCAGCGTTAGGCCTGGTTCTGCCAGCATGGCCAATATTTCCTGGATCCTGGAATACCTTCACAAGGGCATTTCACATTCCATGCAGAGACCCAACAGTGTTCCCGGAGAAAGAGCCCTTTAGGAACCGGAAGGGTTTGAGTGGACCATGAAATGTCACCTACCTCACCTCTTCAGGACAGGCCTGAAGGCTCTCCTCAGCTTCCCCTCTGGGTGCAGTGGGCATGTTTCCGTCATCTCTACTGATCCCACGTCAGATTTCCCATGCCTCAGAAATCCTGAAAAACACAACCCCTTTTACAATATGCTCACCGCTAATTATTCGACAATTAACAACTCGAAGTGACCAATCCTCCTTTCACAACCATGACTGAATTCATACACAGTCATGGAGATAGGTGCGTGCTTTCTGAACTAACTCATTCACTCTGGAACAAGAGCCTCTGTATATCTGGTTATAAATGTGGAAGTATGAGGTAATAAAGCACAGTTAATAAAATAATGCCGTAATGTTTAGACTGAAGTCGGTGAGGGGCGATTTATAGCGTATGCCAAGGTATAGTATCATCACCAGGTCTACTAGAAGTTGTGTTCAGTGTAATTAAGAGATGCCTTCATTCGCATCTTGAAAATAACACACCACAGAATGAAAAAAGGGCAAGTTGGGTTGTGACCATCTCTCCCGCTGCCATTCTGGACCGTGTTAAAGACAAGAGTTGATGTGACTGGAGAAAGTTAATGTGCAGGAGGTACCTTCAGTCCCTGATGTATACTGGCAGTTGCCTAGTGCGGGGTAGGAAGCACAGTGCAGCTGACCAGTGGCCACAAGCGTTTGTAAATTGAATGCAGAAGTTCTCAGAATGCGGGCTGCATGTGAAGAGTCTCGGAGAGATAGGATATCATCGACTTGGTTGACCGTGGCCTGGCTCGGCCTCACCTCGGCGCAGTACCGAACTGTCCGCGACTGGCCGCTCTCACAAGCCACCAGAGTGTTGGAGGCTGCTGTGTGTGCTAGAGACCAAATCCTCGGCTTCTCTGCTGTCCCAAAGCGCTGCTGGAGACTGGTGCCTGCCATAGAAACTGGTGGCTTATTGCTGATGGCTTCGAGAAAGTGTGGGGCGAGGCTGGAATCACCCTTCGAGCAGGAGAATGTGTGCGGATTGTCTGGAGGCGACACGTTACGGTCACTTCCCTCCACCAGCGCTTGCCTTGTACCGAGGCCGCATGGGGGCTTGTCTTGGTCCACTTTTCCCGATTCCTCATCGTCCAAATCCTCCAGATCACTCAGTCTCAACTCTTTGTCATCTCCATATTCTTTCTCATCTGTGTAGATATTCAAAGAGATTAGTATTGATCTCTGGAACACGGAAACATTGAACTATCGAACGGTTGAAATATCTCATTTCAATTCGATTGTTAGAACAAACCTGAGTCATCATTTCTACAAGAGGGTTATCATGTCTGGCATCTACAAGGTGTCAACTTTCTTCTTATAATGTGCTCTTATCCTCTGTTAGATTTCTGAACCCATTTAAGTTGGCTAAGTTATGTTTAACTACATCGGCTGCAGACCATCAACCGACCCAAGAACATTTCAGGTCTTCTTCAAACAGTGCATGACAGCGCCATTGCAAATGATAGCCCACCTTTCGCCCCGCTCTCCGCACTGTATTGGTCCCCGTCTTTTTTCTCGCTGTCCTCTTTCTTCTCGTCCCCCCCTTTGTTTCTCGGGGACCAGGTCATCTTGTTCTCCTTCTTCAGCCTCCTCCTGGCGTTCGCGAACCAAGTGGAGACTTGAGTCAGGGTCATCTTGGTGATGATGGCCAACATGATCTTCTCGCCTTTGGTGGGGTAAGGGTTCTTCCGGTGCTCGTGAAGCCAAGTCTTCAGGGTGCTGGTGGTTTCTCGGGTCGCGTTTTTGCGCCGAGAGTTGCTGCTGAAGTCCATGGTGGCACACCTGAAACCAAACAGAAATGGAACAAAATATAGAGAGATCAAGCTGCATTTGGAAGTAAAAGATAGAACATTGGAAACTAAAATGTGTATAGGCATTGGGCAAGGAGCAAATACACTGGTCAACAAATGGATTTAACTCCGAATTACCATCAGAATACAACACACATTGCCTTAGGTCACTTTAATTGTTGCTCAGGGTTTCAGTATTATTACTTGTCTTGATGAAAGGTCTTACCTGTCATACTGGTACTGCCCCAAGGAGTGGTCATACGGGTAGTAGGTAGCTGCTGCAGCAGCAACTCCCGAGTGTAAACTCCCAGTGCCATCTTTAATTTCATACTGGGAATTCTGTAAAGGGGATGGGACACAGGGAGAAGTGCACACAAAACAGTCAAGAAGTTGTGTTTGAAATGAAAGCATAGCTCAGACGCGAGAGGAGACGGTGTCAAGGAATCGCAGGTGGATTGGCCCAAGGCTGTTACTCACCAGGGAGGAGTACAGGGCTGAAGAGTCGGTACTGTACGCCAAATAGTTCCCGTAGCCCTGGCTGGCTGCAGTTGCATAGGGAGAGCTGCTGTACATGCCCAGGGCCGCGGCGGCCGCGTTAATCTCCGTCCTGGCGTTGGTCAGTAATCTGTTCTCATAGGGAGGGCAGCAAACAGCAGCTTGGGCCGGCCCTTCACTCACGGGTCTGGAGCTGGCTTCGCAGCACGTCGCTCCGGGACTGGCCGACACGAAGAACTGGACGGAGGGAAATAACCGAGGCAGCAAGCGTCATTTCAGCAGATCAAAAAACATTGTAAAGTGCAGGGAAATGCGAGGTGGGCGCAGCAGTCCCTATGGCTTGGAGCTGAATTCATCAAAGCAGCATAAAGTGAGATTGCAACAGAATAAAGGGGGAGCAAGTGGAAAGAGTTTGCTTGGCATCGTTGTACTGTGGAATTGTGAAGATAAAGACATGTAAATTATTGAGGGAGCCGGAGAGAAGAGAATCTCAATGTGGAATGCCTTTAGATTCTCACTGAGGCGGAGGAGGGAAGTACTTAAAGGAACATGCACTTGTACCTAATACAGCGAAGAGAATGGAAACTATGAAATAATGATTGAGCGGACAGGCAAATGACCACACTCCATGCAGTTTGGGGAATTGGGTTGGTTATTAGGAACGGCCAGTTAAGTGCAAAACGCAGTCAAGCTAACAAGAAATGCTGAGCGCCGAGATAAGCACCTGGAGGAAACGGTGTCCCCAATACAGGGCAAATGTGCCAGGTTTCAACATGGCCCACACAATCATACATCCCAAAAGTAACTTTACCCAGTATACAGTGGAACTTATTGTGGTGTGGAATTAAAGCACAAGTCAAGAAAACGCATTCATGGTACTTTGCAGAATAGATTGCACGCTTGGAGAAGACAAACAGACACATTCACCAATACGACCATGAAATAGAAAATGTAGTGTGAAAATCCAGACTATATGAAAGGGGGAGGGAGTTGGTATCAGGTATTCTAAACTGAAACAGGACCTCCACAAAAACGCAACGTGCTAAAGAATACAGGGCACCCAGAGTGTAGTCAGTATGTAATGGGCGTCCGTTCTTACCTGGGACGCTGTGTTGTAGGGATATCCAAATTGAGAGAACGACATCACTGCTCCCTGTGCCACCATAGGAAGATTTCCTCCTGATAGTTTGGGGAGCAAATCCTAGTTCAGGACGCCCCTTCTCCCCGGTACATGGCCTTTGACTTCATTAGAAAGGATTCCAGTTTAGAAATCGGAAGGCGCCGTACACTGGCAGTTCAAAGCTTACCGGTGTTCATCTTAAGGAATGGGTTAGGGATGAAATGTAGCCGAAGAGGGTTAAAAAAAACCGGACGGAAGTGCAAGCCTGCTCTAGAGGCTACTGCCGGTTATAATTTGCCACTCTCCTTCCTTTCCTCATCCAGGGAAAGGTATCAGAGTGACGTCACGTTAATCCCGAATCGGCAGGACAGAACGGATAGCACGGTGCTTTTTGCCAATCATCTGCAAGGTGGAATATTCCTAGATACACTCAACACTTGGTTCTCCTGCTCTCCCTCGCTTTCGGACGCGCGCCGACGGCTGCTCAGGTACTCGCCGGGTCTTATTTGCAAAGGTTGCAAAAATATCCCGAAGCTCATCGCGACAGGATTGAGGGGGAATCTCGGGGAATTGGAAGGTTGCGACAGGTTGCATTTTTCACCCATCCTCCCCTCACCGCCTCCCCCACCATGTCTGTCTCAACATAACAGGAGTTATGACTTTAACACAGCACCTTTAACTTCACTTCATTCCATCCTTAAAACATCTCTCCATCACAAATACAATCATAAGGGTACTTGTTCGAATTTAGCATTATCGGTGCCGCATCATCACCAAGTTTCCTAATGACTCTCCAACCCATTTTTTTTAAAAAAGAAGCAAACAGCGGGGTCACAACTCTTGTCACCTAACTCGGTAGTAATTTGCAGGAGGGGTGGGGGGGATGAACAGGCAGGAAATGGGCCACACGCTGTTTTCACGCGGGCTCGTAATATTGGCCGTTTTCGCCTTAATTGGTTGATTCTGGTGAAAATCGTCCCAGCGCGTCCTCCCACCCACCCACCCCCGCACAATGGACCGAGGCAAAATCCGAAAGACCGTCAAACGAAATGAAAACGACAGCGGAGATGCAATAAAGTACAAACTGACGCGGAACAGGCGAGGGAGGCAGTGTCACCCCCGGGAGAGAGGCAATTATTTGACCTCCTCCGACAGTTAATAATCGAAAAGAAAGAATTGAGGAGGGGGGGGGGGCTGTTGTGGGTGTCCTAGAACACACGCTTCTCTTTCAACCCGATCCATAGCCAAAGGGCCAGTCACTAATTAATGATGATGATCTATCCATTTTTCTCCATTAGAGCCAGAATGATCCCCAAAGAGTTGAATATCTCGCTTTGACAGGTCAATGCGGGCTGATTGATGGCTGTCTGGAGACCGGCGTGCCCAATACGAGCAGGGCGTAATTGCATCAATTAACAAATGGAAATTGGGGACTTGTGTAACCAACGATTTACACCGGGTAAAAAAAAGCAGCCTTTCGGCTCCGAATCACTAGACAAAGTTTGCGCTCTCACTCAGAGCTATCAGTTTTGCTGTCATTACGGCTGGCGACAATAACAGTTTGGAATATGTTTCAATTAATGAAAGTGCTGGAGGCTTTTACGGGATGTGTAAGGTCGCTCAGATATCCATCATCTTCAAACTTTCACACAGACTCGCAGCGCTTAAAACGCGGCTATTCCGGGAACGAATTCTTTTGCAGTGAACAAAAGATTTAACATTCCAAACCGGCGCGTCCAACTCATTCAGTGCTCCCTCCCTTTCCCACTCCCACTCTAGCTTTGCTCTTTCACTATTTATTCGGGATGAGGTGGGGGGGGGGGGGGGGGAGGGTTATTTTCGGAGTCCCGGGAACTGAATGGATTTTGGGGAAACCGTTAAGCAAAAGCTGTCAGTGCTTAATGGGTTAATCTTTGATCCGAAAGTTCCCATTCTTCAACAAATACCAATAATGGCCGGAACCTGGTGCTTCGCTTCAATCTTGTCCCTTTTCCCACTTCAGTCAGCCTAGAATGAAGACCTTCTACTTGCGATCGGGCGTGTTTACAAACTTCACTGGCTGAATGGGACACGTTCTGTAGTAAATGCGTACACACATTCGTTTCAGAGTGAAGGAGTGTGCTGCACTTGCCTGCTCTGAGGTCGAGTACATGTACTTTTCCAGGTGCAGTTAGATCTGTTGAGTGCACCTTGTTACCCGCTAGGGCACCAAGTGCTTGTAGCGAGTGCCACCGCCCTGTCCTCTTTTGTGTGTGTGTGTGTGAGAGAGAGAGAGAAAAGTCGAGCGCAACTCGCGGTAATGACCAGCTTCTTCTAACAGCGGCGCAAGAGAGCTTTCTCTGTACAACAATAAAGTGCCCACAAGTCTGTGATCAGATCAAAGAGCGGGAACTGGAAACTGGAGCACAGCCTCTTCATCGGGGCGAGAAACAAACCTGCAACTACCATGGCTACAGTGTCAGCTCTGTGCCGGGTTTCTGGTCCGTTTCGGTCATCGAATCCGTTTCGCCAATAGGCCGCTTCAAATTACACAAAAATAACACTGGCTATGGTCCAGTGGGACGGAAAACAAGAACACGCCGAAGCCAGGAACATCAATACTTCCCTATTTACAAATTGTTGGTGTTTCTGTACTTTAAACTTCTTTTAAATTATTAGGTGTTCCACGAAAGTATCAGTCAACACGTGCATTTATCTAGCACCATTTTCCGGACTTAAACTCTCCAAGCTGCTTTTGAGATGGTGATTACAGAAATAACTTGGCACCAAGCTAAAGATAGAGACAATAGAATGGGTGGGTGGGACGGGAGGAGGGAGGGGGGTGCATAGAAATCAAATGGTTTAAGCAACGTGTTCAAAGAGGAGAAGGTGGTGGGGAGGGGATGGTGAGCTAAAAAGGACGATCTTTTATTAATGAAGGGTCACTGGACTCGAAACCTTAACTTTCCTTGCTCTCCAGGCCAGATCCGCCGAGTTTCTCCAGCAATTTCTGTTTTTATTTGGAGACCACAACAACGTACACTGTGAACACAGAAAGGCAGCTATAGAGCTGAAAATGTGTTGCTGGGAAAGCGCAGCAGGTCAGGCAGCATCCAAAGAGCAGGAGAATCAACTTTCGGGCCTGAGCCCTTCTTCAGGAAGAAGGGCTTATGCCCGAAACGTCGATTCTCCTGCTCCTTGGATGCTGCCTGACCTGCTGCGCTTTCCCAGCAACACATTTTCAGCTCTGATCTCCAGCATCTGCAGTCCTCACTTTCTCCTAGAAGGCAGCTATAAGTGTTTAGTTCTTTAGGAATCTGATATTCCCCAAGTGAACATCCATTTTGTTAAAACAGAAACTAAGGGCAGCAGAATAGTCCTGAGGGAAAGAATGGGCACAGTTGTTGCTTCACTTCGGGTTACCTGAACGGAACCTGGACTCACTGGACAAGTGGGAACACACGTGTGAGACGGGGCAGCTTAATACAACTTGCCTTTCCACCAAAAGTAGGATTGGCGACAGAAAAATCAAGCAACCAAGGCGTAATTATTGAAGGATACTGGGAATGTGGGGAAAAAAAACAACTCAGCCGCTCTGGCAGCATCTGTAGAAAGAAAAACAGAGATTACGTTTCGAGATGAATGAGTTTTCTTTTCCAAGAAAGAAACACTTTCGATTCCCAAACAGTCAGTGATTCTCTCTCCACAGATACTGCGCCAGATCTGAAGTTGCTGGGCATTGTTGATTGTCATTATCATGTCGGTTACTTTGTGGCAATTCTATGGCTTTCAAAATAATAAACGTTTCCTTTTCCTCTCAATATATGTTTTGCGAAAAACAAAACATAATAAAAGTTAAAATTACATCTTGTTGAGTTTAAAGGTTGCATTGCGATATTCATGAAAAACAAATCGTTACTAAATTGAAGAAACCCTACCATTTTGTGGCAACACGTTAAAAAGTTTCTGGTCAGAATCACAATGGGCGATGGAACAATGATACATGCAGAACTGGGGCTACATTCAAGAGTGAGTAACTTGCCAGTATTTGCCCGTGCTAATGCTGTAGCACGTCTTGGAGCGAGCGCTTGAATGCACAAGTGCAGCTGGACAGGGTCTGCATAATTCATGCTGACCAGTTGGACCGCAGAGAACACAATATTTTAAAAGCAGAGTGAATACCAGCTTTTACAATTGTCCTTTGAAGTTTCCATCTTTGTGATCCGTTGACCCTCTGCGTCAACTGGCCTCATTAATGAATTTCTGGCCCCCATCATTTTTTTACCTGTGCAGCCACAAAGGACTCTCCTTCCTAATCTCTTCCCTCGCCTAAAGCTTGTTGAGCCTCAGTTTAAACAACCACCAGTCGTCTCTCGCTCTCTCTCTCTCTAATGAGAGAGCAGCTCTATGGTCTGGTAAATTATGACGACTTTACCCCTTTTTTACAGCGAGTCGAGGTGGCGGGGTGGAGGACCCGTACTTATGATGTATATAATGCAGTGCTCGCTTCGGTGTGATAAACCACTGGAAGCCACAATGCTTACTATCACACGATGATAAAGGTAATCATCAAGAAAGACCAAAAAGAAAACAACTCCCCTCCTTTATTATCATTATTATTTTTAGGAATTCGAATTTAAATGACAAGTAGGTAAACAAGATTTGGATTCTCTGTCATTATTCTGTTATTCCCCTCTTCTGAACGCACCCTACGTTACATTTCAATAATATGAATCGCAATTAGTAGGCCTCACCGGGAGGAAGAAATGAGCCAACTCTGTACTCAATGGGCAATGCTAAAGTTCAAGTCAAGACAGTACGCCAAAAGACCATACGTGTAGTTTCCAGGCGTGTTTAAGGTCAGCGTATCTCTCCTCTGTGTACCACACCTTTTCCGAGAGATGATCGGGCTCACACATTTAATGGGAATACCACAAAGAAAACACGGCAGAAAATGATGGACTACAGCTGGTCTGCCAGCAAAGGACAAAGTCAGGTTAGCGTTTGAGAGATGATTCTTCAGCTAGCATGTGAAACCTCCGCATTTCCAGGGAATTGATCTTATGGATGCGGTACCTGAACACGAGTAGACGAGCAGAATGCGCTTTAGGATATAACTGTGCATGTAGCACATAACACATGGCATGTATAATTTCCCTAAAATGTAGAAATGGGAAGTAGGACATGGAAGAAACTGAAATCAGTAAACTATCGGATCCGGGCTGAAAATTGCTAGTATTTAACCAATGTTAGGATCAGAATTAAAGCACTTTAAAACAAAAACAGGTTTAAATCACTTCCAGAAAGACATTCAAGTTTCCTAAGTTATACTGCTAGAGAAGTGCAAATATTTCATAAATACATGAAAAATAGTCACGTTTGGTACAATTACCTTCATTTCCCCTTCCTTCTCCACCTTTTCGGTGCTAACCAAGAGCATTAACTAAGTGAGAAGCTCATTTGGAAAACTGGCGTAAACACAATGGGACCGAATGGCCTTCTACGGCGCTGTAACAGTTCTGTGACTCTGTGAATTGCTTCCTATCTTTAACTGCAATTCAAGCCATCTCTGAATAATTAACAAAATAAGTGATGGTGCAAAGTTCAGAAGCTGATTTGTACATGCCTTCAGATTGGGATGGCCCTCGGGCTCTGTTTACTTGTGTGTGGACCGCCACCATGTGTGACACGCCGACTGCGAGTGAATGGAGCCATTTCAGTCTACTGCAGTGACCCACGTGGCGTTAAAAGCAGTAACACGGTAACTGCAGAGTGATGCCACTGAATGGAAATACAAGGGGCTCTGGCAAAAAGAATGTCTCACGTCGCATTAGATCAGCCCATGCTGCAGTAAAACAGAAAGCTCACAGCCACGAAATATTGCGGTAATGCACTCTTTACGAACTTTATTTATCCTTGCGTACATTGTCACTTTACGGAAAGCAAAACATTATAGTCAGGTGTAGTCACTAACCGCTTGGTGCAATATCTGGTCATATATATTTAGACATTTTACAAATGTCAAGCCCTAATACACACCCAATCTCAAAGTTTAGTTATAAAACCTTTTCAATTTTTGCGTGAAATAGAACAAAACTTGGAAGATGATTTATGCCAGGCTCGGAACACATTCCGGGCAATTCCTGAAACATGCTGCAGAAAACACATTCCTTCCGCGCTGAGTATCAGCGATAATTCACACTGGATTCGCTTAGCTCAGATCTGGACTTGAAACAGCGCCCTAAATCGGAAAACAGAGTGAAAATACAATTTGCTATCACAGTTATGGAAAGAAAATTTCGTTAAAAGATTAATTGCTATTGTAACGTAGATTAAATGCAGATTGATTCTAAACTAAGCCGGGATATTACCGTTTGTCAGTTTCATTTAACCGAAACCATGTTCATCCAAATAACTGAAAAGCTATCGGACACATCGATCACTGAGCAGTGCCAAAGACATCGGAATAGCTAGCTGATATTTAAAGTGACAGATGCGGATTCGACTTGTTTGTGCGCGCGTTTCACAGGTGGCCGGATATCTTGTCCAAACACTTGGTGGTAAGAACTGAAAGGGACACACTCTGTCACCATTAGCAAACGTCGCAGGAAATGTGAAGAGTTTGCCCTGTTTTACCAGTGTTCACTGATGTTTTGTATACACGGTACTTATTTTCAATTTTTAAATTGTCTATCAAATAAGTCATTCTCTACTTTTAATTACATTGATTCTTTTATTGTTCATTAAATATCATCAGATTATTGAGAAAAGTATTCATCTTAACCTCACTGACAATGTCTTTCAACCTCTGCATAAAGCAACCGATGAGAGAACAATCCAAGCCAACACATCATTCGCGGTGAGGTTTAGCAATGGGTTAGTGCAAAATGCTAAGAAGTTTTAATGTGCATCGGGAATTAGTCGGAAGCTGGAAGGTAATTTGGGTTAAACATCGACCCTTGGAAACTTTTCAAGCATCAACAGTAGAGTTATGCTAAATCTCTCAGCAGGTCGTGCGTAATAGCATTATCGACATTGGAGAGGTTCCTCAATTCAACTGTTGATGGTAGAACAGGTAATCACATTAATGTAACATTGCCGTTTGAATTGATTTGTCTCTCAATATGTTTAAGTAAGAAGTGAGCAGCTTTGAAATGTACTCAGAGGCTTCACTCCCTGCTTGGTACGACGAACAGGAGCATGTAGTATCAAACCCAGCCCACATCTCCCTGTGCTGATAATTTCTGGACCTAGATTGCGATGCTTATCTGGAGTTGTGTTGTCTTTGCCAATATGTCACAAATACTGGTCAACTATGCAAAGTTAAAATTTACAGACATTCTGACAATATGTGTCCGAGCCAAAACTCATGTGTCAGACCAAGAGACTGACTACACACCATTATGTAGGATGCATTCAGCTCCACTTTAATAACGAGCAGACAGTATGAAAAGGAGCAGCAAAGAACTTCAGTAAAATATTGTCATTACATATTAGTACCTGTGAGTATCGTAAAGCATAGAAATTGTGATGTTTTTTATATCACCACATTTAGGCCACATTAATCATTTGCATGCTGAATTGTTGTCATTTGGCCATTACTGCTCAGGCATTCTTCAAAACAACCCAAAACCCAGTTAGCTATTGCCAGACACTGAAGAATACGAACACCATCCAGGAGAAAGAAACAAAAACAGAAATTGCAGGCAAATGTCAGTAGGTTTGGCAGCATCTATGAAGAGAGATCAGAATTAATGTTTCAAGTCCAGTGACCCTTCTTCTGAATGGAGATTGATTTGATTACCCTTGGACTCATTTCACCCCTCTACCACCAGTGCACATGGGTGATGGTATATATTTTCCACAGAAAGTACTACACCAACACATCAACTTTATCCTGAGGGAGTGAAACCTCTAATACAAAGAATGACAAGAACACCAATGTGAGAGGAATATTTTCATCACCAAGTTCCTCACCAAGTCCCACATTTTGGTCCAGAATTTATAATGTTTATGATGAAACTTCTTGCTTTTGTCATTGAGTACTCTGCTGAAACCGACAGATATGCTTGGAGATTGTACATGGGCAATTGGTTGCAGAAAACCAAACATTGCTATCAGTGACTCTGCTTCTTCAGAGATGATTTGAGGGAGCTGGTGTTGGACTGGGGTGTACAAAGTTTAAAAAAAATTACACAACACCAGGTTATAGTCCAGCAGGTTTATTTCAAAGCACTAGCTTGCAGAGCACTGCTCCTTCATCAAGGGGATGTGAAGATGTCTTACAATCTTATATTCCACAAACACTCAATGAAGGAGCAGCGTTCTGAAAGGTAGTGCTTCCAAATAAACCTGTTGGACTATAACCTGGCATTGTGTGATTTTTATCTTCAGAGACGGTGCTCTAAAGATTGACCAACTACCCATCGTAGAACCACCCAACTACTCCAGAATGTGATCAATTCAAAAATATTAAATCAAAATACTGGGAACCCAAAGACCTAGTTGAACAATTTCAGGAAATGTTAAGAACTCACTATCCTATTGGAAGTTTGGTATCTGATTCATCTGATTCACTAATGTTTATTCAGGGAGTGATTTTACAGCCACAGTGATGTGGTTAATATTCCCACTGAAATTGGCTGTCAAGCAATTCCATGGTATTCAAGAAGGCAGCTCATTAACAATTTCTCAAGGGTAACTAGATGTAGCAAGTTAAAAATCACACAACACCAGGTTATAGTCCAACAGGTTTAATTGGAAGCACCAGCTTTCAGAACGCCACTCCTTCATCAGGTGGTTGTGGAGTACACAATTGTAAAGCACAGAATTTATAGCAAAAGTTTACAGTGTGATGTAACTGAAATTATACATTGAAAAATACCTTAATTGTTTGTTAAGTCTCTCAACTGTTGGAATGACCAAGATAGTTTCACTTCTTTCATATGTAAATCACAAAACTTTTTTAAAAAGTTACATTCTCAGGTTAACTGTAACAATTGGTGTCAGCCAGATAAGATGTTTAAGGTGTTAGCCCCTGTGTTCCCTGTCTGTGCCGTAATGTTTAGACAGATTCTAATCTAAACAGTGAGTTAACAGAGTCTTACATGGATTCATGCAGCTTTTGAGCAAAGTACAATGTAACTCTGCAAGTACAAATTCAACCCACAAATGTGTATGTGTGCATGTGTGTGTGTCCGTCTGTCTGTCTGGGTGGGGGGCTGTGAGTGTGAGAGAGAGTCTATATGTCTGTATGTGTGAGTGCAAAGTGTCTAAGTCTGTGAGAGGATGCATTTCTGTGTGTGGCTGTAGACTTAAGCATGTGTCTGGGGTGGGGGTCGTGAGTGACTGAGAGAGAGTGCAAATGTGTGTGTGTGAGTGTAAAGTGTTTAAGTCTATGAGAGGATGCATGTGTGATTGTGGGAGTGTGCGTGTCTGTATCTATATGTGTCTGTGTGTATGTGTGTGTATAAGAGTGCCTGTGTGTGTATGTATATTGTATGTATATATATGTGCACATGAGTGTCTGTGTGTGTGTATAGTGCAATGGTGGTCACCTGTAGTCTGACATGAACCCAAGGTCCCAGATGAGGCCCTCCCTATGTGTACGGAACTTAGCTATCAGCCTCTGCTCGGCCACTTTTTGCTGCTGCCTGTCCCGAAGTCTGCCTTGGAGGATGGTCACCTAAAGGTCAGAGGTTGAATGTCCTGGACCGCTGAAGTGTTGCCCAACTGAGAGGGAATGCTCTGTCTATTGATTGTTGTGCGGTGCCCATTTGTCTGTTGCTGTAGCCTTTGCTCGGTTTCACCAACGTACCATGCCTTAGGGCATCCTTGCCTGCAGCATACGAGATGGACAATGTTGGCTTTTCCAAAGAGATGGAGCAATAAACCCTGTCCTTGTCAGTGGCCCCACACACCCTATGACTTAATCAAAATAATCACTATTAGCATGGTCAGGTCAAAACTTTCTTAACACGATTGTGGGAAGACCACCAAAGGACTGCAATCGTTCAAGAACAAAGGAGCATCTCCACATTATCAGTGCACTAGAGAAGAGTAATAAATATAGCCACACTCACATCTTAACGTAAATCGAAAAAAAATTATACCAGGTGTCATTGTTATCTAATACTTTTACACACTGAAAATTCAGGCCTCAATCACTAATATGGTAACTTATTAAGTCAAATGGTCTTTGAATTGATAAAAAAAAGTGAAACATAATACGCAACATTAAGCTTCTGTACCAAGGTCAAAAATAAAACTTTTGTTTTCCAATGCAATGCTTTGGTTTTCCAATTGGTCATTTTGGGAGGGTTAGAGGATATTAAAATGCTCTTCTGTTTATTGTAAGAGTCTTGCAGCAAGTACCACTGTTATCGTTCTATTGCTAATATGTTATGCCATATTCATCTACATGGTTTGTACTGACCACACATTGGTGACATAGTCATGGAACTGAGGTTTGAGTATTTCTTCCAAGACAAACAACTGAAATGGAAAAGGACCTGCAATTTTGATGTGTGAATGATCCCTAAACATATCTGCGTAATTATTGAAATCCATGCTCTGCTGAGTGGAAGAGCCTCAAACTGACCTTTCCACTATTAGTATAGTCAAGTAGACAAGTGCAGCAACAACTGATTCCAATTAAGACTATACAATCATTGCTGGAATATCCATAATGTACTGTTAAATTGAATATAGTTTTTAATGTTCTGATACATATGTAATTTGTATCTGTGAAAACACATGATTGAGTAGTGATGCTAGAACTCTGCTTAGGGCATTTAAACTGAGTAGCACTATCACCTTTACTGTGGCTAGTTATATTTCATGGACTAATGAGATTTTAAAGCCTGTAGGAAGTGTTAGAAGTTTATCATTTTTTGACAAGATGAGATTTTATCTGAATGTCAGAAATGTAGGAATCTGATGATCTAGCAGTAATGGCATGATTATAAAAGCACTTCAATGTCTTTTGCCTGAGTGCTCTGCTTTTCTGTTCTGTTCTTTATCATGCTGTTATTTTCACATACTAGTGTTGTGAAGGCTTGTTTAAATAAGCTAAGTGAGGAGGAGTGAAAGATCAAATAGGGACTTGGTAATTATATACACAGCATCAACTTATTACATACACTTCTGTTAACTAAAAGTCTACATTACCAAGTTTTAGTCTTGAATAAAGCACCTGTTGTAACTATATATCAGCTTGCAAGAATTTCAGCCTTGTGTCTATTGTTTGTAGGTGTTCATTCCAGTTCATAGTTTTATCTAATAAAGTAGAATTTCTATTCAGGATTCAATTGCCTTGCTGTGATTAAAAAATACCTAACAGCTTTTTAATAGTATCTTCACCCAATATTATGCAGAAAACAGCATGTCTCAACTGTTGCATTTAATTTTAAAACCACAAAGGGAGTTTTAACTTCAAAGAGCAAACAGACTTGTGGCAAACAGAGAAAGGTCTTTTTAAAATCCCTGAAATTTACAGTTCATCTGGAGGCTGCCTGCAAACCACTGGCTTTCACATTTAACTGCAGCGCAATAGGCTACATGCAAACAATGCTCTTGGGAGAGGGAGCTGGCAGTTTAAGTGCAGTAATAGGTCAGGTAATGCTCTCTAAACAGGGCTTTGGATTTTAATGTGGACTCATGGTTCCCTGGGCTTCCTGAAACCTGCCAGTGAAAGCAAAGCTGGAGCAAAATGGCAGTTTAGGGAGCTGAATAAGTGATAGGCAGAAATTCCTGCAGAACTAAAAACTCACTGAAGCTGCTTCCCTGCTTGAACAGAAAAAAGTTTTCTCACAGTAATTGTTCTGAGAGTTTGTTTACACTACCTCATGGTGATTTCTAAGACTTTGGAAAGGATTTGCATTATTTGGGGTGTACATGTAGACGATTAGTTACCTGAATGTGTTGGTGCCTCCCTAAGCTCAGGATCTCACATCGAGTCATATCGGATATTCACAGCCTACGAGATGATGTCCTACTGCCAACTAGACCCAGTAGTTAAGCTTTGCCAATGCCAAATAGCGCCACCCATCATCATTACCCTCCCTGCTTCAGACTGCAGCAAAAAAAATCAGCTCCTGACATTTGCAGAATTTCACAGATGGTTACACAAATGAAAGACTGGTGACTGATGCCGTGTGTTAATTTTACCTTAATTGTTTTCAATTGTATGCAGGTGGAGGGCATTAACTAGGGATTCACTTGATCCCCTATAAATCGACAGAGACTGAAACTTGGGCTGTTGGGTTAGAAGTTGTTTGATTGTAATACGTGACTTGGTGAATAAGTATAAAATTATGTAAAAACTGACTCCAATTTCAACATCCGACCAGTTGAGTTATTGGCATTCAATAGGCGATTATGAAGGCACTGATGAAGCTAGTCAGAATGAATGGGTGTTTAGCTCAGCCACTCTGGCAGTACCACAGGTTCTGTGCATTACTGATGGCATACATGCAGTGATCAAAGCACTCCCAGAAGAGCCAGGAGCAATGATCAATCATAAATGATTCCAATCTGTCTGTGTGCTGTTGCTGTTCAACCACAACTAAGATGATAAGCACACCTGCATTAAGATACCTTTGTTCAGTCTAGTCCACCTTCTCTCCCCTCTTCATGCCTTGAGGCAGACATACTTGCTAGTTGCTTGGGTATGAAAAAGATGAGCTTAGCATGTAGGTGAGAAATTTTGTGAGGAACCTAAGCAATGTGGCCCAGGAGCAATACAATGAAAACCCATAATACAACAAGGTATAAAATGAAGCAAAGTCATCAGCATGCTGAAGCTGCTTTGCAAATGCTTCAGCAGCTCTGGAGGCCCTTATCAACATCTGCAGTCAGGTTCACCAGAATGATGTTCTGAACAGCACTGCATATTGCTGACGTTTGGAGCTTCAAGGGGAACAAGATTCAGAGTCCAGGTCCTCTTGGGAGGAGGATGAGGAAGTGGAAGAGGAGGATAGGCCAGAACACCATGCAGCCAGTGGACCAACTGCAGTGCACATTGCTGCCAGAATGGCCTGGGATATGGTGCGTTTAGTTAGGTTAGACCTTCTGGCAGTCACACACTAAACCATTTCCCCCATCTTCTCTTGACATAAAGCAGTTCTGCAGTTACTGAGCATCCTTTTCATTGTCACTCATTTCCAGGCATTTCTCACCATTCATCGCAAGTGAAAAATGCCACTTGTAGGTGCCAGCTAAATGTGAAAAGAGAAGGGAATGTGGTGCAAACAAACAATATTGACATGGCTCAAAAATGAAACCAGAACTTAACAATGTAACATTGTTAAACACACTCAGCAAAACCCTTGTACAACTACAAATATTAACCGTGGCTTTTCCAAGTACGTACTACAATTCCTTTGGTACCAGCAGAAACAGAGAAATAGGTTGCTCAGATCCTTATTTAGCAACTGCTGAGGTGGGCTTGGCTGATACCCTCAGGAGTGTCCAAACACTGCTGCATCTCTATTTCCAAGAAGCAGATTTGACTATCAAGATATGAGGCAGCACATGAGGCAGGGTACTGACTGAAGTAGGGGAGTGGGGGTGGGGGTGGGGGATGGGGTGGGGTGGGGGAATGGGGTAGAAGTAGCAGTGTTTTGAGATTGTTTCCCATTTCCATGTACTAATTCACCATTGGCCCTCTCATTGACCAACCTAATTTACCAGTTAGCAATGGGCTTAAAAGCACTTCGCTACAGATCAATGGGGTGATGAACAGCAAAGGCAAGAATTTTCTCAATTCCTATACAGTGTTAGATGCTTAGTTTGCCAGCCATTAGTAAGGGACTGCATTCACTCATTCAGTTGTCATGTTTGATGCTCCATGTAGATGGCTATTTAATGAACAAAACCATCAGAATGAAATTGAATTTTCCATTATTTTCACCTTTCCTCCCGTACTTGGACCTTCAAGCTACTTTCAGCAGAGTGTCCAAGGATTTTGAATCACATTCCTGAGGCTCAATTACAAGAAATGTCTTTTTGTTTTCAGTGTCAGAAGTTTTTCTCCTGTTGATAGGGAAAAGTCTTTCTCTGAGGGCTTTTATGGACAGCAATCTTAAATTCAAGGATCATTTAGTGAAAAGAGGCAGACATGGTGCATTGAAACTCCATTACAAAACACTTACTGCTTTTATTCACCTAATTTCACAATCAATCAACTGTTTTCTTTTCAGTGTCCCTGTAAATCCTTCAGTTGATATCAATTCATGCAAGACATCAGTGCCTCCACATGTTAAGTGGCTAGGAAACTGACCAGATGCAAATGTATTGACTGGTTAAAAATCCACTGATAGATGTGTTGCACGTACTTTTAGTTTCCTTGCATATTATTGGATCTCCCTGCTCCCAGCTGTCACCAAGTTAAAACTCTCCTCCAGGTTTCTGGGCTATTCACAGGGTGTTATGGAGAGCACAGGATTGAAATAGATTTTCTTCACTCAGAAAAGTAATAATTGACAGGAATGGGTCTACAACTGGACAAAGCTTGGTAGTTTCAGGTGTGAAGACCATTTAGAAGATTTGTTATGAATATTAAAATGCTACACTTTCAAAACATCCAATGCATTTTGTCATTTCTGAGTAATAATGTGACCATATAACAGCCCCTTCGAAAGCAAACTTAATATTTGCATTTGTAAATACAACTTGATATTTGCTTAACATTAGATGACTTTACAGTGAACAAATAAAACCATATAAAGTATTCTAAGCTGAAATTTTCCAATAATTCTTGGCAAATCATTTTGCAAGACAAACATTTTTATTCTTAGTATTAACACTTTTTTTTATCTGTAACCTTACTTTGGTGGACTTCCAATCTTCAGATTGTTTGCAAAGATTAACACAAGTAAAGAAATTATTCTAATTCTTTCATTGGAATGGAGATTCCCAAATTCTCATTGCTTTAAGGCAGCAATGACTACAATGAATTCCAACTAAGTATTAACACCTAGATTTAATGGTGGGCATGGCCTCATGGCTAAAACATTGAGGTCTAATTCCTGCTCCAATAAAAACAGGTTCTTATAAACACCAGGAAAATTAATTATGTTGTACTTTCCAACATGCCCTAGACTTGACATGTCCCCACACAGCTTCCCTGGCCCCACCCTCCAGTCCCCACTTTGGGATTTCTGACAATTTTCAAGCCTTGAAGTGGACTCATAATGGAAAAAGTTTGAGAAGCACAGTTTTAGATGTAGATGGCATAGTAGGAGCAGAAGCTGAGGATAATAGGCATCACGACCAATTTGGCTAGGACAATTTCCAGGACTGAAGGAAAATGGATGAGAAGTTTGGATTCAAGCTAGCAGCTAATCAGCTAAGGCTCCAATTCTGTCTCTTCAATGAAGCCAAGGGTGTTATTCCTTATTGCAGTCTCTTGATCTCTTGAGAGATACTGATCATAGAGAGCCTCAGACAACCCATAGATCATGTCAATGTAATGATGGGAAAATCTGAATGATTGCAATGTTAAATTGTTGCAAGGTACTGTGTTTGAGATGATGTTGCAGCATTGTATCCAAGGCAACAGACAAAAGTTTCAAATTAAATCTTTTCCCATTGTTGGTTTATGTCTTTGGGTGAAACAATGAGGTGCCACATCTCTCTCAAAAATGATGGTTACATTTATAAATTATTCACTTACAAATCAGGCGATAGGTCAAAGGATGTTGTCAAAGGAAATTATTATATGGGTGAGGGATTATTTATTCACAAGGCTGCATGAGGGATATTCCACCGAGGGATTTAGAGTGAAGACAACAATTGCATCAGGCTGAATTTTATATCCTGAGATTAGAACTTCTGCAGTGCTGATTGTGTGTGCAGTTTGGCATGAAAACATCAGATCATGAATGCCAATACACTGGTTCCTATAATAGGCAGCCACCAAAGTTCGCAACTCACCTGCTGTTTCAAAACACAAACTCATTAAAGGACAATTGACCTTGTTAACAAAGCAATTGCCCCATGTAATATGTTGCCCATGCTATAATGTCATGGGCGAGGAACCTCTTTTGAGAGAGCTACAGTTTGCAGCAGGAAGTGCTGAGAAAGTGGGTATAAAGTCTATATGTGTAACGAGAGGTGTCTTTACTACAACAAGTCAAGGAGAAAGTTAAAAATCACACAACACCAGGTTATAGACCAACAGGTTTATTTTGAAGTACTAACTTTCAGAGTGCATCAGGTGGTTGTGGAGGTTAAGATCATGTTCACAGAATTTATAGCTTGGTTAAGTGTGTATATGAGTGTGATAGGGTATGTGTAAGAGTGTGCATGTGTTGGTGTGAGTGCGGGGCATGTAGGTGTGCATGTTAGAGAGAATTTGTGTTTGAGGGAGGTCTGAATGAGGTGTGAGTATGTAGAAGTGTGTGTGTGTGTGTGTGTGTGTGAGAGAGAGAGAAAGACAGACCATAATACTTATCCAAGCTTACACACACATATATACACACACACACACTTTATCACATGCACTCACACCCATATGCACACACTCACATACACACTCAATCTGACACTCCAACATGTGCACACATATAAGCTTATGGGTGAATTTGTTTTTTGAGATTTACACTTTATTTTGTTCAAAAACTGCACAAATCCATGTAAAATTCTGTAATACTATACAGAGGGTTTGTCAGTCTGACATAGCATTCAGACAGACAGACTTTACACCTTTTGTTAGAAAAGCTGAGCTAATTTGAGAATGTAACTTAATGGAACTGAGAATGTTCTGAGATTTACACATCAAAGAACAGGAACCAGCATATCCCACTATAAAAGATGAAAGTTTTAATCTAAGATTTTTTACTGTATCACATCTCCATGACACTGGACCCCTTTGGCTATAAATTTTTTGAGCATCCACAACCACCTGATGAAGGAGCAGCACTCTGAAAACTAGTGCTTCCAAACAAACCTATTGGACTATAATCTGGTGTTGTGTGATTTTTAACTTTGTCCACCCCTTTCCAACACCAGTACCTCCAAGTCAAGTGAGGGAGGGTTTGATATTATACTTGCAATTTTTTTTTTCAATTGTAAACTTGTTTGGCTATTTGTTCAGGGTAGGGTAACAGCCAGGAAATGTTGTAGGTGAACTTTCAGTGTGGATTTTCAGTATTTGTGGTGAACATCATTCTGTACCAAATGAGAGTAGTCCATTCTGCGCAAGGCTCCTCCACCACTCCAGGAGAGTGAGGGGGCCGAGAATCAAGCACATGTACAGTATACCATGTGACCCAGCAAGTTGGCTTACCCGGTGCTGATCAAGGACTTGAGAAGGAGAGACAATACCATTTGCCAGGTGGATTGAGAAGAAGACGCTATACAGTCAGGCAGTCTACTGTCGAGGATCATATACTGGCAAATTACATAGTGTCACATAATGCTGATGGCATCAGCTGTGTTGGGTGGGTAAACAGTTCTCTCTAGCTGGTTAAAGCGCAGCAGGTCAGGCAGCATCCAAGAAACAGGAAATTCGACGTTTCGGGCACAAGCCAAGGGCTTGTGCCTGAAACGTCGAATTTCCTGTTCCTTGGATGCTGCCTGACCTGCTGCGCTTTAACCAGCAACACATTTTCAGCTCTGATCTCCAGCATCTGCAGACCTCACTTTTTACTTAAACAGTTCTCTCTAACCTTGCTCTTTGTAGAGTGAACACCTCCATAAGAAAGCTCCGACTGTTCAATGATTTGACCTCTTGACCCTTCTTGGAACTTAACAAAACTGATCCTGAGCCCAATTTAAAACTCATGTTTTTTGTCATTAGCCATGATATTTGATTAACAAAAAATGTTCTGACAAGTTTGCAACTTTCCCTAAGAAGAATACAATTTGTTCTTCTGTAAAATATACTTCTCAAACATTTGCAAATTGGAGTGGTTTGGTTTTGCTTTACAGATGTGAGTTTTACCAATGATTAATTAATGACTGGGTAAATCTCATGCCAGTGAGTGTTTCTCCCTCCACAACATGGACATAAGCAATGGCTGTGACTGCACACTCTCCCTACTGTTTTTGTTCTCTTGCAGGTGCATTGGCAGCTGTCAGGTTGACTGAATAGACTAAGTCAGTGTCATTGGTCTGAGCCCAGGACATCTGGATGACTAGCTGATTTGCTTGTGAAGCTCAGCTTGCCTGGCGAACTACACTGCTTTGGCCAATGTAGGGCCACCTTCAACTTCAAGTAATTATGATAAAGTCTCATTGAGCATCCCTAATACAATATGGTCTCATATGTGCTCCTCTCTCAATGTCCCATATTTTTACTTATGTGTAAAGTGGTACAGATCATTTATAAATGAATCAATTTTCACTCTGGTGTGGCAATTGGATTTTACTGTGGTGTTGCGCTGCAAATTATTATAACAATAATCAATAGCTTTGCTCACTTCTCCACGATTGCCAGTTTCTTCATTTATCCCCTATTTACTCAGTAATATATATGGTATCACATTGGCCTGATCTTTGTCTAGTTTCTCCACATGGATAGAGGTGGTGCAGCAAGGATTGAAGTGGCATTACTGGTCAATCCAGTGTTTGGCCTGGTTAAGCCCTCTGTGTGAACCAGGGGCTTGGGTAGAGATAAAACTCTCTTCAAAGCTCTGTGCAGTTAACTTTGGCTGTTGTTGGTAACAAGTAACAATGTGTGTTTCTCGAGTCTGCTGGACTGAACAGATTGCTTTTCACTTTCCCGCATTTCTCGGTGTCAACAGGGATCCTGAATGAGCAGTTTGCAGACCACTGCCACAGTGCAGTATTATCTCAAGACTGGAAGAGAGCGGGAAATCATGCTGGTGCAAGGCTATGAATATTTATTGATTACTTGTACTGTTTGCAGTGACACTTTAGAAGGACTTCATTAGAACCTTCTTCTGTCAGATTCCAGTTAACCATGAACTGACATCCTAGATGTCGCACTCTAACAATTAAGCCCTTACTCCACATCCTACAAAATACCAGGATGCTCAGATATTGCCACAGCACTCTGAGGCATCCAGAGTATAATTGGCAGAGACACAGAGAAAAGCCAGTCTTCACTAGAACCATCCTGAGAGCAGCAGCAGCTGTGAGGTCTATTTGAATCTCCCTAAAAGGAACCAAGTCTTTGATCTAATTCTTTGATTCCCCCTCTTGCCTCAGCCTAGAGATCAGAAATGAGGTGATGGAATGCAGGTTGACACTGTATCTGGTATCTCATTAGTGAGCTGTTGGGTTCAACCCTCCATAACAGTATAATTATCTCAATGGCGGAAGTCATGCATTCTGTAGAGTGGATATTTGCAGCATTCATGGCTTGCAGATCTCTTCAGTGGCTGTACCAGTGTGCACAACCTTCCAGAAAACCCTGTCACATCTCCAGTATCTTTCACTGTATATCCAGATTCTGCTGCCTGATGGAATACTCCATTCGCTCATTATCAGCCTGGCCTCAGCCTCTAAGACACCACCAGCACTCCTCCGACTGCTAGAGGCCTGCACTATCTCAATCTCCCACAGGAGACAGTGGGAAGTATTTGAAACTTTGACTCTTCCACATTCAGAGAGACCGCCTGCCTCAAATCCCAACCATATGCCATTTAGACCACTTTCCTAACTGCCTCCTCAGTTTCTTCCATCCCTACACAAAGCCCTGTTGCCATGCAGAGTGATGTCTACATCAGGACACCTTCCACACTTGATCAATGCTTTAGACAACACGGCACCTCATACCCTCACTCCCTTCCATCTAGGTCCATCTCTGAAATGATTAGTTGATCACCTGACAAATATCAAGAGATCATTGTGCCTTTTCCAACACTTCACAAGCTTCTCTGAATGACCCTCCAGCTGTTGACCTCAAAGCTTTTGTGTTTGTCAGGGAAGTCTCTTCCCATCCTCTGGAATGCAGACTTCCCCGTCAAACATAGTCTGAGATGGGACATGTAGGGAGTCATCATCATCAAACTATGGGGCCATTCTAGGTGTGACTGTGCTGGTGGCTCTATTCTGTCCATTCTGTGGAGAGACAAACAGCGTTGAAGGAATGGTTGTAATTCTTCCCAATACTGTTGCTATTCATAAGAAGGCTGGATCAGTCCTTCCACCCTGAATGATTCATTGCTGGAGTAAAAGCCGCTTACATGGAAAATCAAGAATCTACATGCTGCAATACCTCAAAGAATTTAAAGTCTTTCTACAAAAGATGCAGCCTGTAAAGTTTGATGTGTGCTTTCATTGCCACAATCCCATACCATGGTGCCTTAAAGTGGCTGGCCACAGCAACCTCTAGTTCACTGTCTTCACTGTTTGCATATTCTCCCCGTGTCTGCATGGGTTTCCTCCAGGTGTTCGGGTTTCCTCCCACAGTCCAAAGATGTGCAGGTCAGGTGAATTGGCCATGCTAAATTGCCCATAGTGTTAGGTGCATTAGTCAGAGAGAAATGGGTCTGGCTGGGTTACTCTTTGGAGGGTCGTGTGGACTGGTTGGGCTGAACAACCTGTTTGCAAACTGTAGGGAAACTCATCTAATCTAAAAGGACATTCAAGAGACAAAAATCCTCCAATCGAAAATTATTGACATAGCAAAACAAAGCAAAGTCATCAAGTAAAAAACCAGCCATTCTTCCAAATCTGAAGAGACTGTGTTCTGCGAAAACTTTGATATATCTAGACCACCTATATATGAAGTGAGAGACGTGGGCAGAGATGAGATTGTGTAGATATAATGTAATTATAAGTGTTTGTGGAATAGGCTAACTAGGGGGTGAAAGCTTTGCTGAGATGTTGCATTCAGTTCTGAAATGGTTAATGGATACTAACATCATCCTCAGTCTGTAGATGGATACAAGGATTTCTACTCTAGCTTTTAGAGGTAGAAAATGTATCTGTACCAGCTCCATAAGGTTCTATTATTTATTCCTGACCAAGGTGGTTGTACATATTGCCTTCACGCAAAATAAACTTATGCTAATCTAAGAACATGCTGTTACTGTCGATATATAATTCTAATTATATGATAAACCAAAACAAAACAAAGTCAAAGGAACATTGTTGGCTGTGAACTACCTCAAACAACCCCTATCCAGTACCATATTTTGTAATGTAAAGACAAATACCACAAGGTACCAGGATTGCTCATTTTAATCTAAAATACCACGATAGCTGATACTTCTGGCTGTTATATTATTCACTCTAATTTCTTTCCAGGTTATCTCAAGGTTTTGGAGTCAGGCTGGGAGAAATTTGAAATACCTTGTAGCTTCTAGGTTCTTGAAGGCAAAGGTGGCCCAGTCTTCCTGTGCAGGTGCTGTTTGTCACTGTCTGCAGATAGGTCTCCCTGAGATTTAGGGTGAAATGAGTTCCATATTAGAGAACCAACTTCAATCACAGAATTCACCGTGACTACAATTCAATAGAAGATAGGTAGTAATCTTTCAGGATCATACTAATATCACTGACCACTGATATTCAATACAATATTGAAATAATTAAACAGAGGCCTGTATCTGATCACTAAGGCCATTTCCCATTTTATTTACACCTGTACAGTACCAGCCAGCTCAGAGCTCATCCCTGGAGTGAGGTGACTCTGAGATTCCTGTTTATTTTTTCTTTTCTTTTCTTTTTTCTTATTTTTTCTCTTTTCTTTTTTTTCACACCAGCACCCATATTGTATGTGTGCGCAGGTGTGAGCCACAGCAAAAAACACAAGGTGTACAAGTCTTTTATCAATTTCCACCACCAGGAAGACAGGAAACACCCGAGTGGCCAGTGACAAGCAGTGCCCTTCCTAGAGGGCAATGCTGCGACATCAAACAGTGAAGGGGAGGGCAAGGATTAAATCAAAATAGAGTTGGAGGGGAAATAATACACTCCACTCCCTGCGGTACCCACCTCTACCTGAACAGCTCAAGGATGTCGGTGGACACCATGTGCTCCTTCTCCAGAGACACCTGGGCTCTAACATAATCATGGAAGAGGGGAGATTCCTGATTATTTATTTATTTTTCTTTTTGGAATGCCTAACACTGCTTTTTTTTTCTTTTTTAAATGCCCCACACTACTGCCTAACTGCGGTAGTGCTTATTTTTCCCCAGCACCAATTTGTGTGTGTGCAGGTGTGAGGCGCAGTGAAAGACACAAGCTGCATGAATCTCTATTCAGTTTCCACCACCAGGAAGAAAGGAAACACCTGAGTGGCCAGTGACAAGCAGTGCCCTTCACACCAAAGGGCATTGCTGTGTGATCAAACAGTGAAGGGGAGGGCAGGGATTAAACCAAAATAGAGTTGGAGGGGGAGATAATGCACTCCACTCCCTGCAGTGCCCACCTCTCCCTAAACAACCCCAGGGTGTTGGTGGACACCACATGCTCCTTTTCCAGAGACACCCGGGCTCTGACATAACTGCAGAAGAGGGGAGATTCCTGTTTATTTTTTCTCAGAGGCCGGATTGCTGGACTACAGTATCCACACAATGTTGCGCGGTAGATTGCTGATTCCTTCTGCAACATATGAGATGACTGTGAGCTTTAATAATCTTGACTACATGACATGCAAAAGTATTTAATAACTATGGTGTGGCATAAATTCCTTATTTAATGATTAACTGCTTTAATCGTGGGTGCATAAAATAGAGCAATTACTGTAATGTCTACATATAACATTATGGCACTGAACCAATATGCCTGAAAGGTCAAGCAATAATCCAGAGAACATGAGTGAGATAACTCCACAGAGGCTGGTATTCTGTCACCAAATCACCCTTTATTCACACTTGGAGAGTCCTTGACATTGATCCAGCTCCCTCAGAACCAGCTCTCAGAATGGCCCGAACCTCTGACACTCCTGTTTATTTTTTTTTCACAAGGTGCATGAATCTTTATTCAAATTTCCACCACCAGAAAGAAAGGAAACACCCGAGTGGCCAGTGACAAACAGTGCCCTTCACACCAAAGGGCAATGCTATGTGATCAAACAGTGAAGGGGAGGGCAGGGATTAAATCAAAATAGAGTTAGAGAGGGAAATAATGCACTCCACTCCCTGCGGCATCCACCTTTCCCTGAACAACTCCAGGGTATTGGTGGACACCACATACTCCTTTTCCAGAGACACCCAGGCTTTGACTTAACTGTAGAAGAGGGGAGATTCCTGTTTATTTTTTTTCAGGGTGAGCAGGACTTTAACACTCCTGTTTTGTTTTCTTTTTTCTTTTTTACCCCACCCTACTGCGTAATTGCGGTAGTGATTATTTTTTTCCCAGCACCCGTGTTGTGTGTGTGCAGATGTGAGATACAATGAAAAGACACAAGGTGCACAAATCTTTATTCAGTTTCCACCACCAGGAAGAAAGGAAACACCCAAGTGGCCAGTGACAAGTAGTGCCCTTCACATCAAAGGGCAGTGCTGTGTGATCAAACAGTGAAGGGAAGGGCTGGGATTAAATCAAAATAGAGTTGGAGGGGGAGATAATGCACTCCACTCCCTGCAGCGCCCACCTCTCCCTGAACAACTCCAGGGTGTTGCAGGACACTGCTTGTTCCTTCTCCAGAGACACCCGGGCTCTGACATAACTGCAGAAGAGGGGAGATTCTTGTTTATTTTTTTTTGTTTGTTTAATTTTTTTTAGACACAGTGAGAGCGCACAAATCTTTATTCAGACACTCCTGTTTTTTTTTCTTTTTTTCTCTTTATTTTATTTTTTTCCCCAGCACCCATGGTGTGTGTGTGTGTGTGTGCAAGTGTGAGACACAGTGAAAGACACAAAGTGTACAAATCTTTATTCAATTTCCACCACCAGGAAAAATAGGAAAACACCCGAGTGGCCTGTGACAAGCAGTGCCCTTCACATCGAAGGACAATGCTGTGTGATCAAACAGTGAAGGGGAGGGCAGGGACTAAATCAAAATAGAGTTGGAGGGGGAAATGATGCACTCCACTCCCTGCGGCACCCACCTCTCCCTGAACAACTCCAGGGTGTTGGTGGACACTGCGTGCTCCTTCTCCAGAGACACCCGGACTCTGATACAACTGCAGAAGAGGGGAGATTCTTGTTTATATCCTTCACAAGAGGACCCTGATTGGCTCAGGTTAACAACTCCAATCAGGAATCTCATGCTCAACAAGACCCCCTGGACAATATCTTTCCGGTCACTACAAGTATAAGTGGTGATTTGTTGCACAGGGGTAGTGTCCCTACCTCTGAGCCTAGAAGCCTGGCTTCAATTTCTACCTCCATAATAACATCTCTTAACAGGTTGATTAGAAAATATCTGGAGAAATTGGTCATGATATTATCATAAAATCTATCTCAACAGTAATTATTCACGCTTACAGATAACTGTTGCATCAGCTTTCCCCTGTTCATTTACAGCCTGGTTAGATATAAGAAGATTGTTATCTTTGTATATTGGAATAAACTTTGAAAATAACAGATGAGAAGTTCAAAAAAGAACAGATGAGAAGTTACTGTAATTTGGTTACATTTAGCTTAGCGATGGAAACGTACAGGTACATACCACGGGGCAAGAGTTATAGATGGGGGAAGGGCAATTATAATGTGATTCGGTAAGAGTTAGGAGGCATAGAATGGGGTAGCAAAATGCAGGAGATGGGGACAATCGACATGTGGAGCTGGTTTAAGAAACAGATATTACGTATCCTTGATAGGTATGTCCCTGTCAGGCAGGGAGGAAATGATAAGGTAAGGGAACCGTGGCTTACTAAAGAAATTGTAACTCTTGTTAAGTGGGAGAGGGAGGCTTATGTGGCGTTGAGACAAGATGGTTCAGATGGGGCGATGGAGAGTTACAGATTAGCTAGGAAGGATTTAAAGAGAGAGTTAAGAAGAGTAAGGAGGGGACATAAACTGTCTTTAGCAGATAGAATAAAGGAGAACACTAAAGATTTCTAAAGCTATGTGAAGAATAAAAGGATGACTCAGGTAGGAATGGGGCCAGTCAAAGACAGAAGTGGGGAGTTGTGTGTGGGCCCTATGGAGATTGGGGAGGTGCTAAACAAATATTTCACATTTGTTTTCACTCAGGAAAAGGAGAATATTGTAGAGGAGAAGACTGAGATACAGGCTATTAGACTAGAAAGGATTGAGGTCAGTAAGGAGGAGGTGTTATCAATTCTAGTTGGTGTGAAAGTGGGTAAGTCCCCTGGGCCAGATCGGATTTATCTAAGGATTCTCTAGGAAGCTAGGGAGGAGATGGTGGAGTTTTGGCTTTGCACTTTCAGTCATCATTGTCAATAAGTTTAGTACCAGAGGACTGGAGGATTGCAAATGTTGTGCCTTTGTTCAAGAAGGGCAGTAGAGATGACCCAAGTAATTATAGACCAGTAAGCCATACATCTGTTATAGAAAATGTTTGGTAAGGATTATAAGAAATAGGATTTATAATCATCTAATAAGCAACAATTTGATTGGAGATAGTCAACATGGTTTTATCAAGGGTAGGTCATGTCTCACAAACATCATTGAGTTTTTTGAGAAGGTAACCAAGGATGTGGATGAGAGTAGGGCAGTTAATGTATGTACATAGACTTCAGTAAAGCATTTGGTAAGGTTATACATGGTAGGCTTTTGGATAAATGTGGAGGTATGGGATTGAGGGTGATTTAGCAGTTTGGATTAGAAACTGGCCTTCTGTAAGAAGGCAGGGAGTGGTGATTGATGCAAAATATTCAGCCTGGAGTCAGGTTACGATGGTGTGCCCCAAGGATCTGTTTTTGGAACACTGCTGTTTGTCATTTATAAATTACTTGGACGCAGGCACGGCTGGATCGGTTAGGAAGTTTGCAGATGACACTAAAGTTGGTGGAGTGGTGGACAGTGTGGAAGAATGTTGCAGGTTGTAGGGGGACTTGGATAAACTGCAGAATTGGGCTGAGACGTGGCAAATAGAGTTCAATGCAGATAAATGTGAGGTGATTGACTTTGGGAAGAATAACAGGAAAGCAGAAGACTGGATCAGTGGAAAGATTCTTGGTATTATGGATGTGCAGAGGGATCTTGTTCTCCACGTACAGAGATCCCTGAAAGTTGCCACTTAAGTTGATAGTAAAAGTAAGGCGGCATACGATGTGTTACGTTTTATTGGTAGACAGATTGAGTTCCGGAGCTGTGATGTCATGCTGCGATTATACAAAACACTAGTGCGGCCTCACTTGGAATATTGTGTACAGTTCTGGTCGCCCCATTACATTGGAAAAGGTGCAGAGGAAATTCACCAGGATGTTGCCTGGTCTGGAGGAAAGGTCTTATGAGGAAAGACTGAGTGAATTAGGTCTGTTCTTATTGGAAAGAAGAAGGCTAAGAGGGAATTTAATAGAGACATACAAGATGATCAGAGGATTAGATAGGGTGGACAGTGAAAGTCTTTTCCTAGAATGATGATGTGGGCTTGTATGATGGGGCACAGCTGCAAATTGAGGGATGATAGATTTAAGACAGATGTCAGAGGCAGATTCTTTAGTCAGAGAGTGGTAAGGGCGTGGAATGCCCTGCCTGCCAATGTAGTTAACTCAGCCACATCAGGGCCATTTAAACAGCATTTGGACAATGATGGGATAGTGTAGGGGATTGGGCTTAGATTAATCCACAGGTGCGCATCATCGAGGGTCGAAGGACCTACTTCTGTGCTGTATTTTTCTATGTCCTATGTTCTAAAAAGCACTGCTGTTTAGGGAATGTGAGTACAAGGGAGACACACCCCACCCATTATCATTCAGTTTGGGACTTCCCATAAGCTTGATAATCTGCATTGAGTTGTAATGGTCACCTAACCCTGCAGCCATTCTAACAGTTCAATAGTGTCCATTCTGAAACAGAACACCCCACCCAATCAACCCCCTTTTCCCCAGCCAGCTCCTTCAGTTCAGGCACCCCACTCCATTTCCACCCTTACAGGTTCAACTTCATACTGACTCGATTAATTTTTTTTTGCCAGGATTTGATCACCATATATTATGTTCTATTTATTTCATATTTCATTCAAATTTTCACTGCTTAATAACTAAGAGAAAATAATAAAGTCATGTGAATATGTGATACTTTATTACAATGTTTCTTAATTGTGGCTATGCAGTAATATATAGTCATAATCTATACATAACAGATGTACAAATAGCCAATCAAATCCTAAACATCAGGGTGGCATGGTGGCCAGTACTACTACCTCATAGTACATGGGGCTCGGGTTTAATTCCAGCCTTGAGCAACTGTCTGTGTGGAGTTTGCATATTCTCCTTATGTCCGCCTGGGTTTCCTCCCACAGTTTAAAGGTTAGGTGGATTAGCCACGGGAAGTTGGGATTATAGGGTAAGAGATGGGTCAGGGTGAATGCTCTTTGTCGAGTCAGTATGAACTTGATGGGCCAAGCAACCTGATTCCACACTATCGGGGTTCTACGAACATACTATTTCATATCAAGGAAAGTTAATTTCTGTCAGCTTCTCTGGTAAGAATAATTATTTTGCCCAGAACTGTTGGGAACTCAGCAATGAAATGTTCTTTCACCACTGTATTTTATGATCAAAGACCAATGAGGTTGTTAGATTGAATATATCTCTCTGCTAGCTATAAAGCTTCCAAATGAAATGTGATCAGGCAGTATCAACCCCGTTCCTACTATGAATGACTTCATAGCATGACAACCCACAAATAAGCATTTTCACTCAGATTGTTTATTGTTGTAAATGTTGTTGAAGGCTTTTCAAAGCTGTGTATATGTTTGAGCTGCAAGGAAAGGAGGAATGTGTATTTATTTGGCACTTCAGGCTATCTCAACACAGTTCACAACCACATAACAACTTGTAAATTGCAATCATTGCTTTCAAGGGAAAAACCACGAATTTGCACACGGCTAGGTCCCATAAACTCCATGAGACTGAGGATGGAGGTGAGGGCATCATTTACCATTTCATCCAAAAATCGCCATCTCTCACTCGTGCTGATTTAATTGTGTTTGCGAAAATACTGGATTGGGGCTGGAGATAAAATGATCTGGCTCAGGGAAGGGTATGCCACCACTGAATCAAGCTGATGCTACAAGGTGGTTTTCCCTGTAATTTTATCCATTCTAAATCTGATACTGAATTCCTTAATATTGGCTGAAAACAGAAAAAAAGTTCAATTTACTTCAAAACAAAACTTGGCAAGTGTAAAATGAATTAAAACAAAATCTTTTATTATTATGTCAAAAATAAAAATGTAAAATTTTTGGTAAGTTTGGTTTAACTTGTTAAACGATAAATATACCACATCCATAATATAATTCCAAGAAATCAACAAAAACTTGCAATTATGAACTATGGTCAGAATATTATCTGACTCATCCAATTTGAGGACCTCAATAAAATGCTACAGAATCCTAAGCCAACAAGCATAAAATATATTCCATGAACATTAGACACATGTAGTAGTATCAAATTGATCAGTTTAAATGTAGTATTTTAAACTTCCTAGTCAAATTGTAGTATTTTGCATACATTTTATAAGAGTTAGTTTGTGTTATTTGGGAAAAAAAAACAAGTGTGAGGTCTCATGGAAATGCAAGTATAAGGGTAGCCTCATTCCTGTTTGCCAGTGTTCATTGTTAAATTTGTTGAGGTTGCTCTGTGAAAATTCAACACCCGTTCAAAGTTTCGCATTTCATTTCTTAAAATATAGCCTGCTATTTCACATATCTCGCTAAGTCTGGTGATAACCCACCTCGACATCAGAAGCTGAATCTTTTATATTTTTGATGAGTGGTGAGGTGCGTTTCTCATTAGGCAGCAGTGAGTTGCCAATTAAGGGGGCTTAAAGTTTAGGAGATATCACAACTCACCTCATTAAGCTTCAGCTTCCAATCTTGTGGCAACAAGCTAGACACTGAGAAATCTCAACATGGAAGCCAGAGTGAGTACCTGCCAGCTTCACCTTGCTGCTGGTTGTGAGGAGCCTCCATGTATTTGTCAGCAATAAACAGCATCTCAGTACACAATCTACACGCACTTCTCATCCATAGACATTGACATCCAACATTTGACAACCCCTCACTATCACCATAATATCTCTCCCTTACACTTGCAGGCCAACTTGAATTGCAAACAGTATTGAAGGACTGCTGCATAGATACTTTGCAAACATGGTCAGGTACCCACCTTGTGCATTGGATTCAGCTGAAACTCAGCCTTGCTCATTTGCTCTCTTCGCACTGTACACTCAATGCTTATCTGTATGCTCACAACATCCATGCCAAGCCTTATTATGTTGTGTCAATAACTTCACTCACACATTCAGGCAGCTTGCCTTGTCGGCTAGCAGTCTTCAGTCAAAGCAGTGGTGCGACGCTGATCTCACACCAGTCACACTGTGTCCTGTGGCTCTACAGGAGCAGGTCTGGGTGTGTAGGGTTAACACAGTACAGGCATCAGTCAGGCATCTACCCGTTTATTGTCTCAGGTGCTGTCTGGTTAAATTGGTCAGGAGGGAGGGGGTGGGCTGTCCACCCATAAAAACTAAAGGACACTGGGTTTGGACGGGGTGAAACAAGGTGAGTTACTTGCAAAGGAAGGAGACTCAGGAGCCTATCTTTCAGGACCAACTTACTGCAAATGGGAGTCTGTACTGAAGACAAAAAATGCTGAATATCCCAGTGGGTCAAGCAGCATCTACAAAGAGAGACCAAGCCAACATTTCAAGTCTAGGTGTCTCTTCATCAGAGCTAACATGACGTGATAGCTTGCTCTTTCTCCATGGATGCTGTTTGACCCTGCATTTTCTGTTTTCAGCCTATCTTTCATGATTAGGGGCTGCAGGCTGGGGAGAAGGGGGTGATAATTGTAAAGACGAAACTGTATTTGTAAGGGGGGTGGATATAATGAAGCAAGGGAGAGAAGAGAAATCATATGGGAGGGGGATTCAGACATGGATAGGTAGTACACCCTCTGTAGCCATGACATTAGAAATAGTGCACAGTTCATTGGCACTCATGCCACTAACGATCCTTCAATAAGCATTCCTTTGTGTCTTACTGCAGTCACTGGTTCTGTAGCTGGGATGAAGACAGCCTACTCAGTGGAGAAGCGCCTTGATCGGGCAGCTCTGGGTGTGTGTGTGTCTGGATGGCCCAGATATGCTGAGGGTTCTCTTGCCAGGAGCAAGGGAAACCTTCATAATTCCAACTTGCAAGGATCAAAGGGTGCACGCAGGCTGAAGGAGGGCCCAGCCACCTTTGCAGTTGCTTCTGAGGAGACTTCTGAGGTTCCTGTGTGTGGCTCCATCTCTGGCTAAGTGCCTGAAGGCACTGCCCTCTCTCCTTGTGAGGGAAAGGAACCTGGAGTGCGTCCCATGCCCTCAGTCCTGAGGACCAATGCTGGGGCAACGAAGAGGTTGTCTGCTCCTCTCCAGCAGACCCTGAGGGTGCTGGGCCTGGTTCTCCTTGGCAGTTGCCAACCTGTCCATGGAGGCAGCCAGAAGGTCACATGACTCAAAGCACTTCAGGGCAATGAGGGCCATTGTCTTCCACATCCCTGTCTACTGCCCCTGTTACTCCCTGTGCCTCTGGGTGAAGTCCGTGGTTGCTAACACCACAGGGTCTTCTCCAAGTGCCAAGGGCCTAGGGTGTTTCTTCTATACCCAGCTGTGGTGCTGTTGTTGTGAGATGCTCCCCAGATTGTGTTTCCCCACTCTCTAAGCCAAATGCTCCCCCTGAAGTATCAGATTCTGAGCAGGTGGGGGCTGCAGCAGACAGCCTTGCCCATCCTTTCTCTGAGGCCTTTCATCCTTTGAGGTCAAGGAGGTGGTTGCTGATGGAGTCAGCCTCTTCTCCACCTGATGATGTGGAGATGTTGGCAGTACCTGTAAGAAACAAGAGAGAGAGAGAAGGCATTGCAGGTAGTGGTTACAAGTGGTATGCAATTAATAACACGACAGCTGGGTTTCTGTCAGACTTGCAGGGGCATGAGGAGTGGTTATGGCAGGATCTAGGTGTCTTTGCATCCCCATAAAAGCCATCCCGATTTTCTCCTCAAGTGCTAGAATTTTTTGCTCATTGGGGACGAGGAAGAAAATATTGTGCATCCCTCCACCCACGTAGGCCCTTTCTTCATAGAGTCATACAGCACTGAAACAGACCCTTTGGCCCATCATGTCTATGCTGACCAACAAAGATCAAACTACATTAATCCCATTAACCATCACTTCGTCTGTAACCTGCTACATTCTGGTATTTTAAGTGTTCATCCAGCTGCTTGTTGAATGTTGCGAGAGTACCTGCCTCTTACACCCTCTCAGGCAGCACATTCCATATTTCTACCACCCTCTAGGTAAATTTTCCTTTCCCAGATCTCCTCTAAACCTTTTGCTCCTTACCTTAAACCTGTGGGAGAAAGTGAGGACTGCAGATGCTGAAGATCAGAGACAGGAATGAATTCCTGATGGAGAGCTTGTGCCCGAAACGTCGACTCTCCTGCTCCTCGGGTGCTGCCTGACAGACTGTGCTTTTCCAGCGCCACACTTTTTGTCCTTAAACTTATGCCCTCTGGTCTTAGACACATCTGCCTTGGGGAAAGGATTCTCACAATCTACTCTGTGTATACCTCTCATAATTTGTACATCTCAATCAAAAACCCCCACAGCCTCTGATATTCCAAGGAAAACAAATTGTACGCTGTTTTTTCCTGTGACAGGAGAAAGGGAGGGTTTGAGTGGGATGTAAGAAAGTGGCATTGTTTAGTGATGAAAACAGTGTGAAGTGGTCTGAGTGAGTGTGTAAGCAGCCCAGACACCATGCAGTGTTAATGGTGTGGAAAATTCAGGCACGCCTGAGTCATGAGTATGCATAGTCAGGATCACAAAATTAATGCTCTTCTGGAACAAAATTAAAATCCTGTTTATAAACAGTATTTTTCTGACTTATTTACATAGTAATGTTGCCAGATCTAAATAGAAATCTGATTGAAGGTTGTCAGAAAACATTGGAACACACTTAAAAAAAACATTTATATAAAACAGAGAACTGAACATATTGGAAATCAGAAACAAAAGCAGAAATTGTGAGAGAAACTCTGCAGGTTTGGCAGCATCTGTGGAGAGAAAACAGAGTTAACATTCTGAGTCTGGTGACCTTGCTTCAAAGCAGAAAAAAAATTGTCTTCTCCCAGGAGTTGGCCAGTGACTATAATTTCTGATTGTTCTTATCTTTGTGGTAAAATAGTCAGCTTTTGTTCAATCACAATGATGTGACAAATTTGACAATGTCAATTGTGAAGGTCTAACCACAAGTAATTCCATTACAACATCTAAAAGCCTCTATGCAAATTATACAGTGATATATCTGCAAAAGTGTTATACTTTGCGATTTCATAAATAAAGTTAAGTGTCTCTGACAGTTATGGAATTTTGATCACAAGTCTCATAAGTAATGGGTTGTGTGTTATTATCTACATATACGAAGGTGGCAATCATTTTAAATTTTAGCCACTGATGCAACCAACACGCTGCTCAAAAAATATACTTTAGATGAGATTCAGAGCTTACATATTCAATTGAACGCACAGAACATTTTCCCATGCAAATATGCATTGCTTGTAGAACTCATTAGGCATTCATGCAGTTGAATTGAAAATCATTTGATACAATGGTTTGCTTTGTTGAACTGAATGAGATATTCGGTCAAATGGAATTTGTATCTGTGACCTGTATGATGGACTTATTGTAGATGCTGGAAGTGTCACTAATATGTCTTTAATTATTTGTATGATAGACAGCTTCATTTAATTATAAAATAGACAGTTTGATTTCTTATGTTCCTGCCTGAACATCAATGGGGTAAAGGACTACATTTCGAGGAGTACAATTCCCATTCACCAGCAACTCTGAAAGCATCAGGATAATGTTGAAGATTTAATAAGGAACCTTACATAAGACCATTGTTCAGTGACTCTATCACAGGACCAGTAATAATAAGAATATTACTAAAATATTGGTCTTTTTATTAGTCTTTATATTTGAGGAGGAGTAAATATGTTCAGTATCTGTATTATAACCTACAGCATTGTCTTTGTTGCTGCTTATGTGTTACTGTCAATAATCTATGTCTGGGTAGAATTTTTATTCCATCTGTGTTTGAAGGCTCAACTATATTGAAAGGTTTGTGCCACAATCACTGAACCAAATACAGGTAAACGAGTTTCATTTTCACCCCTGAGCTCACTACAGAACCAGATACGAGACACAAGAAGAGATTCTGGTTTGGAGAGAAGAAAGGCTGGCTTAAGAAAATGACTGAAAATGTGTTGCTGGTTAAAGCGCAGCAGGTCAGGCAGCATCCAAGGAACAGGAAATTCGACGTTTCGGGCAAAAGCCCTTCATCAGGAATGAGGAAAGTGTGTCCAGCAGGCTAAGATAACCCTACCTTTTATCTTAGCCTGCTGGACACACTTTCCTCATTCCTGATGAAGGGCTTTTGCCCGAAACGTCGAATTTCCTGTTCCTTGGATGCTGCCTGACCTGCTGCGCTTTAACCAGCAACACATTTTCAGCTCTGATCTCCAGCATCTGCAGACCTCACTTTTTACTTTAAGAAAATGACTGTTCAGACTGAATGTAAGAAGTAGCTGAGGAAAGCTATCAACAAAACACTGCCTTCAATGCTCATCATCTTAAGTTTACTTTGCAGTTACTGGTCTGAATTTTACAGTGACAGACTACTCCTCCCACCCTGCCATTTGATTTGGTCTTATGACACCAAGTAAAGGAGTCAACTTCATGACACCCGTCCGTGATAATCTAGAAAGCAAGCATGGCATGAAATCGCCCACTTTCTGACAATGAGCATGTAGAGAGGCCATTGAATTTGTCAACTAACTGAAATGTTACCAGGGCTCTGCGATTGTTCAGGACATACATATGCCAAACATGGGGGAGAATCTTGTAAGGTTTGCTGAGATGCAGAAGGTCCGAAGGAAAAATGTGAAAGTCACTATCCTCCTGTGGCGGAGCATCTTCTACTGAGAAGGAGAACTGAAGAAGGAGGGAAAGAAGGGTAACTATCCAGGGATGGTAGTATCCTGCTGAGGCACATGGCTATGTTGAAGGGTAGGAGGAAGCAGAGGTCACTGACAGATCAAGGAGAAGACCTTATCTGCGGCCATGGTTCAAAAAGCTGTCGGATCCCGGGTCACTTCACTGGCTGTATCTACTCTGAGAGAGAGTGTCGTCTCTGTGAAATGCGCTGGGAAGGAAAATAAGTTCTAACAGTGCTGCTACTTGCAATAGAAATATCGTACTGTACTATTGTGCCTCCTGGATTGTTATGTAAATCTGTCACAACATTATAATTTTGTTACTAAGCATGGGAAATCTGCCAGTTCACTTTCCTTTCAGCAGGCTCTGGGAGAACATTGCAGCATTGTTATATCTTACCTGTTTTGAGCTATGACTTGCTTTTTTGTTCATTTTCAGTATCTTGCAAGGGTTTGTAGCAGTTTTTCTTATCTCTACGCATTCTGTCAGTTGCCATGTTTCTAGTTATTTGCTCTCTTTATGACAAAATCCCCTGTCACTAATGCTCTTGCATGCTTTTTTTCTCCCTTCCCTGTGCAATTGATCCACTCCTGGTGCCACAGGCTTGGCTCACAGTGTAAGTCTCTGAGAATTCACCTCTGCCAGTAGTATTCAAAACTCTAATTTGTTATATAAGAAGATTTGTTAGCAAGAGAGACAGAGAGAGATGGAGAGAGAAAGAGAGATGGCCCTAAGGCACACTACCTGCCTGATTTACTATGTCTGGTACTTAGCCATACCCTTTCTGCCTTTAGATTTTTGCAGTGAGATCACCTCATTGTACATCCTAGCCATGAAGATCTCAGCCTTGCAGATACTCCACAGTACATCCATCCACCGCTCCAGATCTGATATGCGGATTTTCATTAGCTGCAGCAGAATACATTTTGTCGACAGGCGATCACCCTGAGAATTGGAAGTGGCCCTGACATCCCACATAAACAGTCCTACTGATCCACAACAATTGAATTAAATTGAATTGAATGAGCTGTATTGTTTCATATACTCAAATACATTCAATGCAAAGTTTATAAGCCACCGCTTAAAGCATCATCTTAGGTGCAATGGTACCTAAGCACAATTCTTAGTCAACAAGTGACATGGGAGTGATGTGCCTTGGGAAAGGAATATCTCTGAGATGAATCGGCAGTGGCAGTCCACGTGAGTACCATTACAAGAATGGCATCATAAATTGATGGGTTGAATCCTATGGGAAATTTAGTGTCCCATTTTGCAGGATGGGGCCGAGAGATCCTGCTGGACTAGATGGCACAGAGGCAGGATGTCCTGCTCCTCCAGGATCAGGAGAGGAAAGTGTGACACCATACCATGCCAGTATGGTCCCAGGGTGCCAGCCACTGTATAGTCTGAGCCATCTGGAGGAATGCCCAGCACTGTAGGCAAAAGATTAATGATCCTCTGCCAGTGTAGATGTCACCATCTTCTCTCCAATATCTCATGCTGACTCTATCTCTGATACTGTACCCCCCACCACCTTCCACAACCACCAACATCTCCTCCGCCCACATATGCTCTACCACTCTCACTGTAACATCTTCCCTCACTCACCCAAACTGCAACACCACTAACCCTGCATGCCCTCAGCACTGCCTACTTACTCAGAATACTTTCTTACTTGCACCAAAAGTAACAGCTATGCCATGCACCTCCTTTAATAACTGTCTGTCTCTCTCATCCAGGAGTAAAGTAGTCCACAAGGGGGATAGAGTCATGATGGGTGATAAGCTGCCCGACACCCATTTCCTCACCTGTTATGATGAGACAATCCTAACTCTGACTACCTGAGGCAGGGCCTGGACTGGTATCAGAGGTTACCCTTGACTTACTGTGAATGGACTCGCTACATGAAGACTGTATCTTTGGATTTGACTGAGGCCTGCTAACAACCATGACAGGCTCTCTGGCTTTGTGCCTGCACTAGATGGCACAACAATACAGCAGCAATGGCAGTCTGGTATCTCTCGCTGAGGGAGCAAAGAGCAAAGGGCAGAATAAAGCAATGCAGGCAAGGATACTGTGAGGAACCAGGAAAGCTAAGAGTAAGAAAGCACCATGACAGCAAGCGAAGTGCCTGGAGACACAGCCTGATCCAGTTGATGAGCTGAGTGTGTCTCTCTGAGCACCAACATTACATTGCTGCAACATTACATTGAGAGTAGTTGGTGGAGCCTGAGAATCAACACTGAAGTACAGAAATGAGATGTAAGTGGATTGGAGGCCTGCGATGAAGGTTTATAGAGGCTGGCACATGTTGAATGCTAATGTCTTTGGACATAGGTTTCTGGTGTTTCATGTCCATGGAATATGCCCTGTTGCGTGCTGACCCGTTTCCAACATGGAGACTCTTTGGAACGATTGGTGAGCTGAAGTCACCAACTACCGACTCTGAGTTTCATGTCAGAAGTTTTAAACGTTGACACATTTGGCAAGCTGAATGTTAATGAATCAAGGTGAGTCATTAATAAGGCATTTACCAAGCTATAATTGTCCTGAACTGACAACTCTAGATGCAAAAGAAAAGTGGAATTAAAATATTTGATGTTAATGTCATTGTGTTTATTGCATTTTTATTATCTTTATCATAACTGTTTAAGATAGCATGTAATTATTCAAGCTCATCGCCTTTGATTTTTGTGTAGTACAATTATTTTGTTTAAGCCATGAGCCTTGTGGCTTTGTTCTGTCAGAAATTACCTTGGGTTTTGAATGGCAATTTTTAAAAAAATTACCAGATTCTACAAAATTGGAATACAATGAAGGTAAACACAAAATTCCTGCATCTTTGACAGACACCTTCACTATGTAACTTATCACACTGAGTGATGCCTTCCTAGCTTTTAGCCAAACTTTAATCCCTTCCTGCAACGTAACTACCACTCACCACTTCATCCAAGTCTTACTCTCAGATTTGCACCAAACTGGCAGCTCTCCACAGTCAATGGATTTACACCCCATGTGATTGACTGGTTGCAGAACTTCTTCATTTATCTGAGTCATCACTGTCAAGTTGATCACTTTTTTCCATAGATCCTCACCCTTTCCTGAGCAGTATGGGTCCTCATCTCCTACAAAGGCAATGAAAAGTAAGTTTACAAATCACACAACACCAGGTTATAGTCCAACAGGTTTATTTGGAAGCACTAGCTTTCGAAGCAGTGCTTCTTCATCAAGTGATTGTGAAGCAGGACCATAAGACCAGAATTTATAGCAAAAGATTACAGTCTCATCCAGCTGAAATGATATATTAACAAATCTCAATTGTTAAGTCTTTCATATTTAAGAATGAGTTTGCTGGTTTCAGTTCAGTAATTTATAAATCCCAGAACTTATTTTAAGTCACATTCTCAAGATAACTTAAGGTTTTATGACAAAAGGTGACATCTCAGTTCAGCCAATGCATTAAAACTGTAAGCTTAGAATCTGGCTGTATCCCATTCTTGAGTCAGATTGGTTCTATTTCCAAAACAGAATTAACAAAATATTACATGGATTGATTCCCTGCAGATTGTGCATTTTTTGAGCAAAATTGAATGTATCTTCAAACATAATTCTACAAATACAAATTCACCCCATAGATTATATGTGTGTGCACGTGCAGGAGAGAGAGAGAGAGAGAGACAGAGACAGAGTGAGTGTGTGCATGTGAGAGTAAGTGCACATGAGAGAGTGTGTATTTATATGTGTGCAAGCTTGGTAAAATATGTGTGTGAGTGTGATTGGGTATAAGTCTGTGAGAGGGTACATGCTTGGGTGTGTATGTAGGAGGTGTATGTGTGAGCTTATGAGAGAGAGCTTGTGTCTGATAGACTGACTGCATGAGTGTGAGAGTATATAAGTATCTTAGAGGGAGAGGGAGATGCTGGAGGGGCTGTTGTTACCTCCTCTTTTGTTATTGGTGAAGTTAAATGGGTTGGTGTCAGCTGCCATTGGAGTTACCAGACTGATGCTATAAGGGAATTCAAGCTCTCACCCCCTTTTTTTGGTGCACCTTTCCTTTGAGCTGCAGGGCAGCTAAATCATAACGAGATGCCAGCATCCCTTTAAATGCAACATAGGAACCTCCATCCAGTTCTGTCCTGTGCCATCAATTCTATTCTAATTGCCACAGGTTAGCAGCTAATTGACCAGCCAGTGCAGGAATGCAGACAGAGGGGAATCACATGACCACACTGTAATGCATGCAATTCAGATCATTAACATTATGTTTAAATTTTACAATATGCCCTCATATTTTATCAGTATAGCAGAAAATATTGGAATACACAATTGGATTAATTCAGTTCATAAATCTACAAACCTGTAGCACAGCCTTTTCATTTGTAGCGTATATGACTATTTTTACACATAGAATAAGCTGTAAATCCTATTCTTTCCCACAGTGAATCTTCTATAAAACATACAACTGACAAACAAAATCTACTCCTGGCTCTGTGTACTAAATGAAGGAAGACACAAGACTAAGGTAACACAAAGACCAACTAGGATTGAGCACAGTAAAAGTAGCAGAAAATAATGGATAGAAATGCAGATAAGTGGATGGGGACGTATATCATCAAATCGACAGTAAAAGCAGCTGTGTGTATTTTATAATGTCGAGGTACTTCCTAAAACTGAAACATTGCTACAATTTATAATGCCTATAAAGAAGTGTAACTTCTCTATTAAGACCTAATTTGTGATTTCAGCAGTACAGGCCCAGCTCTAAAGTAGATTTATTTAACTTGCTTCAGATTGAACTTTTTTTGTTTTGTGTCCATTTGTGAAAAGCAAGTACTGTCTACTTTAATGCACTGACAAAATATGGTTTTCTGCACATTTCATTGTTTCTTTGCTATCTTATCCTCCACATGTTGTAGGCAAGTCAGTTAAATCAACAGGAGCAAACATATGGAATGCCAGTCATTATAAAAGTCTATACTGCGCTCGAACACTTTCCAATCGGCACTTCACTGACATCATCTTCGCTTCATTATTTCCCTAATCACTTGAGTCAATCAGCTTATCCAAGAAGTGATAAATACAGCAGAGTGCAACCAATTTTATTCAGCATGAAATTGTTTTAAGCTAAGTTCTTCATCTTGATTCAATATGTTAATCTCTACCTCCAAATGTGGTTTCAAATGATGCTCAACTGTAGCCATTGACTTTCAAATAGCGAGAATTTTCATGAATCATAACTCCGCGGCTGCAGATAAATGTTGTTAAAAGAGTTTGGGGATGGATAACAATATGAATCAATAAGATAATATGGCTGACTGTTAATTGACCTCAGGAAAGGTATAACCAATTACATAGTTCAAAGGATGGGCAATAAATGACAATATACCTACAAGTCTTAGAATAACATAAAATGATGAAGTCAGGTTTCAGTGAAAGGCAGTTTGCAAAGTTTTTAATTTTATATGTAAGAGATGGGGGTCAGCTCAAGTGGAATGTAAACAGCAGTCTGGATTGATGAGCAGAAATTCTGTGCTTATGTGATGTACAATACAATTTTAGTTAATATTCAGTAGAAACACAAAAGCTGCAACTAAATTAGCCTCATACTTCATGACCTGGATCAAACTTCCTGAATAAATCCTCAGGTACAAATGGACATTTCAATATTGGAGGCTAAAGAGATGAGTGAATAGGGATAACTGACAACAGGACACTATTTATTTAACAATTCTTCCTTCTTCTCAGAATAGAGATCATGGTGTATAAGATAGCTTTGGGAATTTAAAAATCACCAAAATTGTTTTCTTTGATATTATTGCATCCATGGAATGTGTTACTTCCACTCATTTAATTCTGCACCAATATGCCTCATTATGGACTCTGGCTATCAGCGGTTTTCTGAGTGTTGGGTGTCTGTACTGCACTTTGTAGGCTGCTCTATCCAGCTGTACTGTTCCTGTTGTGAGTCTGCTGCATGTCTGTCTTTACCTTATTTATAAGTAATACTCTCCCACTCTCAGAATTCCTGTGAACTCTTTGGTTATACATGTATTCTAATATATGGAATATTGATTACAGCTCTCAAGGAGAATGTTTCCATTCTTCTTTCTTTGCATCTCAATAGCGCGTGATAGAACATAGAACATAGAACAATACAGCGCAGAACAGGCCCTTCGGCCCTCGATGTTGAGCCGACCTTTGAACTAATCTAATCCCATCCCCCTACACTATCTCATCATCATCCACATGCTTATCCAAGGATTGTTTAAATGGCCCTAACGTGGCTGAGGTAACTACATTGGCAGGCAGGGCATCCACACCCTTACCACTCTCTGAGTAAAGAATCTGCCTCTGACATCTATCTTAAATATATCACCCCTCAATTTGCAGCCATGCCCCCTTGTACAAGCCAACGTCATCATTCCTAGGAAAAAGACTCTCACTGTCCACCCTATCTAATCCTCTGATCATCTTGTATGTCTTATTAAGACTCCTCTTAACCTTCTTCTCTCCAATGAGAACAGACCCAAGACTGTCAGCCTTTCCTCACAGGACCTTTCCTCCAGACCAGGCAACATCCTGGTAAATCTCCTCTGCACCTTTTCCGATGCTTCCACATCCTTCTTGTAATGGAGCCCAGAACTATACGCAGTATTCCAGGTGAGGCCACACTAGCGTTTTGTACAACTGCAGCATGGCATCACGGCTCTGGAACTCAATCCCACTACCAATAAATCCTAACACACTGTATGCCTTCTTAACAGCACTATCAACCCAGGTGGCAACTTTCAGGGATCTATGTACGTGGACACCAAGAACCCTCTGCACATCCACACTACCAAGAATCTTTCTATTGACCCAGTATTCTACCTTCCTGGTATTCTTCCCAAAGTGAATCACCTCACATTTAACTGCATTGAAATCCATTTGCCACCTATCAGCCAAATTCTGCAGTTTGTCCAAGTCCCCTACAACCTGCATCATTCATCCACACTGTCCAGCAATCCACCAACTTTAGTGTCATCTGCAAAATTGCTAACCGAAACACCTATGCTTGTGTCCAAGTCATTTATAAAAATGGCGAACAGCAAGGGTTCCAAAACAGATCCTTGGGGCACACCACTACAAACCTGACTCCAGGCTGAATATTTTCCATCAATCACCACTCACTGCCTTCTTACAGAAGGCCAGTTTCTAATCCAAACTGCTAAATCACCCTCAATCCCATGCCTCCGCATTTTCTCCAAAAACCTACTATATGGTACCTTATCAAAGGCTTTACTGAAGTCAATGCACATTTGTCAACTGCCCTACTCTCATCCACATGCTTGGTCACCTTCTCAAAAACTCAATGAGATTTGTGAGACATGACGTGTCCTTGATGAAACCATGTTGACTATCTCCAATGACATTGTTGCTTGCCAGATGATTTAAAAACCCTATCTCTCAGAATCCTTTCCAAAATTTTTCCTACAATGGACGTAAGGCTCACTGGTCTATAATTACCTGGGTCATCTCTACTTCTTGAACAAGGGCACAACATTTGCAATCCTCCAGTCCTCTGGTACTAAACCTGTTGACAATGATGACTCAAAGATCAAGGCCAAAGGATCTGCCATCTCCTCCCTAACTTCCTCGAGAATCTTTGGATAAATCCCATTTGGCCCAGGGGACTTATCCACTTTTACACCTTCCAGAATTGATAACACCTCCTCCTTACTAACCTTAATCCTTTCTAGTCTAATAGCCTGTATCTCAGTCTTCTCCTCTACAAGATTCTCCATTTCCTAAGTGAAAACAGATGTGAAATATTTGTTTAGCACCTCTCCAATCTCCACAGGGCCCACACACAACCTCCCACTTCTGTCTTTGACTGGCCCTATTCCTACCTGAGTCATCGTCTTATTCCTCACATACCTATAGTGTTTTCCTTTATTCTGTTTGCTAAAGACTGCTCATGTCCCCTCCTTGCTCTTCTTAACTCTCTCTTTAAATCCTTCCTAGCTAATCTGTAACTTTCCATTGCCTCATCTAAACCATCTCGTCTCAATGTCACATACGCCTCCCTCTTCCGCTTAACAAGAGATACAATTTCTTTCGTAAGCCACGGTTCCCTTACCTTATCACTTCCTCCCTGCCTGACAGGGACATACCTATCAAGGATACGTAATATCTGTTTCTTAAACAGCTCCACATTTCAATTGTGCTGATTCCCTGCATTTTGCTACCCCATTCTACACTTCCTAAGTCTTGCCTAATCACATTGTAATTGCCCTTCCCCCATTTATAGCTGTTACCCTTTCACATGTAATTATCCCTTTCCGTTGCTAAACTAAATGTAAGCGAATTATGGTCACTCTGTCCAAAGTGGTCACTTACCACTAAATCAAACATCTGGCCTGATTCATTAGTGTGGCCTGCCTTTTGGTGGCCCTTCAACATACTATGTCATGAAACCCTCCTGTACACATTGGATAAAAATTGATCCATCCAACATACTAGAGTTTTACCATTTCCAGTCAATGTTGAGGAAGTTAAAGGCCCCCATCATGACCACCCTGTTCCTTTCATTCATACCCAGAATCATTTTGCCAATTCTGTGAAAGATCACAGAAGCGCTTCACAGGAGGCTCCCAAGCACTGAGGATGTCACCTAGACAGGGGACGAAACGTCTGCAACACAAATTCCCAGCTCAGCGAATAGAATCACAACAACGAGCACCCGAGCTACAAATCTTCTCACAAACTTTGCCAATCCTCTCCTCCACATCCCTGGAACTTTGTGGAGGCCTATAAAAAAAACCCACCAGGGTGACCTCTCCTCTCCTGTTTCTAACCTCTACCCATACCACCTCAGTAGACAAGTTCTCATCAAAAGTTCTTTCAGCCAACGTTATACTGTCCTTGACTAACAAAGCCATACCTCCCCCTCTTTAACCATCTTCCCTGATCTTAGTGAAAGATCTAAACCCGGGAACCTGTAACATTAATTCCTGACCTTGCTCTATCCATGTCTCCAAAATGGCCACAATATCGAAGTCCCAGGTACCTATTCATGCTGCAAGCTCACCTACCTTATTCCAGATACCCCTGGTGTTTAAGTAGACACACTTCAAACCAGCTTGCTGTCTGCCAGCACACTCCTGTAACTGCAAAATCCTGTCCATGTCTCCTCCCTACTCTCATCGTCCTGTGCACTGGATTGACACCACAGGTTCCCATCCTCCTGCTGAGCTAGTTTAAACCTACCCGAAGAGCACTAGCAAATTTCCAAACCAGGATATTAGTACCCCTCTGGTTCAAGTAAAGACTGTCCTGTTTGTAAAGGTCCAACCTTCTCCAGAATGAGCCCCAATTATCCATATACCTGAAACCTTCCCTCCTGCACCATCACTGCAGCTCGTGTTCAGCTGATATTTCTCCCTGTTCCTCACAGGTAACAAACCAGAGAAAGCAACTCCGTTCATTCTAGCTCTTAGTTTCCACTCTAGCTTCCTAAAATCTTGCCTTGCATCCCTATGCCTCTTTCTACCTATGTCATTGGTACCTATGTGGACCATGACTTGGGGCTGGTCACCCTCTCCCTTCAGAACCCCAAAGAACGATTTGAGACATCACAGATCCTGGCACCTGGGAGGCAACACACCAACTGTGAGTCCCTTTCATTCCCAACAAATCTATCTGAGCCTCTAACTATTGAGTCCTCAATGACTAACACTCTCCTCCTTTCCCTCCTTCCCTTCTGTGCAACAGGGACACACTTTGTGCCAAAGACCTGCACCTCAATGCATGCCCCTGGTAAGCCATCCCCCCAAACAGTACCCAAAACGGTATTCTTGCTTTTCTGGGGACCGACCACAGGGATCCATGCACTGACTATTTTCTCCCCCTTCTAACAGTTACCCAGCTGTCATCATTCCAGGAGTAACTACTTCCCTGCAACTCTTATCTATCACAGACCTTGTCTTCCGAATGACCCGAACTTCATCCAGCTCCCACTCTAGTTCCCGAACACTGTCTTGGAGGAGTGAGAGTTGGATGCACTTCCGGCCGGTGTACTGGATGGGACACTAATCGCATCCCTCACCTCAAATATCATGCAGGAGGAACATTCCTCTCCCTGCACTGCCATCCCTGTTAGTCCCCTTATCAGCATGTAAAAAAGAAGAGAAGCTTACCTGATGTGTCCCTGGTGTTTAAGGTTGGAGGAGGTGGATGAGTGGGAGGCCCTTCAAGGGTAGAGTCTCGGGTTTAAAAAACACTCACTTATATAGCTGAGGGGAAAGAAAATTCCATTCTTTCCCAGAAACCTCTGCTCTCTGATGCCAGATTTAAAGATTTAAATTAGCCATTCACCTTTCCCAGCAGGCTCCTGGTCCAATCTCCTGCTCTTCCAGCTGCTGAAAACAGAAATGGAGGGCTCCTACACTCAAGGTAAGATTTTAAAGACTTAAATTGGAGACTCACCTTTCCCGTCATCATCATCATTATAATCACAATATTATTTCCATAAGTATGTAAGTTAGCTTGCTGAGCTTGAAGGTTTTTTATAGACATTTTGTCACCATACTAGGTAACATCATCAGTGAGAGCCTCTGGTGAAGAACTGGCGGTATGTTCCACCTCTCTATTGATAAGTCCCGGTTTCTTAAGGTGGGTGATGTCATTTCCGGTTCTTTTTTCAAGGGAAGGATCTAAATCAATGTGTTTATTAATGGAGCTTTGGTTAGAATGACACGCCTCTAAGAATTCTCATGCATGTTTTTATTTTGCCTGTCCTAAGACGTGTGTGTTGTCCCAGTCAAAGTGGTGTCCTTCTTTGTCTGTATGTGTAGAAACTAGTGATAGTGCATCATGTCTTTTGGTGGCCAGTTGGTGTTCATGTATCCTCGCAGCAAGTTTCCTGCTAGCTTGTCCAATGTAGTGTTTTTTACAGTTCTTGCATGGTATCTTGTAAATGACATTTTTTTTGCTGGTGGATCCTTTAGGTTTATTAGTGTCTGTTTAAGTATGTTGGTAGGTTTGTGGGCTACCATGATACCAAAGGGTCTGAGTACTCTGGAAGTCATTTCTGTTGTGTCTTTGATGTATGGTAATGTGGATGTAGTTTTTGGTTGGATGGAGGTTTGCTCGCTGAGCTGAAAGGCTCATTTTCAGATGTTTCATCACCATACTAGGTAATATCTTCAGTGAGTCTTCAGAGGAAGCACTGCTCGTGTTTCTTGCTTTCTTATTATATTTTTGGGTTTCCTTGGGTTGGTGATGTCATTTCATGTGATGACATCATTTCCTGTGGTGATGTCATTTCCGGTTCTTTTTCTCATGGGGTAGTAAATGGGATCCAAGTCAATGTGTTTGTTGATAGAGTTCCAGTTGGGATGCCATGCTTCTAGGAATTTTTGTGCATGTCTCTGTTTGGCTTGTCCTAAGTTGGCTGTGTTATCACAGTCAAAGTGGTGTCCTTCCTTATCTGTATGTATTCAAAAGGAATGGGTACCCAATGAACACAGTCCGCCAATTTCTCAGCAACAAACCCAAACAAGCAGACAAAACACATCCAGAAATCCTAGTCTCTCTCCCCTACATCAAAGACATCTTGGAAATGACTGCTAGACTATTCAGACCCCTTGGCATCATGGTAGGCCACAAACCCACCAGCACACTAAAACAGCAGCTCAAGAACTTGAAATATCCTACACAGACAATGAGCAAAACTAATGTCTTTTACAAACTACCATTCAAGAACTGTAACAAACACTATATTGGACAAACAGGCAGAAAACTAGCCACCAGGATACATGAACATCAACTAGCCACAAAACGACATGACCCTCTCTCACTCGGATCCTTACATACAGATAAGGAAGGCCACCATTGCGACTGGGACAACACATCCTTCCTCAGACAAGCCAAACAGATTCATGCATGAGAATTCCTAGAAGCATAGCATTCCAACTGGAACCCTATCAACAAACCCATTGACTTGGATCCCATTTACCACCTCATGAGAAAAAGAACAGAAAATGACATACCATCGAAAATAACGTCACCACAGGACATGACATCACCAACCCAAGAAAACCAAAACATATAAGTGGAAATCAGGAAACATGAGCAGTGCTTCGTCTGGGGGCTCACTGAAGATGTTACCCAGTATGATGATGAAATATCTGAAAATGAACCTTGCAGTTCAGCGTGCAAACTTCCATCCAGAACATCAACCTGAGCTACAAATCTCAAAACCTGCTAGTTTTTGGTTGGGTTGCGTCTGTTTGTTTCTGAGGAATCGACTGATTGGGCACCCGTAAACACAATCTGCCAATTCCTCAGAAACAAACCCAAACAAACTGACACAACCGCAACCAAAACCCATAGCCACATTACCTTACATCAAAGACATATCAGAAATGACTTCCTGACTACTCAGACGCCTTGATGCATGAACACCAACTGGCCACCAAAAGACACGATCCACTATCACTAGTTTCTATACATACAGACAAAGGAGGACACCACTTTGACTGGGACAACACACACATCCTAGGACAGGCGAAACAAAGACACTCACGAGAATTCTTAGAGATATGGAATTCTAACCAGAATTCTATCAAAATACATCATTTTAGATCCTATCTATCTTCCCTTGAAAAAAAGAACCAGAAATGATATCATCCACCTTAAGAAACCAGGACCTCTCAATAGAGAGGCAGGACATATCACCAGTGCTTCACCAGAAACTCTCACTGATGATGTTACCTAGTATGGTGATGAAAAGTCTGAAAACAAACCTTCAAGCTCAGTGAGCTAACTTACAGACTTATCATCAACTTGAGCAACAAATCTTCTCAAAAATCGCTAATATCATTTCCATTTATACTATACGCTGCATCAATCAGTTCCCAGATTCTCTTTATTCTTTACTAATAGTCCAACAATCTGTTTCAGCTATTTGCATTATTATCATCTTTCCTTCAATGTCTGTCTCGAACTGTTGAAGATATTAATGGTTCTGCAGCGCTCAACCATTGTAACACATATATAACAAGATACTGCAAAATTTTGTATCTCCCTCAAATTGCTTGGCTACCATAAGTACTGGTGGGTCCATTAGTGATTCCTATGTGTCCACCATGAAGTTAGTTTCGGATTTGATTTCCATTGGACTTCAGTATTACAAACCTGTGACTGTACATTTGTAGGTCATTTAATATTGCTACATGATGTATCTGTTCATATAACTCCCTTAGAAATTGTTATACCAGACAATATCTTGAACAAACATTTGGACAAAGTTGTCTGATTTTGATGTGCTCCTCATCTGCATTCTGACTTACATGAATTTCTCTTAATTTCATCTCTGTAGCTGGTAATTAACTCATTATTCCAAATGGAAATGATTTCACATTTTCACGGAAAAAAAACCTTGCATTTCACCCTGATTTACTGTTATACTGGATAGTGTATTGATTGTAATCTTTGTCTTCCCTGACATGTAGATCATCAAGTAGCTACATCTCATTTTCATTATTTATTTTGATCGCAGTAGTGTGACTTGTGGCTGCCACCTGAACTCTCAGTTCTGTTAAATAACCGGAGAAGTGTTCATGACACCAGATAACTGTTAAAGCCTGTCTCTCAATGGTTGCACCTAATCCTATATAGGATGCATTTGCAGACAGGATAGAGGTGTAATGGGCTACTATAGCTGAGGGAAATAGCTTTTCCTTTATCTTCCTATAGGCTGTCCAAAACTATTAACCCTCTCTAAGAACTCTCTTACAGGTTGTATGAGAAAAGCCAGACTGAAATGCGTTTTTTCACTAATTGACCATTCCTAAAAATGTCTGAATCTCATTGAATACGTTTGATGGGAGAACTCACATTTGGCCCTTGCCTTTCTAGGATCCACTGTGACTCCTTGATCCTTTTTTTCATGATCCAAAAATATCATTTTGTCTTTGTAAATTGATACATCTTATTTAGAGTAAGACCTGCATCTTTGCAATTTGCAATGTTTTTAGACTTCTTGGAGTCTTTGGTCATGCTCCTTGTTAGATTGACCATACACCGATAAATTATTTATGTGATTATACCTTGTTTTTCTTCAAGGATTTGATGCCAATGAATCTTCAGGATATAGACAATTGACACAAAATTGACCAAATAGTGTAATAAAAATGGTTAACAATCTAGACTCATATTCCAGGGGTATTTGCCAAGATATGAGGTTCATATCTAATTTGATAGAAAGGCTGAGCTGGCTAGTAAAATATGACAAATAGCTGTGGATTCTGGAGGTCTGAACCAAACAAAATCAGTAATTGCTGGGGCAGCATCTATGGAGAGAGAAACAGAGTTAATGCTACAAGTCCAGTGACCCTTTTTCAGAACTGGGGGGAGAAGGAGTGAATTGATAGATGGTGACAGAGCCCAGAGAGAGAGAGAGAAAGAGAGAAATGGTAGACAGACAAAGGGATTCTTGGTATTTAGCTAAGGAAGAAGAGAAGCTAGATAATGGGAACTCCACGTAGTTGAAAATGGATTGTCAATGCTGAAAGCAACCCATTTCATGACAGGATCTGGGGAGTACGGGAGTAGGTAACAAACATGAAGGAGGGTGTTCAAGTTCGAAAATTGTTAAACTCAACATTGTGTCATGAAGGCTGTAAGGTACCATTCAGGTTTTGTTGAGCTTAGCTGGAGCATGGCAGCACGCCTGAGACAGAAATGTCAGCACGGGAACACATATTGTCAGCATGGGAACACATACTGAAGTGGCAGGCAACTGGAAGTCCAGGCATTTTGATGGACAGAACATAAGTTTTTTTTTGCAAAGCAGTCAGCTGGTCTGTGTTTTGTCTCCTCATACAGAGGAAACCACATTGTGAGCAGCAAATAAAGTAGACTAGTTTGAGTGAAGTGTAGGGAAATCATAGCTTCTTGTTAAAACCTTTAACATATAAAGTATCAGATTAGAAGCTCTCTTGTTCTTATTGACTTCAGGTAAAGATGTTGGTTTGCATTTCTGGTCTTCAACTTTAATTTATTGGATTGTTTCATTCGTCAATGGTTTTTCTGAACAGTACTGGTTTCTTTAATGAGATTTTTATGCTTCTGTGGTGAGACTGTATTTAAAATTCTGCAATAATGTTTTCGAGTGTCGAACTCTAATGTCCAACTCTTATCAAAGATGAGATTGTGTTCAGCTCCCCCTGCTGGGCACTCATGTAATTTCTGGAAATGGCTTTCACCACGCCTCGTGCATTGGGACATGGGTGCTAAAGTTGTTTTCCATTCTTTTGCCATTTTGTTGGAAGTGTGATAACGCCAACTTGGAGCCACCCATCCGACTGAATCAGAGGCAACCTCGGTGCTGGGTCAAAATGGTGGGCCTGTTTGGGTCCTGAGCATGACTTGTGCCACATACTAAATCACTTGCTCTAGTGTCAGATCCAGAGAAAATCTGATAATTTTTCGCCATGGATGCCTACAATTATCCAATATCTTATGAGCTTGACTCTTAATGTTCTGTAAGCACAGCACCCTGCTAAATGATAAATGTGAATTAGAAATGACCCTCTTGAATTACCTTGCCTCTGGGACTTTTGGTTAAATTTTGCCCATTCTCTTGTGAGTCTCTGATCTGGGCTAAAACGAGCATTGAGCACCTTGACAATGAATTCAAAATCCACAGTACTTTCTCCTATAACCTCCCTGACAAGGTTATAGATCTGACTGCATCCAGAGGCAGATTGACACAATGCTGTTATTCATTTGCATATAACCCAAATGTCATCTGAAATCTGTGTAACTGTTGGTTCTAGAATTCCTATTTTTGACTTATTTAAAGGTCTTTAAGTATTCTCAAACTGCTGTGAAAATGGCAGTGTTTCGCCTGGTACTGCCCCCGGTTCAGGTACTTGTACTATTCTCTTAGTTTCTCAAAGTCTTCCAGACTCCCTTTTCTTTTCTCTCCCTTGTGGGTCTTGATCTGTAATTTCGAGATGATATTGAAGTTTCCCTAGCTACCTCTTTGTTTTGATACATCTGTGTCTGTGAACTGAACTACTTGCATGGAGTCAAGCCTGCCTCATTAACCCTCATGGACTGACTATCGTGAGTTCTCTGCATGTTGTGAGTCTGTACTGAACTGTTGAGGCTGCTCTATCAAGCTGGACTGATCTTGTTATGCACGTCTATCTTTAATTTATCAAAGATGACCCCATCTTCACTCACAATAAGTGCCAAAAGCACTTTTAATATGTTCTAATATACCAAATACAGCCCCCAAGGTTTGCATTCAGGTTGCACCCACTGATATAAAAGCAGAAAATACAGGAGAAATATGGGAGATCACGCATTTTCAGTGAAGGGAGAAACAGAGTTCATGTTTAAAGTCCAATATGAACCTTCTTCGGAACTTAAATTTGAAGTGGACTCAAAACTCTGCTTCATTCTCCACAGGAGCTGTCGGACCTCCTGAGGTTCTCAAGAATTTTCTGTTTTTATTTCAGATTTGCAGCGTCTGCGTGCTTTGCTTTTATTTAACGGCTCTCACAAATACACTTCTCCCTTTACTGCAGGGCTAGTTAAACTCGATCCAGAGGCAGCAGGAGATAGCCAGGGGGAGATTTGCGTGTCTGCATGTCCTGACCTTTGTGAAAGAAGTGTTGTTTGGCATGACTGGGTTACCCATTTACAAAGGCCATGGCCAGAGTTTGGTCTGAAACTATAGAAGGTGATGGTGTCCTCAAAACTTACCTTCCACCTAACATCCCATCTTCCTCTCATCCCACACTCCACTCTTAATTGTAAGCTTCAAATAACTTAAACATATACATCACAATGCCTTTCACAGAACTTGACCCTTGTGTATTTCCCTTCAGAAACTCAAAACATGAAAATTGTTCAGGCAGTGGAGGAGCAACAGGAAGACAGTGTTGGTACAGACACAACACTGTCACTTGATGTCACTTTTGCAGTGACCTGCACAGCTACCAACACTTCATGTCCTTTAGACAACAGCATACTGGTTTGAAAATGGAGTGATATTAAACATGAATGGCCTGTAGCCAGGACAAGACGCAACAATAGTGTAGGCGTCAGTTCAGCAAAGGGAACACTCACTCGCAGGTTACTTAACAGTGGAGCAGAACTTGATCGGAATAAATATAGAAATGCTTGACACATTGGGATATCTACCAAAAAACCTATTGCTAAGTCCAGTACTAAGTTTCAACAAGGCTTTCCACAGAATTTGGAAGTGGCCAACTCTGAAAGCATACCTTTCTTCATTCTTTTATAAGACGTGAGCATCACTGGCAAAGGTCAGTATTCATTGCCCAATCATAATTATCCTTTAAAATTTAGGGGTGAGCCACCTTCTAGAATCACTGCAGTTTATCTGCTTTACTGACACCCAAGTATTGTTAGGAATCATGCTCCAATTCAGATGCAGCATCTGATGGCTCATACCTCTCAAACAATTTATACCGGCTGTCTAAGTAGGGGTTTGCAAAAGGACAAGCAAGGTGTGACAACAGCCCAGGAATCTGTCTTCCAAGAGCTCGGATTGCTGATGCACTGCCCTGGGGAGTTGGCTGTAGCTCTGTGGAGCACAAACATATTCTGGCTCTCTCAAGATGACAGCATTTGTCTCCCACCAATACTATTTTTCTAAGGCCTGTACACTTGCCTGTCAGACAGCCCAGACTTTTTTCCCAAATGGAGACAGGTACAGTTCATAGCCAGGCATTCTGAAGGCAAAATTACAATTGTCTGCAGTCTCCTGTTGAAAGCTGATAGCCTTCCATTAACTCTGTTGCAGCTGCCGGGCAACGCTGTTTACGAGAACTAGGGATGGTAAAGGCAATCCCTATGATTCTGTACTGTGAATAGGGAAAAAGGAAATGCACAAAGTAGATAGTTGACTTTATACATGTATATATGGAATAATTTCCTTCATGAATTTGAATGCCTAGTTGATATTGGTTGTTCTTTTTGCATTATGGCCAAGTCATTGTTGTGACAGGCAAGTGTGCAGTGGAGGAGTATTGCTCAATGTGTCATAGTTGCATGGTTCTTCACAGAGTGCGCAGTTGCCTCCTGTCTTAGTTTTCTCCTCCACCTCCATGTATCTCCTCTTCCTTTGGCTCCTCATGTTCCCCTTCTAGGTTCCTTGCTCATCGTCTAAGCTGGTGATGAGGGTAGTCCCACTAGTGAGATTATGCAGCATGAAATAGATCCAGCCAGATCTTGACATCTGCATTGTTCAGTTCTGCAAGGCTCCTCCAATGTGTTGTCAGCAGTGAAAGCATTCTTTCAGTACATCTGCATTGACTTGTATGGATTGTGAGCATGGTGTAGAGTAGACACAATGTGCCTGCAACACTATGTGTGTGGAGTCAATAATATTTTGGAGAGGCCTGCAATCTGAGTGAAACTATGTGATCATTCTGCTGTCTTCTCTCTAGTGGAAAGAGAATGAAATGCAGTTAGCTCAGTAAATAGAAAGCATCAATAACCTTGCACAAACAACAGACGATGGCAGGAAATAAAATGTTGCAAACCATCTCCAAGTCCTTCCTGGAAGGAATTAAATCAACACAATCACATTCATGATCACTGGCAATGTCGTTCTTTTCCATTCTAAGGTTACTGCTGTGGATGGCGCAAGTGGCAAATCTCATGTCTTTTGTGGCTAGTTTTGTGACCCTCTCTCACTAGTATCCTTACATAGAGATAAGGAAGGACACCACTTCAACTGGGACAACTCATCCATCCTAGGGCAAACCAAACAGAGATATACACGAGAATTCCTAGAAATGTGGCATTCTAACCGAAACTCTATCAACAAACACATTGACTTGGATCCCATTTACCACCCCCTGAGAAAAAGAACAGGAAATGACATCACCAACCCAAGGAAACCCAAACTTAAAAATAGAAAGCAGGAAGCACCAACAATGTTTCTTCCGGAGGCTCTGAAGATGTTACCTAGAATAGTGATGACACGTCCAGCTCAATGAGCAAACCAACATCCAGAACCTCAATTTGAGTTATAAATCTTCTCAAAACCTGCTAGCCGTAGAGATATACAGCACGGAAACAGACCCTCCAGTCCAACCTGTTCATGCCGACCAGATATTCCAACCCAATCTAGTTCCACCTGCCAGCACCTGGCCCATATCCCTCCAAACCTTTCTTATTCATATACCCATCCAGATGCCTTTTAAATGTAATTGCACTAGCCTCCTTTGGCAGCTCATTCCATTCACATACCACCCTTTATGTGAAAAAGTTGCCCATTAAGTTTCTTTTATATCTTTCTGCTCTCACTCTAAACCTATGCCTTGTAGTTCTGGACTCCCCCATCCAGGGAAAAGACTTTGTCTATTTATCCTATTCATGCCCCTCATGATGTTGTAAACCTCTATAAGGTCACCCCTTAGCCTCCAAAGCTCCAGGGAAAACAGCCCCAGCCTATTCAACCTCTTCTTAATTTCAAATCCTCCAACCCTGGCAACATCCTTGTAAATATTTTCAGAACCCTTTCAAGTTTCACAACATTCTTCCAATAGGAAGGAGACTAGAATTGCACACAGTATGCCAAAAGTGGCCTGACTAATGTCCTGTACAATCACCACATGACCTCCCAACTCCTGTACTCAATACTCTGACCAATAAAGGAAAGCATACCAAATGTCTTCTTCGCTATCCTATCTACCTGTGACTCCACTTTCAGAGAGCTATAAACCTGCACTCCAAGGTTTCTTTATTCAGTAGCACTCGATAGGACCATGCCAATAAGTGTATAAGGAGAAAGTGAGGACTGCAGATGCTGGAGATCAGAGCTGAAAAATGTGTTGCTGGAAATGCAACACATTTGTTGCAGGAACCTGAAGAAACGCTTATGCCCGAAACGTCGATTCTCCTGCTCCTTGGATGCTGCCTGACCTGCTGCGCTTTTCCAGCAACACATTTTTCAGCATTAAGTGTATAAGTCCAGCTAAGATTTGCTTTCCCAAAATGCAGCACCTTGCATTTATCTAAATGAAACTCCATCTGCCACTTCTCAGCCCATTGACCCATCTGATCAAGATCCCATTGTGATCTGAGGTAGCCATCTTCGATGTCCACTATACCGCCAATTTTGGTGTCATCTGCAAACTTACAAACTATACATCTTATGCTCGCATCCAAATCATTTTTATAAATAATGAAAAGTAGTGGATCCAGCATCGATCCTTGTGGCACTCCACTAGTCACAGGCCTCCAATCGGAAAACCAACCCTCCATCACCACCCTCTGTCTTCTACCTTTGAGCTAGCTCCGTATCCAGATGGCTAGTTCTCCCTGTATTCCCTGAGACCTAACCTTGCTAACCAGTCTCCCATGGGGAACCTTGTTGAACGCCTTACTGAAGCTCATACAGTTCATATCCATCGCTCTGCCCTCTTCCAACCTCTTCTGGCAGGCAGAAGATACAAAAGCTTAAACACACGGTACCAATAGATTCAAGAACAGCTTCTTACCTTCTGTTACTGGGCTTCTGAATGGACCTCTCAAATTTCAAATCTAAAGTTGAATTTGCTTTTTGTGCACATTCTTTGCAGCTGTAACATTGTATTCCTTGCTCTGTTCAATCACCCTATGATCCTTGTATGTTATAATCTGCCAGTACTGCACATAAAATAAAAATTTTCACTAAACCTAGGTACATGTGATAATAATAAATCAAATCAAATCAAATATATTTAACTGAACAGCGTTAACAGAAAGTGTTAGCTAGAACATTGAACTCCAAAATAGCAAATGGCAAAGGTGTCAGAGCTGCATTATATAACTGTTGTCATGCCTGCTTTGCATCTAACAAAGATCATTCAATAACTATACACTAGAATATTATTTAAAATAGCATCCATAAAATATGCCTGAAAAGGCATATCCATCATGTACTTTGGATGCTGTTTTGGACACTAAACAGATCTGTAACCACCAAGCAATAGACACTACTAATCTTAATCTTTCAATGACATAATGAAGCATCATATCACTAGTGAATTAGTGCCAGCAGGTCTGATCCACGGATACAGACCAATAGTGCCAGGTTACCTCCAATCGCAAATTTACTGACTTTTTAACTTTGAAGATGTCTTTTAGGCTGACAGTGTTATATAGCAGACATATTGAGTAAAACCTGCAAAAGGAATTCTTCATCCAGGTTCCAGGCTTTAGTTTGAGATAAAGCCCTATCACCCTTAATTGGCAATGTCTCTGAACTTTGATTATAAAGTGCCTAACATAAGTCTGAGATTTATTGATGAAGCGTAAAAATAAGATCTCGCTAAGAATACCAGAATAGACAAACACTCAGCCTATGATTACAGAGATAAGATTTGATGAAGGTCTTTAGAGACTAATTAAAGGAAATTCTTGAAAATTACTAACAGACCCAATCAATGAGGAAGATGGGTGCATAACTAAATTATACCTGGTTAAAATGGATTTAACACATGAAGAAATATATTAAGGCAACTTACAAACTTTGGAATTTTCGTGAAGGAGAGAGGAGAGAGTGGCAAATGTGTAAAGTTCAGGTTTTCACAAAATTAATTGTTCTGATTAGAGGCAAATATTTTGTTCACTTAGAGCCACAGGGATGAGAATGGAGGTGGGTCAGATGAGTTATGGGACTCATTTAGATTCCCTCACTGAGGGTGCTAATTGCCCTTGGGGAAAATTTACTGACTGTGCCAAAAGGTAAACTGTGCCAAAGGCCTGGCGCCCAGAGCTGGGCAGCACCAGCTTCACTCCTATTTCTTATGCCGTTGTGTTTTCCTCCTAAGAGGCCCAGCGGTGCATTATAACTTGTCTCAACCTGTAATAAATATCTCAACAAAATATTGACACCTACAGCAAATAAACAGAAAGATAGATGATGCAAGCCAGCCACACACCAGATTGTTAGGTCTGTCGGTCCAATGAAAATGTTTGCCCTGTCCATTAGTTGCTTGTAGATTAGGAAGAGCTGCCCCTTCTAAAGTTGTCAATTATTACTCTACATTGAAGTTAAAAGTGATTAATAACTGAAGGTGGGGGAATAGTTGAATGAGTTCCTGACTCAAACTTGTCCTTTTCCAATGAATGGGCTATGTTAAAGTTGGAACCACATTAACTGATTGTTCTTTGGAAGTTAAAATCATCATGTGGCAAAAAGAAAAGTACTGGAAGTACTAAAAAGTTGAAATTCAATCAGAGAAAATTCTGAGAAAACTCAGATCAAGGTTCATTTGGCAGGAATAAGTATAGATTTAACATGTCAGGTTGATGATCTTTCTTCAGAATTAGCCTCTTGCCAGAATTCAGAAATGAGATGGTACACAATGATAACTGAAGTTAACCTGAAATCAGACTGAGATAGAGGGGAATTTGGTCTACCTGAATCCCACTGTCTTCCCACCTCTGCCTCAATGAAATTATGGATGGGAATACCTATCACTTTCACCAGCACCTGTTTGTGACCCAAAGTCCCCAAATACAGTTAACAGAGATTGTGGTGCATATCAATGAACTTCTCTCTTGGATCACAACATTCTTGATGTCACAAAACTACTAGATACTTTTTATCTCAAATCTTCTTAAAAATCTTGCCTTGTTTTATCAAAACTGAAACTACATCAGTGGATCACTGCTGATTCATATTCCCTTGCTTTTCCCATCTTCAACTCTTTGTCATTTCCAACTGAAATGACAGTAACTGAAAACAGTAACACAGTTACTTTTCTATTCTCTCAACTATCAATTCGCTCATCTTCCCTCTTTTAGTTTACTTCCCAATTTCACTTTGATTTTAAAGGAACATTACACAAAAAGAAAATACAAGTTTTTCCAAAGTATATGCATCATTACAATATTTACAACTGATCAGTATCTGATATTCATAAAACTCTTATTTATAACTTTACAGCTGAACATTGCATCTGTAATTTACAACAGAAAGTATTTACATGGCCTTTACATATAACATCACAATACAACATAGCTACATAATTCCATTATGAAATCTAAGACTGACTACAGAGTCAATGGATGTTTCTTAATATGTTCCTTCATGTCAGAGTACAGCAAATCTACTTCTCTGTTTCTGTGACAAAAAAAGCACTTGGGTCAATGCAACAGGAAGCCTGACCAAAATGATGTTTCAGAAATGACAAGCATTTGATTTATTTGAGGCCTTGCAAAAATAATTAGCAGCTTTATAGCTTGTCTTCCTTCTCGTATCCACCCATTACACAATGTAAATATCTTGTAATGTCAACACAGTTAGAAAGTATTTCATGTTGATAGCGTTGCAACATTGGTCATTGTTCATCAATGTAGAACTGAAACATATCTTTCAGCATTGCCATTGTGCCAATTTAAGAGAATGCTGAACTCTATAAAATATCTACATAACCAACGTTTGTCAAGTCTAACAGAACTAAACTTGGGATGCAGAATACAGTGAGCAAATTGATGGTGGCATCAGCTAGCAAATTTAGTGGTATAGTTGTAAAGGAGTAAGCGCTGGTGGTTGAAAAGAAATAAGAACCAATTGGTAACCATCAATGTTTCATTTTGTGAGTTGACAAACATTGCAGGCAAAATTAGACATTTGGATCACGTTCCTGTTACTATTCAGTAGGAAACAAGATAAAAATTCTTCCTATAATAAATGATGGTTGGCTGTGTCATTCAAGTGTAGCAGGGCATTGGCTGAAACAGCAGGTAGTCCCTACGTTAACTAGAAAGAGGCAGAGACAGCAGACGTGAAAGTGTTGTTAAGCATAGCTGCTACTAGCAGTAGCTTGGGTTGGCTGCATGTCCTTATAGCAGATGGCACAGTTCGACAATTGCTCGTCTACATCATCTCATCCAAATGATTTGCTTGATTCTTGCCAGGTAATCATGCCAAGGCCTCAGGGTATGGTTAGTGACATCATGGTGAGTGCAGACAATCTGGCTCTGATACCTGTTCATCTTCCTACCATGTCTTTTTTGTCTTGAAGCAAAACCTGCTGTGACTGGGATGTGTTTAAGCAGTAATGCTATTGGAAAGGGCATTAATCAAGCTTCACTTTTACTTAGTCGCTAAGGTGCATTATGAGGTAGTATGAATGTTAGATGTTTGGGGGAAAATTTAAAGATGTATTTTTCTTTAAACATGTTCCAATTGTGCAGTCCTAGTAGAGTTTTCTTTGTAGGTATCAGTAACACTGATTTTGCTCTCATTAATAGCAGCTTAAGGAATTATACCATCCCTTAAGAATAGAGGCTTTGATGGTGTCCGTGATGCTGAACTTCCCTGGCTTCCAACTTGCCATCCTCCCACCAATCTTCTAAAAACAGAGGAACATGTGAACTTCTAGACAGAAATCTTCAAACCTGACCCCAAGAAATATGGAAATATTGGGTGGTATCTTCCCATGCCCATGGACAAGGTGGGTCATGGCAAATCAAATTGGGAAAATTGAGTGAGGTGTTGAATGAGGCCCTTCTCAACTTCTCGACCAAAATGTCACATGTTCAAACCAAGTCCCAGACACTGAGACACAATTCTGGTTGTTTAATCAACAGAGGACCATTAAAGGGAATTATTTTACTCAAAGGTGTTCCTTAAATCCAGTGACAGAATGCGTCCATCCACATTCCACAATTAAAATCGAAGTGCCTTAAGAATCAATTTGTGAAAAGAGCGCCTAAATGGCTAAGTTCAATCAACAGTGTTTTGTAAAACTATAAATTCACTCCATCTGGCCACATGTCAAATGGAATGGAGTGTGACTCTTTTATTGAAATTGTACATTAAATAGTCATATCTGCCATTGAATTATTTTTCACTTTATAAAGTGAGTTGTGATCAGTTTGTTCATAACATCACAAAGTACCTATTTAGAAATGTTATTATTATTATTGAAATAAATAATTATATAGATGTACCCATATCTTTACATTATTAATATAGTGTATCACAAAGTAAAACTTACAGTTAAAGCTGTATTTATCCAAAGGAGTACTGCAGCAGAAATAATTTTGGCATTGTAGACTGTTCTGAGAGATGAGATGCTAATATAGCCAAGAAACAAAGGCTGTAAATGAATTTTGAAAAGTAGCTTAAATTGAATGCCAAATAAAAAACAGTGGAGCTACTTCATGAGCCCAGAGCATATTGGCTCAAAATGCCAAAGCTATGGCCAACAGCAAAACTCAAAAACAAGATTTGGTACAGCAAGAAGACTTAGACCAAATGTTTCTGGGAACAGGATTAAGGTGTAACAGTGAAACTTGATCAGACAGAGTTGCTGGATCATTCAAACACATTCCATGAAACTTGGATGCAAAAGGATACTCCTGTGTGAATATTCCATCTACAGATTATACGAAGCTGCAGGGACCATTGGATAAATTATGATAAAAATACTGGAACATTACAATTTATTTTTGTAAAATCAACTGGAATACACTTCAAACTGAAAAAGTCATAGATTTGCAGAACGTATCTACAGCTGGACTAACAGGACCTTCATTCTGTACTATTCAAGACCAATTGTTGAAAGGCTTTTGGAATAATTGTAGTAGCTTAAAGTCTGTCTCAGATTTGTAGCTTCTTGTCTTGATTTTAACTCTGTCTGTCTTGTTTCCATTGAGTGCTTTACACTCTGACCCTGCTAACTTTCCTCATCTATTCTTGACAATGAAATTTCCAACATTCTCCTCCCAGCTACTTACCTGATTACATGGGGTCAAAATGCTACTCCCATATCAACTTTTAGCCTTAATAGGTATCTACTGAACTGCAAGGGAACAGAAAGGAGAACAGAACAGGTTCAAGTGGAAAGAACATTTCTCTCCCAGTTTCCAAGGAAAGAAAAAACAAATGGAGATTGGAAAGCAAAACTTGTGGGCAAACTGATCCTGATCGAAAGATATAACAGGACACAGATTGGTCCAAGCTGTGCAGTAGTAGTTGATGAGTCCATGGGGTACAGGTGCAAATGTGTTGCTGGTCAAAGCACAGCAGGCCAGGCAGCATCTCAGGAATAGAGAATTCGACGTTTCGAGCATAAGCCCTTCATCAGGAATAAGAGAGAGAGAGAGCCAAGCAGGCTAAGATAAAGGGTAGGGAGGAGGGACTAGGGGGAGGGGCGATGGAGGTGGGATAGGTGGAAGGAGGTCAAGGTGAGGGTGATAGGCCGGAGTGGGGTGGGGGCGGAGAGGTCAGGAAGAGGATTGTAGGTTAGGAGGGCGGTGCTGAGTTGAGGGAACCGACTGAGACAAGGTGGGGGGAGGGGAAATGAGGAAACTGGAGAAATCTGAATTCATACCTTGTGGTTGGAGGGTTCCCAGGCAGAAGATGAGGCGCTCCTCCTCCAGCCGTCGTGTTGTTGTGTTCTGCCGGTGGAGGAGTCCAAGGACCTGCATGTCCTCGGTGGAGTGGGAGGGAGAGTTAAAGTGTTGAGCCACAGGGTGATTGGGTTGGTTGGTTCGGGCGGCCCGGAGGTGTTCTCTGAAGCGTTCCGCAAGTATGCGGCCTGTTTCACCAATATAGAGGAGGCCACATCGGGTGCAGCGGATGCAATAGATGATGTGTGTGGAGGTACAGGTGAACTTGTGGCGGATATGGAAGGATCCCTTGGGGCCTTGGAGGGAAGTGAGTGTGGAGGTGTGGGCGCAAGTTTTACATTTCCTGCGGTTGCAGGGGAAGGTGCCGGGGGTGGAGGTTGGGTTGGTGGGGGGTGTGGATCTGACGAGGGAGTCACGAAGGGAGTGGTCCTTGCGGAACGCTGATAGGGGAGGGGAGGGAAATATATCCTTGGTGGTGGGGTCCGTTTGGAGGTGGCGGAAATGGCGGCGGATGATACGTTGTATGCGGAGGTTGGTGGGGTGGTAGGTGGGAACCAGTGGGGTTCTGTCTTGGTGGCGGTTGGAGGAGCGGGGCTCAAGGGCGGAGGAGCGGGAAGTGGAGGAGATGCGTTGGAGGGCATCGTCGATCACGTCTGGGGGGAATCTGCGGTCCTTGAAGAAGGAGGCCATCTGGGCTGTGCGGTGTTGGAATTGGTCCTCCTGGGAGCAGATGCGGCGGAGACGAAGGAATTGGGAATATGGGATGGCATTTTTACAGGGGGCAGGGTGGGAGGAGGTGTAGTCCAGGTAGCTGTGGGAGTCAGTCGGTTTATAATAGATGTCAGTGTTGAGTCGGTCGCCCGAGATACAGGTACAGGGGTACAGGTACAAGCCAGCAGAAGGAAACTGAAGATGAGAACAGAGTCCAGATCCAGAATCAGAGAATACGTTGCTGCAACTATTTCTGTCTCTTGAAAATAGTGGCGGTGGTGGCATGAAGATAGGTGAGGCAATGGCATAGTGGTAATGTCACTGGACTAGTAATCCAAACTCAAACTAATAGTCTGGTGACGTGGGTTTGAATCTCACTCTGGTGGAGCTGCCTCACACTTACTTCAATTCCTCTATGACCTCGCCATATTGAAATGTGAGGATGCTGCAGACATGGGCTGACATTCCTAGACAATGAATAAGAAAGATACATAGAAGTAGATACCTTCTGAATAGCAGCACCACTGAAACAAAAGCCACCTCAATCATCAAAGTCTATAGAAATTATTCACAGGTGATCTGACTCACAACTGCACATCTCTCAGGTGACACCTAACAAATATAAGAGAATAGGAGCTAACTTAAGTAAATTAGCAGGAAAAATGGGTAAAACTACCATTGATGAGTCCCTGCAATGTTGGAACTTATTGGATATAGTATGAAAGTATGATATACCAGAAAGTAACAGTTGGTTGACCACATTCAATTCAGAGGCTATTTTACTCCGGATTTTTGCAATTTACTGAATCGAGTTGATGAATTATAAGAATATGAAATTTCTATTACTGAAGCAAGATACAGAAGCCTTTGGGAATGCAAGACTTAATTAAATAGTCGATAGTGTTTGGAGGACTAGCCATAAGGGAAGGATTTTTATTATTTTCTTAACATTTCTTTTTAATTAAAAGCAATTGGCAATAAATCGCAGCTGTTTTCTCTGGCTGTATCTTGAGGGATCGTGTACTTCATCTTTTCTTACTGTTGCACAATCTTCCATTCTTGTGGGGAATAGAGGGTCAACACTGTTTTTTTATCTGCATGTTTTCAGTTTTAATCAGTAAGAGTCTATGTACTAGCATTTATTCGGAACACTCTTGCTGAATACTCTGCACCTAACTTTTGTTCCGGATACTTCATAATCCCTCATTTCTCCTGTACCCAACTGAGCACATTATATTTTGCTTGTCACTTTCATCTATAGGTGTTCCTTTGTACCCATTTGTTATGGCTGTGAGTCATAATCATTACTAACTATCTTGATACATGGAGACAAAAATGTGCAGATTACAAAACCATGGGCATCCTGGGTGCCTCTGCTCCCCAAAGATGGCAGCACCGTGGGGTCAGTGGGATGGCACCTTATTTGAATTGCCCTTTTGGACACCCATAATATTGTGGGTAAATCTCAGGTGACTGCTTGCTTGACCTGGTGAGCTTAAGAATTGCCAGCCTTGACTTCTCCGTGATTTCTGTGAGAAGTTCAGTGCATCATCCTTAAATGTTGATTTACTTCCGTTTCCAATCATTGTCACCTCTACATCCAAATATATTGCCTCCAATCCCCACAATTAACTTCATTAGTTTACCTACCACGGCAGTGGCCCCTGATAACTCCTCCTTTTGAATTTCACTGAGTAGAGCTACAGAAGTGACTGAGGCCCACTCCTTTCACTGACTTGGATGGACAGCTCGACTGATGAGTGACCGGTCCTTGTCTGACTTCTGTGCAGTTCCTTGAATGACTTGCTGCAAATCCCTGGATGTGCTGTACATAGCCTGCAGCACTGACTGTGGCCCACACCCTGCACTGCAGTCATATGGAAACGCTAGCCATGACTTTCGCAAGTGGCTGACTGACCACGTTCAAGCTTCTGGACTGAATTCTGATACTGGCCTTGATTGTGTCTGGCAAGACTCACTAACTGAGTCTCCCTTGAACTGAACAAGAACTACTCACAATAGGCTTTGAGACATGGCCATTTGGTTGAAACATTTCATATGTTGGCTGCGTAAGTTGCTGGCAGTGTGACATTCACATGGCACAGTGCTGTAAGTCAACATATCCACTTCCTTGGCTGATTACTATTGATAACTACGACAAGCTCTTTAGCTTTGTGTCTGCACTAAACTGCAAAGTAAGACAGAAGTACTGTGAGCCTTGAGGTTTTGAATGGGGTGGTAGAGCACAAAATGTTAAGGCAAGGATTGGGAGTCTTGCTGTGACATTCCAAGTAGATGTAAAAGAAGTGAGTGCTAAGAAAGCAAGTGAAGAGCATTGATGTGTATCCTGGTCCATTGCATAAGATCGGTACTTATCCCTGCAGCAAACTTTCCTGGCAGTAGCATTACAAAGTGAAAGTTACTTAAATGCTTCACCATGTGGTGTTTGCTGTGTTCTAAATAAATCAGAGGTATGCCATGAACAAGTGATAAGACTAGCACATGTTCGATGTCAACTATTCTGGATATAGGTGGGGGTTGATTAGGGGGTAGTGATGGGGTCTACTGCCCAGGGAGTGTACCTACATGCTGGGACTACTGTCCAGGGTCAAGGCCTTGAAGATTAAGTGGTGAGCAGACACAGCCAGGAATCTGCTTTGATACTCATGTTGAGAATTGTTATTGTCTATTGTCTATTGTCTCCAGAGCATGAGGGGGTAGGAAGCAGCATATAAAGGAGGAGAGATTAGGTACTAATGACACGTAAATATATGCAGGGGGAGGAAAACAAGTCCTAGCAGTCAGTTGATTTCTTCTGAAAGTTAGAGATCCAGCATCACAAATTCACCCCTATATCACTCACACAGACATCTGACGGCAAAATATGGCAAAATTAGGTCTCGTGGACTTCCACCTGAGTTACTGTGGATTCGGGACAGGATAAGCAAATGCATTCAGTCATCTTTATGTTGAATAATCAGGGTTTGTAATGTGATAAAATACACTGCGAAATTATGCGCCCCCCCCCCCCACCCCTCACTAATTGAACCACTGATTGATTAGAGGCACAGTACCCAAAGCTTCACTTTGAAAGTGGAGAGTTTTACTATATTGGCATTAGCTCAGCGATTGCACTTTTCTTTGTGAATTAGAGGCTATTGATTGATGGCCAACTCCAGAGAATGGAAGAAAGAAACTAGTCTGATAATTGGCCAATGCTGGATAAATGCTGCCTTCAGGATGAGATGTGATTCCATTTCAAAAAAGAACAGGAGTGTGCTTACCTGCTGTCCTGTCCAAGCACCTTTCCCTCTATCAATAACAGTTAAGATTCGTTTGCCATTTATATCATTGCTATTCTTGGTATCTTGTTGTGCGCAAGTTGGCTGCCTCTTCCATGCCAGTTAAGATAACAGTTGGGTTGGATTTTCCAAGGAGTGATAATCTCATACAAACTGCCACTCCGTTTTAATATTTTACAAAAGGAGAGAGTTCAGTAGTTCTGAGGCCAGATTCCAATCGGGTCCTTTGCAGTATAGAACCGTTGGGGGGAGGAAAACAAGTCCTAGCAGTCAGTTGATTTCTTCTGAAAGTTAGAGATCCAGCATCACAAATAATCACTTTGATAGCTGCTGACAAAGGGAAAGTGTGTAAAGTAAATATGCAGTTCAGGTGCTGACAGAAGATGGATGCCTCAAGGATTAGTGCCAGTTAAGTTGGGTGGAAAGGGGTCACTGTAATGTTCAGGGTACATAGGGCTGAGGTAAGAGATATCCATGGCTATCAGATCACAGGATCTTTGTGTCTGGGACAGTACATGGGGAGTTATGGGGAAGTGAAGGTGGTGGGGTGTGGTCAGGTCCTTTGGTGAAGGAGGTGCAGCTTGGGTCCAGAGCAGGGGAAAGGTGGATGGCCAATTCAATGTCTTGGGAGTTTTAATGGATCTGGGGATCTGTAGTTCAAGGTGAGTGGGTCACTTGAACTGAAATCATGACTTAAACTAGATATTTAGGTGTCTACCTTTGCATCAGTAACTACTTACTTACCTTCAGCAGAACTTTCCTAATTCCTGGATTTAAAAAGATCATTTCAGAAAATTCCAGTAAGGGAATTGCCCGATGGAATCTTAAATTTCCACGGCAATTCCTTTGGAGTATGCTACATCAGGAATTCTGCAGGATCCCCATGCGCAACTTCCAGTGACACTTCAGAAGATTGTCATCTAACCATTGGAAAATCAGACCATTATTTCTAAAGTGCTTCATTGGCAGTGCAGTGTTGTGAATGTATAGAGTGTGTGAAAGAAGCCATTTAAATATCAGTTATTTCTGTGTTAGATCTGGAACTGAAGGGCACACTGGAAATAGCTTTGCTTGTTTTAACAAACACTTCATATATAGTTTTTATGTTTCTTGGATTTAGTGCAGTTCTAGATTGACTGTTGTGAGAAAGCAACCATATAACTGGTGGAACTCAACTTATGTGTCAAAGTCATGAAAAGAGGAAAACTGTTTATCTTTGGAGTTTCCTCTGGGTGCAATCATTCACCTGATATAACCAAGTACAATCTGAAGACAGCATATCACCTAACCATGTACCTACAATTGATATCTCTCAATTATATATCACATTAAGGGCACATGGTGGCTCAGTGGTTAGCACTGCTGCCTCACAGCACCAGGGTCCCAGGTTCCATTCCAGCCTTGGGCAACTATCTGTGCGGAGTTTGCACTTCTCCCTGTGTCTGTGTGGGTTTCCTCCGGGTGCTCTGGGTGTGTTACTCTTCGGAGGGTTGGTGCAAACTGGTTGGGCTGAAGGGCCAGTTTCCACTCTGTAGGGAATCTAATCTAAGTGGGTATGAGACCAATAGCTAATTAACAACCAAAAGAACTGAAGATGCTGTAAATCAGAAATCGCTGGAAAAGCTCAGCAGGTCTGGCAGCATTTGTGCAGAGAAATCAGAGTTAATACTTCAGGTCAAGTGGCCCTTCCTCAGAAACACTAACTCTGATTTCCCTCCATACAACCAGCCAGACCCAATAACTAACAACTTGATTTCACATTTTAGGTGAGCAACATATCATTTTAATCTTTGTGAGTAGAACTAAATCATAAATACTTTACCTTTTGTGAACAGGTGACTTTTTAATACAGTTGAGATAATTCAATTTAAAAATAAAGCTGGTCCCTAGCAGTCTATGCTAATTAGTTTTCAAGGTTTGACTAAAAACCCTCACTCACACCACATAACATGCTCACTCAAGGCTATATGAATTTGCCGCAAAGATTATTAAAATTGTTACTAAGAATTGTAGAATCCGACATACCAGCTCAACTTCATAGCCAAGCCAACATAATTACTGTATGTTTTCATGTAAAAGTAAATGCTTTTGGCTGGAAGTTATGGGGTTGGTTGTTACATATTTAAAGCTTTCAAGAGATTGGAATGCTTATATGATTCAAGCCCTCAAAAGGCTTTTTCTATAGAATAAAGTTAAAAATCAACAACACAAAAAATTCATATTAATTATCATCTGTAAAAATAAAACAAAGCTTAAATATAAAAAATATTATAAATATTCACTTACGTGACTATGCTGTCACTTTAAATAGGTTATTTTGCCCTTTTTAAGAGAGGTTGTAAAGACAGAGGTGCTGAAATGTCTGGAAAGAGACTCATTCGACAATGGAGAGACCATTTCTCCCATTTCTGGATTTTTCCAATTTTGTTTTAGTTGTAGAAGTCAGCAATTTCTGCAGTGCAAAAAGGTTCCAAGCTTCAGCAGATGATTCCTGACTGATTTGTTTACTATGAAGTCACTTTGCAAGTCATGATTTGGAGATGCCAGTGTTGGACTGGGGTGTGCAAAGTTAAAAATCACACAACACCAGGTTATAGTCCAACAGGTTTAATTGGAAGCACACTAGCTTTCGGAGCGACGCTCCTTCATCAGGTCACAATCACCTGATGAAGGAGTGTCGCTCCGAAAGCTAGTGTGCTTCCAATTAAACCTGTTGGACTATAACCTGGTGTTGTGTGATTTTTAACTTTGCAAGTCCACATTGATGCTCTGAAGAGCACCCCGCCCAGACTCATCCTCCTGTCTTATCCCTCAGCCCTGCATTTCCTATGGCTAACGCAACTAACCTAAACATCCCTCCTGCATGTAAGAACCTGTTCTTGAATTTACCTTTTTGTAAAGGGATGTGTTTATAGGATGTTGCTGGATTTAAGCAGTTTCTTATGTGTGTTTCTGTGTTGGGTCGGTTAAGTTTTCCAATAGTTAAGTTCTTCTAAATTCCATTTTCTTTTGTTTGTGTTTCAATAGTGGTGTTTAAATAAATTCTGTTTCTCTTAAAGCTGAGTGGTTTGACCAGGTGCATCACATCTGAAATACCCACTTCACATCTGTCTTTAAAATAAGAAAACGTTAGGGTCTAGGCTACCTTCTTAAAATATTTTAAGGAAGTCTGGCCTGGTCCATAACACTTTGTAAATTTTGTTCATATTTGTACATATGCAATAAAGCCAAACAATTAACATATCCAGGATTATATTTTTACTTGGAGGCTTTTAGGTTGTAAGTTTATACGAGAAAGGTCATCAGTTAACATGTACATGAAATCAACATTTATGGTGGCTCAGTGGTTAGCACTGCCTCACAGTTCCAGGAACCCGAATTCAATTCCACCCTCGGGTGTGGAATTTGCATATTTTCCCCATAGCTTTGTGGGTTTCTGCTTGGTGCTCTGGTTTCCTCTCACAGTCCAAAGATGTGCAGGTTAGGTGGTTTGGCCAAATTAAATTATCCATATTGGACAGGGATATTTAGGTTAGGTGTGTGAGTCATAGGAAATGCAGGGTAAGGGGTTAGGACAGGGGCATGAGTCTGGGTGTAGTGCTCTTTAGAGGGTCAATGTGTACTCGTTGGGCAGAAAGGCCTGTTTCCACACTATAGAGATTCTAAGATTTACATGTATATGTGCAGTAATATTTGTAAGAACTCGAAAAGGATACCACACTCACTACACACTAAGTTGACATCTACTAATTATTAAAAGCTATCAATATGTGATTGCTACTGTATATCCTAATTGTTTTTAAGTTTACAATAGGTTTCCTGTAACTTTAGTCATGAAAAATGACCTGCAATCACCTTCAACTGAACATTCACAACAAAATGCATCAACTATGTCAGAAACGATTCTTACCTATTCTAATCATTAAATGCCGAAGGTAGACTTATTTTATTTAACTTAACTAACCTTAAAATGGAGAAATGTTGAAAATGTTTGCTGAATTAAATGATTCACAAATTTTCCAGGGATAATTTATGCTTTTAAGCAAATTATTAAGTAATTTGTTGTTCAAGATAGTGTTGGCTTCTTGGCTATTGTCAATGTATTCCCCTTTGTATTTGCCACAAGCATTTTTACCTTTTCTCAGAAAGTCCTGGTGAAGCCTCAAATATACCACATGGTCAGTACTTGCCTTTCCTGACAGTACGATTCGTATACTCTGATTGGAAAGGATGGATTTTATGTCCAACATCCCAAAAGCATGATTCATTTCCATTTTCATGTTATTTAACTTCAGAAGAAAATAATCCATCACACGACAAATGACATTATTCTGGAATGCAGTTGGGAAATTAGAAATCTTTGTGTTTTATAGTCATTTACTTGTGGGAGGCCTTAATGACATCCCTAAAAATGGTGGGTGTATGCACAAACAAATGCCTCTACTTAAAATTATTATAATATTGTCAGGTCTTCATTAACCTAATATTTCTAGGTAGTGCTAAAGAAGTGCTGGTGGATTTGATTTTCTTGTATACAGCAGAAAATAGTTTTGTCAACCTGATCTTGAATAAAAGCTTTAGTAATACGTCAATGGAGCAGAATAACTAATACAGTGGAGGCACAAGTCAGACTAGTTCATCTTTCCAGAACATGAAATTTATACTGTTCAACTGAATAAATTAGAACAACTACTCCCTGTGGTCGTGGTATTTGGGACATATGAATAAAAGGTGAAGTTCATTCATCTGAGTGTTTGAGTCACACATTGAGTAGATTTCTTTCTGTTCATAATTTAATTTGTGGGCACAGACACAAAGCTTACTCAGACTTACTCTATTTACTTTTCTCTTAATAGTGGATGGATAAAATTCACACTCAAATAAAAATTCTAACTGTGCGCTGGTTAGAGTTCTAATTTCTTTCTCTCCCTTTATTTTCTATTTTGTTTTTAACTCTAATTCTCTGTTTATCTGGCTTGCGATGATCCATTACCACAATTCTATTATCAACAGACTGAAGTATATTTTTCAAATCTAAGTTACAGAGTAAGTAGTTTTGACTTCTTTCACAGTAAAATCACATCTGGTTTATTTATTTCTGCTAATGTATGGAATGTATTGTACAATAATGAGTTGAGTTTGACTTGAAAGCTGTATAAATATACTCGCGTAGTCTTTTAAACATGAATTCCAACATTAGTTTTTAGCCTCAACCTGAGCTGAATGTATTCCAATTGAAAGATTTTGCACGGTCAATCATTACAATTTCTTTTAAGTTATACATTTCAATTTTTGGAGTGAGAGCTTTTCTAAAACAAAAAGCTCATCATGATCCCTCTTAGTTGCAGCTTGAAAATAAACCAGCTGCACACGGGCAGTCTGACAAAATCAGCAGCAAAGACTGAGCTCTCACCAAAAGGTTACACATTGAAGCAAAACTGCCCATGATTTCAATAGAAAACCAGTGACAATTTTTTTTTGCTGAATTCTCTGATCAAAGCAAATATTGACTTTCAAATATAGATTTTTCTGAAGATATAATGCAGTTTCTTGGATGCACATTTATTCAACCCTCCTCCATTGTGATTCTATGTGGTAATCTCAACAACATTTTTACTTAATGGCTAAAGGAGTAAATGCAACACAAAATATGAAGTGGAGTTGTTGTTTTCCTCAATTTCGCATGTTCTGGAAACAAATAGGCCTTAGAGAGTTAAGCTTCCACCATATCTGAGAAGGGGTTTACAGATGTAGGGCAAATCTACATCTCCGAAAGCCTTGCCTATGCTCTGCCATTAGCTTTTTAGTTTTATAGACCTGATTGTCTGTGAGCAGCACATGCTTAGTGTCATGATTTAGAGATGCCTGTGTTGGACTGGGGTGTACAAAGTTAAAACTCACACAACACCAGGTTATAGTCCAACAGGTATAATTGGAATCACCTGATGAAGGAGCATCGCTCCTAAAGCTAGTGTGCTTCCAAGTTAACTTGTTGGACTATAACCTGGTGTTGTGTGATTTTTAACTTTATGCTTAGTGTCAACATTGCCACTGTACAGGAAACCAGATTAGCTGAAATAAGCTGTATTTGTGGGGATAATTATACCTTCTAAAGACCACTGTGAGCATGGTTTAGGCTTTTCAGTGAGAAACTGGCCAATACAGTCTCCCCCAAGATGCCAATACCAAAGTTGGAATGTCCCATCTTCCTGCTATCACAGGTTGTTCAATCACACTGCATTTAAGTCACCCAAGATGAATAGTTTTTCATCATTTGGAATGTTCTTCCCAATATCACCTTGGGAGACACAGAAATACGCATTGTCTGAAATGCTGGCATATAGAGATCACAGAATCCCTACAGTGCAGAAGCAGGCCAACTGGATCATCAAGTCCACACTGACTCTCGGAAGAGCCTTCCACCCAGGCACGCACCCATCCTATCCCCGTAATCATGACACCACAGGTAATTAAGCATGACCAATCCATCTATCCTACACATTTGTGGACTGTCTGAAGAAACTGGAGCCCCCAGAGGAAATCCAACCAGGCACAGGATGAATGTGCAAACTCCACACAGACAGTCGCCTGAGGGTAGAATTGAACATGGGTCCCTGGCACTGTGAGGCAGCAGAGCGAACAACTGAGCCACTGTTCCACCCTATGGTGTAGAGATGCTGTGTTGATGCATACACTGTACTGCACAGTTAGGACGATGAAGATGAGTTAAAAAGAACTTTTGTAGCCTCCTCTCCACGCTCATGACATTTGCCTTACCTGCAGATAAGGTGCATTATTTGAAGACTACTATATGAAAAGGATTGTTTCCTGCATATTCATCATCTCTATAGATAGAAGGATGCTGCTGTCGACAGTATTTATGTTACTTTAGTCACAATTTTTTCATTAAAAAATGATATATGACACTTGAGGCCTGAAATACTATTTATCTTATAAATAGTTTAAGAAATAAGGCATTCTGAAATGTTTATTTCATCCATCCCGAGCTTGACAAAACCAACTGGAAGAACTGGATGGCTCTATTCTACTGCACACACTGCACAGCACAGTTGTGACGGTGAAGATGAGTGAAAAAGAGCTTTTTATGAAATTAAACTTTGAGTTCAATTCTGTTCAAAAGTATATCAATCACTCGATGAATACATGTCATCATCTGGTTAATATTACAGAGAACCCCATATTTGCCTGATATGACACAGCAACATAAAAGTTCTACTGTCCTTCTGCTCCATTTTATCTTCCTCCATGAAAAACACCATGCCTCAGTGTGGCAAAGACTTGTTCAAAACTCCCAGTGCTCCCACACTCAGCCAGACAGCAAGAAGCAAGTCCAAGCTGTCCAGGCTTCATGTCAGGAAATCTTGCAAATTTGGTCTTGACTGGAACAATTGACCTTAAACATTAAGCACTCCTTTGTTTCAAACATTTCTTATTGCTGCTAATCATAGCTGGTCCAGATATCAGTTGAACCTTACATTATTCATCTTGACTCAGGGCTCATGCATTATGTACATACTTATATGAATTTCAGGACTGAAGCTCCACTACTCTTTATGCAATTATATATGGATCAGTTGCAAAGGGGACTTGGAACAATGGTGGTGTTGTGGCCAGATTGAGGGGAATCAAATCGTGTTTGAAAACTTATGTTCTTTGTTTTTGTTCAAAGACTAACCTCCACAACTTTTATCCCAGTTTACTGCGTTTTCAAGTTCCTGCCTTTTCAAGTTGTTGCCTGATGGCATAATTAAATTTAGTCTCATTTTCCAGCATCACTCAGGTGCCACATCTACTGAATGTTCCAGAAGGGTCAGCGTGAGGATCAACTGAAAATATTCTGGGGTCTCAGACTGACAATTTTTGTTGGTGGTCCCTTGCGATGTTGCTTGATGCCAGCAAAACCTGAACAGATTCTTCAAATGCCCCACTCAAAGCAATCTAATTTATGACTGACCTCATAAAATCCTTCTTCGATGGCCTCTAGAGGAGGCCGAACACCTACTTTAGGATGCCATCCTGAATTGCTGGAGCATGGCCTTGCCTAAAAATATGCTGTTGAATTGGAAAATGGTGGTTCCCAAAATGAGACCACATTTTGCTGATAGTGTACATATTAAATCTGAAGAAGTCCGTTGTTATGGCTGAGTGGTTAAGGTGATGGATTTGCAATCCACAATGGTCTCCATGTCCAGGTTGGAATCCAGAAACAAATGCAGAGAATGCTGGCAAAAGTTTGCAGGTGTGGCAGCATCTGTAAAGAGAATAACACAGTAAATATTTTGAGTCCAGTGCATCAGAACGGAAAGGTGTTAGAATTTTTTTTTTGCATATTTTGGTCTGGTGCAAAAGGCAAAGGCTTTGTTAATAGTGGAGAAAGGGAAACAGAGATGTAAATTAAGTATAAATGAAGGTGTGAAAGGAAGAAAATGATTCCACTCTACTATGAGCAAAGTAATCAAGACACGACAAGTCAAGGCAACGGGGATCCAGAGGCTGGTTAAAGGGTTGGGAAAAAAATGTAGTACAGTCACTTTCTGAAATTATTGAATTCAATATTAGGACCTCAAAGCTGTAACGTGCATTCGTGGAAAATGAGTCATTACTCCTCGAGCTTGCATTATGCTTCATTGGAACTGTGTAGGAGGCCCAGGGCTGAAACGTTAGCATGGGAGCGATGTGGTTTATTGAAATGGCAGGCAACTCGGAGCTCAGGGTCTTTCCTTTAGATGAAGCAGAAGTGTTCTGCAAAGCAGTCACCCAGTCTGCATTTAATCTTGCCAATGGAAATGGGACTGCACTGTGAGCAGTGAAAGTATTAGACTGAAAGTAGATTGACAGAAGTACAATTGACTGCTATGCAAAATACTCTCTGCGTAGGAATGAGCCTTTTCCCTGCAATATTCACACAACTGAATGTTGGGCTTTCCCAATGTTTAAGTAATCTTCAGATTCCAAGCACTCCTGGTCTGGAGGTTGGTTAATAAATTAGTAAATTGGTTAGTAAATTATTTTACTAAAGTAACATATTCTCTTAACTGCTCTGGGCAATCTCCATTTTCTAGAAGAAACAATATCTGCATCTGACTTAAGTCAGGTGTCCTTCAAACTGCCAAAAAAGCTTTCTAACTTCTGGATTTTCCCAAGCTAAAATCAACCCTTGATTATTTAAAACCTAAAGATATCTTCAGTATTTTCTCTTTCCGGTTCTAAAATATCACACTATAAACAAACTTCCATTAACACTTCAAGGCGATACATACTGATTTAAAAACTTAGTTCCTAAAAACTAACCGAGGTAATTTTTAAAGCATTTTAAATGTATAGACCAATACCCAAACACCATCAGTTAGAAATGTAAACTCAAAACCAATGTGATATTAATATGTATATTTCACATACCTTTTATCATACCACTGATACTGTTCAGGTTTGATTCCAGCCTCGGGCAACTGTCTCTGTGCAGTTTCTACACTCTTCATGTCTGTATGGGTTCCCTCTAGCTGCTCTGGTTTCCTCTCACAGTCCAAAGAAATGCAGGTTAGGTAAATTGCCCATAGAGTCCAGGGATGTGTAGGTTAGGTGCATTAGTTTGGGGAATGGGTGGGTTACTGTTTGGGGGGTCAGTGTGGACTTATTGGACTGAATGGTCTATTTCCACACTGTAGGGATTCTATGATGTGATTTCTTGCTGTTAACAGACTACCCCACCAATTTCCTTTTGGTGTGATTAATCAAAGGTATAACTTGTGCAGTGATTGTTGGATGCATTGACTGCCAGTTTCAATATGTTTGGTATCACTCAACAAAATGTGTTTCATCAGTGGTCTGCAGTACAGTCTTCCAAGGCACATGCAGGAAATGGGGATGTTAACATGTAACCTTTTCTTCTCACTATCTTCAATCTAATCATCTTGCAGAAGGAACCATTTGTAAAGTAAAATCATGACAGCTAAATATAAAGTGAATTGCCAGGATTTTGAAATAGCTGTGCTAAATCTACATGCTACTCCTCAAGTCAACAGTTTACTCTCACCAGCGATACTCATATTTAGGAGACAGATCCACACAGTCCTTCCCTTCCATATTGTCACCAGCCAACCACATGTACATGTGCATTGTTGCAAAGCAGAGAGATAATTGTAGAGAAGTGATGTAAATAAGTATATAGGAAGTCATCCCAACCTGAAGCAGGACAAAGAGTAAAAGTTTAGGTTTTCATATGAGCACATGAGTTTGTGGGAAGATGCTATGTTGTTACATCCAGTCTAGGTTATTTACATTGTAAAAAGCAATTGTCAGGTTAAATGAAGAAATAGGTGACGTATCTGAACTGTGTATAATCAATCACACATCACGAACAATGATGACTCAGATATTGAAAGCATCACAACAGCTGCACATCAGTGAAAATGATATACATGTACTCACAATGACAGACCGCACGTCACACAGTGAAGTAATGATAACTGTATAAGAACTAGATCTAAAATAAAATGAAGAACTGCAGATTTTAATGCTCTGAAACAAAAACAGAAATTACTAGAGAAATTCAGAAGGATCACTAAACCCAAAATGTTAACTTTGTTTTCTCTCCAAGATGCTGCCAAATGTGCTGAGTGTCTTCAGAAATTTCTGTCTTTGTTAAAGACTAGATGTAGTCATGTTGCACAATATCAAAATGTAATCTACACATGTAGAAACAATGTATCACTATCCTTCTTTGTAAATGCTATCAGATAAGAATTCCCACATTTTAAAGGGAAAAGCAGATGTTGTAATATTCCATCGATTCCAGACCAGACTGCGCAATGTACATTTATGACTGTCATGTCATTATGATATTTGACTTGCTAGTATAAAGAAACCAGCCTCAACTTCGGGCACTTTCTCAGTTTAAATAAAAACAGAAAGAACTGCAGATAGTGTAAATCAGAAACAAAAACAGAAATTGTTGGAAAAGCTCAGCAGGTCTGGCAGCATCTGTGGACAGAAAACAGAGTTAAAGTTTCGGATGAAGTGACCCAAGTTCTGAGGAAGGGTCACTCAACCCATAATGTTAGCTGACTTCTCTTTACAGATGTTAGATTTCAATTTCACAGCTTTTAGTTTAAGAAATGAAAGCACATCCCAATGAACCATGGCTTTTATTTAATCCAAGTTCATTTACTCCTTATAGTCTTCCATAATATTACCAAAAAAAGACTAGATGATCATTTTATTCATTCTCATTTGGTTTTGTTATGTGAAACTTGCATGCCCTGTTTCCTATATTACTTAGAGACTGTACTACAACAACTTCTTATACAGCTCCTTAACATAAAGAAGTATCTAAAGGCATTTTACAGAGCAAACTATGACTAAGCTACCTTAAAAAAAATTCAGCAGATTATAGGCTTAAAGGAGGCCATTCTGTATGTTCATGTCCATGTTATTCTCTGCAAAAGCAATTTGGCTAGTTCAGTGTTCTTAGCCTTCTCCCTGAGCCCTTCAAATATTTTCCCTTCAGGTGTTTATCCAATATTCTCTTGCAAGCCACATTTTAATCTCATGCGTTGTATTCCAGAGCTTAATCACTCATTGCATTAAAAAGTTTTGTTTCATATCAGCATTGTTTCTTTTGCCATTCAACTTAAATTGGTGTCCTTAAGCTCTTTTAGCTAAAGTTTCTCTCTACCAAGTCTGTCCAGATCCTTCAAAGTTTTTAATAGTCCATCTATGCTGCAGCTTTCTGCAGTCATGCTTCATTTAAATAACTGGGAGACTGGTTAGCAAGGTTAGGTCTCATGGAATACAGGGAGAACTAGCCACTTGGGTACAGAACTGGCTCAAAGGTAGAAAACAGTGGGTGGTGGTGGAAGTTTGTTTTTCAGACAGGACGCCTGTGATCAATGGTGTGCCACAAGGATCGGTGCTGGGTCCACTACTTTTCATCATTTTTATAAATGATTTGGATGCGAACAGAGGAGGTATAGTTAGTAAGTTTGCAGATGACACTAAAGTTGGAGATGTAGTGAACAGCAAAGAAGATTAGCCCAGAGTACAACAGGATCTTGGTCAGATGGGCCAATGGCTAAGGAGTGGCAGTTGGAGTTTGATTTAGATAAATGTGAGATGCTGCATTTTGGAAAAGCAAATCAGACCAGGACTTCTACACATAATGGGAAGGTCCTAGGGAGTGTTGCTGAACAAACAGACCCTGGAGTGCAGGTTCATAGTTCCTTGAAAGTGGTGTCACAGAGAGATAAGATAGTGAAGAAGGTGTTTGGTATGCTTTCCTTTATTGATCAGAGAATTGTGGCTATGCAGGACATTGATTAGGCTACTTTTGGAATATTGTGTGTAATTCTGATCTCCCTCCTTTAGAGAGGATGTTGTGAAACTTGAAAGGATTCAGAAAAGATTTACAAGGGTGTTGCCAGGGTTGGAGGATTCGAGCTATAGGGAGAGACTGAATAGGCTGTGGCTATTTTTGCTGAGGGGTGACTTTATAGAGATTTATAAGATCATGAGGGGCTTGGGTAGGATAACCAGAGAAGGTCTTTTCCCTGCGGTGGGGAAGTCCAGAACTAGAGTTATAGGTTTAGGGTGCAAGGGGAAAGATTTAAAAGGGACCTAAGGGGCAACTTCTTCACACAGAGGGTGGTGCGTTTATGGAATGAGCTGCCAGAGGAAGTGGTGGAGGCTGGTACAATTGCAACACTTTAAAAGACATCTGGATGGGTATATGAATAGGAAGGGTTCAGATGGATATAGGCCAGGTACTAACAAATGGGACAAAATTACATTAGGATGTCTGGTCAGCATGGACAAATTGGACCAAAGGGTCTGTTTCTGTACAATACATCTATGACTGTATGTTGTCAGACCTGCTGAGCGTTTCCAGCAATTTCTGTTTTTGTCTCTCAGTTTAAATAGTCAATGTAATATGTTCAGTCAAACACTTATGGGTATGCCAGTGCAGAAACATCAGTGAGCACTGTACAAAGACTATGTGCAAATTTGTGATATTATATCAATGTAAGCAGTTATTGTTGTTAATAAACTCAAGTTATCTGTCTTCATAAGAATCCAGTCTTTATGACAAATGTTACATGAGCTAAAGTAAAGGGCAGCACTCAGGCCATGTCATAACATGGTCATAGCAATGGTGTTTAATTGAATGTTGGTTTACTTAAGCCATTTCCTCTTTCAATTATCATGTGCTATGCCACAGGAGGTCTGCTTTAGTAATTGGCTTAGATCATGTGGCAGTAGTGTAATGAGTAGTTGTTGATGACCCTGATGGAAACAATCTTGCTCCTTGATCCAAAAGCAGTACTACAAAGATTTCTGTGTCTAATAATTTGGCCTTCCAAATCCTTTCACTTGTTGACATGAATTTAAAAGCAGAATGGCTGGTAAAATGAAAGCAGGCAGCCTCATTATAAATAAATTGATCCCTTGGCACTTAATCAACCTCAGTTTAATAACAGGACATTTGCGGCTTCAAGGTGGATTGAATTCCTGTTTTAGATTTTTTGGATTCCAACTTCTGATATGGACCTGACCGCTTAGATCTTGGGAGTTTTTTTTAGCATTATGAATGGCACCCATCATTAGAAATCCAACATTAAATGACCTTTTAGAACTTGGTCACAGAGCATAACCAAGTCTAATTTCATGTTCAAATTGGGTGGCCTTTTTAAGGATGATGGCTTACAGAATTATTGTGAACAGTTCTTTACTCAAGCCCACAGCAGTTCCTCTGTATTCTATGTCTGATATTCTGTTTGTATAATCGATGATAAGTGACAGAAATCAGACTTGGCTTTAGGAATATCCATGTTACGAATCATTGGAAGCCAAACCTCAAAGATAATTTAAACTCTCATTTCTATTTATAAATTATGAACAGAATTGAGGGAACGGACATCTCCCACTAGTATATGAGAATGGCTGAACAGTAATTTGAAACAGATCTAAGTATTAACTGGACAGTGCATTTTTATTGCTTAAATGCTTGCCATCATTTGTTGGTTATCACAAATTCAATATTTCAAATTTATTCTTGAAAGCTGGGCATTTGCTGGCTGGTTCAACATTTATTTCCCATCCCTAGCTGCCTTTGAGAAAGTGGTGGTGAGCTTCCTCTAATGGTTTGCAGTGTTGTGAAGTTGCAGGTGATGGAATAATGCAACCTAATTTTCAGCATAGCAGGAACTGGAGATTGTTATGCTGAATAAATTAATAGTGACTAATGCGTTGATTCCTGGAACAGTTTCATTTTGTGCACAGTGTCAGTAATTGTGTACCTAATTGCCTATTATGATAGCCATAGTTCAAGCTATGGATAGTGCCTGAGGGGGTAAAGACAGTTGTAAATAAAATTCGCTTGTTTGAGGAATTGCAGCATTTTTACTTTTGATGGAAGAATTATAGGATGGAATCTTATAGGGGTCTGAAGGCTATGGGCTATGGTGAGTATCGTGTCAGAATTTGGCAGGTGGTCCTGTAGTGCCAACCTCAACTCAAGGTGTTTGGTGTTATGCAGAACAGCACTGGAAGGAATGGTAAGCAGTAAGAGGGGTATTGTTGACAATGGCCGCGACGGTGGCACCCACAAGGGAAACACAGAGAAGAAGAGTGTCCACGATTGAGGTGTAACATTGATTTTGATTTGGGCATGGCAGCTATCATATGAAAGAGGATGTACATCCCCTCCAAGATAAAATGCACATTAATTAGTTGATTCAGCATATCGTAACTTTTTGAGTGAAGCTCCTAGGATTCTATACTCAGGAAGCAGAGAGAACTGTTGGAGACCAAGTTCAAAGTGTTGCATCTCCACATGGGATTTGGATGGAAGTGGCAGGTTTGTGCAAAGCAAAAGGGAACACAGAGACTATAGGGGATACCTGGTGACCAGGTGGAGGCCAGTGCCAATTCTGTCCGCCACAGACTGCTTTCCCTGCCATCACTTTCCATTCTCTAAATGCAAAATGCAACGGAAAAATGGCTGGGACTGTACCCATGGTGAACAGAGCCAGTGTCACTTTGGTGGATGAAAGCACAAAATCCACATCCTGCTGGATGCTAGGAAATTGCAGTGGCAAAAGCATGAAGCATGCATTTGTAAACTCCAGCGACATTTCATTTGCAACCATTTCTTCACCAAATCACCATGTATATGGAGTGAACATAGTTCTATGTTTTCATCAAACATGGATCAAATCTAGTTGGCTCTATGCCATGAGTGTTGTAAAATAAAATATTATCATCTTAGTGATGCGGAATTTAGTGGCAATGACTTAAAAGGAGGTGAATGCTGACAAAAAGCACCCCATCACTTATAGAACTTCAAAATCTGGTATAGGCCAAGGATAACATGCATTATAGACATGTAAGCATGACAGTGGACTGCACTGAGTTCAATGATCACCTTCATGATTGATGTGGGTCTGGAATGAGATGGATGTCAGAGCACAGACAACACTCGCTTTTTGATGTAATGTGTTGGTTACCAGCTGGTGTGGCATTTTCTCTAAGTTAGTGCACCCACTGTGACCAGGAGCAGACAGTAGGGCTATTGAAGATGTAGCTCTGTTGCCCGGATGAATTTGGGGGACGGAGGGAGTCCCTTCAATATTGTCTGTATATCGTTCACATTTCTCTATTGTAGAGTGAGCCTAACTGGAGCAGGCAACAAGACAAAGTGAGAGATGCTGAGGAACTGGGGGACCAGAAGGAAGAGGAGAACAAAGACATTGACATGAATGAAATTCTCCTTGTTCATGACAGGGCTCACATGTTTTAGAGACAATAAACCAGTTGGAACCTGATTGACACCCACTCTCAGTGGATGGATAATGACAAGCCAATGGTGTCCGGGGGAGCACTGTGGACAGAGTAGCTGTGACTTAGAGATGGTGTTTAAATGGAATGCAATTAAAGGCAGGTCAGCTGTGTGACCTGGTGTTTGAACAGTGACTAAGGTGAGAAAATGGGACTGTATATGTGAAGCAGTGTCAGGCGTGCCATCTATGTGCAGTGAGCAGGGTGGCTTTGTGGCTGTTGTGCCGTGACATTGCTATGTGGGATAACACGAGATTGCTAACACTAGTCCATGTGCACAGCCACCTTTTAAAGATGGCACAGATGCAAAGGATGCTTATCTTCCTATCAATATCTATTGAGTGGCAAGTTGTTTAGGGAATGGCGAATAGTAAGATGGAGCTAAAATCAGACATGAAGGACACTATAGGGTCTAGTTAGGTAGCTAATGAGGTGAGGTTGGTACAGTTTGATGAGAATTCTCCTTGTGCAGCAAAGGATTTGATGAAACTCACACTTCATCAAAAAACATTAGATTCATTAGATAATGGGCGGCACGGTGGCACAGTGGTTAGCACTGCTACCTCACAGCGCCTGAGACCCGGGTTCAATTGCCAACTCAGGCGACTGACTGTGTGGAGTTTACACGTTCTCCCCGTGTCTGCGTGGGTTTCCTCCGGGTGCTCCGGTTTCCTCCCACAGTCCAAAGATGTGCGGGTCAGGTGAATTGGCCATGCTAAATTGCCCGTAGTGTTAGGTAAGGGGTAAATGTAGGGGTATGGGTCGGTTGTGCTTCGGCGGGTCGGTGTGGACTTGTTGGGCCGAAGGGCCTGTTTCCACACTGTAAGTAATCTAATCTAATCTAATCTAATCAACCCCCTGTAGTAAGTGAGGTATAATTCTGCACAGACATCTGAGAGAATGTGAAAAGTTAGAGAAAAACTGCGTGTGACTGGATGAAGTAAATTTGCATAATCTCTGTTTTGGAACAGTTTACATTTAATTTATACATAGTATTTAGTCTTAGAATCATGGAGCTGTACAGCATGGAAATAGATACTTCAGTCCAACTTGTCCATGCTCACCAAATATCTTAAATTAATCTAGTCCCATTTCCCAAAATTTGGCCAATGTCCCTCAAAACTCTTCCTATTCATGTACTCATCCAGCTGCCTTTTAAATGTTATAATTGTACCAGCCTCCACCACTTCCTCTGACAGCTTATTCCATACATGCACCACCCTCTGTGTGAAAAAGTTGCTCCTTAGGTCCCTTTTAAATCTTTCCCCTCTCATTTGTATATATGGACACCAGCAAAGCATTTGACAAGATTCTACGTGGTAGATTGGTTTGCAAGGTTAGATAACATGGAATTCAGAGAGAAACTGCCATTTGGATACCCAAAACTGGCTTCATGGTAGGAAACAAAAGGTGGTGGTGGAGGGTCAGTTTTTGGTCTGGAGACCTGCAACCAGTGGTGAGCCACAAAGATCAGTGCTGAGTCTACTCCTTTTTGTCATTTATATAAATGATTTGAATACAAATATAGGAGGTGTGGTTAGCAAGTTTGTATTTGATACCAACATTGGTGATGTAGTGAACAATGAAGAGGCTTATCTCAGAGTACAACAGGACCTTGTTCAGATAGTCCAATCGCTCAAGGTTCAGTACATGGGGTTTAATTTACACAAATGTGACGTGTTGCAGTTTGGTAAGCAAATCAGGGCAGGACTTATACACGTAATGGTAGGGTTCTTTCATACTGTACTGAATGCTACAAATGTTTGGTGGTCTTTTGATGAAACATAATTTATGACTTAAAAGAAATACAGGAAAACAACCAGAAACCAACAGCTATAGAGCTGCTAAAACTTCCAGGATTTGCATAGATTTGAGTGCATTCGAAAGAGCATCTACAGTGAAGCTTATAATGGTTGATGGAGATGGGAATTTGACAGTTACACTGTTTCTTACTTAGTAGGCACTGTGAGCAAAGAGTTATGCAAGCATTGCATGAGTATTGTAACCCTGAGACAATTGAAAGGAGTTGTGATTAAGTGCCTGAATGTTTTTTTACTTGCAACCTTGGGGTAAAAGCACAAGTTGAGAAGTATGTCTAAAAGTTTTAGCAATTATCTACAGCTTTGGGGAATTGTGTAAATCTTGCAACAGTTCAGGATCGTATGCTGAATTAGTGTCTCATACTTGAGGTCAATTCTCCATAGTTTGCAAGCTTGCAGAGTGATTTAAATAAAACAATAAAAACAGATAAAAATTATACTGTGCAGCAGAAGATGCCTGCACTGAAGCTGTCATGTTTCATATGTATGGGACATTGGTTAGGCCACTTTGGGAATATTGTGTGCAATTCTGGTCTCCCTCCTTATAGGAAGCATGTTGTGAAACTTGAAAGGGTTCAGAAAAGATTTACAAGGATGTTGTCAGATTTGGAGGGTTTGAGCTGTAGAGAGAGAAGTGGTTTTCCCAGGAGCACGGAGGCAAAGGGATGACCTTATAGAGGTTTATAAAATCATGAGGGGGATGGATAGGGTAAATAGGCAAGGTCGTTTTCCTGGTTTGCAGGGAGAGTCCAGAACTAGATGGCATAGTTTAGGATGAGAGTGGAAAGATTTAAAAGGGACCTAAGGGACAACTTTTTCCTGCAGAGGGTGATGTGTGTATGGAATGAACTGCCAGACGAAGTGGTGGAGGCAGGTACAAAGACATCTGGATGAGTCTATAATAGGAAGGGTTTAAAGGGATATGGACCAAATGCAAGCAAATGGGACTAGCTAAATTTTGGATATGTGGTCGGCATGAATAAGTTGGACCAATAGGTCTGTTTCTGTGCTGTATCTCTCTATGGCTCTATGACTATGACCCATATAGAGGAAGCTGGTTTGATTTTGGGCTTTGTAGTACTTGGATTTTGGGGGCAATGAGTGGAGGTTGGGGTACAAATTGGCACTGCACATGAACACTTTTGGCGTGGCCCATTGAGGATGCAATTTTGGGGAGGACTTTATTACAGGTAATAGAATGTATAAATGAATAGACAGATGCTGATGTCAACCTGTACATAACATTGAATGTTTTTACACCAGCAGTGCCATTTTCAACTCAACGCTTCAGCCAATGCTTTCTCTTAAATAAGCACAGCTAAATAGGGGATGGATCCAATAGCACTACATAAAGGAGTTATCATATATTTTCAATTAATTGCTCATATTAATTCTACAGGCTTTTGCTGAATTTGTGGGAATGCTGAAACTTTTCTACCACTACTGTGTTTCAAGTTGATAAAGTTGACAAGCAGAGATGCAGTATGTGGTGACGTTCTCAGTTCTGACCTTCACACCTTGTTCTCAGTCCTCTTGCTTCCAGTTATGTACTGTAGCTTGTAGTGTATCGTGGAGTAGAGGCAGCACAGAGGAGGACTAATTGCTCACAGAGAGATGATGAAAAGTGGAGAAGGGGTCAAAGCAGGTGATGTAACAACACCAGGAATTAAGAGATTTGTACCTAATGTGAAAGAGAGAGGAGTGTATCACAGTCATTCTTTCCATAGAGAAACTCATGACAGGCCAATTTAGTTAGAAATGTCAAAATGGAGAGCAAATGTTTTTGCTTTGCCCTGGATGGTGTCAAGCTTCTTGAGAGTTGCTGCGGCTGCACTAATTCAGGCAATTGGGGAGTATTCCATCACACTCCTGACTTGTGTGTTGTAGATGGTGGACAGGTTTTGGGGAGTCAGGAGGTGAATTACTCACTGCAGTATTCCTAGCCTCTGACCTGTTATTATAGCCACTGTATTTATTTGGTGAGTCCAGTTGAGTTTCTGATCAATAATGTTGATAGTGTGGGATTCAGTGATGGTAACACCATTGAATGTCAAGGGGCAGTGGCTACACTGTGATGGTCATTGCCTGGCATTTGTGTGGCACAAATATTATTTGCCACTTGTCAGCCCAAGCCTGGATATTGTCCAGATCTTGTTGCATTTGGACATGGACTGCTTCAATATCCGAGGAGTTGCAAATATACTGAACATTATGCAATCATCAGCAAACATCCCCACTTCTGACCTTATGATGGAGGGAAGGTCATTGGTGAAGCAGCTGAAGATGGTTGGGCAAAGGACACTACCCTGAGGGACTCCTGCAGAGGTGTTCTGGAGCTGAGATGACTGACCTCCAACAACCACAACCATCTTCCTTTGTGTCAGGTACCAGAGAGTTTGTCCCCGATCCCTATTTTTGTCGAGTTTTGCTCTGGCTCCTTGATGCCATAGTCAATCAAGTGCAGCCTTGATGTCAAGTGCTGTCACTCTTACATCACGTCTAGAAGTTAGCTCTTTTGTCCATATTTGAACCAAGGCTGTAATGAGGTCAGGAGCTGAGTTACCCTGGCAGAACTCAATCTGGGCGTCACTCAGCGGGTTATTGCTGAGGAGGTGCTGCTTGATAGCACTATTGATGACACCTTCCATCACTTTAGTGAAGATGGGGCAATAGTTGGTTGGGTTGGATTTGTCCTGCTTTTTATCAATAGGACACACCTAGAAAATTTTCCACATTTTTGAGTAAATGCCAACATTGTATCACTACTGGAATAGTTTGACTATAGAAGTGGCAAGTTTTGTAGCACATGCCTTCAGTACTATTGCCAGAATGTTGTCAGGGCCCGTAACTTTTGCAGTCTCCAGTGTCTCCAACTGTTCGTTGATATTACAGTGAGTGAATTGAATTGGCTGAAGACTGTTATCTGTAATTATAAGACCATAAGACATAGGAGTGGAAGTAAGGCCATTCGGCCCATCGAGTCCACTCCACCATTCAATCATGGCTGATGGGCATTTCAACTCCACTTACCCGCATTCTCCCCGTAGCCCTTAATTCCTCGAGACAACAAGAATCTATTGATCTCTGCCTTGAAGACATTTAGTGTCCCGGCCTCCACTGCACTCTGCGGCAATGAATTCCACAGGCCCACCACTCTCTGGCTGAAGAAATGTGTCCGCATTTCTGTTCTGAATTGACCCCCTCTAATTTTAAGGCTGTGTCCACGTGTCCTAGTCTCCTCGCCTAATGGAAACAATTTCCAAGCGTCCACCCTTTCCAAGCCATGTATTATCTTGTACATCTCTATTAAGTCTCCCCTTAATCTTCTGAACTCCAATGAATACAATCCCAGGATCCTCAGCCGTTCTTCATATGTTAGACCAACCATTCCAGGGATCATCCATGTGAATCTCCGCTGGACATGCTCCAGTGCCAGTATGTCCTTCCTGAGGTGTGGGGACCAAAGCTGGACACAGTACTCCAAATGGGGCCTAACCAGAGCTCTATAAAGTCAGTTCTTTGAAGAAGTAACAAAGAGGATTAGTGGGACCACTGGCACTTCTGCCTGAAGAATGCTGTAATTGCTTCTACCTTACCTTTTGGACTGATGTGCTGGGCTCTTCCATCATAAAGGATGGGGACATTTGTAGAGTCTCCTCCTCCAGTGGGTTGTTTAATTGTCCACTACCATTCACAACTGGATGTGGCAGGTTGCAGAGCTTAGATCTGATCCATTGGTTGTGGGATTGCTTAGCCCTGCCTATCACTTGCTGCTTATGCTGTTCAGCATGCAAGTACAGAGGAACCTCAGTTAAACTAGTACCCATTATTCGAAGGAGATCTTGAGGTCCCGATAGAAACATTATATCAAAGACGAGTTTCCAACAGTGATCGTACCTTTTGTTTACAGTGATTGAACAGGCACCATCTCCAAATGATGACCTCTCTCCCTCTCTCTCCCCCACACTTTCCCTGGAGTTCTACAGAGGGGTGTACTCTAAACCCTCCCCTTCCCTAGATAATCTGACCAACATTGTCCTGTACAGGGCAGTGGTGGAACCTGTCAAAAAGTTGCAGTAAAAAGTTGTGAGTGTGTCTGTGCTATTTGGAGAGTTACCCCACAAAAGCAGCAGCAGCAGCAGCAGTTTTATTGTGGGTGTCCAGTCTGGCCACCCCGGAGAACGGGGCAGGGGCATTGCTGGACGGAGATGGGGGACCGGGGGCGGTGTCGGGGGGTGGAGGGAGGTGTTGGATGGGTTGGGAGTGGTTTCTCGCGTGTTGTGTGCTGCAGCAGTCTCCTGAATGGGGAGCAGACTTTAAAAACTCCCAGCTCCAGAGGAAAGGCATTTAATCGATTAACCGAATAATCAATTATCCGAACAAAATAGTGCCTGCCCACCTCATTTGGATAATTGAGGCTCTCCTGTAGTCCTGTCCGGTGGCTTCAGCAGGTTGACACCTCAACTTCATGTATGCCTGGTGCTGGTCCTGGCATGCCTTCCTGCACTCTCCATTGAACCAGGGTTGATCCCCTGGCTTGATGGTAATGGTTGAGTGAGGGATCTGCCAGGCCATGAGGTTATAGATTATGCTGGATTACAATTCCATTGATGTTGATGGCCCACAGCAGCTCATGGATGCCCAGTCTTGAGTTGGATTGGATGAGATTGGATGATACTGTCATCTGATTATGGCTCCTTCTTGCTCTTGTATCTAATGGTCCTGTGACCCAACCTGGTGACATTGATATTCCTGAGTATTTAGAAGACGATAAGCACAAATATAAGGTTGCAATAAAGCAAATAGGAAAAACTAAAGGTGCTTTCTTATACCATGAAAAACCTAGAAATCAGAAGAGATCATGATATGAAATGCAAGTAAGAAGAAAGATTAGATAGGAGTTAACCATTACCTTTATCCTTTCTGCCGCTGTCTTAGTCATGGCTTCTCTAATCATGGTATCCACAATCTCTTCCATCTGGGTAAGGACATTCTACCTGCTACCTTCAGGAATAACCTCCTTGTCCTCCAAGAGATAGGGACAATGTCTATGGATTTTGTGAAATGTGTTTGGATGGTATTTGTCATGTTGAGTAGCAGGCAACTGTACAAGTTGTGTGATGTGTGTTAGGTTTGAAGCAGAGTTTAGTCCACAAGCGTAAAATGGATTATAATTGATGGAATGTGAGTGATGGGAATGAGATGCATTGAGCAGTACATGAGGCAAGTGATGCATTCATTCACAGTCCTTGATCACTTGTGTAGGTTATTGGACTTCTTTCAGGCCAGCTGCACTTACACTTTTGGCATTGACTTAAATGGCAATCTGCTTCCATTCCCTTCCTCTCTGGATATAGAACCTCTCTCTTTTCCTCTGTACCTTATATCAAGGTTTCCATTTGTGTCAGAGCACACTAAAATCCAATTTCTGGCAAGCTGTGTCATTTCTATGACTTCCCCTAGACCTTGTTCAGTGAATTCCAATGCTTGCTCCAGCAAAAAAAAGACACCCCTATTTTAAGAGATGTAGATTTTCCGTAAGTATCGGGCTCTAGATTTTGCATATCAAATTGGAGCACACAGTCACTTAACAACTCACTTAGCACTGGCTGCTATTGTGAAAATGGGAAGATAACATTATGAACTCTATGTCTGATTTCAGGCCTTATTTAATTTTGACCAATGGATCTGTTTCAGATCATCTATTCTTGATTCCAGTTTGTCAGCCCACAGTAAACCAAACTACTGTGGCTGTTGAAAATCTGAAATAAAAATAGAATATGCTGGAAATACACAAGAGGTCAGGAATGACCTGTGATGAGGGAAGCAGTTAACATTTCAGGGTGATCATCTCTCCTTAGGACTGTCAACTTTTTTTGTCAAAAGGTAATCAAGCTGAACTGCTAACTCTCCTCAGAGATGACTAGCAATGTTCTTTCTCTCTTGCAGTCACGAGATAACTTTATTCCCATTCGAAAGCCTGGGCAAACAGCAATTTGTTTGTTATGTATTAAAATCTGATAATATTTCATCTTAATTTGTTTTAATTTATAAAAACCATTGTGCAGTTAGAGGTTAGTATTCAGGCGCCATCTAGGGGATTGCTCAGACAAGGAGCTCAGTTGAAGCTTGATGAGGCTTTGCAGTGACAACATTAACAAAATCAGAAAACACAAAAACATTGCAAGGTGAGAGTAATATTTGGAAATTAAATCAACCCAGAAATGAGTTATTATTTTCTGGCACTGGGCAAATAAAAGGAATCACCCCTGCTGGCAGACCATTACATTTATCTATCTGCAACAGCGACTGAGTAGATGTTTTTGAGGTTGGTGGGTGTTGGATTAACTAAGTATTAATGTATGATTTTATCACTTCCTGTAACACCAGTAGATGATTGCACTCTTATCTGACTATGCTAAGAAGTCAGTAACTTGAACTTATGCATCAGCTTTGGCTCTGCAATGACCACGCTCACACAAACCACAAGCCTGTGGCTTCAGGTCCCACTCCCAAAACGTACACACATAATCTAGCTGACACCTCAGCAAATTACTGAGTGATTGCTGCACTGTCAGATATGCTGTCTTTCAAATAAGGTGCCAAAGAGATGCTGTCTTGATCAGATATCAAAGATACAGTGGTATAGTTTGAAGAAGAGCAGGCAAGCTCTCCTTGAATCCTGGCCAATATTAATATTAAGTACTGCACGACAGGCAGGATGGGAAGACATTGTTAAATTATTCTCCTATTGAGTTTAATGTAGGTTAACAACCAACTTGTAAGCCTGAATGCACATGTTGTCATATTTTCCCAAAGTGCCATGAAATGATGATTTAATATTTTTCAAGGAAACCTTGAAAAGCATGTGAGCAGCCTACTGCATATTTCATAATTGTTACTGAGGTTCAAAGAGTGAAAAGTGGTTTGTAGAAGTGGATTCTACAGCACATACATTATCTGTTGTTAAGCAAGCTTAACAATTATAGAAGCAGCCAACTTTGGCTGTTTTGCATACTTTCCAGCCTGGGATCCCTGGATAGTAGTAAAGAATGGGAATATGGAGAAACATTTTCCACCTCCTTTCCCTCCCTCTCTTCAAATTCCTCCCAACTGCAATTCCACTGTCATCTTCATGATTCATCCTGTATGCAGAGGCGAATTGGATTATTAAAATGATTTTCCAAATAATTGTTGAATCAGAGAAGCATTGCTTTTAAGGGAAAATGGGACACATATTTGGTGTAGAGTAAGTTGCAGAGAATGATATAGAGCAATGGGGAAAGTGTAGGAAGTCATTTTGGATTACTCTGGGCAAGAGCTGACAAAATGATTTCTTTCCGTGGCATTATTTTCAATGTGCTAAAATAGTACAAAAGTATGTCTTCATGAACATTAATATTGCACAAGTGCATCAAAAGCAGAGTTCAAAACATTAGGCAGGGTATTTCTGAAGAGTGGATCACACCGAGATGGATACTCTGCTCCTTTTTATGCGGAGAGAACTCGGCATTTCTGACAGGAGATTCAGAGCTCCTTCAGAAATACAATGTGCTCTTTAATTCTGGCATGTGCTGGAAATGCAGGAAAGTGAGGGGAAGTCAAACCACACCCTTCCTTTTCTCACAGTAGTTGATTGTCTTATTCTGTGATTTAAAGGTCCATCATCACAGACGGTGATTTTGATAGCTCATGTGAAAAAGTAAGTACAGAAAGTAAGAGTGAGGTTAGGGTGCCAAGTAAGTATGGAGTGTTTATGGTAGCTTGGTGGGTGGGCGACATTGGGTACAACAGAGTGTCAAATTCCTTGGCAGCAGGATGGTCAGGGATGTTGGGTTTGGCTGCATGTAATTATTGGGTCCTGGAGCGGGTAGCAGAGTTATTGGGGCAAGAAGCATTATGTTACTGGGTCCCATGAGGAGACGGTTTGTTTTGGGCCCCAAGTGGTGAGTGGTGTAGGTTGTGATGGGGATGTGATTGTTGGGTTTGGGGGGGAAGGGGTGGTGCAGGTTGGGATACCATCGGGGAGAGCAAGTGCTGTGTCCAACAGTGGGGGATTGTCTGGTCCTGTGGGTGCATTTGGGGTAAGGGGATTATTGGGACCACTGGCAGGGTATTGTTAGATCCTAGAGGGAGAGAGGGTTTGGTGGGTCCTGGCTGGAGGGCTTTGTATGGGTCCTGAATGAATGGGAATATGTTGGATCCCAGGTGGAAGGGCAAGTATAATATAGAATCCCTACAGTGTGGAAACAGGCTCTTCAGCCCAACAAGTTCACACCAACCCTCCAAAGAGTAACCCACCCAGACTTATTCCCTTATTACTCTACATTTACCCCAGACTAATATACCTAATCTACACATCCCTGAACACTATGGGCAATTTATCACAACCAATTCACCTAACCTGCACAAGTTTTGGATTATGGGAGGAAACTAGAGCACCTGGAGGTGTCAGGTCTTGGGTGAGGAGAGGGATGTTGGATGCAGAGGGGATGTTGTTATTGAGTCAGAGTCTGATGAGTCATGGGAGGTCTAATTGGGTGAGGGTGAAGTTGTGTGATAAGTTGAGAGGTCAGCTTAACAGTTACTCAGGGGTTAGATTAGGTATGCAACAGTCTAACCTTTCTCAGGTAGCTATTTACTTAACTGCAGTGGAACCCTCTCAATTCTCTAAATTAGATGGATATTTCTTGAGGGTTCCCAATACAGGGGAATTGTCCAGCAAAACCTTCAATTTCCTACACAACTCCTCAGAGTATTCAATGCAATGATTCTGCAGTGTCCTGATTCACAACTCCCATCTGCCCTCAGACATGACTTTGTGGCCATTAGAAAATCTGGGCTAATATTTATAATGAAGAGTGCAGGAGAGCATACAGGAGCAGTGTTCGGCATACCTAAGACTGCAGAGCCAGCCTAGGTGATGGCATGCATGCCAAGCAGTGCAAGCAGCAGGCAATAGAACGGGTTAAATGATCTCAAAACCAACATTTTAGGACAACATTCTGCAGTACTGTCATATCTATTCATGAATGCTGGTGGACAATGAAGGAACTAATCAGGGAAGGAGCTCCTATGCTCAAAAATGGGGAGCCCAGCACATCAATGCAGACAAGCCTGAGGCATGTGCAACCACCTTCAGCCAGAATTATCAAGTGGAAGGTCCATCTCGGTATCTTCCTGAGGTTCACCACATTACAGATGCCAAACTTCAGTCAATTTGATTCACTCCACATGATATCAAGAAAAAGCTGAAGGAACAGGATACTGCAAGAACTATGAACACTGACAACATTGCAGCAATAGCACACAAGATGTATGCTCCAGAACTAGCCATACCTCGACTCAAACTGTGCACAACAGATAAAACATTGGCACCCAACCGACAATTTGGAAAGTTGCCCAAGTAATGTCCTATCCATAGTAAGAAGGACGAATCCAACCCAAACAATTACCATCCTGTCAGCATTGTCTCAAAGTAATGGTAGATGTTATCTACAGTGTTATCAAATGGAAGTGAATAATAATCTGCAATTACAGAGAAATTACCTTCTCATTTGTGCTCACTTTGATTCCTCAAAGCTGCTCAGCACCTAATCTCATTATAGACATGGTCTAAAAAATGCAAAATAACTGAACTCTCACAGTGAATTGACAGTGACTGCCATCAGCATCAAGGCAGTGTCTGATCAAGTGACATCAAGCTCAATCTTCCATCATAAGGTCAGAAGTGGGGATGTTTGCTGATGATTCCACAATGCTCAGTACCATTCATTATCCTTCCGAAGCTGAAGCATTTTGTGTAAATTTTCAGCAAGAACTCGCCAACATTCAGTCTTAGGCTGATAAGTGACAAGTAACATTAATGTTACACAGTGGCAGGCAATGAGCATTTCCAACAAGTGAGAATCTAATCATTCCCACTTGACATTTAATGGAACTACAGTCATTGAATCTCCCACTATTAACATCTGGAATTAACAAGAAACTGAACTGAATGGACAAGCCATATGACTAGAGTGGTGTTGGAGAAGCACAACAGGTTAGGCAGCATCCGAAGAGCAGGAAAAATCAACGTTTCAGTATGGCATTTATCTTTCCACCCCTAGGCTCCCAGCCTTATTCCTGGTGAAGGGCTTTTGTCCGTAACGTCAATTTTTCCTGCTCCTAGGATGCTGCCTGACCTGCTGTACTTCTCCAGCACCACTCTAACCTTGACTCTGATCTCCAGCATGTGAAGTACCCACTTCCGTCAAGCCATATGGATTTATGAGCAGGTCAAAGGCTGGGAATTCTATAGCAAGTAAGTCAAATCCTGAGTGACTCTCCAAAACCTCTCCACCATCTGCAAGGCACGAGTCAGGAGCAGGATGGACTATTCTCACTTGCCCAGGTAAATGCGGCTCCAACATCACTGAGAAAGCACATAATCCAGGACAAATCAACCCAATTGAGTGGCACGTCTCCATAACCTTAAACATTCACTCCATCTGCAGGGAGTGGCAGTGCCTCATACCAAGAAAGTTCATTGCAACATCTCATCTAGGCTTTATATAAATCTTTCCAAACCCATGACTTCTACCAATAGAAGGACAAGGACAATAGATGAACAGGAACACACCTGTTTTGTTATATATAATGGTCAGTATAATTTTAAGGGACATGCTCATTGTACTATCACTATATCATAGCAGGTAACATAGGGTATAAAAGTCTCAGCCAATTTCTTAACTAAGGTCACTTAATATGTGATGTGCTGATGAAAGTGTGCTACTCTTTGTAACTGAATAACTTTATGTTGACCCAGACACAGATGTAACTGTGAATGTCATATTTAGCTCAATTAATGAGATGTTTATGAACATCCATTGGATCTTTCAGTATCACATTACACAAATCCTACTTCCTTAATTACAAGGGAGTAATGCGCATTAGATAAAGGTGTTATGCTATATGCAAAAAACACATGAACTATTCAAGTCCCCATCCAACTTCACACCATCCCTAATTTGGAATCACATTGCTGTTCCTTCACTGTTGCTGGGTCAAAATCCACAAGCTCCTTTTCTAAAAGCACAGTGGGTATTGAAGGACTGCCGCAGTTCAGGAAGCTGACTCATTAGGACCTTTTCAAGGGAAATTAGGTGACCTAGCCAACAATGCCCGCATCCCATGATAGTATAACTAAAGGTATGTTGATAAATCAGCGATCCTGAAATGAATGCCTAGTGCTAGTTTTTACATGGAGATTATTGATCCAAAGTCCACATATAAAATTCAGGTATAAGCCAGCCAGAGGTTGGTGGACGTAACCCATAGTATATAAGGCCATGACCCCATTAGCCAATATGAGGCAGGACCTGCACCAGCCAGTGGCACCTCAGAGAACTGCCACCCATCCGAGGCCAGCAGTTCTCCTCTATTGATAAAGAAGGCATTTTGTACTGGGATAAGGATTGGAAATAGTTCTAAGTTTTTGCCAGCATCATGCTGGTAGGTCCATTGAGGGATCTGAGAAGGATGGGAGTCAGCTGCAGAATGGTTCACCAATGAGTCAAAAATCTTGTTGAGGAGAAGCCTCCAACATAACTGCCACCATCGCTTGCAATGAAAGCTGCCAGGCTATCTTCATCAATGACTTCCCTAGGAAAAGGCTAAATCCCAGTAATGATCAGTTGAGGCATTTAAGTATCTACTAATTGTCCTTTTTAGGAGTGAAATTGGTCCACAGTGAGTGGGCTGACTGATAAATCCATTGATTTTAGCTGAAGTAAAACAAACACTGAAAAATATTTAGGGTAGTTCAGAGAAGACCTGACCAGAGTCAAAAGCAATAAGACTCTCTTTCAGAAGGGAGATGGTTCAGAGCAGTAAAGTTATTTCAGTTAAAAAGTTTAATTTGTGAAACTTTCAGAACAAGAGTGTTTGGCTAGAAATATGCAGGTTATTAAAAGCTGAGAAAATCTAAGCTCCCAGTTTTGTAAGTATTCATGCAAGAATACAACATAGTTTACAGGAAAGAACTTGTGAGAATTAGTTATGTTGAATCAAAAGCTTTGATATAGAACGGTGAATTTGCTCAATCTGAAGCACAATAAAGTAACACTGTAAGGAGAAAGGTTGAAATTTTGTTTTGCCGTGTATTTTAAGATTTTCCTAACTGCGTTTTACATCAAGATAGTTTTTTTTCTTATTTTAGTTTCCAGATTTTGTGTAATAAACTTGCTATTCTGTTGTTAAAGAAACTCTGTAGTCTTCAATGACTATGCTTCAGAAACTGATCATCACATTAAATAAACTTTTAAAAAATGTGATTTGTAGGCCAGATTTCATTGTGGAATTTTATTTTTCCAGTAGTGCCATCAGCTGGGATCTTAAGAGTATGAAAACAAATTTCTGTCTGCAAGTTGGAATAAAACTCCAATTTTTCCATATACAGAAGTCTGGCCTGAGCTTCACTGAAAAACAAGAAGATGCTATATTCTCAATGCCAATTATTCTTTGTAAATTTTGAAACAAACTGACAGCAAAATAACTAAGTTATTATTAAATTGGTTTACTATTATGTGTTTTAACAAAAGTAGTCAATAATATTGAAATATTTCTCTTAATTGTTGCCTAATGGTATGATGTTATGCAATGAACAATAACAAAATTTTACTTTCAAAGCAAAGATCAACAGATATAAATTGTGTGTTTCTCAATGGTTAAACCCTGTCTTCACATCATCATTAATAGCGATGAGGCACATTAAACAACAACTGGTTATCAGGTGTGATATAATACTTTTATCACAGTAGTAGCAATATTAGAAACTTTCAAAAACCACAGTTGTGGGAATGTTTTAAAAATGTGTTTTACTTGGCTGCTTTCTAGTTTCTCAGTTTTATTCTTGTTTCCAAAAGGAAGAAAATGAATTTTCATCTTTCAGCACATTAATTTTCATTTGTTATTGTAAAAGACTAGGGATTTCCTAAGAATATTTAATCCACAAAATCATGGTGCAATCTTTAATGTTACTGTTCTATGATAGATTTATCTTCTGATGACCTAAGTATAGAACCTTATTGATCTCTCTTTACTGGCCTACATAAGCTATAATTCAAAACTAGTGAGAAAATCAATTGCACATCACCTTACTAATAAATCCTACGGTTTCACCTTCATTCTTACCACCTTTGCTGCCATTTTCTATTAGTTGGATGCAGATTTTGAGTACAGAAGTTGTTGCACGCATGCTTGTTGCTGGCCTTTTCTGCCAATTCCAATTTACACAAATTAGTTTTCAACATTTCCAAGTGGTGTCAACTCACACATCTTCAGCTATAAGTCCTCTTTGTAACATTACATGATGGTTTGGACATAGTATGGATAGGAGGAAGTGAGGACTGCAGATGCTGGAGATCAGAGCTGAAAATGTGTTGCTGGAAAAGCGCAGCAGGTCAGGCAGCATCCAAAGAGCAGGAGAATCGAGGTTTCAGGCATGAACCCTTCTTCAGGAATCATGGTATGGATACCTTAACGTAAGCTTGAGTGGATTACAGAAGCAACATACTGTTTTACAATAAATAAACATTCTCTAAACCCTCCAAATAGTAATTCTTTACATTTGCAACTTTAATAAATATCTAGATCAAATGGTTATATCTCATTTCAAAGGTTCTTTTTAATAGGCATTTTTATAGCAGTGGTTTAAATCAGAGAATTTCACTTTTTCATTCCATACATGCTATTTTAGAATTTCTATTGTACTGCTAATCGTACAATATGGCCTCAGGAATTCAATTTAACTTGTTGAAGTGCCAAATCAGATCATCATTTCTCATTAGGATATTGTCAACTTAGTGAGCTAAGAATTGTTTGTACCATTTTTGTCTGAAGTACTAATGCAAGTGCTTTCAACAGACAGAGTTGTTTATAAAATTGATCCTTTCTTTAAAAAAAAACAGCATTTTTGTTGGGCTACATTCTTTTGGGTTAATGTAACGTAGTCTTATGAATTTGTTATTTCACTTTTCATTTATGTGACTGGAATACTTAAAACACAGGTCTCAGACATATATATCCATTGTGGTGTGTGTAGACAGGGCATTAATATTGATCCTGAATAAAAGAAATACATTTAAAAGAGAAAAGGTGAAGCAGATTAAAGCTTTACTTCTACAAAGGACATAAAGGGGAAGATGACAAAAGTGGTAAAAATATTAAATGGTGTCAATTATGTAAATCCAGCATATTACTTAGGCAAGATCTCAGAGCATAAAGACAATTTACAAATGAGGTTAAAAAAAACTAATACACCAGCACTGGTTCAGCGTTGGTACTCTCACTTCTGAGTCAAACATTTCGGAGTTCAAGTTCCATTTCAGAGATTTGAGAGCATTATCAAGACTGACACTTCAGAGTAGCAATTCGAGAGTGTTGCAATATCAGAGATGCTGTCTTTCACACAGTTTGTTAAATCAAGAACAGTTTGTTAAAGTAATGCACCATCACCCCATTCTAAGTACGGGAGTTTTACCTGTTTCCTGAACAAAATTTATCCCTCAAACAAAATCAGTCAAGGAGATCATCTTCTCCTCCTTGATTGTAAGAAGTTGGATCTCTTTGTGTTTCCCTGCACTGCAACAGTGGCAAACATCAAAAGGATTTAATTGTTTGTAATATTTTTCATCATATTATGATTATGTGAAAGATGCTATGTAAATGAAATTTCTATATTTCAATGTCAAAACCATTTTGGAGTCAGTACGAAAATATTTCAAATGATAGTGTAATGGGTGCAAAGGCATGTGGAATGTACAAAATAAGTTTAATGTCTAAAGCAAGTAAGTTGGGTTCAGAGGATGTAACTTTGGGCTGATCTGGTCTCTTCCTTTTTTTTTAACTTAATATTATTTGATTAGGTTTTTAGAAAACCATTGGACCTGGATGCTGGAGCTGGTTTTGCCATTCTCTTTGCAAATGACACTCCAAATTCTTATTTTCTGAAGTGTGGCTTTGAGTCAAGATATTAACAAAATGGGACATTTCTGTACAGATCATTTCAGAAATAAACAGAAAATTTGAAAGAGAAAATTCTGAATGATGCAGGGTAAGAAGCAATGAGGAAATCAAGAGAAAGGAAGTTGCTTATTGTTGGCTTTCATGTTTTGCCACAGACTGACTGAGGTTTTTTTTAAACAGTAATGTTTTTTTTAAACTGCACACTCACTTCTCTACCAAATTTTATTTTCTCTATATTGAAAGGATTTTGTCTGCCACTGGTATCTTAAATTATCTCAGCAGTAGCCCCCTTTCTGCAGTGATTACCGTGTTTTATATAGCTTGGGGTATCACCTGCTGGTGGCTTATGATGTCAGGAGTTTGCTACTACTAATCTCTATGTTAAGTTTAAGAGTCTGTCTAATCATTAGTTGTTGAGGATCAACCACTAGAATGTTAATAAGAAGAAACACTTGTCTTACATTACAAAGTACAGTTTAATCACATGATAGCAATAGGTATAAATAACATAAAATCGTTAGGCATAATTACAACTATCCAGAATTAGAGATGACATGCCTGTCTCCATGCAGACCTCACCCTAGACTGATACTCCACCCAAAGATTAATAAATCATAAGACTGCATAAAGGTAATGCAACTTCAATATTAACTTGTTCAGAACTATTACCTACAAACATCGGCCTACAAAGTTGACAATGTTTTTTGAGCTTGTCTTTGGTAAAATGGAGCCATTATACACGTGGTGCCTAGTTTGGTTGAAGTCAATTAATTGCTCTCTCTGGACACTGGGTATATGCCCTCTAGCTGAGACACCTCCTTTCTCTCCACCTGCATGTTCTGTTATTTTTTCAACTCCGCTGTGTGGCCTTTTTCATGCTTCCTTTTATGCTTTAGTCTAAGGAAGGTACTAACTAAAGCAGCCACGACTGGGAACATGTCTGCTGGCCATAATCCTTGACCAAAGCCTTCCTCATGTGCAACATGTACAATGCCACACCCTGTTTATTTCAACTACGTTAAAAGGTCACTCACAGCATATCCACAAATGCAGGTGGAGCCAGCAGAAATTATACAACATGAAAGTTGTTAGCGATCACTTTAAATAGATCTGACAATTGTCTTTCATTTTGCTCAAAGCATGTTGAGTTGTGCAGACAGGGCATTGACTGGAACAGTGAGAAAAATGGCAGTGCTGAACAAAGTCACAAACTGCTTACTTCTCACGCGTATTTTCATGCTTTCACTGTCAGAAGTCACATGACACCAGATTATTATCCAATAGGTTTATGTAAAATCATAATCATTCGTAGCCCTGCTCCTTCGTCAGATGAAGTGATCCTTCTCCTGACAAAGGAGCAACGTTTTGAAAGCTTGTGATTTTAAATAAACCTGTTGGACTATAACCTGGTGTCTTGTGACTTCTGACTTTGTCCATCCCAGTTCAACACCAACATCTCCACATCATGCTTTCACCTAACTGGCTCTGTAAATGTCTAAGTGGCAATTTTGGCTCTCATGGCACAGAAACTATGGGCATTACAGAGACATGTTTTGTGGCTACTGTGTTTTGGGAACAACTTATCAGTTAAGGGGTTAAGAAAAAGATAGTGAAAATGACCACTTAAACATTCCACAACAGGAATTCTTATTTATTGTATTTTTAAGCTTTGTTATAATAGAAACTTTATTGATTTTTTTAAAATAGCATACGTGGCACACTGTTTCCTACAATTAGAGGCTTACATGAAATGTTAAATCCTTTAGAATCAAGTTTCATCTTGCTGAACTGAAATTCCCTCCACAAAGATTACATTTCAAACATTTAATAAGCAAAGTATAATTCCACATGTGAGCATGCATGCCCCCACAATATTATATTGCTTGACTTTTAAAGCATTGTTGTCTGGCTTTGACCTGTTTTATGGTTGGTTCAGCAGCTTTTTTTTAAACTGAAAATCCATCTACTTTGAGAAAAGCATTTTTCCTGGGAAGTGGAAAGAGGAACTTTTTGAGAGCTATAATGCTAAAATATTGCTTGGAGATTTACAGAAGTGACTGTGTGTTATAACTGCCAAAGATGAGGTCATGTCTATGCCCCAAGGATAATATTTTAGCCCTGCAGTCGATGTTTGCTTTATTATACCTTTGGTTGTAGTTATGTATCAATAGTTCAGTCACACTTAGTTCAGTTCTTCACCAGGCAACAGACTTCATTATGGCTCTGGGATCCTAAGATAGCAATTTATTTTTCACAAGCTACCTCAGGGAAAGGTTTAGTTTTAAATACATTAGAATCCTAGTCAGTAAGTAGGAGGTGGAGGGATTTAGTCAGAACTGTTTGAGGAAGACAATCCCCTGGACTAGTTTCATACTTTAAAGTATAATTTTCAAACATTTGCGAGATTTCTTTCAAATTTAATCATCATTAAATCTTTATTTGTGCATAAAGATAGAAAAAAAAGCTTCAAATTTCTCATCAATCTAGCAATGGCAACTTTAGCTGATCACCATCCCCCAATCCCTTTCCTTCTCCACATCAGTAAAAATTATGTGAGTTGTCACAAGATTATTATTCAGTACTACCACTCAGAAGCATTGCAATTCTATTTTTCCATTGGAGTATTGTTTGCAGTAGTCTAATATTGTGGAGAGATGGTGAGGGAATTCCAATCTGTGTTGGCAGAAGTCATTGATTTACTGATGTATAAGCAATGATGCTGCTGAATATTTCTGGTTACTTTAAGGCTGCCACTGACAGGTTTCACATTTTCAACTTTTAGACAGGATCTAAATAAACTAACAGGACAGGGAGTGTGAAAGTACTAACTACGGTTCAGAAATATGAGCACAAAATCTAAGCTAATACTCCAGCGCAATACTAAGGTAAGTATTGAGCTGTCAGAGGTGTTGTATCTCAGGTGAGACATTAACTGAAGGTCAAGTTTGTCCTCACAGAGAAAGATTGAATTGGATTGTTCTGGAGAAGAGTTAGGGCAGTATCCCTGGTGTCATGGCCAATATTTGTTCCTCTTTGAACTGGTTATTCTCAAATTGCTGTCTGTGCACCTAGTGTGCACAAAATGAATATTGTCCTTCCTCTATTACAACAATGACTATATTTTAAAAGTATGTAATTGGTTTAAAGTACTATTGAGATTTTATGAATTAATGAAACGTGCTATATAACTACAGTGGTGCAGTATTCCCTGCCAGAGATTTCAAGAAGAGGAAATAATTGGGGACATTGTCTCTGAAGATATATCGATCTCTTGTCAGCACCTCAGCAATTAAGTGTAATTGTGAGTGGAGACATTTAGCAATTAAGGTATTTAGTTGGTCAATTAATGGCCACAGAAATGGAACTCAATTAACCAATTTCTTGATTACCTGCATTCCTGGCAAAAGGGAAAACTGGTGAGTTTCCAGACTAGGTAACCATATTTGTCCGAATGGGTTTTTCAACTTGCCAAAATCTGGTGTAATCTGGAGACATGCATCGACGGTTAGTTTATGGCCTTTGAAAGGCACAGTCCTGTCCTTACCTCCCGCACCCCTGACGTCCCTCTTCCCATCATCACAACCCCTCAAGAAGCAACAGAAAATGACTTATCTTCTAGTGATTGGCTCCCTTGAGAGGAGATATTTATCTACAGTCTTTAGGACCCAGAACGTGCCAGCCATTGATTGGCCATAGCTTCTAGCAAGCCAGGATCCAACTGTCGAAGATTATGATAGGCCAAGAAGCTTGTCAAATCTCATTGCTCAGCTCTTAATAAGCTGAATGGGTCTGAACACTTAACATACCAACACCACATACTCTCAAAATGGGAAAATCTCAGCTCGTGGGCGGCACGGTGGCACAGTGGTTAGCACTGCTGCCTCACGGCGCCTGAGACCCGGGTTCAATTCCCGACTCAGGCGACTGACTGTGTGGAGTTTGCACGTTCTCCCCGTGTCTACGTGGGTTTCCTCCGGTGCTCTGGTTTCCTCCCACAGTCCAAAGATGTGCGGGTCAGGTGAATTGGCCATGCTAAATTGCCCGTAGTGTTAGGTAAGGGGTAAATGTAGGGGTATGGGTGGGTTGCGCTTTGGCGGGTCGGTGTGGACTTGTTGGGCCGAAGGGCCTGTTTCCACACTGTAAGTCTAATCTAAAAAAAAGTGTCTCAGTCCCTCACCCTCACATTTCTTTTTCTTCTTCCAGCGTCTGATTCTTTCTATTTCTCACTTCTGCTGTCTTTCATTCACTCTTTCTTGGTCATATTCTTCTTTGACTTCCTTTCTCTCTCTGCATCTGTCAATATTACCACCTTACAGATAACTGTGATTTTCTGCTGCAAGAATGTTTCCTTTCTCTCTGTAATTAACATTTAATCAGCGTATCCCCAACATGTTAAGATACTATTCTGAACCTCATTTTTTTATTACATTTTGATCCAAGGTTATGGTATATTATTTTAATATATCCTAAACAAAGAAAAAAAATCTTGGATGAAGTAGGTATGACACAACAATATATTTGGAGATCTTCATTAAATCAGTTGAAACAGTGTCTAAGACTGAGGAATTTCAAAAGTAAGTTGAATGAAAATTGAATTTACGTAATCTTCGATATTGGGTTAAAACCATTTCATTGAAAGTCTGCCCTGTCTGAAAAATAATGTTGTATTAATCTATTTAATGTGGGGATTTAAAGTAATATTTCCAAGTCTGTAGATGACACAAATGTAGTTGGGGACTGGTAGATGAGAATAAGATGCAATTTGCAGAGGATAAATGAGTCAGCAAGAATTTTGCAGATTACATACAACATGGAGAGAGTTAGAAATCACACAACACCAGGTTATAGTCCAACAGGTTTAATTGGAAGCCCACTAGCTTTCGGAGCGATGCTCCTTCATCAGGTGATAGTGGAGGGCTCGATCGTAACACAGAATTTATAGCAAAAATTTGCAGTGTGATGTAATTGAAATTGTACATTGAAAAATTGATTGTCTGTTAAGCTTTTCGTCTGTTAGAATATAGTGATAGTTTCACTTCTTTCATGTGAAAATCACAAAACCATTTTTTAAAAGTTGCATTCTCGGGTTAGCTGCTAACAATGGTGATAGCTAGACAATATGTTGAAGGTGTTAGCCCTCTGTGTTCTCTGTCTATGACCTGATGTTTAGATTGATTGTAATCTAAAAAGTGAGATAACAGAGTTTTACATAAATTCATGCAGTTTTTGAGCTCAAAGTTCTACATGAATGTATGCAGTTTTTGAGCAGAGTGCAATGTAATTCTGCAAGTACAAATTCACCCCACAAAATATATGTGTGCATGTGGGTCTTTGTCTGTCTGTGTGTGTGTGTCTGTCTGGGGTGGGGGTTGTGAGTGTGTGTGTGTGTGTAGTGAGTGCAGTGTCTTAAGTCTGTGAGGGGGTGCATGTGGGAGTGTGGGAGTGTGTGTGTCTATAAGGGTGTGTAGGTGTCTGTGTGCGTGTCTGTGTATCCGTGTGTCTGTGTGTATCTGAGAGTGTGTGTGTGTGTAGTGCAATGGTGATCACCTGTAATGTGACATGAACCCAAGGTCCCGGTTGAGGCCCTCCAGATGAAAGGCTTAACAGACAATCGATTTTTCAATGTATAATTTCAGTTACATAACACTGCAAATTTTTGCTATAAATTCTGTGTTACGCTTAAGCCCTCCACTATCACCTGATGGAGTGTCACTCCAAAAGCTAGTGTGCTTCCAATTAAACCTGTTGAACTATAACCTGGTGTTGTGTGATTTTTAACTTTGTACGCCCCAGTCCAACACCGTCATCTCCAAATCATAACATGGGGAGATGTTATATTATCCACTTTGAGAGGAGAAGTGAAAATACAGAATATTTCTTAAATGGTGAAGGGCTGGTAAGTGCCTGACTTCAAAGGTAATTTTAGTGTCCTTGTTCATGAAACACTGGAAGTTAATATGTAAGTACTGCTAGCAATTCCAAAGACGTACAAGATGACTTGAGTATAGGATTGGAGACGTCTTATTGTGATTATATAGAACCTTGATGGGACCCCATTTGAAATGCTGTGTGAAATTTTGGTCTCCATCCCTCAAGAAAGATATACTTGCCATAAAAGGAGTGCAATAAATGTTCTCCAAAGCAATTCCTGGGATGGAGGCATTGGCCTCTGAGGGATGATTAAATAGACCAGGCAGGTTGGAGCTAAGTGAGTGAGCATTAAGCGATTAAGTGAGCAGACATGAGACGCAGCCTGGTCCACTCTATTAGCTGGGTGTCTATCCCTATTTACCATGTCCTTGCAGCAGCCTTTCAATGATAGTTGCCAGTGCACCTTAAAGTGTTGTTGAGTGCTTCCTAACCATGCTGCAAATGTATCAAAGAGGTGCCATGAGGAATGCACGAGGTTGGCAATGTCTGTGGACAAAGCTTGCATATGGTTGGTGCCCAAAGATCATGCCTTGAAATGCTATTTAAAGCTGAGCCATGTGGAGGGTCCTCCAGCCAACAGTGAGCTGAAGTTGCCAGGTAATCGCTCTGATGTCCATATCTACAATTCTCGACATCTTAGTTTGTTTGATGTGTTTGATAGGAGAGGCAGCTGAATATTAATGAAGCAAGATGTGCAGTTAATAAAGCATTTAAGAAGCTATGATCACCCTTAATTGACAACTCACTGCTGCCTAGAGGCAAACTCATCTCTGTGCCTTGTGTATAAATAAAAGATACAACAAGTTGCTCCAAATGTTGAAATGAGTCTCATTGGACTTCTCAAACAAATGTCATGATAGTCCAAGTTATTCTGGCCCTTATAACAATTTACCCAAGATGACTTTAGATCCTCTAACATTTTCCTATTCTCCACAATAAATTTTCCTGTCCCTAGTTGTAATTGACCTACATTAATCTTTATATTATGTTTTCTTTTATATATTGATAGAAGCTTTTACAGTCTTCCTTTGTGCTACATACATTTATTTTTTTGTTCCCTTTCCTTTTGGGTTTCTTGATCCTCCTTTGCTGAGTCAAAAATTGCTTCCAATCCTCAGTCTTACCAACATTTCTGATATTCTTACGTGCCACTTTCTCTGAGCTAATGCAATCTTTAAGTCCTTCTGTTATCAATGGTTGATTCATCTTTCCCTTTTAACGTTTGTCCCTCATGCAATGAATATCTATTGTAGATCTTGTAGTAATTCTTTAAATACCAGCGGTAAACTTTCTTGCATTTCATTGCACAGCATCAAATTCAAAACAACCCAATCTGTCCTTAGCTTCTTAACAGACTGTTCAAGAAACTTATACACATTCCAGGAGTTCATCCTCTACAGCATTAGTGCTGAATGGTTAACTCAGTCTATATGAAAATTGAAGTCACTCATTATTACTGTATTTTCAACATTACATTGATTTCTAATTTTCTAATTTATAGCATGGCCAACATTAAGTCTACAGTTTGGTGTTCTATAAACAACTTTCATCAATGTTTGATTCTCCTTACTGTTTCTTAACTCCAGCCAACTAACTCTACAATTTAATCCTTTGATCAAAGATCCTTTCTTACTAATACACTGATGTTATCCCTTTTTAAGACTAATGTTCCATCTCTTTTTCCTTTTTTGCATATCCCTGTTATTCAGTTCCCAATTTTAATTACACTATAGTCACATCTATGAAATGGAAATTAAATATCTATTTACCTCAATTTCCACATTAAAATCATCAGCTTTTCTAAGTGCTCATGCATTCAGGTAGAATGCCATTAATACGGCCTTGTTAGTATTAATCTCCATTTTGATCCTATTTGATGCTTGCTATTGCTTCGTTTGTCTTCTAGTTTTGCTCATTACTCTTCTACCCCCAGTAATTAGTTTTGTTTCCCTTAAATTCCCTCTTAGGTTTCTGCCAATCTAATATAAAGCTCTTCTACAACACTTACAAATCTCCCTGCAAGGTAATTTGTTCTAGTCCTGCCAAATGCAATCTTCCCTTCTTGTAGAGGCCCAAATGCTCCATAACATGCCCCAATGCCTCTGAAATCTAGTGCTTTCCTCCTATACTAGCTTTTCAGCCATGTGCTCAATTCTTCTGTTTCTGTTTTGCTCTCATATGGGGGTGGGAAAAAAATCCTGAGATTACTTCATTGAAGATTTTGCTTTTCAACCTCTTTCCTAGCTCCTTGAAGTCTACATTCAGAATCTCAATCCACTTCCTACGAATGATTGGTCGTGACATGGAACATGACATTTCACTGTTCATCCTCCCCAGAAGGATATTTTGCAGCCATTTTGTGAATCCTTCACACTGGCTTCAGGGAGACAACATGTCACTTCGAAGTCACATTTATGATCGCAGAAATATCTGTCTATTCCTCTTCCTAAAACTGGACTATCATCCTGCTTTTCCACACTTTTACTGCCCTTCCACTACAGCTGCGCTACCCATAGTGCCACTGATCTGAGCTGACTGCACTCCTCTGAGGGACTATTGCCTTGTCCATTGTCCAAGAAGAAAACCAATTTGTGAGTGAGTTTCTCTCAGGAGGTTTCTGCTACCTTTCAGGTTCTCTTACATTGCCTGGTGATCACCCATTCCTTATCCGTCTGCACACTCTTAATGCGACCACCTCCCTAATAGTGGCATCCATGAAGTCTCCTGTCTCATCAATGCACAGCAACGAATTTGGCCACCACTTAAGTTCTAAAATCTGGAACTCAAGCTTACACAGATGGTGACACTCCTCGCAGACGTGTTCGCTTTGGTCACATGGTGTTTCCATGAAGCCCCTTGTTCCACAGTTTGTAGATTCCATTTGGCCACCTGTCCTATCACATTTTCACTGTACCAACAATTTATTTCAAATAGAATAGAATAATTTTATTTGATGAAGCAGCGCTCCGAAGGCTTGTGTTTTCAAATAAACCTGTTGGATTATACCCTGGTGTCATTCGACTTCTGACTTTGTCCATCCCAGTCCAACACCTGCACTTTCACATCAAGATTGAAACACTTCTAACCCTAAAGGATCAAGGGATACTGGGGATAATGCAGGACAATGATGTTGGAAGTGAGATTATAGAGCTCATTGAATGGCAGAGCAAGCTCAACAAGCTGAATTTCATCCTGCACCTATTTCTTATGGTCTTTATTTCTGCAGATTGTGCTCATTTGAGCCTGATATGGGAAGGTCTTCAAATTGAGCTCATTTTCCACTGTGCACAGACATAAGGTGAACCTTTTAAAGGTTTTATGTACAAGAAAATATTACATTTCCTGAGAAACTGGCCGTTGCACAACTGTGGTTCAGCGTAATTTTTTAATGGCACAGATCCTGCAACAATAATCAGAATGAAACTGTCCATATTTGGCATTGTGACACCTCTGAAATTAACAGCAACATCTGCAGTCCCACATGCAAAATTAAATGCAAAGTCCAAGGGTCAGTTGTTTGGAGGTGAAGGAGAGCTCAGCCACTGGCTGGACAGCTGACAAGAGTCTTGCATCACCTTATTCCAGGAAGGCACACTGCATCGTGTGCTGCGGAGAAGCTTGACAAGTACGTTGCAGGGATTGGCTGGGATCAAGGAGCCCAGAGGAGGAAGTCCCACCTGCCAAGAGGTGTTAGCCAATTCGGGGCCAGTATTCCTTCTGTTCTCAGCAGTACTACAGGGGAGGTGGTGAATTCTGCTACCATGACACCCACCTGAGGCTCAGGCAGTGGAATGTCAGCAGGAATGGAGTCAGGGGCTAGGAGTTGTTGGAGAGGATGAGAGAAGTAGCTTAAAGCTGGCGTTATCACTTCCCGATGCCAAATGCCAGGCAACTGAGTGGCTGTGAATAAGTGGCCCTCCCAGGACCCCTCATGCTACAGCCATTGAGTGATGGAGGTCAACAGCATAGAAAGGCTCTGTGGCCCATCAAGTCTGTGCTAGTCAAAAGCAGCCACATATTCTCATATCTTTTTCCAATGCTTGGCCCCTAGCCTTGTATATTTTGGCTCACAAGTGCACAACTAAATACTTCTCAAATGCTACAAGTATTTCTGCCTCTTGCAGGCAATGAGTTCCGGATTCCCACCATCCCCTGTGAGGGGCAAAAGAAAACCTCATATCCTGAGTAAATCTTCTGCTTCTTACCTTCAAACTATGTCCCTCCACCAAGGGGAAATATTTCTTCTCGTTTACGCTATTTATGCCTCTTATATATCTCAATTATGCCTCCCCTCAATCCCCTCTGCTCCAAGGAAAACAGCCTCAGTCTATCTAAACTCATTTCATAATTAAACCAGGTCAATCTCCTCCATACCCTCACCAATACAAACAAACCCCTCCGATAAGGTGGATTCCAGAGTTGCATGCAATACTGTAGCTGTGATCTAAGCAATGTTCTACACAGTTTGAGCAACACGCTCCCTGCTCTTACACTTAATGTCTTGGCTAATAAAGGCCAACGTCTCTTATACCTTTTTATCCACTTTATCTACCTGTCCCTCTACCTTAAGTTCCCTGTATGGCAAGGCTCCCAAACATTATTGGGTTAATATCAATGGTGACAGAAACGGGCACTTAAGTGGATGTTACTTGCCCAGCTAAGACCTTGGTTGGCAGTAGGTTAGCAAGGCCATCCATGGGCCTTCTTGCTGTGCACTTAATCAGGGTGGAACCAGGAAGGTGGTAGAGTTCCCACCCTCTCTCCTCTTCTCTAATTCGAAGCTCTTCAACTGGTAAACCCCTGAAGAGGAGGACATTAAATTACTCTTAGAAAAAGCTGACTGTCATGCTGTAGTCCTCCAGAGTATGCATTGTTATATACCTGCAGACTCTAATTAGATAGAACTCATTGCATTGTCAAGAACTTGCATTTCTTTGTTGCAATACCAGTGTCAGAAAATCTCTTAAAGAACTTAATACCTTGTTTTTGAGATGCAGCTCAGCTTTTAATAGTCTGTTTCAGTAACTACTGTTGAACAAAGTCTCTGGCCCTGAAAATTGATTTTAAGACAAATTGAAACTAATTTCTTCACATTTTAAGTGTAATAATTTATTTAGAAGTTAGTTTCCTATATTTGCTTCTAATGTGTTTCCCCACTCTTAGTTTCACAATCTGTGCAATTTATCAAAGGGAAGGATAATCACTGCTTTTCCATTTCCGATTTGTTGTCTGTGAGAATTCTTTAAGATGATTTGTTGCTCAGTGTGTTGATGGCACCACTGTCACTGAACACGAGAGATTCCCTTGGTCTTGCAGCAGTCGTAATCTCATCCCAGCAAAATTGAAATCTACATTGCCCGATGTCACTTTGATGCAACAAGTATGATTGCTCCATTGACCGCAAAATCGGAATCAAAATCATTTTCATTGATTTAAGATCTGATTACTGACAGAAGTCCTGCTCCTGTTATACAGGGGCTTTGTTAGCACTGCAGCTAGAGTACTGTGTGTGATTTTGGTCTCATTAACTAAGGTGGGATACTCTTGCACTGAAAATAGCTAGAAGATGTTTATTTTGAAGCTTACAAGAATGACTAGTCATCTTACTTAAACATTTAACATTCTGAGGGGGCTTGCTAGGATAGATGCTATGAAGATTTTTTTTCACTTGGGGCATAGTTAAAAATATAGGAACAGAAGTAGGCTGTTTGGCTCTTCAAGCTTGCTCCATTATTCAATATGATCATGGCTGATCATCCAATTCACCCGATTCTTGCTTTCTCCCCACACACTCTGATCCCTGCAGCCCCAAAAGTCACTGAGCAGAGGCTGATAGCCAAGTTTGGTACCCATAAAGATGGCCTCAACTGGGACCTTGGGTTCATGTCACACTACAGGTGACCCTACTACACTGTATACACACATACACACGCACGGTCACACTCACGCACTCATGCAGACCCTCTCTCACAAGCACGCTCTTTCTCAGACATATACACATATACATACACACATATCCCCATAGACACTCGCATGCACACTTTCTCACAGGCATATCCCTCTGTCTGTCTGACACACACACACACACACACTCACTCTCTCTCTCTATCTCTCTGCCTTACATGCATGCACATACACATTTTAGTCTATGGGGAGAATTTACATTTGCAGATTTGCACTTGCAGGTACATTCTTCTTTGTTCAAAAAGCACACAACATGTAGGCAGACAATCCCTGTGACATTTTTCAATTCCTACTTTGAAAATAGAACCAGTATGACTCAAGATTGGAATAAGGAGAGACTCTAACCTCATACCTTTAATGCATTGTCTGAGCTGAGGTGTCACCTTTTTTAAAAGCTTAAGTTACCTCAGGAATGTGACTTGATAGAAGTTCTGGGATTTACATATTAATGAATCGAAACCTGCAACCCATTCTAAGTGATTAAGACTTAACAGCAATCTAGGTTTGTTCAATACGTTACATCAGTTGTATGATACTGATCTTTTATTATAAATTCTGGGTCCTATGAATCTGCTCCACTAGCTACTTGACGAAGGAGCAGTGCTCTGAAAGTTTGTACTTGCAAATAAACCAGTTGCACTATATGCTGGGCTTGTGTGATTTTTAACTATGTCTAACACCTTCCTGAACACATCCAATGTTTTGGCCTCAAGTGCTTTCTGTGGCAGAGAATTCCACAGTCTCGCCACTCTCAGGGTGAAGAATTTCCTCCTTATTCAATCCTAAATCACTTATGCAGTATCTTTAGACTGTGACCCCTGGTTCTGCACTTCCTGGTCATCAGGAACATCATTCCTATGTTTACCCTGTCTAGACCTGTTAGAATTTAGAAGGTTTCTACAAGATACCCCCTTCATTCTTCTAAACTGCAGTGAATATATTTCCAGCCAACTTAGTCTCTCCCTGTACATCAGTCCTGTCAATCCAGGAATCAGTCTGATAAACCATCATTCATTTCCTTTATAAGCAAGAATATGCTTCCTCAGATACAGAGAGTAAAACTGCACACAATACTCAGGGGTGTCATATCACCAAGTCCCGACATAATTGTAGCAAGACATGTCTGCTCCTGTACTTGAAGCATTTCACTGTGAAATACCACACCATGTGTTTTCTTCACTGCCTGCTGCATTTGCATGCTTAATTTCAATGACTTGTGTATAAGGACACCAGATCTCATTGCTTCTCCTCCTTTCCCAATCTATCACCATTCAGATAATAATCTACCTTCCTGGCTTTTGCTACCAAAGTGGATAATCTCACATTTACCCACATTTTTTTTATTTCAAAAATATACTTTATTCATAAAAAATATTTTGATGATCTGTACAATTGGTCATGCCATACATGAGTAAACATTCCATTTCTTTGCATACAGAGATCAAATAATCATTCATATATACATCCATATATCCACATATTTAGCTGAGGTTCAGCGGAGCCCACTTACTGCATGGGCCCCTTATTCTTTGTCAGTCAGATGTTACACGGTGGTCTTTCCCCATCGCGCCTTGGCGGCACTTGCCCCAAACTTCAGCGCATCCATCAACACATAGTCCTGGACCTTGAAATGTGTCAGTCCACAACACTCAGTCAAGGTCAACTCCTTCAGCTGGAGGATCAACAGGTTTCGGAACGCCCAAAGAGCGTCCTTCACCGAGTTGATGATCCTCCAGGCACAGTTGATGTTCGTCTCAGTGTGCGTCCCGGGAAACAGACCGTAGAGCATGGAGTCCCACGTCACGGAGGGACCTCGACAAACACCACTGCATTTCTCTCCAGATTTCCTTTGCATAAGCACATTCTAGAACGAGGTGTATGACAGTCTCATTCCCCCCGACAGCCGGTTTGAGGGCAGCGTGCGGTGCGGCAGAGAGTCCAGGCGTGCATAAAGGATCTCACAGGCAGAACCCTTCTCACCACCAGCCAAGCCATGTCTCGGTGCTTGTTGGAAAGTTCTGGCGATGAGGCATTCTGCCAAATGACTTTGACAGTCTGCTCAGGGAACCGCTCGACAGGATCCGCCCTCTCCTTTTCCTGAAGGGTTTCAAAGACACTACATGCTGACCACTTCCTGATGGACTTGTGGTCGAAGGTGTTTTTCTTCATAAATTTCTCCACGAAGGACAGGTGATACAGAATGGTCCAAATACTTGGAGCGTTCCACGGCAGCGAGGCCAGGCCCATCCTGTGCAACACCGGGGACAGGTAGAACCTCAAGTAAGTAGTGACACTTGGTGTTTGCGTGCTGGGGATCCACGCACAGCTTGATGCAGTCACACACAAAGGTGGCCACCAGGGTGAGGGTGGCATTTGGTGTGTTTTTTCCCCTGTTGCCCAGAGCTTTGTACATCGAGTCCCTTCAGACCCTGGCCATCTTTGATTTCCATACAAAATGGAAGATGTCCCGGGTGACTGCAGTGGCACAGGTTCTGGGAATAGGGCAGACCTGTGCCACATATAATAACACTGACAGTGCCTCACACCTGATGACCAGGTTTTTACCCATGATGGAGAGCGACTGTAGCTTCCATCCGCCCAGTTTCTGCCTCACTTTGCCTCACCCAAGACTTGCCGCACGCCCCAGCCCCCCCAAACCAAATACCCAGCACCTTCAGTTAGTCAGTCCTGACAGTAAAGGGGATGAAGGATTGGTCAGCCCAGTTCCCGCAGAGTATGGCCTCTCTCTTGCCTCCGTTGATGTTGACTCCTGAAGCCTGCTCGAACTGGTCACATATGCACAATAGTCTGTGCATGAACAGCAGATCCGAGCAGAAAATGGCATCATCATCCATGTACAGGGAGGCCTTAACCTGTAGGCCCCCGCTGCCAAGAATAATCACCCCTCTCAGGCTCCTATCCTTCCTGATGGACTCAGTAAATGGCTCTATGTAGCTCACAAACAAGGCAGGAGAGAGAGGGCAGCCCTGCCTGACTCCAGATCTGACTGGGAAGCTATCTGAATCCCACCCATTGATTGAGACTGCACTGACAATGTTGGTGTAGAGCAGTCTGATCCAGTTACAGATTCCCTCCCCAAAAGCCCATTTTGGAGAGAACATCTCTCATATACATATGTGATATCCTGTCAAAGGCTTTCTCCTGGTCCAGGCTGATGAGGCAGATGTCCAGCCCCCTGTCCTGCATGTAGGCGATCATATCCCTGAGTGCGAGACTCTCAGTGATCTTCCTGTCCGGTACATCACAGGTTTGGTCAGGGTGAATCGCCGATCCCAGAGCAGACCTGATCCGGTTGGCGATGACCTTTGCCAAGATTTTGTAATCTGCATTTAATAGTGAGATTGGTCTCCAGTTTCTGATTTCTTCCCTCTCCCATTCCACTTGTAGATGAGGGTGATGATGCCTTTCCTCATGGATTCACTCATGGTACCTGCCCGAAGCATACTGACATACATCTCTAGCAGGTCCTGGCCAATCAAGTCCCACAGAACAGAATAGAGCTCGACCGGTAAGCCGTCACTTCCGGGAGTTTTATTCTTTTCAAAGGACTCGAGGGCCTTGGTCAGCTCATCCAGAGATAGCGGCTGGTCCAGCCTCTCCTGTGTTCTGTCATCTAAGACCTCCATGATAGAGGACAGGAACAACTGGGAGGCCGCACTGTTGGTTGGCTTCGAGTTATACAGACTGGCATAGAAGGATTTGCTGATCCTCATGACGTCAGCCTGAGATGACATGATCGAGCCATCTTCTTCCTTCAGGCTGCTGAGCACAGAGCTCTCTTGTGCACCTTCTGGAAGAAGAAACGTGAGCACGTCTTGTCCTGCTCCACGGAGCGGACCCTGGACCGGAAGATTATCTTGGAAGCCTCCAAGGCAAAGAATGAGGCTTGCTGGCCCTGAAGGTCCTCCGTGACATCGACCCCCATTGTCTGCTGCAGGAGCAGGTTCTGCATACATTCCTGGAGTTCGGACAGTTTTCCCCACCTCTCTCGCCTCCTGAACACCTTTGAGGATGAAGAACCTCTTGATGTTCCCTTTTACTGTTTCCCACCAGTCAGCTGGGGACTCAAAGAGGGGCTTCAGTGTTCTCCAACCTGCGTAGTCCCTCTTGAACTCTTCAATATTTCCAGGGGTCAACAGCTTTGTGTTCAGCTTCCACGTTCCCTTACCAGCCCGCTGCTCGTCCTGTAGGTGACAGTCGGCCAGCAGGAGTCAGTGGTCAGAGAAGAACATCGGCTTGACGTCGGTGGATCTGACCAAGAGCGTTCGGGACACAAACAGATAATCTATCCTTGAGTGTATAGACCCGTCTGTCCGTGATCAGGTGTATCTACACAGCGCTCCGTCTGCAGGGGTGCTGAAGACATCGTGCAGCTTGGCATCTTTGACCGTTTCCATCAGGACTCTGGACGTGGCATCCAGTTTACTGTCCCAGCCAGATCATCTGTCTGCAACAATGATACAGTTGAAGTCTCCGGCCAGAATGACCAGCCTGGACGTAACCAGCAACAGTGGAAGCTGCTGCAGGACGGCCAACCGTTCACTCTTACCCACTGGGGCGTACACATTAATCAGTCTCAGGGGAGCGTTTCTATACATGACGTCGGTGACGAGGAGGCGCCCGCCCACCACCTCCTTAACCTCGGAGATGGTGAAGTTGCCTCCTCGCAACAGGATACCCAGGCCGGAGGCACAGCTATCGTTGCCCCCTGACCAAACTGACGGCCCATGGGTCCACAAGCTCGGCCATCTCCTGTAACTGCTGAGGTGTGGTATCCCACATTCCTGCAGAAACAGGACATCGGCTTTAATGTTGGCCAGGAAGCCAGGAAGGTAGAGACACATCGTGCAGCAGATTTAATGCTACGCATATTAATACTGGCAACTTTTATCGCCATTTCAACAGTTTATCAAGTTACCAGTGTCCATTTGCTGTTGGTCCTGCCTCTCTGGGGTAGCTATCTCATTCCTGTGGTGAACACGAACTGCTGGACACTCGCAGGGCTGAGGTCGCTGTCCGGCTCCACGTTGCAGGCATTACCCTGCTCTGGTGTCTTCGGGTCGAGACCAGGGTTCACACAGTCCTGTTCTCTGTCTGACAGCGGGGCTGTCCGAGAATCGCTGCTCCCAGTTTCCTGGAGTTGTGGGGCAGTGGGTACATCCTAGTCCTCACTGGGTGTGGGTGGTCTTTACCAGCCCCCTCAGAGGGTTCGTCATTTCCTGTCTTGGGGGTGCTTCCCTCCTTTCTCTCCGCGGCGCTCTGTCTCTTCCTCTAGTGGTGACCCTCCTTACACCCATCCTCATCAACTGAAGAGCTGGCTGTATTCTCCTCATGCAGGTGGCATTTCCCCCTTTGCTGGGTGGCTTTGGGGATCTGGCAAGGTTTCCTCTTCCTGGTTTTTACAAGAATCCAGTCCTCTGCCTCCTTGGTTGGCTCCTCCTACATCCCCTTCGTCTGTCCTGTGGGAGCTTGGATTGGCTGCTGCACCTCCCCGCTGGCTGCCGTCTGCTATGCTCCATCCTTCTGGGTGCCCCCAGACACCATTCCCCTGCTGGTTTGTGGTACCTTGCTGGCCTTTTGCAGTCCATGGCTCGTGTTGCCACCTCTGGCCATCTGTGTGTAAGTGGTGGCCCCTCGTTTTGGGCAGGTCTTGTACACGTGGCCCACCTCTCTGCAGATTGCAGTTCTTGCGTCCCTTGGTCGGGTGACCCTCCTTCTTGCAGTTCTGACAAATGATGACCTCACAGTCCGCTGCCATGTGTCCTGCCTTCCCACAGGTTCGGCACACTTTCGGCTGCCCTGTGTATGTCAGGTACCCTCAGCTCCCTCCTATTGCAAAGCTGGAGGGTGGGTGGAGGATGTTCCCACTGGCATCAACCTGAGAGTTATCCTGACCTGCCGTTTGCTGGTCCAGTTCCTAAAAGGGTTGACCACATCGGTGCTTTCTCCCTCAACCGGGACATACCTTCTCAGGAAGGTCAGGACGTCAGCTACTGGGACGTGGGGGTTGTTCATATGAATCATAACCACCCGACTCATCTGTGCAGGAAGCACACACAATGGGACTGCCGACATTTACCCACGTTATATTTCATTTTCTATGCATTTTCCCACTCACTCAACTTCACCAAATGATATGGAAACATCTCAGCATCATCCACACAGTTTCCCCTCTGACCCAGCTTTGTGTCATCTGCAAAGACTTTAAAGGAAGGACTCTCCCATTTAAAATGGAGATGAGGAGAAATTTCTTCTTTCAGAATGTTTGCTATTTGGAATTCTCTTCCACAGAGAGGGGAGTTAGATCATTGGAGATTGAAAATATTCAAAATACAAGCAGATCAGCTCTATCTGGAGCTACAGACCAGACCTAAAGGGCTGAATGGCCTGCCCCACCTCCTATTCCTTTTGATTTTATGATTTTAGATTGAAGACAAGATATGTTTATATTTCATGATAAAACCATGTATAAACCAAATTAATAAAATTGCGAGAGTTTACCATTCTTACATGTTTCAGTGCATATTGTATAATGAAAAAAGATGACTAGATTCTCTTACACAGTCTGATCATGTTGTCTCATCGAAGATTTTCCACTTATGATGATGAAAGTGAAGTTTACCTGAAACTTAAACTAGTGCAACAAGTCCTTGATCAGGTGGGCCAAAGGACCGAGGAGTAGCAGCTGGAGTTTAATTCAGATAAATGTAAGTGGTTGCATTTTGGAAAGGCAAGTCAGGACAGGGCTTACACATTTAATGTTAAGGTCCTGGGGAGTGTTGCTGAAGAAAGAGACCTTGGAGTGCAGGTTGACAATTGCTTGGAAGTGGAGTCACACGTAGAAAGGATAGTGAAGAAGTTATTTGGTATGCTTGCCTTTTTTGGTCAGAATATTGACTAAAAGGATGTTGTCAGGATTGGAGGATTTGAGCTATATGGTGAGGCTGAATAGGCTGGGGCTGTTTTCGCTGAAGTGTAAGAGGCTGAGGGGTGACATTACAGAGGTTTATAAAATCGTGGGGGGCATGTATAGGGTAAATAGACAAGGTCTTTTCCCCATGGTAGGGGAGTCCAGAAATAGAGGGCATAGGTTTAGGGAGAGAGGGCAAACATTTTAAAGGGATCTAAGGGACCACACTTTCACACAAAGGATAATGAGTGCATGGAATGAGCTACCAGAGGAAGTGGTGGAGGCTGGTACAATTTCAACATTTAAAAGGCATCTGGATGGGTATATGAATAGGAAGGGCTGACAGGGATATGGGCCAAGTGCTGGCAAATGGGGCGAGATTAGTTTAGGATATCTGGTTGGCATGGGTGAGTTGGAATGAAGGGACTGTTTCTGTGCTGTACATCTCTGTGATCTATGACTCTAGAACCAAAACAGTCCTGTTTACAAGGAATGTCCCAATTGAATCCAAAACAAAAATTTGGTCTCCTTTAAGTAAGTGAGTTTTACGTGTTCACTTTGAGTAGTACTAACAAATTAAAGTCTCCCATGTCATGGAATCAGAAAGTCATTAACAACACATTGGAGACCATCTGGCCAATATAGTCCATGCTGGCTCCCAATGGAACCATCCAGTCAGTCCTACTCTCCATTCAGTCTGCATAGCCCCTGTAACTTTGTTTTCTTCAAGTGCCTATGCAATTTCCTTTGAAATCATTGATTGTTTCTGCTTCCACTAACCTCATGAATAGTGAGTTTCGGATTATTATCGTTCATGGCAAGAAATAAGTTGTTTTTACATTTCCCCTGCATTTCTTGCCCAAAACCTTAATTTTATAACCCCTAAAACTTGTACCACAAAATAATGTGTTGTATAATAGTAAATTTGAACTTGTCTTCATTTTTATTGTTATGCTTCCATGTGTGATACAAATTTAGCTTCAAAACTCTGTTTCATGTGTTCTAATTGTTAATGAAATGGATTATTGGTAAACTGTCATTGGTATTCAACTGTGGGCGGCACGGTGGCACAGTGGTTAGCACTGCTGCCTCACAGCGCCTGTAGACCCGGGTTCAATTCCCGACTCAGGCGACTGACTGTGTGGAGTTTGCACGTTCTCCCCGTGTCTGCGTGGGTTTCCTCCGGGTGCTCCGGTTTCCTCCCACAATCACAAAGATGTGCGGGTCAGGTGAATTGGCCAAGCTAAATTGCCCGTAGTGTTAGGTAAGGGGTAAATGTAGGGGTATGGGTGGGTTGCGCTTCGGCGGGTCGGTGTGGACTTGTTGGGCCGAAGGGCCTGTTTCCACACTGTAAATCTAATCTAATCTAATCTAATCTAGTGGAGGCAATGGCCTAGTGGTATTTTCATTAGACTATTAATGCAGAAACTCAGCTAATGTTCCGGGGACCTGGATTCAAATCACTAAATGGCAGATGCTGGAATTTGAATTCAATAAATAATCTGGAATGGATTGTTGGAAAAACCCATTCAGATCACTAACCTGGTTTTGGGGAAAGAAATCTGACAGTCTCACCTGTCTAGCCGAACATGTGGTCTGGACCCATAGCAATATGGTTGACTCTTAATCACCTTCTGAGCTTAGGGATGGACAATAAATGTTGGCTTACCCAGAGATGCCTACATCCAGTGGGTGAATTTAAAAAATGATTTTATTACCTGAAATTTTCAGACTCTAAATGATTTTCAAAAAAAATACTACTGGTGTGATCATCAGGTAGGTGAGGCATAATACATACAATATCCAAAGGCAGCTACATCAAAATTATGATTTTAATTGGGAGACACTGAAACTCACTGAGGCTTCAAGATATTTGCATCTTTTGTTTTATACAGTTGAGGTTCTCTGTGGAATGTTCAGTTTGAGAAAATGGAACTCGCCTTGGACTATAGAAGCAAATGACATTTATGTGACTTGCTTTGAGCAATAAATGAGAGAGAAAGCAATATGGGCTACACTCAGCAAAGAAGCTGAAAGTTCTTCTCTACCCCTCCCAGTCTCAGATTTCAATGCTGGTGTAAAAACATCTTGGTTAAGCCATTATTTGCTAAGAAGTCAAAGTTACCTGCAAGCTCTGTCACTTTTGAGGAAACAGAACAGCAGGCAAATTGTTGCAATTTAGAACCTTGCAACATAGGGACTCTGAAAACTTTAAACTGTAATTGCCTGTACCATCCAATCTGTATAGGCAACACAAACACAAACAACACTTCTTTTCAGTGTGTGTGCATGTGTCAGGTGCTGGTTTTTTTTTCACATTTAATAGGCAAGAAAATTCCACTTTCTTTCACTCAGGCAATCCTGGGAATTAGCTCTCCTTCATTTTGACCAAGTTGACCAAGGTAAATTGAGTTTAATAGCTACATACAAAACTAAAATTGAAACATTTGTTGCGACTGGCCAAGAGGAAACTAAAAAAAAGGGAGCTAATCATTCTTTCTCATCTGGTCATAAGGAGTGCCACCAAAACAAGCAAGAGCCTTTGTATCCACCTTAGCTCTTAGCAATATGAGAGCAAGTGTGGCATGCTGTGCTCCTGGTGTTTGAGGGGGTTATCTTTGAATATTGTAGATGGAGTACACCAAAAAGAACGAGGAGTTCTGATGGGTAGAATCCATGACTTGATCTGAAGTAATTGCTCTGTGAACTTGTGATACTCATAAATAGCTTTCAGGAATAATACATCTGAAAGGCATGAAATGATGGAATTGTACTAAAGACAGCTTACTGAGTGTGTCTGACTGTTAATGATCATTGCGTATACCTCATACATGCCATTTTCAATGTTTCGAAATATTTTTACATATACCTTTAGATTTAAATTCTACATAGTTCAGGTTAAACTTGACTTGAATGCAATATTAAAATCAGTGTACTGAATCAACTATTTGCCAATACTTCATCTTCAAAATACTATTCTTACCACGTATCGGTGTAAAAGATGCTTTTCAGGTCTCTGGAAAATGGGAAGAAAAGTTGTACTCAGGGCAAATCTTTTAGTCGGAAGGTTTCAGATGTTAAGACATGAAAATGAAACATGAAGACAAGTATGATCAATCAAAATATTACTTTTTTAAGTTTTGGACAATTATGGGTAATCATGAGATTATTAGAAATGAGTAGTGAATCCAGTTGAAATGCAAGCGCTTTGGAAACCTGTCCTTTTTTATTATGATCAGAAATGTTTGGTTACTTGGGCCATGACTTTCCCCACCAGCAGTAGCTTCATGCAATGCTGCTATTGTTGGCATTTATAGTTTAAGGTTGGCAATAAATCTGTGAATCTGACAGAACTACAACTTTTTCTATTTCACAGTAACTATGAGTAGGGCTTAAAGATGTGAAACAATCACCAGAGAGAGGGGCCAGTTAGTTGACCAAGGGGAAAGGTCAAATCTCATGTCGAGTGTTCCTTCTCCTGTGACAGTGTTCCCAGCAGTGAAGGCTAGGCAGTCAGCTTGTTCCTCTAACAGCAGATAAATCCTGCAACTGGACTGCTACAATCATAATTAGAGTTTGTCCTGTTCTAGAGAAGCATATGAATGCAAGGGAAGAATTTGATTTGATTTGTTTCTTTCTTTAAAGGTGGAAATGTGATTCATGGGTTCATGACCAGTGGTACATTCACCATCTACCCTGGGGAGAATCAAAGCATAGGGACTTCAGTTGAAGTTCAAAAAGTTTACCTAAACATTAAAAGGTTTGTATTTTGTGAAAATAAATATTCCATTCCATTCCAGTTTCCATTCTTTCCCGTCCGTTCTGAAGCCTTGGTCAGACTGCATAGCTGCTTAAAGAACTCATCAAGACCTTTTAATTATGCACCAATATATATCATGCTTATAAATCCATTGTTTAATTTGCAAAAATAGTTACTTCCTCATGTCAAATGTGTAAGAAACAAACAATATACATCTGGTCCAGCTCTTTCGGTGCTCCACATCTATTCTCTTTCGCGTGTCTCTTTCCACATAAACATTACAACCTTGACAATTAAAATTTATTTTTATCCACTGAACTAGCACAATCTTTTCTACACCCATGCAAGCCAACCTTATATTTAGTTGATTTATATTACAATTAGCACCTCAGGAACTTATATCCTCTCTTCAAAGATCACCACTGTGGTAGCATTTGCTTGCAAAAACATCAACATTTGTTTTGAATTAAATGGAAATAACTAACAATTTTCCATGTTCAATCCTTTTGTAGCTCTATGTTTCATTTTTCTTTGTAGAACAACAATGCGATTGCCTCATCTTTGCTGAATGAAAATGAGGCTATGCTGACAAGCACTTATTTGTTGTACATTCACAAATATAAAGAGCTGTGTAACTAACTAACTCTTTCACTACCCTTCTCTCTGTAGCTTCATACAGAACTTGTACCATCTGTTCCCTGTTGTAGATTGTTAAGCATAAAGTGCAGCCAATACAAATAGCTCTGTTTGATGTTTGTTTGCATAAATTGTTCTGAAAGCTTCACAAAGAGTTTAAAAGTTTGCTAGCAGGAGCGATGCATAATGATGAAATCTGGAAATTTGGCAGCTATGTGGAAGTTAACAGTTTACAATGGTATTTGCTTGCATATCTATAAAAGATGAAATGGAGAGCAGAAATGTAAATGGGTGAAACAAAATAATAAATATGAAACTGTAATATAAACAGTCAAATGTACCTCATCATTTTTTCACAGTAATAATTCTTGTTTGAAATGACTTGACCTTCATCCTTTCATCTTCAGGTAAATCAGCTCCAGTTGTGAGCCTACCCAAGAGCTTATGTAGATTTACAAAGAGACTTAAAGCTCTACATTACATTGGCAGTTGGGGCATTTATACTGATGACAGTTAAATCGTTGAGCCCTCTGTAACTTATTTAGTGCACAGACACTATGGGTCCTCTGACGACCTACTGCAAATGCAAGCCATATGTGTCTAAATATATCCTTTGTACATATTACTTCATTTAAAACACTTCTGTTAACTTTCAACTCAAACCTTCTGTTTGTCATGTCATTCTACACTAATTATTTTTTATGGCTTTATTTTAATTAAATGTTAGAATTTTCCCACTGTCATGTTGTAATAGAGTGTGCTTGCATGTATCCATGATCAAATCAGAGGAAATATTACACATAACACAATAGACTGATCTTTGTCCATCCCTCAAGTAAAGAAATTTGACAATATTAAATGTCTATAAATATCATTTTTCAGCATGATCTTCTTTTCAAAATTGCATCTGTGATTCAGTCAACCTGCTCTGTTTTGTTCTATTTTTAGCTTTGGTGGCAATATAGAATTATAGAATTTCTTTCAATGACCTATTCCAATGCTGTTTGAAATTGTATTCATGGTGGGACCTGCCGAGAAGACAGAACTCAATGCGACGTATCACTCTTAAAACCTCTATAAATAGTGAAGCATTTCATGTACCACCTAATGTCAGCATGCACAACAGAAGAGGAGACTGACTGCCTCCATATGTAGAATATTTTTTGAGAATGTGGTTTTTATTTCCACAATGCAAGCTGACCGTACAATTCATAAGCAACAAAACCATAAGTGAGTGAAGGTCATCCACATGCATTGAAATAAAAACCATATTAGTCGAGTTACAAGTTAGTTCTATTCTATTTATAATGTAATATAGTCTTTTTTAGTTGCAAGAATCTTTTGGGGTGTTCCATCTTAAAGTTTAGGCCTAAATGCAATCTGATTGATAATATTTTTTGTTTTGAGAATATTGCATTTGACATTTTACAACTAACTAACTATCTAATACCAACGATTATTTTGTTTTCTGTCTCTGTCTTCCCATTATGCCTTAACATTTATGCATCTTTCCCTTGCTACCAAAATGCTTGTTACCACTGGTAATTATGCCTTCGGCAATCTGGACCCTCCAATTTTGAATTCGCTCTGTTAGAGCTCTCCATATCATTCTCTTCCTTTAAAATTTTCTTTAAAACCAAATCATTGGCAGGCCTGCTCTGCATTTGAAAGTAGATTTTTTTGTTCTCCTTCTCTACTCTCAATGAAATAAACTTGCAACATCCTTCATCTATAATGCTAAATAAAATCCTGACCGCCACTGCTCCTTTTATGGTCTATGGAAAGCCATCTGAATTGAATGGCAGTGCTTTGGTATAATCTTGCCTTGTCTGAGAATTGTGGGTATTGGATTTATTACCCAAACCTATGAGTTGTTTTTCCCAACCTTGGAGATGGTAGTGGTGAAGAGCCATCTTGAACTGCTACTGTGACAGTGAAGTCCATTACCCTTCCTAATTTTTCTTGTCAATTCTCCTTTCCAGAACATCTCCAGCATATAGCACAGAAGGCAAACCCAAACCTTCCAAGCTCAAAGCTTAGTTTTCAAGTCTGGTGCCTAATTCCTAAAACAATCTTGACAAGACTCATGGACACAGATGGACTCCTAGCATCACCTGATCCTGTTATTAAAGCTCCCACTGTATTGTATATTTCAGTAAATTGGCTCCTATATGAATTGTGATATTGGTAAATCTCCATTATCTCCAAATATGTTTAATTTCACAAATTCCATGATGTCCTTAAATCTGGGATATAATATATCATTTGAAGCTTCTGGTCTTAACTCCAAAGTTTTGTGATACTTTTTATGGTATGGAAGCCCCAGTAATACCAAACTCTTAACATCGTCAAAGGTGAAAGTTGGAATATGGCATTGAGTTAAAGGATGAGCCATGATTATCGAAGGGCAGAATAGCTTACTCCTGTTCTAAGTTTATATGTTTCAATGTTTCTATGTATTTACTTTTGTCAGTTTAGGATATATTCCTGGCACCTTGATTATGTGGTATTTGATCATATACCATGATTAAATTGTACACTATTTCAGCCCAATGCAAACAATAGCTGGATATGGATGGTCACAAGGGTTTGGCATTCAGATTGCCATCCTTCCTGGAAAAAGAAGTGGACCTCTAGGATACTGCTATCGCTAAGCGATGGGACAGGTAGTGACACATATTTGCATCTCATACTCCCTTCACTGCTTAGCACACTATAGATCTAGCCACAAATGTGAATGACATCTTTTCCTTCCCAACAGTCATTCAGCTGTGGCCAGTTTGTTGAGATAACTTCTAACAGGTCAGTCACATCAATCAGCAAAGAAGAGTTAAATGACCCTCCTCACCCATTATAGTCATTGTGATAGAACATAGAACATAGAAAAATACAGTGCAGTACAGGCCCTTCGGCCCTCGATGTTGCACCGACCGAAGCCTACCTAACCTACACTAGCCCAATAACCTCCATATGCTTATCCAATGCCCGCTTAAATGACCATAAAGAGGGAGAGTCCACCACTGCTACTGGCAGGACATTCCATGAACTCACAACCCGCTGAGTAAAGAATCTACCCCTAACATCTGTCCAATACCTACCACCCCTTAATTTAAAGCTGTGTCCCCTAGTAACAGCTGACTCCATTAGCGGAAAAAGGTTCTCACTGTCAACCCTATCTAAACCCCTAATCATCTTGTACACCTCTATCAAATCTCCCCTAAACCTTCTTTTCTCCAATGAGAACAGCCCCAAGTGCCTCAGCCTTTCCTCATACGATCTTCCTACCATGCCAGGCAACATCCTGATAAACCTCCTCTGCACTCGTTCCAATGCCTCCACATCCTTCCTATAGTATGGCAACCAAAACTGCACACAATACTCCAGATGAGGCCGCACCAGAGTCTTATACAACTGCAACATGACCTCAGGACTCCGGAACTCAATTCCTCTACCAATAAGGCCCAGTACACCATATGCCTTCTTCACAGCACTATTTACCTGGGTGGCAACTTTCAGAGATCTGTATACATGGACACCAAGATCCCTCTGCTCATCCACACTACCAAGTAGCCTACCATTAGTCCAGTAATCCATCTTCTTGTTACTCCTACCAAAGTGAATGACTTCACACTTAGCTACATTGAACTCCATTTGCCACCTTTCTGCCCAGCTCTGCAACTTATCTATATCCCGCTGGAACCTGCCACATCCTTCTTCGCTGTCCACAACTCCACCGACTTTCATGTCATCCGCAAACTTGCTCACCCAGCCTTCAAGCCCCTCCTCTAGGTCATTTATAAAAATGACAAACAGCAATGGTCCCAAAACAGATCCTTGTGGAACACCGCTACTAACTGCACTCCAAGATGAACCTATACCATCAACTACTACTCTCTGTCTCCTTCCAGCCAGCCAATTCCTAATCCAAACCTCTAATGCACCCTCAATGCCATACCTCCGTAGTTTTTGCATTAGCCTGCCATGGGGTACCTTATCGAATGCCTTGCTAAAATCCATATACACCACATCTACTGCTTTACCCTCGTCCACTTCCTTGGTCACCTTCTCAAAGAATTCAATAAGGTTTGTGAGGCACGACCTGCCCTTCACATAACCATGCTGACTATCCTTGATCACATTATTCCTATCCAGATGTTCATAAATCCTATCCCTTACAATACTCTCTAAGACTTTGCCCACAACAGAAGTGAGACTCACTGGCCTATAGTTACTAGGGCTATCCCTACTCCCCTTCTTGAACAAGGGAACCACATTCGCTATCCTCCAGTCTTCTGGCACTATTCCCGTAGACAACGACGACATAAAAATCAAGGCCAATGGCTCCGCTATCTCCTCCCTAGCTTCCCAGAGGATCCTAGGATAAATGCTATCAGGCCCAGGGGACTTGTCTATTTTCATCCTCTCCAGTATTCCCCAGACCTCTTCCCTACGCACCTCAAGGCCATCCATTCTAATCACTTGTGACTCAATATTCACATCAGCAACAGTGTCCTGACGAAAAGTATTGATTTAGTGTCTCTCCAATCTACTCCGCCTCCACGCACAACTTCCCACTACTATCCTTGACTGGACCGATACCTACCCTAGTCATCCTTTTATTCCTGACATACCTATAGAAAGCCTTTGGGTTTTCCCTAATCCTACCAACTAAGGACTTTTCATGTCCCCTTCTCGCTGCTCTTAGCTCTCTCTTTAGATCCTTCCTGGCTACCTTATAACTCTCAATCGCCCCAACTGAACCTTCACGCCTCATCTTTACATAGGCCGCCCTCTTCCCTTTCACAAGGAATTCCTTGTTTTTAAAATGTTGGCACTGCTTAGATGAAATGGAGTCAGTCATTTTCAAATATGGGAAAGGTTGACTGATGATAAAACAAGAATGTGCTAGTAATGGCAAGTTAGCTGTGGATCTGCAACTGTGATATTTATTTTAGCTCCCATGACATGAATGTGAGAGTTGGAGCACACAGTGCTGAAGAATCCAATGAACATTTATTACACTTCCTGGTATTCACATATGTACATTATAATCACAGGAACTTTTGTGCCTGGGCTCACGCTAAGCAATTGAAATGTACTGGAGCATGCTTTCCTCAGCATGTTACACTGCAAGAGAACACAGCCCAGTAAGATGGACTCTGAAAGCTTTATTCCATTAGGTCTCATGCTGTGATATGGTGATGATATCATGCTCATGTTACTTAAAGATATATTGCACATCTGTTGTGAGACACAACAACAAGAACATGGAGGTGCAATCTGCAGTCAATGTATTAGTTCTCTTGTTAAAATGGTACTAACAAAGCCCCAGTTTACCCTTCAAAGTAACATGATTATACATCCCACTGCTATACATGATCATCAGGTAAGCTTTGTTCTGATAGTTATGGCAGCAACAACTAAACTATCTTTGTATCATCATGTCCACATTCTGGTATGAGTATTCTCAAATTGTAGACTAGTGCAGTGGTCTTGTTTCATTGTCTTAACTCTCCCTGTAATGAAATATTTATGTTTCATGATGTGCAACTCCAAGACATTACCATAACGTTTCTCCACGATCCCCGAAAACCTATATGAAACAGTAAAAGGAATAATCAAAGCCACACTGCTGATGTCAACTGGAATGTTCTAGGCAGCAGAGCAGAGCACCATGAAGACCAAAACAAAAAGATAAGGCAATCTCAGTAGGAAATTGAAAAATCAGAGGTCCCTCCTGCGAGGAAACTTGCATGTTATGAAACATCCACCAAAAATACAGAGACATAGCTGCAGGCAAAGTCCTTCCAGTGAAGCGAATGTCCTTTCACTGCAATGGCCTGGAAAATATGGCCTCTTTGTATTGAGAAAATTGTACATTTTCTTCAGCAGATGCCTCCATCCTGAGGTGACCTGTCATTCTCACTGTCACTCTACGTTAGCAACTTCTGTCTGATCTTTCAATGCTAGTGGCTTACCAGTGGCTCTCCAACCTTGAGGTCTCATTTGCTATCTCTAGGACAGAACTCCCAGTTGTTGCTGACTTGAGGGCCATCTCTTCCAAAATCACAGCATTTCGGGGTATCTGGTTTCAAATTCATCTCAGTGCCTTAATGTGCATTATCAGCTAGCTACCACAGAGCATGTAGTTACTTGTTTTATAATTTAAAAAAAGCTTAATACCACCTCAAAGCAGCTGAAAGTTGCACCAGCACAGTTTAAGCTGAACAGCTAAGGACTGTAAATGTTTCATATTTGTATCTGAATCTCTTTTGTGCGTGCCATTGTCCAAAGAATGCTTTTTTTTCCTCTTTTCTTCAACTTCCTGATGTCATGGGAGGCTGGAATGGTGTGGACGGTTACCAGAGCAGAGGCTTCTGGGCTCCATAGGCTCCTGGAATTGGCAGCAAGGTTTCGGCTGCATTGATGAAGGAGGGGGGATTCCCAACAGTGTGAGGCCCAGATGTGGGCCTAGCAAAAGTCCTGGACATGTGTTTGGGACCCTGACACAGGAAGATGAATGTCATTTAAATACTTCCTTTTCACTCTTGTGTACCTCAAAAAGGTGCCATATTGTGGCTACAGAACACATTTCACTGTATCTCCCAAAATAAATGTGGAGAATAAGTCATTTATTCATTCATGCAGTGTAACAGTGCACAATAAACTGGGGCAAAAACACATGTTGCACAAAATTTTACTACTATTACTAAAATTTTAGGTGTCATAGAATGTGTATACGTAAATGAGGTAATTCATTGTAGTGGAGGAAAATATGGGTTTTGGACTGGACACTGTTGGAAAAACACTGAATAACATGCAGGACTAGATGGAGTTCAATTGTCTGAAATTTTTATAATGGGAGTGGATGTGTAAAATAAAATGCTATATTTGCAAGTACTCACTTAGAATAATATAAAGAAAAAAAAGCAAGCAAATATTAATGTACAGAATTCTGGTGAGGCTATTGTTAATATGTTCGGGTAAAAAATGAGGTCTGCAGATGCTGGAGATCACAGCTGAAAATGTGTTGCTGGTTAAAGCACAGCAGGTTAGGCAGCATCCAAGGAATAGGAAATTCGACGTTTCGGGCATAAGCCCTTCATCAGGAATATGTTAATATGTGCAGCTTTGTGGGTCCCATTTATGAAATGACCAAATAATGCTGACCATAGGCTCACTCAGACAATGGCAAATCTCATTGAGTAGGAGTTTGTGATAGTGGATGCATAAGCACTGCCACTGCAGCAGACTAGAATAAAAGGACATTTTAAATGAATGATTTGAAGATGCGGTGTGGGTAGTTGGGGGGCAGCAGTTGTGAGGAGGCTGTTGTAAAGCCTTTGGTGTTTTTGGGGGGGGGGGGAGTTGATGAGTGATTATCACTTTCAAATTATCAGAGCAAGGAAAGATTTTAGAAGATTTGTTTTGAAAAAGGCATTAATGGAACATTGAATGTTTTGACTCTGTCTTTTTCTGTGTCAAAGACAACAGCATAGTGCCTTTTAAGGATAATTTGTGTCTTGTGTCCAAAATATGTGGAGGGAGTGGGACTAACATTGTATTGTTTAACTTAATTTATAAAAATGAAAGCACACTCCAAAGCATAGACTGAATATTATATGCTGAAATGTAAGTGAAAAATAAATCCAGGAGAAGGAGGTATAGACAATTCCTTCAATACAGGATGTATTGGGCTAAGCACCAATTATCTGTTTTTGTTACTGGAAGTCTATTCAGCAACGCTATTGCCTATCTAAACAGGAAACCTTTCCTTCTTTGAATTTCCATGTGTTGTGCAGTCTAATTGCAATCACATATGTGCGAGTGAATACTCTGGCTCTTTCAGGACACTGTTATCAGTTTGAGTTGACTGAGTAGCTCAACACCAAGCCTACAAGCTACATATCAACATACTAGGATTTGGTTCAATACCAAATGATTTACCTTTTAAGGGATCTATTCTGATTGTTGGATCTCAGCAAACATTTAAATGTTTCCAAAACATTTGCACAATGCTGTATGTTATATACTATTTACAGGAATAGTGTACACCTTGGAAGACAATAGACTGTTAACGTATTGACAAAAAATAAGGATTTATGAAGAGACTCAGGTACTGAGGGACAACTTAATAACCATTTCTCTGGTTATAACATATTGCAAAAGTTGTCAAAAAACAATCAACATTTGCATGGTGAACATAGGAACAAATCTAATAATGCTACAACTCCTTACATCGATTAATGTGCAGCAATGAAATTATTATGCAAGAAAAAGACTAACCACTTAGGTTTTGCCACACATTAGGTTCTCTACTTTTCTAATATTGTAATTGAAAGTTGCTGTTGTAGAACAGCAAATAATCAGAACTCAGGAACCTGCGTTGTGTTAGCTATAGACCTGTGATTTTAATTACAAAGATCTTGAAGCAGATTTGACATTTTATTTGCTTATTGACCTCTTGGGAAATATTATGGCCATTATATAAGAATTGGGGGAAATGGGATTGCCGATGGTAGCAACTTCAGAAAGTGACTTAGCCATTTGGCCAGCATTTTTTTACTTACCCTCAAGTTAGTTTCTACAGAGGGGTGTATTGCTGTCAATTGTTAGATATTTTAAGTGGAACTAAATGATATAACATACCACATTTTAAATATATTGGTACATACTGGCTATGGAGATCAGTTTGTGCACACACAGCCTTCAATAATGCTTTTAAGATTGTGCATTTCTTTCCCTTTGATTCTTGCAATTCACAGGGAAACCTTTTATCTATTCAAAATATTGCTCACATTTTTCATTTGAGATATAGTAGATAGTTTTTCCTTGGAGATGTGAGAGGCTAACCCAAACTTACAACATAGTTTTAATAATTACACACAGCTATATATATATAAAACAAGGTGTTGCTGAGTGGCAGTGTATTCTCTGCCAGATTGATTCCTGTTGCCATTTTGATTGCAGCATATCGCATTCTCTGGACACTCAATGATTATTTGGAAATTAAAAATAGAGATGCTGGAACCCCCCAATAGTTTGATCCAATTTATATAAACAAGAAAGATAACTTAACATTCAACAATGAATCTGATTGTGTCAGGCAATAGCATAAGTATGATCATCCAGTGGTACCATCCAGTGCTTGAAACAAGAAATTTAAAGTACCGGGTACTACAGAAAGTGTACCTATCTTGTCCTGACCTGTCCATCATTCTTCCCTCCTATCAATCCCACCCTCTTCTCCAACATATCACCTTCACCCCCTACCTCTATCTATCTATTGCATTCTCAGATACCTTCTCCCCAGCCACACCCCCCCTCCAATTTATCTCTCACCACCACTCCCCCCTCCCTTGGGACACCCCCTCATTCCTGAAGAAGAGCTTCTGCTCAAAACATCAGTTTTCCTGCTCCTTGGATGCTGCCTGACCGGCTATGCTTTTCCAGACTCTTTGACTACACAAAGTCAGTCAGCATATGTAAGAGGAATAGGAAGCAATCTTTCTTCCAGTAAAATCTGTGACCTCAAATGTGTTCTTTCAGCCTGAGATGTGACATCATTAATGAAAGGGATACAGAAGGAAAATACAGAGAAAAATGATTGTCATGGCATTTCCTGGAATGATGTGCCTGCAACCTAGAGAAATGAGCCATTTGATCTGATCCTTGATGTCAGTACCATCAGCAAGAAATAGAAAGGGTGCCGAGAGGATTTTGAAATGCATGCTAACAGTCAGGAATTTATTTTTAGATAGGGCTACACAAATGTAGAAAACAGAATGCTAGACGCCTTTATTGCTATTTGATGCAGGTACTTCTGTGAGGGCAGTTCATAAGATGTTGTCTGATGTAGGAGATAAGGCAATTTACAAACACACAGCAAAAATGTTGAAGGATCATTGTGTGGTGATACCAAGTTCCAAATGCCAAAGGTATGTTTTGACAGAACAGGCAGACCAATAGCCCAATTTGTGACTTGCTGGAGGCAAATGTTAGTCACGATTTTCCCAACCTGGATAAGGTTCACTAATTTGTTATGGTTCCAGAAGGGGTAACCCAAATTATTAAACCCTGGGGATGATAAGGGATGAACTGGCTCCTCTTTGTCAAATGGTCTCTTTCTGCTCCTCATTTTGAATGTATGTTTGTAGACTGATGGAGCATTCCTTGAGCAAGATAAGCACATTTACACCTGTTTAGGAACAAGAAGTTTGACACCTGTTCTTGATGCAGTCGACTGCTTGACCTGTTAACATTAGGGAGTATCAGTTCACTCACTGAATCAGGCTGTCACCTAATGACGATATGTTTGAGAAATGCAACTGACAGGCTCCGTTTTCCTTTGTGGAACTTTGAACAGTGCGAGTGAATGGGAGACCTCTTATTCTTAATCTCTGCCCCCTTAGTTCTTAGTACTCCTAGAAAATGAAACATCCGTTTAGCATCCACACTCTGAACTCCGTCAGCATCTTGCAGGTTCAATAGGATCACCTCCCATTCTTCAAAATCCAAAGGGTGTATGTGTCATGCTCCCAGTTGATGGTAATATTGAATAATACAGATCCCAGAATGAAACTTGGCTTTTGTGATGATAAAAGGTGTGTGATTTATATTGATATAAATAATTCTTTAGGGGGAAAGCTTTAAAACAACAATCCTTCCAGAACAGTGACCTAATCCAATATGTGAGCAGGTGATTGTGGCCCCCCCCCGAGGGTAAATGAAACAATGTTTATATTGGTATGATTGACAACAGTTAGATCAAACATTGATCTTGTTTCTGGTTCAGGATTGATTCTAGCTCAGAAAATATACCTTGAGAGTTTTTATGGCATTTTAGAGGAGATATTGTCTCCCTTAAAAAACAACTTTTCAGAACAGTTAAAGAAATACCTTACCTCAGCAAAAAGGTTTACTTTGTACAACCTCCTGACCAGGGAGTATTTGGTTAGAAATCTACAGATTATTAGATTCTGAGAAAATCTAAGCTCTCATTTTGTGAGTATTCCTGGCTGAAGACTCCACAGTTCACAGACTGAAACTGGGGCTAAACAGTTAAGTCAAATTTAAAATTTCAGCAGTGACCTGCTCAATGATAACCAGTTTGGGTTCTGCCAAGACCACTCAGCTCGTGACCTCAGCACAGCCTTGGTTCAAATATAGACAAGAGCTGAATTCCAGAGATGAGGTGAGAGTGACAGCCCATGACATCAAGGCCACATCCGATCAAGAGTGGCATCAAGGAGCCTTATCAAAACTGGAATCAATGAGTATTGGGGACAAACCTTCTGGTGATTTGAGTCACACCTGGCACATAAGAAGATGGTTGCAATTGCTTGGGGTCAGTCATCTCAGTTCCAGGACACCTCTGCAAGAGTTCCTCAAGCGAATGTCCTATGTCCCACCATTTTTGGCTGCTTCACCAATGACTTTGCCTCCATCATAAGATCAGAAGTGGGGATGTTCGCTGATAATTGTACAATATTCAGCACCATTCACAACTTGTCAGATACTGAAGCAGTCCGTGTTCAAATACAACAAGATCTGGACAATATCCAGGCTTGGGCTGACAAGTGACATGTAGCATTTGTGCCACACAAATATCAGGCAATGACCATCTCCCATAAGAGACAATCTAATCACTATCCCTTGACATTCAATGGTATTAACAGCATTGAATCCCCCACTATCAAACTCCTTGGGATTACCATTGACCAGAATCTCATTTGGACTTATCACATAAACACAACGGTTACAAGAGCAGGTCAGAGGCTAATACATACTGTGGCAAATAATGCACCTCCTGAATCCCTAAAGCATGTCCACCATTTACAAGGTGGAAGTCAGGAGTGTGATGGAATAGTCCCCACTTGTCTGGAATGGTGCAGCTCCAACAACACTCAAGAAACTTGACACCGTTCAGGATAAAGCTGGCCACTTGAATGGCACCACATCCACAAGCATCCACTCCGTCACCACAAACGCTCAGTGTATACTATCTACAAGATGCACTACAGAAATTCACCAAAGATCCTCAGACAGCATCTTCCAAACCTTTGACAACTTCCATTTAAAAAGGACAGGGGCAGCAGATACATGGGAACACCACTACCTGCAAATTCCTGTCTAAGCCACCCACCATTCTGACATGTAAATATGAACTGCAACAATTTAGGAAAGTAGCTCACAATATCTTCTCAAGACGTGGAGGTGTCACTGTTGGACTGAGGTGGGCAAAGTTAAAACTCATACAACACCAGGTTATAGTCCAACAGGTTTATTTGGCAGTACAAGCTTTCAGAGTGCTGCTCCTTTGTCAGGCACCTGATGAAGGAGCAGCGCTCCGAAAGCATGTACTTCCAAATAAACCTGTTGGACCATAACCTGATGTTGTGTGATTTTTAACATTGCCCATCTCCTCAATGGCAACTAGGGATGGGCAAAAAAAAGGTGCTAGCCAGTCAGTTATGTCCTCATCCCACAAATGTATTAAAAATTGATTTGGAGGTATGGTGTCTCTGGATTTGAAGACTATAAAGTGATGGCATTGGGAAATAGATTGAAACTTGACTTTCCTTGGTGTTATAAGACGTTTTTAATTGTTCTATATTCTAGATAGCTTGTATTTTGTTATTTTCAACTTTTATATAATAAATATCTATTCTATTAAAGAAACATTTGATTTGATATTGATTTGATATATTATTGTCACACGCACCGAGATACATTGAAAAGTATTGTTTTGCATGTTACCTAGGCAAGCCGGTCTTTACATAGATGCATCAGGGTAATAGAACAGAATGCAGAATATAGTGTTGCAGCTACAGAGAAAGAGTAAGTCTATTATATGAGAGGTCCATAGATAACAGCGGGGAAGAAACTGTTCTTAAATCTGTTGGTATGTGTTTTCAAACTTATATATCTTCTGCCCGTGGAAGATGGTGGAAGAGAGTATAACCAGAGGTCAGAGGGGTCTTTGATTATGGTGGCTGCTTTCCTGAGGCAGCAGGAAATATAGCCAGAGTCAATGGATGGAAGGTTAGTTTGCGTGATGGATTGGGGTATGCTCATAACTCTCTGTAATTTCTTGTGATCTTAGACAGTGTAATTGCCATATGAAGCTGTGATGCATCAGGCTGGGATGCTTTCTATGGTGCATCTATAAACATTCGTTAGAGTCACTGTGGACATGCTGAATTTCCTTAGTTTTCTGAGGAAGTAGAGCCTTTGGTGTGTTTTCTTGACTGTAGTGTCGATGTGGATGGGCCAGGTCGGATTTGTCAGTGATACTTACTCCTAGAAGTTTGAAGTTCTCAACCACCTCAGTACCTTTGACACAGTCGTCCACTCCACTTCCCGACTTCGATGACTAGCTCCTTCATTCTGCTGACATTGGGGCAGAAATTGTTGTCTTTTCACCATGCCCCTATGCTCTTTGTCCCTTTCTTGTACTCTACCTTATTGCTGTTTGAGATTACATTGCATTTTTCTATGAATAGGTATCATGTAAGTTTTTTTTTAATTTTTACTAACAGGAATTATTAGGTCAGGTCCCAGAATGAAATCTGACCTGCCCTGCTGTGATTTGATAGTCCATAAGTTTTATTTTCCTTTTGTATACCACCTAAGTCAGTCATTGGAAATAATCACAAGAAGCTGCCAATGCACTGCTCCTTGGATGCTGCCTGACCTGTGCGCTTTTCCAGCAACACATTTTCAGCTTTTGTGTAATAAGCCAGTGTTGTTTTGATAAAATGTGTCCAGCAGGCTAAGATAAAAGGTAGGGAGGAGCCTGCTGGACACACTTTCCTCATTCCTGAAGAAGGGCTTATGCCCGAAACGTCGAATTTCCTGTTCCTTGGATGCTGCCTGACCTGCTGCGCTTTTCCAGCAACACATTTTCAGCTCTGATCTCCAGCATCTGCAGACCTCACTTTCTCCTCGAAGATTATTACACAAAAGACAAAGCAGACTACATTGCGTTATATGAGTTCTCTCAAGCTACTTTATTACAATTTCAGCTCTGTTGTAAATTAACATAATTTCCTTTTAAATGTGTGTCTCCAAAAATATTATAGGATGCCTTGCTGTGCAAGACCTCCACACCATTCGGCTTCTGGAGTTTTGTTCCCACTGAGTCCTAAGTTTTTCCCCAGCCTTGACTGCATGGAGACTGCTGGTGAAAGCACCTCTGCTGTTTTGGATCTTTTCTCCTCTCTGTATAAACCTGCATCTGGTCCTCTTGCTCTGCTTTGTACAATTCAATTTAGCAAGCACCTTCACAATTATCTCAGGCAGCTTGCTGGTCATTTCATTATAATTGCATGACTTCTTGTTAATGCTATGTTGGATAAGAATAATTTTCTGAATTTTTTGAAGGAAAACCAGACACACTTTAAATGAACTGAAATCTAAAATCCAGTTTTCCTCCACTTTTGAACCGGCAATAGCAATGAAATATTCTGTACCTTGGGTCCAACTTGGTCAATCCTTCTTCATAAGATAAACTCTTAGCACAGCAACCAAATGAGTGAACTTTCACTGAACTACTTTCCAAAACAATTTTTTTTTAAATGAGAAGACCATAACTACATAGTTTTCCAGATAAGGTTTTAACAAGGCTCTGTACAGCTGCAGCAGAACCTCTTTGTTACTTTGATATACCATATCCTTGCAATAATCACAAGCATTCAATTTTCCCTCCTAATCATTTGCTGTACATACGTCTCTTTCTACCTCAGAATTTTGCAAATTTTCACCATTAAAATTGCATACTGCTTTTTCTATTCTTTCTGCTAAGTGAATATATTCACATTCTCCCACATTATACTCAATTTTCCACATTTTTGCCCACTCAATTAACCTGTCTGTACCTCTTTTACAGGACTCTCCCAAACTGCTACCATCCCACTTTGCTTTGCACATTTAGTATCCACACAGTCACCAGAGGTTGGAATCAAACCCGGGACCCTGATGCTGTGAGGCAACAGTGCTAATCACTGAGCCACCGTGCCGCACCATAATCCAGACCTCTCACTCTGCACCTTCAACACTGTATTCTGCAATCTGTCCTGCTTCAAGTATTTACAATCTGTATCAATGAACTGGATGAAGGTACTGAATGCAGGAGGTAGGGTGGGAAGAGTGTAATCCAGGTAGCTGTGGGAGTAAGTGAGTTTGTAAGAATGTCAGTGTCAAGTCGGTCATCATTAATGGAGATGGAGAGGTCCAGGAAGGGGAGGGAGATGTCAGATATGGTCCAGGTGAATATAAGGTCTGGGTGGAATGTGTTGGTGAAGTTGATGAACTGTTCAACCTCCTCGCGGGAGCGCAAGATGTCATCGATGCAGTCATCAATGTAGCAAAGGAAGAGTTGGGGAGTGATGCCGGTGTAACTATGGAAGACAGACTGTTCTACGTAGCCGAGAAAGAGACAGGCATAGCTGGGGCCCATACGGGTGCCCATGGTTACCCCTTTGATCTGGAGGAAGTGGGAGCACTCAAAGGAGAAATTGTTAAGGGTGAGGACCAGTTCAGCCAAACAAATGAGAGTGTCAGTGGAAGGGTACTTTTGGGGACGTCAGGAGAGGAGGAAATGGAGGGTTTACAAACCCTTGTCATGGCGGATGGAGGTGTCAAGGGATTGGATGTCCATAGTGAAGATGAGGCATTGGGGACCAGGGAAACGGAAGTCTTGGAGGAGGTGGAGGGTGTGGGTGGTGTCTCGAATGTATGTGGGGAGTTCCTGGATTAGGAGGAATAGGACAGTATCGAGCGAGGTGGAGATGAGTTGGCGGGGGGCGGGGGTAGCAGGAGCATGCTGAGACAATGGGTCAGCTGGAGTGAATCTTGGGAAGGAGGTAGAATCGGGCAGTGTGGGGTTCTCAGACTACGAGGTTAGAAGCTGTGGGTGGGAGATCTCCTGAGTTGATGAGGTTGTGTATGGTCTGGGAGATAATGGTTTGGCGGTGGGGGGTGGGGTCATGGTTGAGGGGGCAGTAGGAAGATGTGTCTTTGAGTTGGCATCTGGCTTCAACAGTGCAGAGGTCAGTGTGCCAAACTACCACTGCACCCCCTTTATTCACTGGCTTGATGGTGAGGTTGGGATTGGAGCAGAGGGAGTTGAGGGCTGCGCATTGTGAGGGTGAGAGGTTGGAGGGGGGGAGGGGGTAGACAGTTTAAGGTGGTTAATATCTCGGTGGCAGTTGAAATGAAGAGATCAAGGCCAGCACTGGGTGCCCAGGTGGATGAAGTGTGTTGGAGGCGAGTAAAGGGGTCCTCGGAAGGTGGGCGGGAGCCCTGATTGTGAAAGTAAGCACAGGGGCGGAAGAAGTGTTTGACATCACGACGCATATTAAATTCATTGATGCATGGATGGAGGGGGATAAAGGTAAGGCCTTTGCTGAAGACTAGTCGTTCGTCCTCAGTGAGGGGAAGATCTGGGGGGGGAGGGGGGGGGTGGGGATTGTGAAAACTCGGCAGGGCTGGGAGCTGGGATCTGGTGTGGGTGTGGAGCTGGGAGTGGGGTCGGACCCTGTAACTGGAGTGGGCGTGGTGGTAGGAGGAATGGGGGTGGAGTCATTATGTTAGCTGCAGCACCATGTTCTCTTGTCTAATAACCTTTATCTTATTTGCACATGGTATGTCGGCATCAGTGGCAAGGCCATAATCTGTTGCCCATCCCTAATTGCCCTGATGTAAGTGGCTAACTGGGCCATTTCCGAGGGCAGGAAAGAGTCAACTGCAAGTCTGTGCCTGTGGAATTGCCTAAAGCCTCCTGATTAGTGCACATGCTGGATAACAAGTGACTTTTCCTGGGAGTGAAGGGCAAAGCTAGTGAGTGGGAGATGAGTTGGCAGTGATTTGGCTGAGGGATATAGTTGATCATTTGAATGATGGGGTAATATGGGGTATTGGTGGTCAAGAGATATGGTTGAGACAGGCCATGGGGGAGGAGTAGGTCTGCATAGTGTGGCAAAGAGACATGAGGGTTTTGGGGGAGGGTAGATATGCACAGAGTAAAACAAGGGTAGAAGTGGCCATGGGAGTGCAGAAGAAGAGTATAACTTCAATTGGGCACAGAAAGTGAGAGGCTTGAGGATGTGAGAGGGGGGGGGGGATGTGTTCTGTTTAAGTGTTTACTTTTAAACTTTGCAGAGTCCTTGAACAGGCAAGTTAGGCATTTGATCCCAGGAACCAGTTTGCCTTTTGGAGTCTTCCCAGGTTGCCAAATCAGACTGCAGCCTGGGATTAAAATTCTGAAGTGTGGGTGACCATCTCTAAAGGTTGAGATTGTGGAGCCAGAATTTCTCCCTAAGTACCAACCCCAAAGTGGAAACAAAATTTGCAACCTCAAAGTCACCCACGCATTGTCTATTGGAATAGAACACCTAGTCCAAATCACAAGCAGTGAAAGCTACCTACCAAAGATATTTTTATGCCTCTTGACATCAGTACCTTTGAAAATTAGATCAGGATTAGATCAACAATAACCATTGCTGCTTTTGTTCAGATACACATTTGACTGTTTTGCATCAATGCAAAAATAATAGCTGAATAGCAGTCTTGATATTTTATGTTGAGCTGCAAAATACCCAAGACCATTAATTGCTTTTCTTTATACGGAAGCTACTTTGTAATTTTTTATTTGCAAAATCAATTTAATATTTCTTGAAATGCCCAGCTGCATGGTGGCAAGAAAATTAATAATGCAACATTTGGAAGAGGCTTATGCTTTATCAACTTTCATTAACTTGGAATTGCTCCTGAACAAACAAGATTTTCATAAGTGCACCATGAGGAGGTGTCGCAACCACATGTGCCATTCCTCATTAAAGTAAAGCAACTCTAATACTAGAGCTGAGCTGCATCAAGATATCAAATGTTCATAAAATGAGACATTTATTAATATTTAGTCCAACCCTGATTACTTTTCTTTTCTTGTTCAGGAAATGTCAACATGTTTGAGATTTAAAGGTCTGCCCAGACTCCTCGCATCATCCTGCCTGCTCATTTCAGGTTTCTATGCATAATTTGGAATAGCCATATTAGAAGCAAGGGTAATTAAATTGCAATGCTTATATCACTGTTGTTGTATTATCTCTGCTATTAACTGTTTTCTTACTTGCGAGCATGAAAACAGCAATAAGAGCTTCAATTATAATCTATAGTTGACTATTTTTGATTCTTGTGTTTGTATGTATGGGGTGTAAATCTTACAATAACCTGGTTTCGGAAGTACGTTTTGTTGAAATTTGACAGTTAACTGCCAGGTATCATCAAACTGGTACATTTTCCACTGCAGTTCCTCTACCAATGACAGTCCATTCACCAAACAACTAACATTCTCTTCTCATTCTGTTGAAGAACATTGTTTCCCCTTTACACTAGCGTTCATGAATGCAAGATGATGAGCTTTGACAAATTGTAACTTTATCAAAAATATTTATATAGCTACTTAAGTTAAAATATTTAACAATATTTCTGTAATCTTTTTGAGATTACACATAATAAGTAGAATGAACAGTGTAATCCACACTGCTAAATGGACTTCTTTTAAGCTACATAAAGGAATTAGGCAATCACTTCACCTTTGGCTTGACGAGATGCTTTGGAAACTGCATTTATTTTGTGTGGCAGTGTACACCAGGTGCTTGTTGCCATCAGAATGGGATTGTCCATTGCTAACACTTACTTATGTGTTAGTCGCTAAGAAAAGCAAATTCTAAAAAAGTTGCATTTTTTCATCAATGTTTGTGGTAACATTTTCACGTATCAGGATTGTGAATTGCCACCATCACCAATTATCTATTTAAATTATCATTTATTTGGGATTTTATGTGTAATTTTACTTCTGCAAATAATTGATTTCAGCGCAAACTGAACAATAATCTTTTTGGATATCTGTCTGTCAATTCATTATTTAAATGCAAAGTAAACCACACCAGAATTTGGCCAGAATTGAATAGACAAAAACTTGCATATTATGCACAGACTATTGGCATTTTGGCACAATAAAAAGCCCAGTGTTGTATAAACATTTTTAGTTGAATTAAATCCAACATAAACCACGTTGCATTTAAAAATTTCAAAGTTGTTTAAATTTTTGTGCTGTAATTTTAGACTCAAGTGTAACTGCAAAACAAGTGATGTGCATTCCCACCCCATTCACCCAAAAGTACAAGTTGAATCAATGTGATATGAAACTTGGTTGTTGCGTGGGAAATTCTAATGATGCTGGAAAAGCCTGTGTTCATTCATTTTCTGACCCAAGGTTATAGACAATGAGATAGTACAAGCCTGCTTTCTGTCATGGCTTTCCTACTATGATCCTTTCACATGATGTTGTGGGAAGCAAGTGATAAAAAAAAACGGAACTGGCTTTGTAAGTTAGGAAAGAAAACAAAACATGGAAAGAATGTTTCCTTCAAATCCTCAGACAGTTTGATAACCTTTGTCAGTTCAGTCTGTCAACTACCCATTGATTGCACTCACTAATAAAAGAGCAATTGATTGCCACTTCATTTAATAGCAGTCTATAGACTATGCTTTAGCCTAATGGTATTATCATGTCAACCTTTTCCTGTTTCAGTGTTTTCTTAATATCGTACAGTGTGTTGAACAGCAAAATTTCTTACTGTCCTTTTTTTGATAAGTCATTTTCTTTTGGATCTTTTGAATATGGAATTTTCTTCAGTGTTCACAACGTATAATTTGAAATTTAATACATAAAATCCTAGATTTCAAAGTGAAGATCGATTGTAAGATTTTGTCACAAATATAATCTCTACAATCTAGCATTATGCTCAAATTAGGAGCCAATGAATCATGTCCAAAATGCCTTTTTAACATGTGAAAAGTATTAGTTTGAAATTAGGCTTAGAAGCCCACAAAAAGTACAATATGCAATGACAAAAAGTCAGTATTCTTCCAATCACAAGACAAATTTTAAAAGAAAAATCTAAACCTCACTTTTGGTTCTTTAGAGGACAACATTTAATATTTAAACAGCATATGAAATTGAATCAAAGATGCATGCATTGGGTGTAATCAAAGAAGTATTTTTCATTCTAGTTTTTTTATAATATGCTACAAACTCATGCTGAGGGATATCATTTCGTTAGAATGCCACATCAAAACGACCTTGAACTAAAGTGATTATAAGTGAATGGTTTATTTCAATACAGGTAAGAAATACTTTGCATATACAAAATTTTTGAAAAGGTGATGAAAGTCAGCAAGTTTAAGTACTTGGGGATTTTAGAGTTTGGATGGTTTCAGTTGTCTATCTTCTTGGCTTTTGATATTATCCAAATTGTTTGAAAGTGTAGCCACCTTTTAATTTCCATGCACAAAAGAACATTATAGTTCACATAGCTTCAAGATTGATGTGCCTTAAAGCCAAACAACTACTTTTTGAAGTTATGTCATTGTTCTTTTGTAAGCAAATTCAGCAGCCACCCTTCACATCATATAAGTCTGCATAAGTGCAGTAATATCCATGACTAGTAAATCTGTTCTGGTGAGCTACAAGTGCAGGCAGGTAAACTCTCCACTCTTCTTTTGAGAAAGTGGTATGGGATTTTAAATCCACTTGAGCAGAGCAACATGGGTTCAGACTAACCCTCATTTGAAAGATGGCAATTGAAATAACACAGCACTCCCATCGTACTGAAGTATCAGTCTAGGTTATCTACTTGAGTGCTGAAGTGAGACTTGACCCCCAAGCTTCTAACTCAGGTGAGAGCACTATTGCTGAGCCAAGCTGACACTCATGTTGTCATTTATTATTGGATTATATGCCTTGGAGTTAAACAGCTGGTTTTAACTAACTCCATGTAATCCATTTGAATCCTACAGTGACCAGGCTATTCCAATTTGTGTTTAAAATCTTTCAATTAAGAGCTTTTGATCAGCACTGTATCATTCTTTTGGGTAAAAATCAGATGCATATTTGACAGGTCTTTACTTCCTGTTCTCAATTAACTAAGTTCTTCCATGAGACTGGAAAACATTTTGGATATGGTTTGTGTACATTTTTCAAGATTTCATTGCTACCTTTGCGCTTCTGAGATCTTTAATTCTATGAATTTATTGTATTCAGATTCGCCATTCAGTTGTGGCCAAAATGGTCACAGGAAATATTTAGAACGTCATGGTTAAAGAAAACTTGCCTGACCAAACATAAACTGCAAATCCCATTAGATGAGTTGATGAATGTGCTGACATTGGAGATTGTAATGAAAAGCTCCATAATTACTGTATTATTGCTGAAAGTTCTTCAGAAATATTAATTATATTATTCTGTCACAAAATTTGAGGCAGCTCATTTCACAGTGCTGTCAGCAGTGATTTTGTATTGGCTGGAAGCCAGTAGATTCGATGAGAATTGTCAGTTTTCAGCTAAGGCTATTGAATGGTTTGGCTCAGGCAAACATGTTTCATTCAAAAATGTAACATCCTTGCAGTTTCCTTGACTGATAACCACCTGTGAGAAATTAGTACTTGCTGTGAGTATCATGGATTTAAAGTCTGTTACCTAAGGTTCATGTAGCCAACAAACAACTGAAATGATATATACTGCTGCAGACAGAAGGAAATGCTGTTCCCATTTCAGATGCTCTTCCGTTTAGCGTTGAGCACTTTCAGGATTGGATGGAGCAGTCGGCTGCAGAGAGAAAAAAATCATTCAGCTCCATTTTGTGTTGGAGAAGAGTGGAAAGTGAGCAGACGCCATCTTTAAACATCAACTTGTATTAATGGACACAGGAGCTTACTTTGCGTAGATTAGCCAGCTCCAGCTTGAGCAGTAATACACTCAAGTTGTAGTAGATTGGACAATGAATGAGTAGTCAGTATTGCTCAATCATTTTGGCCCTTGGCTACTCTTTCCCAGAACAAAATGGAACAGCATACTAAATCATGCGACTCATTACTTTCTGTCTATTTAAAGGAAAAGCAGCTGGTTGGACAATTACTCCCTTTTAGAATGCAAATCGGCTTGGGGAGACAGGGATGGTGCTGCTACAGAACCTAAATGTCAGACGGGGGAAACGATACAGAAACTTTCCATTTCTCATTTCTCTGATTTCCAAATCTTTTGTGGGTTTTTTTAAACAAAAGTTTCAGTGCTATGAGCGCCAAGACTAGTCCAAAGTTGTCAATACAAAATAAAAATGTACTCCACGTTCACTCTTAAGATATATCCTGTCTACTTTTTATTTGACTTATTTTCCTATAGTTTCTCTTTTCCACCCTTTTGATGTTTTTAACAAGCTTCTTATGGGAAGCTTGGGTTTCTGCCAGTCTGGAATTTCAAATGTCCTATATAGGAGAGAGTATGTAAAATATTACTGGATCAAATGCACAAATATTGCTGGCTTATGCCCTTTTCAGCAGTCATAGGTTCATCTGCTTACTATATTGAGGAATTATATTAACACTCATCTGGTGTCCATATACATCCTTTTCACTCATTGACAATTCTTAATTAAATATACATTTACTTCAGTGAATTTTTTTTTCATTGGAATTAGTTGTTGCTCAGTAGTTGAACTCTCCCTTCTGAATGAGGACATTGTTTTGAAACCTACCACATGTGGGTTTCGCTAAACCCCAGTTGTTTAAAATCCACAATACTTTAAATGGAAGGGGTGAATTCCCATCCTCTCGACATTTCAATTTGTAGTTGAATGGTTTGTCCAGTAGCCTTCACAGACTTTTGGGGTAAATAGGTTTTGTCCAATGTTGAATATCATTATTAATATCAAACTGATTCAGGACAACCATTTAAAGACTTTCATTCCTCAATGCTCTGGAATTAGTTTAGGATCTGGCATCTCCCCAACATCCTCCTACCTGTGAACTTGTCATTGCTGTGGTTACAGGTTGTGGTTGTGGTTTGACAGCCGGGCTCCTGAATCTATTCTATATTTGACAGCATAAAATGTTGAAGAGAAGGTACCTTCTGTGGTATAATGAGATTCATGTAAATCAAGATGATGTAATTGATCACATGTCTATGATATCGGTAAAAGGGAAGACATCAATTGAGAGAGAGTATGTGAAGAGTGAGGTCTCAGACACTATACTAGAGAGATGTATTTGATGACCTGCTATATACAGATATAAATAAATAGTGTTACAACACATAAGAAGTTGAAGTCTCTTACTTGGAGATAAGGAGCAAGCTGCAGACGCCCATGGTCCAGAGAAACTCCCGTGGTATTACAACGTACAAGTCAATTTATTGTCTTAAAGCACAAGATACAGTATGGTGGCAACTAGAGAGAGAGAGAGAAAAATTCCCCCAGAGCCAAGATCTGTAGTTAAAGCAGGGACACATCTGAAAAGGGAAAACTCTGAAGGCAGAACAGGACCTTGGAAGACTTTGACAGAAAATAAATTGTTAAAGGGCCAGACTCAGAAAACAAGGTGTTATAAAAAATAATGGTTCAGAAGAGATTAATATTCATATTACACTGTCTCCACCATTCTATTGATGTCACATGCAAAGTGTGAGTGGAATCAAGGAGTTCTACACTCAAGCTTTTGGAAGGAGCTGAAGTTTCTGTACCAGCTCCTGAAGGTTCCAGTAATTATACCTGACCAAATGTGATCGCATTGAAGCACCACTATGTAATAAAATGTATTGTTATTAAATAAGGTACTTTCTGTAGATACTCTATTATGTATCATGAAATATTAATCAATGGGTAGGCCCAGTACAAAGGAAGATTAATGGCAGTGAATTACTTTAAAAGCCTTTACATAAGAATAAAGATTGCAAAAACCACAATGTACCAGGCATGGGAAATCTAGAAAAATGGCACACTAGACAGAAGGCCTTTGAAAACCTTGATTACATGGCTGTAGATTGGGATAACTCTGATGGGTGAGAAAAAGAAACTAATGAGATGTTGATGCCCAGGTATGAATGGCAATATTCTAGAGGGGGGAAACATGGGATCAGAACACTTCAACAGTGGAAAGAAAAACTTAAGTACTCTCCCAGGGCAGCCAAGAGTAAAGACTTTGCCGCCACCTAATCCATTTGATAATGGGGAAGACCCAGGGGCCTGAAAGCCCCAAGGCCAAAGAGGCAGGTCCAATGTTATAGAATGGCTTCAGGTTTACATACAACAGAGCAGCATCATCATGTCAACATGTTTTTATATGCTGTGGGTCCAACAGTTGATTTCTGTTAAGACAAAGAATGGAAGTAAATATATCAGTGTTAATTAAAGCACTTTATATGTACTTTGGCCCCAGATAAAATAAATGGTAGAATAGGTGACTTTAGCCCCAGATAAGATAAGTAGTAGAACAGGTAAAATTTAATCATGACCTTTGCACTTGAGAGGATCAAAAAAAAATCACTTGTAATGCATTTATATCACTCAGCATATCTCTGCAGGAATGAAGATTTTAGAATGATTGATCAATTAGAGAGCATTTACTAATCAATATGAGGGATAAGAAATTATTAGGCATTCTTCATTTGAAGGAGGACCTTGGCTGAGGATTTGATTTTGGAATAGGCAATCCAATTTACGCTGCAGCTAAAAGTCAGGAAGTCAAAATCAGTCAGTGCTATGAGGAAACATCAGGGATTCTTCTGAACTGGATGGGTGGATAGGACCCAAGATAGGTAATTATTTTCTGGAAAACATGCCACCTATGTCATTGACCATGTTAAATTATGCAAATTGTTTCTAAAAACAGAATCACAAGTAGAAAGAATAGCCAGCAGGAGGAGCTGAGTGCCATAAATGTGGCCACTGGGAAACTTTAAAAAATATGTTAGTTTAACAGTACCATTATCACTGTAAAAACAAAAAAGAACACTTGGAAATGGATCATTTATAGGGAAATAGAAATGCAACAAGGTAAAAGTTTAAGAAGTTCAAGATATTGAACAAAAGACAATATTCCTAGGAGAGTTCAAAGAGTTAAAAAGCATTCAACACCATCAATTTGATGTTACAAGGTTTCAAAACAGAATTTAAACTCAACATAGGAGCACTTGCTTTACTGTTAGTAGACAGCTTGTGATGGTTCACTTCATCGTAGTATCACAGAATTGTTACAATGCAACAGGCCATTCAGCCCACTTTATCTGCATAAGCTCCATAATTATTTTGACATAGTGCCAATCTCCTGCCTTTTCATTGTGACCCTGCACGTTGTTTCTATTAAATAATCAATGAATAGTTAAGCCTGCCTCCACCACACTTCGAGGCAGCATATTCCATACCTGGACCACTTAATGTTTGAAAAGGTTGTTTCTCACCTTTCGTTTGCTTATTTTGCAAAAGAAAAAACTTTAAATCCATATTCTTTGGTTCTCATTCCTTCATAAGGAGGTACAGCTTCTCCCTATACACGTTGTCCAGACACCTCATGATTTTGTCAAATCTCTTCTTAACCTTCTCCTCTTCAACAAAACTGTCCCGACTTCTCTGATATAACCTCTTTACTGGAACCATTCTTGTAAACATCTGCTGCTCTTTCTAATGCATTCACATCCTCTCTAAAGTGTGGCACCCAGAACTATACCTAATACTTTACCTGAGGATTAACTGGTGTCCTGTATAAGTTCAGTACAATATCCTTGCTTTTGTACTTTACTTCTCCATTAATGAATCCCAGTTCACTGTATGTTTTATCAACTGCTTTCTCTACCCATTCTGCAACTTTCATTTCTTTTGCACATGAACATCAGGCCCCTGCGTTCCTGCACAACCTTTAGAATAGTGTCCTTTATTTTGTCTCTCCATGTGTTTTGTTGCAATGTGTATCTCACCTCTCTATTTCCTCACTGCCCACTCTAATAATTTGTTTTGAAGGACCAAACTGTGCTTCTTTCAGTTTACAATTCTCTAAAGTTTTGTCTCATCCATAAAATTCAAAGCCATTGACTTTTCTTTGTGACTATTAGTTCCATCCTAAATAATTGTTGAACTGACAGGCCTAGCAACTACAAACCCATCTTTAGAATCTTTTTTGAACATGCTAGTGTTTGAAATGTCCTCTGTCACCATCCCCAAATGCAAGGAACATTGAAATAGCATGGCCAATGCCTTCCTCAATTTCTCCTCTCATGTCTTTCAATATTTTCAAATACATCTCAACTGATTTGATTTTGATTTGATTTATTGTTGTCACATGTACCTAAGTACAATGAATGAAAAGTTTTGTTTTGTGAGCAGTCCTGACAGATGATAACAAGAATATAGAGATCTCAATGTGTTAAAATAGTGAGGAATACAAGGTTACAGCTGCACAGGAGATGCAGAAAAGCAAGATATAAATTTTTACAAACTTAGAATTGAGGTGGAATAGTTGTAAAAAATGTGAGAATAAGATCTGCTGTACAGAGCTTGCAAAGTCTTCTAGTATCGATGCCATCTTGAAGGCTGAAGGCCTTGGACCCTGTACCTTACCCTATACTGGTCCCTGTTACTTTATCTTGTACAGGTGCCTGTATCTTATCCTGTACTGGTCCACACACCTTACCCTGTACTAGTCCCTGTTACCTTATCCTGTACTGTTCCCTGTGTCTTATCAACATTAAGTACTGACAACTTATTTACTATCCCTTCCTTGTCAATTTTAAACTGCTTTAGATGTCAGAGTTTCTTCCTCAATTGCCATGCCTGACAGTATCTACCTCATCCATAAGATATGCGTTTGTCCCCATGTGTAAATCCTCTCCTCTGGCCCCTAATCAGTCCTACTCCTGGCTGAAGTCAGAGATTGTCAGACCAGTGAACATAAAACTCCAAGGTATGGGTGACACACCCTCAGTGCATAGGCAAATCACCACAAAATCTCAGAACATAAAATGCCAGTGAGACATTGTATATGCATTCATTGTTGATTAGCTCAGTTGGATGGATAGCTGGCTTATAATGTAAAGTGATATCAACATTTTGGGTTTAGTTCCCATACCAGCTAAGATTACCATGAAGGATTCTCCTTGTCAACCCCTTGTATGATACATGCTGACCCTCACCTCTCTCATGAGAGGTCTGGTAACTACATCTTTCATTGTGGAATAGCAATGCATCTATTCTTGCTCCCTTAGAGAGCATGAATAAAAACCATCAGAATGAAGATAGGAGAGTATTTTAGTGATAATTCCTAAATACATTCAAAAGGTTAAGCAAACTGAAGCAGGAATATCACATTACGGCATATGAAGAGAGTTATGTACAAAGGAAAACTCTTCACTCTTTTGAAAGGAAAAGTAAAATTTCAGATCACATGATCGAAAGTGGGGTCACATTATCAATGACAGATATGATACAATGGGTGTTTAGGGTTTGTATAGGATAGGCCAAACGGATAAAAGATTATATTTGACATCTGCATGAGAACATAGGTGGTATAAGACGGGCTGAAGGGCCATAATTGTTGATGATACTTGACAAGCTGCATGACCTTGAATGAGTCCTGTTAACATTCCTTTACAGGCTGAAGATGGCAGCTGCAGCTTGTTTCTCTGGAACTGTGTTTTCTGTTCTAGCCAGTAGCTTTGTCTTCTGTAGCTGTTTTCTATACCTTGCTGTTTGTTATACTGTATAAGAGAGAGAGTTTTGTTCGAAGTCATTGCACTTCACCTCGGACCAGGATTGCAAATGGTGCCAGGAACAACCTCAGCCTCCACTCCAGTCGACGATCGAGCAGTCCCAGGCAGGGCATGAGGCTTATTGTTTCGCTTTCTTTCCTTTCTCAACTGTTATTATTACTCAATAAATGTTCCTCCTTTTTTTTGTCTTTTATTATTTCTCAATAAATGTTCATATTTAAGCAAATTATTGTTGTTGAGCCTTCTCTTAACGACATTTACCTGAACCCGAAAAGAACCATTTGGACACACTTTGTGACCCAAGGCAGGGTTAGTAAGTGTTCCCACGACAAATGGAGAGAGAAGATTGTTTAACTGAACAAGGTCTCCAACAAAGCAATTAGAATGCAAATATACTCTATTTCATCTGTCAATGAAAGCCTGGCAAGATTGGTGGCAAATACATTTTCAAAAGTATTGAATACAAACAATGAATTTTAGCAGATATCAAGTCAAGATGACTGACAACATTAATTATACCATTTTGGATGGTACTACTTCACTTGTCTGCCATGTGGAATCTTCTCTGTACCAGAGATTTTCCAAAGGGTAATATCTAGATTCCTGGGAGGAAAAAGAGTAGCCATTTGCCATCCTGATGACATCCTACTGATTGGTAAAAGAATGAAGGAACACAAACTGAAGGTAAGGAACATGTTGAAGGTACTACAGAATAAAGATCTTACTTTAAGTAAGAAATGCCAACTTTCCCAAATGGTGATTACATTTTTAGGATCCTTGAGTTGAGAACAAGGGATCAAAAGGCATTCAAGGAAGCCAAGATGCATTAGTGAATTTCTGGCACTGAAAGAGTAAAAGACAGGTAGCATTTCTTGGGCATATTGAATCAAGTGGGAAAGTCTATCCCCAACTTCAAGTCTTACTCAATGCATTAGCCAACTTCTGAAAACATATCAGCAATTATGTTGGAATCAGGCAGAGATTACAGCTTTAGAAAATGGAATCACAGAATCCACACAGTGTGGAAGGAGGACATTCAGCCCATCAAGTCCATACTGACTCTCCAAAGAGCATCTCACCCAGACCCAACTCCCTGTGCTTCTGCATTTCCCACGGCTAATCCACCTAACCTGCACATCTTTGGACTGTGGGAGGAAACTTGTGCAGACTCAGGGAGAATGTGCAAACTGGAAAAGCGCAGCAGGTCAGGCAGCATCCAAGGAGCAGGAAAATCAATGTTTCGGGCGAAAGCCCTTCATCAGTGTATCTTCTATAAGGCATTAGTGGTCTGTCTCACTCAGATGCAGAAGCGGAAGTACCAAAAAACAGAGACATATAGATACCAAGTGGACAGACCACCAAACCTAATTGATGATGGACTGACAATGTCACCTAGAGAGGTGACAAAATGCCTGTAGAAAAATACACCAACTTGGCAAATGAATCTACGACCTCAAATAATCTCTAATTCCTTTTTTGCTTGTAGCTGTTAATTAGCCTCAGTGAACCAGATTAATAATGAAGGAAGGTCAATTCTGAGGTTTTCTTGTGTGAAAGAGGGTGGAGTTTTATTACCAGTAAAAAAGTCTGACAAGGAATATACACAAACACAAGTAATGCAGTTGCAAAGAAGATGAGAGCAGGGTCTGTGGGGATGTAGGTGAGTATATCTGGTACAGACAGTAAGGTGAAGGCAGTTGCAGTTTCCATCTTTTTTTAAAGTGTCTTTGAGTTGCAAGAATGAGTCCCAACTGTTTAACTGCTGTTTTATTTCATCAGGAACCGTAAAAGTTGCTGAGAATCTTTCATTCCTCTGTCCATGGTAGATGCTGAGATTGCATATGTGTGAGTGTGAGAGAGTTGAGCTTTTCATATTCTTGCTGAATGCAGCCCACATTGCTCTCTTCTTCTTTAAAGCTCTAAGTAAACAGCTGAAATAGGGTTTGTATGTATATTTCAAGTCTGGCTCCATTGTCTTTTCCTGGTGGCATGTGGACTTAATGAGTAGCACTGCTCCCTCACAGCACTAGGGACTAGATTCGATTCCACCCTTAGGTGATTGTCTGTGTGGAGTTTGCACATTCTCACAGTGTCTGTGTGGGTTTCTTTTGGGTGTTCCAGTTTCCTCCCTTTGTCCAAAGATGTGGATTGGCCATGCTGATTGCCCATAATTTCCAGGGATGTGTAGGTTAGATGAATTAGCCATGGGAAATGCTGGCTTACAGACACACGGTAGGGCTGTGGGTTTTTCTGAGAATTGAATTCAAATTCCCATTATCTGCCATGTAATGTTCAAGCCTGGTTCTCCATAACATTAGCAGAGTTTGAGGATTAATAGTCAAGCAATAATACCACTAGGCCATCACCTTCCCTGAAGTAAAGTTGCCATAATCCTAGAGGATCATAGTGCTGCTCTCTCATTTAGAGAGAGGATGAATTTAACTGAAGGGTCACGACACCTCAGTGCAGGAAGCAAGGTTGAGAAGGTAGGAGTTTCGCAGTAACCTCAGTCAATGTGGGAATCAAACCCACACAGTTGGTGTCAGTCTGCATCGCAAACCAGTCACCCAGCCAAGTAGCTTAGCAACAACCCATTATTGATGTTTTAGCAGGTTATATTTCAGGCCTATTCACATTTGTAGCTGCAGCTACATTGTCTCCAGGACTATGAGCAGTCCTTATTTAAACTCATTGACTTACTGAATCTGCAAATGAGTCTATTTTTACATTGAGCATTGAACAAAACTGGTATACACCATAGTGAAGGAAGCATTAGCAGTTACAGAGAAGTGTGCAAGTTTCACACACTACATCATGGGATTGAAATTCCAGGTCCAGATGGACTACAAGCTGATGGTAACATTAATAGGATCAAAAGCAATGTCAAACTTGAACATATTTTGAAAGACTCAGGCTTAGGCTAATAAACTACATCTATGAATAGTCAGTGTTTCTGGTGCAGCGCAAACAATGGCAGATACATTCTCAAGCAATAGAGAATCAAGTAGAAAAAGAAGACTTTATTTTTATGGAATAAATAGAATCATATTCTATCATAATTCCTGGCACTTTACTGGCAACAGAGGGCAAACATAACAAATTTGAACACCTCACAATCTGGCAAGGAGTTCAGAAAACATCAGACAACTCTATCTGAAAGTGTGGCCCTGCAGACCGAGTGCTCATAAGGTACAACGAGCGGAAACTACACTAGACACGAGTGGGCAGTTTATTGGAATACAACCATAGAATATTTAAACTGAAGTCAATGCACAGAGTAATCCTACAGAAACTCCACAGGATTCTTCCTGTTATCACACAGTGCAATAAATGAGTGCAACAATCAGTGTGAAGTTCTAAAGCTTTTAAAGACATACAAGATTACATTACGGAACAGATATGTGCCATATGCTTCCAGGGATCAACAGAACCAATGATTTATCATGATTTGCAGAAAGGCCATGGGGAAACCTACCAACAGATTTATTCAAGATGTATCAAAGTGGCAAGACTTCATTCAGCAACAGCAGACTCAGTGATCAGAGCACTAAGAACATAAGTACATAAGAACTAGGAACAGGAATATGCCATCTGGCCCTTTGAACCTGCTCCGCCATTCAATAAGATCATGGCTGATCTTCCAGTGGCCTCAGCTCCACTTACCCATCCTCTCACTATAACCCTTAATTCATTTACTGTTCAAAAGATTATCTGTCTTAGCTTTGAAAGCATTTGCTAAGGAAGCCTCAACTACTTCACTGGGCAGGGAATTTCAGATTTACAACCCTGTGGGTGAAGAAGTTCCTCCTCAATTCAGTCCTAAATTTGCTCCCCTTAATTTTGAGGTTATGCCCTCTTGTACTAGTTTCACCCACCAGTGGAAACATCCTCTCTACTTCTCTCTTGTCTATTCTCTTCATAATTTTATAAGTTTCTATAAGATCCCCCCTCATTCTTCAAAAGAGGATTTTTGGGATACATTGTATCCTGGAGAATAGTATCAGACCAAGGTCTTCAATTCACGAACAAGGATCTCTTGAAGATTCCTTTTAGAGGCAGTTATTGACAAGGTGATCAGTTCTCCATTCACTCAAAAAGAGAAAAGGAAACAGCAGGGAAGACTATAAAGTCAGTGACATGTAAGAATCCAGCTCTAGACAGTTATATAGCAATATTATTGAAAAAATAGGTATTTGCCAGAAGGTAAAAAAGTAGAGAAAAACCACAGTAAAAAGCAGCAAAGGTTGTACAATTCTGGACATAGTGCAAACATTCTGTCAACTATAAAGACAGGGCAGAAAGCCTGGTCAAGGGACAGCAACTCAGAAGCTAGAGTCATCATATAAACAGATCAACTTAGATGTTATGTTTATAGAATGCCTGAAGATCTGCCTTAATCTTATTGAATGGTGGAGCAGACTCGACGGGTTGAATGGCCTTTTTCTATTCCCATATCTTATGATCTTACCATCAGTGATGTCAGATGGTGTCACATCATGTGGAACTTGGACTTAATGGAAGAAGGTTCAAGTGGAGTCCTCCTGAATCATATCTATGGAAATAGTTAATAAATGTTGACAAGTTTGTGCTAATATGGTTTCCAGTCTTCCTCATTCAAAAGATTTTTTAAACATGATCATGACATTTTTCTGATACAGGACTCTTAAGTCAAATTCCCTGCACTTGGTGTCAGAACAAAACTGGTGCAAAATCCCACGACAAGACATGCTCTGAGATCACTTTTCCAATTCAGCACTTTTCCTACTCAGGTATCTTGTATAGACCAATTTTCACCCCCACAGTTCACTGTTGTACCTTCAAAAACCAATACCTAAGTTTCAGAACTCTTTCTTTATACTATCTAGTACCTTATAAAACTTGTACTTTGACAAAACTTATGCTCATCTGGTCCTCAAATTTCCTTTGTGTTGGTCAAGGTCAAATTTTGTTTAATGCCTGTGAGTCACCTTGGAACATTTTGTTATATTTCCGGTGCTATGCAGGATAAGTGCAAGTTGTTAAAGGTAAACACACACCTTTTAAGACTAGGAAAATACAATGACTAACTACCTACATATTTTTGGTATTGTTGCATTAACTTATTTAAAGAAAGGAAATTTGAAACTAAATGAATTGTAAAAGCTGATCTAATTTTGGAACATTACAAAACTGACACATGGCTCCAGACTTCAGACAAGCGCAATGGAAGCTATGTAGGCAATTAAAAATGTTAGAACACAGCTCTGATTTTGTATTTGAGCATCACATAGGTTAAATTCAGTCAACTTCTTTTCTTCATTTGGTTCATTGACAAAGTTCAAATTTGAACATAAATGTGAAAACAAAGCCAGTTAAGGGCACGTCTATTTTGAGACCTACTTCTTGCTGTGCAAGTCAAGTGAAATGATGAGGATTTGACGGCAGATCATTTCAGTTTAACTCTGCTATTTTCTTGTGCACTTTGACATGATGGGGATCAGCATACCAGCTATACACACAAGATGTTCAAGTCTGAAAGTAACCACATTTAAAGCTGTCAGAATGCATTTGCCTGGAGATCAGGTGTTGACAAGATGCAGTTGCCAGTCAAATTCCCTTTGTAGATTACAACATTATCAAACTAATCCAGAAGAACCTTCTGTACTTCACCTCTTTGTAGGATAGGAATTTTATTACAGTGTGACCTAGAGATAGCTTGTAGTAATTTATGGTATCTGTAATTCATATTATTCATTCCTTCAAAAGTTCATGTGAGATGTTTGACCCTAGAATCTTTCAGTGCACAATAATATGGACAAATTATGGACATTATGTAGTCAGCAGTTACAATTCTGCAACATGAACATCATTGTTAACAATATTAAGGTTAGATCTGTACAAGTTTGAACAGATAAAGCTTAAGTCAGTTAATGATCAAAAAGTCTTACTGGGTTTCTTATTCATGTGCACTTTGGGATCCATATAAAACAGGACAATTGACATTTGTTTGCAATTCTTAGTCCTTTGCTTCAGATAATCCTGCCATGAAGCATGCCAGCTGTGACATGTGCCAGCTATGAATGTTTGGGGGCATGAGTTCAAGAAATTTGAGGGCTCCTTCATACCATGAACAAGCCCTCACCCCATCCACTTACTTGCATTAAAATGCCTGAAGGAATATACTTGGAGCATGTTTACACTGCATTAACAATGTTTAAGATCATAACCTAGGCAACATTGAATGAGACTGATCCAATAGTTATTTCCAGCTTTAATGTTATTTTTATTAACGTAGGGTTTGTATACATGGCTGGAGCCTCTGGGCAAAGGCCCTGTGGTCTATTCATGAATGCAAACAATTACAACTGGTGGAAGAGTATGTTTTTGCCTGCTGTTCACCCAAACCTTATTCTTCTTCTGGGTGCTTCCTTCGAGTGTGAATGATAGGTCTGGCTGCATTGTGTCATTCAGAAAAATCTCTTTGGAATGAAACAAACCTTCACCGCTCATTGTTTTGTTCTGAAACAAACTTGGTGCAGTCACAATTGATTTGTTGGTGGCTGGTTCAGTCTGGCACAGTTACAATCAGTTCAAATGTGGGAAGAGACGTATATGTATCAGAAGTAGCCTTGCCTCGGAATACAGTTGTTTCCCTAGTCATATTTTGACATTGGTCAATGCACCCCACTGGAGTGGAGTTTATGAAGACATTTGGCGTACTTGGGTCTACAGATACTGCTGAGTAACTCTGTCGATGTTACTGAGTGACTATAAATAGTTTGAAGGCAGGATGTTGCAAGTGTAGTTGAACATATGTCACATCCCTCTTTTCCTCATCTCTAAAAACAGACTGGAGAGGAACTTGCATTCAACTTCTGTCCTGAAAATTTTGACTGTAGGAATTCTGACAGCAGAAAGTGAAGATATGGACCTCTGAATACAAACAAATTTGCAAAGGGAAGAAATCAATATTTTAGCAGAGAGGTCAATTCCATTTTCATGGAGAATGTCAATGTGATGTTATCCATTTTTTCAGTGACTGACACTAATCACTGAATATGTAAGTTGCAGGGAGGTGAAAGCCTATTGGTATTATTGCTGAACTATTAATGCAGTGATCCTAGTAACACTCCAGGAACCTGGAGTTAAGGAAAATCTGGAGTTAACAGTCTAATGATGACCACAAAACCATTGTTGGTGAGAATCCATCTGGTTCACTATTGTATTTAAGGACCTGGTCTGGTGTATAGATGTCTCCAGACCCACAGCAATGTTGTTGACTCTTGACTGCCCTCTGGGCAACTCGGGATCAGCAACAATTGATGGCCTAGCCAGTGAGGTCCACATCCTGTGAAATAATTTTTCTAAAAAATATGGGTGCAAAGTGCATTCCAATAAGAAAATCACATAATTTTACCTCCATTCATTTAAATTTGATCATTCATTTCATTGATGTGCATGTGAGCATAGTAACCTTGACAGGTTGTCTGGAAGACGTCAAGTGTGGACCATTGCTGAAGATCTGGTCAGATTGCTTTCTGTCTGAATTCACACCAGTTGTGCATCCATTCTGAGTCAGCACAATTGGTCCTGTGGAAGGAAAAGTGTATTCTGAAAAACTTCTGAGCTTGTAGAAGTTCTAAACCTATATGGGTTTTGTGAACCATGTGGCGACACATGTTTGGACTTCAAATTAATATGACTGTATTGGCACTGCATCTCAGTTGTTTCTGTCCTTTTGTCTCAGTATATGAAATTTAACTTCCTCAGTTTCTGCTCCATCCTTTCTCTTAAAAGATCCTCCTTAAACACTATATCTTCAGTTCCAGCCTCACAACAATGACTCACTTGACTCAGTGGTGTTTTTTGTGAAGTGACTAGCAATGGTTACAGCACAGAAAGAGACCATTCAGCATGTCAAATCTTTGCCAGCTTTCTGCAAGAGTTATTTAACGAGTCCCACTTCCACGTCCTTCGTCCATAACCTGTAAGTTTCTACACTCAAATCAAAAACATTAATTTGTTCAGATGTCATGCTTTTGCGTATTCAGATCTTCCTAATTTTGAACATGTTTCATAAATGCTCCCACACTGTTTAAAGGGTTAAGTGAACAACCAAATATTGCATGGAATACTGTCTAATGTTAAGACGTAAACTGTTCAGTGTTTGTGCTTCTAGTCAAAAACATGTGCCTATAAATAGCTGCTGTTTCTTTTGTTGATATCAGTTTGAGGAAAGAACGTTCTTAACAAACCCGGAAAGGTCTTCGACTTTTCTTTTCCCTCACAAACATTTGAAAATAGATTTGCGTTGCAACGTGGAATCATGGAAACTTTTTTTTCTAAATATCCCAACGTTTAATGTTATGAACAATGTTTGAAGAGTTTAGAACGTAAAAATAAATAAAATGGAAAACTTTATCTATCTTTATTTTAGTTTAATAGTTTAGCCATGGACATTGCTTACTCTGCAACTATAACTTGCATTGTCGATTGTTAATATTTTAATCCCTCAATTTAACAGTATCTGATTTGTTTTGATCTTCATTGCGATTAGACTGAAAAATCAAAACAAATCTGAAATAATTGACAACACAAAGCTGAAAAGATAAAGATGCCAAGTTGAGGGCTAGAACTGAGGAAATAGCCTGGGAAGTGGGAGGGTTTGTGAAATGGCAGAGGGAGGGGAGTCAAGATTTCCCTGCCACTATATAATATCACCAGAGGTAGATGTCCAATTATATCCAGGTGTTTGGCTATCTTACAATCACTTCCCATCCCTCATCAGCATTTTAGTGGCATTACAAGGGGCCATTGTTACATGAGGAAGCAGCCAGGTAAACCCTGATGGCCTCTGAGCAGATTTCTGGTGAGAATTGGGACTTCCTTTCATAACCAATTCATGATCATACTGGCACCAGTAACAAAGGCCTTCACCATAGCTATGGTGACACTGTTGTAAGGTGCAGCCTCACTCTCAGATTTTGAAATAAAACTTATTTTCAAGACCATCTGAAGTTTGAGGCACATTCTTTTCCTTGCTGTAGTAGCAATCTTGGTTCATTGCACTGCCAAGGCTGCTAATGCACCTTTGAGCTGCAGTTCTATAAGGTGAGCTACCATCTAAAATAGGGCAGAGGTTTGAGCAGCATTCTCAGGATTATTGTCATCAGGAAACCATCAATCAGAGTTCCACAATGCGCCCATGTAGGGTAGGGTTGTACTTCTCCTCCTCGTGGCAGGACTATTTGACTTTGATAACATTCTGACCTATGGTATTGTCACATGAGGAATTGGTTTCTTTCTGAGAAATTGTGCACTTATTTAAAGGACTAAAACAAAGATTTAATAAAGTGCTGCTGGAGTATGCAATGGTTGTTTTTTTGCATATTGCTTTCTCAATGATATCATCAAGCTCATTACACAATGGTTTTTCATTATAAAGATGTTGTATTGATTTTCCTTTTATATCTATTATAACATCTGATTGTTTTTAAAGGAATGAGATGACTTCATATTCATAAAAGGACTCACTCAGTGTCAATGTTTTGAATCATTTGTATAACTTGTTTATGTTGATCAATAGACTTCATTAAAGTTAATCAATGGCTTCATCTTTAAGCAAAAGCATCCATGTATAAATTTTCAATAATTGCTTTACAAATCAGATGTTGTCATGTCTTCTTCTTGGGAAGCTCTACCATTTTGTCAAGCCATATATCCCCTATTAAATCATTTCACTCATACCAGCATTGCCTTTCATTGATTTTGTATCTGCATTTACAACTGGAAGGGTTGACTTTCATACAGTAAGAAAAACAGCTTGTGAAAAAAGATGGAATATCTGGTTGTTCAGTTATTCATTACGTTATGTGTATTAAAATGGAACTTTAATCAGGATCATGTAAAAGTTGTAATGAAATTGCAATTCAGTGACCAATTAGGCACACATCGAATCAAGCATTACATGGCCACCCAGACTTATCATGAGCTGTAAATAAGGGGGAGTGTTTCTATTCCTTTAACTGATGTGGAAAGTGTCTTACATTTGCCGCTGATTTACTGACTTTGATATGATGCTTTTAAAAGTTCATCCTTTATGAGATCTTTCAGTGCAAGTAGGTAACTAGTTGTTTAATCTTGCAAACACATCAATAAAATGAATGATTTGAATAATGCACCTTCATACTTTTTTGTAATGAAAATAAATAAATTTAAGTTGAAGGTTGTCAATACATGACTTTAATTCAAAAAGGTATGTAATTATTCTTATGATAAAACTGAACTGAAAGTGTTTGATGGTGTAAACCGTGCCGTATGTGATAGTATTGTGCTACCTAACAAGGTATTTTACTGAGATCATCATCAGTAATGAGGACTGTAGGTATATCACTGACTGGTGAAATTGTACAGGAATAGAAACTATCTATCTGCATTAGTAACACATTAATCCAGTCAGTTCAGAACTGCAGAAATATTCGATAGAGTAAAACTCAAAAAACACATACTACTCACCTCTATAAACATGAGATTCAATCCTTATTCAGTAGATCTTGTGACAATGAGTCCAGATTTTGTGCAATCACTAGCATTTCCCAGATTTCCCAGCTTTATCGCATATACTTTTCAGGAAGGTATGGGTAAATGAATGTAAGGAAGAATCAGTTGGTAGATTTTTGTCTTTGAGAGAAAGTGAAGACTGCAGATGCTGGAGATCAGGGTCAAAAAGTGTCCTGCTGGAAAAGCACAACAGGTCAGACAGCATCTGAGGAGCAGGAGAGTCGACGTTTCAGGCATAAGCTCTTCATCAGGAATGTGGAGTGGGGGAAGGAGGCTGAGAGATATATAGGAGGAAGGGTGGGGATGGGGGGAAGGTACCTGGGAAGGTGATAGGTAGATGCCGATGGAAGGTTATAGTGATAGGTCGGAGCGGAGGGTGGAGGGAGGAGAGGGAAAGGAAAATGGACAGGTAGGATAGTTCAAAATGGCAGTGCAGAGTTGGAGGGTCAGATCAGCTGGATGGCAATCTGCCAAAGCAGTTTGCAAAGGAAGGGAAAATGAGTAGGTCCAGGAAAGGTGGGAAATAGGCAATATGTTCTGCCAGGTGACCTATTGTGGTGGTGAGGGCAAATATTAAATTATTTACAGTGTGGAAACAGGCCCTTCGGCCCAACCAGTCTACACTGACCTGCCAAAGCACAACCCACCCATACCCCTACATTTACCCCTTACCTAACACTACGGACAATTTAGCTTGGCCAATTCACCTGACCCGCACATCTTTGGACTGTGGGAGGAAACCGGAGCACCCCCACGCAGACACAGGGAGAACGTGCAAACTCCACACAGTCAGTCGCCTGAGGTGGGAATTGAACCCAAGTCTCTGTCGCTGTGGGGCAGCAGCACTAACCACTGTGTCAGCATGCTGCCCTATGTACTGTAGGGTTTTCAGTTGTTTCATTCCCAGGGTTGAGATCTCAAGTCACCATTAAAGATCAATATCGGTGTAGAACCTTTAACTAACTGAGAATGTGGATGAAGTACCAATGCCTCCAGTGTTTATTGGATAGTTCCAATGCTACACAGGATTTGAATAACAGAGATTATAAATGGTGAAGGCTGGTATTGGAGCAGAAATTTTCTTCACATCTCTGTTTGCACCAGCTTTTAAACCCTTAATTCGTCCGGCAGTACAAATTTGGATCTACCGTCAGTGGAGGAGCCTTCACCTACCTAATTCCTAAACGCAGGAGCATTTTGTTATGAGACCCATCTTCGACCTCCCTCATCCTTACACGCCTATGAAAGCCTTCCCAAAACCTAAGTTTTTGATTATATTTCCTATTATTTCCTTTCCATCTACTCCCTCCACCCTCCGCTCCGACCTATCACTATGACCCCCCCATCTGCATCTACCTATCGCATTCCCAGCTACCTTCCCCCTCAAACCCACCCTTCATCCTATTTATCTCTCAGCCTCCTTCCCCCACCCCATATTCCTGATGAAGAGCTTATGCCTGAAACGTCAACTCTCCTGCTCCTCAGATGCTGTCTGACCTGTTGTGCTTTTCCAGCAGGACACTTTTTGACCCTGATCTCCAGCATCTGCAGTCCTCACTTTCTCTCAAAGACAAAAATCTACCAATTGATTCTTCCTTACATTCATTTACCCATACCTTCCTGAAAAGTATATGCGATAAAGCTGGGAAATCTGGGAAATGCAGGTGATTGCACAAAATCTGGACTCATTGTCACAAGATCTACTGAATAAGAATTGAATCTCATGTTTATAGAGGTGAGTAATGTGTGTTTTTAAAGTTTTACTCTATCGAATATTTCTGCAGTTCTGAACTGACTGGATTAATGTGTTACTAATGCAAATAGATAGCTTCTATTCCTGTACAATTTCACCAGTCAGTGATATACCTACAGTCCTCATTAGTGTTGATGTCTCACTTGGTATTGGTTCACTTTTTTTTAAGAATATTGAGATATTTTTGCATTTAAAACCCAATACAATAGGTTTATGTTGCTATTTTAAATTATTTTGAGAGTTTAGGACATCTATCCATCTGTCAACAATGCCGTCCTCAACTGTGGTCCATTTTGAGGAAATCCTAAGTTATATTTTATAGTAACAGAAGCAGGCCATTCAGCCCCTTGAGCCTATTCCACTATTCAATGAGATTCTGGCTGACCACTAGCTTAACTCCACATACCTTCTCCACAGGGGAAGACAAACTGACATTCTTCAAGTGCAAATTCTTTACTGGATGTCAATCCAGCTTTCAGAACTAGTACTCTTGATATGTTTATAGAGAGTTAAAAGACCTTTAGCCTCTACCTGCAGCAATGCTGACAGCTAACATGAAAAAAATTGAAATATAATTGAAAATTACTCTTCTTCCTCCTCTACTGATTAATAAGCTCAGAGAAAGTGAGGACTGCAGATCAGAGTCAAGAGTGTGGTGCTGGAAAATCACAGCAGGTCAGGCAGCTTCCGAGGAGCAGGAAAAATCAACATTTTTGGGCCTAAGACCATCATCAGTATTAATAAGCTCCCCACTGAAACCAGATATTAAATTCCCTACGGTGTGAAAACAGGCCATTTAGCCCAACAAGTCCACACTAACCCTCTGAAGAGTAACCCACTTGGACCCATTTCCCTTTGACTAATGCACCTAACACTATAGGCACTTTAGCATGGCCAATTCACCTGAACTGCACATCTTTGGACTATGGGAGGGAACCAGAAGAAGGGCTCATACCCAAAACGTCGATTCTTCTGCTCTTTGGATGCTGCCTGACCTGCTGCACTTTTCCAGCAACACATTTTCAGTGCAGGAGGGAACCAGAGCACCTGGAGAAAAGCCACACAGACAAGGAGAGAATGTGCAAACTCCATACAGACAGTCAGCCAAGTCTAGAATCGAAACTGGGTCCATGACACAGTGAGATAACAGTTCTAACCACTGAGCCACCATGCTGCCATTAATTGGAGGCAAGCAGATTCCTGACTCTCTTTCTCTTGCACTCACTTTGAAAATTCCTGTCTGTCCTGGAGGCATTGGATATTGACACACCATTCAGGAGCACCATTCCAAAGAGTGTCCAGTTTTATTCCTGAGTGTACAGGCAAGTGGAAAATTTAGCTATGAAGTTGTTCTTTTTTAAATGGCCATTTATTCAGGATGTTGGCCTCGGTGGCGCCAGCATTTGTTACTCATTTGCAATTGCCCTCCAAAGGTGGTTATGAGCTACCTTCTGCAGTGTGCAGTTCATTTGGCGTAGGTGCATTCATAATACTGTTAGGGACAGAGTTCCAGGACTTTGACCCATTGACTGTGAAGGAGCAATTAGGTCCAATCAGGAAGCTCTGGGTGACAGATACAAACAGGGTGTCAGACATCCTGTTCACCCTGGGAGCTGGCTCTGAGGGAGTTGGATCAGTGTCAAGATATTTCCATGTGTAAAATAAAGGACAACTTGGTGACAGAATACCGGCCTCTGTCGAGTTATTTCAGTGTTCCCATTATTCTGCTACCCTTGTCCTTCTCGGACTTATAGTCATAGGTTTGGAAAGTGTCATTTAAGAAGGCTTGGCAAATTTCTTCAGTGCATCTTGCAAACGTACACACAGCTGCCACTGTGTTCTGGTGGAGGACATGGTGAATGTTGAAGACAGGGGGATGGGGTGCTAAATCAAGTAGGGTGGTTTGTCCTGAATGGTGTCACACTTTTTAAGCAGTTTTGGAGCTGCATCAGCCAGGCAAGTGGAAAGTATTCCTTCACACTCCTGACTTGTGGCTTATAGATGATGAGCAGGATTTGGGGAGTCAGGAGGCAGATTACTTACCCCAGAATTCTTAGCTTCTGATTAGTCTTGTAGTCATAGTATTTGCTGTGCAGGTTCAGGTTCTGGTCAATGACACCTCCAGGATTTTGATTATGAGGGATTTGAGAGACGATAATACTCTTAAAAATCAGCAGTTTTATTCCCTATCTGGATGGAGATAGTCATGGCTTCAATGGATGGCTTCAATATGTCAGGAGCCATGAATGGTGCTGAATATAGTGCATTGATCAGTGAACATTTCCACTTTTCATCTTGTGATGGATGCGAAGCATGGACGATGAAGCATTTAAAAATCAAGGGAGCCAGGACACAACCTTAAGACAGTTATTTCCTGGTACTGAGATGACTAACCTCCAACCACCACAAACATTTTTCTTTTGTGATGGGTCTAATTCTAATAATTGGAGAGTTTGCCCCCGATTACTATTGACACCAGCTTTGCTAGGATTCCTTGATGCTGTGCTCAGTCAAATTCTGTTGCAATGTTAAAGGCAGTCACTCTTACCCTGCCCCTGAACTTCAGCATTTTTGTTGAAGTTTGGATGAAGAGTGTAATAAGGGAGAAGGGGAATTTCTCTGGATTCAAATTTTTGCACATTAATGATGTTGGAATGTAAGTTAAAAACTTTAATGGATGTTTTAACTGTATTTTATGTCGTGAAAGCTTGTTTCTTTTAATTGAGTTCTTTTCATTTAATTCTCCTTCTGCGCAATAACCTTCTGTTCCATTGTTGAAGAAATTCTGCAGCCCCTACATTTCAGTGACTGAGCAATACGCTCACTAAAATTTAAAAATAATTAACCGAACCAGATTTCATTCTGAGATCTGTTTTGTTCAGCATTACCATCAGCTGGGATTATAGCATATGCTGAGGTTGTAGGTCCGAGCAATGGATATTGTTTCAAGCGAAGACATGGAAAGACATTTTTTAATGATGATGCAATTGTTGCTACAGTACAAAATACATTTCACTGATAGCACACATTGCATTGCTTAATTATACATTTCTCAATGACTGAAGTTGACTAAAAAAAGTCCTTTACATTTACTGTAACTCACATTAATGGGGGAGTTCACTGATCTTGTTTCCTCGTCATAAAACTAAATTTGCAATACAACTTGATTATTATTCCAGTTGCCTCAGGCATTCATGATTCTTTATGTAGCTTTCACTTGTTTTAGTGTTTTTATTGACAAATAATTGCCACTTCTAATGGTCAAATGTTAATAATGTCAGAACCTTGAACGGTAATTAAATTGCAATTTAATAAGGAATTGAATTAATTGTTTGTAGATTGGGACAGGGTACAATTCAGTACTGAAATTGAGGACAGCATTTGTAGCTGCACAAATCTGTAAATATTAAAGTATTATTATCTACTGTCTCATATATAGAAATAATTTTTTTTTTGTACTTACACCCACTAGTGCAGATGACAAAAATTTCTATTGATCTATTAAACTTGGTTTTGTTAAGATTTTTTCCAATTTTCTATCGCAATTAATATCATAATGTATCCATTGATTCTGATCAAACCTTTATTGAATCCACATCATTACATTGTAAATGCTAATGGACATAGATCTCACATCACTGCTTACCTTGTAGTTAAATATGAGAGATTGGTAATGTAATTTAGTATGAGGAGGTATAAAAGGATAATGAATTTTTGTACTCGATGATTAAGAATGGTATTATAATGGAAGTTTGCTTCATAGGTTCACTACCACCCAAAAACTATCATGAATGACACATAATTCACATGAGGGAACATTTCATTTTATAGCTTTGTGTAAGCAGAATTTAATGTTCCCATGGGACCAGGATGACAGAGCGATCTGGTAGTTGTGCTGTACATTGTGACAGAGAGACTCAGGGCTGAAAACCTATCACTTTTCTGTCTCCTCACCCATTATCTTAAGTCCTGGGATAGGAAGGATTGAGAATGGCAGAGGGTTTGTGTTCCTGCAGCCTGATTGGAGCTGTCCCTCCTGCTTTGAAACCCTATGTCCATTGGAGGACCCACTGGCAGGAAGGGAGGCACCTGTGGGAAGACAACCCATCTTTTAAACCAACACCCACCTAGACATTGCTTCCCTGACTGACTTTGGATTGCTGATGAAGGGCTTATGCCCAAAACATCGATTCTCCTGCTCCTTGGATACTGCCTGACCTGCTGTACTCTTCCAGCGCCGCATTTTTCAATTCTAATTTTCCTCAAGCCCATTGCAGAAATAGCAATAACATGATGCACACCATATATAATTTATTTTAAGTTTCGATTTCCGTGTTTTGAATTAGTGCCAAATGGATTTTTTTGTGCATCTGAAGAGTTAATGATTAGTTTATAAATACTTCATGTAGCCATGGTGATTTATTTTAATACAGTTTGAGGGAGTAACTTTCAGAATGAGTGGATTTTTATTTGCATTAGAAAAATTTACGACTGAGCAAAGTACACAATTGCAGATCAAGGTTTCTTTTAGAAAAATCAGAATTTTTTGAGCTTCAGAGAAACACCTGTGGATTGTGGAAAAAATGTGTTTTTTTGATCTTCAGTTTGGGGCAGTTCTGCATAGGTCCTTGAATGAAAATGAATATATAAAATAGAGCTGCTGTGAATGGGAGACAATACCAAAACCAGATTACCTTAGAGTGAAAAGCTTAGTGACAATCGCAGACCAGAAGTGTTTGAATGAAACCCTGAAAGAGTTATTTGATGCCGAGAATATTTATAGTCAAGTGTGTGAAGCTCTAGGAAAATGTCATCAGATTTTCCAGACTGAGAATTTAAGTCACATTAATAAAAGTCTATCAAGATATTGAAGAAAACTATCTCTAGCGAAAGAGTTGCATTAGGGTACTACAAGGCAGTGTTTTGGGAACATGGGATTAAATTTCTGCTGCATATTTCAAAATCGTTAAAGGTATATTATGTGTAAATAGTTTGATCTATTCAATGTTAAGGTAATTTCTGTTGATTAATAAACCTTGTTTCTGTCCTTAAAACAAAATTTCCAACATTGCATACTTATCATTTAGTGAGCAACCACCAAATAGAACTAAAAATAAAATATGATTCATCAAAAGAGGTTTCAGTCTGGGATCTGACTTGTCCAGTAATCATACCAGCTGCAATCACAACAATGGTCAGTGGTCCCATTAATTTCCTAAGGGAAATTCTTGCAACAAGAGCCAGGAATCCCAACAGACTGCCTAATTAGGATTTAATCCTGATGTGGCTCCATGAAATGAAATGATTGCAATAAAGTTGCCACTGTCAGTCTAGCTGTTGATGGGGCCACTGCCCAACTCTACTCAGTGTGTGCAAGGGATTCCTGAACATGTAATACTCAGACTATGTAACTGTATGAAAGGGTCAATCAGCCATACTAAAAGAATAGACTATAGATGAATAGCCTGGCTCTAAATCTTATGGGAGTTTAGGGACAGATGAGCACTACATTTGTAAAATAAGCATGATGTGAGGTTTAAACAAATGTATGTTGATTTCAAAGCTGCAACATACGCTCTACGAGGCAACATGTAAAATATTCTCTTCAAGTATCATTTGGAGAAATTATGTTAGTTGTTTTAGTGTGTATAGATAAAAACTTATAAAATAAGATATTTTATACGTTGCAAACCTTGCATGAAAATATCAGACCCTTGGTGATCAATATGTTTACAAATTTTAAAATAATGCAGCTAAATTGGATCAAGAAATAATCCAAAAGGTGTCACAACAAAGGAATCTCTGGAGTTTATTATTTCAATTCCAAGGATGAATTGGTACATGTGAAAATCCAACTACTGCTTAAATGAAAATAGACAAACTTCCATTCTACAACTGTTGAACTAATTTCTTTTGCAAACTCCACATTTACTGTTTTCCTATTTGGATGTTCTGCAATTACAGTAAGTAATGTGATCAAAGTTGTCACACTTTATCAGTGAGAGTGGGTGAATTAAACACATCTCCTTTCAGCATGTTGCAGGGATATTCATTGACTTGCATGCTTATCACATCATCTTGATATACTGAGAGTAGAAAAGCCAATACTTTGTTTCAACCAGAGATTGATTAAACCTCTAAGAAATCACACCATTACATTACTGCATGTTTGTATTCTTGCTTCATTTAATACTTTGGTCAGCTGCAGTGTTAGTTTGTTGAACAAGAATAACTGGTGAAAAATTGAAGAACATGCTATTGCAATTTGCATTTGCCAAACTCAAAGCCAATTGATTGGATATTGGCAGCAACGATAATGTTGCTTTTCTTTGAGTATTAGCTCAACGCTGACCAATATTCCAATCAATGTAAAGCTTCATTGTGCAGATGGCCTTGAGATGAACTCTTGAATAATCACTTAGTAATGGCAGTAACAAAATATCTCAAACAAAGTGATTATTCCTCAGTTTCACTGTTGGAATTTTGTCAGGAAAAATATTATTAGGTTGGCAAATGCACATCAGAATCTAATTATCACATCAAATGCGATATATTGGTTGGTGAGGGTCAATGATTTACAATTAGTTTCCATAATAAACGAACATTGTGCCAGTGAGAAAATTAGATTGTTATCTCTCAATTATTTGGAGTGAGCTTATTTTACAAATTGCAAACTTTCAAAACACAAACTGAAGATTTGAGCAGAATTATTTTAACATTTTATTTTCTATGTCACTATTTATGTTTCCTAAGGTGAGGTAATCATCTACCTCTGCATTATATATGATTCAGTCACAACAGTTTCACAGATCCTTGAATTCAACATTGCTTCAACAATTCAAAACTCTAGCGGCCTATGCACTAGAGTCATATTTCAGACTGGATGGCACTAAAAGGGCCATAATCTTTCACTGAATGGCTTTTGTGATGCACAAGCTGTGGCGAATTATTCACCTCAAGGTTCATACTGCACTGGGACTCCAGAACTGCAGAGTGCATTGGAATTGAGTATAGGCCTTTCATGCACTGAAGCAGAATATCCAGATTAATCCATAATGAAATGGGTAACTTTAGGCCTGCATAAATTTTCCAGCAGTCTCAGTATCCCAGAAATCTCTCACTGAGATTAATGGTCAGCAGCCTTCCACATAATGAAGTAGTTTGCCTTGGCAATGTGCTCATGAATTTATTATGGTGTCCACCAGTGTGCTATATGGCCCAGACATCTTTATAAATCCTGGATTTAGAGCTGCAGCGATGAGCCATTTCAGTCCTAATGGGAAGCTTGATTTATCACTCTGCATCCCCCTTCCAGCCCCCTCCCAGGCTGTTATAAAAGGAAAATTCAGGTCATATTGATGGAGATGAAATGTGAAGGTAATTAGATAATGCAAAGTGGAAATTGGAAAGGAGTACTATTGAAATTTTAAATATGTTAGTCATTTTGCTATTGTGCAATTATATCAAGCTGATTTATTCTTACAGTTTATAATCACTTAACAACCTGTGGCTGAACCTTAACAGTTACTGGAGCAGATGTCTTAACACTTGAGAACTTGAGACTTGTCCCAATTATTTTCAATTGAAAAAACAAATTATTTATGGAAATTTACCCCGCATTGCTCCTGAGGAAGAAACCTTTAAATTGTTTTAGTTTAAAGATTACACTGACAAGTATCAAGAGCATGTCATTCAAGAATTTTAAAGCAATTTCTTTTTCAATATATTTAAAATGTTGCTGGATTTTTGAAACTAGATTGGCTGATCCGTCCGATCTTTGAACTGTATTCACCTGTTAATGAATTTTTTTTGAAGTTATAAAGCATTTCAACCCTGCAGGTGATTGCAAGAACTATTAACACTATTTACAAAATTTATTCAGGTCAATCAGTGAAACCACCCAAAATTAATTTCAATTCCTTCTCAAAGTGTTTATGCACTGGCTGGGTCACCATAGGAACAAATAGGTAAGAGCCTGTGTGCAGGGTCAGAAACCCAACAGCAGCTTTCTGTCCCAGTCCCACTCCAGGAAGTAAGTAGTCATAGGCCATTACTATTCAACGGTTGGAGAGTAGCTTGGCGGCTAATTAATGATGGCAGAAATAAGGTGGAGGTGAGGATTCTACATTGCAGACTGATTTAAAGGCATTATGTCAACATTACTGAGGCAGCTATTTGGAAATGGAATGTCAGCATCAGGGTAAGAGGGAAAGAAATATCTGGTGCTCGGCCGGTCCTTGCTTTACTTCTGATTTTGAAGTGCTCCTTGAAGCTGTGGGGGTTCTCTTTCTAGAAAGATGACTAGAGAAAGGCCAACTATCCAAATGAAACAGTCCTGACTGGAGGTGACTGAAACCATCAGCAGCTGAACTGCAGAGATCGGATGCATCAGTGTTTTAATTACCTTCTAAGAATGCAAGGCAAGACTGTTTTGTTATTGCTTTGAGAACTTGATATGCTAATAAGCCAATGACCATGATATAAATCACATCACCAAGCAGCTCTCCATGAAGAATACTAGTAGGAGGCTGTATACATAGTTACCTATACACTGCAAGTTGTAGTGTAAGCTGTTAATAACTTATGTGAGCTTTTCAAGTAAACCAAATCCGTACTTACCAGTAACAGAAGCAGACATGATATGGTGCGCTGCACCAGTGATTGCTTTAAAAGCAGTGATGTAAACTTAAACCACATGCAAAGTCCTCAGGTATGAGCGATGCAGTGCAGCAGTCACATCTACACTCATCCTTCAGAGAAAGTGACTGACTCTGCAGGTACAATAATAAAATGCATCTTCAATTGCTGCTGAAAACAGCACACGGCTGAGAAAGTACAATCCCTAGACATCGATAGCATCTGCAAAAGACAAGGAACATCAAAAAGCTGACTACCACATTCCTTTTACATAAATTGGAAGGCCACAGGCATCTCATCCGAATTTAAGGTTTTTAAAGAACGGTTAGAGCTATGCTTTTCCTATGTATTTGTTGCGGATATATTAACCAAGTAGTGAAAATAAAAATGACCATTTAAAAGGGAGGGGGCGGGGTTACCTCAGCTGGAACTGAGAGTACCTGCTAAACCATGGAAATGCTGAAAAATCAGCTTTCAGTAAAAATAGACTTGTAGAACTCACCATCTAGAACTGATGCCTTATAGGCCGCAGCCAGGGAATCGATAGGTGCAGGAACAAGAGTGAAGCCGATGACATTTCAAGGGCCGAGCTGTCTGAGTAAACAATGAAACTTGTTTTAGCTTTAACCCCAATCAAAGCTGTTGAAAAGGTTTTTTGGAGAAAAAGATCACAACATCAACATATTGCTTAAAAATGGCTGAACAAATGAAGCCACTGCAGCCAGACAATAAAATCTGCAAGCATTAGATGCAATTACTGGCGTTGGTGTACAAGCTGGGATGCAGAAAGCAAACACGTTTTGTGGGAAATGTGATCTGTTGCACTTGCTACCAAGGTGTCCTTCATTCAAAGATCTTTGAAAAAGAACTTCAGGCTCATCAATGCAAAAATCTGATTCAAAAGCTACAACTAGCCAATAAGCTTGCTAATAACAACAACAGGGATTTTGCCAGAGAAAAGCATAAAAAGCAAGCACAAACCTTATGGTAGCAACAAGGGTGAAGCCTCACACTGGAAGAACGTTCACCCAGAAGACAGACAGGCTTGTAGCAAGCTGTGTGCACAAAGTCAGTTAGAAGCTATGGTGTTCTGAAGAAGGGTCACTAGACCTGAAACATTGACTCTGCTTTCTCTCCACAGATGCTGCCAGACCTGCTAAGTTTTTCCAGCAATTTCTGATATTGTAGGTAGAGGCTTTTTCCACCATTAACACCATGTGCCTGAAGAAAATTGGCAAACATACATTCAAAATCACAGTTGACAGGGTAGCTGGTACAAATTCCATGCCATTTAGAATCCTGAAGGATATGTAGCTGGATCAGTGGGCATTAACGATACACCTACAGCAACAAACCGAAATGCATATAATGTGACAACTGTCTCGCACATCGACAATGGAATGGAACTATCACACTTCTGCATGAGACCTACAAGTATTTTACTGGAAAACACACTACACTAGAATTACTGGTGTACACAAATCTCAATATTGTGACTATCCACAGCATTACCAAGATGCCAATTTCAGCAGAAGAGACCAAGAATACTTGTATTGAACTTGCAACAGATGTATCTAGAACAATTTCAATATCAAAGCAAACTTCAAAGGTGATACTATGTTGTCCTTCAGTGAAGATGCAACTCTTTCAATTGATTTCCCAGAGACTGTGGTGCACACATATAAGAGAAGCTTATGAATGAGCTGGACAATTTGGATTGGATTGGCATAATCCATTATGTATGTCAAAACAGTAATTGGTACTGTTCTGTTACAGACGTGTTGAAAAAAGATGGCAAGACCAGGGTATGTTTGGATCCAATATGTCTAAACCCACACAAAATTCCAACATTAGAGGAACTGAATCCTAAATTCACAAGAGATAAATTGTTCTCCCAGCTGGACGCTGAACACGGATATTAGTCAGCTCACTTGGCAAAGGAATCTCAATAAATCAAGACTTTCAGAACACCGTTTGGAAGATATTGCTTCCAGAAACTACCTCTCAGTCTGCCTGTCAAACAAGATCTATTCCAGCAACACAAAGACATAGTTACTGCAAGTATTCCTGGATGGGTGGGCATTGCCAATGATATTGTGTCAATGGTCAAAACTGAAGAAGATCATGACCAATATCTACTATCACTGATGGCAGCAGCTCAAAACTATAGATTTGTCTTTAATAACAAGAAGTGGAATGAGTGTAAGTCAGATTAACTTTTTCAACTCAATCTATTCAAATTATGAAGTCAATCCTCCCCTTGGCAAAATGAAGGCGTAAAGTAAATGCCTGTTCCCCTAGGCAGAGAAGACCTGCAGAGATGGCTCAGATTTGTTTTAAATTCTAAAGACCATATACGCCACATTTTTCCAACCAAAACATCATTGTTAAGGAAAGATATACATGTGTGGCGGGAGGAATATTAACATATTTTCAGTTCACTCAAATAAATGGTGTCAGCAGAAATTTGTATACTCCAATACCACAACCAACCCAAAGAAGAAGACAATCCCAGAACTATTCCAACACAGAACATAATGATGCCGTGGTACAATGGCAGTGTCACTGGACTTTTTAACCTGGTACAGTAGAACAGCCAGGTTAATGTTCTGGGGACATCTGTTCAAATAAAAAGTGAGATCTGCAGATGCTGGAGATCAGAGCTGAAAATGTTTGCTGGTTAAAGCGCAGCAGGTCAGGCAGCATCCAAGGAACAGGAAATTCGACGTTTCGGGCAAAAGCCCTTGTCAAACTTTGAATTCAGTGAACACCTAGCATAAAAAAAAGGCCGAATATATAACTATTTACGGTGTGGTATATGGTAGTTGCATGTGGCAGTTCCATACAATAAAAGGTGAGGTAGGTTCGCAATGTGTCAGGCCATTTGAAGTTTCTCTGGCCTGGAGGAAACTGTGCTTCATGTTTATGTCAGATGTTTTTATCTGCAGGCCCCGTTTAATACCTTAAAAAGGCTGTGTTTAAAGATTTGGTTGCACTTCAGCTCCACAATCCAAATCCATGGCATGGGCTGAAGGGAGTGTACAGGCAGATTGTAAGGCCTATTTCTGGGCCTCTCCTGAGCCTGGCAAAGTGGATATCAACATGTCCAAACCTTGGGCCATCAAAAGGGTTGCATTACCCACATATATGAAACTTCATTTTGTTCCCCATTTCTCCCTCTCTCAACCCCAAATGAAAATCTGAGTGCGTGGATCACTTTTCCCAGGTAGAGTGTGCTCAGATGGGACTTGTCCCAACTCCCTGAGAGGCCAATATCTTGCAGCAATAAAGGCAACTAAGAATAGACAATAGACAATAGGTGCAGGACTAGGCCATTCTGCCCTTCAAGCCAGCCTTACATCCCTTACCAAAGCTGATTCTTTTCTCAGAAAGATGTCACCATCGTGGTAAAATATAATTTAACAATTTTTGAACTTCCATCATCCGATTTTAATACTCGGGCCTCCTTAGACTAAAAGGGTTTAAAAAAAACCTGTGCTATAATGGCCACAGCAATCAGCTGAGCATGGGTTGGCCCAGCTTTGTGAAACCAATTTGAGACAATCAGAACAAAAATTAATGGACAGAATCTTGATGAAAGAATCACCTGCAAATTATACAGATCAGAAAACTTCAAAGCTATGCACAGTAATACATGAATAGGTTGTACTTCAAGCAACTGCTTTGGCACAGCAGCCGAGAGTAAAAATGGATTTATAACGGGAACTGGAGAAGGCTTGGCCTTTCATTCCCTCTTCCTTTCTAACTCTGTCTAAGGACACAACCCTGTAATAAAACAAATTTTAGGAATATCTGTTCACTGAGAACTCAGATGTCTGCAATACAGAGGAACCTCGACTATCTGGCATTTGATTGACTGAATATTGGATTAAATGACAAGATCACAAGGTCCCAATGCTTGGCTAAACAATGTTCTCCAGCATTCGATTATCTGGAATTCAGTTAACTAAACAAAATACTCTCCGCCCATGTCCTTCTGAGAATCTAGGTTCATTTGCATTTGCTGCGACTGAGAACTGATGACATAAAATAAAAAAGCTGTGATGTCAGGTCAGACCCTGACACTCCAAGGTGACTGTAAGGACTTTTAAATTGCCAGTCACTTGTAAATCTTCCCTTGTAAATTTCATACCCAAGTTTGAGTATGTTTGCAGTCACACTTCTATTATTTTTCTCAGTGTTATGTTACAAGCAGGTGTGGAGAAGATACTGACTCCTCTCTCTTTAATCCCCTTTGTTGGTCACACCAAATATTTTTATATAAGTTTAGTATGGAACAATCCAATTTCAATTAAACTTTAGTTCAATAGATCAAAATGAACAAGCCAATTCCAAGGTTTTCATGGTGGAAGGAAAGGGACATCAAACACACAAGAACATAGGTCCTGCCAGAGGAAGCCACAATACCAGATTCAACCAGCCTAGATGGAGAGCTGACCCAGATTAGTGCAGTGTCCTGGGTGAAATGCAAAGCACTACCGAGCAGTCAGAAGATTAATGATCTTCAAGATGATAAGCCATCAGCTTTTCTCTGCTATCTCAGATGTCACATTAACTCTGAGAGTGCAATGCATCTCTCCAAGGCTCATGAAGCACAACTCGAAATTTTCCATGTATCATGTTCAGTCAAGGGCTCTCACCTACGGACTGAATTGTCTATGCACCTCTCAAACTAGTAACCCTTCCTGCCCTCTGTGCTTCCTACTCAATTGCTGGGTTACCTCATTTCCTGGGCAAAAGTGAGTACTGCAGATGCTAGAGATTAGAGTCAAGAGTGTGTTGCTGGAAAAGCACAGCAGGTCAGGCAGCATCCAAGGAGAATTGACATTTCGGGCAAAAGCCCTTCATCAAGCATCATTTCCTTGTTTCCTGTCCTGCTCGTGCATCACAATTTCGTGCTCTTTCATTCACCAAATTCTTCCTACTCCAAGGACTATAGACTCCTCAGCTCCCCAAATGATATACCCATAATCCTCAGACTGGATGAATCTGATCTACAGGACTAACCATGGTCAAGCCCCTGGACTGGAATCAGACCGTCCCAAAAACAAGGGATTTAGTATTATGGTGAAATGCAGGAAGTTTAGAGGGAATCTGAGAATATATCCAGTGTTTGATAAAATAACAAAACTCACTTCTCATTTTCCAAATGATTCTGGAAACTGTTTCTATTAGGAATTTCATAGTAATGGCAACAAATTAACTGAAATGCCAGTTTTTAAGAAATAGCTGATGCTTCAATTCAAAACAAAGAGCCTTAGTTGATAGAAATCTTTGGGAAAGGTGAAGCTTTCTAATCCTACTTTCAACTTCAAATAAAAAAGCATGATTATTAAATGTTCATACAGATCCTGAAATATTTTTTCCACGATTACAATATTACATGTACTACATTTGTTTTAAGGAATCAAAGACAATCTACCTTTTTTTGTAAATGGCTCTTAGGGCTGTCCTACATTACAACTCCACCCACTCAATATGATACTGTCTTGATTTGTGATTGAAAATTTTAAGAACAATACTGACCTTCCCATTCATAACTGTTCATTTTTCCAACTCTTTATATGCTTGGAATAGCATTGGCAATTCTGGGAAACAGCAGCTTAAGAATGGAGGCAACGTTGGAGCTGTACAACACTTTGCTGAGGCCACAGCTGAAGTACTGTGTACAGTTCTGACCACCACACCTTGGGAAGGGTGTGATTGCACTGGAGGGGATGCAGAGGAGATATATTGAGATGTTGCCTGGGATGGAGCAGTTTAGCTATGGAGAGAGGTTGAATAGGCTGGCCTTGTTTTCTTTGGAGCAGAAAAGACTGGGGGTAACCTGATTGAGGTGTGTAAACAGCCATCAGGAGGGACATGGATACGGTGGATAGAAAACAGCTGTTCCCTTTAGTTGCAGGGTGATTAACAAGGGATTTGGTTTTAAGGTGAAATGCAGGAAGTTTCGAGAGAATCTGAGGAAAATAATTTTCACCAAGAATGGTAAGAATCTGGAATGCACAGCCTGGGAGGTTGATTAAGACAGAAAAGCTCAAACTTTAAAATGTAAGTGAAATGTGATAGCATTGAAGACAAGTGCTAGAAAGTAGGACTAGTTGCTGATTTAAAGTAGTCTAGTTGATGTGGACTCAATGGGCCAAAGGGCTCTTCTGTACTGTATAAATCTATGATTCTATGAACCTTGCGCTATCTTTATGGACAAACAGGCTATATACATATATATATATATATATATATATAATATATATAAAAGCACAGCTCCATAACTGATATATCAGCAGAAGTTATTGACTTCAACCTCCTTGAAGATAATGAAAACCATTCAAGTAAACCTAAACTTAATATAGACAATGCAGCCACTTTCTCCGTAATGGAAGATGAAGAGAACCTGAAGTATAATAGTCACCATGAATCTCAGACTATTACATGATATTACCAACTACAATCTATTATTAGAGATATCTTTTTTGCCTTTCATCATTTCTAAAGGCCATTAAATGGATTTCCAAACTAAACATCGTAATATAAACTTTCACATTGGATAAAAGTAACAGGAGTTCTTTATATGTGAATTAGCATTTTTTCCAAGTCCTTAATTACCATCTTTAATGTATGACAAGTGCCCTACTTCTAGAATTCATTATGTTTGTATTGTTTTCACAAAATAATTTAACACTGTACTTCAGATTTTAAAAAATGATGAATAGTCAACATTAATGATGAGAATAAAGAACAGATAATCTTGACTAATCTACCTCATCCATGCTTTAAGAGTTTGGATTGAAACAGCCATCAGTGGATATAACGAGTGATGTGAAGATGTATTGATGTAGTGGGATGAGTCATGAATCATGTCACATTTTCTGAATTTGCTTTGCTGATAGATATGCTGCCAGAAAAATATGCACAACTTCCATTGAATAATTTTTAATAACCAATTTAAGCACTATAACACTCATATTTTTCATGTGGTGTGATTAGACTGTGGTTAGTCTTCAACACAGAATATTATAATTGGAGGGAAAGAACATCAATAGTTTAACATGTAGTCAAGCAAAAGAAACCTTGGATTATCATAAATTGAATCTTTTTTGAAATATTTCCAATAACTGTTTGCTTCGGAAAACAGTTGAAATTTGCAGGACATGTTGTGTTTGAAGAGAAAATGTCCTTAAGGCAAATGCAGAATCCAATTGGTTGGAATTGAGAAGCAAGAAAGTTATGATTGTATTATAGGTGTATAGTAGGGCAATTGGACATGAGAGAAAAAAAATACAAATTGGTGATGCTGCGATATGTTAATTACCCAAAGAGAAAAGAGGGAAAATAATTTCTGAAGAGGGGACCTTGACTTGTCCAACTCAGAACAAGATCACTACTAGATCTGGTTCAGGGAAAAAAGGTCTGTGGAGATGAAACACTTTGTGAAAGAATAATCTTCATTTCAGAAGGTCTTTATGACCAGATGAGGGAGATCATTGCTCCCCTCTTTTATAAAATCCCCTCACATTCAATCACACCAGATAATCATTTTATGTTTTCTTTTTTAGCATATTGCTTTCAGATTTCAATTAAACTTGGGCAATCAGATCAAAATGAAGAAGAGCCAATTCCAAGGTTTACTGTTGTGATTCTGTTTGCCGAGCTGGGAATTTGTGTTGCAGACGTTTTGTCCCCTATCTAGGTGACATCTTCAGTGGTTGGGAGCCTCCTGTGAAGCGCTTCTGTGATGTTTCCTCCAGCATTTATAGTAGTTTGTCTCTGCCGCTTCCGGTTGTCAGTTTCAGCTGTCTGCTGCAGTGGCCGGTATATTGAGTCCAGGTCAATGTGTTTCTTGATAGAATCTGTGGATGAGTGCCATGCCTCTAGGAATTCCCTGGTTGTTCTCTGTTTGGCTTGTCCTATAATAGTAGTGTTGTCCCAGTCGAACTCATGTTGCGTATGTGGCTACTAAAGATAGCTAGTCATGTTGTTTCGTGGCTAGTTGGTACGGATTGTTAGCTGTCTTCCTGTTTGTCCTATGTAGTGTTTTGTGCAGTCCTTGCATGGGATTTTGTACAATACATTGGTTTTGCTCATGCTGGGTATTGGGTCCATCAACAGATGCCTAAGGGAAAGACAACGGAATGAGGACATGCCACAACCCAAAGGACTAGCCACGCTACCATACATCAAGAACATTTCTGAACTGACAGCCAGACTACTACGACCACAAGGACTCATAACAGCACACAAACCAACTCTCAGACAACAACTCACCAGGACAAAGGACCCAATACCCAGCATGAGCAAAACCAACGTAGTGTACAAATTCCCAAACAGAGAACAGCCAGGGAATTCCTAGGGGCATGGCACTCATCCACAGATTCTATCAACAAACACATTGACCTGGACCCAATATATTGGCCACTGCAGCAGACAGTTGGAACTGACAACAGGAAGTGGCAGAGACAAACCACTATAAATGCTGGAGGAAACATCACAGAAGCGCTTCACAGGAGGCTCCCAAGCACTGAGGATGTCACCTAATTAGGGACGAAACATCTGCAACACAAATTCCCAGCTCGGTGAACAGAACCACAACAACGAGCACCCGAGTTACAAATCTTCTCCAAGGTTTAGATGCATGAGAGTACAGCTTTATTACCTAGCACCTGAAACAAAACACACAATATCAAACGCACAAATGCAAGAAGTGAATTTACAAGGAAGAGGAAGAGGGGTATCTAGTACAGGTAGGAAGGAAAAAGCAATTGCAGTTAGAGATTTAAAAGGCCATTGGTTTACAAGAATAAAAACTCTTGAGTCCAATTGATTAGCTGTTGTCCCTTTCTTTTGTAGTGGCAAAGTTTGCAGATTTATGTTTTTTTCAAGTTTATTTTTTCACCAGCACAGGTTTCTACAACAGAAAGAGAGAGAAGAGATTCCAGTACCTTTGCTGTTATCAGTTCATGTAGTTTTCTCTTTCTTTTTGCCCAAGATTTGCTATTAATGTACCATTCCTTTACAGATGCTGCCCTTTATGTCATTGTTTAATGTCAATCTGGATAGTTATTGGCAACCTTTCATCTCTCATTATGGATAACCTTTCTTTAGGTAATAGTAAAACAAGAAGTGCAAATTTCTTGTTGCCTCAGTGAATTTTAGTGACTTTTTTTAGATTAGATTACTTACACTGTGAAAACAGGCCCTTCGGCCCAACAAGTCCACACCAACCCACCGAAATGCAACCCACCCATACCCCTACATTTACCCCTTACCTAACACTACGGGCAATTTAGCACACATTTTTGGACTGTGGGAGGAAACCGGAGCACCCAGAGGAAACCCACGCAGACACAGGGAGAACGTGCAAACTCCACACAGTCAGTCGCCTGAGGCGGGAATTGAACTCAGGTCTCTGGCGCTGTGAGGCAGCAGTGCCACCGTGCCGCCCACCAACTGTCCTGATGTAGTAATATTGAGACAGCTGCATTTGTATGTTCCACGTCAGTTGCCTGGATTTGTCAGGTGATCATAGCAACCATTTTAGGTTAGCAGCATCTTTTCCTTTAAAACTAATTGTTAGTGAATGAAAGCCTCAGGTCTTAAAGTGAAATAATGAAAGGTGAAAGTTGATAGTTGATCTTAAAATATTTTGACTAGTAATGGAGAAGGCAATCTCAGGTAAAACTTATACTTTGGAAGAGAGCTAATTGCTATGGGTTAAGGAAGGACCTAGCCCAGGCAAAATGGGATCAAAGACTGACAGGGAAATCTGTAATGAAACAATGGATGATACTTATGGAGAACATATTACAGATATAAGCCACATACATCTTACAAATGGGAAATGTTTGGGAAACCTAAAGCAAGACCATTTAAATAACAAGGAAAATAGAGAAACAAAAAGGTATATAATGCATGTCAAGTAAATTCTCCAAACAGGAACCTGACCAAAAATAATAAGAGGGAGAGTGAAAAGGAAATTAAGATAGGCAAATTAAGAGAGAATAAGAGATTAAAGTGGCAGTCAATTTAAAAGGTAAGTCAAAAGTTCCCTACTGGCAAATAAATAGTAAGCAAATAGGAAGAAATTGGGTGGGACCTGCTCAGAACAGAAAGTCTGACAAATGATCGGTAGAAGTGCAGATGGTAGATGTAACAGATGCACTACATATTGATAAGCAGGATGGAAGTGTTTGCTATGTTTAGAATGGATAAGTTGGCTTTGTCTGAATTGCCTGCATTCTGGATTGCTGCAGGAAGACATGTAGAGAGAGTAGAAGAGCTTGCCAAATATTTCCGAACTGCCTTGCACAGGGGAGAATTGTTAGAGTACTGGAGAGTCACGAAGATGATACAATTATTCAAGAAAAGGTGTGAGGATGTTCTTAATAACATCACAATGGTCAGTTCAATGTCAATGTTAGATCAGGTTTTGCAATTAATAATCAAGAAATAACTCAGCAGGTACTTGGAAAAGATTGATTTAATTATGGAAGGCTGGCATGGATTTGTAAAAGGCTAATCATGCTTGATTAATCAAATTGCATTTTTGATGAAATATTGGAGAAGGTTCATAAAGGGATTGAATTTTAAACATGGCTTAAAGAAAGGAAACTGAGTCCTGGTAAATGGTTGGTTGTTTCTCAAACTGGAGGACAGTAGACTATTCGTGTTCCCCAAGGGTCAGTATCAAATTTGGAGGTGTAGCAAACAGTGAACATGAAAGTAATTAACTGCAACCCCATAGATAGGCTAGGCGAATGAATGAGCAAGTGGCAGAAATAAATTAATATACAGAAATGTGTATTTTGGCAGAAAGAATAGTGACAGGCAGTGTTGAATTAATGGCACATTTCTAAACAGTATATAAGGACAGAAGGTGACACAGACATATTGAAAGAATGGTTGGCACATATGGCATGTGTGGCTTCATAAATGAAATTATTGAGTACAAAGGCAGAATTGTTTTGTTGAACCTTAATAAAGCTCTGGTTAGGCTCCAATTTGGCTATTATATCCAGTTCTGTACAGCAGACCTTAGGAAGTGTGTAAGAGTCATGAAGACAATGCAGAGTAGATTTATTATAATGGCTCCAGGGATGAGAGAATGTTAGCCACAAGGTTAGGCTGGAAAAGCTGGAGTTATTCTCCTCCTCCAAGAAAAAAAAGATTGAGGGGAGATTTGAAAAAGATGTAGAAGGTCATAAGACATTTAGATAGGTGAACACAGAAAGCATATCCGCATTAGATGATTCTACAAGGATTAAGGGGCACAGATAACAATTTGGTCAAGAGCTACAAGTTCTGTAAGGAAGAACTTTTTAATGTAGGATAGTATTGACCTGTAACTTGCTGCCTATAAGGATGGCAACAGCAGAGACATTTAATCATTTTCAAAGGAAATGAATGGGCACTGGAGAAAAATTAATTTGCAGGGTTATGAGGATGGAGCAAGAGACTTAGATTGAATTACTCTACAGAGAATCAGCATGGATTCTAGGTTAAATGGCATTGCCATTGGGCTACAAGGCTTTGGAGATGTTTCTTGTTGAGAATCAGCACAGACCTGATAGACTGAATGATCACCTTCTGTGCTATCCATTCTACACTGTGTTAAGGTACACCTGCTACACCGTTAAGGTAAAGAAAATATATTTGTTGAAATTAGAAATATTTGTTTCTGTAAATATTATAATAAACCTCCCACTATAGTAATTTCTTTTTGCATAGAATAAAATATATTTCCAGAACAATAACCATATCGTGACTGTGAGCATTCGCAGTTCTTACTGGTTCCAATAAATTGCACATTTTATAGATGCAATTGTAGGAAAGCAATTTAGCATCCCCTCAGATGTGATTAAGTATCTCAATTCCATGATGTGCAAAGACTGTAATAATAAATATTGTGTTAGGTATATGTAAAGATGAGATTTTACCCATTGTATCTTCAAAACATAATTTAATTTACTTTGTGCAGGGCCTGATTTATATTCCATCGTATCTGTCAGCCTCACTAGGCCTTAATGTTGGTCTTTATTGGTTAAAATGATGCGTGATCATAATTAATGAGTGCAATAGCAAGCCATCTTTAAATAAACGATACATTAAAGCAGTAATTTGTTTTATCTTCTATAATTAGATTTTTACACATCCAAGTGTGTTGGGATTATCCTTTCAATTGTTAATTGCAAGGTGAGGTGCTCTTTAATATTTTAGTTCAGGATTAAGAAGGTTAGCATTTCTACTTGAACCTGTCTCTGTCCTCTGATTTTCACTGCATATGTGTATTTGATTCAAAATTAGTGAGAACCTCTTGTGTTTCCTGTGACTCAATCCAATAGCTTTTTCTGCTTTTTTGAGTTCACTCAGTTGCTATTTTCACGTTTAATTATAACGCTGTGAGCTAAGGCCTGAGACGCATTTTTGTGGGTTTTTTTTATATACACATGTAAATTGGAAATCTCCTGCTGCATGGGAGGACCTGTTTTCCCTTCAGGGTTATGTATGCAGCAGATGTATTGCCAATCCTCATATTGTACAGATATTGATCCCTCCTTTCTATAATGAACTGTAACAACAACTCTATTACTCTGAGCCTCCTGATTGGCCCACCGTAATATGAAATTAGCTGGCGTGCATCGGGGCTGTCATTATTGATTTCACTACTGAGATTACTTGTTACAAAAGAATAGAGCTGTCTGCGCAGTAATTGAACAAGTTAACTCCTTGTCTCATAAAATGTAAGCCTGTATTGATTGCGTACTGTTATTATGCAGAAGTAAGAAAGTTGTAACAATGTTTAATCACCACGGTGCTATGAGACCTTTATTTTGAGGCCCTTGTGACAGCTGCTGGGGAAGGCCAGGCATTACTGATAGACCAGGAGAGCAAATATGATCTTCTCGCCCTAAGCATATGAGTACTTATTCCAGTCAGTTAACCCTCATAATTGCAATATTGGGCCTATTTCCTATCATATGGATGGTTTATTTATATACTTTACCAAAGTAGTTCATCAGGGGTTAAATAAGATCAAATCCCTTCTGCCACAATGTAATAAATTGTTTCATCTGTGAATTTAGCTGTTCTCCCTAATGCAAACATGGATGTTACAGCAGTTCTCCCTTGATAGGGTTACGGGTTAATGAAATGCTCTTTCTGTTGCTTATTTTTTTTCTCCTGTGCTGTGTGATAAGTAGCTAACCAACGAAGCTTGTAATTACAATCTTACAGAAACCAGGCCGATCTGTATATAAATCTCACCATCCAATTACAAGATGTAATAATTTTGCACTCAAGCTAGTAATGAGGTCTAATACTCGTGCATGTGATAATCCCCTCTGGATGCCGACTTGATCAGATGTTGGCTTTGTAATTAGACTGGCAGAAAATCATTATTTCATGTTCAGGAAAAAATTAGGTTGGTGGGAAGTTAATTTTCTCTACGCTCTGTGAAGCGTAGACAAGAATTTAATGATTTAATCATGATTGTTAGCTCTTTTGCAATCAATTTGTAATGATTGTGTAGCAACTCTTCAAGGGAAGCTGTGACAGAAGTGTGTGTGTATGTGTGTGTGTGTATGTGTGTGTGTGTATATGTGAACAGTAGGCTAAAGGAGTGGATATAGGTGCAGCTAACCCCCTGTAGAAAACTCTTTGATGATTGCAGGCTCTCATTGTGAAGCTGTGGTTTGCAGGCCGCACAGCCAGGTCAAGTCTTTGAGTCTCATAATCACACAGCTCAGCGCAGTCCTCTTGCCACAAAGCCTTTTTTCATGCCTATTTAATGCATCAAAAGTGCTTTCAAGTGCTCTTTGATAAATCATAGAAAGCGTTATTCCAGCCGCTCAATAACTGTACCTGGTAGGCTTTTTCAGATCCCAAGGCAGCTGTTCCCTCCTGCCTTATTTTCGCCACAGATGGTTATTCATTCCAGTTGAGCTTACTGGTTCATTCCACATTTATTTGCACATCATGAGCGATGTCATTTTACTTACCCTGAAGACAGTAAACGGTTTGAAAAATGTAAGTATCACAAATATTGGGAGGGGGAGAAAGAGCACTGCTGGACCTTTATACCATAGCCAAAATAACAACGTTATGAATAAATCATGTTACTGAATTATCTCAGTCATTTCTAGGCTGTTGGGGAAATCAAAGACCCTGCATAAACTCGTTTAACTCCTATGGGGATAAATTTCCTATACTCACCCAGCAGCTAAGTTTGCTTTTCCCATGCAAAGTTAAATAAAATATTACTGTAAGGTCATAAAAATAATTAGTTGTATCTCATCTCCTCTCTCCCTGGAAATCAAATTTGACCCTTATGTTTTATGTATGTTTTTGCACCAAAGACATGACTATGCCAATGGCTGCAATTACACAATGCACCTCGTGTCCTCTGATAACTTTTACTCCAGCTTATATGGCAGACAAACTAACGAAAAATTTCATAAAGCTTTTAAGTTATGAATAAAACGCTCCCATTTTTAAGTGAACCTACAAAATGATTTTAATGGCTCACATGCAAAGATCTCTGGCAAACATGTACAGTAGTTAAACAAAAATGTTAATTTTGCTGTTAGGTATATTATGCTCTTTTAAAACTCCCTTTACTTTTGATGTCGTAATTGCCAAGATGTGCAGTTGTGATCTGAAGGAGAAACAGTGCTGAAATTAAATCTCACCTCCAAGTTGGGCAAAGTTCATCTGAATTCCATTTGTAATTACAGAAACCAGGCCGATCTGTATATAAATCTCCTGCTGCATGGGAGGACCTGTTTAAACGGGAAAAATATCAATTGCTGATATTCAACATCACAATTTGTTATTGTGCACCCCTTGTCTCTGAGTATTTTGCATGAGTGTATGAGACCATGTCAATACAAAACTTTGCTCACGTTGGAAATCATAACAAGACAACAACCATTATTACATTGTCCTGTGCATTTTGTTCCCCAGTGAGAACTGGCTGTGAGAATGGCAGGAAAACATTTACAAGACCAGATATGACTGAGTGAGATGTATAGGTCTAGATAGGAAGGTTTTGAATGAAAACAGAATGAGTCAGAAAGGAACAAGGGCCGATAATTGAAGAAGTAATCAGGAAGCTAAAATAGAAAGAGGAAAGACCAATGAAAGAACATGGAAGATAAAAATACAAGAGACAATGAGGGATAAATTCCAGATGTCAATAGTATTTATTATCCAAAATTAAAAAAAGTGACAAAGCATGAAAACTGCAGTTGAGAGAGATTCGAAGAACTAATAAGTATGAATAAATACACATTTCATTTTTGCACCCACTATGTAACTATCAATATTATTCAGTTTCCAACCTTCAAAGATAAACTGAAGCAAAAAAAATCAAATTCTGACTGAGGCACTGGTATATAGAGGGGCGAAGTTCAAAGAGGTGGCTGTGTTAGAAGGTGTACGAATTGAGACAACTTGATTTCTAAGTTGTTTTAAAAGATCAATGATCTCTGTGTGAACCCATTTCTGCAAAATGCATTTTTTTTATCTGTAGTTTCTTGGATTTAAAAAAAAGACAATTAAAATTTCACTTTAAATTGCTTAGCAGCTTCAAACCTGGCAACCACTTTCTGTTGCTGTCCAAAGTGAAGAATAATACATTCTTATGTTTTTCCATGTCTCGATGATCTGCATCCACCTTTTAGTGTTTCTGGAAAAATGTGGATGGATTCAAGTTCCCTCGGGGCCTAGTTGCACATATCTTCGAAACAACCTATTCAGAGATGCTATTACAAGACCTTAGACTGTAAGATGTAGGAGCAGAAACAGTCTGTTCAGCCAGTTGAGTATACTCTGCCAGGCAATGAAATCACTACTGATCTGATAATCCTCAACTCCCCTTTCATGTTTTTTTCCTCACATTTTTGATTCCTTACGATTAAAAAAATCTCTCTCTCAACCTTGGAAAAAACTTAATGATCTAGCCTTGATAATCTTCTGTGTCAAAAAATGCCACAGATTTATGACCCTTTGAGGTGAGAAATACCGCCTCATCTCTGTCGTAAATGTGTGACCCCTTCCTCTGACAGTATGTTCTTTCATCTCACAGAAGGCAAAACAAACTCTCCACACCTACCTGCTCAGTCTTCTAAGAGTTTTGTATGTTTCAATAAAGTCTCTTCTCATTCTGCTGAGCTTGAATAAGTACAGGCTGAAATCTATTCAACCTCTCCTTCCACATCTGGGATCAGCTTAGTGAACATTCTCTGGACTGCTTCCAGTGCCAAGTACATCTTTCCTTAGACATGGGGTCCAAAACTATTCATTGTAATCCAGCTGCGGAATGACTTGTGCATTAGATAGTTTCAGTGAAACTTCCCTATTTTTATACTCCATTTCCTTCGAAATAAACAGCAGCCTTCCCTGTTATATTCTGTTTGTATATTAGTTTTTTGTGGTCGAAGCACAAGGATTCCCAAATCCTTCTGTGCTGTAGTCGTTCTCCATTTATATACTATTCAGCTCCTATATTCTTAGTGCCAAAGTGTAGAACATCACATTTTTCCACATCATATTCTATCCGCCCTGTCTTTGCCTACTTATTTAATCTATTCGTGTATAGGAAAAAAAACAGGAGTGTGGCATTGAGATAAAGGATCAGCCATGATCATATTGAATGGCAGAGCAGATTTGAGGGGCTGATGGCCTCCTCCTACTCCTAGTTTCTATGTTTCTATGTCTGTCTACAGAGTTGTATTATCCTCACTGCTTGTCTGTTTACCTATTTCATATCATCCTAAACATAGCTATAGTAGATTCATTTTCCTCATCCACGTCATTAACATATCTTTCTAATTCCTGTGTCACTCCACTATTTACAGATTGCCATTTTGAAAATGCTCCCTTTATCCCAAAACTCAGTCTTCGATTAGTTAGCCACTCCTCTGTCCATGTTTAGTAAGTAGCCTAACATGTGGCAGCTTGTCAAACATGTTCTGAAAATTCAAATATATTGCATCCACTACTTCCCCTTTATCCAGCTACATTCAAAGAATTCCAAAAAAGAATTGTCATGCATGATTTCCTGACGTTGACTGAGGGAAGATATTACAGGTAATAGTGAGAGTGGTAGAGCATGAACCTTGCTGGGAGATTTGTACAGTGCAGGGAGAGAGTGAGAATGAGGTTTTGGAGAGATGTTGGTGCACTTCCGCTGGCAGAGTGGAGAAAGTCAGTATTCTTCCTACATTGCTGGGCACTCCTCCAGATGGCTGATGCTGCACTGACCTGGGTGGCACCTTGGACCAGGTTGACCAATTTTAGGGCAAATGTCAGGAACTCTGCAGGGCAGCTTTGGACTGACAATGCTTACCTGTGTGTATACAGCTAAAAATCACACAGCGCTAGGTTACAGTCCAACAGGTACACTTGGAAGCACTGGCTTTCAGAGTGCTGCTCCTTCATCAGGTGGTTTTCGAGCATAAGACCATAAGATGCAGAATTAATAGCAAAAGATTACAGTGTCATGCAACTGAATGATATTTTCAACAAACGTGGATTGTTGTTAAGTCTTTCATCTTTTAGAATGGGTTGCAGGTTTTGGTTTATTAATATGTAAATCTCAGAACTTCTTTTAAGTCAGCTTCTCGAGATAACTTAAGGCTTTACAACTAAAGGTGACATCTCAGTTCAAACAATGTATTAAAGGTGTGAGGTTAGAGACTGGTTGTATCTCAATCTTGAGTCAGACTGGTTCTATTTCCAAAGTAGAATTTACAAAATATTACTTGGATTAACTGCCTGCATTGACTACCTGCAGATTGTGCATTTTTTGAGCAAAATAGAATGTATCTGCAAATATAATTCTGCAAATACAAATTCACCCCATAGACTGGACCCATGCGAAGAATCACTGAAAAACTACACAGTGATATCAACGAGTTTCATCCCACCATCAAATGCACCATGGACTACTCTTCAGTATCTGTCTCATTCCTGGACACATGTATCTCCATCAAGGATGGGCACCTCAGTACCTCACTCTACCATAAACCCACGAATAGCCTCATAATGTTACACTCCTTTAGCTTCCACGCTAAACATATTAAAACAGCCATCCCCTATGGACAAGTCCTATGTATACACAGAATCTGTTCAGATGAGGAGGAACGTGTCGGACACCTGAAGGTGCTCAAGGATGCTTCATAAGAACAGGGTACGATGCTCAACTCATTGATTGCCCATTCCGGTGTGCCACAGCGAGAAACTTTAATGACCCCCTCAGAAGACAGATATAGGTTGCAATTATAGGGTACCCTTCATTGTCCAGTACTTCCTGGGAACCAAAAAACTACACCATGGTCGTCAAAGCCTGCAACACATTATCAATGAGGATGAACATCTTGCCAAAACCTTCCCTCTGTCTCCACTACTCTTCTTTAAACAACTGCTAAACCTTAAATTCATCATTGTTCACATCAAACTGCCCGGGACAACATCAATCACAACACCGTACAACCCTGTCATGTCAACCACTGCAAGATATGTTAGAGTGTTGACACGGATACCACCATTACTCGTGGGGACACCACCCACTGTGTACTCGGCAGGTATTCATGTGACTCGGCCAACGTTGTCACTTCATATGCTGCAGGCAAGGATGCTCCGAGGCATGGTACATTGGCGAGACAAAGCAGACACTATGACAATGGATGAATGGGCACCACACAACAATCACCAGACAGGAATGTTCCCTCCCAGGTGGGGAACACAGCAGTCAGGGACATTTGGCCTCAGTGACCGTCCTCCAAGGTGAACTTTGGGACAGGCAACAACGCAAAGTGGCTGAGCAGAGGCTGATAGCTGATTTCAGAACCCATGAGGATGGCCTCAACCAGGACCCTGGGTTCATGTCACACTACAGGTGACCCCATACACCATGCACTCTCTCAAAAACATTCTTACATACTCACACACTCATACAGCTCCTCTCTCATACACGCGCTCTCTCTTATGTATACATGGGCCAATGGGGTGAGGAGTGGCAGATGGAGTTTAATTTAGATAAATACAAGATGCTGCATTTTGGGAAAGCAAATCTTAGAACTTATACACTTAAGGTCCTGGGGAGTGTTACTGAACAATGAGACCTTGGACTGTAGGTTCATAGATCCTTGAAAGTGGAGTCACAGGTAGGTAGGATAGTGAAGAAGGCGTTTGGTATACTTTCCTTTATCGGTCAGAGTCTTGAGTACAGGAGTTGGAAGGCCATGTTGCAGCTGTACAGGACATTGGTTAGGCCACTGTTTGAATATTGCATGCAATTCTGGTCTCCTTCCTCTCAGAAAGATGTGAAACTTGAAAGGTTTCAGAAAAGATTTACAGGGATATTGCCAGGGTTGGAGGATTTGAGCTATCGGGGGAGGTTGAATAGGCTAGGGCTGTTTTCCCTAGAGTGTTGGAGGCTTATTGATGTTTATAAAATCATGAGGAGCATGGATAGGATAAATAGGGTCTTTTCTCTGGGGTGGGGGAGTCCAAAACTAGAGGGCATAAGTTTAGGGTGAGAGGGGAAAGATATAAAAGAGAGCTGAGAGTCAACTTTTCCACGCAGAAGGTGGTGTGTGTATGGAATGAGCTGCCAGAGGAAGTGATGGAGGCTGGTACAATTGCAGCATTTAAAAGGCATCTGCATGGGTATATGAATAGAAAGAGTTTGAAGGAATATGGGTCGATTAGAGTGGTGCTGGAAAAGCACAGCAGGTCAGGAAGCATCCGAGGAGCAGGAAAAATCGATGTTCCAGGCAAAAGCCCTTCATCAGGAATGAGGCTGGGAATCTTGGGGGTGGAGAAATAAATGGGATGGGGGTGGGGGCTGGGGAGAAGGTAACTGAGAGTGCAATAGGTATATGGTGGTGAGGGTGAAGGTGATAGGTCGGAGAGGAGGGTGGAGTAGATAACATTGACATTTTTTACAAACCCACCGACTCCCACAGCTACCTGGATTACCCCTCCTCCCACCCTACCTCCTGCAAAAATGCTATTCCGCATTCCCAATTCCTCTACCTCCGCCATATCTGCTCCCAGGAGGACCAGTTCTACCACAGAACACACCTGATGGCCTCCTTCTTTAAAGACTGCAACTTCCCCTCCCACATGGTTGAAGATGCCCTCCAACGCATCGCATCCACGTCCCACACCTTAGCCCTCAAATCCCACCCCTCCAAACACAACAAGGACAGCACCCCCCCAGGTCCTCACCTTCCACCCCACCAACCTCCACATAAATCACATGATCCACCGATATTTCCACCATCTCCAAACGGACCCCACCACCAGGGATATATTTCCCTCCCCACCTCTATCCGCTTTCTGCAAAGACTGTTCCCTCCGCGACAACCTGGTCAAGTCTACGCACTCCCCCAACAACCCACGGTCCCCTCCTTCTTCCCCGGACACCGCACGAATTGTAAAACCTGTGCCTGCACCATCCCCCCTCAACTCCATCCACGGCCCAAAGGAGCCGTCCACATCCACCAAAGTTTCACTTGCACTTCCATACATGTCAGTTATTGTATCCTTTGCTCCCAATGCAGTCTCCTCTACATTGGGGAGATTGGATGCCTTCTTGTAGAGTGCTTCAGAGAACATCTCTGAGACACTCGCACCAATCAAATCCCACTGCCCCGTGGTCGTACATTTCAACTCTCCCTCCTACTCTGCCGAGGACATGCAGGACCTGGGCCTCCTCCACTGCCACTCCTTCATCCACCGATGCCTGGAGGAAGAACGCCTCATCTTCCACTTCAGGACCCTCCAACCCCATGGTATCAATGTGGACTTCACCAGTTTCCTCATTTCCCCTCCCCCATCTTTCCCCAATTCCAACCTTCCAGCTCAGCACCGTCCTCCTGACCTGTCCCACCTGTCCATCTTCCTTCCCATCTGACTGCTCCACCCTCCCCTCCGATCTATCACCTTCACCCATCCACCTATTGCACTCTCAGCTACCTTCTCCCCAGCCCCACCCCCTCCCATTTATCTCTCCACCCCTCGAGGCTCCCGGCCTCATTCCTGATGAAGGGCTTTTGCCTGAAATGTCAATTATTCCTGCTTCTTGGATGCTGCCTGAACTGCTGTGCTTTTCCAGCACCACTCTACTCTTGACTCTAATCTCAGGCATCTGCAGTACCCACTTCCGCCTTGGAGGGATATGGGTCAGGTGCTGGCAAGTGGGACTAGATTGGTTTGGGATATCCGGTCGGCATGGACGAGTTGGACCGTAGGGTCTGTTTCTGTGCTGTACATCTCTATGACTGTATGACATACAACACCCACACTCACACCCACGCAAATACCCTCTCACAGGCTTATACTCCATCACACTCACACACACTCTTTATCAATATTTCACACATGCAAACACACACTCTCTCATGTGCACCCACACTTACATGCACACACTCATGCACACACTCACGCTCCCTTTCTCTCTCTTTCTCTTTCTCATGCACGCGCACACGCATATCCGTTTATGGGGTGAATTTGTACTTTCAGAATTATATTTGCAGATGCATTCTATTTTGGTCAAAAAATGCACAATCTACAGGGAATCAATGCAGCCAGTCACTCCATGTAATATTTTATAAATTCCACTTTGGAAATAAGAACCTGTCTGACTCAAGACTGGAATACAGACAGACTTTAACCTCACACCTTTAATGCATTATCTGAGCTGAGATGTCACCTTTTGTTATAAAAGTTATCATGAGAAGCTGACTTAGAAGTTCTGAGATTTACATATTAATGAATGGAAACCTGCAACTCATTCTAAAAGATGAAAGACTTAACAACAATCCAGGTTTGTTCAATATATCATTTCAGTTTGATGACACTGTAATCTTTGCTATAAATTCTGTGTCTTATGGTCTTATGCTCGACAACCAACTGATGAAGGAGCAGTGCTCCAAAAGCTAGTGCTTCCAAGCATACTTGTTGGACTGTAGCCTGGTGTTGTGTGATTTTCTACTTTGTCCACCTCAGTCCAACACTGGCTTCTCCACATCATATCTCTGTGTAGGCACAGGAGTTGCCACTGAGTTCCAGGATATCTACTGAGTGACAAGTTGTTCTGGCAACAACATGTGGTAAGATGAGGCCAAAATCAAACATAAGGGATGCTCGAGGGACATGTTAGATTGTTCATGAGGGAAATGTGGTGAGATATGCAAGGAAATTAATCAGGCTCAAAGTGAAAGATCCTCTAAAATTTCAATGCAACTTGACCTTATCCAAAAAAATTAAGATTCAGCCGGGTTTCTCTCTATCTGCTCAATCCAGGTCCTTTCTGATTTGTGAGTTTTCTATTAAATCACCATGAAGCTACCTTTTCTTAGATGAGAAGGTTCACAATTCCTCCAATCTGTCCATTTAGCTGGAGCCTTTCATCCTTGGACCCATTCTAAAGCCTTCACATTCTAACTAAAGCGTGATGCTCAGAATTGGTCACACTGGCCTCAGACATCCCAACACAATGGCTTACCAGAAAGAAACATAGAGTGAGCTTAAGCTTTACAGATCTTACTGCAGTTCAAACTGCCATTGACAGCATGGATATTGCTTTTTGGGGACCACGTGCCTGCTCTGAGATGTACACTAATTGAACTAGTAGTACTTTCAGAGGGTGAGTGTGCTCCTGACACACACTCAGTTCATTCTGTGCATTGGTTTTGTTTTCAGATGAAGTGAAGTGATACCTCAGGAGACTTAATCCTTACAGAGAATTGTCACATAGAAATGTCACTGCTCGGGTCTGGTCTGTTGACAACTTTAAGAATTGGGATTACTGTTCCCATGGTTGTGAAAAATTGTCCAACATCATGCTTTCATTTAATAGAATCATCCCAATCTATTGTCAGGATATCAGCCAAATCATTGCGGTTTAGTTTATTCATTGATGGGACAAGCAGTTTGTTGTCCATCATTAATTGTCTCTGGGAGAAAGTGAGGACGGCAGATGCTGGAGATCAGAGTCAAAAAGTGTGGCGCTGAAATAGCATAGCAGGCCAGGCAGCATCCGAGGAGCAGGAAAGTCAATGTTTTGGGCAGAAGGCCTTCATCAGAAACACCTGATGACCTGCTGTGTTTTTCCAGCGCTGCACTTTTTGACCCTAATTGTCTCTGTGAGAGTTTACTGTAAATTCCAAAAACCAAGTGGGAGATGCAAGAGGTGACCTCTTCAAATTTCCCTGTAGAAGGAAGACCACAGCTGGAGAGGCCACGGAAGTAACCAATGGTACCAATTCAGAACATATTAGCAAGTCCTTGTGAGAAACATTCCCTCCTGCTCTTGTGTGTGTCTCACACTGGAAATGAGCCCATTCACCTGTTGTACGATAAAAGAATATGTAGGAAAGGAAAATTCTATTTCCATGGAGCTGAGAATACAGCAGCTTTTCCTGGGCACTCAGTTGTATCATTAGTAATAAAGCATTAGGAATGGAAAATCTGGTATGATCATTTCTCCTGACACCAGCTAAACCTCTTTTCTATTTACAGTGAGCATTGAAAAGTTTTATACTATGCGCTTATTTTCATGCTTGCAGTTTCTACTTCACCTTTTGCTTCAAAGCAGCTGTTGGTCTTGGCTGCACCTTTTGCAGCAGGATCTCAAAGGTATGGTTTGTAAGTTTGTATGTTTGTTCATGTCACCTGCCAGTCACCTTACATGGTCAAATATTTGCACACTGATAACTTCCTCTGGAATTTCCCAACCTATAGTGCCATGACCACCTCCACCAACAAACACACCCACCAACACACACACACACCCGCACACACACACACAACAGACACACCCCACACACAAGCATACACACATGCCCGCCCACCCACCCAACTGCACACATGCACACACACATGCATGCACACATAAACACACACATACACACACGTTGTAAATCCTCTATCTATTCCACCCTCCCCCCCCACACACACACACGTTGTAAGTCCTCTATATATTCCCCTCACCTGCTCCAATTGATTAAATGTACATCACTACAAATGGACTCGAAACAGAATACACCAAGGCCGTGTTCATTGTTTCCAGTGACTTCAAACAAGCCAACCTCAAGAGTGTGCTACCAAAAGCCATCAACACATCACCTCTACCACCAGAGGGCCCAACCTCCTTCACCTTTACTGTACAACTATCAAAGCTACCTACCATTCCATACCCCATCCACACTTTGGAAAATCAGACCACAATGTTGTGTTCTGCTTCCCAGCTTACAAGCAGAAATTGAAAAGTGAGGACCCAGTACAGAAAGCAGTACAGTGTTGGCCTGAGGTGGCTGAAGAGCTTTTATGTGACTGCCTGGAATTGGTGCACTGGTCTGTATTTAAGAACTCAGCAGCCAATTAAATGAGTATGCCACCACCATTACAGACTTCATTAGTAAATGTGTAGAAGTCTGCATGCCAAGGAAGTAGATCCAAATGTTTCCTGACTGGAAACCATGGACACTTACTATTGAAGCCAGGTGTGGAGTGTTCAAGTCAGATGACCCTTCCCCTTCCAGGAAATTCAAATACGACCTCCATAAGGCCATCAGAGACACCAAGTGGCAATACTGGACTAAGCTAGAGATCCAAATGAACTACCCAATCACCTGTTGTTTGTGGCAAGGCCTACATGACATAACAGGCTACAAATTGAAGCAGGACAGAATAGCAAACAAAAACACATCTCTCCCTGAGCGCATTTCATGCTCATTTCGAATAGCAGGTCAGTGAAACATTTTCACATGCACCTGTTCCCTCAGTCACTGCTGCAGACGTCAGATCAGCCTCTTTGAGAGTGAACAGATAGAAAGTGACTGACCAAGATGGAGCCACTGGCCATGCACTCAGACCCTGTGCAGACTAGCTGGTGGGAGTTTTAGATGACATTCTGAATCTCTCTTTGCTATGACCTGAAGCCCCCACCTGCCTCAAGAAGACTGCTGTCATCCTGGTACAAAAGAAATCTCATGTAGCGTGCCTTGATGATGACCACCCGGTCTCTCTGATCTCTATAATTAGGAAGTGCTCCAAGAGGTTAGTCATGAATCATATCTAGCCTCCCAGCCTGCCTTGATCCCTTGCAATTTGCCTACCACCTCAACAGGTCCATGGCAGACACCATCTCCCAGGCCCAACACCCATTGCTGGAACAGCTGGATAACTAGGATGCCTACATCAGACTCCTATTTATTGACTGCAGCTCTGCCTTCAACACTGTACTAATTTCCAAACTCCAAGACCTAGGTCTCGGCTCCGCCCTTTGCAACTGGATCCTTGATTTCCTGACCTGCAGACCGCAATCAGTGAGAATGCGACAGCACCTCCTCCACGATAGTCCTCAACACTAGCTGCATACTTCATGCCTTACTGTGCTCCCTTGTCCATTCATGACTGTGTGGCCAATTTTTTTTCCTAGCTCCATCTACAAGTTTGCTGATGACACCACCATTGTAGGCCAGCTATCAAACAATGACGGGTCAGAATACAGTAAAGAGAAAGAGTGCTTGATGGCATGGTGTAAAGATATTAATCTCTTCCTCAATATCAGCAAAATGAAAGAGATAATCATTGACTTCAGGAAGCAAGGTGAAGGGCACGCCCCTGTCTACGTCGATGGAGTTGACATGGAGATGGTCGAGAGCATCAAATTCCTGGGAGTGACAACCACTGGCAATCTGTCCTGATCCACTCCTGATGCACCGGTCAAGAAAGCACAACAACGCCTATACTTCCTCAAGAGGCTAAGGAAATTCAGCATGTCCTTAAAGACTCTTACCAATTTTTATAGATGCGTCAATAGAAAGCACTCTATCTGAGTGTATCATGGCTTGGTACGTCAACTTCTCTGCCCAGGACTGTAAGAAACTACAGAAAATTGTGAACACAGCCCAGTCCACCACAAAAATCAACCTCCCATCTATTATCTCCATCTATACTTCTCGCTGCCTCGGGAAGGCAGCCAACATCATCAAAGTCCCCTCCCACCCCTGTTATAATCACTCCCAATCTCTTCAGTTAGACAGAATGTACAAAATCTGCAACACACGTACCAACAGGTTCAAGAACAGCTTCTTCCCCACTGTTATTAGAGTGCTGAATGGACCTCTCAAATTTTAAAGTTTATGTTGATCTCGCTCTTTGTGCACCTTCTCTGCAGCTGTAACATTGTATTCCTCGCTCTGTTCTATTACCCTGATATACTTTGTATGGTATGATCTGCACATAAAACAAAACTTTTCACTGTACCTAGGTACATGTGACAATAATAAATCAAAAAAAAACTGGGATCAAACTCCATGCTGTTGATACCAATCTGATCCACACCAACCAACTGAGCTAACAAACCCCACATGATGTCTGTAATGCTGTGGCAGCATCCACCACTGGATGTATGGTGCATCCTGGAGCTATGGATAGTAATGGTAGAAGCTGAAATCTTTTTATCATATGGCTGATCAAAACTCTCACATACTGTGACAACCTGTCACTGATTGTATTCTGGAAGGATTTACAAATTGAAATTCAATATTTGTTTCAGCTTTTGTACCTTCTATCCAACTGAAGAGGTTGGGAGAGACTATAACTGGGATAGGTGGGGTCTTTGATGATGTTGACTACCCTCCCAAGGCAGCATGAAGTGTCAATGGAGGGAGATTGGTTTTCCTGATGGATTGGGCTGTGTTCACAATTCTTTATAGTCCTGGGCAGAGCAGTTGCCGTACCTAGCTATGATGCATTCAGATAGAATGCTTTTTATTGACACATCTGTCAAAATTGGGAAGAGTTTTTAAGGACATGCTGAATTTCAATTTGTAATTGAAACTTACATTTCACCCAGAATTCAACAAGGTACATTGTGCAATATGAATGCACCTTCCTTGGCTACCAAGTCTTGGAGTGTGCTTCAAATCAGGAGCTTCTGATTCAATAGCAGGGACAATCTCATTGTGACACAAAACCTCTAACATTGATTTTTTTTCATTTAACCAATCTTTCTAATCAACCTGTTCAAAGATGTGGGGCTTGAGTCCAGTTCTGTCAATCCAGGGGTTGAGACACTATCACTGGGTCACGGAAAGCCCTCAGTATTAAAATCACCCCCAGCTCAGGCGAGACAGAAGTTGAGAAGACAGAATTATTGTGGTAACCTCGGTCAGTATAGGAATTGAACTCACACCATTGGCATTAATCTGGAATGCAAAGCAGCTAGTACTGGACTGTGACACCTGCAACACTAATGACCGAGGAACCCATTATGCAAACCTGTGCCCAATTAACTGTTAAGTTTTGACTGTACAATGAGGTACTGGATCGCAAGACATGCTGAGCACCCTGATTTTTCACATGCTGTAATGTGCTGTAAAGCATCTTTACTGCACTAAGTTGTTCCATCTCCCCTAGTCAGGCTTCAAATAGATACTAATAGGCCCTCCTCCCTTTGATTTGCTTGAACCATCTCAACAGCAACCTGCACAAAAGAAAACTGCATTGGTGGGTGATTCAGGAAAGGATACTATAAAAAGTATCATGGTTTCTTCGACAAGTGATTCTCTATAGCCAGGTGCAACATCTTTCTGCCCAGTACATTTCTTTTATCTGAAGTCCACCGAACATCTCCAATCTGTTTGTCACAATGAATTAATAGCAGGAGAATACAGGCAGCTCCCAATTCTTCCTTGCCGATGTCTTCCAATTTTTGTAGCTTCTTGATAGCTTGATACAACAAGAATATTGAATGCCTTAAGCCCGTCCTGTGTTGAGGATGCAATAAATGTAAAGTGAAATAATAATAAAGGGGTCAATCATTTGTACTACAAAGACTAGTTTTGCAGTACTTGTTTTGTAAGTTGACCAATCATATTATTTGACCAAGCATCCTATCCCAACATGCTGAGGGAACAGGAAACATTTTTACATGAAACGTTAAAAGCAGTTGTGAGTAGAAATTATTTAAAAGAGACACTGATGGATTGACTTTATGAATACATTAGCTAAGAAAAGTAACTGCAGTAATTAAACATATTCCATTGCGTGGCCTATTTAAATTTAACTACTATTCTGTCCACAGAACCTATAACGAGCTGTTGGCAGGGCTTACACAGGAACAATCATGGTTCCATTATATCTGGCTTGGTTCCCACCTCCTCTGCAAATGTTAATATCAAAATTGCTGCTGACGTAAAGCTCATTTGAGAACGCTGGTAAAACCATCGACACTTTGTATGCGATGATGGTAGTACATCAAACAGAATGAGAACATTCCCTTGTGTATTAACAGAATATTCACTGACTCAAGATGTCATTTCAGGTGGTGGGGGGAGGGATTTGTTCTATCAAGGTGGCAATTCAAAGGGAAGGACAAAGGTGTAGTATCATTATTATGGCTACAATCTTTGTGTTATAGGAATTGTATAGCTTTTCCATATTTATTTTGAATTTAAAATGTATTGAGCTTTATTAGAATATGCAAGTGCAGTTAGCTCCCTTAGGGAATTATGGTAGCAAGCAGAGAAATGCTTTCAATTTCACCTGCTCTCGCCTTGAAAAGGTCAGATGCATAAAATTCATTGCCATGGTCAGTTTCACAGCTGTTGTCAATGTTCTCCTCACTGTACATCTGAGGCTGAAGTTGTTCTTCCCTGAGGTTCAGGTGAAATAAATAAAGTAGATTGTTCCCTTTCGGGTGGACCTGCTTCCCTTCCGCCCATCCTCTTCTAGCAGTTCGTCCTGTGTCTGCTGCCTCTGCTCTTTCTTCCTACTGCTGTGTACCAAGGGTGTTGCAGACTACTGCATCATGTTGAGGAGTAGGAGGTTCATTTGGATCACAGATAAGGTTCTTCAGCAGAGTCTGACTAATCTGTTAGATGTAGCTTGGCAACCCTGGAAACCAATAAACATTTACAATTACAGCAACTGCCAAGAGAAATAAATCTGCATCTAATCTAAAAGAAGTTGCCTTCATCAATTGTGGCATTGACTGTAAGAGCAGAGAGGCCATGAATAAAATTTCAGTTCGGTCACAGATGGTGTACTGTGTACAGTAGTGTGTACAGCACTATAGGAAGGATGTGATTGCACTCAAGAGGTGCCACGGAGTTCACCAGGACATTGCCTGGATTGGAGCATATTAGCCATGAGAAGAGGCAAAATATACTAGGTTTATGAACAGAGAAGGATGAGGGGGATTATGATGTATAAGATTATGAGTGCCATGAACAATTTAATCCATATGCAACCACTGAAGGATCTGTTTCCATTCTGTACGTCTCTGTGACTCTAAAACATATTGACCAAAACTGTGTCCCCTTAGCCAATTCCTGACATGAGCAGATGTAATTTTTTTTAAACAAAGCAGTACCCAGAGAACAGGCACTGCACAGACAAAGTTTATGGCCTGACCTAATCTTAACTTCATGGGCTGATATGATGAACATAATTGGTATGAGAAGTTTCATCCAAGAATGCAACATGTCTCTGAAATCAAAGCTAATATTTTAGTTACTTGAACAATAGAAAGAAAATCTTAAGATCCAATTGTAAAATATATATACAGGAAGAAAATATGGATAACACAAGTAAGTGTTCCACGAATGGCAAGCGTATTGGCAAAAGGCGACATGGAGTGCAAGATCAAATCACAACCCAACATATTAAAATACAATGTAGCAATGAGTAATGAGTTATATAACCAATTGCCAAGAGGACAGTCAATGCCAAATCATATTTAACATATATGGTACACTGTTTAAACCATATCTTTTATACTTTGTGTATCTCCAGTCACTCAGGCATAAGGGAGACATTAAACCTCTGCACATGATTTGGTGAAAAGATGGGATTGATTGACAGCATCAGGAGACTGTATTCGGGAAAAAATACTGCAGTAAACATTTCTATATTGGGAGAATTAGACTAATTCTTGCACTAAGTAAACAGCAAAAAAAAATAATCAAAGCAGACAGTGGTAGTTGAAAAGCAGCTAACGGAAGTAAATTCGTTTATAGCTATTAACATTCTGACGAGTAAAAAGTGAGGTCTGCAGATGCTGGAGATCAGAGCTGAAAATGTGTTGCTGGTTAAAGCACAGCAGGTTAGGCAGCATCCAAGGAACAGGAAATTTGACGTTTCGGGCCAGAGCCCTTCATCAAGAATGAGGAGAGGGTGCCAGGCAGGCTAAGATAAAAGGTAGGGAGGAGGGACTTGGGGGAGGGGCGATGGAGATGTGATAGGTGGAAGGAGGTCAAGGTGAGGGTGATAGGCCGGAGTGGGGTGGGGGCGGAGAGGTCAGGAAGAGGATTGCAGGTTAGGAGGGTGGTGCTGAGTTCAAGGGAATCGACTGAGACAAGGTGGGGGGAGGGAAAATGAGGAAACTGGAGAAATCCAAGTTCATCCCTTGTGGCTGGAGGGTTCCCAGGCGGAAGATGAGGCACTCTTCCTCCAACCATTGTGTTGTTACGTTCTGGCGATGGAGGACCTGCATGTCTTCGGTGGAGTGGGAGGGAGAGTTAAAGTGTTGAGCCACGGGGTGGTTGGGTTGGTTGGTCCGGGCGGCCCAGAGGTGTTCTCTGAAGCGTTCTGCAAGTAGGCGGCCTGTCTCCCTAATATAGAGGAGACCACATCGGGTGCAGCGGATGCAATAGATGATGTGAGTGGAGGTGCAGGTGAATTTGTGGCGGATATGGAAGGATCCCTTGGGGCCTTGGAGAGAAGTAAGGGAGGAGGTGTGGGCGCAAGTTTTGCATTTCCTGCGGTTGCAGGGGAAGGTGCCGGTAGTGGAGGTTGGGTTGGTGGGGCGAGTGGACCTGATGAGGGAGTCACGAAGGGAGTGGTCTTTTCGGAACGCTGATAGGGGAGGGGAGGGAAATATATCCCTGGTGGTGGGGTCCGTTTGGAGGTGGCGGAAATGACGGCAGATGATACGCTGTATACGGAGGTTGTTGGGGTGGTAGGTGAGAACCAGTGGGGTTCTGTCTTGGTGGCGGTTGGAGAGGCGGGGCTCAAGGGCGGAGGAGCGGGAAGTGGAGGAGATACGGTGGAGGGCATCGTCGATCACCTCTGGGGGGAATCTGCGGTCCTTGAAGAAGGAGGCCATCTGGGCTGTACGGTATTGGAACTGGTCCTCCTGGGAGCAGATGCGGCGGAGGCGAAGGAATTGGGAATATGGGATGGAGTTTTTACAGGGGAAAGGGTGGGAGGAGGTGTAGTCCAGGTAGCTGTGGGAGTCAGTAGGTTATAGTAGATGTCTGTGTTGAGTCGGTCGCCCGAGATAGAAATGGAAAGGTCTAGGAATGGGAGGGAGGAGTCTGAGACAGTCCAGGTGAATTTAAGGTCGGGATGGAAGGTGTTGGTAAAGTTGATGAACTGTTCAACCTCCTCGTGGGAGCACGAGGCAGCGCCGATACAGTCATCGATGTAGGGGAGGAAAAGGTGGGGGGTGGTGCCAGTGTAGTTACGGAAGATGGACTGTTCCACATATCCTACGAAGAGACAGGCATAGCTGGGGCCCATGCTGGTGCCCATGGCAACTCCTTTAGTTTGGAGGAAGTGGGAGGATTGGAAAGAGAAGTTATTCAGGGTGAGGACCAGTTCAGTCAGTCGAAGGAGGGTGTCAGTGGAAGGGTACTGGTTGGTGCGGCGGGAAAGGAAGAAGCGGAGGGCTTTGAGTCCTTTGTGATGGGGGATGGAGGTGTACAGGGACTGGATGTCCATCGTGAAGATAAGGCGTTGGGGACCGGGGAAGCGAAAATCATGGAGGAGATGGAGGGCGTGGGTGGTGTCCCGAACGTAGGTGGGGAGTTCTTGGACTAAAGGGGACAGGACCGTGTCGAGGTACGCGGACGAAGTTGTCTGCATTCGAGTCCCACCTACTTCAGATGTGTTTAATAACATCCCCAAACAGTTTGATTTAAATATCAAAAACTACTTTGAGAAAGCTCTTCACATGAAAAGTGAACAATGCGTGAAATAAATTTTGAAGGAAATAGCAGAGGTGCAAATCTTGGGAATGGTTAGATCCCGTGTCATGAGACTGCTTTATTAAGTGAAGGTGAATTAATAAGATCTTAATCTTTTGTATTTTATGACAGAGAGCTATTTAGTGTACCTCTTGATCATAGCCATATATTTATCAAAGTACAGATGTAATGATTTAGATAGAAAAGAAAGCTTATCTCTGCAATCCCCAAGAATCAGCCCAAGATCCATTGTATGAATAATGCCCACTAATAACATGATGGAAAATTCTCTGCTTACCTGAATGTGTGCAGTTCCAATAACACCCAAGCAGATCAACACCAGCAGACAAAACAATCCACTTGATCAGCATCTGATCCACCATTTTAAACATTCAGTTCCTCCACTATTCGTGCAAACTGATTTGACCCACTTTGAAGGCACAGTGCAGTAATCATTCACGGCTCCTTTGACAGCAATTTCTAAACCCATGATCTCTGCTAACTAGGAGTACAAGGGCAATCGACACATGGGAGACTAACACGCATAGGCTCTCCTGTAGGTTCACCATACAGGCAGGGAACAAGATTACCTTCACTATCACTGGCCAAAGTCTTGGACCTCCCTTCCTAATAACACTGTGAGCATACCTATATTTATGACAACAGCAGTTCAAAATGGCTACCCCACCTGAGTTCGATTGGGAATGGGCAGTAAATGTTGGCTTTGATGCTTAGAATCATAGTGCTATAGAAATTTATAATACAGAGAAAGGCCACTCGGCCCACTGATTTTTTTTTCAGTCAAAACCACGATGAGAAGGTGCTGGTGTTGGATTAGGGTGGACAAAGTTAAAAAACACACCACACCAAGTTATAGTCCAACAGATTTATTTGGAAGCACTCCAGGTGCTGCTCCTTCACACACATATAGAAGTCTATGGGTGAATTTGCATTTGCAGAATTGTATTTGCAGATACATTCTATTTTGCTCAAAAAGCACACAATCTGCAGGCAGTCAATCCATTTGACATTTTATAAAGTCATACTTTGGAAATAGATCCAATCTGACTCAGGTTGGAATACAGACTGACTCTAACCTCATACCTTCAATGCATTATTTGAGCTGAGATGTCACCTTTTTTGAGAAAACCTTATGTTATCTTGGCAATGTGACTCAAAAGAAATTCTGGAATTTACATATTAATGAATCGAAACATGTAATCCATTCTAAAAGATGAAAAACTTAACAGCAATCTAGGTTTGTTCAATATATCATATCAGTTGCGTGACACTATGATCTTGTGCTATACATTTTGTGTCTTATGATCCTGCCCTACTTGCTACCTGACAAAGGAGCAGCACTCTGAAAGCTAGTACTTACAAATAAATCTGTTGGACTATAACCTGGTGTAGTGTGATTTTTAACTCAACCAAAACCAGCCACTTAATTATTCTAATCTCATTTTCCAGCACTTGGCCCATTGTCGTGTATCTTTGACATCACAAGTGCATGTCTAAATATTTCTTCAATGTTATGAGGGCTTTTACCTCAACATCCATTAGAGGCAGCGAACTTTAGATTACCACCACCCTCTGAATGAAAAAACTATTCCTCACATGCCCTTGAAACTTTATGCCCCTCACATTCTACATATCCCAGTCATAGATCTATCTATGTCTCTCATAATTTCATATATCTTGACTATGTCCTCTTTCAATCTCCTCTGCTCAAGGAAAACAATCCAAGTCTATACAATTCCTCTTCAAACTAAAGCTTTCCAGCCCAGGGATCATCCTGGTAAATCTCATCTGAACCCTCTCCAGTGTAAACACATTACTTCTAGAACATGGAATCCAGAATGATACACAATACCTGTGGCTCAAACAATGTTTTATAGCTTTTCAGCATTACCTCACTGCTCTTAAATTCTATGCCTTGGCTAATAAAGGCAAGTATTACTTATGTCTTCTGAACCACTTTATCTACTTGTCCTGCTACCTTAAGGGACCTGTGGACATGCACACCAACATCAGTTCCTCAGTGTTTCTTATGGTCCTACCATTCATCATGTACTCTCTTGACTTTTTTTTCTGCCCAAGTGCATCATCTCAGACTTATCCAGATTGAATTCCATTTGCCACTGACCAGCCTATCTATATCCCCATCTAATATAAGGTTATCCTTCTGACTACTCACCACTTCAACAATTTTCATATCATCAATGAATTTAATGATGAATCCTCCTACATTTGAATCTAAATCATTTTTATATATATCACAAACATCAAAAGCCCCAACACTTATCACTTCAGAACCCCATTTGGCACAGATTTCTAGTCATAGAACACCCCTTGACCATCATGCCATGCTTCCTGAAACTCAGCCAATACTGGATCCAATTTGCCACGTCACGATCGGTCTCCCACGTGGGACTTTGAATCCCGCCAAAAAAATCATTCAATGGAACGATATCAGGTTCCTCATGTACACAGTTGATATCTAAAGTTAGTCCACTACCAACTCTCCCAACCTCAAACAGATTGATGTTTTCAGATTGCTCGGATGACATCCACTTCAGAAGGAGCTGCAATTTTTTCCAATTACAACTTTGCGAAGATGGAGGACGGGAAAAATTTCTGGCTGTAACAGGCTGCTCCTTTTCTGAGATATTGTAGGTGTTGGAGGTGATTTCCTTGAATTCCAGGAACAGTAATTACTGTTTTATATGTTGTTGCATTGTTTTGGGACATTGGAGAGAAATAAAGCCAAAACAACAGCATTTTTAAAAAGGAGAGGAACAGACAAAGGCAGCACATGGTCTGTGCAGGAAAGACAGAGAGAGAAATAAACCCAAATTGCAAACTGACACATCAGTGAACCTGCGCAGTTACTGTCTTTGCTGTTGAATTCGTGTATCGCTGGACATCAGAGTGCATCTAGGAAAATTCACAAATGCTGAAATTAACAACTGATCTTGGAGGAATTTGTTTGGGAGATGTCACAGGACAGTAACAGATAAGTGAATAGTTTTAAGTATAGCCTCGCTGTAAGACTGCAGGAGTGAGTAGAGTGGATTCTTTCTTGATTATTTTATTTTATTGAGATATAACTCTTGATTAAACTTAAAAATAGGAGCCATAAGTATTAAGTTAGCCTGGAGCAGTGTTTCGTAGAGGAACAAGATGGTGCTATTTTCTGGGTCTGCAGATCGAAAGAAGCAAAAATGGCTTCTTTAGAGTGATATACTCTTCTTGTCAGATGTGGGGGCTCAGGGAAAGTTTATGTGTTACTGAGGATTATATCTGCAATAAATGCCATTGGTTGCAAATCCTATCAGATCAAATGGATCAGTTCATGCGACAGTTAGAGGCAATGAAGAATTTACAAGAGCAAGGGGATGTGATGGAAGGCAGTTATAGAAAGGGAAAAAAGTCGCAGATACAGTCACATAGATGGGTTTACTCCAGGAAAGGTAAGAAAGATAAGCAGGTAGTGCAGGAGTCTTCTGTGGCTATCCCCATTTCAAACAAGAATGCTGTTTTGGAAAATGTAGGAGGTGATGGATTCTCAGGGGAATGTAGCACGAACGGCCAAGTTTCTGGTATTGAGACTGGCTCTAATGCAATGAGTGATGTGTCGGGGTTCCAAGAGATTGGTTGTGTTAGGGGACTCTCTAATTAGGGGACATTTCAGACAGGTGTTTGACAAGGTTCACCATGGGAGACTGGTTAGGAAGGTTAGATCTCATGGAGTACAAGGAGAACTAGCCATTTGGATACAGAACTGTCTCAAAGGTAGAAGACAAAGGGTGGTGGTGGAGGGTTGTTTTTCAGACTGGAGGCCTGTGGCCAGTGGAGTGCCACAAGGTTCAGTGCTCGGTCCACTACCTGGGCCATGTGCTGTCAGGTGGGACTAGATTGGGTTGGGATATCTGGTCAGCATGGACGAGTTGGACCGAAGGGTCTGTTTCCATGCTGTATATCTCTGTGACTCTATGACTCTAAGACTGAGTCAATCATCAACCGTCCTGGACACAAACAAAATTCCCTTATTGCAGATTCCAGATCTCAATAAGCCAGGAATTATGAAATGAGAACTATGATCGTTCATGATGTCAACATCCTGCTTAATTTGAGCTGAGTGTAGAACCTATTAGACTTCCAAATCAATGGTCTGCATACAATTCTGTAACATTGCCCTTCTGATCATACATCAGCTCTCTGCTGCTGATACCCTCATTCATTCATGTGTTCAGTTCCTTTTCCAATGGTTGTCTTGACTAGCCTCCTACCTCCACTATTCATAAACCTCAATTCACCATAAACTCCGATATCCATCTCCACTCATCATCCTAATTCTTGCTGACTACAATTGGCTCCTGGTCTACCAATGACTTGATGTGGGAACTTTTAGTCCTTGCACCTCTCTATCTCTGTGATCATATACAGCCCTACAGCTCTACCATAAGTTCGTCCTCTACCTTTGCATATCAGTTTCTTCCCTCCCCCAATTCCCTTTTCCCAGTATTTGGCTATTTAGGTGCTAAGCTCTGAAGAAACTCAAACCTTTCTACCACTCTATTTTCCCTTAAGATACTTAAAACAATCCATTTGAAGTTTTTAGTAATTTGTTTTCTTTGACTCTGTGTTATTTATCATGGAAAATGTACCTTGAAGTGTCTTGAGGCATTCCATTACACTGAAGATACTTCAAAATGTAAGTTGCTTTTAACACTTCCAATATAAAATTCAAACAAATGTTAAAAGATGAATTATCTTGTATCTTAAATCCCATAAGAAAAGCGAACGATAAAACGAGAAGGTCTTATGAAGAAGATCAAAGTGACTGGAAGCTGGTGCGGGCTTACTAGAAACATTGGCTTGCTAGGACATAAAAGTATGAAATATAGCTTTACGAATCCTCTTGATTGGATATTTAACACTTTTTTCATTCCTGAAAGATTTGCCTGACATAAAGCAACATTGAATTCATACCTTTCTGAACAGAGTGATGAAAATATAGTTGTATATTGCAGCACAGAACAGACCATTCAGTCCAAAACATCTATGCTGGGTAATTACAATCCACACGAGTCTCTTCCTACCCTTCTTCATCTATTTCAATCAACAAATCTCACTGCTACTTTCTCATTCAGGTATATACCTGGTTTTCTCTCAGATGTGTCTATGCCCTGTATCGACTTCCATTGTTTAACCAATTTCTGGGGAAAGAATATTCGCTTGGATTTCCCTTTGGATTTATCTATGATTATCACGCACTTATGCCTCTAATTTTTGAATCCCACAAAAATGAAAATACCTTCTCAACAAGTATCCTATCAAATTATTGTTTAATCTTAAAGACCAAATCATCCCTTATTCTTTCCTTTATTGAATAAATAACCTTAGCCTGTTCAATCTTTTCTTATCGATATGACCTCCCAAAGTTAGCATTTTAGTAAATCCCTTTTGTAACTTCTTCTTGCTTCAAAAACATTTTTATACTCTGGAGGACAGAACTGTTCACTGTATCCCAAGGGTGGTCTATCCAAGGTTCGATACAGCTTTAAAATAGCTTCCCTGCTTTTCAGTTCAATTCTATTCCTTGAGAATCGTACTGTTGTGGTATCTTTGTAACCTTATTGATGTGTGGTGCTGCTTTTAGTAATTTGAGTGTCTGCCCTCCTCTATCTCATACTGCCAGGTTCCTCCCAAAAATTGCCACCTTACAGTTACCTGTGTTGAGGCTCATTTGCATTACTGTTTGAAATTGCATTACTTTCTGAAAGTTTATTGATCCCATCTATTTTATATTTTCCTCCCCTGCATTAAAAAAAAACACCCATTTGTTATTGTCTCCAAACTTTGGAAATATAGTGCTGATTCCCAAGTGCAAAACAGTCCTGCGAATAGGAAGTACTTGTTTCCAGCCATTGGGGTAGTTGTTCCATTCCCACTGGTTTGTAACATCACTGAGAGAATGAGCAGACGTGATGCAGAACACAACAAACTGGTCAAAGATGGAGGAGGAAGAGGTAGAGAGCTTGCAGTAAAAGGCTGTTTGCACCTCAAGTGTTCAAAGGAATGTTTTTCCCAACTTAACTTTGGTAAGGAACAGGGGGTTCAATGGTTTTGGTTCATGAAGGGGATGAACCTTTTGCAGGGTGAGAACAGCACTAACATCTATAAATTCATGGAAGGTGGTGGTTATGAACTTATTTGCATTGAGTTAAATCCAAGCTAGAGCTGATGACACCCCCCAGCACCTCAGAGTTGATGTCTACGTTTGTGTAAAGGAAGCCAAGTTCTATATGAAATGTAATTCATTTTCCCTTGCTCGAAGGAAGCAAATTGTATGACCTTGTCAAAACAGCCAACTTCCCTAGGTGCAGGATGCTATTGACTGTCACTCTGTGGATGCAACATGTGAAGTCATAGGTGTGCTGCAAATGAAAGTGACTCCAATCCCTCAACATCAAGCTGGTAGGCAACACACTTAGTATATCATGCAGGGCAACGCCAGTATTCTGGAAGCAAAATGTGCATTCAGTCGGTAGCAGAACTTGATTATATCTGTCTTTGACCTACCATGAGAAAGCAGAAGGTGGGAGACAATTGCCAAGTGCTATCTCCTGACCACTTGGTTCATATCTCCAGCAAGCAAGCTATAAATAAATAAATAAAGTATATAAATAAAGCTATGCAGTCACATAAAATGTCACTGAGGAGAGCAATGTTTCTGCTCCCTGAGCTTCTCTGGATCAGAGTCTAGATTAGACTGGAAAAGCATAGCAGGTCAGGCAGCATCCGAGCAGCAGGAAAATCGACGTTTCGGGCAAAAGTCCTTCATCAGGATTGGAGGCAGGGAGCATCCAGAGTTACTATCAGTGCTCTCCAGAGCATGTTTTGTGATTCATTGTAGCCTGTGGTATTCTGCACAAGCTGGTGATAGTGAGGGCACTGTACGTATCATTAGCTGAGGAGGAAGAGGAAAAGAACAATGGAATGGAGGAGGCAACTGACCCAGTTCCACCTGCCTTTCCTTGATCAACTCATCTAACTGTGATACCAGTAAACACAATCCAAAATGCCCATTCAGTAACAGTCATGCACTTTACCTTTCCCCTGTAACTGACCATCACAGCTCCTCTTGGCCACAAGGCTGCAAGTAAAGCAATGACAAGACAAACATTCTAAACTAACTTTATAACTCAACTACAATATGTACATTTCAACAAATTACTCTTATGCATTTCTTTTTTGCCTATCTTTCATTTACCTCTACCATTTACTATACTGCTGTACAGTACCCCAATACAGTAGCTATAGTACAGCTGGTCGAATACTTGGTAGGGGTGATTGCAAATGGCATGCAGGACAACCTTGAGCTGCTCTTGGCAAAGACAGTAGTCTAACTGACTGACTACCTCTAAGTAACAACTGCTGAGATGCTGCTGGATTGCCAGTAGTGATAGGGCAAGTGCTGTCTCATCCTGAGAAAGGGTCATGCACCCTGGAACTATCGCCACTCTCTTGGGATGGTGCACCAGTAACCTGTTGGAGGGTGGATTTGCTGAACAGCAGTGGCACCCTGCAAGCCTCTCTGCACATTTATATCTAGATATGATGTCTGCATTATCAGAACCAGTTAAACTTCTGTGATTTCAGTCTGAGTTTTCACTACAATACTCAATTTGTCTGGCTTCTGCTTGGGCTACAATGGAAGCTGCAACACTTGTCATTGAACACTGCATTATGGTTAGGTCCAGTGATCATGGGTATTCTGGAGGACCTGTCAATGCACCAACTACCTTAATGCACTTACTCATCACCTTTAGTCATTCGCAATGAAATTTGTGTGAGAACATGAAATGTGGGGACATTTAAGCGACTTCTGGACATGCACATGGATAACAGTGAGTTGAGAGGTGTGTAGATTGTTACTATATTTTACATTAGGATTAAATCTCGGCCCAACATTGTGGGCCAAAGGGCCAGTTCTGTGCTGTACTTTTCTATAAGCTGGCTTTTGCTAAACTGGCATTGAATATACCCACCTGGTATTGAACCATATGTAGATCCCATGGTCAAATTACCCTCTAAAGTACCCGCAAGGTTAGCACCTGGTTGGTGGCTTGTGAGTATGCGATCAATACATGATATTTATTCATCATCATTCCCTCCTTTTTCCTCCAGTTTGTACTTCTGCGATGGTGCCTGACCTGGCTCAGTTCTTGTTTACCTAAAAAGATAAAGTCACGAGAATAAGTTGGTGGTGAAATGAGGGAGTGAGACACAAGCAGTGCACCCTTCCACCATCTGCAGCTTTGCTATTAGTGAAAATTGTGGAAAGGTTAGATATGGAGATATCACCATCCTCTGTAGATTCAGCCTCACTAATGACAGTGACGTCTATGACAGCTACTCTAATAATGCCCAGCACTCTCTCTTGTACTGAGATGAGCATAAACAACCACATTGGTTATGTGGTGATGCCTGCAGTAATGTGTTAACATTTCCTGAGGAAGGGAACTGTATCAGTGAATTTGACCAATCTCTTTGGATAAGGTGCCTTTCATGGATGATTAGCTGTCGATAATGCGTGCTGTGAGAAATGGGTGTAATGTGTCAACAAGTGTGTGCAGTTAAGGTGAAACTATGAATGTTAGGTATGAATCATGTTTGAGGCCCTGGTTCAAATTCCATCTGCTCCAGACATGCCATTGCATCTCTGAACAAGTTGATCAGAAATATATCCGTGAATTATGGTAGACAGAAAGTGTTGGTAGGTGAGTGTAGAGGGTGTCATGCATTGATTATTGAATGAGACTGGCAGTGTATTGGATTAGATATGAAATTTAAAGATGCATTCCTTGATTGTTGCAACTCCTGCAAGTTCAGTGACCATCATACTACATTGCATTCAGATACTTGAAGCTATGTTGCTGTCAGTGACCTTAATAGCCATCTGCTTTAACTGTTTTGGTGTCTGTCTGGAAGGCTTCTTGGTCTGGTCCCATGAGAATATGAAAGCAGTCTTTGCCTGCCCACGTCCTGCACTAAGGCTGCCAGTGCTGCAGTGGAGAACCTTGTCATGATGTACAATCAAAGTGTATTTCCAAAACCCAACCTACTTTTATAATTACCTCCTGCATTTACCCCAATCAAACTGTGTTTCTTTTTTGTCAGATGCCAGTCATTATGTGTTGGAGGCTAGCATGAACTCATAATGACTGAATTGAAAAACAAGATCAGTCCACCATGCAGTGTCCCTCTTTGAGTGACTATTCAATTTTATCCCTATTGCAACTTTTTCATACAGAGGGTGGGTCATAACTGGGATTAACTTTCAGAGCAAGTAGTAGATGCAGGTAAAATTACAACATTTAAAAGAAATTTGGATAGATCCATGAATAAGAAAGGTTGAAAGGGATATGGGCCAATATAAGGCAATTGGGACTAGTTTAGTTTGGGACATGTGTTGTCATGGACAAGTTGGACCGAAGGTTCTGTCTATGTGCTGTATGACTCTGTATTGACCACATTATCCTCACATACCTTTTCTGTCACTTCTTCACACAATTCAATATAAGATAGTCAAGCCTGGCTTTCACTTTTGAAAACTACACAGATGATTATAATTTTCTATTATATCTTTGAATATAAAAGCTGTGCAAGTTAGATCACAATAAGAAAATGCTTCCTAAGCTCATGTAATTCATGATACAGAAATTTTAATAAAATCATAGAACCATGCAAAAGATGATCTGAGCCATGTTGAACTGCTCAGTGTTTATAAATAATTTACTTTCATTCCAATTGTAGGAATTTATTGGTGGCTTGAAATAGTTGAAATTAAGTAAGGATTTAATATGATATTAGCGGTAAATCCCCAGGTACAGATGGTATCCTGGTTAATTTTAATTAGTATTCTTCAGATCAAATTTTGCTAATAATACCCCTGGTATTTGCAAAAAGTTTACAAATAGTTTATCTTCTGACAAGAGTGCAGATAATGGAAATTTAATTAATCCCAATTAAAGGCAAAAATCACACCAACATGGTTTGAAATCCTAATGATAGTCCTTTCTGACAGTTTAGAAGGTTTATAGTCAAGTACAGAGATTGAAGATATCTATAATTTAATCACTGCATATTCAAGTTACAATATAAAAATGCAAAAGAAAAACTTAGCACGTTTCAGAGCTGTTATTTCACAGCACAAAATAAATGTTTAAATTTTGAATTTCACAAAATTAATCTATTCTTGCATTTGAAAAACCGCAGTCATGGTCTTGTCCAAGTTTACTGATTTATCAGCAAAAAAATGGAGAGGATTGTAAAACTTAATCTCCAAAACAAGGATTTTAAAAATCTGGAAATCTTGTACATTAAAAATGGGATTTGATTTGCTTTAAGCCACTTACTTTAAGTAATTGATCCCAATTATAAACAGATGTAATTGTGAAATGTGATCACAAAATACTGGTGAAAGTCTTAGACTCACATATAACTAAAGCAAAATTAGATTTCTATGGACATTGTACATTAATTGGTTCAGTTGTGGACAATGAGGTCTTCTTGATAGCAAATTCCTCCTGGGATGGGGGAGGGGGTGAGGAGTGTGGTTAATGCAGGTATATTAATCTGGAATGACTTAAACTAAAAGAAATCTTGTAAAGGGTAATTTTAAGGAACAATATACTCTTTGGGAAAGATGAAACGTGAGTCCAGTACCCATTTCTTTTTCAAAGAACATAGCAAAAAATTCGCACTATTGCTCACGATAAAGGGAAAGGAACAAAGGTTTGCACCTGATAGTGTACTAAAGAATTTAACACAGTCAAGATTTCTCATGGAAGGTCAACAGCCTGAGGCATTAAATCTTTCTTTCTTCCACAGACGCTGCATGATCTGAGTATTTCTAATATTTGCCTTTTAATGCAGATTTCCAGTGGCTGCACTGCTTCTCTATTTGGTTTTTAAAATGTTTACTTATTGTTAGAGTACACTTTACAAAGGATGGGTTGTGGCATGAGACTTGAGATTTAAATCCTGTTATTACTTTCACTAGAAAATAGAGGGCATTTGCTTCACATGTCCTCTAAGAGAAAAAGGGGTCAGAGACCAATTATACCTTGGGTAATTTTCTGTTCCTCAGAATATCTAGGCTTGCCCAAACTTGTGAACCATGGGCTCATGTCACAATAAGAGGCTGAGAGGAATTGGCGAGGATGTTCTTGCAATCTTCTCTCTTCGAATAGGCCTTCAGGAAGTTAATTGTTTTCTATGCACCTGGAACCAAACACCAGGCTACTCCCATCTGCTTCCACCTGTCCCCTCACCCCGACTTCCTGTCAGGTCAGATATACTGAGGTGAAGAAAACTTAGATGATTCTTTGGACACTTATTGGAAGAAAGACTGTAGTTACTTTAGTTCTGAGTAAATGAAGGGTTCATTTTAGATATGTGAGGGGCACAGTGCTGTTTTCATGAATTGAGTTAATTAAATCCACACCTAACAATGGATAATTTGTGTTAAGGAAATGCTGTTTGTGCCATGACAATGTGTCACGATCATGATTGATCGTTAACATAAACATTCAGAAATAACATTCTCAGAACACAACAACAGAGGAAGAGCCACTAGCTACAGAAAACGAAAAAAAAACAGACTAAGAGAAGTAATAGAAGTTTGTTGCATGGATTTTGTGAAGGGAAAGATGAGAGAAAAGGCATTACAAGTCATATTAGTCAATGGAGTTAGTTGGAAATAACAACCATCTGAACAAAGATACCAATGACTTCAACTTGTTAAAGTATAGATTTTGTGGCTTAACAAATTGACCTGATAGCACTGCATTAAATATCTTCTTTGCTGAACTGTATTGTCTGATCACGGAGCTTCTTACACCATTGAAGGTAATCAGTATGTTGGTTAATGCTGAGATAAATGCACTGTCTGTATATAGATGAATTTATGATTTAAATTACTTTGGAAAGGTGCATACAGATTTAAACCTGTTAAAGTGACCCTGAATGCCATGGTTGCTTCTCTCGCTGTACAAACTAATAGCCTGAGGTTTTATTGTGTGTCTGCGTGAGTATGAGTTGTTTCTAACTCCACCCAGAACATCCTATGAAATTGGTTGAAAGAAGAGCTGGTAAAGGTCTGAAGAAATTAAAGCATCAAATGTGCTGTTTATAATATTTTTGTTTACTAATGTGCTGTTTATGATTTTGTTTACAGTAATAATAGGCTGAATAGCCTCAGTTATTGGTAAGATTTTTGAATCCATTATTAAGGATGAGATTGCTGAGTACTTGGAAGTGCAGGGTAAACTGGGTTGAGTCTGCACAGCTTTGTCAAGGGGGGGGGGATGGGAGTCATGCCTGACAAATCTGTTAGAATTCTTTGAGGAAGGAATGAGCAAGTTAGACAAAGGAGAGCCAATGGACATGATCTCTTTGGATTTCCAGAAGGTCCTTGACAAGGTGCTACATAATAGGCTGCTAAATAAGACAAGTGTCTATGGTGTTCGGGGCAAGGTACTGACATGGAGAGGGGATTGACTGACTGGCAGAAGACAGAGTTAGGACAAAACACTCTTTTTCAGGAAAGCAGTCGATAACTAGTGGAGTTCCACAGAGGTCAGTGTTGGTACAACTATTCATGTTATACATTAATAATCTGGATGAAGGAACTGCTACATTTGCAGATGACACAAAGATAGTTGGAGAGACAAGTAGCATTGAGGAAGCGGGAGAGGTGCCTCAGCAGGACTTGGACTGGCAAGGAGAGTGGGCATATGAAAGGCAGATGGAATACAACATGGGAAAGTGTGAGGAAGAATAAAGGCGTAGACTATTTTATAAATGGGGAAAGGCTTCAGAAGTCTGAAGCACAAAGGGACTTGGGAGTCCTAATTCAGGACTCTCTTAAGTTTAACATGCAGGTTTGGTTGCTATTTAAAATGGTAAATGCAACATTAATATTCATTTCAAGAGGATTAGAATACAATTGTAGAGATGTACTGCCAAGGTTATATAAGGCTCTGGTCAGGCTACATTTGGAATATTGTGAGCTATTTTGGGCCCTGTCTCTAAGGAAGGATGTGTTGGAGGGGAACCAGCGGGTGTTCACAAAAATGATCCTGGAGATAAAGTGGTTTTTATAAATGACTTGGATGAGGAAGTTGAGGGGTGGGTTAGTAAAGTTACAGATGACACAAAGATTGGAAGTGCCGTTGATCGTATCGAGGGCTATTGCAGGCTGCAATGCGACATAGACAGGATGCAGAGCTGGGCTGAGAAATGGAAAATGGCATTCAACCCAGATAAATGTGAAGTGATGCATTTTGGAAGGTCAAACTCAAATGCTGAATGTAGGATTAAAGAAAGGATTCTTGGCAATGTGGAGGAACAGAGGGATCATGGTGTTCAAGTACTTAGATCCCTCCAAGTTGCCACACAAGTGGATAGGGTTGTTAAGAAAGCATATGGTGTTTTGGCCTTCATTAACAGGGGGATCAAGTTTAAGAGCTGTGAGGTTTTGCTACAGTTCTACAAGTCCCTGGTGAGACCACACTTGGAATATTGTGTCCAACTCTGGTGGCCCTACTATAGGAAAGATATAGAGGCTTTGAAGAGGGTGCAAAGAAGGTTTACTAGGATATTGCCTGGACTGGAGGACTTGCCTTATGAAGAGTGGTTGACTAAGCTTGGACTTTTCTCTCTGGAGAAAAGGAGGAAGAGAGGTGATCTGATCGAGATATACAAGATAATGAGAGAAATAGATAGAGTCAATAGCCGAGACTTTTCCCCAGGGCAGGATTGACTGGCATGAGGGGTCATAGTTTTAACATATTAGGAGAACAATACAAAGGAGACATCAGAGGTAGGTTCTTTACGCAGAGAGTTGTGAATGCATGGAATGCGTTGACAGTGGTGGTGATGGAAGCAGAGTCATTAGGGACATTTAAGTGATTGCCAGGCATGCACATGGATAGCAGTGAGTTGAGGGGTGTGTAAGTTAAGTTATTTCATTTTAAATTAGGATTAATTCTTGGCACAACATCATGGACCAAAGGGCCTGTTCTGTGCTGTACTTTTCTATGTTCTATGTTCTATAAAGGGCTTGTCATTTGATGAGCATTTGAGGACTCTCGGTCTTTACTGGAAGCTGTTTAGTAAGATGAGGGGATCTGATTGAAACTTATAGGATACTGAGAGGCCTGGACTGAATGGACTTACACAGGACTTTTTCACTACTTTGACCGGAATAGCCTCAGAGTGAAGGGACAACTGAAGGTGGAAGTTCTTCAGCCAGAGGTAGTGAATCTGTGGAACTCATTGCCACAGAGGAGTGTGGAGGACAAGTCATTGCGTGTATTTAAGACAAACATAGATCAGTTCTTGTTTGGTAAGGCGATCAAGGGCTTACAGTGAAAAGGTAGGAGAATGGGGTGAAGACACTTATCAGGGAGGAGAAAGTGAGGTCTGCAGATGCTGGAAAAGCGCAGCAGGTCAGGCAGCATCCAAGGAACAGGAAATTCGACGTTTCGGGCAAAAGCCCTTCATCAGGAATGAGGAAAGTGTGTCCAGCAGGCTAAGATAAAAGGTAGGGAGGAGGGACTTGGGGGAGGGGTGATGGAGATGTGATAGGTGGAAGGAGGTCAAGGTGAGGGTGATAGGCCGGAGTGAGGGTGGGGGCAGAGAGGTCAGGAAGAAGATTGCAGGTTAGGAGGGCGGTGCTGAGTTCGAGGGAATTGACTGAGACAAGGTGGTGGGAGGGGAAACGAGGAAACTGGAGAAATCTGAGTTCATCCCTTGTGGTTGGAGGGTTACCAGGTGGAAGCTGAGGCGCTCTTCCTCCAACCGCCGTGTTGTTATGTTCTGGCGATGGAGGAGTCCAAGGACCTGCATGTCCTTGGTGGAGTGGGAGGGGGAGTTAAAGTGTTGAGCCACGGGGTAGTTGGGTCGGTTGGTCCGGGTGTCCCAGAGGTGTTCTCTGAAGTATTCTGCAAGTAGGCGGCCTGTCTCCCCAATATAGAGGAGGCCACATCGGGTGCAGCGGATGCAATAGATGATGTGTGTGGAGGTGCAGGTGAATTTGTGGCGGATATGAAAGGATCCCTTGAGGCCTTGGAGAGAAGTAAGGGAGGAGGTGTGGGCGCAAGTCTTGCATTTCTTGCAGTTGCAGGGGAAGGTGCCTGGAGTGGAGGTTGGGTTGGTGGGGGAGTGTGGACCTGACGAGGAAGTCACGGAGGGAGTGGTCTTTTCGGAACGCTGATAGGGGAGAGGAGGGAAATATATCCCTGGTGGTGGGGTCCGTTTGGAGGTGGCGGAAATGACGGCAGATGATACGCTGTATATGGAGGTTGGTGGGGTGGTAGGTGAGAACCAGTGGGGTTCTGTCCTGGTGGCGGTTGGAGGGGCGGGGCTCAAGGGCGGAGGAGAGGGAAGTGGAGGAGATGCGGTGGAGGGCATCGTCGATCACGTCTGGGGGGAGTCTGCGGTCCTTGAAGAAGGAGGCCATCTGGGCTGTACGGTATTGGAACTGGTTCTCCTGGGAGCAGATGCGGCAGAGATGAAGGAATTGGGAATATGGGATGGCGTTTTTACAGGGGAAAGGGTGGGAGGAGGTGTAGTCTAGGTAGCTGTGGGAGTCAGTCGGTTTATAGTAGATGTCTGTGTTGATTCGGTCGCCCGAGATAGAAATGGAAAGGTCTAGGAAGGGGAGGGAGGAGTCTGAGACAGTCCAGGTGAATTTGAGGTCGGGGTGGAAGGTGTTGGTAAAGTTGATGAACTGTTCAACCTCCTCGTGGGAGCACGAGGCAGCGCCGATACAGTCATCGATGTAGCGGAGGAAAAGGTGGGGGGTGGTGCCAGTGTAGTTACGGAAGATGGACTGTTCCACATATCCTACGAAGAGATAGGCATAGCTGGGGCCCATGCGGGTGCCCATGGCAACTCCTTTAGTTTGGAGGAAGTGGGAGGATTGGAAAGAGAAGTTGTTCAGGGTGAGGACCAGTTCAGTCAGTCGAAGGAGGGTGTCAGTGGAAGGGTACTGGTTGGTACGGGTGTCAGTGGAAGGGTACTGGTTGGTACGGTGTCAGTGGAAAGGTACTGGTTGGTACGGGTGTCAGTGGAAGGGTACTGGTTGGTATGGCGTCAGTGGAAGGGTCAGTGGAAGACACTTATCAGTCATAATTAAGTGGTACAGCAGACTTGATGGGCCAAATGGCCTAATTCTGCTTCTATATCTTATGGTCTTTAGGTCTTAATGTTCTGAGTTCGTGACCCTTTGTCAGAACTTTAAAATGTGAAGTACAGTTCAGTATTATGTAGTTACAAATTTCATTAGAGAGTTTCAGAACTTGTGACATCAATTTTGTACAAAATAACAACAACAAATATCTAACACTGATCATTTTAAGATAGTTTTAATATTTGGTGCAGTAAAATCACAATCTACCAAATAACAGGGAGTATGCATTTATATTTGAGGAGATTTGAGATAGCCAATGAAGTGTCCAACTGATTACAAATGCCATCAAAGATGTTGAAAAGAAACTTAATCAGTGACACAGTACATTTGTGAAAAGTGTCTTTATTTTTCAATTCATTCAAAATGTTGGAAAAGTGCTGTGGAAAAATTCAACAATACTTTTCTGCCTAGTGTGTTGTCTTCAGATAAGTGTGATGCAGTCTGCCATGCTGTCAATGGAGTCAAATATGTTTCCCGTATTTTCATGCTGCAGTGCAAAATCCTGGAGTATCTTGATGGTCTTTGCAGCTTCACCTGGGGAAACAAGCAATAAGTAGAAGACCATTCATCAGCCTCCTCGGGCTCTTTGTGTATCAGTCAGTTTCATTGTGCACTGTACTATGTTATCCACCTCAGTGTCTGTATACTTCATAGCCTCTGCTGAAATTTCCAAGCTATCAGGAAATGTAAAATCCTTCATCATCTGCTTGATTGGCCTAACCCTGCTCCTCGTTATTCTCAGTGTCTTACGCAGTCGTTAGTCCATTTGAACCCAATATGTTGGAAGTTGTTGTCCATTGTGGCATCCACTCAGAATGTGGAATGAGATCATTTTGCAGGTAATCATCTGAGATTGTTGCTATAATTGCTGCACAGTCACCACATAGAAGACAATGCTGTCCCTTGCCATGCACAAAGGTGGCCATTAGGCTGAGGGTGATATCAGGTAAATTCTTCCCCTTGCCCATCTTATCCAGAGTTTTGTACATGGGGCTCCTGCACTCACGGTCCATCTTAGACTTCGATTTAGCAGAAGATCCAACTGACAGTGGATCAAGCAGAAAGTGATGATGTTATCCATGTACAGGCAGGCTTTGAATGGCAGGATCCCGCTGTCTGGAATAGTCACATCCTTCTGGATTGTGCCTGTGCAAAGGAAATCTAGATTGTGCCTTTGTTGAGGTTCGTCCCAAGCAGCTTCGTGAAACAGGATTCTGTGTCTGCTCCCTGGGGGACACACCGAGACAAACATTAACTGCATCTGGAGCATGATCAACCCAGTGAAAGACATCCTGGCCAGCCTGAAACATGTAGCTCTTCCAGAGCAAGGAATTGACCTGGACTAAGTGTTGCAAACTGGTACATTACAAAGTCCAGGACTACGTGCTTAGTAAAGCTTTGGGTTGGCTGCTACCAAAGCAGAGCAGTGAAAGACCACCATGTAAGGTGTACAATGGAAGTACAATGGGAGTCCGTTCAGTTATCAAACCCTCCTATTGCCTCAAATACATGTAAATATAGTCTTGAATAAGTTAGAAATGCCTTGGATATGTTTGTTGGAACTGTTGCGAAAGTCTAACTCCACTGTTTGTTTGTTCTCCATAGGCAAAGACTGTACAGATCCAAACTGCTTTAGTGACTGTCCGTGTATTTTGTAAATAAAGTACATTTTTGCAGTAAAAACAGAAACTCCCCTTTCTTACAGGATTGGACTGGAGATGGGAATGTTCTCCACTCGAGTTCCCTTGTCTCACATTGGCAGAGCTTCTTCAACGTCAGGGTCAGCAGCCATTCTTCTCATCTTCCCCTGCTGGAGAGAAATTAGATTTGTGCCTCAGGATGGTTGACAAATCAATGGTGGATCACTGGAACAGAAGAACAGGAATAAGTCATTCAAACTATTCGGCCTGCTTTGTCATTCAGTTTTATCATGGCTGACCATACACTTTAAGGCCTTTTATACACACATCCCCATAACCCTACACCCACTGCTAATCAAAAATCTATCAAACTCTACCTTAGACATTCCAAAAGATGTGAGCAATAGAATAGAAGTTGCATCTCATTTTATTGGAGTTAATTTTGGTATTTAGTATACAAGAATTAAGAACAGAAGACGGCTATTCAGCCCATCAAAATTACCACTCCAGTCACTCAGATCATGGCTCCTCTTCTATCTCAATTCCACCTATCTGCACTATCCCTATATCTCTTAATTCCTTTCGGTCATATACTGGATGTTAAAGGATGAAAAGTGCTCTATTCTCCAATATTTATAATCCTTTACTTTGTAGTAGGAACAGACATTTCTAGCTCATAGCAGATTCACAAAGAAATTTAATTTTGTATCCAGATTATCACTCAAGGCGCTTTGGCTGCCAAGGAACAAAGACAGATTTAGAATTTAAACTTTAACATTTCATGTGACCTTGCAATAACGTTATCCAATCTATTCTTTCCCCTGGCAATTAGAAACAAAGCTATGTAAATTATATGGTCAGCAATCTCAACAAGTGATATCTCACACTCAAACTGAAGAATTATAGCCTGGAAGTTATTTTGAGCCATGTTATTGTACAAACGCTTCACAAGCTCATAAGTTCTTCTCTCAGCTATTTTAATGGTGGTTCTTATGAATATGTAGGAGCTCTTGGCTAGGCTCAGCTGTGGCATAATTTATCCATTATGACTGTAGATAAACCAGTTTACTTCACAATATTGAAATTAAATGAGTGATATGTTTTATTTTGGGCAAAGGGAGATTCACATCTGTTTAATACAGTGAACAGTCAATTGCTGTTTACTGTTCTTTGTCTTTGGAACTTATTTAATTCAGAATACTCCTGTTAATTCAAATTACTAGATAATTCAAATCTGCATTGCACTTACAAGAGGTGATGGGATAAAGGGATAAACAAATGCAATTCTTGTTGTGAATTACTAGATAATCAGAAATATTGTGACTGAAAGTGACTTTAAATGATTTCTACAAAACCCATCCTTCATAAACCCCAGAAAATCATACTTCTAACATGATTTGGAGATGCCAGTGTTGGACTGGGGTGTACAAAGTTAAAAATCACACAACACCAGGTTATAGTCCAACAGGTTTAATTGGAAGCACTAGCTTTTGGAGTGCCACTCACCAAGTGGTTCATCAGGAGCAAGAGTACAAGACAACCACCTGATGGAGGAGCAGTGCTCCGAAAGCTAGTGCTTCCAATTAAACCTGTTGGCCTATAACCTGATGTTGTGTGATTTTTAACTTAATACTTCTAACAGATACACAAGTGGTTCTGACACAATCAGTTTTTACATAGACTTAGCCAGTTGGGTGCTCTAATCAAAATTAGGACATGAGCCTCAAAGACAGGACTGCATCCAATGCACAAAAATGAGGAGAAGTCTCCTGAGCAAGAATACAAGGCAACATCTACTCACTAAAACTTTACATTCGTAAGAACATTGCTCAGTCTAACTGAGGCAGTACAGACAGATCTCACATGGATTGGAAGCAAGCCTCAACTAAAGAATGATGTGAGTTGGATAGATAACAGCCATCTCATGTTGTAAATGTGCAACCAGCTCCCAGATATGACAGTTTTGGGATCTGACATGGCTATACATGTTCCTGACTTGTTCACACACCCACTGTGGGACATTCCATTATTCCATTTTTCTTTCTGCAGTACAGGTCACAACAGGAAGGAGTACTTGCAGACAAATGAAGGGCTGCTGGCTGTTTTTCACCCTCAATCCCTTTTAAAAGAAGAGTGCAGAGTTTGCTGGGGAGGAATGTTACTGTCCTGGATGGATGAACAGATAGGACTTCCATAGAAAATTAAAGATAATGTTCCTGGTCTACGGTTGTCAGATGTGCAGACAGAGTGAGAGAATTTTTACTTTAAGTTTCTGACAAGTCCTCCAGCATTGAGGGCCATGAAGGAACAGAATGTACTTTGGATGGGAGACTTTACTGTGTATCACCTACAGTAGCACAATAGCACCATTGCTGACCAAGCTGGCTGAGTGCTAAAGAATAGTGATACTAGATTGTGACTTTCACAGGTAGTGAGGGAACAAACAAGAGGGAAATAGCTGCTTGACTTCATCCTTTCCAATCTAACTATAACTGAAGCATTCAACCATGCCAGTCTCATTAGGAGGGACCACTACACAGTCTTTCCATTGTAATGTGTGACAATACCACCAGGTTAAGTGGGACAGTTTTTGAACAGACCCAGTACTCACAACTGAGGATCCATGAGGCACTGTGTGACATCAAAAGCAGTAGAATTGTATTCAGCCAAAATCTGCAAACTTGTGGCCTTGCATAACCACCATTCTACCACTACCATCAGGTGAGGACATCATCTCTTGTTCAATGAATGATGAAGGATGGCAATGCAGGACCAATACCATGGATACCTGATGAATCTAAGATACAGGACTACATGCATACCAGAAAACAAAAGCAACGTGCAATAGACAGAGCTAAGTGTACCCACAAGCAATGAATCAGCTGTAAGCCCTGTTGTCCTGTCACATGAAATCACAACTGGTAGTGGAGAATTAAATAATGGGAAGTGAAGACTCCAGAAATATCCCCACCTTCAACAGTGGGGTAGCCAAACACATCAGTGCAAGTCTGAAACATTTGCATCCATCATCAGCTGGAAGTGCAAAATGAATGATCCATCTTGGCCTCCTCCAGGGTCCCTAGCATCACATAGACCAGTCTTAAGCCAATGTACAAACAGATTCAAGAACAGCTGTTATCAGACTTTTGAACAAATCTCTCAAATGTTTGATTAGATTTCCTACAGTATGGAAACAAGCCCTTCGGCCCAACAAGTCCACATCAACCCTCCGAAGAGCAACCCACCCAGACCCATTCCCCTACATTTACCCCGACTAATGTACCTAATACCATGGCTGAAAATGTGTTGCTGGTTAAAGCACAGCAGGTTAGGCAGCATCCTAGGAACAGGAAATTCGACGTTTCGGGCCAGAGCCCTTCATCAGGAAGGCTCTGGCCCGAAACATCGAATTTCCTGTTCCTAGGATGCTGCCTAACCTGCTGTGCTTTAACCAGCAACACCTTTTCAGCTCTGATCTCCAGCATCTGCAGACCTCACTTTTTACTACCTAATACCGTGGGCAATTTAGCATGACCAATTCACCTAACCTGCACGTCTTTGGATTGTGGGAGGAAACCGGAGCACCTGGAAGAAACCCATGCGGACACAGGAAGAATGTGCAAACTCCACACAGACAGTTGCCCGAGGTAGGAATTGAACCTGGGTCCCTGGCGCTGTGAGGCAGTAGTGCTAATCACTGAGCCACATGCTGCCCTATAATCCAGACCTCGCACTCTGCACCTTCAACACTGTATTCTGCACTCTGTCCTGCTACTCTGGTGCACTTTATATGATATAATCTACCTGTACAGCATGCAAAACACTTTCCACTATGTGTTGGTACATGTGAGAACAATAAGTCAAACACAAATTCAAACACACTGTTAGGATACCCCTTCAGTCAACCAAATATTTTTAGCATTAATTCCAAACAAACCTCCTCTCACTTTGAATGTTGCTTTTCAATCATCGCCTTCTATTGAGGCTTCCACTTGACAATTCATACTTCCATTTCGCAGCTCCTTTGCCCTGTCACCCACAAGCAGTACCCCCCCAACCCCTGCATTTTTGTTCAACCACATCACCTTGTCAGTCATGTCACCCTTGAACCCCTCTCTGCTGCCACAGATCCCTTTGAGTTTACAATGACCTCCAGAGTCTCCTTCCTGAGCCGAAAATTATCGATTACAATGGACCTCTATCCCATTTCCAAGGCTACATGCACCATCATCTGCTGTGATGCTCCACAAAATGGTAGAAGCTCCTCCTGGGAGCCCTGAAACCCCCACCCTGCCATATTCAACTCCCCCTACTTGACTCTTATCAAACCGTATGCCGCACTGTATCGGCAGAGAGATCCCAGAATGTAAATTTTCCACAAAGGGAAAACCACACTTGTGACGCATAATTCCCACTCATAACAGATGAATCAAGGCAGGCCAGAGTAATGTTGCAATATCTGCTCCTGCGCAGACAGTGCCCTACACTTGCCCAGGCATTGCCCCACTTTTTCCCACTGGCTCTCCTTCCTATTTTGCCTCTTTCAAGCCAGCCTGCTTTGCAACTGCAACCAGTCTCCTCCCCTGTAATGTTTTTGCTCTACTTGGAGACCTTATACCAAGTTCTATCATTAACTTTGAATGTCAAGCCATAATGACAAAGGGACAAAATAGCAAATACTTACTCTGAAACCTGAAGACAAGCTCACTGGGTACATACCTATTACAGGGAGAAAGTGAGGACTGCAGATGCTGGAGATTTCAGATTTGAGAGGGTGGTTCTGGAAGAGCACAGCAGGTCAGGCAGCATCCAATGTGCATGGAGAATCGACATTTTGGGTATACTTCTTACGCAGTCAGGAATCTGAAGGCATGTATGTGTCAATTGGTTGGAATATAATTGGGAGTGAACAGAGATTCTAGCAAATTTCATTGTAAGTGGTTACAGAGATGCTCCCGTAAACCTGTAGGTTGGGAAGATCAGCCTACCTTTGAAAATTGAATTAATTGACAAAATGTATCCTGTCACTGAGAGTCTGTATTTTGTAAATAAGTATTCCTGCCCAACGTGCTTCTCCCTTCCTCTGAGACTGGAAGTTTCTGGTCATGCAATGGGACAAATATCATTCTCTGTCGGTGAACATGTCCTCCAGAATACAAAGATAATGTCTATACTTCTCCTTGTTCCATCTCCCATTTATACCCATAATTATACATCCTAGCTCCTAAATGTTTGTTTCCATAAACTTCACACACAGACTTTATTTATTGGGTCATTTCACAAACACACACAATTGCATTGTTGAACTTCATGCATGAACCATTCAGGTCACAGGATCTGAGAACAAATAAGCAATGAACATCTCATGCAGCAAAGGATAAGTGTCTTTTTCCCACAGTGCCTGCACCATTAACAGCAGAACTGGAGACTTTCTGCCTCCTATGAAAAAAGATTCTTTTTCATTACTGTTCCTGGCAGTAACAGTTTAAATTTCATGCTGCTATCTTTGAACACAGATCTATTCCTGTGTTGGGGCAGCACTGGAGTTTTTGAGACAATCTGAACAGCTTGTCAGAGCACACTCCAACCTCATCAGGCAAAACAACACTTCAAATGTGCTATACCCATTGCTCAAGCAAGACACAATGACAACATCAGTCTTATTCAATCTGCAGTTTGTGTAAGTCACGTTTATTCTTTAATCAATATCAGAAAAACAGATTACTTGGTCATCATCATATTGTTACTTGAGGGAACTTGCTATGTGTAAATTGGCTGAATCATTGTAACATTGTAATAGCACTGTAAGTGCATTTAATTAGTAGGAAAAGATTTTTCAGAGGTCATAAAAGAAACTTTATAAATGCAAGTCATCCTTTTTTGGTACAAACAGGTTGGCTACGTCATAAAGAATACAGGTAAATAGTGGGAAATAGCTGTCCATATTGAATGCATCTGCTTTTATTAAGAAACAATGCTAAACAAGCATGGTCGTAGTGATAGACATCACCGTGAATGAAGGGAGTAATGGAGAAGATGACAAATCAAATCGTTGTGAGCGGATGAGGGTTAAGATTTAAAAGCCCAATTATAGAAGGAAGGCAAGTCTGAAGGAGGTCACGAATTTAACATTTTGAGACCCTAATAAAAGAAATTGGGTTTGAGTGGGAAACCAAAAGAGGCTTGAGTTCAACATGTGGAGAGAAAGGGAAAAGGTTGATTGGGTAAGATTGTGTTGTTGGAGAAGGAATAACTACAAAATAAAAAGACCACCTGCCAATCTGGCTTCAAGAAAATACTTAAAGGCAAGAAAGGTTTCATGGAGAAAAGAAGGACAGATAAAGTCTTTTTTGAATCCTACCCTGAAGTTGTTCAGATATGGAGAGGCAAAAGTATTGCAGATGCTGGAATCCAAAGCAGACAATCTGAAGAAGGTTCACACCTGAAACATTGACTTCTCCACCTCATGATGCTATCTGGCTTGTTGTGTTCTTCCAGCCTCCTGCTTGTCTACTTCAGATATGTAGGAGCAAATTACTGCAGACCCTGGAATCTGTACTGTAAACAACAAATGCTGGAGACCACAGTGGATCAGGCAACATCCATGAGAGATGATTTGGAGATGTCGGTGTTGGACTGGTGTTTCCAAATAAATCTGTTGGACTATAACGTGGTGTTGTGTGATTTTTAACTCCATGGAGAGAGAGCAAGCTAATGTTTCGAGTTTAGAGCTCTGATGAAGAATCATCCAGATTTGAAATGTTGGCTTGCTCAGTCTCGACAGATGCTGCCTGACCTGCTGTGATCTCCAGCATTTGTAGTTTTTAGCTCTTCAGATATCATGGGAAAAGTTGAAGTTTTTAGAGAATTAAAAGGATTCAATATGTACTTTACTCAAAATACTTTTGACATCTATGTTCAGACTTTGCTTATATAAAGCCCCTGCTCACTGTTTTCCAGTGAGCATTTTCACTTGCCTGGATGTCTAGGCAAATTTGAAGTGTGCCATGGAATGAATAGGAAAAAAAAACTTTCAATTTATTTAGTTATTGCATTTTTAAACTTAATGCAATTCAACTTGTCATATAATAGAAAATCATACAGTAATCTAACATTGGTGATGACTTAACTGCCAAAACATTGTACGCATTAGTGGAAGAAGAAGAATTGCATAGTAGCAGAAATATGACCTGTTTTTTTTTACAATCGTTGTTAAACTGAGCCAGCAGTCCATGTAATAAAAAATATTAGATTGTTTGAAACCACTATGTCAAGCTATAATATTTCATTGTGTGTACTTCATTTCGCTGGAAGCTATCTGGCTTATTTCCCTCTTGTCAAAGGATGCATTATAATCAAAAACAAAACTTTCAAACAGTGGAAAACTGATAATCCTCTGGGCAATTTAGAAATTCTTGTGCTGGAACTTCTGAGGAGTGGCAAACAGTGGCAGATTGCCACTTTGCTCCTTTGTTCCTACCCTGCATCAGAGCTCTGCATTTCTCATTGGGGTGTCTGTTTGAGGACTCTTGTGAACCTCAGGACATCGCCATTCTGGGATTCTTAGTACAGAGCAGGGTCAGCATTGATGACCAAGCCATGACCCCTTGTTGCTGTAGTTGCTGTGTTCCAGATTTTGTAAGATTCTAAACCCTGCTTGAAGAGAACATAAGGTAAGAGGCAGAGGGAATAGAGAGTTAAAGTTGGGAGATGAGGAGCACCTATGCAAAGGATAGGGTGGCAGTTAAATAACTGAGAGATTAGGATAGCAAATGGGTCAGGGGTGACAGGAGTAATGGGGCTGGAGGAAATCAGGTCAGATTGGGCTGGAGGGATGGGATGCCTGGGGCCAAGATTAGGTAAGGGTCTGTCTGGTCAGATGAGGGTGGAGTGGGTTAACTCGTATCGTATCATGGAGGACTGGGTCCAGTTGAGTCCAGGCAATATTGAAAGTGAGGACTACAGATGCTAGAGATCAGAGTCAAAAAGTGTGGCTTTGGAAAAGCATAGCAGGTCAGGCATCATCTTAGGAGAAGGAGAATTGACGTTTTGGGCATAAGCTTTTCATCAGGAATGTGGGGGTGAGGAAAGCGAATGGGTGGAATGATGCATAGGAGGATGGGGGTTGGGTGGGGGTGAGGTAACTGGAAAGGCGATATGTAGATGCAGGTGGGGGTTGATGATAATAGATCAGAGGGGAGGGTGGAGCAGACAGGTGGAAAGGAAGATGAACAGGTACGACAGTTCAAGAGGGTGGTGCTGAGTTGGAGGGTTGGATCTGGGATGAGGTAGGGGCATGGGAGATGAGAAAACTGATAAAGTCAACATAGACGCCATGTGGTTGGAGGGTGCCAAGGCAGAAGATGAGGTGGTCCTCTTCCTGTTGTCATGGGTTGAACTTGGCAGTGGAACAGGCTGAGGATTTGCATGTCCTTGGTGCATTGGGAGGGCAAGTTGAAGCAGTCGGCCACAGTGCAGTGGGGCTGTTGGGTTCTTGTGTCCCAGAGATGTTCCCTGAAACGTTCCATGAGTTAGCGCCCTGTCTATCCAATGTGGAGGAGACCACATCAAGAGCAACCAGCACAGTAGATGAGGTGGGTGGATGTGCAGGAAAATCACTGCTGGATGTGAAAATAACCTTTTGGGGCCTTGGATGGAGGTGAGGGATTTGGTGTAGTGCAGGTTTTACACACCTCTTGTGGTGGCCAGGGGAGGTGGCTAGGCTGGAGGGTGGGATGGTGGGAGCTGTGGACTTAATGAGGGAGTCACAGAGGGAATGGTCTCTGCAGAATGCTGATAGGGGTGGTTTGAGAAATGCATCTCTGCTGGTGGGTTCTGATTGCAGGTGGTGGAAATGGGGGAGGATAATGTGTTGTATCCGGAGATTAGTGAGGTGGAAGGCGAGAACCTGGGGAATTCTATCCTTGCTGAGGTTGCAGGGGTGGGGTTCAAAGTTGGAGCTGTGGGAAGTGGAGGAGATATGCTGAAGGACACTGTGATCACATGGGAGAGGAAATTTCAGTCTTTGAATAGGAGGTCACCTGGGATGTCCTGGATTGGAATTGCTCGCGGAATGTTTCAGGGAATGTCTCTGGGACACACACACCAAACAACCTCACCGCCCTGTGCCAGACCACTTCATCTCTCCTTCCCACTCCAACAAGGACATGCAGGTCCTAGGCCTCCTCCACCACCAAATCCAAGCCACCTGATGCCTGGAAGAAGAACGTCTCATCTTCTGCTTGGGACCCTCTAACCCCACAGCATCAAAGTCGATTTCATCAATTTATACATCTCCCCTACCTCATCTCATTGTAGATCCAACTCTCCAACTTGACACTGTCCTATTGAACTGTCCTATCTGTTCATCTTCCTTCCCATCAATCCACTCCAACATCCCCTCCGACCTATCACCATCACCCCCCCACCTGCATTTATCTATCGCCTTACTAGCTACCTCACCCCCACCCCCATTTATCTATCAGCCCTCTTTCCCCCTCCACATTCCTGATGAAGGGCCTATGGCCAAAACATCGCTTGTCCTGCTCCTCGGATGCTTCCTGACATGCTGTCCTTTTCCAGCGCCACATTTTTCAACTCCAGACAATGTTGAGTCTGGAATGGTGTTGGGGGATGTCAAATTGGTGGAGGGTGGTTTATGTTGGATCAAGGGATTTTGGGAGTTTGTGTTATTGGCTAGGGGTGTCAAGGCTGCCCAAAGTGAATCAGGCAGGAGGTCAGTCTTATCATTAGCCAGGAGTTAAAGCTAGTTTTAATCCCACTGACCTTTATAGATAACTGAGTCCAAACCACCTGAGGTCTGAAACCACATTGTTTTTTGGAAGGTTTTAGATGTAAAGTGATTGCCCAGAAAGTTAAAAAGTCCTGGGCAGTTCTCAGGCAGTTGATGCACTGGGACATCTGAAGGGTCGGTAGTGCAACAGCCATCTTCCAATTGGAAGAGCTGTGCAAATACCTTCCAGATAAAGCATCTAGTCTGAGCAAATGCAATGGGAACAACATTTAGTTGTCTGCTTGACACTGTGTGGTCTTTATAGCTCTGAAATGACATTGGCACATTTTCACACACTTCATTTTGTGTAAGTGGTTTTCGCAGCCCTGGGAACATCTAGCTGAAATTGTTTACTGATAGATTTCTATTGGCTGCTGTTAACTTAATAGAAGCGTGTAGAAGTTTGTACTTCTAGCTGAATTTGATGAAGTGTAGTGCTGCCTGTGGGCCTCTGATTTTAAGAGTTTTACTCAGCCCACTTGTTCTCAGCCATGGGCACTGTCATTTCTCTCTGCTTATCTTCCAATGACAGGGAGAATGAGCAGAAGTGACACAGAGGAGGATAAACAGCTCTAACTGACTGTTACTACAGAAAGGCAAAAGTGAGGACTGCAGATGCTGGAAATCAGAGTCGAGATTAGAATGGTGCTGGTAAAGCACAGCAGGTCAGGCAACATCATTCCTGATGAAGGGCTTTTGCCCAAAATGTCAATTTTCCTGCTCCTCGGATGCTGCCTGACCTGCTGTGCTTTTCCAGCACCACTCTAATCTAGACTGCTACTACAGAAACTATGAGTGATCTTGCCCACTTGCAAGCTGGTACCTGCTCTACCCTTTGCTCAGCTGCAGGTCACTCGTACCCACTGCTCTGCCAAGTGTTGATCCTTTCTCCAAGCTACCTTCTAAAGTACATACAATGTCAGTAACAGGGCTGGTGGCTAGGAATTTGAGATTGAGTGGTCATGTTTCTTCATTATTTCTTCTTATTATTTATAACTTATTGCTTTATTCTTCCAGTTCCCTATCTTCCTCCTAAACCTCTACTTGGCCAGTTTGCAGTTCTTGGATTTTTAAAGCAAACAGAGACACAAAGATGGGGTTGTGGGGAGAAGCAGGAAAATTGAGATAAAAATAAAAATCATTGGTGCCACTCAGCAGGTCTGGCAGCATCTGTGGGAAGAAAGCATCCCTGTCACTGGACTAGATATGGTAACTGGACTTCCTATCCACAGATGCTGCCAGACGTGCTGAGGAGCACCAGCAATTTCTGTTTTTGTTTTCCTTCATCAGGAATTATGCCTGAAAAGTCGATTCTCCTTGCTCCTCAGATGCTGCCTGACCTGCTGTGCTTTTCCAGCAACACACCCTCGACTCTGATCTCCAGCATCTGCAGTCCTCACTTTCTATTCGTAAAATGTATGCTCTTGCCAATAACACCCAAAACTGGCAAAAGAAAGAATATTTTGGCCTTGCTATGGTACAGCACAGATTCTGCAGAATAACACCAGGGATTAAATCTTACACAAAATGGGTTAAAGTCCCCTAAATATAGAAGATTGAGGAGTGATCTGAATGAGATATTGTAAATGACAAAAGCATTCAATAGCACAGATATAAATAATGCCTAATTGTAATAAAATTATTAAAATAAAAATTTGTTACATTTCAATATTGAAATCAATAGATTTTTGTCTGTTAAGGTTATCAAGGAATGTGAATCAAGTCAGGTGAATGAGCTCAAAGTGCAGATCAGCCATGATCTAACTGAATAGTCAAATAGGTTTGAAGGATTTGAATGGTTTATTCCTACCCTATGTTTCTATTGGAACAATCCTGATCCACATGGCTGAGTATCATACCTTATAGTGCATTTACTCATCAACCTACCCAGAGGGTTTTTCTTAATGGATAGTCAACCTTTTTATGTTAGATCTTATATGTAAATGTTACTATTTCTTACATTTTGTAATTTTAGATCTTGAGGCAAGTCTAAATTGAAGTTACAAATCTACAAGCCACAACCAGCTGTGTAATATCTGCTAAGTCACATTATCTGCACTGTATAGCTTTATATGACCACCCAAAAATGTATAAAGAAAAGTGAAAATCCTTGGACAGGAAATGTGTTATTTATGACTAGATTGACTGCCTTTGAATAAGGGACCTTTCTCACCTTTTGAGCACCAATATGGTACACCCACAAAACACAATCCGATGAGGGGTAATTTCCTTGAAATCAGATTAAAATTTGCACATTATCAAGAAAACTCTTTGTGGTTCATTTATCATAAAATGAAAGATGACTGCGCAAAACACTTCAGGTAATTTGAATATTTGAATTTTTCTCCTGGATAGTCGCTGAGGAATGCCAGAGCTGGCATCTGCCAGACAGCAAATAATAACAAGAGAGGAAAAGTCGATGGGATTTCTACTGATAAGCACAGCACCATCTTTCAATCTTTGAGTGACTCAATGCGGAAGATGTATCCCTTGCACTGCTCAGAATAACCAATTTCATATCATAATACCTTTTGAAATTGTTCCCATGGGGCATCAAATGACTTCTTCAGAATGTTAAATGAATATAACTGATAGGAAAAAGCCACTGAACAGATTCACCACATTATTCATCTCCACCTTCCTTCATATTATTCAGTTAAGGAAAATCCTATTAATCCTGCCAGCTGCATTATCCATATAGGAGACTGTACAGAGAGCTAAACTGAGTTGCCCGCCGGTTTGCTTATTTAATGAAAGACTGCATGAATAGTTTGCAAAATTAGATTTAGTGATGATATCAAGGTAATTTTCTTTCCTAGCAGCAACAGCTTTTTGAGACTGGGATGGGCCAAGGATTTCTTGACAAAGAGCTATTCTAGAATTTGAAATGAGGAGGGATGCACAAGAAATAGATCAACAATATACTGAAAGGCAAAATAATATGTCCAGGAACCTGGATTTCTCAGAGTTTAAACTCTGTCATGATTTTTTATAAAGGCAACTACATCTCTGAACTCAGTTTGGTCTCATGTTACTCACTAGTGTTCTGGAGGGACCCCTGCGCATAGTTGCTGTGGGCGTCTGGCCATGCACAAACCCCATCCCAAATCATATTCACAAACAGTGGGTGGAATCTTATCAGGTCCTAAAATCTGGGAGAGTCAGGCTCGATGTCGAGAGCAACAAGTCGCATCTTCCAACAGAGTCCTGGATTTCGAAATGAGTTTCTCACGACAAAGTAGTGAAATGCCTGTTAGTGGGGATTATTGCTCATTATCAGCCTCATTAACACTGAACCTCACCTCATTCATCTGCACATTCCCATTCCAATGTGTGCCAGACAGAAATCAGATGCTGACATTTCCCACAGTGAAAGTCAGAGTAGCTACCTGATGACTCCAGCTCACTGCTTTCCCCTCCGGTCTGTTTCCATGCTGTTTTTCTCCATGACTCTATGTTGGACTCTGGCACCAACATCTCACAGTATGATCCATGGGCAGCTGCCACACACACCCTGTGTCTACAGAGCTGGGCATGTGACACATACCATACTCTGCACCACCATCATGATACATCTCTGATGCTCTTACAACATGCTTCTGCACTGTCACGTTGCACTTGGGACCACAGGGGCATCTCCCACTGCAGTGCTGCTTTGACCTAACTTGTATGCTTTGTCAGGGATCCAGTTCACAGATTAAACTAGGGAATGTCTCAGGGCTGTTTGGTTGTTCTCCTTGTGCTCGCTCCCCTTGTGCCTACCTGGATGCTCACAACATCTCTGCCTTGTCCTTTAGCACAGACACAAAGCCAGGCACCTTGTCATTTATGTCAAGGAGGGGGATGTGTTGCTGTATGCCAGCATGCTACATCATTCTGCTTTGTGTTCCTGCATCTGATCCAATGGACACACTCCATGTGCCTCAAGCAAACGTCATGACTGAAAGACAGAAGGAAGTAGAGCTTCAGCACATCAAGAGAGATGCCTGTCATCAGCACAATCAGCCTGATGGCATGGACACTATTTGGCAGCATTCCCTGGGGTGGTCAGTGTTAGGAACCTCTCCTTCTAGTGGCTGGGAAGTTTTAGAGTCATAGAGTTTTACAGCATGGAAACAAAGCCTTCAGTCCAACTTGTCTGTGCTGACCAGATATCCTAAACTCATCTAGTCCCACTTTCCAGCATTTGGCTCATATACCTCATACTTTTCCTATTCATATACCCATCCAGATGCCTTTTAAATGTTGTTTTATATCAGCTTCCACCACTTCCTCTGGCAGCTCATTCCATACACACACCACCCTCTGTGTGAAATAGTTGCTCCTCAGATCCCTTTTATATCTTTTCCCTCTCAGCCTAAACCTGTGCCCTCTAGTTTTGAACTTTTTTACCCAGGAAAAAGACCTTGAATATTCACCCTATCCATGCCCCTCATGATTTTATCAATCGCTATAAGGTTAACCTCAGCCTCCAATATTCCAGAGGAAAAAAGGCCACACACTATTTTGGCCTCAAACCCTTCAATCCTGGTAACATCCTCATAAATCTTTCTTGCGTACTTTCAAGTTTAACAACATCTTTCAGTAGGGAGACCTGAATTGATTGCAGTTTTCCAATAGTGGGCTAACCAATGTGCTGTACAGCCACAGTATAACCTCCCAATTCCTATACTCAATGATTGACAAATGAACACAAGCATACCAAATGCCTTCATTACTCTACCTGTGACTGCACTTTCAAGGAACCATGAACCTGCAGCCCCAGGTCTCTTCGTTCGGTAACAGTCCCCAGGACCCCACCATTAACTGTATAAGTTCTTCCCCAAAATACGTTACCAAATGGCATTTTCACATTCATCTTAAATAAACTCCATCTGCCCCTCCTCAATCCATTGGCCCATCTGAAGTAGGTCCCATTGTACTCTGAGACAACCTTCTTCACTGTCCACTATACCAACAGTTTTTCAAATGTCACAAACCCCATACCGCCTGTTATTGGCTCTCTCTGTTCGATTATGGGCTGTTATTTCATGGACTCCGAGAAAGGAGCAGTGAGATGAAAATGGGTGGGACAGCTGTTGGTGCTGATGGGAGTGAGGGAAAGCTGGTGAAGTGTCCTGAGTGAGTGTGTAGGAGTCACAGAAGTTATGCAGGATCTCTTTTGGGAGATTGACTAAGGTAAGATGTTGCAAGCAACAGTGAGAGTGATAGAGCGTGAGCTTTGGTGGGAGATGAGTACAGTAGCAGAGACAGCGTTAGTGTGGTGTGTCTGAGTGAAGTTGGTAGCACTTAGCCTGGCAGAGCAGAGAAGGTAACTGACCTTTTGTCCGACAGTACTGTGCTTCCCTCCAGTCAGCTGGGACACATTGACCTGGGTGGCATCTTTGGCTGATTTAAAATTCCTTAACTCTTTCTGAATATAAAGTAGGATAGCTTTATCTTCACTAATGGGTCTTTCAATTAGGTGTTGGTGAATAATTGGAGATTATATGCAAATAATAAACGCTGAACAGAAAGCAAATATAAAACAGAGCTGTTGTTAAGTTGAGCAATAGTTATAATTCGACCATTAGAGATCAAAGACCAATGTGATAATGAAACTTTTCGTGAAAACAGACTTCGGTTCCTTTGTCTACTCATTCTATGTTTGAAGTAGTATGCACTTTTAAAATGGCATAAATACAATTAATTAAGTAATTTGAACTTCATTAATAAATTAAATATAGTTATGTTCTAGGAGAAAGTGAGGACTGCAGATGCTGGAGATCAGAGCTAAAAATGTGTTGCTGGAAAAGCGCAGCAGGTCAGGCAGCATCCAAGGAGCAGGAGAATCGATGTTTCGGACCATTCCTGAAGAAGGGCTCATGCCCGAAACGTCGATTCTCCTGCTCCTTGGATGCTGCCTGACCTGCTACACTTTTCCAGCAACACATTTTCAGCATAGTTATGTTCTAGTCAACATGTTCAGGGATGTGATTGCACACATCTACAGAGCAGCCAGCAATAAACTATTCCTTCCTCAGCAATCTCAATTCCTTCCAATTTTGCAGGGAAGCCCCAACATCTTTCCCCAACATGGGGAACTAGGAAGCAAGGATTTAATTTCTTGGATCACTGGGGTGTGTTTTGTGGAAAGCATAAATTCTACAAGAGAGATGGTTTGCACTTAATAGGTTGGGAACCAGCATTCTGGCAGGCAGGTTTGCTACTGCAACACAGCTACGTTTAAACTAAGTAGCCGGGGGGAGGGGACAAACTGGATGTTTAAGAAGGAATTTAGACGGAAAGTTAGAACAAGGGAAGTCAAGAAAGACAACTGTATCAATGAGGCAGAAAACTCAGAAAGGGATCATGCTGTAAGGTTGAGTGAAAGAGGAGTTGATGGGAAGGGTGAGGACAGTAAAAAATTAAAAATACTATACATGAATGCACGAAGCATTAGAAATATTTGGATGAGCTTGAGGCTCTTTTGGAAATTGGCAGATACGATATTGCGGGGATAACTGAGATGTGGCTTCAAGTGGACAGGGCCTGGGAAATGAATATTCAAGGCTACACATGCTATCGTAAGGACAGACTGACGGGCAGAGGGGGTGGGGTGGACATGTTGGTAAGGGATGATATTCAGTACCTTGTGCGGGGGGACCTAGAATCAGGGGATGTAGAGTCAGTGTGGATAGAACTGAGAAATACCAAGGGTAAAAAGACCCTCTTGGGAGTTATCTACAGGCCCCCAAACAGTAGTCTGGATGTTGGAAGTAAGTTAAATCAGGAGCTGAAATTGGCCTGTCACAAGGATGTTACTACAGTTGTTATGAGGGATTTCAACATGCAGGTAGACTGGGAGAATTAGGATGGTATTGGACCTCAAGAAAGAAACTTTGTGGAGTTCCTCAGAGATGGATTCTTAAAACAGCTGGTGCTGGAGCCGACCAGGGAGGAGGCAATTCTGGATCTGGTATTGTGCAATGAACCAGAATTGGTCAGGGACCTCGAAGTGAAGTAGTGACCATAACACAATAAGCTTCAATCTGCAATTTGAGAGGGAGAGGGTATAATCGGAAGTGACAATATTTCCGTCGAATAATGGGAACTATGGAGCTATGAGGGAGCAGCTGGCCAAAGTTCAATGGTGCAATACCTTAGCAGGATGACAGTGGAGGAACAATGGCAGATATTTCTGTGTATAATGTAGAAGTTGCAGGATCAGTTCATTCCAAAAAGGAAGAAAGATCCTAGGAGGAGGCGTGGGCGGCCGTGGCTGATGAGGGAAGTTAAGAAACATATAAAGTTAAAAGAGAAAAAGTATAACATAGCAAAGATAAGTGGGAAAACTAGGACTGGGAAGCCTTTAAAGGACAACAGAGGATTGCTAAGAAGGAAATATGCAGAGAAAAAATGAGGTACGAAGGTAAACTGGACAAAAATATAAAAGAGGATAGGAAAAGCTTTTTTAGGTATGTGAAAAGCAAAAAAATGGTTAAGACTAAAATTGGGCCCTTGAAGACAAGGGAATATATTATGGGGAACCAAGAAATGGCAGAAGAATTGAATTGACTTCGGATCTGTGTTCACTGGGGAAGACACAAGCAATCTCCCTGAGGTAACAGTGGCTGAAGGACCTGAACTTAAGGGAATTTATATTTGCCGGGAATTGGTGTTGGAGAGACTATTAGGTCTGAAGGTTGATAAGTCCCCGGGGCCTGATGGTCTACATCCCAGGGTACTGAAGGAGGTGGCTTGAGAAATCGTGGATGCGTTGATGATTATTTCCCAGAGTTCGATGGATTCAGGATCGTTCCTGCGGATTGGAGGGTGGCTAATGTTGTGCCACTTTTTAAGAAAGGTGGGAGAGAGAAAGCAGGAAATTATAGACCAGTTAGTCTGACCTCAGTGGTGAGAAAGATGCTGGAGTCTAATATAAAGGATGAAATTACAACACCTCTGCGCAGTAGTAACAGGATAGGTCAGAGTCAGCATGGATTTATGAAGGGGAAATCATGCTTGACTAATCTTCTGGAATTTTTTGAGGATGTAACTCTGAAGATGGACGAGGGATATCCAGTAGATGTAGTGTACCTGGACTTTCAGAAAGCCTTTGATAAAGTCCCACTAGGAGGTTACTGAGCAAAATTAGGGCGCATGGTATTGGGGGCAAAATACTAACTTGGATTGAAAGTTGGTTGGCTGATAGGAAACAAAGAGTAGCGATAAATGGCTCCATTTCGGAATGGCAGGCAGTGAGCAGTGGGGTACAGTAGGGATAAGTACTGGGACCACAGCTTTTTACAATGTATGTTAATGATATAGAAAATGGTATTAGTAATAACATTAGCAAATTTGCTGATGATACTAAGCTGGTGGCAGGGTGAAATGTGATGAGGATGTTAGGAGATTACAGAGTGAACTGGACAAGTTAGGTGAGTGGTCAGATGCATGGCAGATGCAGTTTAATGTGGATAAATGTATGGTTATCCACTTTGGTGGCAAGAACAGGAAGGCAGATTACTACCTAAATGGAATCAATTTAGGTTCAAGGGGCAGTACAGAGAGATCTGGGTGTTCTTGTACACCAGTCAATGAAGGTAAGCATGCAGGTACAGCAGGTTGTGAAGAAGGCTAAAAGCATGCTGGCCCTCATAACAAGAGGGATTGAGTATAGAAGCAAAGAGGTTCTTCTGCAGCTGTACAGGGCCCTGGTGAGACCACACCTGGAGTACTGTGTGCAGTTCTGGTCTCCAAATTTGAGGAAAGACATTCTGGCTATTGAGGGAGTGCAGCGTAGGTTCACGAGGTCAATTCTTGGAATGACGGGATTACCTTACACTGAAAGACTGGAGCGACTGGGCTTGTATACCCTTGAGTTTAGAAGACTGAGAGGGGATCTGATTGAGACATATAAGATTATTAAAGGATTGGACACTCTGGAGGCAGGAAACATGTTTCCGCTGATGGGTGAGTGCCGAACCAGAGGGCACAGCTTAAAAATAGGGGGTAGACCATTTAGGACAGAGATGAGGAGAAACTTCTTCACCCAGAGAGTGGTGGCTGTGTGGAATGCTGTGCCCCAGAGGGCAGTGGAGGCCTAGTCTCTGGATTCATTTACAAAAGAGTTGGATAGAGCTCTCAAGGATAGTGGAATCAAGGGTTATGGAGATAAGGCAGGAACAGGATACTGATTAAGGATGATCAGCCATGATCATATTGAATGGTGGTGCAGGCTCGAAGGGCAGAATGGCCTACTCCTGCACCTATTGTCCATTGTCTATTGTCTATTGACCCTGGATATGCAACAAGCATTGACCCCTACTCAACTGTAGGATGGGGTAGGTAAAAGGAAACAGAGAAACAGGAATGTAGGTCAAGAGAAAGCAGTTTGGAAGATAAAGATGATGCCTCTCGTATCTCCTTTGAATTCACTGATAAGTAGTCACTGGATACAAAACATTAACTCTGCTTTTTTCTCACAGATGCTGCCAGATCTGCTGATTTTCTCCAGCAATTTCTATTTGCATTAATCATTATCTTGTTTATTTCAAACCAGATAACCCACCAAATGGGGCAGCTAGATATATTCTTTATTTTGCATTAACTGGAAGTTTGACTTCGATGAGTCTGATCTTAACATTAACAATGAAACAAAACAGCTTGACAATTTGTATCGGAGCTTTCCTTATAATCTTACCAACTGTTACCTGTTCTGAGGAAGGGTCACTCGACCCGAAATATTAACTCTGATTTCCCTTCACTGATGCTGCCAGGTCTGCTGAGCTCTTCCAGCAATTCTTGTTTTTGTAACTGTTTCCTGGGTCTGTTTTTTGAGAAATGGTGCTAAGCACACAAGTATCTGCTTCAGATCACAAGGGCATGCTGCTGTTGTGTCCCTTGATGAGGCTATTGTACACTTAGATATTGGACAAACTGAGCCTTCCCTAATATGCAAGATGGAGGTGTAGTGGACAGCAAAGGGATTACAATGGGATCTTGAACAGATGGGCCAATGAGCTGAAGAGTGGCAGATGGAGCTTAATTTAGATAAATGTGAGGTGCTGCATTTTGAAAAGATAAATCAGAACAGGACTTAAACACTTAATGGTAAGGTCCTCAGGAGCATTGCTGAACAAAGAGACCTTGGAGTGCAGGTTCATAGTTCCTTGAAAAGTAGAGTTGCAGGTAGATAGGATAGGGAAGAAGGCATTTGGTATGCTTTCCTTTATTAATCAGAGCATTGAGTACAGGAGTTGGGAGGTCATGTTGCGGTTGTACAGGACATTGGTTAAGCCACTTTTGAAATATTGCATGCAATTTTGGTCTCCTTCCTATGGGAAGGATGTTGTAAAACTTGAAAAGGTTCAGAAAAGATTTACAAGGATTTGCCAGGTTTGGAAGATTTAAGCTATAAGGAGAGGCTGAATAGGCTGTTTGCCCTGGAGTGTCAGGGGCTGAGAGATGACCTTATTGAGCTTTATGATATCATGAGGGGCATGGTTAGGATAAACAGACAAGGGCATTTCCCTGGGGTGAGGGAGACGAAAACTACAGGACATAGTTCAGGGTGAGAAGGGAAAGATATAAAAAGGACCTAACTTTTTCAAGCAGAGGGTGGTGTGTATGGAATGAGCTGACAGAGGAAGTGGTGGAGGCTGGTATAATTACAGCATTTAAAAGGCATCTGACTATGGGCAGGTGATGGCAAATGGGACTAGATTAGATTAGAATATCTGGTCAGCATGGATGAGTTGAACCGAAGGTCTGTTTCCGTGCTGTACATCTCTATGATTCTATGACTCTATATGCACTGCACTCAGATGCCTGACCAGCACCGATGTTATCTCATGGAGACTATCTTTGAACTAGTAAGTGTATAAAACTTGTTTTACTACAAATGGAAAGATCTCCTCACAGAGTCCATTTACAGAGAGGTTCTGGAAAACCTACAGATGGAAGGGAACCAAGTACTGAAAGGAAATTCGCTCAGATGTGAATTTTTTTTCCATTGTACCTAATCCATAAGTACTTATGCAATATTTACTGCTTGGTTAGATCTAACTGTTGAAGATTCACATTACGAATGAAATAATCTGAATTATGTTTCATAGGTGTACATGGTGACCCATTAAGTTAATTGTGCGTGTTACAAAAGCTCACATTAATGTGATCATGAACCCCCTGAATGTATCCATCCAGATTGCTTATTGACAATTGTTTTTCAGTAGATGAATCTTAGGACAGAAATTCCAAGGTTACCAGTTGACAATGTGATTTAAAGGTTTTATTTATTTTTTTTGAAATGGTTCAATATAGGAACATCATTTGAGAGAATGCATTTTGTCCCATAAATTTAAATTTAGCTTTCATATTTCCTACGTTATCATTTTAGCTTGGTTTTTATACGTTGTCTTGGGAATCTGTCTACTCACATCTAAAGTATAGCCTCAGCCACATCCACAAGGTGGAGATGCTGACCTTGGGAGCATGTTTAATGTATTAAAATTCCTTTAACTCTTTCTGAATATAGAGCAGAATATCCAGATACTCGCTAATGAATCATTCAACTAGCATATTTTCAACCTTTGAACTGCAAGGTTAATTACCCATTCTAAAAATATTACATGCTCAGACCACAGCATGAACTCCTTGGAGATAGGTGCAGCATCAAGTGTTGATGCAAGACCATAGTGCAGAATTTCCTGTTGAGGCATAATCACTCATTCAGACACTAATTTTATCTATGCCAATGTACAGCAAGATATCCACTGGAACTAATTAGATTACACCAGAATCAGAAAGCAAAAGCTTAATTGAAATACAATGAAGAAATGTACTCTGTATTCATCTTATATCAATTGCATCCAAAGTTGTCCAAATTCTCTGAATCACATTGAACTTGGATTTTAAAGTAAATCTTATTTTATTTCAACAACCAATCTATTAGAGTTAACATTTCCGAAACAGTTCCCATCCTGAAGACGAGTCATACTGTTTACTGAGTGTCCTTCTTCACGGATGCTGCCAGACCTGCTGAGTTTTTCCAGCATTTTCTGTATTTGTTTAACAGTTCCATTGAAGTCTACCTATGGAATTCTAATGTATAATTTCAGACTCGTTTTCACTTTAACATTTTACGTTCTTAATGATTTGGGAACTCCGGTTAATAACCTCTTTTAAAAGCTCGACTAAGGATGATGGACATCTAAGCAGCAAGAAATGGTTTCCTTACAAACTTTCATGGGTCACACCATTATTTTGAATTAGTATGATTGTACCATTCCAGACTCACATAACTGTCAAGCTTAAAGTAAAGAAAAAATCTGATGCAATGGCAAAGGAAGTACAATATTCCATTTTGCAAACAAATTTTGTACTTAATTTTGACCAGCTGTGTTTCTCAGCCCTTATTCATTTTAAAATCTTCATTTATTATGCATAGTATTCGGTATGATTTAAATTCAAAGCCAACCTATGCACCCTGCTTCTTGTTTGAAGGGAGATGATGGCCTAGTAGTATTATTGATCAATTATTAATCCAGGGACACACGTGGTATTCTGCGGACCCAGGTTCAAATCTGTGGCATTTGAAATCAATTTTAAAATAAAATCTGGAATTAAGGCTGTACTGATGACGAGGAAACTGTTTCTGATTTCAGGGAAAAACCCATCTGGCTCAATAATATCCTTTAGGAAAGGAAACTGCCATCCTTAACTGCCATCATGTGACTGCAGACCAATAGCAATATGGTTGACCATCACCTGTTCTCTGGGTAAATGGGGACATGCAATGAGTGCTGTCCTAGCTGGTAATGCTCACAATCCCATAAATGAATTTTTAAAAAATCTTTGAAAATGTGTTGAATATTCCAAAACTGACATTAATATTAGCTTAAGCATATATAGAAACAAAAATAGCCACATTAACCTGCCGATACTTTTCATTTTAACTGAGACTTCTAGCTCAATTTTACATATATATGAATATAAAACTTTGCTGCCCTTTTTTTCAAAATGCGAATTCCTTGAATGCTCTATTCTGAGTGGAAGTTGGTGACCTAATAGGAAAAATGAAGTATTGGAGTTCACAAATAATTTACAATTCAGTTTATCATTTAGGCTTTTCAGAAATAATTGTCAGAAGAACGATGATATTTTTCTTATATTTGTTTGAATTCTTAAGTATGTAACACCGACAATCTGTTACATTTGATGTTGTCCTTTGTAGAACAGTGAAAGCTGAGAGTCTTAATCCTGCTTAACACAGCTATGCATGAAAATAGATACTAATATTTCTTCAATTAACCTATGAACTGAACTGTATCAAAGTCAAATGTATGTCATTTTTACAGATCATACTCATGTTTCCTTTTTCTTCTAATGTGCTGCTTTATTGCCATGTGGACAAGTATCATCTGCCTTGCCTGTTCCTGATTTGCAGACTGTGAATTCTCATTGTTAATTCTCTCAATGGGGAAGTCTGTGCTGCCATTTTCTGCTTTGAAGTAACTGGACAATTATCTGGACTAACACAATGCAGACTGCTATTTATTTACCATTGTTGCTTAATACCATTTCATTGCAATCCACTTGTTGTATTAGACATGTAGATCTGCACTTTTATCAAAGTAATTTCCAAAATTGTGATTGTTTTTATAATCACAGGTATAAGTTCAAAGGAAGCTGGTAAGTCTAAGATTGTGTGTGCAAATTTAAATTCAGTTCATACCTGCATTACTGTAGGGGATTTGCACTGTCAACTTTTCTGGTTATAAATGGGGCAATGCTGATGTGCAACTTTGACATTAGGAAGCCCTATCATAACTAAAGTCAATGTGAGTTGGGGGAAACTCTCCACTGGTTGGAGTCATACTAATACAAAGGTCGACGAATATGGTTGATGGAGGGCAATCATTTCACTAGCAAGATGTCACTGCAAGAGTTCCTCAGAGTGATTTCCTGGGGCCAACCATGTTCATCCATTTCACAGTATGATTGCACAGTGTTCAGTTCCATTTGCAACCCACTCAATAACGAAGCAGCATGTACCTGTATACATCAAAGTCTACGTAATATTTAAGTTGGCCTGATGGTTGATAAATAATATGGCTGCTACAGTAGCCAAATCTCCAACAACAAACTGCCCAACGATGACCAACTTCCACTCTTGACAAATCATTATTAACTCCCCCGCCATAAGCATCTTGGAGGATTTACCATTGGCTATAAAATTAATGGGATAGTTACAAGTGCAGGACAGAGGCTGGAAATTCTGTGGTGAGCAACTAATCTCCTGACTCACCAAATCCTTTCTGCCATTTACAAAGGAAATGTGACAGAATACTCTCCCCCAGAATCCTGAGGGGAACACTACCCCTGCTCATGACTCCAACCCCATTCCCACCATCACACCCACTCCAGTTATTGGCTCCGACACCACTCCCAGCTCCCAGCCCTGCTGAGTTTTCACAATCCCTCCAGACCTCCCCCTCACTGAGGACGAACAATCAGTCCTCAGCAAAGGACTCACCTTCATCCCCCTCCGTCCACGCATCAATGAATTTAATACACACCGTGACGACGAACAATTCTTCCGTCGCCTCCGCCTCCGCCTCCGAGCTTACTTTCACAATCAGGACTCCCGCCTATCTTCTGAGGACCCCTTCGCCCACCTCCAACACACTGCATTCACCTGAACACCCTGCGCTGGCCTATTACCTGCCCTCAACCTCTTCATTTCCAACTGCCGCCGGGACATTAACCGCCTCAACCTGTCTACCCCCCTCCCCCACTCTAACCTCTCACCCTCACAACGTGCAGCCCTCCAATCCCTCTGCTCCAATCCCAACCTCACCATTAAGCCAACAGATAAAGGGGGCGCAATGGTAGTCTGGCGCACTGAACTCTACGCAGCTGAAGCCAAACGCCAACTCGAGGACACCTCTTCCTATTGCCTCCTCGACCATGACCCCACCCCCCATTACCAAACCATCATCTCCCAGACCAGTCAGAACCTCATCACCTCAGGAGATCTCCCACCCACAGCTTCCAACCTCATAGTCCAGGAACCCTGCACTGCCCGGTTCTACCTCTTTCCCAAGATCCACAAGCCTGACCACCCTGACCAACCCATTGTCTCAGCATGCTCCTGCCCCACTGAACTCATCTCTACCTACCTCGACACTGTCATATCCCCCCAGTCCAGGAACTCCCCACATACGTTCAAGACACCACCCACGCCCTCAACCTCCTCCAAGACTTCCATTTCCCTGGCCCCCAACACCTCATCTTCACCATGGATATCCAATCCCTCGACACCTCCATCCGCCATGACCAGGGCCTCCAAGCCCTCCGTTTTTTTCCTCTCCAGACGTCTCCAACAGTACCCTTCCACCGACACTCTCATTCGTTTGGCCGAACTGGTCCTCACCCTTAACAATTTCTCCTTTGAATCCTCCCACTTCCTCCAGACCAAAGGGGTAGCCATGGGCACACGTATGGGCCCCAGCTATGCCTGTCTCTTTATTGGCTACGTAGAACAGTTAATCTTGCGTAATTACACGGAAACTACTCCCCATCTCTTCCTCTGCTACATTGATGACTGCATTGGCGCCACCTCGTGCTCCCGCGAGGAGGTTGAGCAATTCATCAACTTCACCAACACATTCCACCCTGACCTTAAATTTATCTGGACCATCTCTGACACCTCCCTCCCCTTCCTGGACCTCTCTATCTCCATTAATGATGACTGACTTGACATTGACATGTTTTACAAACCCACTGACTCCCACAGCTACCTGGATTACACCTCTTCCCACCCTACCTCTTGCAAAAATGCCATTCCGTATTCCCAATTCCTCTGCCTCCGCCGTATCTGCTCCCAGGAGGACCAGTTCCACCATAGAACACACCAGATGGCCTCCTTCTTTAGAGACCGCAATTTCCCTTCCCACGTGGTTAAAGATGCCCTCCAATGCATCTCGTCCACATCCCACACTTCCGCCCTCAGACTTTACCTCTCCAACCGTAACAAGGACAGAACGCCCCTGGTGCTCATCTTCCACCCTACAAACCTTCGCATAAACCAAATCATCTGCCGACATTTCCGCCACATCCAAAAAGACCCCACCACCAGGGATATATTTCCCTCCCCACCCCTTTCCGCCTTCCACAAAAACCGTTCCCTACGTGACTACCTGGTCAGGTCCATGCCTCCCCCTACGACCCACCCTCCCATCCTGGCACTTTCCCCTGCCACCACAGGAACTGTAAAACCTGTACCCACACCTCCTCCCTCACCTCTATCCAAGGCCCTAAAGGAGCCTTCCACATCCATCAAAGTTTTATCTGCACATCCGCTAATGCCATTTATTGTATCCGTTGCTCCCGATGGGGTCTCCTCTACATTGGGGAGACTGGGCGCCTCCTAGGAGAGCACTTTAGGGAACATCTCCGAGACACCCGCACCAATCAACCACACCACCCCATGGCCCAACATTTCAACTCCCCCTCCCACTCTGCCGAGGACATGGAAGTCCTGGGCCTCCTTCACCGCCGCTCCCTCACTACCAGACGCCTGGAGGAAGAACGCCTCATCTTCCGCCTCGGAACACTTCAACCCTAGGACATCAAGGTGGACTTCAACAGCTTCCCCATTTCCCCTTCCCCCACCTCATCCTATTTTCAAACTTCCAGCTCAGCACTGTCCCCATGACTTGTCCGGACTTGTCTGACCTGCCTAGCTCCTTTTCCACCTATCCACTCCACCCTCTCCTCCCTAACCTATCACCTTCATCTCCTCCCCAACTCACCCATTGTACTCTATGCTACTCTCTCCCCATCCCACCCTCCCCTAGCTTATCTCTCCACGCTTCAGGCTCACTGCCTTTATTCCTGCTGCTCGTTGGATGCTGCCTGAACTGTTTCCAGCACCACTGATCCAGAATTTAACTTTGTACACCCCATTCCAACACTGGCACCTCCAAACCAAGAGTCCATCTAGTGGCAGGTGCTGATCATTGCAAGCAGAATTAAGAGCCCCAACCAATGTCTGCCAATAGATGACTTCAGTGCAAGTTCAGATCAGGAGCCAGAATAGAAATGGACACCAAAAAGGCAGGGACAAGAGCTGGCTTAAGGGGTGGGTAGGTGGGAAATGAGAATCGGCTGAGGACAGGAAGAGGTACAAAAGGAAAGACAGGAGAAGTGAGTATGGAGACAGAAGAACAGAGAAATTGTCTTGAAAGCAAACAGATTATTCAATAGGAAGTCGACATGTGATGTTATGTTGAAATTCACATGGCTAAACAAATATACTATCACCATTTTATTAACACTATTAAAGTTTACCAACATTAACTGAGTCAACTTTTAGGGGAACTTATTGTACTGAGATTTGCACAAATTTCCTTGATTATTTTGTGCCAAAAATAAATAATGTTGTGGAAAAAAGTCACAAATTGATTGAAAATTCCAGAAACATGTGCGCTAGAACATCAGCATTCATATCCAAAGAAGTTAATCTGATTGTATTCATCAGGCCCAGCTTTCTTTAGCCAGTTAAGAGGAATGATTGATTATTACAAAAGAATAGTGTATGTGGAGGCCAACCAACACTGTCAAAGACTTATATCTGTTTGATTTACTAGATTCATATGCACATATAGCAAGGTTCTTCAGCTAACCAGGACACTGTGAGGCAACAAAATCTGTACTATATTTTATAAGATTGTACCAAAATTGGACATGACACATTTAGTAACATTAAAAGTGTTCCTTTTTGATTGCACATATGTGCAATCAAAAGCTGTACGTGTTTCCCTTGGTATCAATCTGACAGAGCATTTAGTACATACTGAAGGCTAAGTCAAGTATAGCATCAGGGCCAGGCCCCCAGGCTTTGCTTGATATCCTGTTCATCCATCATCTGTTGTCAAATGATTTTTCTGGCATAGAATTACAATAGTTTTTACTTTCACGGAACATAAATATAGTCACGAAGGAAATGGATCATGTTTTACCTATTGTTGGCATGAAATATTAGTTATTTAACATTGGAACATTGCTCTAAAAGAAATAAACATTCCCTCTGTGCCTTCTAGAATTAAAGCTAACAATTTTCAATTAATAATGAAAAGACAAACAAATTATATAATATGTAAAAGTCTGAGCATTGAAGGAGACTTGGTTAATGATATGTAAATAATTGCATTAAATTTACCACATATTAATGCAGCCAATAAAGTTATTAAAAGACTTTATAGATTACGTATGCATATCACAAAGACCTTTGTTCACAATTGTGTGACGAGAAATGCTTTGAAGTAACCAAAAGCTACAAATACTTCAATAAATACAGAAATCACAATGTCACAAAGTGTGAAAAAAGAAAGGTAAATGTTTAATTGAAAATGATAAGCGACTGCATCAAAAAGAGAAGAAAAGCATCTTCTTAAACCTTTCTTTCCTACAAAAAGGGAAACAGAAAATGTGTTTTGAATAAAAGTTTAACACATGATGTTGGTGATCACTTCCTCCCATGCCTCACCATTGTCATTCAGCTGCACTTCCTTCTGCATTTGACCCAGAAGCAAAGGTCTCCTCAAAAGTCATTTCCAACAACACTTTCCAACTCCCAATGACTGAGCAGTTATCCCTCCTTTCAAGGTGACACTTCACAACTGTCCATCAATTATTCCTTCACCTTCACACACTTGATGGCCTAATCCCAAGAAAAATGTATACACTCTCACCCTGGCTGTTCTTCCAGTCTAACCCTGATTTTCAATCCTTCAGGGCTTTATATTTGACATATTGCTGGTCTAACTGTACATTGCCAGATCTGGCAGGATAACAGCATGATCTTTTCCTCTTCTTCCAAATCTCTCACTGCTCCAGGGTTACCTTGAAATGTAAAGATTGCCCAGAGCTTCTTTAATCCACTAACAATCATCCCACCAGCTCTTCCATTTTACTTGTGACAAGTGTAATAGGGTCATATTTGGTTGAGGTCATGAACTTAACCCAATAAGGTTAAGATGATCTTTCAACTAATCTGTTGCCTCTTGTTACCTAGAGATCAATTTCCCCTAAGGTTTCATGAGCCTAAGACCTGAACCACATACTTTTCTAGCCTTCCTGTAATTATCTTGTGACATGACTGAGCTTATTTTGTCAACCTCTGACTTGTTTTGGCGCACTCTCACTAAACTGCTGCTCATTCTACTTCTTTTCCTGCTCTGCAGGTCTTCTGATATCATAAGTGTTTCTCTCTCCCGAGGCACTAGGGACTATCTTAGGCTGAAAGATTGGAGCGACTGGGCTTGTAGACGCTTGAATTCAGAAGGCTGAGAGGGGATCTAATTGAGACTTATAAGATTATTAAAGGATTGGACATTCTGGAGGCAGGAAGCATGTTCGGGTGAGTTCTGAACCAGTGGACACAATTTAAAAATAAGGGGTAGGCCACTTAGAACAGAGTTGAGGAGAAACTTCTTCACCCAGAGAGTAGTGGGTGTGTGGAATGTATTGTGTAAAAAGTGAGGTCTGCAGATGCTGGAGATTAGAGCTGAAAATGTGTTGCTGGTTAAAGCACAGCAGGTCAGGCAGCATCCAAGGAACAGGAAATTCGATGTTTCGGGCCAGAGCCCTTCATCAGAATGTATTGCCCCAGAAGGCTGTGGAGGCCAAGAATTTTGGATACTTTCAAGAAAGAGTTGGATAGAGCTCTTAAGGATAGTGGAATCAAAGGTTATGGGGATAAGGCAGGAACAGGATACTGATTGAGGATGATCAGCCATGATCATAATGAATGGTGGTGCTGGCTTGAAGGGCAGAATGGCCTACTTCTGCACCTATCGTCTATTGTCTATTGCCTATTGACATTGCAGCCATTCCTTTCAAAACCACTGTCATCACCCTTCCATTCTCAAATAAATTCTCTCAACTATTTTATTCTCCAAGTTATCATGCCATCCCTAAATGCTTCTTCCCCTTATCAAAGAATTGAAAACATTGCTATCTCCCAAATTCACAGCCATTTTCTCTGTACTGTTTGAATCACTCCAAACAGATTTCCTCTCTAGCACATAATTGAATAATTTCTAATCCTATGCTCAAATGACAACTTCTACTGTCATGTTACTCTATATGTTGTTGCTCTTCCTGATCCTTTTGAGATTTTTGACATGCTCAATCATGGCATTCACTTATACAACATACAACATACAACATAGAACAGTACAACACAGAACAGGCCCTTCAGCCCACGATTGGCCGACCACTGATCCTCATGTATGCACCCTCAAAGTTCTGTGGCCATATGCATGTCCAGGAGTCTCTTAAATGTCCCCAATGACCCTGCCTCCACAACTGCTGCTGGGAATGCATTCCATGCTCTCACAACTCTCTGTGTAAAGAACCCGCCTCTGACATCCCCTCTATACTTTCCTCCAACCAGCTTGAAATTATGACCCCTCATGTTAGTCATTTCTGCCCTGGGAAATAGTCTCTGGCTATCGACTCTCTCTATGCCTCTCATTATCTTGTATACCTCAATTAGGTCCCCTCTTCTCCTCCTTTTCTCCAATGAAAAAGGTCCGAGCTCAGTCAACCTCTCCTCATAAGATAAGCCTGCCAGTCCAGGCAGCATCCTGGTAAACCTCCTCTGAACCCTGTCCAAAGCATCCACATCTTTCTTATAATAGGGCGACCAGAACTGGAAACAGTATTCCAAGTGCGGTCTAACCAAAGTTTTATAGAGCTGCAACAAGATCTCATGACTCTTAAACTCAATACCCCTGTTAATGAAAGCCAAAACACCATATGTTTTCTTAACAACCCTGTCCACTTGGGGAGTCATTTTAAGGGATCTATGTACCTGCACACCAAGATCCCTCTGTTCCTCCACACTGCCAAGAATCCTATCCTTAATCCTATACTCAGCTTTCAAATTTGACCTTCCAAAATGCATCACCTCGCATTTATCCAGGTTGAACTCCATCTGCCACCTCTCAGCCCATCTCTTTATCTTGTCAATGTCCCGCTGCAGCCTACAACAGCCATCTATATTGTCAACGACACCTCCAACCTTTGTGTCATTTGCAAACTTGCCGACCCATCCTTCAATCCCCTCATCCAAGTCATTAATAAAAATTACAAACAATAGAGGCCCAAGGACAGAGCCCTGTGGAACACCACTCACCACAGACTTCCAGGAAGAATATTTTCCTTCTACTACTACTCACTGTCTTCTGTTGGCCAACCAATTCTGTTGTTGTGGTTCTGTTCGCCGAGCTGGAAGTTTTTGTTGCAAACGTTTCGTCCCCTGGCTAGGAGACATCATCAGTGCTCTGGAGCCTCCTGCGAAGCGCTTCTTTGATGTTCCTTCCGGTATTTATAGTGGTCTGTCCTCGCCGCTTCCGGGTGTCAGTTTCAGCTGTCCGCTGTAGTGGTTGGTATATTGGGTCCAGGTTGATGTGTTTGTTGATGGAGTTTGTGGATGAATGCCATGCCTCTAGGAATTCCCTGGCTGTTCTCTGTCTGGCTTGCCCTATGATAGTAGTGTTTTCCCAGTCGAATTCATGTTGCTTGTTGTCTGAGTGTGTGGCTACTAGGGATAGCTGGTCGTGTCGTTTCGTGGCTAGTTGATGTTCATGTATGCGGATTGTTAGCTGTCTTCCTGTTTGTCCTATATAGTATTTTGTGCACTCCTTGCATGGTATTTTGTAAACTACATTAGTTTTGCTCATGTTGGGTATCGACTCCTTTGTTCTAGTAAGTTGTTGTCTGAGCGTGGCTGTTGGTTTGTGTGCCGTTATGAGTCCTAAGGGTCGCAGTAGTCTGGCTGTCAGTTCTGAAATGCTCCTGATGTATGGTAGTATGGCTAGTCCTTTTGGTTGTGGCATGTCCTCGTTCCGTGGTCTATCTCTTAGGCATCTGTTGATAAAGTTGCGCGGGTATCCGTTTTTGGTGAATACCTTGTATAGGTGTTCCTCTTCCATTTTCGCAGTTCTGGTGTACTGCAGTGTGTTGTGGCTCTTTTGAATAGTGTCTTGATGCAGCTTCGTTTGTGTGTGTTGGGGTGGTTACTTTCATAGTTTAGGACTTGGTCTGTGTGTGTTGTTTTCCTGTATACCCTTGTGGTGAATTCTCCGTTCGGTGTTCTCTGTATTATCACGTCTAGGAATGGGAGTTGGCTATCCTTTTCTTCTTCTCTCGTGAATCGGATTCCTGTGAGTGTGGCGTTGATGATCCGGTGTGTTTTTTCTATTTCCGTGTTTTTGATGATTACAAACGTGTCATCGACATATCTGACCCAGAGTTTGGGTTGAATTTGTGGTAGGGCTGTTTGTTCTAACCTTTGCATAACTGCCTCTGCTATGAGTCCCGAGATTGGTGATACCATGGGTGTTCCGTTGACTTGTTGGTATATCTGATTGTTGAATGTAAAGTGTGTAGTGAGGCACAAGTCCAGTAGTTTAAGTATGCCTTCTTTGTTGATAGGTTCCGCCTCCTGTTTTCTGTTCTGTAAGTCCAGTAGGTTGGCTATTGTTTCTCTGGCTAGGGTTTTGTCAGTCGAAGTGAACAGTGCCGTCACGTCGAATGAGATCATGGTTTCTTCTTTGTCTATGTGTGTATTCCTGATGGCATCCAAGAATTCCTGTGTTGATTGTATGGAGTGTTTGGATCCGCTGACCAGGTGTTTCAGTTTCTGTTGTAGTTCTTTGGCCAGTTTGTATGCTGGTGTCCTTGGTAGTGATACTATGGGTCTGAGTGGGATGTCTGGTTTGTGTACTTTGGTAGTCCATAGAATCTGGGGGTGTTGTTGCTTTCTGGTTTCATTCTTTGTAGGTCCGCTTTGGTTATCTGTCCATTTTTTTGTAGATTCCTTAGTGTGTTATTTATTCTATTGGTGAGTTGTGGTGTGGGGTCAGAATCCTTCATTTGGTAGGTGTTGGTGTCTGCTAGTAGGTGTTGTGCTTTTTTGATGTAGTCTGATTTATCTAGGATGACCTAAAGGCAGAATGACGGTCATCCTAGATAAATCAGACTACATCAATAAAGCACAACACCTACTAGCAGACACCAACACCTACCAAATGACGGCACTGTTCACTTCGATTGACAAAACCCTAGCCAGAGAAACAATAGCCAACCTACTGGACATACAGAACAGAAAACAGGAGGCGGAACCTATCAACAAAGAAGGCATACTTAAACTACTGTACTTGTGCCTCACTACACACTTTACATTCAACAATCAGATATACCAACAAATCAACGGAACACCCATGGGATCACCAATCTCGGGACTCATAGCAGAGGCAGTTATGCAAAGGTTAGAACATACAGCCCTACCACAAATTCAACCCAAACTCTGGGTCAGATATGTCGATGACACGTTTGTAATCATCAAAAACACGTAAGTAGAAAAAACACACCGGATCATCAACGCCACACTCACAGGAATCCGATTCACGAGAGAAGAAGAAAAGGATAGTCAACTCCCATTCCTAGACGTGATAGTACAGAGAACACCGAACGGAGAATTCACCACAAGGGTACACAGGAAAACAACACACACAGACCAAGTCCTAAACTATGAAAGTAACCACCCCAACACACACAAACGAAGCTGCATCAAGACACTATTCAAAAGAGCCACAACACACTGCAGTACACCAGAACTGCGAAAAGAGGAAGAGGAACACCTATACAAGGTATTCACCAAAAACGGATACCCGCGCAACTTTATCAACAGATGCCTAAGAGATAGACCATGGAACGAGGACATGCCACAATCAAAAGGACTAGCCATACTACCATACATCAGGAGCGTTTCAGAACTGACAGCCAGACTACTGCGACCCTTAGGACTCATAACGGCACACAAACCAACAGCCACGCTCAGACAACAACTTACTAGAACAAAGGAGTCGATACCCAACATGAGCAAAACTAATGTAGTTTACAAAATACCATGCAAGGAGTGCACAAAATACTATATAGGACAAACAGGAAGACAGCTAACAATCCGCATACATGAACATCAACTAGCCACGAAACGACACGACCAGCTATCCCTAGTAGCCACACACTCAGACAACAAGCAACATGAATTCGACTGGGAAAACACTACTATCATAGGGCAAGCCAGACAGAGAACAGCCAGGGAATTCCTAGAGGCATGGCATTCATCCACAAACTCCATCAACAAACACATCAACCTGGACCCAATATACCAACCACTACAGCGGACAGCTGAAACTGACACCCAGAAGCAGTGATGACAGACCACTATAAATACCGGAAGAAACATCAAAAAAGTGCTTCGCAGGAGGCTCCAGAGCACTGATGATGTCTCCTAGCCAGGGGACGAAACGTTTGCAACAAAAACTTCCAGCTCGGCGAACAGAACCACAACAACGAGCACCCGAGCTACAAATCTTCACACAAACCTTGAACAACCAATTCTGTATCCAGATAGCTATGTTCCCCTAAATCCCATTCCTCCTGACCTCCTGAATGAGCCTACCATGGGGAACCTTATCAAATGCCTTGCTGAAGTCCATATACAGTTCTTCTCCTTCATTGATTGGTTGAATGGATAGTTTGGTTCAACTTTTATGTGGCCCTCTGGTAACCAAGGATTTCCAACAATGACTTATGTTCCCTCTAGTGTCCTTTCCTTTTCTACCAATCTCCATCCTACTTTCAGTTACATCATCCAAAGATCAAGCTTCAGGTTGCATAGATATTTATATCTATGCCTCCATCACATCTCTCAGACCCTCTATTGCATTTCTGTTGTCAGTGTGTTTCTTCAACATTTGCTGAAAAATGTGTTGCTGGAAAAGCACAGCAGGCCAGGCAGCATCAAAGGAGCAGGAGAATCAACATTTCGGGCACAAGTCCTTCTTCACCATTTGGTCATGACTGAGCTGCAATGACCTTTAGTTAAATAAGAGGATGATCAAAGACATCGGGAAGAATCTTGTTGGGGCAGTTGGGTTCTCAGCTTTCGGCTGGAGATTCAGCAAGATCTCTTCCTGCACCGCCTCTTGCAGTTAAGGCCCACTGAATGTTGCGCCATTTGGGTATTAACAAAGCCAGCAGCTTGGAATTAAGACCACAGGGGCAGAAGTCCTGCCCACCGAGAACTTATCACCATTAAGAGGCTGCAGCTCGATACCAAAGAAATAGCCGTGACTGTTGCCAGAAGAGGAGCCAGGATCACAGAGGAACAAAGAATAAGGTACATATTGTGTCAGATCTCTGGAGTTAGGAGTCACAGATAGAGACAAAGGGGACAGTCAGAAACCAATCAGACACCCCCAATCTACACCTAGTCCTTGAGTTAAACAATAATTGCCTTTTGATCAAGGGGCCACCCTTCTCACCATCAATATGCTAACTGCCCGCAAATCTTGATCAAACAGTGACTTATTTACTTACCACTGAGCTCATCCTAGTGGCAGCAACTGAGGCCTTTAAGGGGAGGAAAGGTTGATCATGGGCTTTCCCACTTCAACCTTAATCCAGGCAGAGCTAAGGAAGCAGCAGGGTTTGGGTATGCCACCACCCCATCGAATTAAGTAACCTTGCTTCTTCCAAACTTACCACTTCTGGGAGCAAAAGATTCCACCCGTTTTTTATAATGTACCACCCTTATCAGCAATTCCTCTTTTCAGTCACATGTTTGAACTGACTGCTAACAACCCCAATATTTTAGTTAAGCTTTAGCTTAGCTTCTGACCCAATATCTTCTCAATCGCAAAGATTACTTACTTCCACCTGCATAAAGTAAAGGCGCAGATTTTCTTGCCTCTATCCATGTTGGAATGAAAGTGCATGGTCTGGAAAAATGAAGTCTGGGTTCCATCCAGTTATTTTTACTGCTGTGTGATAAGGCTGCGGTTGCTGAGCCCACGTGCATGATTCCATTTTGGGCATTAGCACCTTATCCGTTCATAGAGTGACATTTTCATAGTCAAAATGGTCAAACCCTCAGAAGAAAAACGAATCAATGGCTATCCCCAGTCTAGAGTTGAAAAATGTGTGATAGTTGATTTCAAAAAGAGTTGCCAACCAATAATAGTGAATATTAAGTTAAATACATTCACAATGCACGTGACAGTTGATACAACATTTTGATAGCACTGTAGCTCAGTGGTTACCACTGCAGCCTCACAGCACCAGGGACCCAGGTTCAATTTCAATATTGAGTCTGAATGTTCTACTTGCATATGCATGGGTTTCTAAGGAGTGTTCTGGTTTCCGTCTGCAGTCTGAAGGTGTGCAGGTGGATTGGCCATGCAAAAGTTGCCCTGCAATGTTCAGGGATAAGAAGGTTTGATGGATTAGCAATGATAAATGTACAGTTATGGGAATAGGGTGGGGTCTGGGTTGGATGCCCTTCAATGGGTTTTTATAGACATGATGAGCTGAATGGCTTTTTTCTGTACTGTAAGGATTCTATTGTATGAACTTTGTTTAGAAAAGTATAATGACTATTAAAATGACCAGCATTATACAAGTAGAAATGTTTTCAGATGCGTTAGAGTACATTATTCATTGGATGAAATGCTGTTCTCCATTGAATTATTCTATATCAAGATTCTGACTTTACACTGTTAAATATGTGCTGTGTTGCTGATCTTTTCAATGACTGGTCATCCATTTATTTAGCTTTTGAAATGCAGATGTCTGAGTCCTTTGCTTGACAATCTAGCCATCTATTCATTTTTTAGAGCAATGTCACAGATTTTAATGGATTCTGTTCTGGAGATCTTCTTGGCAGCATTCTAGAATTGAAAATCATTATGAATGCTTGGCTGAGCACTGAAACCCACTAATGGTTTCAACTCAACACAGGTTGTTAATACAGCTATGTAGAGAACTGTGAGCTTTGCTTTGATTTTAACTTTTATGTTCACCCAGGGGATTTTGCAATTGAAAAGGTTTTTGAGTGGTTGTTTATTTATTTTGATAGTTCTGTAATTATTTGACAAAATTGTATCTGAATTCCAGACTATTTGATTAACCATTTTAAGAGCTATGAAAGATATTACTTTATTTTGATGAAGTGTTTGGTTATCTTGATAGCTCCATAAGCAGCTAAAGCATTCCCAAGCTTATAGAACTTATGAATTTTATCCATTGTGAATACTAAATGGGCACTGTGGGATATGGGGACAAGGGAAGAGATAGGAGACATGGGTTTAAATAGGGAACATGGGGGTATTTGGGGTCATAGGAATTACTGAAGACATATGAAGGAGACATGGAGGCCACAGATGGTTGGTTGGGAAATAGAGGGGTCATGAGGATTTTGTGTAGGCAGGGGACATTGAGTCCAGAGCAGGTAAGTGGTAGGGAGGGGAGACAAGTCTTGAATGGAGGTTAATAAGGTGAGTGGGGTGAAGTGTGACACCTAGGGTGCCCAACATTCATATAGAGCTAATGATGTTGGAAGCTAAACAGATCTACTAATCTATCCTTCTTGGTCTCTGGTTTTGCCTCAGTCCTTCTTCAGCACGCAAAGCCCTAATGTCAGCCTGTCTTGCTACCTCACAATAAACACAACGTGAACAGGTACTACTTAGCAGCAGATAGGATTGAAGTGTTGGAAATTGGCTCAGTTCACAGTTTGATGAAGGGCTCTGGCCCGAAACGTCGAATTTCCTGTTCCTTGGATGCTGCCTAACCTGCTGTGCTTTAACCAGCAACACATTTTCAGCTCAGTTCACAGTTTCTTTGTCACAGGTGAACACCTGGCATTGTTTGTATTGCTCGCTTCTTCAGCTCACCTGCTACTGAAACCCTTGTCCAGTCTTTCGTTGTGTCCAAACTTGAAGAGTAAGATAAGCTCCTGGCTGACTTCCCCACCCTCCATATTCTTGATTATTCAGGCCCTAAGCTCTGAAAATTCCTGCTTATAATTAGCTCCCTTGAAATATCTCTCTCCTTCTTAAAATCTTTTCTGACAAAAATTTCACCCTATCTTTAGCACAATGTGTTTTTATTTGTGGGACAATGTGAAAAGCCTTAGGAGCCCTGTTTGTGTGGAGGTGCTGCACAAGTGCATATTGTTATCAATAGAGAGTTGCCAGTTTAGAAACATGACAACATTCATAGAAATATGTGCCCTTCACTTTGAGATATTCCAAAGACACAGAAAGGAACCTTATAAATCCAAGTTTATTCTTTCTGAATTCTATTAACACCAATGGTGAACTAAAAGGCAATGGTCTACAAAAAGCCCAAAGATTGTCTAACTTGAATGGCGTATGGGTAATTGAGTTAAGGATCAAACAGCAACTATTCAATATTTCTAACATCAGGTCTTTTACACCCCCTTAGCAGGGCAATCATTAATTTATTATTTCATACAGATTGACTACATTTAGGAAATTTCAAAGAATAATTATGAGGACAGCAGCATGCTTAAAAATGTGTTTTTTGAACAGATGAACAAAATCTACATAATTTCAAAAACGCATTTATTCATTCACAGGATGGATCATGCTGACAAAGATACCATTTATTATGTTGAGAAGGACCTCTTTAACTGTTATATTCTATATAGGCGAAGGTGAGAACTGCAGATGCTGGAGATTAGAGTCGAGAGTGTGGTGCTGGAAAAGCACAGCAGATCAGGCAGCATCCAAGGAGCAGGAGAGTCGACGTTTCAGGCATAAGCCCGATTGAAGGGTTTTTGCCTGAAACGTCGATTCTCCTTCTCCTGGGATGCTGCCTGACCTGCTGTGCTTTTCCAGCAACACACTCTCGATTCTGTTCTGTTCTATATGCCTCAAGTACTCTCACAGTACTGTCACTGGATATGTAGCTGTTTCAGTTACATTTCTAGTCAATAGTAACCCTCACAATTTCAATTAAGAATTCAATGTTGAGTCAATGAATGCCAAGAGGGGTGGATAGGTTCTCTCTTACTGGGGATTCCCATTGCTTTACTTATGAGATGGGAATTTTATTTGCCACCTGTCAGCATGTAACTTGGATGCTGGGCCACCTAAAAGGAAGACTTGCTGGGAAGGAAGTTGTCTGTGTATTGAACAGGTGCTGAAATAGTAAAATAGCTAAAAAGTGCATGTTGGAGCATTCAGAAAAAAATGCACAATTCTCACTGATTCTACAAAGATAATTTCTATTCTGGATTAAATAAATTGAAGATTGTTACAATAGAATTGGAGTTCTGCCATGCTTTCTGATCTCAGTCAGATTTCTAATGTATTTACATAAATAACCCAGACCCAAAGTTGTTTCAGATATGTGACTAAAATCTTTTACCTCTGTTAAAATGAAAGCATTTATTTTGAAGGATATCTGCTGGGTATGGAAGTGCTCAGTGTTCTCAAAGAAAGAAATTGCAACTTGGAAACAGTGAACAAAACAGAAGGAAGAAAGTCAAAAAAATGAGCCACAATGTCGTTAAATGTAAGTTAAGCCTTCTACAGAGGTCTGATCTTGTGCAACATCATATGGTATCCATTGTGATCTGAAGAAATTCCTTAGGAAATGAAGTCATATAATATTGGAACCAATAGTCAGGTTACATAGTTTAGTTATTTCAGCATACAAAAATTCACCAAACAAATAGTGGGCAGCACGGTGGCACAGTGGTTAGCACTGCTGCCTCGCAGCGCCTGAGACCCGGGTTCAATTCCCGACTCAGGCGATAGACTGTGTGGAGTTTGTACGTTCTCCCCGTGTCTGAGTGGGTTTCCTCCGAGTGCTCCAGTTTCCTCCCACAGTGCAAAGATGTGCGGGTCAGGTGAATTGGCCATGCTAAATTGCCCGTAGTGTTAGGTAAGGGGTAAATGCCGGGGTATGGGTGGGTTGCGCTTCGGCGGGTCAGTGTGGACTTGTTGGGCCGAAGGGCCTGTTTCCACACTGTAAGTAATCTAAAAATTAGGTAGAAATGAGTTTTCTAAAATATCTTCTGACTCTAGCCTACAGAATATTCACACTTCTCCAGAGGCTTCAGCCATCTTTGTCTATATTTGATCAAGTGGTGTGTATGTCACTGTCTTAGCCAACATTTATTATCCATTCATAGTTACTCTGGAGAAGATGGTGGTGAGCTGCCTTCTTGAACCACTGTAGTTCTTGGGATATAGGAACATCCTGAAGCCCTGTTAAGAAGGGAGTTTTAGTAATTTGTCCCAGTGACGGTGAGGGAATAGCAATATAGCTCCAAGTCAGGATGGCATCCTTTGTAGTCTTGCCAAGCTCCTCTACCTTGTTATATCTTACCTCATTTTTTGAGCAAACCTATTCCCTTGACCATGAATCCTCTAGTTCTTACTTGCTACATGCCATCTGTTTATCCTCTATTAGTTAGCTTTGGTTATTTTCTGCATTATCTGTCCATTCTGGATCTGAATCTAGGTCCTAGAAGTGAAAGGACACAGTATGGTGCATATCTTTCAGTCATCAGAAAATAAATCCATATTTAAATTACTCAAATAATGTTTACTTCTTTTAACAATGGAATGAATTCAGTAAACTATATCTGTCTAATTACAAAACTGCTAACATTCCATTGATTTGGACTCAGCAAATATAAATCTCTACAGTGTGGGAGCAGGCTATCCAGCCCATCAAGTCCACACTGACCCTCTGAAGAGCATCCCACCCAGACCAATCTCCCTACTCTATCCCTGTTACCCTGCATTTCCCCTGGCTAACCTATGTAGCCTGCATATACCCGGGAAGTGAATCATGATGTGAAATATTTATGAATATGTTTTATTTAACTGTAGTTGGTCACTGTACATAATGAAGATTTAATAAAATAGTTATGTAGACCATTTACCTTACTCCCATTTTTGCATATTTAATCAGTACTTGTGTACATCACAAGTAAATTTCCAAATATTTTCCTCAGAAGTCCGAGCCATTTCTGTTTGATTATTGAATTTGGCATTTGGATCCTTCATAACTTTGTAAAAGTTATAAATTTGGATTCTTCAACTCAATTTACTTTTGGACAGCAACTCTTAAACTTTATTGTCAGTAGACTTACTTCTGAATTAGTTTGACTACATAGAGGTGATTCATTTAGAAATGACAAAATTGACAAACAGCTTATTAGAGAAATATGTCTTGGGGATTATATGGAATGTTTTGCGAGAACTACTTTTTAACCACTCATGAAAAGTGGGCATCATTGGCTGGACTAGCATTTGTTATCCATCCCAAGTTGCCTTTTGATAAATTGGTATTGAGCTGCCTTCTTGAACTGCTGAAATCTATGTTCTGCAAGCATATCAACAATACCATAGGAGAAGGAATTCTAAGATTTTGAACCACTGTCAGTGAAACAACCCTGATATGTTTCCGAGTGAAAATGATAGTGGCTTGGAGGGGAGCTTGACAGGTGATGGTGGTGGTGTCCCCCTATATCTGCTGACCCAGTCCTTATAGATGGAATTGGTCATGGATTTTGAAGGTGCTTTCTAAGTAAGTAAGTAATTGTAAGTAATCTAATCTAATCTAAACACAGAAAATGTACTAAGTCTCTCAAAGCAAACAATTCAAGTAACTTAAAGAGAACATCTATTGAGGACTTTCATCCATTCGCATTCCAGCTCAACAGAAGAGGGCAAGTCATTGTTGCTTTGTTGATGTAATTCACCCTTCATTTAATTCAGTTTTACTGTATTTTATTCCATTGAAAAAAAGATGAGACCAAATAGTTACCTGTAAGAAATTCTCGCAATTGTAGACCATACTTGAGCCCTGGTGGTGACTTATGAACAGGTATACCATTCACAGACTCAGGATTAACAGTACATATCAGGAAATGTGTATTCTCTACGCATATTGCCATGCATAGATGTCTCATCCTGTCAAAGCCACTTGAAGTGTAAATACATAGCAATGTTTGTTTATTTTTGGGGTAAGTGTTTCAACTTTGCTAATTCACTCCATGGACAACACTCCAGAGAAGCCACGATTATCTGGCATTTGATTATCCAAATTTCGGATTATCCAAACAAGATTGCTAGGTCCTGATGCTTGGCTAAACGTGCTATCCAGCACTCGATTATCCAAACATTCGATTATCTGAATAAAATACTCCCCACCCGTATCGTTCGCAATATCAAGGTTCCTCTATATAGAGATATCTGATTATCCATGTATGATACACCCATCTTAAATATGAACTTTAAAATGTTTAGATTTGGTTGACCGTTTGAAGAAAGCAATTTTTGAAAATCTATTTGAACAGTACTAGTGAAGTGGAAATCATAAGTGTGATTAGTGACAGATGTCAAGAAAAAGAGACAGGATATTGGATAAGTCTTATTACCTACACATGTTATTGTAGCTAACAATAACATATGGGAGTTGTTCACACTAACAGTTCCTCTGTTTCTTGATAACTTCCAATGTAAAAACATACAAAAAATGCAAATATTCATCTTAACTGAAATCAAATGATTGAAAATTTATACATTTTTAAATGTAATATTCCTATTTTTGTAACTATTATATGACTGATATTTATGAGCAGATATGTAATCAAATATATTTATGCCTTTAATATGTCTTTAATATTTTTATTTCATAGAAAGTTGACTTTCTATTTTGTAAATTATGTATATTTTCTGTCTTTTGTCTGTAGTGATATTTTCCATAATTGTCGAATGCTGTTAGGTAATACAGTTAAGGACTTTGGAGTTTACAATTTTTTTTACTGTTAAGCTATAGTGCAATAAATTGTGAATTAATTAATATTTGTCTTACATTTATATACATCTATTATCTGATTGCAAGAGTATGTGTAATACATATGTTATTCTCTTATGCATTATATATGACTCCAAGCACAAAGTATTTAAACATGCGTTAAAGGCATTGGCTGTATAATATTACTGGTTCTTGTAGCCTTTTCTGACAATCTCCCAAAGATGACAGGAAGAAAAGCAGACAGTATGCATGACAACAAAAGAATGAAACAGTGTTTTACTTACTATAATATTTCCTGAAAACATGTTATTGATGGATGTACAAAACCTAAAAAGCACTTTACATGTGCATCTAAAACATTCCCTGGTGTCTACTTAAATGTAGACTTTTAAGAATTTATTCCAAAAAGGAAAGTAAAATAGCTTCTGCACATGTGGTTGAATGTTGCAATCAGATGAGAAATTTAATGATATGGAAACATTTCATTCAACATGTGACACTGGTATAGTGACAAGTAATGTAAGATCAAGTAAAAGGTGCAATGAACAACAAAACTTCAAATCGTAATACACCCATTTTTCTTTTTATGATCCATTGAATTGACAATTTGAGACTTTTGTACATTTTCATATTGAGTTGTTTCTCTATGGCTTTACATCATTTCTTTTTTCTTCTGCCTAACGTCAGTGCCTGGAAATTGTTTTCTATTTCAATTGTCAATGCATTCGTTGCTCACTTACTCATTTGGCCTTGTCAACCATGTCACGTATTTTATTGCTATGAATTGGGCTTGTTCACTTTAATTGTTTGTGCCTCAAAATTGTAGTATTAATTTACTTTTTCAAGAAAAATGGAATTCATACAATGAAACGTAACCAATAATACCTGACTGTCTAATTCACTGATGAAATACATGAATCTAACTATAGTGAGATGCATTGTGTTGTAGTTATCGAAAAGAAACATATTAGTTGGTAATGTTAAAGTATCAAATACAACTAACACTTGGGACAGCATATCAAGCAAACACGAAGAACAAAGGTAATGTTAACAATAATGTTACTCAAGATATCAAATTACAATCATCAACACTTAACGGTTTCCTTTAATCTGAAGTGCATAGCTTCGAACTGATTGCATTTTAAACATGGAAAATAAATTATGCCTTCATTTGTCCGCCCAAGGTCTAATATTAGATTGAAGTACTTTTCTTTGAAAATAAGAGAATTATTTTATAAGTGCTTATAAAACAAACTTCATATTTTAAAAATTACATCTGCTTCATTTCAGAGCTAGGATGACTACAAATATCATTGCCTTGGGTTGGTACAAATGCCCTTGTGCCTTCAAGATGATGCCTCTGGTCTACGCATACATTTCTCATGGTAATCTGATCTGGCTGCTATTTTGGTGAGAACATTAATGCACACACAGGAAATATCCACCAGCAATACACAGAGTAGGCAAATTCTAATGTCAATTAACGTGAAATGTTGATTTGACACCACCACTGTCATTTTGAGCTCATGCTCTTAACCTCTCTTAACTTCACACAATATAATATCTATCAGTGGCAAGAATAAACCCACCATCTCTATTCCTCTGCCAACATTACAGTTTAATGTGATCATCTGCTTTGATGTTCATTGTTGATTGATTTCTTCTGGATGTCGTTATGGTTGCATATGCCTTCGGGGCTTTATACATCTTCAAAGTTGCTAAAGTTTACAGGGAGTGGCATATATTGAAGGATTATCCTGACTTCAAGAGCTCCGGACAAATCACTTCCTGACAGACATGTGTGTTGTAATATGCATTCCACTTAGAATACAAAAGGACAGTGAAAATAGACACAGTTAACATAGAACATGACAGGAGGAAGGAGGGAAGACCTCTCATCATGAGTGCTCAGGGATCAATTCTCCTACTTGGGTCTTCGTGAAGAATAGAACTGAAAATGTGTTGCTGAGAAAGTGCAGCAGGTCAGGCAGCATTCAAGGAGCAGGAGAGTCGACGTTTCGGGCATGAGCCCTTCTTCAGGAATGAGGAAATTGTAATAGGCTTCACTAAAACAAATCCTGACTAAACCCTGCCACCAACTGCAGGAACCATTGTCAGTTCCTATAAAGTGATTGGATGAACATTTATGCATCTCGCTCCTTCTGGACTAAGTAGGCAATATTTATAGCATCTCCTGGTTTTCTGTCCACTGCTGGGGAAGGCAGATCAGTAATTTATTAGATTCAAAAAGTGCTGAATATATTTTTTCCTCTCCTGCCAGGGAGGAACAGGGGAAGTGAGCATACAGCATTATTAGAATTGCAGACTTCACCATTGTGCAAGATGCCATTAACTGAATGTGCAACACTCTGTGGGCGCCTTACATCAGTTCTGAGATTTCCACTTGCTCAAACTCCCATTGTGTGCAACAGTGTAAAAATAAAAGCCCAGGCAAAATAAAAGTTATAAATGAAATCATTTGTGTTGTATACTAACATCAACAATCCCAAATATTTTCCTGGTGTAATGTTGCCCATGTACAGCTATCCCAATGGCGAAAGCATAACTGGTAGAAGGCTGCTACCTTTTGGTGTTAAGACAGTAGATGATTTTGCAGTACCCCTGTACTCCTAGTAATTTGTTGGAGGACAAATTGCTAAACTGCTGAGACACACAGAAAGCTCCACTGAGCTTTGGTCCTTGCAGCCATGATGGGACTGCTCGAACATGTCTGATTTCAGACTGAGCTTCTACTGCCTCTTCTAGATTACTGGGTGGCTTCTCCTTATGCGGCAAAGCAAGCCAAGACATCAGCCACACTGCTGGCTCCACAAATTTGCCAACAGAGTTGCCTACCACTTCCACTCTGAAGGGACTGGCTGCCTTGATCTGTGCAAAGACCTGTGCAAAATTGATGCTGTGTTCATTGTTATTGGTCATAGGCTTTCAGTCAGGCTTCAGAAGGCACTCAGCGTTTTATTGTATTTTCGCATTTTATGTTCTGTACCCAATCAAAGAGCCCATTTGCTGCTGTCCTCTGCAACAAAACTCTTATGGAAGCTGGCTCTCTGCTGAGCTGGAAGGTCATTCGCGAACTGCTGTTCCACCATTTATGGATCCATCTCTGAGCAATACTCAATAGTGCCGAGCCCAGTGCTTGCAGCCATGAATGTTGAAGCAAGTGATGCGAAGGGTAGAATTTGTTTGCATAGTCAACACAGAAATCTCTCACAATATCAATCAAGAATGCTGTCTGGTCTGTGCAGGCATTACGGTGATAACCAGTCCCAAATTGACATAAATCTGGCACTATTTGAAGTAGGGAGGTGTACTCTCCACTATATATTCTTTGTCACTGTCTTCCTGCTTTTCCTCTTCTTGCTTTCCCACCATTGCCTGGCCATGTTTTATTCCTGCAAACTTGAAAGGAGAAAAACACGAGAGTAGGTTTATGGTGAGGGAAAATGGGGAAAGTCAGAGTTTGCACCCTTTACAGCTTGTAAGTCAGAAAAGAAAATTGGATGAGGGAGAATTGGGATGTAATGAGCATATATACGTGCTACAATCTTCAATGGCTTCAGTCCTGAGCTCACACCACAGTTATGGCTGCTCAAATGAAGTCAACTACCAACTCCATGGGGATCAGGCTTGCCTGTTTCTCAATCCTTGGTATGACTATCTCTGGTTATGTGCCTCCTTGCTCTGCAAGGGACAAGTAATTGTGTCAGCGAGCATCATGGAATGTGACCAGATGATGTGGTTCAATAGTTGGCAATGTATGCAAACTGAGTCATGTAAAAGTGTGAAGTATGTGAGGGTAAGGTGAAGCTGTAAATGTAAGCTATTTGTGTTATTTATTGAGGTTGTTGGTTTATAAGTGATGGGCAGGTGAGCAGCATGTGGGGTTAATTGGTGGGATATTGGCATTGGAAGATACAATCACAAACTTTAAGCCCTTGTACAAGGTCATTGAATTTCTTATGGCATTATATTCATGTCATCCTGGACTCCTGCTATTAAATGCCTTGACTATCAGGTTCCATTGTCAAAGCTTGTCTGAAAGAGCTCCTAGCTCCATTGTGGACTGATGACATCTCAGCTTATCTCCCCACCTCCTGCATAGTGTAAGAAAATCTTGGGACTCTGCTCTCTCTTTCACGTTGTGCTGATCTTCTGCTTTTAGCAGGTCTGGATCAGTTCTGGAAGGGCTTCTAACACCTACATTGGCTGCACTCCCCCATTATGAACTGCTGGTTAATCTAGGTGGTACAGGTAGCTTCTCACAACTTTGTGCCCCCCTGTTCAAGTATGTAGCCAATAAACAGTGAATTTAGTGCTGACTACAGTCATTTGCATGGCAGTCAGGTTGGAATCTGTGGACTACATTGCAAGCAATTGGAACTGAGTAATCCCAAATCCTGATCGCATCACGTCTTTGCAACAAACTTCCGGTACAAATGTGTCAGTATTGCATAGGTGGTACATCTGTGGGTAAGAATGTTAAAGAGAATAGTATGTAGTCTTATTATCTGAGCTTTCAATTTTAAACTTAAAAATGACATGAACACAATTTTGTCTGATATTTTTGTTGTGTTAAACCCATTAAAGAAAAGCAAATATATTTTACAAGGAATATATGAAAGTGTATTACAAAATATTTTTTTCTTTCTCAAACAAGCCCTTGGGCATGTTGAAAAGAGCAGTTATTCTATAATATCAGATTGACAACATAGCTTTTGTGAAGTGCTCCCTGTTGCAATTCTGATATTGTACGACAGCAATTGGCTCCTATCACTTCAGCTTGCTGACCTGTTGGAAAAGACTAATCTAAAATCATATTTTATGGCAGCTCTTAAGAAAAAACAGAATAATGTAACCATTATTCTGATGACCTGCACCTTATTGAATGTACCACGGAATGAGAAGTATTTAAGAATGAGTCTATGTCATTTGATAATTATGAATTTCATTTTGTCTTAAAAAATTGCAGTTTGGAGAAATCCTGCTTCCCAACTTCTCAACATGAAAAAAACCCACCAATGATCCTTTCTTGTACAAGGCATTCTGAGAGAAATTGTATTGTTGCAGTCAGCTCAAATGCACCATTCTAATTTTCAAAGAATGCTGTTTATTTCCTAACGTTGCGAGACTAAACCTAAAAGGAAGGAGGAGAGAGAGACAGCTGTGCTGAGTACAGCATGCATAGCTTAACTTGCAGACCACATTTTTAGTTATTGTTGACCATGATGTTATCTTCCTAAAACTAGAAACGAAGGAAGTTTTTTGTCTCCTGATAGACATTTCCTTGCATTTCCATCATTCTGTAAATCCTTTTCCCCTTCTTGCGAACCTCTGTATCTTTGTCAATAATGCGGTGATTGGAAATGCTACATAATTCTCTGTTGCAACTTATCCAAGGTTTGATACAAGTTTAGAATAACTTACTTTTATTACAGTTCCTCTGGCAATAAATCCTCATGGTTGGTTTGCTTTCTGAATGGCCTTGTTAACCTGTGTTGCTACTTTTTGTGATTTGTGCATTTGTATTTCCAAATCTTTTCGCTCCTCCGTACCATTTAGGTCATTACTTTCTAAGACATGTACAACCATCTTATTTCCCTTGTCAATTGCATCTATGTTGAAATTGATCTCCCAGTTATATGCCCATTCTGCAACTTTGTTCATACCATCTTGGGCGGCACGGTGGCACAGTGGTTAGCATTGCTGCCTCACAGCACCTGAGACCCGGGTTCAATTCCTGACTCAGGCGACTGACTGTGTGGAGTTTGCACGTTCTCCCCGTGTCTGCGTGGGTTTCCTCCGGGTGCTCCGGTTTCCTCCCACAGTCCAAAGATGTGCGGGTCAGGTGAATTGGCCATGCTAAATTGCCCGTAGTGTTAGGTAAGGGGTAAATGTAGGGGTATGGGTGGGTTTCGCTTCGGCGGGTCGGTGTGGACTTGTTGGGCCGAAGGGCCTGTTTCCACACTGTAAGTCTAATCTAATCTAATCTTATGATGACCTGCAGTCTTCTTCAGGATTGGTTGTCTATTCAACAAACCATACCCATAATGTGGTGTACACTGCAAATTTAGAAATTGTGAACCTGATGCTAACCTCTTAAATTATGGCTATAAGTTGTGAACAACAGTGATTCCAGGACCATTTTCCATATTCTTTATGAAATATTGCTTTTCACTCTCTGCCACTCTGAATGATGATGATTTATTCCTATTGTCAGCTTTTTTGTTTTGTAGCCAATTCTGCTACTTGTGTTCAATCTCAGATTGTCTGACTTTATTAATGGTACATTTTCAAAGATTTTCTGAAAACCAAGATAAATTACATTGACTGAATTACCTTTATCCCTTTCTGGTAATTCTTCAAAAATCCAACCAAGTTAGTCAAACAAAGGTCCCCCATTTAACAATACATGCTGACAATTCAGTTATTTTTATTTCAAGATCTTCCTCATTTTTTGCTTTCAGTAAGGACTCCATTATTTTTCCAATAACTGATGAACTGGTCTATAAAAGAATGATTTGTATTTATGTAGCACTTGTTTTGATCACCAGCCACCTCAAACTTCTCTGATGAGAATGAAGTATTTTTGAAGTAGGGACAGGAGTGGGTCATTAAGTTCCTTCTTTCTAGCCAACCATTCAATAATATCATGACAAGTCTGCTTGTGGTGTTAACTCCATTTTCCTGCCTATCTCCCATAACCCTTGATTGCCTGTCAATGAGAATTTATCTGACCTTCCTTTGAATATATTCAATGATGCAGACTGCACTGCTCAATTTAAGAAGAGTACACCAAACACTAAAAAAAACGTTGTGAGGGAAGAAATTCCTCCACATCCCCATCTTAAGTAGAATATTCTTTCATTTGAAACTATACTTGCTGGTTGCAGACTTCCCCTTCAGACAAAATGGCCTTTATATTTAGGGAATAAAGTTGGCATTTAGGAAACACAGACTTGGAAAAATTCAAAAACAATGTCTACAAGTCTTCATCATAATTCATTGGAGAATTCCAGCAATTTTTTTTTAGATTAGACTTACAGTGTGGAAACAGGCCCTTCGGCCCAACAAGTCCACACCGACCCGCCGAAGCGCAACCCACCCATACCCCTACATTTACCCCTTACCTAACACTACGGGCAATTTAGCATGGCCAATTCACCTGACCCGCACATCTTTGGACTGTGGGAGGAAACCGGAGCACCCGGAGGAAACCCACGCAGACACGGGGAGAACGTGCAAACTCCACACAGTCAGTCGCCTGAGTCGGGAATTGAACCCGGGTCTACAGGCGCTGTGAGGCAGCAGTGCTAACCACTGTGCCACCGTGCCGCCCACTATTAATATGGTTTCCTATAGGGTTTGCTTAATGTTCATACTCAATGTAAATCAACAACAACATACAAGTTGTGTTTGTTAACAGAGAAAATATCCCAAAATGCATCATGGAAGCATAATCAGAAAAGTGGAACTGAATTTGAGGGAGCACAAAAGCTTGGGAAGTGGATCATTAAGAAAGGTCAAAAAGTTTTCTGCATGCTTTGGAAGGCAGTTCAAAGCACTGGAGAAGTATCGCCACTGACTTCACAAAACCTCTGGTGATAGGAAAGGTAGTGCAATTGCAGCATCCATTCCTAAGCCAACCTGCCCAGAGTACCAACACAAATCATTCCCAACCAACTCCTCTGAGTGGGACATGTCATTTTTTATCTGTCATGGCAAACCTCCAAGACAGTTGTTCAACTTAGAGCTCAGTCACAATGGGATACTCTCAGGAGGGATGCCATCAGAGTATCCCTGATGAGGTCGAACATAGCTAACATATTGATGAAGGTAGAGCAGTGGATGTAGTGTACATGGATTTTAGTAAGGCATTTGATAAGGTTCCCCATGGTGGGCTTATGCAGAAAGTCAGGTGGCATGGGATAGAGGGAAATTTGGCCAATTGGATAGAAAACTGGCTAACTGGTTGAAGTCAGAGAGTGGTGGTAGATGGTAAATATTCAGTCTGGAGCCCAGTTACAAATGGAGTTCCGCAGGGATCAGTTCTGGGTCCTCTGCTGTTTGTAATTTTTATTAATGACTTGGATGAGGGAGTCGAAGGGTGGGTCAGTAAAGTTGCAGATGATACGAAGATTGGTGGAGTTGTGGACAGTGAGGAGGGCTGTTGTTGGCTGCAGAGGGACTTAGATATGATGCAGAGCTGGGCTGAGGAGTGGCAGATGGAGTTCAACCCTACCAAGTGTGAGGTTGTCCATTTTGGAAGAACAAATAAGAATGCGGAATACAGGGTTAACGGTAGGGTTCTTAGTCAGGTGGAGGAACAGAGGGATCTTGGGGTCTATGTACATAGATCTTTGAAAGTTGCCACTCAGGTGGATAGAGCTTGTAAGAAGGCCTATAGTGTATTAGCGTTCATTAGCAGAGGGATTGAATTCAAGAGTCGTGAAGTGATGTTGCAGCTGTACAGGACTTTGGTTAGGCCACATTTAGATACTGTGTGCAGTTCTGGTCGCCTCACTTTAGGAAAGATGTGGAAGCTTTGGAGAGGGTGCAGAGAAGATTTACCAGGATGTTGCCTGGAATGGAGAATAGGTCGTACGAGGTTAGGTTGAGAGTTCTCGGCCTTTTCTCGTTGGAACGGCGAAGGATGAGGGGTGACTTGATAGAGGTTTATAAGATGATCAGAGGAATATATAGAGTAGACAGTCAGAAACTTTTTCCCCGGGTACAACAGAGTGTTACAAGGGGTCATAAATTTAAGGTGAAGGGTGGAAGGTTTAGGGGAGATGTCAGGGGTGGGTTCTTTACCCAGAGAGTGGTGGGGGCATGGAATGCGCTGCCTGTGGGAGTGGTAGAGTCAGAATCATTGGCGGCCTTTAAGTGGCAATTGGATAGGTACATGGATGGGTGCTTAATCTAGGATAGATGTTCGGCACAACATCGTGGGCTGAAGGGCCTGTTCTGTGCTGTATTGTTCTATGTTCTATGTTCTAACATATTGTGGAAGATCCTGGTCTGTGACCAATCAAAATGATGAAGAGTTTATGCGGGAAGGCACCGTACATATTGTGAGACCTTCTTGGAATACAAAAGGCAAGTCAAGGAGTCAGAGTGAGCTCAGAAATGTCTTAACTTTCATTGACAGGCAATCAAGGGTTATGGGAGACATGCAGAAAAATGGAGCTAAGACCATAAGCAGACTTGTCATGGTATTATTGAATGATTGGGTAGAAAGAAGGAACTTAATGATCCACTCCTGTCGGTACTTCAAAAATACTTCATTTTCATCAGAGAAGTTTGAGGTGGCTGGTGGTCCAAAAAGTGCGACATAAATGCAAATCTCACCTATCCATCTACTCAAGCCTTAAAGCACCATTGGCCTCACATGTGGCAGTGACTGCAGATCATCAGCCAGTTCAGACTCTATCGAATGGATCCTGTTACATTTGAGATATTTAAGGATGCATGCAGGTCACAATAGGGATGAGGAAGCTAAATGCAGACAGAAGAGCTTCAGATCATATGAAACTGACCAAGGGTGGAGAGTGAGGTCTGGGTCATGACAGCATCTCAGCATTTATTTCAAACACAACAGAAATTGGCAGGTCTAGCAGCATCTATGGAGAAAAATCAGAGTTAATGTTTTGGGTCCAGTGGCCATTCTCTTAATTGAGACAGCATTCTTGGTCAGTGCAGTGGTCTTGGTGAAACGTTACGCTCAGCAGTGAAGAAGAAAAGTCAATGAACTTTTGCACCAGCAAGGGTAAGCACTATGATCTTCCCACTAATACCTCACATTGACAAGACTATTTATTATAACTCTACCACTGCATACAACTCTCACCAAGGCTCATGAACAATAATTCACACTCTTTCATGTTTCATGTTCACTCAACAACTCACACCCACCTCATTCTCCCAAACTATTGACCCTTCCTATCCACTCACTCACTGAGGCGATCGCATCACCTCTCTTCCTCCTGCATCCCATTCACTGCACTTCCACCCAGTTGTACAATACCTGGTCCCTCCCTTTGTCTCCTTGCTCAAGGGCCTTTTTCAGGATTGCAGCTGGTGACTGGTGAAGTTCCATTAGGGCTACAACTGTTCACATTCTATGTTAATGATCTGGACAAAGGAACTGAGGGGATTGTTGCTAAGTTTACTGATGACACAAAGATAGGTGGAGGGACAGGTAATGTTGAGAAAGTGGAGAGGCTGCAGAAGGACTGGGATAGGCAGAGGGAGTGGGAAAAGAAGGGACAAATGGAATACAATGTGGGGAAGGTGTGAGTTTGTGCACTTTGGTAGGAAGAATAGAAGCATAGTCTATTTTCTAAATGGGAATGGCTTTGGAAATCTGGTGCACAAAGGGACTTAGAAATCCTAGTCCAGGATTCTCTTAAGGTTAACATGCAGGTTCATTTGGCAGTTAAGAAGGCAAATGCAATGTAAGCATTCATTTTGAGAGGGCTACAATTCAAGAGCAGAGGTGTATTACTGAGGCTGGATAATGTTCTGGTCAGACTTCATTTGGAAGATTGTGAGCAGTTTTAAGCCCTGTACCTAAGGAAGGATATGCTGGTGTTGGAGGGGGACCAGAGAAGGATTACAAGAATGATCCCAGTGATGAAGGGCTTGTCATATGAAGAGTGATTGAGGACTCTGGATCTGTACTCGATGGAGTTTAGAATAATGAGAGGGTATCTGATTGAAACTTGCAGAATACTGAGATGTCTGGATTAGTGGAGTGAAAAAGGTATTTCTACCAATAGGAGAGACTAGGACCCAAGGGCATGACCTCAGAGTGAAGGGATGACCCTTTAGAAATGGAATGAAGGGGAATTTCTTCAGCCAAAAGGTACAACTCATTGCCACTGAAGGCTGTGGAGACCAAGTCATTGAGTGTATTTAAGATAGAGAGAGACATGTTCTTGATTGGTAAAGGGTTCAAAAACAAATCAGCCATTGTTAAATGGCAGAGCAAGCTCGAAGGGCTGAGTGGCCTAATTCTGCTCCTTTATTTTATGGTCTTAATATTTTGAGTCCAATGACCTTTCAGCAGAACTTTAAAAAAGGTGAAGTAGAGTTCAGTATTGTGTGGTTGAGAATTTCATTGGGGAATTTCAGAACTGGTGGCATCAATTTTGTACACAACAATTAACTACAAATCTTCAACTCTCTTAGTGAAAGTAACTTTTAATATTTGGTATGGTCAAAGCTCAATGAGTCAATAAAATAGAGAGATTGCCGACAAATGTGTATTTTGTAGAGATGTGAGGTAGCTAATAAAGCCTTCAATTCCCTACAAAGGGACTCAAAAAATGTCAAAAAAGAAACTTATTAAATAGCATAGTATGTTTGTGAGAAGTGTTTTTATTTTTCACTTAATTCAAATGTTGGGAGAGATCTGTGGAAAAATTCAACCATACTTTCTGCCTAGTTTGCTGATCTCAGACAAGTGTGATGCAGTCTGCCATGCTGTCAATGCAGTCAATCATGTTTCCTGTATTTTTATGCTGAAGCGCAAAATCCCAGAGTATCTCGATAGCATTTGCAGCTTCACCTGGGGAAACAGGCAATGAGTAGAAGACCATTCATTAGCCTCCTCGGGGCCTTCAGGTGAAAGTCAGCTCCGTTGTGCAATGCACTGGGTGTTCCATTTGAGGGACCGAATGGTCTAATTCTGCTCCTATATCTTACTGTCTTACAATCTAAACCATGACAAACTACTGCCCCTCCTTACATGCTAAAAAACAATGCAAACCTGGCAGCATCAAATACAATGCGTACAATGAAAGTAAGCTAAGAGCCTTAAAATTCATGCATTGATGCATGAGATGCATGTGGGTCACTCTGTATAAAGTGACCTGGCAAAAGCATGCAAGTAATGTGAACTCCTGAGGAAGCCATGAGTGTACCTGAGCACTGAAGTGAAGTCCAGAAGTAGTGAGTAAGTTGGTCCAAATCCAGCCATCATGATGTGGTAACGTTAGCAGTTCGGTGACGTCTATTGCTGTGGATGAATAGTGAGAGAGGACAGTGTGCAAAGAAAATGCAAGGACATTAGGTGAAGATTGTGATGGATGAAGGCTTGGAGAAGGAAGCAGTGAGCTTCTGATACCTGGTATCCACTCTGACTTTCATAAAAGGAATTGGCATCATCCAGTTTCCCAGGAAAGGAGGGGAGGCTGAGGCGGTGCATAAAGATAAGCTAAGTTGGGGCTAATAATGAGATGTAAAGAAAGCAATTGTCACTCATTAGCGAGGCTCTGACTTTAAGCCTTAAGGGAAAAATTTGAATTTTTTTCTCAAAGTTGAGATTCTGATCTTTTTCATTGTCACTGCATTTTTACAACTTTCTCAACACTGTCTACACCACTCAAGGGAACAGAAGGTTCTGCACATATTGTATTTCATATCATTTAAACTGTAGCATAACCAAAAAACTTCTTAAAATGTGGAAATGCTGGAAATACTGAACAAGTCCAGCAACACCTGTGGAAGAAAGAGAAAGTTAACATTTCAGGCAATGACTTTTTGGATTCTGATGAAAGATCACTGCTCTGACCCACAGTGGGTGCATCAGACAGAATGTTGGAGTAAAATTCAATAACCTCATGAATTTGTCTGTGATATCATTGATCAGCACTGTGCCTGGATGGTCAGCTTGATTGACAGCTGAACTTTCAGTTTGGGAGGGAGTCGATGCTTGACTATAGCAGCAACAGCTAAATCTGAACTGACAATGTAATGGGACAGTGCAGGGCTCAAATGGAGGCAGTTGCTGACCTTGGGAATGGCTCCAGAAAGTTCTGAGGGGTGAAGATCTCAAAAATTCTTAAACCGATGGTGAGATGGGGGAATGATTTAAAAGGCTTTGAGCTGGGAGATTGGATCCTGGTTTCTGGAGTCCAGGTAGGGATGTAAGGTTAGAGGCCTGGGACAAAGCCTATTGGAGCAAATCTTAATCTCTGAGCATCCTCAGACAGTTGTCCTGATCCAAGGGTTAAGGGTGAAGACACTGAGCTCCTGAATGCCTTGATGAAGTTACCAGATTCTCCTCAGCTCAGGAACATGGCAGGCAACTGTAAAAGTTTAAATGCTAAAGGACATTGAGTCTCATTGTGCATTCGTCCTGTTTAAAGGTGCAATCTGTCTCCTTGGAACAGGCCAGCACATTGACCCAGCTTCTGACTTGCTGGCTGAGGTACTGATGGGCTTGATTCTGACAGTAGATCTCTCCAGCTTTAACACTCCACCTGCCCCAGTTAAAATTCGCAGTGCCAACTCATTTATTTCTCCACTAATATGCCTGCTATACTGAACATTTGCTTTTATATTCCAGATTTCTAGTATCTGCAGTATTTGTACTCTTAAAATGGAACCACTCTTATATTGACATTCATCTGTCTTGGGAGTCGATGAACTGAACCCAAGGTATACAGTCACCTCTGGATTGGGCATCTTCCATTGTGAAGCTAGAGGCTAATTAATGCATGCTACTGTCTTGCGCAGATGTACAGTGACAGCTTGAGGTCGACTGATGTTTTACATTTCTGATGGGGTCTCTTCTTCACGAACTGGTATTTTCTCTCTTCTTCGGCTTTCTCCGCGTCCTTCCCAACTGCTTGTCTTCAGTCAACACCAAGGGCTTCCCCTGCATCGACTCCAATTCCAGTTAACTTAAATCCCTTGCAGATCCTTGCATTGAACATGTGAGAGACCTTTTTATCTTATACTGGGAACAGGCTCACCCTTAAAACATTGAGAAACACAGCAGGAAACGTATACCCTACTTTGAATAACGTCAAACAATCTTTTACAGCCTGAGAGCCTCAGTGTAACGAACATGCAGAAAGACTGCACCTCCAGTAGAAATGCCCACTCAGTAACTCAGCATAATGTCAACCTAGACTTGCACTGGGAAAACATTGAACCCGTGAAGCAGAGAGAAGAATACTTCTGGGCACAACCAAAAGTTGATTAATGAAGGATTATCCCTTTCAAATTCATGCCACTTTCAGTTGATAGCCGCTGGCCAAGAAATAAAATACAAACAATTGTATTGAGAGCAGTGGGTTTTAGTTTGAAAGCTATTTTTCAAGCGGAAATGAAAAGGCCTGAAAAGTATTGTTTTTAAGTGGAATTCTGATACATATTTTTAATAGCTGTAAGGCAATACTTCCAATTTGGAATTATTTTAACATTTTTAAGTCTTTTGAACTCAACACAGAGTGGTTATCCAAGAGAAACATAACATTTACCTCAGATCTGTGAGATGTATCAACTCTTTTAATCTCTGGAGTCACATCTTGACATTTCCTTTCCTCATTGTTGAACTCCCAAGAGTTTTTTAAAGCTCTTAGTAGGAGTAAAATTCTAGCCTCCGCGTATGTTTCTTTAACTTGTTTTCTTTATAATGTTATAATCCCTGACCCATGCAGTTCCTTGTAAACATTCCCTATGGCCTGACAGAAGGTTTCCGTTAGCAGCAGCTGTTCAAAGGTTAATTTTGCTTTCCTATGACCAATGCTTCCTTTGACGCCCCCTCCTCGGAACTCAATCAGAATGGGTACATCACAAACATGTCCCACTGGGCTTGTGAATGAGACCAGATACTTCATTCAAGTTTTTTTTACCTAGAATTTAACATTTTACCCTTGATCTTCCAGTAATCTAATTGAAACATAACACAGCAAAATAATCCAAAAGCAAGGTTTTTTTATTTCACCTCATGCTTTCTTTTTCATGTCAAGTAAAATTAAGTGAGATTTAGCTTCTAGCTCAGAGGCCTTTTACACTGTAATTATACAGAAGAGGCCAAGGCCTCCACAGCCTCCAATGACCAACCTGCCATTAATCTGGGAATCCACCCAGCTCACAGGCATTAATATGCATTGTTACATTTGGAAACAGATGTTGCAGGGAGCACCATAAATTACAAGCCTGACAGGTGTGAAATTCTATTCTTCTTATAGTAAGGGTTTTCATTCTCAAGTAAGTGTCACAATTAATTTAAGTGGAAGCAATTGTGACCCAAATTTCAGAGTGAAGACCTTTAATTTTGTTATTGAAGTCAACATTTATTCCAGTACAGTTAAAACAGTGGCATCTACCCAGCACTGTGGGAAATTGCTCAGCTATGTACTGTACACAGAGTGGGATAAATCCAACCTGACCAATTACCACCCCATCGGTCTAATCTCGATCATCAATAAAGTGATGGGAAGGTGCCAGCAACAGTGCTATCGAGGAGCACCTGCTCAGCAATAACCTTCTCAGCTTTGCCCAGCTTGGGTTCTGCCAGGGCCACTCAGCTCCTGACCTCATTACAACTTTGGTTTAAACATAGACAAAAGAGCTGAATTCCAGAGGTGAAGTGAGAGTGATAGTCCTCGACATCAAGGCCGCATTCAACCAAGTGTGGCATCAAGGACCCCGAGCAAAACTAGAATGAATTGGAATCGGGGGCAAACTCTCCACTGCTTGCCATACCTGGCACTTTTGAAGAAGGGCTTATGCCCGAAACGTCGATTCTCCTGCTCCTTGGATGCTGCCTGACCTGCTGCGTTTTTCCAGCAACACATTTTTCAGCTCTGATCTCCAGCATCTGCAGTCCTCACTTTCTCCACATTTGAAGATGGTTATGGTTCTTGGAGGTCATCTCAGCTCCATGACATCTCTGCAGGAGTTCCTCAGGGTAATGTCCTAGGCCCTAGGCCCAACTACCTTCAGCCCACTCATTAATGACCTTCCATCCATCACAAGGTCCAAAGTTCGCCAGTGATTACATGATATTCAACACTATTCACGATTCCTCAGATACTAAAACAGTCCATGTTCAAATGCAACAAAATCCAGATAATATCTAGATTTAGGCTGACAAATGTCAAGTATCATTCAAACCACACAAATGCCAGGCAATAACCATTTTCAATCAGAGACAACCTAACCATCCGCACCCCAACCTTGACATTCAATGGAGTTACCATCGCTGGATCCAGCACTGTCAACATCCTGGAGGGTTACTATTGACCAGAAATGAACTGGACTTGCCATATAATACAGAGGCTGCAAGAGCAGGTCAGAGATTAGAATATTGCAGTGACTAACTCACCACCTGATTCCTCAAAGCCTGTCCACCATCTGCAAGGCATACGTCATGGATGGAATGGAATACTCCCCACTTGGCTGGATATGTGCAGCTCCGACAACACTCAAGAAGCTTGACACCATCCAGGACCAAGCAGCCACTTGATTGCCACTAGGTTCACAAACATCCACCAACATTCAGTTGTAGCAGTATGTACCACCTACAAGATGCACTGTAGGAATTCAAAAAAAATCCTTATATGGCACCTTCCAAGCCCAGAATCACTTCCATTTGGAAGAACAAGTGCTGCTGATACATAGAATTCCATTACCTGATATTACTCTCCAAGTGACTCATCATTCCCGAGCTGGAAATACATCACTATTCATTCACTGTCGCTGAGTCAACCTCCTGGAATTCCCTCCCTAATGGCATTGTTGGTCAACCTACAGCCTGTGGACTGCAGCAGTTCAGGAAGACAGCTCACCATCACATTCTGAAGAAAACTGGAGATGGGTAATAATGGAATTTGCAAAGCTTTGGTGAGGTCACACCAGAAATATTGTATGCAATTCTGGTTGCCTCACTACAAGAAGGATGTAATTGCACTGGATGCCGTGCAGAGGAGATTCACCAAGATGTTGTCTGGGATGGACCATTTTACTCATAAAGGAAGGCTAGAAAGGCTCAGGTTGTTTTCTTTGAAGCAGAGAGCATTGGGGACTGTATACAATTCTGACTGGCATGGACAGGTGAAGGGTCAAAACAAGGGGCATAATTTTATGGTGAAGGGCAAAGACTTAAAGAGGAGTTCAGGAAAATATTTTTCACCCAGAGGGTGGTGGAATCTGGAATCTACTGCCTCAGAGGGCAAGTACAGGCAGCAAATGTCATAACTTTTAAAAAGTGCTTGGATGAGCACTTGAAATGCTCTGATAGTGTAATCAGGTTTGTGCAGATTTGATGGGCCAAAGAGCCTCTTCTGTGTGTATGACTCAATGACTCTTAACTTCCAAAGTGATTGTGAAACCTTCAATACAAACCCTATTATTTGTATCAGACTCATTTTGTCACCCTCCAGTCATTCTCCCAAGCATGAACCCCTTTCTCTTCATGGCAAACAGACCTGTCAACCTGGGCACAGCACAGTTCCAGCAGATCTTTCTCCATGAAAATAATAACTGTCCGGCTAGCTCACTCTCACTCATCCTACTCCTCTCTCTGGCATTCTGAGACCTCTTCTCTTGGGAAAATGGAAAATGAGAGACTGACCATTTTCCTTTCTGGTAGTGTATAACCCTCCTAATTGACATTACAGTCTGAATGACCTTACTACTGTCATATCTTCCTACTCTGATACATTTTCTCCCAAACACTACCCACATTGCTTGCACATCGAATGTTAGGTACAGACACATTCTTCAATTACATTGTGTGACTAATGGACATTGATTGACCCTTTACTCATTTCCCATACCCTCCAGCCACATGACCCCAATGTGTGCACCTTCACTGTGAACTATGTTAATCACTCACTTTTGCTAAACAGAGAAGAACGTCTCTTCTCTTATAGCAGTCCGAATGACCCATAGCTGCTGACCTCCCCTATAACCTTTAACCAGGTTTGATCAGTCCATTGGGTTTGTCTCCTTATTTTATCATGTGGCATTAGAAGATTGTGCTGCTTTGCCTCATAAAAATCTGCACAATTTGAGCCAATATAGATTTGACACACATATTTTATAATAGATGTGCAGTGTATACTTAGAGCCTCAATATTTTAAGAAAACCATGTTAAAATTACTTTCATAGGCTTTATCTCAGATTGGTTTTCTTATCAGTCAGACCAGTCTTGTTTTAATGGATTTAAAAAGATAGTTGCCAAACTGGAAATGCTCGATTTTATAATGCCTGGATAATTAAGTATTTCCAAAGTTTAAGGAGCAAGGTTCCTAAAATAAAAATTTCTAATTGTTTGAATTATCCAATTAATTACACCCATTAGCTTGTAATCTGACACTACTTGTTAGAAATATTTGGTTTTATTTTGATATGGTAAAAACTTTGAAATGACTGAAGTTAAAATGGCTGGTTGTTACCATTGAAGATGCTAAGGGAAAATACCAATTATTTCAAGGTTCCTATTTCAACCTTTCCCCAATAGCTAAAGCATGGTCTCTTCAGTATCGGAGATTGTGAGGTGATTTTCTCAAGGTGTTTAAATTATTTTACTGGGTGAGTATGACAAAATGATGTTTTCTGGTGTTGAAATCAAGAACAAGGGGTGATCCTCTCATTGTTAGAACTGAAGCATTCAGGACCCACAGGCAAAGAAAAGCAGAAATCTAGAATTCTGTTTCCAAAAGTCTCTGAATGCTCGGATTTAATAACAGAAGACAGAATTACTAGAAGTAGGGGTCGACTGATTAGGCTCTTAAGACTGCTCCATCATTAAATACGACCACACATAAACTCTTACCTCAACTCACTTTCCCATTTTGTCCCCATAACCCTTGTTACTACTGTCACACTTGGTCTCTGTCTTGAATATACTCAATTAACAGAAGCTTCACAGCCCTCTACTTTAAGAAACCCAGAGATTCAGACATATGAAGAAATTGCCAACCCCTGATCCTGACTCAATAGCTAATTCTAACTCTCCAACAAGGGAAAATGATTTCTCAGCCCATCAAGGCATCAAAGAATTTTCACCTCTTATCCTTCTACGACTCAGAACTATAAACTTATTCTAATCAAACATTAGTTTCCTTGCAATAAAATGCAACATGCTATGTGCCTTCTCAATAGCTCACTTGTATGTGATTGTATACAACTATTAAAAATATGCTGCTTTTCTTTTCTTCCAATCAAAGTGGATAATTTTATATTTAGCCCACATTCTATTGCATCTGCTGCTTTTTGCTTACTTAAACAATCTAAATTCCATTGAAGCTTCTGTGTTTCTTCCTCAGTTTACTTTCAATTTAGATTTGTAAAGTTAACAAACTTGGATACATTATACTTGACCTCCATCCAAGCCACTAAGACAGTCAATGACATAGATTGTGGCCAAAGTTTTGATCTTTGCAACCTATTGAACTGAAAGTAAGTCATTTATTCCAATTTCCTTTGTTTCTGTAATTGGTTTGAATAGAACATGTTTGCACACAGTTGGGTGAAATGAAAAAAGTTCTATCAAATAAAATGTATCGAATACTGGTGGGAGACATGGAATTAACTGCCATCAGTGTAATCGAATGTTAGGTACAGACACATTCTTCAATTACATTGTGTGACTAATGGACATTGATTACATCAGTGTAATGGGATGATTAAAGTTTTCAAGGCTAAAACATTAAACGTTTGTTGGGTAAGGATATAAAGAAATATGGGCCAGAAACAAATAAAGTTGTTCAGATCAGCATGGTGTAAGAGAATAGTGAAGATGGCCAGAGTAATGTCTTACATCTTTTGCTTTGTTCATAAAGGTTTATTTTCAGGTATTTCTGAAAGTTAGTATGTTATCTGAAAATTGGTCTTGCTGTTCATTATTAAGTTAATCCCTGATTCGTAATGATAAGCAAATAATTGCATATAAATCACCAATAACAATAAAGAACAGTGTTTAGTTCAAAAATTGATTTGCAAAATGCAAGGCAGTTCGGGAGCCAACAATTATTCTCAAAGCTTTCTCCAAAGAACAGAATAAAAATTATCGAGCGTTTCAGTCTCAGATCACTCTCAGATAGATGAGGTTCATAGCATTCTAGGTGCAATCTCAACTGAACTGCTAGGATTACATTGCTAAGATTATTCAAGGAAAAGTATCCAGAGTAACTGACAGAAAGGCAGTCCATAGAAATTAGATTTGAGTAAAGGACATCTTGGTTCTTTGCACAATCTGTTGCTCATGGGTTTGAATGGAAGCAGGTGGGTAAATCACAATGCAAAAGCCTCACAGTACTTACTGAATCAAGCAGTGTAGCTGGTCAAGTAGTTTATCAAATCACAATTGCTTCTAAGCCCACCTCTAATTCAAGGCAGGCCAGATAAAAAAAATGCTCCTGCATCTTGTATGATAACATCTTAAATAGAACAGGCATTCCACTTTATTTCAGTAACAATGCTTCCATTGAACTGAGTAACAATGCATATGAAATTTCGACCAAATGACCGTGCAGAGTATATAAAGGGTCACCAAGCTTAGAGTGATTATTGTTCAAATCAATTATTCCATTTGGGCTTTCTAATAAGTTGTTATTCAAACTTGTCAAGACAAATCTTGTCAAAACTAACTTCCTCCATAGCCCATTCCCACAGTCTCTCTTCATGCTATTTAGAGTAAGAGAAAATGAGAATAGCCAAGCTATAGCCCTCTTACTTCATTGAGTTACCAATTATCAATTACTGGGGTTCTGGTTAATTTGCATACATTTAATGGTCTAATTTAGAGTTTATTCTCCAATCAAAAGATCTGCCATTCAAAACATTAACAATGTACCATATTGTAAATGTTATGAGAAGAATAAACATTGACTTAAATTGGCCACAGTAGTCAGTGAAATAGGTTGAGCCAAAAATTGTTGAAGTTTCACAAATTGGGATGAAAGACTTGCTTGAAGATTGCAGTTTGAAAGAAAAAGAAGCTGGACACAAGAACATTCAAATGAGCCACATTTCAGGCAGCAGCTTTGGGAAGAGAAGAGAGAAGGATGATGGATTTGTAAAGCAGAACTGAGAGGCTTTATCTCTCTTTTTTTTCCCTCAGCCTCTTTACCTGTCAGTGAGCTGAGGTACTTATGTTCACTAGCCTGGGTTGACCACCATTATGCTGTAGCAATCACAGCCAAAGAACCACCCTCTAATCACCCTTGCCTAGTAGGGAAAGAAGCAGCCAGACAGTCAAAAAGAAACATGATTAAAGAAGGACCCTCTCGGTCTGAGTGCTATCAACTAGTGCATTGAAAGGAAACAAGGCAAAAGCATTTCAATTAACCTGAAAAGCCAAGAATTCAAGAATTGACTGCTTAATTATTGATGTCCATGGCCTTCTCTTCATAACCAATCCAGTACCTGACCCAAATTTCTTTTAAATGTTATCACATCTTTGAACTCAGTTCTCATTTCCAATTTGTCACTGTATATTATTTCTTCTTGTCCTTAGTAACTAATAAAATCAATCTTATGTTAACTTAATAAAGGGTTTTAAATTGGCTCACTTTAAAATTTAAATACATTTGAGTTGGAGAAAGGTATTCATAAGGGAACGGATCCTTTGTAAATTAAACTTGTTGCTACCAACCAAGGGTAGATGCTGAAAAAAGAAGGGTAGCCAATCCATCCCTGCTTCCCTGCATCACATTTTGGAGTACTCTACCTGGAACATCACTCAAGTTTAAGGAACATGAAGTGGACACATTTCACAATTTTTGAGCAGTTAGCAAAATAGTTAAAAAGGCCAATCCAACAAAGACAGTGTTATTGCAGAGCAGGCTAACTGGTAACGCTCATGAAGTTTATTCTTTCTTGCCAAAGCAGTGTGAAATTGGCAACGAGACAGGGAAAAGGTCTAATCAGGGGGACAGTTTTAAGTTGCTCATTGACGTGTATACATCTTTAGTGAAAAACCGCTTACATTACAGAGAACAGGATTAAATTACAAACCAGGAGGTCTAAAAAGCCTCACTCACCAAGTGATGGATTCTCGTCACAAACTAGATGCTGTTCTAGTCAATTGCCCAAGGACACTTACATCATGTGATATGTAACTAACTATACATAACTAAACTCTATTCAGTATTCTATTTACTTGATTTATATTACAACATTAAGTGCATTTATACATTAATATCTATCTATCTTTCTTATGCCTTAATTATGCCACCAACAATGACAGTCCCATGATGGTACCTGCGTGGAGTGGCCTTGCAGAGTCCACTGCATTCTGGCACATAGGATCCGTGGTAGCCACCAACGGTAAAGGAGGATAGTAAAAGCTTTTTTAGGTATGTGAAAGGCAAAAAAATGGTTAAGACTAAATTTGGGCCCTTGAAGGCAGAAACAGGGGAATATATTATGGGGAACAAAGAAATGGCAGAAGAATTGAATTGGTACTTCAGATCGGTGTTCATTGGGGAAGACACAAGCAATCTCCCTGAGGTAACAGTGGCTGAAGGACCTGAACTGAAGGGAATTTATATTTGCCAGAAATTGGTGTTGGAGAGACTGTTAGGTCTGAAGGTTGATAAGTCCCTGGGGCCTGATGGTCTATATCACAGGGTATTGAAGGAGGTGGCTTGAGAAATTGTGGATGCGCTGGTGATTATTTTCCAGAGTTCAATAGATTCGGGATCAGTTCCTGCGGCTTGGAGGGTGGCTAATGTTGTACCACTTTTTAGGAAAGATGGGAGAGAGAAAGCAGGAAATTATAGACCAGTTAGTCTGACCTCAATGGTGGGAAAGATGCTGGAGTTTAGTATAAAGGATGACATTGCGACACATCTGGATATTAGAAACAGGATAGGTCAGAATCAGCATGGATTTATGAAGGGGAAATCATGCTTGACTAAT